>NC_089667.1:5309500-6688500 GCF_037042795.1 Molothrus aeneus
CCTCTCTTTGTCCTCACACCAGTGCCAGGGATGGATTCACCAGGCTGAGAGACAGAGCTGTGGTATCTCCCTTCCCCAGGTGTCAGGGGATGAAAGGAACCTTGGGCTCCCCATCACATCTCACTTCTCCAGGTGACACCAGGGCAGGTGACAGCCCAGGGAAGGTGATATTAGTGATAAACACCTGCTCAGCCGATACATTAAATGGATTTTTTTAAAATTTTCATTCCCCTAGCTGTGTTCTTTCATCTCTCTCTTCTCCTCTTTTTTTTTTCCCCCTCCACCCTTCGTGACTTCCAGAAAAAGAAGCAAGAAAACTTCAAGGAGAAAAGAATTCTGGAGGCAGTGAAGCAGAAGGACGAATGCATTGCTGACATTTCTCGTTGCTGTGGATTATTTTCTTCAACTTTCTCTCTCCCCGGCCTTGAGTCCTCTCATCCCCCCCTTCTCAATCCTCCCCAGAATTAGCAAAGCCTGATCAAATTTCCTATCACAGCTTAGAGATAAAAGCAGCGTGTGCCCATCCTAATTCCTCACACAGGCTGGGCTATCTCAGAGCGAGATTTCCCCCAGCATTATCAACCCCAGACCTGTGAACACAAGGAGACTTCGCTCACAGGACATCTTTATTCAATTTTCCTCTCCTCCACAGCTTTATCACACGACCCATCAGCCCTCCCAGGCTGGGTCAATACTTGAAGAGCTCTGCTGGCACAGAGGAGTGAATTATGAGTGTGAAACCCCACCTGCCCCCTCAACCACGCTCACAAAAGTCCCATTACAGCATTAAAACTCCTTTGCTGGGGCAGCTCACTGGATCCTGGCAGTGGGCTGGAGCTGGGGGATTTAGGCAGAGCAGAGATCCAGCAGCTGGGCCCTTCCTGCCCTCCTCTAAAGCCTTCCACAAAGAAAATCCTGTGCCTGCTGAGAAAACACTCAATATGATGGATGCACAGAGCAGTGGGTGTAAAACACCCTGATATTTCACATTGTGGGGAATGATCAGATAATATTGGCTTTGGCATTTATGTTTTGGCTTTTGCGTTTATGTTTTAGCTTACGCACGTTGTTGGTGATTATAAGTGTTGTGAATTCCGTTTTTCACAAAATCGTGGGGTTGTTTGGGGTGACCCTCCCTGGGAGCCTCCATTTGTACAAAATCTGTGCCACCAACAGCACAGGAGGGGTGAGGCTCTCCATCCTCCAGCCTGGGCTGTGCTTTCATGCCTGAAATGATCCTCTCCTTCTCAGATCAGCCCTTCCAACTCCTCCCACCCCAACTCCTCCCTATTTTTCTCCGAGTCTCTCTGCCGTGCTGGATGAGCTCCCCCAGCCTCTGAGGATGCTGCTGCCCCATCCCTGTGCCAGCAGCTCCTGCTCCTGGCAGCAGCACAGCCCCAGTTGTGCCTGAGCCTCAGCCCCCTCGCAGGGAAGCTGCTGAGCAATGATCTGCACCTTGCACAGAGCACCAAACACCCCAGCACATCCCTGCCCACATCATCTGTCAAAGCCTCCCTGGCTGTGACCATCCACTGACTGAAGAAAACACCAGGAAAAGAGAAAATCAAGCCCATGTGGGATTCCCTCCCTCCCTCCCTCCTTCCTCTGGTGCCCACGATTTATTTTTATTAACAAACAATAGCAGTTAAAAGCACCGTGGTCTCCCACGGCGAGGACTGTGTGAGACACTCTTAATTGGCTTGGAGCTGTTATCTGAGAGGAAAAATCACCAAAATCACCACCAGGCTGGGGGAAGAGGAGAGGCTGCAGGTGGGAGGAGGGAGGGAAGGGTTTCTCCCAGCTGGGAAGGACAGGGAGCTTCATTTAACAGGGCCAGCGGTGGCCACAGCAGCTCTGGTCCTACAGCCAGCACCTCAATCCTTGGCCAGCACCTCAACCTTTGATCAGCACTTCCTTCCTTGACCAGCACCTCAGACTTTGACCAGACCAAATCCTTGGCCAGCACCTCTGTCCTTGGCCAGCACCCCGATCCTTGACCAGAACCTTGATCCTTGACCAGCACCTCTGTCCTTGGCTAGCACCCCAATCCTTGATCACACCTTGATCCTTGACCAGAACCTCAATCCTTGGCCAGAATCTGAGTCCTTGGCCAGCACCCCAACCCTTGACCAGACCAAATCCTTTACCAGAACCCCAATCCTTGACCAGAATCTCCATCCTTGACCAGCACCTCCAATCCTTGACCAGCTCCCCAATCCTTGACCAGCACCTCCAATCCTTGACCAGCACCTCCAATCCTTGACCAGCACCTCCAATCCTTGACCAGCACCTCCAATCCTTGACCAGCTCCCCAATCCTTGACCATCTGAGCACAAAACACAAGGCTGAGGGTTGTTTACCTTGGATAAAGATTCTGGGCAGGTCAAAAATCATCTCTAAAAAAGGAAGAAAAGCTTTGCTTGTGCCCCCACCCCTGGCAGGCACAGAGCCCCCTGTGCACAGCTGTTTTTCCCGATTTAAAGTGGCTCTCCTGACACATTTTATGCCGCATTAATTCAGCAGAAGACTCCTGCCCACTCTGCAGGCCTTCACTTCCATTAAAGCACCTCTGGTGAGGCACAGAGCAGAGTTTTCACTGCAGACAGCAGTACTGGAGGGAATTTTTGGACAGGGAAATGCAAACTGATCTCTCCAGCTGAGGTGGTCTGGGGACACACTGAGGTGAGCAGAATCTGAGCTGTTCAACAAGTCTGCTTGCAAAGAAACCTGAATAAATGAGCACAGCCAGAGCCTTGGATTCATCAAAAGCTTAACCAGGAAAAAGGCTTTAAAACAGCAAAGGTCTTACACTGAGAAATTGATAAAAATTGAGTTTGGGAGTCTGGGTTTTGTTCCAATAGGGAACAAATCACTGTGGCTTTTTCCAGTGGATGTTCCAGGGTTGCACCTGGATCCCTGGGAGTGTCCAAGGCCAGGCTGGACAGGACTTGGAGCAACCTGGGTTAGTGGAAAGTGTCCACAGCTTTAGAAATTTTAGCAAAACATCTTTCCCTGGGCAGTGCAAGATCCAAGCACCCACTGGCATCAAACCTTTAATTCTTCCAACCCTCTTGCCTGTCTCTTAGAAAACCATGCTGGGAGTGGATGAAGAACCCACTCAGGACCCCACTTGCATTTCATTTCAAGGGCAGCATTCAGAAGGAACTGCTTCAAACACCCCTTTTTGAGGTTTCCTTGCACTCACCTTTGAGCACAGCAAACAGAGCTGATCAAAAACCCATTTTCCCCTCCTCAAAAGCCACGGCTTTTCCAGTTGTGCCACACTTTGGTTTTGCTAAGTGGAGACGCTTTTGGGAACCTGCTCTCAGCCATTCGGCTCACAGTGATCCAACCTTCAACACACAAAACACCAAATTCCCCTTTTGAAGGAAACCTTCAGATTTTGAAGCAATTCCCCCCATCTCTCCAAAGGCTGCTTTTTCTACAAAAAAAAAAAAATCCCATTTTAACCAAAAAAAAAAGGCTTTGATGGAAAATTTTCAGCTCCCTCAGAAGAAAAGAAACCCAAGGAGCACACACAGAGCCTTATTTGCTGTTAGTGAAGAATTGCTGCTACACCAACGAGGCTCTTTACACATGAAGGAAGTTCTAAAATATGAATCGGATCTGTGAACATCTCAGGAGTCTGGAGGGAGAGGAAGCTCTTAAATGCATCAACCTGATCTCTGGGCTACAGAAAGAAGATTAATCTATTTATTTAACTTAGAGGCCCTGGCAGATTCAAGAGGGAGAAGAAAGGAAAACAAAGCAGCCTCTACCAAATCAACCTTCAAGAAGTGGTTTATGGCCAAAAATCTGGGTTTGCTTCTTTTTATTGCTGCCAGAACTGTAAGTGAAACAAATAGATTAATCTTCCATCTATCACCCACAGAACATTTTGATCCATCCAAGCTCTAAAAGGCTGGGGTTTGAGGAGAGAAAGAGGCAGTTTGTGAATGGCTGAAGATGGAATTTGTGTGTTTTAATGGAGTGAGGATTGCTGGGGGTGCATTTGGATGACAGGAAACATATGCACAGGGAAGGAGGTGGGAACCAGGACAGATGCCAAGCTGAGAATAGGCACAAGAAAGCACAGGGGTGATAGGCTTGAGGGCAAGGGAGCAAGGAAACCTTGCAAAATTAATGGGATACAAGGAAAACACAGGAGCTGGGAGATGCTGGTGCAATGGCACAGCTGCACACAACCAGCAGATGCAAAAGAATAAAGCAGCAATAAATAGTCTTGCACAGGAAGGCAGAATCAAAGTCCAAACTTGTATGTGAAGTTGCAATTAAAGGCATTATTTTGCATGAGAGAGGCTTTTAATCCTGCTTGTAGCAAAAGTGACAAGAAGGGAAAAAAAAAAACCAACAAGATTTCAGGCCAGAAAACCATGGGTTTGATTAATTAAGAGCAAAAAGCAGCAATTAGGGGTGCAGTGCTCCTGTGTTGCTGAGATGAAACACCCAAAACCCAGAGGGATGGAGGAGAATGGGCAGCCCTGGCACTTTTCCTCTGCTTGTTGTAACCACACATCAAATCCCATATAAAAAAGGGGAATTCTGGCTCTAGGGGGAAATGCCAGCCAGACAAGTGGAGTACTCAGAGTTATTTTGGGGTATTATTTGCTGACCTCCCTCCTCCCTGGTGAGCCTGAGGAAATGGGATTTGCTTTTAATCCAGCAGAGATGCCCTGGCTGGGCAGGAGGAGCATCCCCAGAGCAGCGATGGGGAAAGGACAGCACAGAGGCAGTGTTGGCTGACAAAAGGAAAATTTCCTCTCCTGCCTGTCACTGCTGGGCAGGAGACCAGACAAATCCTCACACTCATCCTTGGCAGGAACCTGCTCAGCTTCTCCCCTCAGCGCCACAACAGCGCAGAAAATTCACTCACAGACAGGACTTGTCTCCACAGCCTTGGCTCTGGCACCCCTCAGTTTCTCACTGCCTGTCTCGTGGCCTTTCGTGGGTTTATTTAAGGCTTGGGGAACCTTTTGCTTAACAGGGAATTTGGGCTCAGAGCAGCTTGCCTGGTGATGCAAGAAGTGCTTTGGAACCAAGCACCACTCAAGTTTCATAAGCCTGCAGATAAACTCCTTTCTGCTTGCCTTATCCTTTGTTTCTCCAATGTCTGGCCACTTCACAGACACAATTCCAGGGCAGCTCCACCTTTCCCCTGTGCTTCTGCCTGAGTTATTCACCATTTCTCCCTTTTTGCTAAGGGAAGCTCAGACAGAGCCACACCTGCAGGAGATCTCAGCTTTTCCATCCACACTACAGGTGAGTGGAGACCCCCAAAAGTGCCAATGGGGCTTGCACTGCCATAAAAACCACCCTGAGGAAAACCCCACAGCCACCAAAATCTCCAGCACTGATTCTGCCAACCTGGCCCAGCAGAAGCTGTCCCTGCCCATGGCAAGGGGTTGTTATAGGAAAGAACATTATATATAGAAATGTTGTTGTTATTATTATTGTTATAAATGTTTTTATGTTATTATATAGAAAGAACACAAGTGCACACCGCTGCTCTCAAGGTGAAGAAAAAAAGGGGACTTTATTTTCTGACCCCAACATTTATAGTTTTCTAAAAGTGACAGTGGATTGGAGGGTGACAGTGCCACCTCTCCAATGACACTGGGCAAACCAACAGCCCATCAAACTCCTTCTATAAAAGAATGCAAAACAATGAAGGTGTGTGAGAAAGTTTGTTACAAGAATGTCAACATCAGAAGGCTTAAAAAATCTTAAAAAATCAAAGCGACAGCAGGGGGCTGGAAAGAGATGAGCTTTGAAGTCCCTTCCAAACTAAACCAATTGGTGACCCTGGGATTCAAAGAGAGCCAGCATTTCCTGAGCCAAGCACGGGATAAATAATAAAAATAAAAATAAAAATAAAAATAAAAATAAAAATAAAAATAAAAATAAAAATAAAAATAAAAATAAAAATAAAAATAAAAAATCTCACAGACACTTGAGGAGGTTTTGCTCCTCTCTCTCCTGCCTGCAGTGTGGCACACGAGGAGCAGTGACACCACAGCTGTGGCCTTTCTCCAGCGAGCAGAGCTCGCTTGGCCTCGTTAGCAGAGCGTGACACAGAGCCCCACAAAGGCCCAGACATGGCCTCAGCATCAAAAACAAATTTGCTCCCTGAGCAAAGGCAGCGTGGCCAGGTTAGCTGTGAGCAGGCTGGCCGTGCTCCTGGCTCAGCAGCATTCCCAAAACTGCTCCCAGAGCTCCCATCCTCAGCAGTGATGTCCAATTTCCAAACTGGGCAAGGAGCAGCCCTTCCCAGAGCTGGCTTTGCAGTTGTTCTCATCACTGCCTTGACATCAATTCCAGTTAAATGAGGGAAGGACAAAGTTATGTCCAAGCTGAGCACTCTGAAATCCTCATCCCGTCACTCTCCTCCAGCTCTGGCATGAATTGTCCTCATTAACCAGGCTCAGCCCAACTTTAATGTTTGTATCTTGACCTAATCTCCACCCAGACCCCGGCACCACATCCTAGTGCATCTGTCACCTCCAGCCACAGCCACAGCCAGATGAGGACTCAGGGATGTGACATCCTGAATCTGCTCTTTCCCATCCAGACACTCCTGCTTGTGTGTCAACAGCAGAGAAAGAGAGGATTAAACAGCTGAGCTTTCAACACCCACGTCTGTGCCCAGCCTTAATCAATCTGGAAGAGGATGGCCAGCTCCCAGCCAAATTTCATGGGGATGCAGGCTCATAAAAACCTCCTGGATTCTCTGAGTCTCATGAAATCACATTCTGCTGGAGGAGAGAAAGATTTCCTCTCAGAGGGAAGGGCTGCACGTCTAGCTCAGCTCCCATCAGGCACCAATGAATCCACCAGGGAAGGATGTTATGCATGCCCAAAACGTGGGGAAATCATCAATTAGAGCTTGCTGAGCTCAGCCACGAGGCACAAACAACTCTCCAGGCTGCCTTAACTCCCCAGCTCATGGGAACCACTTGGGTTTTATTCCCCCACCCGCTGGAATTCTCCTCACCTCAGCCCCTCTCCAGGCAGAGGGAGTGCTTGGAGTGGCTGTGATTCAGCACAGCTCATTTGGAAGCAGTCTGGAGCCCAGCAGGCTCCCAAACCATTCCAGGAGCCACTGGCCCAGCTGATTGCTGCTGACTGCTGTCCAATGGCAGCCTCTGAGCCTCCCCCTGCCCTGAGAAGAAAAGCTGTTAATGCTAAAATTCACATTATTCCTTCCCAAAAGTAGTTCCCACACTGCTGGTGGGAGAGCACGTCCCTGGGGTGCCCAGGAGAGGATGCTGGCCCTGTCTGGGGATCCAGGAGAGCTCCCAAACCCCACAGGCTCCCAGCCAGGAGCCCCCTCCAGCCCCGTGCCCTGGGCAGGGCTGATAAAGGAGCAGCCTGGCAGCCCTGGGGCCTCTCTGCTCCTCCTCCTCCCATCCCTGTCCCTCTCTCCCTGCCTCTCAGGCAGGAATTGCTCTCTGGGGAGGGATGGGGGGCACAGGATTTTCAAATTCCTCCCTTGGAGCTGACAGCAGCCTTTCAGCCCAACAACAGCTCAGAACGCTGCTGAACAGAGATATTTTTATGAAAGCTCCCCCCCCCCACCATCTTCCCAAAATCATTCTAAGCTCCTTTTCTTAGGCACTTTGAAATAATTAAAGTCTTCCATCAAATTATACTGAAGATCTCTATGAAAAGCCTTTAATTTCCATTCACTTAATGTAACTCCATCCACCAGATGAACTCTGCAGGGGGCTCTTTTTTGTTTTTCTTTTATCCCATCTCTTTTTTTATTATTATTATTTTTTTTTTCCTACTCCTCCTCATAAAACACCACGCTGGGTAACTTTAATTTGATTTTAGCCTGCCTGGAATTTTGGGCTGTGCCACCTCCTGCACAGCTGCAGTGGGAATCTCGAGCTCTCCTTAACATTTAATCAGCTCCTGGTGGGCAACAGCAACATCTGAGCGTGGGGTGGGGAGGTGAGAAATCCTCTGAGTGAGCAAAGAACCAGCACCAGAACCTCCCCAAGTCCACTGCTCCCTCCCACAGGAGTGCTGGGATAACAAAAATCACTCCAGGCAGCAGAGAGGGGAGGGTTTCTTATTTTATCCAACGAGGGGAGATTGCCAGCCTGACCTTTAGCTCAGGGAATAAATAGCAGGGATTTTCCACCGGCCAAATAGCAGAGCTCTTTCCACCCCAGTGACTTCTCCAGGTGATAAACCCCTTAATGAGCCAAAAGTTTCTCAAAAGAGAGCCAGCATCAGCTCCCAGGGACAGCTGGGGGGCGCTGGGCAAGTGTGTGCCACAGCTCAGGATGTCACCAGGGCCGTGTGACCGTGCAGAGAATCCCCTGTGTGTGCCACCACCTCTGGCTGTGCCTGGAGCAACCAAACCTAACAACAACCCCAAAAAAAACAAGACCTGATTTTCCCCATCACTCTTGCTGTAGCAGCTCAGGCACTTCAAGGCCCGTTTGCCTTGACACAAATGATGAGAATCTGCTCCCCAAACTGTTGGGGCCGTCTGTGCAGGGAGGGGGGGCTCAGCAGCACTGCAAACACTGAGAGCAGGGCAGGCACACAGAGCCCTTTTCCTCCCTTTTTCCTGATCCATCTCTCCCAGGCTGATGGAGAAGCAGAGCTCTTTTCCCTCTCTTTATCCTGATCCAGCTCTCCCCAAGATGATGGAGAAGCAGAGCCCTTTTCCTCCTCTTTATCCTGATCCAGCTCTCCCCAGGCTGATGGAGAAGCAGAGCCCTTTTCCTCCCTTTTATCCTGATCCAATTCTCCCAGGCTGATGGAGAAGCAGAGCCCTTTCCCCTCTCTTTATCCTGATCCAATTCTCCCAGGATGAATGGAGAAGCAGAGCCCTTTTCCTCCTTTTTCCTAATCCCACTCTCCCAGGATGATGGAGAAGCAGAGCCCTTTTCCCCCCTTTTTCCTGATCTAATTCTCCCAGGCTGATGGAGAAGCAGAGCCAACACCTTGGAAGCAAAGGGAAGCCAAGGAAAAGAGCAGAGCAGGAGGGAATGCTCCTGTCCAACAGAGGATTTCCCTGATTTTTGTGGCTTTTCATGGCTTTGTCCTTGCTCTCACTGGTGCTGACCCACTCTTCTTCGTTGGTTGTTTCCTGCCCAACACATTTTCCCTGGAAGTGGGGTTGGATAAAGGAGGCAAAAAAATGAGAGTCAGGTCTGGGCAGATCCCTGGGTTGGTGCAGAATGGCTCCAGTGGATCCAGGCAAGGAAAAATAAGGGAAAAAGCCCCTCAAACTGCAAGAAACAGGTTTTAGGTGCTAAAAACTGAGAGGCACAGGGCAGGAAATAGGGACAAGACAGAGAGACACAGAGTTCTGTACCCTGAGAGAGGAATAAGGGACAAAGGGTACGGATTGCCTTCAGGAGCAGGCAATGTGTCCTGGTCTAATTCAGAGCTTAAACTCAGTTTGTCGATGCTAAAAATGAGGATTCTGCCCCAAAACCAGGATAAGAAAAGGGGTGCCAGTATCCCTGGACTGGGCAGCCCTGCACACACAGGTGTCACCCCGTCCATAGGCCACACTCCAAACCAGCCACGGGCCTTGCTCTTTCCCAAGGCTTTTTAGGGACCTGTAGAAGCTTTGATATCCCCCCAAAAACCCTCAAAAATTCTGCAACAACTTCTGAGAGCAGTCTGGGAGAGCTAAAGCACTGGCACATAGCACTGCAGAAGGGAGATGATGATGATGATGATAAACTGGTGTTTGATTTTTTTCCCTGGCAGAAGCTGGGACATGGGGTTTTCAGACCCCCCTGTGCCACCCTACCAGACAAGGAATTATGGAAGAACAAGGGGAATAAAGCTTGCTGACCTTCCAGAACAGCAGGATTTAGTAATCACAGCACCAGCAAACTCCAGGAGTTTGGAATTTCAGGGCTCCTGTGAGGCAAAGCCTGACACTACTTCAGGACACCAAGATTTCCTCCCCAGCTCTGCTGCTTGGCCAAACTTTCTCTCCTCATGCATTAATTTTCCCACCTGTACCTAGTGAGAATAATGTCACAGACCTCTCCAGCAGGGGTGTCAGGATGAAGAGTGTTCTGCAAGGCTCATACATCATCATTAGCTCTGGCCAGGAATAACCCAGGCTCTGGGAACCTGGAGCAGCATTTTTCCAGCTGCTCTTGGCATGTGTTTCCCTCCTCCCAGCCCACAGCCTGCTCCTTCTGCCTAGCTGGGCTTTATTGCCATTTATTTGCACGCCCTAAATGAAATCATCACGGCTCCTTGTCCCGAAAATTGTGTCTTGTCAGTCAAATCAAGCCCTGCTTTGCACAGGAAAAAACCAAAAAAAAAACAACAAAAAAAAATCCCCAAAAAGACAGAAAATCATGGACTCTCCTCAGCTGGAAAGGACCCACAAGGATCATCTGAGTCCCTGCACAGCACGACCCCAACAATTCCACCCTGTGTCTCAAAATCCCAAAACACAACTAGAAGATTCTGCCATTAACATTTCACACCTGGGGTCCACAGACAGTGCTGGCAGAAAAACCTAAATATTGAGCAAAATGAGGAAATAACAGCTTTGAACAACATTTCCACAGGGATTTCTGCCCTGTGCTGCAGCAGCTCAGCCATTCCCATCCCAACAGTGGGACAGGGCATGGGAAAAGTCGCTCCAAGAGTCGACTGCAGACACAAACCGGGTGGGTTACGTGAGGCAAATTCCCCCTGCAAAAATCACTCCTCTCACCCCTAAACCAGAGCAGTGATTCACCAGATGAAGAGACTCTCACAATTCTCCCCCTGACAGCTCAGGACAAGCAGCACAGCTCTGGTAGCATCAGGTCAGCGCTCTGCCTCAGAGCGTGGGCCAGAACAGCGTGGAGATGAAGGTAATTAACGACGCGGTAACGAAGCTGTTTAGTCATCCGCTGTGCCGCCAATTCATCCCTGTCATGTGCAAAGGGAAAATCAAAGCTGCCAGCAGGGCTCTGGAGCTGCCTGCTGGCCCCACACGCTCCTGATGGGCTTTGGAGAGGAGCTGGAGTGGCCTTCTCCAAAAATCCAGATCAACCCCACACTGGCACCAGGAGGTGACGCACGCAAGGAGCCCTTGGCGGCATTTTTCAATCATCATGTTAAAAACCAAGATCCAAAGTTCCTCTCCCTTTTCCAGAATCCCAATGGGGGTTTTCCAGAATCCCAAAAGGGGGTTTTCCAGAATCCCACAGTGCCCATGGTTGGCAGGACACTGAATGTCCTGGGCTGTAAGATAAGTGTGGATTCTGTTCCCATCTCTCAGAGCTGGGGCAGTTCTCTGCTGTTCATTGGGCAGTTTTCTTTATCTCTTCCCACAACCCACCCTCCCTCCAGGAGATCTCTTCTGTTTATAGGCCATTAATTATTAATTATCTTCTGGAGTGTCCCTGCATGGCTGATAAAATTCCACCATCTCATTGGGAGATGCTCCACCCAGGGGGAGGAGCCAAGCATTCCTACCTGGATCCAATCTGGTACTTCAAACATTCCTACCTGGATCCAATCTGAGACTTCAAACATTCCTGACTGGATCCAATCTGAGGTTTGGGACAGCCCAGCAGCCTTTGCCCAGTGCATTGCCAGAGGAGCAGCTTCCTGCTGCCCTGCATTGCCAGAGGGAGCCCAGGCCCATCTCCAGCAGCCCTGGAGCTGCAGAGGAAAACTCCCCCCTTGTGCAGGATCCCTGCTCCAGCAGAACCACAGCTGGCACTGCAGGAGGGCTGAGCCGCCACATTCAGGTGTGTGCTTGGAAAACACTTCCGTGCCCAGATTTTGGGCTTATTTCAAAAGGTGGGGGGCGCTCAAGCGATTTCCTGGATGAGAATCACATTTTTGACACCAAAATACACCAAAACCCCAACTCTGGGTTGGTTTCAGCCTTTGCAGCAATACCTGAGAGCAGCCCAAACACCCAGGTGAGTTACTGCTCCCCTGATGCTGAGTCCAGATTCTCTCTTCTTCCCTGTCCACCTCCATTTCTATCACTATTTTATTGTGAGCATTTGTGGTTTAATTTCCACCTCTCCTCTACCTCTTTTTTCCTTCCCCAACACCACTAAAAGCTGGCAGGTTTTAAAATCCCCGAGTATCTCGACGAGAGGAGGGCTGGAACAGCTCCTTTGGGGACAATGGATTCTATTCTCCTGCAGTGTGCCTACAAAGTCAAACTCAAATTCTTCCTTTTTATAGGAATTCATTCAAAGCCTATTGATCTGAGCCTTCAGTCTGCTCTTAACAGCCTCTGACTTGGATTTCTTTTTTTTTTTTTTATCAAGGTTTCCAAAATGACATTCAAGTCTGTGCCTTTATCTTTTTAACCAGGCCCTTTGCTCCTCCTGCCCCCAGTGATGCTTCCCACGCTCCAACTCCACGGCAAAACCCCACAAACTGCCCCAAATTTGTACCTTTGTTCCCCCCCCACCACCACAGGTGTGGCTCCTCCCAGGAATCCCAGGATTAGGGATGCTGGAATTGCTCCCTGGGAGTGATTACAAGCCGTTCCTAAGCTGGGCCTGGGGACTCCTTATCCCCTGAATTATTCTCCTGGAAGCAGCTCCTGCAATCTGCTGAGGGCTTCTACAGCGGGGCTCACACTTATGGATGGTGACAGCTTGGATTTACTCTGCCTCGGGGCGGGAAAGAGGAAATTCCATGTGGGAATGGTTCCAAGGGCAGGCACTGGCTCCTGCCTGAGCATTCCAGGACAGTGGAATTGCTGATGCACCCCTGGGATCATCCCTTCAGACCTCCAGGTGCCAGCAGCACCCCAGGCTTCTGAGGGTGGCAGCACAACCCTGACAATTCCAGAGCACAATTCCAAGATTGGGAAATCCTTATCCACGGGCAAAACAAAAAAAGGACCTTACAACACCTCCCTCTCCACAGGCAGCAAGGAGGATGAGTATCCTCATTTTTGCCTCTCTGAGTAGAGAAGTCTGGGAAAATGGAGTTTTCTGAGTAGAAAAATTCAGGGAAAATGGAGTTTTCTGAGTAGAAAACTGGTTGGGAATGTTGTTGTGGTGGGTGGGAGCGTGTGCTGGGCTTTCCTTTATGGTAAATAATCCAAAATATGGGTGGCACCCAAGACTTGACAGCTCCTGGAATTCCCTGAACCATCTCCAGACTGGGAGAGATTTTCCAGGTTTTCCAGCCTGTTTTTCCACACTCACATGCCCTCACCCAGCGAGTTTTGCTCAGGTGTCACAGCAGAGAGGCCGCTCAAACAGGGAGAGCACAACCCTCGTCCTCACCCACCCCCCTGCAGCACCAGGCAAGCTGCAGATAAGCGAGGACACAGCCCCAAAAAATGGGAATGGGAGCCCTGGAGAGGCGGCAGGCAGACAGACAGACATGGAACAGCGAGCACGAGGCTGGGAGAGGCAGCAGCAGCCACGGATTTACGGCCAGGCTGGAATGCCTGGTGCAGCAGGAGGTCAGGGGAAGAGCAGCAGTAAATCCTGCTCACACCAACCTGGAAGATTCCCTGGTAACATCACTCAAAATTCCAGCTCTGTCTGCTCTCATTTGGGTTGGGTTATTAACGGGAGATTAATTAGAGGCAAGCAAGGAAGGAGGTTGAGATGCAGCAGGGTAGGATCATGTCCACAGCCACAGGATTCTGCTCTGAGGGCAGGGATGCAGCCAAGAAACCCAAGAGTTTTAATTTGAGCCCACCATCATCCAGATGAAACAGAGTTTTATGCTGGTTTAATGCAAATGCATGGCTTAAAGGCAGATAAAAGGGAGAGGAGGCAGCAAGGACAGCAAAAACATGCCAAGTCCTGAAGGGAAAAGGCATTTTACTCATTTTAATAAATAAAGCACATTTCCATTCATTCAGAAAGTGGATAAACACTCGGCTTGCAGAGCAGGAATTACTCCAGGTTGGTTCCTCCCCTCCCTGTTTGGAAAAACACTCCAGAGCTGGGGCCCTTTTTCACCCAACTGGTGGGAGCAGCAGTGCCAGGTGCTATTAATAGGAGCTGCCTACAGCCTCAGGGAGCTCTGCTGCTCTCACCAGGGCTCTCTACCCATTCTCAGATTTAATTTTCATTCACTAAAAATACCAAAAAAACAAATAAACCACCCCCCCCACCAAAAAAAAAAAAAAAAGGTTTCAAACGCACTTAATGAATTAACACATAGATGCTTCTCCCCCTGTTGCTTTCCCCTCTCTTAACAACTTTGCCAAAGCAGGAAAATAATAATTCAGGAACGGGGTTTAAGAAGTGTTTGTTGTTTTCTGGCTGTTTGTTGTGCTTAATTATAGAGGTGTTACAGCTCCCGTGCCCGCCTTCCCCTTCCTGCAGTTACATAATCAGCTCCCACCCACCACAACAACATTCCCAACCAGCTTTCTACTCAGAAAACTCCATTTTCCCTGAATTTTTCTACTCAGAGAAGCAAAAATGAGGATGCTCATCAGCCTTGCTGCAAGTGGAGAGGGGCTGGGGCGGCCAGAAGGGCTCAGAGGTTTCTGTCCCAGAAAAAAAAATAAAATAAGAAATTTCCAGCCCCGTGCTGGGGTTTTATCCACGTGGTTGTGGATCTGCTCCCTCCTCTTGAAGCTGAAGTTTTGGAGCATCCATGTCCTGCCTTCCCACCTGAAGGGCTTCTCCGGGTTACAGTTTCACTGTCCCTGTTGATTTATGGGATTTGCGAGAATTCCAGCAGATCCCACGCTTGCAACACGAGCACATCTAGGCACTGAACCAGACATTCTCCATTACACACACACACACAAAAATAAATCACACGCTGTCCCTCATAAACGAGCCCAGCCAAAATCCCAAGCTGAGGGAACAATTCCAATGTCACCACCACACAAAGTCACACTGAAAATAAGAAATCTCCAGCACACACAGAGAGCAACGGGTGAATACCAATGGTGTGGAGCCACTGAATGGCCTGGGTTGGAATGGACCTTAAAAATCATTGATTTCACCCCTTGTCATGGGCAGGGACACCTCCCACTACCCCAGGCTGCTCCAGCCTGGCCTTGGACACTTCCAGGGATGGGACAGCCACAATTCCTCTGGGAAAACTGTGCCAGGGCCCTCACAGGAAAAAAAAATTAACTAATATCCCATCAAACTCTACCCTCAGTTTGAAATCATTCCTCCTTCTCCTGTCACTGCATGCTGGAATTAACTGGAATTATTAATCCAACTAATCAATTCAATCAATGGATCCAATTAATCTAATGAATTAATTCAATTAATTAATCCAATGAATTATTAATTTCCTCCTCCTGGTTCTGACCACATTTGCTGTGCCCAAGGTTTGTTTGGCAAACCAGAGACTGAATCTGGTTAAGAAAGGGGCAGCAGAAGGTGCAGGGGAGATGCAGGGCAGCAGGAGCCATGAGTTTGATGGAAAACAAGGAGCCTGTTCAAACATCTGCAGCAAAACCAACGTTTGGGTGACTTGTGAACTCTTTTAGAGTGCACAGATGCAGAATTAACCCTTTTGGAATCGATCAGGATTTCACTGCTCCCAAATCTGTGCCTGGATTGATCCCTGCCCTGCTCAAACCCCTCCTGCAAGCAAAGCTTGGGGAATATGGCACAGACAAGAAGCTGGGAGAAGAAAAAAAGGGCACAACCTGACAAATTGGTGCCCCTTTGTGAGGCAAATAACTCAAAATATTGTAAGAAACACATTATAATGTATTGTAATCAGGAAATTGCTGGCTTCTGATTGTAATAGCACCAATTATAACATCTGCATTGTCTCACCTTCACATGAGACTGAAAATAGGGAAATTTAGGTTGGATATCAGGAAGAAGTTTTTTACAGAAAGGGGATAAAGTTCTGGAATGTTCTGCCCGGGGAGGTGGTGCAGTCCCCATCCCTGGGTGTGTTTAACAAAGCCTGGATGTGGCTCTGGGTGCCAGGGTTTGGTTGAGGGGTTGGGTTGGACTCAATGATCTTTGAGGTCTCTTCCAACCTGGTCATTCTGGGATTCTGTGAATTCTGTGAAAATGGAATAAAAGTTTTTAAAACACCTCTCAGCTGCACCATCTTTGGGTCAGAAAAGGGCATAATCCTAATAATAATCCTAATCATCCTAATCCTAATAATCCTGATGATTATGATAATAATAATAATAATAATAATAATAATAATAATAATAATAATAATAATAATAATAATAATAATAATAATAATAATAATAATAATAAATATTATTGTTATTATTTACCAATAGTTGTTATAATTATTATTGTTGTTGTTGTTACTACAATAATCCCACAAAACCAACAGCAAGGTTGGCACCACAGCAGTGCCCAAATCCAGGAGGTGACAATCCCTGGAAGGCTGAGGGAAGAAGAGGCAGAGGTGGCCCAGTCTGGGGTCACAGCAGCCCAGTCAGGACAGCCCAGGCAGGGACAGAGGAGCCTGAAGTGTGCTTGTCACAGAGATGCACTCAGAGCCTCCAGCAGCCTCACAGATCCATCAGAGCCCCGGCCCCCAGCCAAGCTCCAGCCACAGGAGCCATTTATCACAATAATTAAAGGGGGAAAAAGCAGCATTACAAGGATCCTGGAGCCATCAGTCAAGGAGCAGAAGAAAGAACTCAGGGAAAGCTTTATTCCCTTTTTCCAGCTTTCCCCCACCAGCACCATGAGGTGACAGCTCCAGGAACCTGGCACATCACTGGCCTTTCCCTCCTCAAATCCCATTCCCTTTGTGCCTTTTGTTCCAGCCACCCGATTAAAACGGGGGGGGAAATTAAAAAAAAAAAAAAAAAGATTAAGACATAAAAGTTAATTGATTGATTTAAAATTATGCTTTGAAACAAAACCCCCTGGGATTGGAAAGCTTGTATTTCACCATGGGAAGGGGTGGTGGAACACAGGGAACACAAGGAGAAATAAACAGCCCCATCTCAGAGCACATATTTTGTCTTCATTATGCCCCTGAGAAGGTGTTAATGCACAATGTACAACGTATTAATCACCCCTCTAACTTCCAAATGCGAGATGCATCATTAACATTCATGTTGTTTTCAATTAGTTTGCTGGATGGGGAGGAGGGAACAAAGACAGGTTTCCCTCAGTAAATTCCGTGTTGCCTTCCCAAAGAGTGGGGACCATAAAAAGCAGCCGGGGTGAAACTCCCGCACTCGCCACCATCCACCAGGGGCTGCTGGCAGCAGCACAGGGAGGATTTTAATTGATGTGGCAATTAGGAAAAGGCAGGGTTTGCAGGCAGGCAGGTAATTTACAGGTGTAAATTTCCAGAATTGGTTTGGGACAGATTTTCAAAGGGCCTCAGCCGCCAAAAGACGCAGATAAGCAGCTCGTGGGATTTGTAAGAGCCCCTCAACCAAAGCCCCCTGACTCCTGTTGATACTTTCATTTATAAAAAAAAGAGCTTTGAAGATTGTTTTTGATCCCAAGTCTTAGAAGTTTTCCTGTTCAGACACAAGCTGTCCTACAGAGAAAAGCTGCTTGTTTCTCATTTGTGAGGCTCTCATCCCTCACGGGCTCCTTTGCCAAAGGACAGAAGGTTCAAAGTCACTCCTGTAGGACACCTGACCTTTCCCCAAGAGCAGCTCAGTGCTGCCCATCCAGAGATGTTATCGCTGGAATTATCTCATTTTTGGGTGCTGAGCACTTGTGGAAGCTCCTAAGAACTGGAAGGGCAAAAGCTGGAAACTTTTTTCTCCAGCCAAACTCTCCCAAGCCTCGTGGCCACTTCAGCTTTGAAGCCAATTTCAGGAATTTGGCTTTGGTGGCAAAGCTGGAGCAGCTGAAAAGAGTCAGAAAAGAAATCTGGAAAAAAAAAGCTGGGTTCTTCTGCTAAAGCAGCTCCCTCAGACAGACCAGTCAGGACTCCTGTGCTTGTCCAGGCCCCCTTCCAAAACAACCAGCCACGAGCCTTCTTGAGCTCATTCCAGCTCCAGCTTTATCCTTCAGGACAAGCATCCAATCACGAGCTGAAGTTGCCATTCATGGATAATTGACCACAAGCCTTAGGGGAGATATTCCAGTTTTTAATTACTCTCACTTCTCAGGACCGTCTGTCTCGGTCCTAAGGCAGAGCTCCTGGAGCTCCTGTTCCTTACAAGTGGCTCTTGCTGTACTTTCTTAGACCAAAAAAAATTTAAAATAAAATAAAAAACGCAGTCACCTTGGCAGTAGGAAGAAAAAAAGAGGATTTCATAAAAAGGGAAAGACAAGCTGAGCCCAGAGGATGAGTCACATCTGAGATGTCACCTCAGAGGGAACACAGGCCAATTGCTCTCTGTTGACTGAAAGGGATGTGAAGGTAAGGGGGATGGATCCGGGCTGAGGGAAGGGAGAAAAACCCAAAACACATCCCCACAGCAGTCCTTGGTTGAATATTGGATTTTAAAGGATGCACCCAGAGCTGAGGTAGGACAGAGCTCAGCCTGCTCTGGTCACAAATACCCAGCACAAGCTCCTGTCCCTGCAGGAGCAGAGTCCCTCTGTGCTGACTCCACTCACGAGACACCAGCAGGCAGCTTCTCTCCCCCAAAGTGAGAGAAAAAATAAACAAAAACCTCCCACAGCGACAAATCCCAGCCCCTCCCCAGCTCACGGGAGCCGTGTGCATCCCCCTTCAAGTGTGGCAGCAAATCCCACTTAATCCCCCTCATTCCAGCACGTGAGCTGCTCAACAAAACAGCTTTTGTTTAAAAGTGACACCACCAGGGACAGAGCTGCTGCCTCAGCCTCCAATCCAGCACAAACCCACCTCTCTCCCTTCTCCTAAAATCCACAATTCCCCCATGGATGGCACCTGCACGGCAGCCCCTGGGAGGAATAAGCCAAGCCAAAAAAGTTGCCACGTGCTGGAGACCTGAATCCACCCAGTGGAATAGGTTGCTATGGTTCCCCAGATCTAATCCAGAACGATACAGGTATAAAAAAGAGAAAAATGCAGTGATTAAAAATAAATAAATAGACAAATCTGGGCCCGGTGCCATGAAAAATGTGAAGTTGTCCTTGACTCCAGAAGCAAATGAGGCATGAAATGTATCAAAATGTGATATTGAATATAAGGATGTATTTAATATTTTACAACACTGGAAATCTTGTTACAAAAGGGTTGGATCATAAATCAAGCTGAGACGGGGCCAGGTCTTCCCTTCTCTCCCCTTTCCTTCCCTCTCATTGCTCCTGGAAAAGTTTGGGCACCACTCCCAGGGAGAAGGGAGCTGCTGGGTTTGTCCATCAGCAGCAAACCCTCATTAATCACCTCATTATCAATCTCAGGATTCAATCACCTGCTCTGCTCCAGAGTCACTGCTTATTTATTTTTATTTGTCTTCATTCCTGGAGATGTCCATCCCTCCAGAAAACTCAGCCCAGAGGAGATCTCTGCCCTCAGCTCATTAACCCTTTGTATTAATTGCCTGCCTGGGCTACCACTTATCAGCTTCTCACTTATTATTTGTGCAGAAAGGTTTGTCACTGTCCCCTGCTGATTTTGCCCCTGGATTTTTACTCTTTTATTGGATGCTGGAGCAGGAGAGCAGCAGCACCATCCCATCAGCAGCTGGGGGAATTCAGTCTGCGGAGCTCCCAGGCAAGAAATGAAACACACATTTCACTCCTGTCCCTCCTTATCGCCCAGCCACTCACACTTTTCACCACTGCTTTTGTTTAATCACACTCCTAAAAACAAATAACAGCAAAAAAAAAAAATGTAAAGGGGATTTGGGAAAATTGCATCTCCAGTGGAGAAATGGATTTTTTTTTTTTTTAAATACTGCATGCAATGGGAGTAACCCTGTGGTAAAAATGCAGCTTTGGTTTGCAATCCCATCCCCTGGTCATGGTAAACGAGCAGTTTTAATTTAAGCACCACCCTCTATGTCAAGTCCTGTTTGTCACCGTGTTAATGGACGTGTTTATTCACACATTCCCCGGAAAAAAACATCCTCCCTCCTCTCAGAGTCCAGAAATGGTGGCACTGACTCCACCAGGTCCGCCTGCCAGAAATATCCTTTACCCACCTATCCTTCCAACCTGCTTTCCTATGGAAACAGCAAAGCCACCCACAAACAACCCCACCTGCAGCACATTGTCCACAGCCAGCTCCTCCAAACCCTTCCAGCTCCACAAAAACGGAGGCCAGACGACAACCAGGCTCTCAGCGTCCTCAGGGACAGGCAGGATGCAAGGAGAGCTCACTCCTTATTAGAGAATTTACACCCAATCCAGCTTTTCCTGTGGCTGGGGCACTCACTCAAAGCCTGAAATTATTTAGTTATCAAAGAACCCAACCATGAGAAAGCAATCCATAGGAAACCAGGCTTCATTACTTCCACTGCTGATGATACTACCCTGAAGACTGGGAGGAAAAAAAGAAAAACATTGGTACTTCAAGTGATGGAGCTTCCAACATTTACCTTGAAATTTATTGCCCAGAGTAATTGAATTGCTGGATTGCAAACTAACACCTGCTCAAGGCTTTAAAAAAGTTCAGCAGAGGAAGAGAAAGGTTTTGCTTAAATCACACCCCCTTGCACACCAAGAAAAACAAACCCCAGCAGCAGTTTCCAGTCTGGAGGAGACACCCTGAACTCCCAGGGGGCTGCTGGGAGAGGGGAAAAAAAGGAAAAATAAAAAAAAAAGAATTCTTTGTTTCAGGCTGAGCAAAATGCTTTGTTCCAATTTCAATATTTATAACCTTAATAAAAAGATGAAGCACATTTCAAAACTAAATTCTTCCTTCATGGCGAACAATCAAAGCTTGTTTCTCAGCAGATGCCAAACGAGCACGCGTGCCGTTTTCCAGAATTTTAGCTTGAACATTTCATTTTCCTGTGCATTTGTTTTGTGATGAATTTCCCTAAAGCTGCTCCCTTCTCCAGGTATCACACAGCTCCAGTGGACCCCCCCTGTCTTGTAATCACCAATCCAGAACCCCAGAATGGTTTTAATTCCCACTGCCACTGCCCAGGGGGAATGGAGCTGGCTGGGCTGATCTCCACATTTCCCTTCCTTGGAAAAGCCCCTGTGCCCCACGGGAGGATGCTGAGGTGGAGCAGGGAACCCTTCCCAGCAGAGCCTGGGGGGCCTTTGGGACTCACCTTCCTCTGCCTCCTGCAGCCCCCGGGCCCAGGGGCACCTCTGGGGGCCCAAAACCACATCTGGGAACCAAAAACCATCCCAGGGAGCCCAAAACCACATCTGGGAACCAAAAACCATCCTAGGGAGCCCAAAGTCACCTTTGGGAGCCCAAAGCCACCTCTAGGAGTCCAAAGCCACCTCTAGGAGGCCAAAGCCACCTCTGAGAACCGAAAACCATTCCAGGGAGCCCAAAGTCACCTCTGGGAGCCCAAAACCACATCTAGGGGGCCAAAGTCACCTCTAGGAGGCCAAAAACCACCCCTGGGAGCACAAAGTCACCTCTGAGAACCCAAGGCCACCCCTGGGAGCCCAAAGCCATCTCTGGGAACCAAAAACCATCTCGGGGAGCCCAAAATCACCTCTAGGAGCCCAAAATCACCTCTGGGAACCCAAAACCATCTCTAGGAGGCCAAAGCCACCCCTGGGAGCAAAAAACCATCTCTAGGAGGCCAAAGCCACCCCTGAGAGGCCAAAGCCACCTCTGAGAACTCAACTCCCACTCAACTCCCACTTCTGGGAGCCCAAAACCACCTCTGGGAGCCCAACGCCACCCCTGGGAGCCCAAAGCCACCCCTGGGAGCCCAAAGCCACCCCTGGGAGCCCAAAGCCACCTCCAAGCACAGCACGGCAGGGTGGAGGCTTTGTTGCTGTTCCTCCATCCCTTCCTGGGCTGGGTTTTCCTTCAGGCTCTGAGTGTCCCAAGCAGGGAAAATGTAAATTCTGCAGTAAGGAATGAGCTTGCCTTGCATCCTGAGGGGATGGTTTTTAGCTGGCCTCTGTTTTTTGGGGGCTGCAAGGATTTGGGGGAGCTGTGCTTCACTTTTCCTCCTTTCCAGGCTGGACACAGCCACCTCTCTTTTTCACTGAATTAGGCAGAGAAATAGCAGGAAAGCTGGGACTGAGTGGCCCAACCAGAGAAAATGTAAATTCTGCAGTAAGGAGTGAGCCTGTCTTGCATCCTGTCTGCCCTCAGGGGATGGTTGTTGGCTGCCCTCTGTTTTTGTGGATTTAGGGGAGATATGTTTCACTTTTCCTCCTTTCCTGACGGGACATGACCCCTGCTGGACACAACCCCCTGCCCTTCTTCATTAAATTAAGCAGAGAAACAGCAGGAAAAGCTGGGATTTCCAGGAACAAACAGCCTGCCCCAAAACATCCTGCCTAAATTTCTCTGCTGGCTCCAACCCAGTGCTCTGCTGGAATGAACACCCTCTCCTCAACCTGACACCTGGATTTCCTCCTCTTGCCTCCTCTCCAGGAGCCATTTCCCACCCAGCACTCTCTGCCTCAGCAACTCTGAGTAAAACATGTGAAAGTGCCTTCATTCATTTCTCCAAAAAGTAATTAGAAGCAGGAACAGGAGTCAGGAACGTAAACGTTATCCTTCCTAAAGGAAAGCAGATTTCTAATTAGCCAAGAAAGAGGCTTCTGTGGGATTCTTTCTGCAAACAGCTGCTGCTGAGGGATCATCTGTCTCTCTTCTTTTCCTCTTTTGCAGTGAAAAGTTCATTTATTTTAACATATAGAGCTGCTGCAGCACCCAATTAAGGCAGGCGGGGAGTCAAGGAATGGAGACAACTCGATGAACCCTGAGATGAACACAGATGCCTCTTAAAACACCCTCATCCTCCTGTGCTCCACTCAATCCACACAAAAGGTGGGAAAACAGTGCCAGGACCAGCTCAGCTCAGAGGAAACAGGGAGGAAAAAGTGCATTCCTGGCTGTCTTTAGCCCCTCTGAGAGGTCAGACAACTTCCATCCAAATATTCCACTTTATTTCTGCTGGCTTCATTTCCTTTCCTCCCTTCTAGGACATGACAAAGCTGATTGGTTCTAAATCACAGAAAAATCAAAGCTGTGCTACTTCTCACACGCACACGAGGTTTTCACATCAAAAAAGACATTTTCCATTAAGGAAGGTTTTTCACAAGGCACCTCTTTCTTACCCATTGTAATTTTTTTTTTTTTTTTTTTGCTTCATTATCACCAAGTTTGACAAGTTCATCTGAAGGAGGAAATGTAAATCACCCCCTACAGTGCTGCAGTGACAAGGGCATGTTTTAATTTTGTACTGAAGGGGACTTTCAAGCAAACCCCCAACCCGTGGAGGACCATCCATCCAGCTGGGATGCACAATTCCAGTCTGAGATAAATCCAGTGGTTAATTCCTCTCTGTGATTATTGATACCCAAGGAAAAAAAAATATATAAATATAATGGTTTATATTATAGCAATAACAATGATGATGATGATTTAACAAAAGTTAATGGGGCTAAGCAAGCTCTGGAATTAATTTTGGCTGCCATTAGAGCTGGAAATGCCTTCCCAAAAAATTAATAAAAGGGAAAAAACCCCCAGAGCAGGTTGGAGGTGGGTGCCTGTGGAGCCTTCCCGAGGCAGGTGCCCGCGATTGCAGGGGCTGGGTGGCTCCCAAGGTCCCTGTCTAGGCTCGCATCCAAAATCCCTTCAACACATCACATGGGGAGAACAGAGCAACGTGTCCATCTGTGCCACAGGCAGCGCTTCCAGCCAAGCCCTCCCCTCCTTCCAGGAGAAGGTGGCTGTGCCATGCACAGACATATTGTGCACCCAAGAAATTGCATCAACAAACACACCTACAGAGGCTCAGCTGGGTCCTCTCCAGCCTGGCACAGCTTCCCCAGGAGCCAGAACAAACAGCGCAGAGCTGAGCGCTGAAATTCAAATAATTTCACAATAATCCCTAAATAATCCCTAAATAATCCTGATAGTCAGCATCTGACCCCTCAAAGGCACCCAGGCTCCATCACACACGTGCTCCTGTCTGCTGGTAAATTATTCCATGTCCAGAAGGGGAGAAAGGGGAAAAAAACCCAAAATATATCAGAACAGACAGCGCAGAGCTGAGCGCTGAAATTCAATATATATAATACGTATATATGTATATATAATATAAAATATATAATATCTATATGTGTATATATAATATATTTTATATATATATATGTGTGTGTGTGTGTATATATATTATATATATATAAAATCCTCCTTTTCTGGCTGGACAGGAAAGGAGGATAATTTAGGGAATATTATGAATATATATATATATATATATATATATATATATATATATATATATATATATATATATATATATATGGAGGATGGATATAGATGGATATAGAAAATCTTAATCCAACAAGAAGTGTTTGTTGGAACCCAGGCTCCATCACACACATGTTCCAAAATTATTCCATGTAGAGAAAGGGGAAAAAAAAACCAAAAAACAAACAAAATAAACCAGAACAAACAGTGCAGAGTTGAGCGTTGAAATTCAAATAATTTCATAATAATCCCTAAATAATCCTGCCAGGTTCAAGTGTTTCACTTGAAATGGATTTATAGAAATGGATATATATAGAAGTGTTTCACTTGAAATGGATTTATAGAAAATCTTAATCCAACAAAAAGTGAAACACTTTTTGTTGGATTAAGATTTTCTATAAATCCATTTCCCACAACTTCTACCTGGATAAACCCTCCTTAGGGAAGGCAGCTTTGGGAATTTGCAATTGGGAAACCCATGGAAAACTCAGCCCCTGAAGGACACCACCCAAAATGAGCCCCTTTTGCCAGCCCAAAGCAGAGAGAGCTCCCACATTTATCAGCTGGAGAAGCCCACACTGCCCCAAGGCACCCAGGCTCCATCACACACTTGTTCCTCTCTGCTGGTAAATTATTCCATGTGGAGAAGGGGAGAAAGGGGAAAAAAAAACCAAAATAATGGAAATCTGTGAGAGTAAAACCAGAGATTATCCCTGAGCACTCAGTTACTGCTGGTACAAACACACAAATCAAGAGGTGAGATCTCTATCAATGCTCTGGAAACTGAGAAAACCCAGCAGGGGAGGGCAGAGAGAGCCCCAGAGCAGGGGGACCCTGAGATGTCAGCACCACAGAGAGCTCTGCTCAGCCTCAGGGCAGCGCAGGCCAGACAGAGGTGCAGCTGCAGATCTGGAAATTACAAATTTTCCGATCGCTGGAACGGAGCCTGATCAAAGGAATGCCTCAGGAATCTCTGGGAGGGAGCACAGCAGCAAAGAAATCCTTTGTTCACATCACTCCTCCTGCAAAAATCCAGTCCCTGGCCTCCCTCCCCTCTGCCTTGGTTATTCAGAATATTGACACCAGGTTTCCTGTGCACTTCAGCTCCCATTACACCATCTCAATCCAGCCCATCATAAACATCAGCTTGATTACAGAGCCTGCTGCACATAATAAATGTTTATAATGTATATGTAGGAAGAGAGAGACACCTCAATATTTTTGCTTTGGTAAAGACAAATAGCCTCAATTGTTTAATCAATAAAAATGCCTCTCTGACTCCTGCTGTTATTAGAAAGCTGTTCCAGACAGAGTGAAAAAGAACCTTTGCATCTGTATTGCTGTCAGAGGAGACTCTGGACACAGCCTGTGTGCTCCCCAAACCCCAAATTCCAGCTCTGAGCACCCCAGCACTGTGATCTCAGCCACTTTAGAGCCTCCCATTAAAGAAATGAGGATCCTTCCAGGAAAGCACTCAGCCAAAAGTACACTGAATTATTCAGCAGGTGGCAATGACAGGGAAGGGGACAGGCTGGGGGTGCAGGGGGATGGCCCCAGAGAGCTGGGGGCTGGATTGTGGGAATGAGGAACACGCTGGGATCATTTCCTCCTGGATTTGTGAGAATGAGGAACATTTTGGGACCATTTCCTCATGGATTTGTGAGAATGAGGAACATTTTGGGATCATTTCCTCCTGGATTTGTGGGAATGAGGAACATTTTGGGATCATTTCCTCCTGGATTTGTGGGAATGAGGAACATTTTGGGATCATTTCCTCCTGGATTTGTGGGAATGAGGAACATTTTGGGGTCCTGTCCTCCCGGATTTGTGGAAAATTCGAGGTCCTTTCCTCCTAGATACGTGGGAATAAGGTACATTTGAAGGCCCTTTCCTCATGGATTTATGGGAATGAGGAACATTTTAAGGTTTTTCCTCCTGGATTAGTGGGAATTTTGAGGTACTTTCCTCCCAGATTAGTGGGAATGAGGAACATTTTGGGATCCCTTCCACCCAGATTTGTGGGAATAAGGTACATTTTGAGGTCTGCTCTTCCTGGATTTGTGGGAATGAGGAACATTTTGAGGTCCTTTCCCCACAGATTTGAGCCGATGAGGAAGGTAGTGAGGTTTTTCCTCCCAGATTTGTGGGAATTTTGAGGTTCTTTCCTACTGGATTTGTGGGAATGAGGAACATTTGGGATCCTTTCCTCACAGATTTGTGAGAATTAGGTACGTTTGAAGGTTCTTTCCTACTGGATTTGTGGGAATGAGGAACATTTGGACATCCTTTCCTCCCAGACTTGTAGGAATTCTGAGGTTTTTTCCTCCCAGATTTGTGGGAATTTTGAGGTTCTTTCCTCACAGATTTGTGGGAATGAGGAACATTTTGAGGTTTTCCCTCACAGATTTGTGGGAATGAGGAACATTTTGAGGTTTTCCCTCCAGGATTTGTGGGAATTAGGTACATTCAGCCCCATCTGTCTCACACCTTGCTTGTTCCATCAGCTCCAGCTCAGGGCTGGAGGGAACCCTCAGCTCAAAGGACAAAACCCAGCAATTTTTAGGGTTTCTTTGTCCCTCAGCTCAAAGGACAAAACCCAGCAATTTTTAGGGTTTCTTTGTCCCTCAGCTCAAAGGACAAAACCCAGCAATTTTTAGGGTTTCTTTCCTCTTCCCCTTCTTTAAGCTTCTTGCTCCTCGGGATGTGTGTCACCTTCAGGAAGAACACGGGGTTTTCCATTTCTGGACGCAAAAACCCATCCCACCCCTCCAAACCTGAGCTCCACCCATGCCCAGGTACAAAGCCAGGCTTAGCTGTGAGGAGATCAAGCACATCCAAGCTGTGTTTCCCTGAGGAGCAGGGCCTGGGGTGCATTTGGGAACAAATCCAGGAACTCTGATGGACAAAATTTAAGCCACAACAGAGGACAAAGTGCTGCCCTTCCTGGGGCAAAAGCAGAAACAGCAAACCGCTCCCCACCTGGATGTGTTTGGATCCCAACAATCCAAATTTGATCCAAATCCTCCAGTTTGGAGGATATGACCCCTCCAGATCCAACCTGTGCCAAAAGCAGATTCCCCAGATCTGACCCTGAGGACAGCCCTTGCTCAGCTCTGGAATTTCTCCTTTGTCTCACTCAGAACCTCCTCGTGGGACAGGCTCCAGGACAAGGCTTTCCTTGAGAACCTTGGGAAGATGGGATTTTAACTGAGCAGGACACTCAGGAAGAGGAGGAACCCCAGGGCCCAGCAGGATTTCCACACCACCATCCACTCGCTTCTCCCCCATTTGCTTCTTCTCAACAAAGACATTTTCCCCCTCTTTTCCCTCTCTCTCCCTGGAGACTGTAAATTAACTGTCAAATCCCTGGTATTTTGTACCCTGTTCTTTCTGGCTCTTCTCCAGATCTCCAGGGTGCCATTCTTTATTTTTTTTCTTTCTTTCTTTTTTATTCCTCCTCCTTGCTGCTCTCTTTCCTTCACCTCTCTGCTCCTCCTGGCTGTCCCCTGGGGTTTCCAGCTCTGCACAGCTCCTGGCTGAAGGACTCGTGCCCAGCCAGGCTGATCTCACCCTCACCATCTCCATCTCCTCCTCCTCCTCCTCTTCCTCACCCTCTGCACTCTGCCAACGAAGCCTGGCTGCCCTTTCTCCTGCAGGTGGCAGATTCCCAATGGGAAGGGAAAAGGGGGAAAGGGGGAAATAAATCACCAGAGCCCACGAAATCCCAGAGATCCCCTGTCAATCAGAGCCTGTCCTTCAGCCCTGCCCAAGGCTGCTGCTGGCTGGGAGGGGAACTCATTTCAGTTATCAGTGCAGGAAGAGAGATTAGAGATGTTCTGGAGAAGGGAAAAATCAGGCAGTGGAGGAAGAAAAGGCTCTTGCAGGGAAGGAGAGCAGATATTTGCTTGTCAGGCATGGGTAGAAGCAAAGGGAATGAAGGGGGTTGAGAAGTGAAGGACAAGAGGAGGAGGAGGAGGAGGCGGCAGACTGCAATGAGCAGACCCTGCAAACCCCTCTGCCCTGCACCTCTGCTGAGCTGGGGGAAGAGAAGAAATCAATGCCAAAAGCTTCTTCCTTCTGCTGGGAGCACCCGAACATCCAAACCTGTCAGGGCCAGGTCTGCCCAAACTCACCCCTGGCTCTGCAGTGATTTCCTCTCCATCCCACCCTGCCAAAGCCTCACCCCAGTCCTTCCCTGTCCTCTCCCAAAAATCCCACACGCGCATTTCTACCCCCAACACCATCCCTGTAGCCATGATATTTTCTGAAAAATCCCTTTCCTTAGGATTGTTCCTCCTGAGAAGCTGAGAGGCCTCAGGAACAAAATGCAAACAATGGTTATCTGCTGCTGGGGAATGCAACAGGTGCAGCTGGGATTGGGCTCATGTGGTTGTTTCTAATTCATGGCCAATCACAGCCCAGCTGGCTCGGACAGAGAGCCGAGCCACAAGCCTTTGTTATCATTCTTGGTTATTCTATTCTTAGCCAGCCTTCTGAGGAAATCCTTTCTTCTATTCTTTTAGTATAGTTTTAATATAATATATATATCACAAAATAATAAATCAGCCTTCTGAAACATGGAGTCAGATCCTCCTCTCTTCCCTCATCCTCAAACCCCTGTGAACACGGTCACACCATCCCCTCATCCCCAGCCCACAGATTCAGCCCCCAGCTCCCAAATCCTGCAGGTGCTGCCCCATTCCCTGGCACAGCTCTCCCTCATTGAGCTCCTGGCAGTGACTCATGCCTGGCCAAAAGCTCAGCTGAAGCCCAGCCAGACCCCAAAGGTCCTGCAGGCAGGTGAAACGCAGCCCCAGGGATGATCTGGGAGCAGGAGAGCTGAGCCAGGCCCAAGGAGAGGAGAGAGGGATGCAGGAGATGGAGAGCTGGGAAAGCAGGGGGTGCATTTCTGCCTGAGCTCCTTCCATCAGCTCCCCTCCATCCATGAGGGGCCCTCCCTGCAAATTCCCAAAATCCGGGCAGAAAGAACCTCAAAATGTACCTCATCCCCACATATCTGGGAAGAAAAATCATCAAAACGCACCTCATTCCATAAATCTGGCAGGAAAAAACATCAAAACGCACCTCATTTTCAAAATCCAGGGGGGAAAGGACCTCAAAATGTACCTCACTCCCAAAATCTGCGAGGAAAAAAATCTCAATATGGTCCTCATTCCCACAAATCCAGGAGGAAAAACCCTCAAATGTACCTTATTCCCAGAAATCTGTGGGGAAAGGACCTCAAAATGTTCCTCATTCCCACAAATCCAGGAAGAACAGACCTCAAAATGTACCTTATTCCCACAAATCTGTGGGGAAAGGATCTCAAATATTCCTCATTCCCACAGATCCAGTAGGAAAGAACCTCAAAATTCCCACAAATCTGGGAGGAAAAACCTCAATACGTTCCTCATTGCCTCAAATTCGGGTGGAAAGGACCTCAAAATGTTCCTTATTCCCACAAATCCAGTAGGAAAGAACCTTCAAATGTACCTTATTCCCAGAAATCTGTGGGGAAAGGACCTCAAATATTCCTCATTCCATAAACCTGTGAGGAAAACACCTCAAAATGTTCCTCATTCCCACAAACTCAGGAGGAAAAAAACCTCAAAATGTTCCTCATGCCATAAATCTCTGAGGAAAAAAACCCTCAAAATGCTCCTCATTCCCACAAATCCAGGAGGAAAGGACTTCAAAAGGTCCCTCAAAGTGCTTCCAATCAGCTCAGAAAACTCACACAAAAATGGAGAGGAAATCAGAGGTTGAAAGGGAAGAAAGTGAGCAGTGAGTGGAGTAGATTCAAGCCACAGAATTTCTGCAGAGAAAAGGGGGGGGAAAAAAAGAAATCCAACCTCCTTGCTCCTAAAAAGGAAGGAGTGGGCACCACTCAGCTTATGGAGATTTCTCCCTCTGAAAAATTAATCCTGACAATACAAAGACGCAGACAAAAAAAAGGAACAACTCTCCGCAGAGCAGCCAGGAAAGAGAAAGCCAAGTTTGGTCAGGGAAGATGATTATTTTAACATAATCATGCCTCCCCCCAAGGCTTTTGAGAGGAGCTGTTTTATGTTTTCCTCCACTGCAAGGCTGTAATAACCCCACAAATACTCAGTCAGCTACAGCAAAAGCCACATCACAACAAAGGCCATTATATGAAACACATTTTCAATAAAACTTAAAAAAAGAGAGAGAGAAAAAAAACAATAAAGCCAACATTTTCAGGGCAAAACCTCAATCAGTGCCTCTTGCCTGCCACTTTCAGGGGTGCTGAGATTGATTTCTGCTTGTTTTTTAAGTAGATCAAGACAAATGTCCACCCTGAATATCTGAATATTTCCCCTCTCACACCATTTTCCACCTCTGTTCAGCATTGCCCACATACAACTCCCTCAGTTCTTAAATGTTTCTGTTGCTCCCCTCAGGAACAATTTTTGGGGGGCATTATCAGCCCTACAGAAAATCCTGCATTCCCAGGGTCTGGAAGGTGGCAGGAGAGGGCAAGACCTCATTTCCTTCACCAACATTCCCAAATGGATCCAAACCACCTTGAGCCAGCACAGCAATGAGAAAAGAACACAGAAATTTCCTCATTTTTGTACAAAACCACCCCAGTGGGATGCCTGGAAAGGCAGCACCTCAGGAACAACTGCTCCCCTCAGGAACAATTTTTTGGGGGCATTATCAGCCCTACAGAAAATGTCTTTTCCATCACCCTGCATTCCCAGTGTCTGGATCCTGGCAGGAGAGGGCAAGACCTCATTTCCTTCACCAACATTCCCAAATGGATGAAACCACCTTGAGCCAGCACAGCAATGAGAAAAGAACACAGAAATTTCCTCATTTTTGTACAGAACTGTCCTGATTTTTTGCACAAAACCATCCCAATGGGATGCCTGGAAAGGCAGCACCTCAGGAACAACCGTTCCCCTCAGGAACAATTTTTGGGGGGCATTATCATGTCTTTTCCATCATCCTGCATTCCCAGTGTCTGGATCCTGGCAGGAGAGGGCAAGACCTCATTTCCTTCACCAACATTCCCACATGGATGAAACCACCTTGAGCCGGCACAGCAATGAGAAAAGAACACAGAAATTCCCTGATTTTTGTACAAAACCATCCCAGTGAGATGCCTGGAAAGGCAGCACCTCCTTTCCAGGGCCAGCAGATTATTGGGGTGAGCACAACCCTTCCCAAACCTCCCTTGGGATTTTCCATGGATCTCCTTGGGCTCAGCCAGCACCAAATTTTGAGAGGGAAATACAAAAGCAGAGGAGAGAGGGCTTATCCTGGGGTTAAGTCTCTGCTCAGTCTCATTAAGCAGAGCTTAGGCCATATCCTAAAGCACAAGAACTTGTAACTTTCTATTCATTTATGCTCTTACACTCCCTAGTCCCTAAAAAGTCTGATAAGCCCCACCAATATCAGCTCTGGGTTTCAATTACACGGGGTGAGGATGAACACCAGGGGCTGGTGTTCCATGATACTCAGGAATTAACCCACATAGCAGCAGCTGGAGTTTGACTGGAAATTACCTTTTTTTTTCCTGAATTAAAACATTCTAGAACAGGGAAGGGCAGTGGAGGAGGAAGGAGGGGATAGGGGGGACTCCAGCTCCCCCATTTCTCTTTTTCCTCAGGAGAAAACCCCACGGTGGCTTTTTATTATTCACTGGGTTTTAAAGTTATTGTCACAAGTCCTTAAGATGTCAACAATGAAGAATCCCATTGTTCTCCTAATTAATTCTGCAATCTCAGTGAAATAATACAAGCTGCAATTGTAATTCCAGGCTCACCCCTCGACCACTGGAATCAAGTAATTAAATAACAATCAGTGCTACCACTTGCATTTAGAAGATGGACTATTCCTTTTTATTGCTGCAATTAGGGAATGCACTCAATAATCGGAATGAAATACAAATTTACCCAGGAGCCCACTAAATTATGACCATTCATACTTTGTTGTCTTTTCATCCTAGCAAAAAAAAAAAAAAAAAAAAAAAAGAAAGGCAAAAAAAAAGAGAAGATGGCAATTTTCCCCTTTCCCAGCTTCCTCAGCTGGAAAGGGCATTGCCAGCTCCCAGTGCAGGCTCAGCTGTGCCTTTCCTTCCTCCCAGTTAGGATAATCTCTGTCTTTTTGATGAAGGTCCCTCATAACGATCTCAGATTGGAATAAATCAGCACAGGGCTGCAGACACGCTCACACACAGACTGGGGCAGAGCAGGGACCCGTCCTGGTGTTACTGGTCACGGCCAGATCTCATTATCTCATGCAAACGCTAAATCTTATCTACAGAGCAGGAATAATATCAGATAAATACCTGGGGGACACAGTTGCTGGCTTTAAATGATGATATCTGGCCATAATTCCCATATTTTGGGTCTTGCTTTCCTCTGTCCCACACCTGCAGCTCAGGGTCAGTGGTTATGAGGTCCTGCACTTGGCATTTCAGCGCCAACACCTCCAGCTCCAGCTGAGCTGGAAAAATCCTCGGTGGGGTCAAGGCAGAGCCCTGTCCGAATTATTGGATCCCATCTAAAATGAAAGGGAACAGATCCCACAGGCAGTGGGGAGAGCCCTGGTCGCTGCCAACCTTCCTGAGGTGGGCAGGGATCGCGTTGGGGTCACCAATTATCACCCAAGGGGCGTCAGGGACAGACAAAGGTCTCTGGCATGCAGACTCCATCATCAGAAGGCATGAAAAGGCACTTTTTAAATTAGAAATACACAATTCTTACAGAACCAATGGTGGACCTAAGACCTGATTGGAATCTTCTCTCACCTATTGGTCAAGAAGGGACAACTCTTTCTTGCAAATATCTTTGACAGACAGAGATTGTCTGCCAGGTGTAGAGATAGAATTAAAACAATTATCATCTCTTTCTCTGAGCTTTCTCACAGCCTCCCAGGAGAATCCTGAGAGAGCTCTGTCTCTCTGTTCACAGGATATGTGATTGCCACAGGCAGGGATAGAAACGGGGGCAGCACTCTGCTCCAGGAAATTATCACCCATCAAACCTAAGATTACCATGCAGATCCTGAGAAATAACCCCAAATCTTACAGCAGCTTTTCCAACCCCTTCCTTTTTCCCCCTGGCTCTTTTTTCTCTGTTACCCAGAGGTGCTCTCACCACTGCTGGAGGCTTGGCCTCAGAAGTTTGGGGCAGTTTGAAACAAAAGCTCCCCAAACTTTGCTGGGCACTCCCAGCAGGGTGGCACAAGCATCCCGTGAGCCCCAGTTTCTCATCAGGAGCTCCACCCTCTGTCTCTGCTCTCCTCTCCTGCCCACCCTGCAGACTCAGATGGCAGCTAGGCCTCAATGAGCCACAAACATCAGAGGCCAAACTCAGCCTGTGAGGCCACCTGTCACCCTGGGTTTTTCAGATTTTCTAAGCCTTCTGATGTTGACATTCTTGTAGTGAACTTTCTCACACACTTTCTGTAAATAACTGATTGTTTTGCATTTCTTTATGGAGGAAGAGAAAGCTGATAGACTGTTGGTTTGTCCAGTGTCATTGGAGAGGTGGCACTGTCACCCTCCAATCCACTGTCGCTCTTAGAAAACTATAAATGTGGGAGTCAGAAAATAAACTTCTCTTTTTTCTCTTTTCACCTTGAGAACAGCGGTGTGAGCTTGTGCTCTTTTGTGTCCTACAGCAACAGCCGCCGAGCCCAGGAGGTTCTGGCTCTGTTCTGGCAACAGAGAGCTGCAGTTGCCTGACCCTTCAGCTGGGACTTCATCAGCACTCGTGGTGCTGGCAGAGCAGAGCTGCGGATCTGTCCTCCAGTTGCTGCTCTGGCTCTGCAGGGCTGGCAGGAGCCAGGAGGAGCAGCCTGGCTAAAGGCAGGAGGAGGGGTGGAGGCAGACTGCAGGCACTGGGAGGTGGGCACTGACACCCAGAGGAGATGCTCAGGGGAGGGATGAGGGAGATGGAGAGTTGGGAAAGCTCATTTCTGCCTGAGCTCCTTCCATGAGCTCCCCTCCATCCATGATGGTCCTGATAATTCCCACAAATCTGGGAGGAAAGGACCTCAAAATGTACCTCATCCCACAAATCTGGGAGGAAAATATCTAAAAACATACCTAATTGCCAAAATCCAGGGGAGACAAAGGACCTCAAAATGTACCTAATTTCCAAAATCCAGGGCGGGGAAAGGACTTCAAAATGTACCTAATTCCCAAAATTCAGGGGGAGAGGATCTCAAAACGCACCTCATTCCATAAATCTGGGAGGAAAAAAAACTCACTATGTACTTCATGCCACAAATCTCTGAGGACAGAACCCGGAGTGAAGCCCTGAGGAAAACCCCAGAGGAGGAAGACTCCACTGCCTCCACCCTGCTAGGGTGCTGATGTCACACAGACAACCGAGGCACTGGTTTAAACCCAAACCAACACAAACTCACAGCTTCAGCCCTGTCCTGCTGGGAATCCGAGGTGTTTTCCCCCTGCTATGACCAGACCCAGCAGGATTATGGAAGCCACTTTGGGATGGGATGGGAACCATCAAGGCAATCAGTGCAATAAAGGAAAAAGACACCCACTGCAGCAGCAGCACAGAGATAACTGGCAAGGACAGCAGAGGCAGGAGGAGGTGTGAAAATTAAATTGGATAAAAGGCAGGTGCTCAGGGAGGAGAGGAGGCTGAGGGGAGGGAGGAGGAAGGAGAGGTAAAGAACCAAACTGCTGCTGTCACTGGGACCTCAGAACAATGCAAAATGTTCCTGTCCCCTCCAAAGAGAAGGAACAGCAGGAGATTGTCGCAGACATCTTTCATGAAATTCCTTTCCTTAGGATTTTTCCTCCTGAGAAGCTGAGAGGCCTCAGGAACAAAATGCAAACAATGGTTATCTGCTGCTGTGGAATGCAACAGGTGCAGCTGGGATTGGGCTCATGTGGTTGTTTCTAATTCATGGCCAATCACAGCCCAGCTGGCTCGGACAGAGAGCCGAGCCACAAACCTTTGTTATCATTCTTGGTTATTCTATTCTTAGCCAGCCTTCTGAGGAAATCCTTTCTTCTATTCTTTTAGTATAGTTTTAATATAATATATATCATAAACTAATAAATCAGCCTTCTGAAACATGGAGTCAGATCCTCATCTCTTCCCTCATCCTCGGACCCCTGTGAACACGGTCACAGGAGATTTAAGCTGCAGAATCAGCCCAGCACCCTGAGTTAAAGGAAATTACATTTTCCTCATGCTCTGGCCCTGCTCAGAGGTGGAAGTCAGAGAATCCACCCTTCCAGCTGGGCACAGAGGAGGGGGCCCAGCAGCTGCTCTGACCACCCCCTGCCCTGCTACACCACAATCCACACATGGCCAAGGGGGTTTGAAAGCATTCCTGAGAACCTGGAACCCTGCAAAGCCAATCAACCTCCGGGAGGAAAATCCACGTGCTACCCATGGGATTGTCCCCAAATTCCCTGCGTGTCCAGAGCAGGGGGGAGCCACCACCTTGCCAGCAGGGTCAGAAGGGTCTGTGCTGCTGCCTGAGGCATCATCATTCCCTCACTTGAGGGATATTTCAGATGAGGCAGCATCCGTGCTTCAGAAATAATGAACTGTGATTACACAGGACGGTGGCCAAAACGCATTAGAGCGAGAGCTGGGGAGAAATTCTCAAATAGTTTTTGTCAAACGAATGGCCCTCTTCCAAAAATTGGCAATTTTTGCAATTCAGCCCCCTCACCAAGAAGTTTCCAATTTTTCCCACAAACCCCTCAAGTAACACATTCAATTTCTTGTCTCCTTTATTAAGGGTTACTGGAGAAAACAGATTCTACCAAAAGCCAAAAAAAAAAAAAAAAAAGGGAAAAAAAGAGGAGAAGGGAAAGGAGACCATGAGAAGGAATAATCAGAGTTTTGCTTTTTCACCTCTGAAACTGCAACTATTTTTCCACGCGTGTATTTTTGCTATTTCGTAGCTTCCTCCAACTCCCACAGCTTTATTTAAGCCTGCAGAGAGCCCGAGGCAGAGGGGATGAGCCAGGTTAGGTGAGGATCCCAGAGGAGAGAGCAGGAGCACTCCCTGCCTTTGCCTCCTCTCCCAGTGCAGGGGTTCCCATGGCCTCCAAGACAAGTGCCTGGATTCAGGGACTCACAATTCACAGAATGACCAGGTTGGAAGAGACCTTCAAGGTCATCCAGTCCAACCCAGCCCCAACCCCTCAACTCAACCCTGGCACCCAGTGCCACATCCAGGCTTTGTTAAACACACCCAGGGATGGGGACTCCACCACCTCCCTGGGCAGAACATTCCAGAACTTTATCACCCTTTCTGGGAAAAACTTTTTTCCTGCTATCCAGCCTGTATTTCCCTTGTGCAGCTCGAGGCTGTGTGCTCTGGTTGTGTCAGCTCCTGGAGAAAGAGCCCAGCCCCAGCTGAGCACAGGCACCTTTCAGGAGCTGTGCAGTGATGGGGGCACCCCTGAGTCTCCTTTTCTGCAGGCTGAGCACCCCCAGCTCCCTCAGGGGTTCCTCTCAGGGTTTGTGTTCCCAGCCCCTCTCCAGCCTCGCTGCCCCCTCTGGACACATTCAAGGCTCTCAAGGTCCTTCCCAAGCTGAGGGCCCAGAGCTGAGCACAGCACTCAAGGTGTGCCCTCAGCACTGCCAAGGACAGTGCTCCACCCTGCTGGCACAAGCCACTGCTCCAGCTGATTGTATCATTTGTGGTTTTTCCATAGAAAACATCCCTGCCTTCCCTTCCACTTCAATGCCTCAGAGGAGTTTCCTGCAACAACTGCTGGGGGCCTCTCTCCTCTGCCCTCCCTCCTCCTCCTCTTCCTGGCTGCTGGGCTGCACATCTGACACATTTACACCCCAAAAAAGGAGTCAGTGCACTCAGAGTGAGGTTTGTTGCTCAAGCACTGATTTCTGTGCCATCCTTGGGGTATTTCTATTCCTGTGTTATCTGCAGCAAGCAGAACAGCAAGGAAAAGCCTGGTCCTTGCAGCAAGGGAGATGTGACCTCTGCTTCCCTTCTCCAGCCCAAATATTCTCTGCCAGTCACCCTTTCCCTGCTCCAGTGCTCTGGCTGCCCTAGAGGAGAGGCTGGACAGAGATAAAGAATAAAGCAGGGATTTATTAAAAGGATCTCCTCCATGGATGCACCTTGGGCAGCACAAGAGCCCAGCCAGGGCTGCGCCCAAGATGAACTAAAATGGTCACGAAATGAACCCAAGATGAACCAAAATGGTCCCAAAATGCACGAGCGTTCCCGGGGTCTCTCCCTTGGATCAGTTCTGCTCCATTTGCATCTTGCAGTTCATTGTCCTATTCCAGCTTTAGGTTATGAAGTCTCATCCTCCTTGTTTTTCTCTCCTCAATTCACTGGTTTTTACCCTTTCTGGGCCTGGACCTTGTATCCATTGTCCTTGTTCTCAAGCTGGAAAAGGACTGTTCAGTCAGCCCTGTGAGGAGAACTCGCTAACACTCAACATGAAGCTCAGAGTTACACACCAAAGCAGCACAGAATCTGAAAAATATGAGAGCTGAAACTCAAGGCATCACTGGAGCAGAGCCCAGGCTGATGTTCCTCTCCTGCAGCTGCAGGAGCAGCTTCAGCTCGGGCTGGCAGTGCCAGGGGCGAGGCAGTGCCCGCAGCTCCCGTGCTGGCTTTGTCCCCATGGGCAGCAAACGAGGCTCCCAACCTGTCCCTGCTCCCTGCCTGGCAGCTCCTGGAGGGTTGGGAGAGCGCCTATTAATTACCCAAGCATAATGAACTAAAGCAATTTGTAGCAGAGCTTGTTCTGCTCGAGTCAGGAGTCTTTTATCTCGCGAATCAGTGACCTGAACATTCCGCCACAAATCCCAGGGATGCAGCGCTGGGGTTTGTGCTCCCAGCAGTCCCTTTGCCTAGGGATAAACAGGATCTCATCCCTTCACAACATCTGGCCTTTTTCCCAGCAAAACCACCCCAAAAATTGCCTGGAGGCTTTTTCCATAAAGGAGAACAAGCAGCTGGTCTGATTGGAGGCAATTCACCCCCAGCACACAGCCTGCCCTAGAGCTGGTTTTACAGCCACCAAAAGATTTCAAGATCTTTCCCTTTCCTGCTTCTGTGAAATCTTGTGGGCCATAATTGCTCCACAAGATTAAATTCTGGCGTGCCTGTCCTAGATCTGGTGTCCTAAACTGAAAAATTTGGACTGAGTTGCAAGGAAAAACAGATTAACTTGTCTTGGGGGAGAATGATGCCTTCGCCATCTCCAGCACCAGAAACATTTCTGTCCTCTAGGATAAAATAATGTAAAATATCCTGACTGCATAATAATTTCACTTCTCGCTTCTGATTCTCCCATTGTCCCTGAGAGTGCCCAATCTGAATGACTTTGAACTCAAGGATATCTCAGAGCAGGCAGAGGCTGCATGACGTGGGAAAAGATGAATTCACAGCTCACACGGAGGCTCAGCTGCAGAGCAGGGGGACAGGAGATCCCAGCAGAGATCCCCTCCATCCACAAGATCCCCTCATCCACGAGATCCCAGCAGATCCCCTCCATCCAGCAGATCCCAGCACAGATTCCCCTCATCCACAAGATCCCAGCAGATTCCTCTCATCCAGGAGATCCCCAAAGAGATCCCCTCATCCATGAGATGCCAGCAGAGATCCCCCTCATCCATGAGATCCTCTCATCCAGGAGATCCAGGCACAGATTCCCCTCATCCAGCAGATCCCCTCATCCACGAGATCCCAGCAGAGATTCCCTCCATCCAGCAGATCCCCTCATCCAGCAGATCCCAGCACAGATCCCCTCATCCACAAGATCCCAGAACAGATCCCCTCCATCCAGCAGATCCCAGCGCAGATTTCCCTCTATCCAGGAGATCCCAGCACAGATCGCCCTCACCCAGGACACCCCAGCCCAAGCCCCATGGCAGGGCCAGGGGCAATCCCAGCACTCCCGCAGGGATGTGATCCCTGCCACATCAGCCAGGGACCCCTCATTGCAAGCAGCACCTCAAGCTAAAGTGGAAAAGTGAGCAAAGTGGAAAGTAAGCAAAACTCTCAATTCATCCCCAAAACCCGTGCAGACAGCACAATTTCAGAGCAAAATAAGGTTCTCCAGTTCCACAGCAAGGCAGGGAAAAAAACAAAACTTCACCAATAATTCAAACTGCTGCATCCAAAGGAAATCATGAAAGCTGCTCTTGTTCCCTTAAAGATTTTTTTTCTCCCTATTAAAAATATCGAACCCCAAACCTTTTCTGTTGCAACACCTCCAAAAGAACAAATAAAAATTCACTCTTGGGGAAGGGAAATGCAATGCCACGAGGAGGAGGGGAAGGAAACCAGAAGCACAAAGCACAACGGAGGCGCCTCTGCCATCGATGTATTGAAAGCCCTAATCACAATCCCATAAAACAGTTTACTTGATTAAGGCAAGCATGGTTTAGGCATGGCTCCCCCACTGCTGCTCCCTGTTTTCCTGACAGGGTTGGATGTGCCAGAGGCTGTGCCAGGGTGTGTGCCAGTGTTCACAGGCGTGTGAGGATGAGGGAAGAGACGAGGATCTGACTCCATGTTTCAGAAGGCTTGATTTATTATTTTGATATATATTATATTAAAACTATACTAAAAGAATAGAAGAAAGGATTTCATCAGAAGGCTGGCTAAGAATAGCAAAAGAAGGAATCATAACAAAGGTTTGTGGCTCAGAATCTCTGTCTGAGCCAGCTGGGCTGTGATTGGCCATTAATTAGAAACAACCACATGAGCCCAATCCCAGCTGCACCTGTTGCATTCCACAGCAGCAGATAACCATTGTTTTCATTTTGTTCCTGAGGCCTCTCAGCTTCTCGGGAGGAACAATCGTAAGGAAAGGATTTTTCATAAAACATGTCTGCGACAAGGGGGAGGCTGCTCCAGCCAGGCAGGGTCATTTGGGATTCTGGAGACACCTCCTGCTTTCCCCTCTCCCTAATGAACTCTGCCACACTCACACAGCACCAATTCTCCTGCAGTTCCCCTCCCCACGTGCCCCCACTCCTGCACTTGGCACAACTCGTCCCAGATCCTGGCTGCTAATTAAAGGAAGAGCCTGGAGAGGATGAGAGGGATGCTCTCCTTGGGTGCAGCTTCAAACCCTTCCCAGCCCCTGTGATGTTCCCGAGCCCTCGGGGCACAAACCACACAAATCCCAGCCCTAACGAGGGCCTGTTTGTGCTGCTGGAAACAAACAAGCAGGCAAACAACACTCAGAAAACCAAACCATTTCCTCTGGGCATGAGGCAGGGCCCCCCTGGCACCTCCATCCCTGGGATGCTCCATCCCCAGCTGAGCAGGAACATGTCACTGTCATATTGTCTGGAAAAATCCTCCTTGCCCAGGATTCTTCTCCTGGGAAGCTGAGAAGCCTCAGAGAAAAAAGGAAAACAATCATTATCTCATTTGCTTCTCCTGTGTTTTGCTGCTTTGGAATGTGTTTGGAGATTGTTTCATTGGTTTCATGTGAATTGTTTTGACTAAATGGCCAATCAGTGCCAAGCTGTGTCGAGGCTCTGGAAGGAGTCACAAGTTATTATTGTTATTCTTTCTAGCTTTCTGTAACCACCCTTGCTGTATTCTTTAGTATAGCATTCTTTAATATAATATAATATAATATCATAAAATAACAAATTATTATTATTTAATTTATTATCATAAAATAAATAAATAATAAAATAATAAATTAAATTAATAAATAATTGGCCTCCTGAGAACATGGAGTCAGATGCATCATTCCTTCCTCATCTGAGGAACCCAGCAAACACATGAGGAACAGGGCTGGAGCTGCCAGCAGCCCCAAAAAACCTGTTGGAGTCCCAGGGACACTCTTGCAACAAGTGCCCTTGGCCGTGTGAGCTGTGAGGGATGTGAGGGATGGGTGTTTGGGTGATTTACACGGAGCTGACAGGCAGAACAGGCTGCTCAGAGATGTCTCCTGGGAGGCTGATGCTGGAGGACAACATCCTCCAAGCCTTGCTGAGCAGACCAATATCAGCCCCGAGCCAATAAACGGAGATAAATCAACAGCAGCACTTCAGTCTTGCTGAAGTCAGACTAATTACAGCACACAGCACGGCCCAGAGGGGCCCAGGCAAGTCTGCCTGCAGAGAAACTGTTCACAAGGGCACCTGCTGACAGGACAGGGGAACAAATGTCAGCTTGGAGCTGACAGACAGGAGGTTTGGATGAAATACCAGGAAAAAAGCTCTTCCCTGTGAGGGAGGGAGGCCCTGGAATGGATTTCCCAGAGAAGATGTGGCTGTCCCATCCCTGGGAGTGCCCAAAGCCAGGCTGGAGCAGCCTGGGATAGTGAAGATGTGCCATGGGTGGCACAGGATCATTTCAAGGTCCCTCCAAGCCAAAATATTCCATAATTCTGTGTGTGAGAGGCTTGCCTTGCCCTCTGCCCTGTGTTTTATCTGCCTCTGGTGGAGAGGCCGAGCCCAGCAGGTCACTGCAGCCAGGAGTGACCAGCACTTTGTCACTGACATCTTTTATGGAAAATCTTTTCCTTAGGATTTTAACTCCTGAGAAGCTGAGAGGCCTCAGGAACAAAATGAAAACAATGGTTATCTGCTGCTGTGGAATGCAACAGGTGCAGCTGGGATTGGGCTCATGTGGTTGTTTCTAATTAATGGCCAATCACAGCCCAGCTGGCTCGGACAGAGAGTCTGAGCCACAAGCCTTTGTTATCATTCTTTCTTTTTCTATTCTTAGCCAGCCTTCTGATGAAATCCTTTCTTCCATTCTTTTAGTATAGTTTTAATATAATATATATCAAAATAATAAATCAAGCCTTCTGAAACATGGAGTCAGATCCTCATCTCTTCCCTCATCCTGGGACCCCTGTGAACACGGTCACAAGCACTTCTTGCACAAAAAAGGAACCACAACCTGCCCAATTAAACCAGCAAAGGAACCCCTCAAAAGGTTGATGGGTTACACAGCAACGACCTGACATTTGAAAGGTGAGAAAATGCAAGGAAAAAACCCACACATCTTGAACCAAACGCTGCCAGGATCATTGGAAGGTCTCTCCAAGCCAAACCATTCCATAATTCCGTGTGTGAGCAGCCTGCCTTGCCCTCTGCCCTGTGTTTTATCTGCCTCTGGTGGAGAGGCCGAGCCCAGCAGGTCACTGCAGCCAGGAGTGACCAGCACTTCTGCACACAAAAGGAACCACAACCTGCCCAATTAAACCAGCAAAGGAACCACTCAAAAGGCTCACGGGTTACACAGCAACGACCTGACATCTGAAAGGTGAGAAAATGTGAGGAAAAAACCCACACATCTTGAACCAAACGCTGCCAGGCTGCAGCAAAAGGAGCATTTGAATCACCCATTGCAGACAAAGTGAAATAAATCTGACAGTCCCAGAATACAGGTAACAATCTAAAAACCACTTGGATTGGATTTGCTGCTGCAACAACCTAATTTTTATTTCAGTCTTCTCACACTCTTGGTGAGTAAATTCCCCTTTATATGCACAGAGAGGGGATGTTCTGCATGGACAAAATGAATATATATACACAAGCAGCTACACAGAAATCCTGGCCTTTCTGCTCCCCCATCTCTTGGCTGTCCTCACTGCCACCACCAGACACCTGCATCATCTGCAGCCATGAAGATTATTAATTTTTTAAAGTCTCATTTATTTTAGCTGCTTCCCTGAAAGCCAGCCCCAACCTGGAGCCCTTCTGCTGACACAAGGCCTTTAAAAAAATAAATTTAAAAAAAAGCCTTATTGTTGCTGTCGACATTTACAAATTCTGCTGGATCCATCTGTCCAGTTAATTACTTTGTGCAGTAGCCTGTTAGCTCCTTAAAAAAAAATGAAAAAGCACCCAATTATCATTCTGGGCAGCTCGCTGGATCCCAGAGAGGCAGCAGCAGCACATCCCCGGTGCCACGGATGCTTTTGTTCCCCTTGTGAGCTGACAAACAAGCAGAGAGGGAGGGGAGCCCTGCAAGGATTGCTGCTTCTGCTGGGATGAGGGCAGAATTCCCAGCTCCTGGTGACGTGGGGCTCTGTCACTGTGACTCTGCTGCTGGCTCTGCCTGTCCCACCCCTTCCAGCAGCTCTCCTCTACCCATCCCTGTCCCCTCCCCAAATCTCCCTCTGTTCCCCACATCCCTGTCCCCATCCCAAATCTCCCTCTTTTCCCCATATCCCTGCCCATCCCAAATCTCCCTCTCTTCCCCACATCCCTGTCCCCATCCCAAATCTCCCTCTTTTCCCCATATCCCTGCCCATCCCAAATCTCCCTCCCTTCCCCATATCCTATCCCCTGCCCAAATCTCCCTCTCTTCCCCACATCCCTGCCCATCAGATGCTTCCCAACACCAGGGACAAGGTGGCCCTGATGGGGACACAGCTCTGGGGGACAGCTCCTCCCACAAACCCTGTGGCAATCCCATATCCTGTGAACAGAGAGAGACAGAGGTGTCCCAGGAAAATCCTGGGAAGCTGTGAGAAAGCTCAGAGAAAGAGCTGTAATTAAAACAATTACTATCTAAACCTCTGTTTGTCAAAGATGTTTACAAGAAGGAGTTGTCCCTTCTTGACCCATAGGTGAGAGAAGATTCCTAAAGGCAATCAGATCTTAGATCCACCATTGTTTCTATAAGAAATGTGGATTTCTAATAAAAAAAGTGCCTTTTCATGCCTTCTGATGGAGTCTGTATCACCTTTGTCTGTCCCTGATACCCCTTTGCTGATACACCCCACCTCCCAAATGTCCCTCTGGCTGCTGGGTCCTCCAGCAGGGGGGTTTGGCTGGGGCTGGCCCTCAATGAGAGCATTTTTTTGCTGGAACAAGGGGCTGAATTCAGCTGCTTGGTGCTGTCTGCCTGCAGTTTGTTGCCAGAGTAACCGAGGCACTGGAGCTGCCAGGGCTGTGCTTCAGGGGAGGGCAAGGGCTGCTCCTGGCACCCGCTGCCATCACCCTGGGGACACGGGGAGGGGGTCCCCACATCCTTCACGGGGCCAGCCCAGCCTGCACAGCTCCCAGATTAGCACAGGGAGATGTAAAATCACTCCTGGCATCTTCACAAACAAAACTGTGAGCCGGCCACTGTGAAAGTGGGGTCATAATTCCCACTTGGCCACCTTGCCCCAAGCCTTTGGACCCATCTCTGAACCATCTCTGAGCCTGTGCCTCACTGCAGTCACCACCCAGCCTGCTCCCCGGGTTTTTCCAGAGGTTTTCCCACCTTTGAGGGCCTGGATGTGCAGCACAAGAGCAGAGCAAGGTTTGCCAGGTGCCTGTGTCACCCTCTGGTCAGAGTGACCCAGCCCCAGCCACATCTCCTGCCAAGCCTGGCCTGGGGCAGCCAGCAGAGGCTGAACAGAAGTGGTTTTCTTCCAGAGAGAGAGAATAATTTGTGCTTTGTGCACCCAGAGTGCAAACGCAGCCCTGTCAGACAGAGAATGCAGTCTCTGCACATCAAACCAAACACCCCCTGGTTTTCCTGTTTCATGGCTGAGGTTTGCCCAGCACAGCTGAGCTCTGAGCTCTGCAGACCACCAGGCGACCCTTGCCTCTCCCTCCTTCCCCTCTCCCCACACTGATGGATTCATAAATTGGGTTTTCATCTGTAACCTACCACTCAGCTCGCTGCCCAGTCCATTTTGGAGCTGTTTTTACAGATGGAAACAGACAGTGAAAGGCCACACAAACACAGGGCTCCCCCTGACTTCTCAGCACTCGCCCATCACAGCACCACAGAGGCCAGGGAAAAACACTGAGCTGCAGACACAGCGTGGGGAGAGCTGCTGTTACCCTGCACATGCAAAGGAAGCCACGGCCCTGCCACACACGGGGTTTGGAGGCTTCTCTGCATATGAAGGAGCTCTGTCTGTCTGCTGATTCCCTCTCCCAGCCTCTGTGAAGTCAGGAGGAGACCCAGCCAACCCTGCCACGCACAGCGACTCGCTCCCTCGCCTGCTTTGCAATTTTAATTTCTCACCTTCCTAAACAGAAAAAGATTTAGCATACCCTAGTCAGAAATATTTAATTTTCCAAAATTTTTCTCCTTCTCTTTTTTTTTTTTTTTTTCTTTTTGCCTTCCAGAGCCCTGAAAGCCTTGAGATAATGACGTTGACACATAACACCCATCTCGATTTACATAAATCTGCTCGGGAAAGATGGACTGCACATCACAGGGAGCACAACCACCCTCAAAAATCCTTCCCGGTGAGGGTGGGCAGGCCCTGGATGGATTTCCCAGAGCAGCTGTGGCTGCCCCATCCCTGGAAATGCCCAAGGCCAGGCTGGATGGGGTTTGGAGCACCCTGGGACAGTGGAAGGTGTCCCTGCCCATGGCACAGGATGAGCTTTGAGGTCCTTCCAACCCGTTGTTATTCTATAATTAGCACAATCTCTAATCAGCCATGGACTGAAAAAGGCCAAAAAATTCATCTCAATCCCTAACAAGGAGACCTCTACTTGTTGCTGGGAGTCTGGCCTGTGCTCAAGAGGTTCAGATGATTTCCCTGAGGTCAGATGCCAAAGTTAATAATTAAACCTAAATCCGTGCATTATTGCCAGTACTGCCACAGGCTGCTCAGCACCCACAAGGCTAAAACAAAATACCAAGAGAGAGGCAGGAAACCCCAAATTCCCTGTGCCCAGGAGCAGCAGAAGCTGAGTTTGGGGCTCTCTGTGTGGGGACAGAGGCTGAGTTTGGGGCTCTCTGTGTGGGGATAGAGGCCGAGTTTGGGGCTCTCCCTGTGGCTGAGTTTGGGGCTCTCTCTGTGGCTCAGTTTGGGGCTCTCTCTGTGGCTCAGTTTGGGGCTCTCTCTGTGGCTCAGTTTGGGGCTCTCTCTGTGGCTCAGTTTGGGGCTCTCTCTGTGGCTCAGTTTGGGGCTCTCTCTGTGGCTCAGTTTGGGGCTCTCTCTGTGGCTCAGTTTGGGGCTCTCTCTGTGGCTCAGTTTGGGGCTCTCTCTGCAGGCACAGAGGCTGATTTTGGAGCTCTCTCTGTAGCTGATTTTGGGGCTCTCTCTGTGGCTGATTTTGGGGCTCTCTCTGTGGCTCAGTTTGGGGCTCTCTCTGCAGGGACAGAGGCCGAGTTTGCGGCTCTCTCTGTAGCTGATTTTAGGGCTCTCTCTGTGGCTCAGTTCGGGGCTCTCTCTGCAGGCACAGAGGCTGGCACGGGGCAGTGCAGGCTGTGACACTGATGGAGGAGCCCTGGGAAGCAGGCAGTAAATGAAGAGCTCTGTTAGTCCTCCCGTCCATCCAACAAGCTCAATCCTTCCAAGCCATTTGTCTAATCTGTTCTTTAAAATCTCCAGTGACAGATCCTCTGCAAACTCCCTTAGCAATCTATTTTAGCTCTTCACTATTTTTACTGTTCAACAATGTTTCCCCATGTCCAGCCTCAATTTTTCTTGCTGCAATTTCTGCTGTTGAGAAGAGTTCATTCTCTCTCTTTCTTTGGAGATTGTTTCTCTTTGATTCCTGGGGGCTTGTGTTCAGGTTTGCAGGCATTAATAAATCAAACATTACAGCACAGAACTCATGGGCCAGCTTATCTGAGCTGCCCTCTGCAAGCCCAGCTCAGGAATTTGCTGTTGCTGAATTGCCAGCCAGACCTTTGCATATGGCCCTGCACAAACAGGAGCTCTGCGGGTCAGAATCCCAAACCGGCAACCCAAATTAAACAGGAGCAAATAAAACAAATTAAACAAATCTCTACAGCCCTGATTTTCCTTTACACAGAGCACCCAGAGCCAGGCACCCAAAGCAGCAGTTTCTGTTTCAGACACGTTCAGTGCCTTCAGCTCAAAGGTGATTTTTGTGCCCAAACTGCAGGTGAGAGCTCCCACCTTGGAAACTTTGCCTTGTGACCTTGGGAAAGAAGGGGAGAGGGAAGCAGTGCCCTGCCACAGCCCTGCTGGGACCTGGAAACCACCAAGGCCACACAAAAGAGCTGTTCAACAGAGGAGGAAAAAAGATGGGGACTTGCTGGGAAGCAAAAGGAAAAAGAGCAAAGTTCTCCCAGTAACCACGACCAGTGAGGCACAAACTGGGGAGGGACAGCTCTGCTCCAGCCCTGCCTCACACACAGATCTGAGGGACAGCTCTGCTCCAGCCCCTCCTCACACACAGATCTGAGGGACAATTCTGCTCCAGTCCCTCCTCACACACCGATCTGAGGGACAATTCTGCTCCAGCCCCTCCTCACACACAGATCTGAGGGACAATTCGGCTCCAGCCCCTCCTCACACACAGATCTGAGGGACAATTCTGCTCCAGCCCCTCCTCACACACAGATCTGAGGGACAATTCTGCTCCAGCCCCGCCTCACACACAGATCTCCCTCTCCAGTCCCCCCAGAACATGAAGCAGGTGCTGAAAGGAGCTGCCTGCCCTCATCCAGGGGGGAATGGAGCTTTGCTGATGCCATGGGGTTCCTTGCCCTGATCCCCCCGCCTGTCCAGGTCACTGTGTGCTCCAATGCTGGCCACAGCTGTGCCCCAGCCTTGGCTGGCCCCAAACACCAATTGCAGGCCCAGCTGTGTGTCCAGCCACGTTTTGGGGTGTCCCTGGAGCCCATCCCAGCACCCCCACATCCCCAGGGGCACCACACAGCTGTGCCATGGCTGGAGCCAGCACAGCTCGTGCAGAGCCCAAAAAACTCACCAGGACCAGCTCAGAGCAAGAACAAACCCCCAGCACACCCAGCCAGGTCTCCAGCACACCCAGCCAGGCCTGGATCTGCTCTGGGTGCTGCCCTCAGCACCTCTCTTACAGCATTCTCCTGTTCCATGACATTTTGGCCACTGCTCAGCATTCCAGCCTGTCCTGCAGCCTCCCAGGCCTGTCCTGGTGGGGGGACAGGGACACCCCCAGTGCTCCTAAACCAGCCAGCCCTGCCTGCACATCCCACACCAAACACCACAGGAGCTCATCCTGATGCCTGGGAGGGCTCATCACCCTCCCAGAGGCTGGGAAAAGGAAGCAATGCCATGAATTTTCCTCCCTGCTCTCTGTGCCAGAGGTGCAGCTGCACACCCAGGGCAGCCTGCAGGGAGCTGGGACCCAGGGAGTGCCTCCAGCAGAGCCTCCCTGTCCTTTTTCATCCCTCCAGACCACTCCATAATGCTGTGACACCCCCGGTGTGCTCCTTTATCTCTCTTTACTTTTTCCCCTCCTTGCAGGCGCTGTTCCCAGGAAGGATGGGCCAGCAGCTCCCAGCTCATCACCTGGGACATTAACAAAAGCAGATGCAATTATTTGGAAGTGCTGCTCCCCTGATGGATTCCGTGCTGAGCCTCTGCAGGCTGTACCCATTTGTTGCCTGCCTTTTGCTCCCAGATCCCATAAAGAACTTTTGCCTGTCATCATTAAGAGCTGGTGCCTTTTTGTATTCACTGACTAACTGCTCCCAGCGGCTCCACATTAAAAAATAAAAATAAAAAAATCAAATCCGTGTAACTTGATTCCAGTTGCAAAACAACAATACCCCAAACACAGAGCAATTCTCCTGGACAGGAGTAGAAACATGACAGGAAAACACAGAAATGCCAGCACAGCTCATTCTGCTACACCAGAACCACACCAATCACATCTCCCTGCTGTTTAAATTAAGGAGCTTCATCCACACCTAGGAAGAAAAAAAAAAAAAGAAACCAAGAAGCCAGCACAAGCACAGCAGCTGGTTTGATAATTCTCAGCCATTTCCCTGATAATTAGAGGCTTTAGATGCTCTAACAAGGGGAGCACCCGTTCCACCCACGGGGCAAAGTTCAGGAGGAGAAGCTGGAGGAAAGTGAACAAAAAAAAAAGTGCAGTGAATTAAAATTCAGCAGCTCGTCATCTCCGTGGGAACACCCAAGTACACAAGACAACAGCTTCCCTTAATTAAAAAAAGACTCATCTCAATCTGTTTTACACAGTGGGTTTTTTTTTCCTTCTTCTTTTTAGGAAGGGCATTTGAAATTTTTTGATAGAAAAATTCACAGCTGCTCGTCCAAAGCTACCTGTTTCCACAGCTCCAATTATTCACAGTTAAGAAGGGCAGAACAGGGTCACAGGAACCCAAATTCTCACCCATCCTTTCTGAATCTACAGATCCAGTGCTCCTGGAGGAGGCAGTGAAAGGAAAAGGAAGTCAAACATTCACCTGCTCTTCCCAACCCTGTCATACCCCAAAGGGCGTCCCAGTGAGCCCAGCCTGGCCACCATCCTAAACCTGAATCTCATTATGTTTTTTTAAGCTGAATTTAGCTCAGCAGGCTGCCCAGCTGTGCTTCAGGAGCAAGGGAGAATTATTTATTTTTAAATATTCTTTGTTTCTCTCCTGGTTTTTTTCTCCCCTGGTTTTTTTTGTTTGTTTTTGTTTGGTTGGTTTTTTGTTTGTTTGGGGTTTTTGTTTGGTTGGTTGGGGTTTTTTTTTTTTGTTTTTTGGGATTTTTTTGTTTGTTTTGGGTTTTTGTGGTTTTTGTTTGATTGGTTGGGGGTTTTTTTTGGTGTTTTCTTTTTTGTTGCCCGATCCAGGAGCATTCCCAGGCTTGCCTGATTTCTGGAACCCTCAGTGCCAGGGAAGGATCAGGCCAGGCAGAGTTGGGGGCACAGGGATGAGCTCGAGCAGATTGCACGACAGACCCTGGGTCAGCTGCTGAGCTCCTTGGTGTGGAACACAAAACTTTGTGCAGGAGAGAGAGGGAGAAAAGCCAAGGCAGAAACAACTCCAGGGAGCCCAGCACAGGTGTGGGCCCTGCCCATGACCTTGGGAAAACACCCAGGGCTAAACTGAGCACAGAAATGATCCCAGACAGGGACAATGACAGTGACACCCACCCAGACCCTGACAAGTCCAAAGCTTCAGAGTTTCCCTTGAGCAGAAGTCCATCCCTTCCCCAGGAAGGATTCATTTCTTCACCACACTGGAGCTGTTTATTGAGGCACAAAGAGCCCAGAAATGGGAATAAAAGGAGCTGAAACCTTCCTGGGAGGCAGCACATTTCCTGGTGCTCCCACAGAACACAGCCCTGGCTCAGCCAAGGGCTCCCAGAGACAACAGAGGGATGCACTAATTAGAAAGATCGTTGAAAAACAAAAAAATTGGGTTGGAAGGGATTTAAGGATCATCCCATGGGCTGCCCCAAGCACGTCCAGCCTGTACTTGAAGCCCCTCCAAACCACAGACAGCACCCCAGCTTTAGACTCTGAATCATTCCTTTAACTCCTGAAGCTCCCAAATCCCTCCCTCCTGGGCTGGGGGAAGAAAGGAGGCACAGCTTCCCACTGAGAGCACCAACCCTGCAGTATCCAACTGTGGGAAAGCAAAAATAAATCACTAAAAATCCCTTTTTAGGCGTCCACTCCACAAGAAGCTGCAGCAAAACTCTTCATTAGTCATGGCAAACTTGAAAGGAGTAAAAGGAACTAATGAGTAACGCAACACCATAAAAAGATGACAACCTCAATAAGAGGAGAATCAAACTCCAGCTCGAAACCTCCACGTAAACAGAGCTACAGAACCAGGGAGGGCTCGAGCCAAGGTGATCCAGCCCAGAAATTCCATCTGCACAAATGCATTTGGGGCATTGCAGCCATCCAGAGCAGCTTGGAAATGGTGGGATCCCAGCCCTGGCATATGCACTAAACCATCATCTCCCTCATCTTGGCAATCCCTGCCAGGAATTGCCACTCCAGGAAGGAGCAGGTGAGGGCTAGTGGCTCCATCAAGCATATGTGACAGCTCTAAAAGCTGCATTTATGCAAGCAAATGGAGCAGAGCAGCTGCACTGCATTAACACCACTGCCTGCAAATGGGGCTCGGGTATTTTTGTGACTGGAAATCTGCTCAAGGAGAAAAGTGCTCCGATTCTGTGTTCAGAGCAGCATTTCCAGCTCCTGGAGCATCATCCCATGCTCATCTGCCACATTCCAGCAGCACAGGCTTGTCCATGCTTTACAGGATGAGTGTCCCTCCGTGGCATTCACATTTTCTGAAAAATCCCTTCGCCCAGGATTTTTCTCCGGGGAAGCTGAGAAGCCTCAGAGAAAAAGGAAAACAATTCTTATCTCATTTGCTTCTCCTGAGTTTTGCTCCTTTGGAGCAAATGTTTTTTGGAGATTTTTTACCCACAGGTGATTGTTTCATTGGATTCTGCTGTGAGTTGTTTTTCACTCTTTGGCCAATTGGGGCCAAGCTATGTCAGGACTCTGGAAAGAGCCACAAGTATTCATTATTATATTTTTTAGCCTTCTGTAAGTATCCTTTCTGTATTCTTTAGTATAGCATTCTTTAACATATTATAGTGCCATAAAATAATAAATTAGCCTTCTGAGGACGTGGAGTCAGATTCATCATTCCTTCCTCCCTGCCACAGGGATCTCTGCAAATATCCCTCACCAAAAAAACCCAGCCCAGAGAGGAGAACAACTCCAACCACTGTAATCCCCAGCAGGATGGACCCTGCAGACAAGTAAAACCACACAAACTCCACCCATGACCTCAGCTAAGGGCTATAAAGAAGGATTTGATCATTCAATTCAGTGTTTGCTCATCCAGCTCAGGATTTCTGACCTGTTGCTCAAAGTCCCCAGCAAGGGAATCTCCACCTCCACCTCCCCAGGCTGATGGAAAATGAGTTTCTGGTTCTTGTGGCCCTCAGGACGAGGTTAAAGCTGCACGTTGCCAAAAATTGAATGGACAAAACAACTCTAACTTGTATTTTTTACCACCACACATTTCTTAAGCCACTTTCCTATTCCTGGAGGCCACCTGTGGATAGAAACTTGGGCAATCCTTTCAACTCTGCAGGATTTTCCTCTTGACATGATGATATTCCCAGAAACCAGAGAGCCATGGAGTAAATTCTTATATAATATGATAATTGACTTGGTCTCTGAAGGATAAGCATGTCAAGATCCTAAAAATCATTTTTTCCTTACCAATGCAATAAAGATGTGATTGAAAGTGTCGTGTTCTGGGTCTATGAGCAATATTCTCATAACTCATCATCTAAAACAAATTGTTCTTTCATTTGTACAAGTTAGAGGAGATTCCCAGTCAGACAAGCTGAAGGCAGGAGTTTAAACAGATTCTGCATGGCAGAAGGAATATTAATTTCCCTTCCCCCCTGTTATGAATGTTAAATCACAGCTTCTCACCTAGGGTTAATTAATCTTTCCAAAGGTGCTCCAGCCCACCAAACACACACCAGGAAGATCCTTCCCACCAGGAAAGCCCCAGCACAAATCTCAGAGCTCTGCTGCACGACCTGGCAGGGAAGGAATAATTGAAAGTGCAGAACTGCACAGCGAGCCTCATCCTTTGGAGGGAAAACAGAAAAATTATCCCAGATCATGGGGCAGGTGTGGGAGAGGAGCTCCTTTGGTGCTGGGGATCACTGGGATGAGCTGCCAGCTCCTGGCTGGGCTGGAGCAGGTCTGGGAGCACCCAAGGACATGCAGATGCCATGGTGTGTCCAACCCTCCTGCTCCAGCTCACCTTGGTGTGTCCTGCCAGCTCCTGGCTGGGCTGGAGCAGGACTGGGAGCACCCAAGGACATGCAGATGCCATGGTGTGTCCATCCCTCCTGCTCCAGCTCACCTTGGTGTGTGCTGCCAGCTCCTGGCTGGGTTTGGGGAGGACTGGGAGCACCCAAGGAGGTGTGGATGCCATGGTGTGTCCAGCTCACCTTGGTGTGTCCTGCAAGCTCCTGGCTGGGCTGGAGCAGGGTTGGGAGGACCCAAGGACACGTGGATGTCCTGCTGTGTCCATCCCTCCTGCTCCAGCTCACCTTGGTGTGAACCTCCCTCCCCTGAGTGCTCCCAGCCCCCGCAGGCAGCAGGAGCAGCTTCCCCGGAGCACAAAAAGGCTCTGAAAGGGCTCCAGTGGAAGGATTACACAAGTCCTGTCACCAGCACGACTCGGGCGCGATTACCTGATTACAGAGCCATTTACATAACAGACACCATTAGCACAGAGAGCTTTTGGCTTCTCCTTCCCCACCTCTATTGCCATAAAACACCATTCACTCCCATAATTGAACCTCCAGCAACAAAGGACCTCTAATGAACAGAGCAATTGCTGGGGGAGCTCAGACCCTAAATCCAGGCAGACAACAGCTCCTGGACCGAGTTCAAACACATCCCCTGCTTAAATTCTTGTCTAGGGCCACTTGAAAACCCTGAAGTATTAAAGCATTAGAGGTACTTGGGAGAGAACAAGGATGGTGTGCGGGCTGAGCAGGCTCCAAAGAGGAGGAGATGATGCTAATTATCCAGCTGGTAAAATGGAATCACTGGGAGGAAGAAATGAACAGCCAAGCCAGTTCCCAGTGCAAGAGCAGCTCTGTTTCAGCAGGGGTAGGGCACCCGCCCAGGAGGAGCAGAATTACATCAGGGTGGTGACAGGCAATCAATGAACACTCAATTAACACTTACAATATTACTAACTTAAGCAAAACATGTTTTTGCAAATGGTAATCTCTCCCTTGTACTGATACAGCCCTAATTTAATTTTCTTCAGCGCGCCAGCATCAAGCATGGAAAAGAAAAAGAATGAGGAGCCACCCTCTGAATGGGAACATCCTTCAGTTCTGCAAAGAGGGGAGTCAGAGTGGGGATGGAGACAGGGCAAGGCTGGGATTCACACCTGGAATCACTTTCCATGAGGAAAAGAGGAGGCAGCACTGGATAAACCTCCCCATCCCCAATCCCTGCAGAAGCTGGGTTTGATTCCAGCTTCATTTTCTCGCCTCTGCTCCTTTCCCTCTCTGCAGCTTTAAGGTTGGTGAGGTAAGAGGTGAAAGTAACCTTCCAGAGCCCCGTGCCCTAATTAACATGCCAGCCACCCACTGAACGTAATGATGCCTCTTAATCTCTGTGCCTAGGTCTGCTGAGCTCCTCTGGGAGGTGGCACAGGGGATTTGTGGCTGCAGCATCCTCCAGGTGTGTGCAGGAGGCTCGGGAGGTTGGTCAGTCTCATGGGACAGCAGGAGGAAAGCAGAACCCTTTCATGCACCCTGAACACATCCAAACAGGCCCGTTCCAGCCCTAAAAGCATTGAGAAAAGGGTTGGGTTTTTTTTTTTAACTGGATAAGACCTACACATGGCTCAGCTGTCAGCAGCCCAATCCCTTCTACAGCACAGCCCTGCTGGATTTTACATCCCTGCTCTCCCCCACACCAGAAAAAAAACCCCTAAAAATTCATAACATAACTGAAAGATTTGAAGGGCAATAATGACCATTTTGAAAATCTTGTTTGAGTTGTGATTGACTCATGCTGAGCTTTTCCCACTCCAAACCTGCAGTTGACCTAAAAGAACGCTGGCAAGATGTATCATTTCAATTTAAAGAACAGCAAATGTACCAAGTCCTGGGTAATTTGCTCCTGTGCTTAAATATAAAGCTGTACAAAAATAAAACATGGCTTTTTCTTGTCTGGATTTATCCAGCTTGAGCACCCAGCCACAGAACCATGGCCTGCCTCCCAACCTTTGCCTAGCAGAGCTCTCTTCCCCTGCTTAAGTACTCCTGGACAATAATCAAATCACTCCCTTTGGTGAGAAGGAGAAGATTGGGCTTCAGTGTCTCTCTCTCCAGCCTGCTTTACAGCCCTCACATCATCCCCGTGGCTCTCCCCTTATCTCCCTCCAGTTTGCCAACATCATTTCTAAGGTATAGATACCAGGGCTGCACACAATGCTCTTCCTGCTTGTATTCATTATTTCTCTGCTTAGACAGCCTGAGATAGCATTAGCACTCCTGAGGATTCACAGCACAGCACAAGACCAGCCAGTTATTGATAAGATAATGAAATTAAGCTCCTGCTTCTCACCTTGATGTGGCAGCTCCCGGGGGTTCCTCTCTCCAAGTGTGGGCTTTACTCCCCTCTCTCGTTAGCGTGGATTAGTAAATTATCACAGGGGCTACCCGAGCACTCAGCCTCTCCCTCTGTAACCCAGGGAACCGGCTAAACCCCACGCCCATCCGTGTGGGAACATGGAAAGCTCAGCTCAGAGGTGCTGCAGACACCCCAAAGTCCAATGGTGGCTACCAGAGCTCCAGGCTGGAGGAGAGGAGTCGCTGCCAGGCACAGCCACAGCCCCGGTGCCTGTGTGCTACTGCATCCTGAGAGCCACACGAGCTCCAGCACCCCAATGCCAGCACTGCCAGGACATCCCAGCACTGCAGGGACCAACCCTACCACACCAGGGCCATGGTGTTCCCACCAGAGCATCTCCCACACGCAGCACAGCTCATGCCAGACCCCCTTCCCAACCCAAACCAGCATCCTGTGTTGTGTGCTACTGCATCCTGAGAGCCACACGAGCTCCAGCACCGCCAGGACATCCCAGCACAGCAGGGACCAACCCTACCACACCAGGGCCATGGCATTCCCACCAGGGCATTCCCCATGACACAGCACAGCTCATGCCAGACCCCCTTCCCAAGTCAAACCAGCATCCTGTGTTGTGTGCTTCTGCATCCTGAGAGCCAAATGAGCTCCAGCACCCCAATGCCAGCACTGCCAGGACATCCCAGCACTGCAGGGACCAACCCTACCACCCCAGGGCCATGGCATTCCCACCAGAGCATCTCCCACACGCAGCACAGCTCATGCCAGACCCCCTTCCCAAGCCGTGCTCCCTCTTCCCTGACCCCAACAGGATTTTAGGAGCTGGCACAGCCCCTGGTCCCACTCCCCCAGCCCCAAGGAGCCCTTTGGGCAGCGCTGCCAGCACGTTGCAGGCTCACAGACGCCAGCTGGAAACTGCAAACTCCTCCAGGAGCCTCACCCAGGGGTTTGCTCCCTCTTCCCTACCCCCAGCCCCAGCAGTTGGAAGTTCATATGGCTGGATTTTCTCACCCACAGTCAGGGGAAGGGAAAAAAAAAATTGTCATAGAAAATGTGCGAGCACTGACATCTTAAGACAAAAAAAGATGCAGATTTCTCAACTGTTCACAGCACATTATGGAAATACATTCTCAGGGACTATTAAATATGGGATTATTGACTAGATGAGCAGCAGCTCAATGGACTGGCTTGCAAATATGTCTTTAGACAATTCTTAAAATGCAGATTAATTATCTAACAGACAAGAATAGTTTTTTTCCTCCAGACTTTCTAATGATCTGTTGCATAAACAAGCATCCTGACAGTTTTGTTTGCACTTGTGGTGGCTGAGATGTTCTTCAAGAACTAAATGGTGGCTGAGACTTAAATCTTATTTAACACCCAGCAGGAACACAACAAAAGGCACGTCGGTCCAAATCCCTGAGAGCCACATCTCCTGGGAGACCCTCGGGAGGTCCAGCTGCCAAGAGACCCCAATCCCCAAACACCACAATCCTGGTATTCCACAGAGCATTCAGTTCTGCCCACGTTGGTGTCATTAAAACAACAGCATGAGCGCCCATCATTTAACCCCCCAACCCCTTTGGAAATGAGCAAGGAATGTTGGACTAAAGAGAGATTTTCACTGTTATGAAGATTGAGGAAAATATCCCTGCTGGAATTCCATTTGAAAGAAAATCCCTGCTGGAATTCCATTTGAAAGAACAAGGTTGAAGTTGGGGGAACCATTGCACTGAGCTCTGCCCTCACCTGCAGATTCCTTCCAACCTGTTAAGCCAGAATTTAAAATTCCTTTCTTGATTTTCAGTTTGTCACGGGTGCAATACAGAGCCCAGTGGTCATTTCCTCACTGAAGGTAATTAACTTGTTATTTGTCAGCTGTGCCTCCTTTTGTGATGGGTTCAAATGCTGCTGGGTATCAAACCCACCGCAACGCAAGTGTGAAACATTATTATTCCAGCTTCACACCCACTTTCCCTCGGCGTGAACAATAATGCAACGTGTGAGACAGTGATGAATGGGGCCTGGAGAGGAGCAGATGCTCGGGGAGCACCAGCACCAGGCTCTGCCCCAAACGTTTCTGGGGCTAAAAATGAGATGTGATGGCCAGAGCTGCACACGCAGCCCTGAACAGCGCTCAGGAGGTGGAGCAGGAAACGGGAAATAAGCAGAGAGCAAACAAGAAACCAGCAAAGGCAAACAACCAGCGTGGGTAGATGTCACTGTCATATTTCCTGAAAAAAATCCCTTCACCAGGATTTCTTCTCCTGGGAAGCTGAGAAGCCTCAGAAAAGCATGAAAACAATAATTATCTGATTTGCTTCTCCTGTGTTTGGCTGCTTTGGAATGTGGTTTGGAGATTGTTTACCAACTGGTCGATGTTTGATTGGTTTCATGAAAATTGGTTTTACTTAATGACCAATCACCATCAGCTGTGTCAGACTGAGCAGTGAGTCATAAGGTTTTCATTATCATTCTTGTTAAACCTTCAGTCTGTATCCTTTCTCTATTCTTTAGTTTAGTTTTAATATAGAATTCTTTTATATAATATAATATATATAAAATAATAAATTAACCTTCTAAGAATGGAGTCAGATTCACTCATCTCTCACCTCACCCTACAAACACCACAGGTAGAAGGTCAGATTCTTTGCTTAACCTCTTTTTTGGGGTGGAAAAAAGCAGTTTTGGCACACCTAAGAGCGTACAGATCAGCAGTGGTTGCTGTGAACTGAGTTTGCAGCCCCTGGCTCAGCCACTTCACCCAGACCAAGCCAGGTTCAGAGCAATTCTCTCAGCCACAGCAGCAATTTGCTGCTCCATCACAGCCTGGAAAGGACAAGCTGCCCTGTGTGGGTCCCACCACAGCCTCCAGCAGCAGAGACAAGGAGCCCTGCAGTCCCTGTGCCTCCGAGCAGGGACAGAGAGCATCAAACAAACACACAGCATCAAAGCACCACGAAAAAACATCAAAAACCATCAGCTCCTGCCACCTGAAACCCTGTGGTTCGAGCAGCAGGTTTGCACAAAGGTCGAGGCTGAACAAGGGGTTTTGAGGACTCCATGCCCTCCTGAGGGGGCACAGATGATCTCTGTGGTCAGGCTCAGCCGTGGGGAGAGGGGGCAGAGGCACGGGAAGCTGATTTTCTGCTGGAGCAGCTGAGGTGTGAGCACACAGCTCAGCTCCTGACCCGAAGCTGCTCCAGCAAGGAGCCAGGGGTGCTCCAGGTGTCACAGAGCTCGGGGAGAGCTGCTCCCCGCGGCTCCTCCCCGACAAACACATCCTAACAGCCTCCAAAAAGGTGAAAAACACTGCTTTTTAAAAATAGCAAAGTCTTTAAGGAGCCGAGCACATGCCTGAGTGGGTGGGAAATTAGTGTTTTATTGTGGCTCTCTGCTCACAGGGGCTGAGACCTCAGATGACTTTGTTTGTGCCCTGCACGGGTTTTTGCAGACTCATTATAAACCCTGGCAAAGAGGGGTTTGTAAGGTCACAGGAGAATTTCCATTAACTGGAGCCTGGCTGGGGATTGCCAGCATGATCTATGTCTCCCATTTATGCATATGCAGGGAGGCCAAGAGGAAGCTCCTTTGCTTTATTTCCACATCATTGTGCTGATGCTGAGCTTACCAAATAAACAAACTGAAAAGCCAGTGGGGAAGCAGGGGGAGGAGGGAAAAAAAAAATAATAATAATAATACAAAATGCTGTGCCTGGCTGTCTCCCTCGTGAAGGATGCAAATGAATTCTGCAGACTTTGAAGCCAGAGATGAAAATCCCCCAGTGCTGGATGGCTCAGCAGGTGAGGCACTGGGCGGGTTTTTGGTTACAGAGCTGCTCACGTGTGATGGGGACAAGGAATAAATGTTGGTTTGGGGGTGAGAGCTGACTCAGGGAGGTGCAATCCAGCAGCAGCAGAACCCTCTGGGCTCTCCAATGCCCCTCCCAGCACCGAGACACCAAGGACCTCTCAGAAACTGAATTTCAAGCACAGAACATCCCCAAGGAACTGGGATAGAGGCGCCACGGACCTGGGGGAAACCACTCCTGGAGAAGGACAGCTGATCTGAGCTCCTTCATCCCTGAGCCATCACCTGCCCCCTGGGAAACGCAGGCATGGCCCCACCAGGAGCTCAGGGCTCAGCAGAGCTCCCCTGATGGATTCCACAGCAGCAAACCCAGCACAGCCCAGACACTGACGGCCCCTGCTCCAGCAGCAGCAAATCCCCGAGCTGGCGGCTTTGGGAAGAGCAGGGGTCACTGCAGAGCCCTCTCTGAGCCACACAGGGATGGGCAGAGCAGCTCCTGGGGCTCCCCAGCACCCGGGGCTCAGCCACACAGCCCCGGGACCTGCTCAGCTGCACACAAACCACACCAGCTCCTCGTGCCCCTGCACGTTCTCCTGCTGGAATCCCACAGAATCACCCAGGATGTGTTATCAGGGAAGGAGTCACTCAGGTTTTCCCTTTTTCGCTCAAATCTGAGTTACACCAACTGCTGCTGCAGCGGCCAAACCGCCGCACGCTCCAGCCCAGCAGCTTTCCCTCTGAATTCTTGCAAAAGCAACCCCTTCCTGTTAGCATGTTCACCCTCCCTAACCCAGCTCTGATCCATTTCCACCTCCAAATCATTAAAGATAATAAATAAGCCCAGCCTCAGTGTGAGGAACCCTCACATAATCACATATCTATGCTCCCATCAGCACTCGGCCATTACACTTCTATTTTCTGCAGCTTAACTAAGAAAGCCAGCACTGAACTCTGCCCCTTATCCCACAGATATTTATTGCCCACATTCTGCTATTTATTTCCTAAAATAGTCTCTTTTGGGTGGATTTAATGAAATATCCAAATAAATTAGGCCCTTTGGAAGATGTTGAACTCTTAGTTCCTCAGCTTTAGGAAGAAAGTCTGGGCAGCCATCCTCTGCATGTAAACGGTGGTGATTTGACCCCCAGGGATAGACCAGCCACGTTTTTGACGGATAATTAGGCCCTCCCAGCAGGCACAGAAGAAAAAATTCAATTACCTGATATCCCAGCTCTTCCTCAGGTTTAGTTTCTGTACAGGCAAAATTTCCTGATGCATCCATCAGCTCCCTCTGCCTTGAAATGGCCAGGGAGGAGGAGGAGAAGAGAAAAAAAGAGGTGTCCTTTCCTTTACACCTGCTGCTATTTTACACCTGATTTATCCCAGATCTACTGATGTGGAACACCTTGGGTCCATTTCTCCCTCTCTGAACAATCCAATCCCTGCTAATTGCCCTCAGCTGGGCACTGCCCAGCAGCCACTCCCTGTGACCAGCATGGAAACGACCCTGGTTTCTCCTCTGCAAGGTGTCCCTGTCCATGGAACGAGATGAGAGTGAAGTTCCCTTCCAAGCCAAACCATTCTGGGCTTCTCCACTCTGCTCCTCGCTGCATTTCCCTCCTCCTTCATCGCAGTCAAGTCCCACATCCATTAGCAAACCAAATCTTCCAGAGGCACCAGGACAAACACCAAAATCCCACAATCTGCCCCTGAGGGCTCCATGCTGCAGATGAAGTTATGATGGGAACCCTTAACGCTGCTCCATGGCCTCCTCACAGGTTTTACACCTTCTTTTACCTCCCCAAGCCCCCCATTTTTCCTGTCAGCGTTAGTGGCTGCCCTGAGGTGACAAAGTGGAGTTTGCACAGCGCAGGCACAGATCCAGCAATCCCAAAATCTCCTTCCTGGACAAATTTTTCCTGGTGGAGCTGCTGATACCCCAGTGATTCCTCCCTCCAAGCTGTTCTCATCCTGCTCAGCACAATTTCAGCGTTCCTCCTGTTCACACACAGCAAGAGGTGCCTTGTTTTAACAGATTCCTCACCTTTTACGTGCTGCCTTAGAAACCTCTTGCCCCAGAGCAAAAAGCATTTCTGAGGAGGCTTGCAGAACTTCTGTCTCACCTTCTGCCTGCCTAGAAGCATGAAAAATAAATAAAATCTGACCCCAACAAGTGCTGCCCACAAAGATCTCTCCCCAAAGTCAGTGAAAATCAATGTCCACACCTCAGGAACATCAGCAAGCCTTTAAAAAGGGCAAGACATCGACTGTCTGCACATGCTGAGTGCTGAGCAGAACCAGGATAAAGCTTAAACTGCCTTCAAAAAAATGAAGTTTTTTGGAGGAGAGCATTCTCCTCTGCCTGTCTGACCCTAGGGATGTGTCAGCTCCTTCATCTCTCGTGCCAGCCCTTCCTCCTCCTCTCCCCTGCTCTTCCTCCTTCCCCTGCTGCCCCCAAAGCCTTTCCCTTGCACCCGCCCAGCTTCTCCTCCAGCCAAGCCTTTCCTCTGGCCCTGTTCCACATGGAAAACCGGCAGGTTCCTGCAGGAGGAGCAGGAATCTGACCCCACGTGGAGCACAGAGCTCCCACGCCACAGCCAGGTGCTTTCCCACCAGGATTTCCCCTGCCACCAGCCAGGATTCAGCTGAGCACCCTCCCAGCTCCTGGGTGAGTTTGAAATGCGCTCTCTGCTTTTCCTGCAAGCAGAGACATCGCTGTGAGCACACACAGATGAGATTTCCTGGCTCGCTGGAGCTTCCAGGGTACTTTGCAGGCAGCCCTGCCCCTGAGGAGAGCTCAGAGGCCCCGGTCCCTCAAATCCTGCCCCCCTCACCCCCGGACTGCTGAGTGTTCCCTGGCACCGAGGCACCCAGAGCTCTGCCAGCCCTTGGCTGATTCTCCTTGCACAGCTTGCAAAAGAAACCTCCAGCAAGAAACTTGCAGCTGCATCTCTGTGCCTCTGGAAGCTGCAGGCAGCTGCTCCGATTCAGCCACTGAGAACCAATCTTGTCAAGGAGACGTTTGTGCCTTTAGCCCAAGATTTTGGGGATAAAACCCTTCATTTTGGGGTTCACCTTCCCCAGGCAGCCTCTTCCCACCACACAGGAGCCAGATCAAGAGGGTCTAAGGGAAATTAAAAGGGTCTAAAGGAATTTTTTTTAAATGAACATTCTCCTTCCCTGTGCTGCCACTCTCTGCTCAGCACAGCCTGTCAGCAGCTCCCTCTTCCCCCAGATTCCAGCTGTCTCATCCCAGGGTATTAATCCCTGCCAGGTGCAGGGGAAGGCACCACCTGCGAACCACAGAGAGCCACAGAGCAACTTTCCCAACTTCTGTCTCTGCTCTTGAGGCCCAGCCCTGAAATGGAACCCGAGAGGGGCAGGTTCTGCCTCTCACCATCGATTCCTGCCCGCAGACGGTTCCCTTCAAACCCCGAGCATCAGACACATCAATACCGGAGCCGGCTCGCATCGAGACACTTCAAACACGCCTTGGCGCGGTGGGAGCCTCACTGCGGATCGCTTCTCCCCCTCTGGGATACGAGACTCGAGCAAAGCACGGCAGGGAAGCCCCAGCACGGCCGCATCCCCCTCCTACCTGCGAGCACACAGGGCTGAGCAGCCGGCAGAGGCTCTGTCACGCTCCTGGGGGATGCTCCGATGCCGTAGATTCCCGACTCGCTGCCCAGGGAGGCGGGCAGGGCTCTGCCCCCGGCTGCCTGCAGCGCTCACATCCAGCCGGGATGTGGCTGCCGGAGGAAAAGCTGAGACAAAGGGGGGCCGGCTCCTCCTGGGGGGATCTGCCGAGGGGTGGGCGCTGCTGGAGCCCCGTCAGAGCGGCCGGGATGCGGTGGCAGAGCGAGCGGAGCTGTCCCTCAGCATCCCTCGCTAACGCTGCTCCCCGGGGAGGCGGGCACGGCGCTGGATGCTCCGGGAGGCTGACACCTCCCCACGAAGGACACGCGTGTGGCGACAAAGCCACCCCCACGGGGGTCCGGTTAGCTCCCCCAGGGCCACAACCCCGCGGGCTCGATCCCAGCCAGAGAGAGAATCCGGCCCGGCGGATGGCGAGAGCCCAGCGGCACTTGCAGCATCCCGCAGCTACGCAGAGCCCCGGCCCGAGCCGCAGCTAAGCCGGAGTTTGGGCATCAATCAGCCGGAATAAAGTTGGGCCTAGGGAGAGGTTTCTGCGCGGAGTTTTCCCCGCACACTGCCCGGGCTCGGCGCTGCCGGTTCACCGGAGGAGTCTGCGAGCATCAGCCCCGCACGGCTGCGCACACGGCGAGCACCTCCGCGATCCCAGCGCGAATCGTTCCCCAGCACAACTCCGCACAAACGCCTTCCAGAACAGCGACCCTTCCCTCCCCCATCCAGAGCCTGAGCGAGTACGAGTTAAAGAGCGTTTTCCTCGCCTCCTCCGAGCGTGGCACCAGGCGAGCCCCGGGCAGCATCCCTGCCTCCCTCCCTCCCTCCGCACGCTCCCGCACCCGGGAGCCGCTCCCAGGTGATCCGCACGAGTTGGAGCCACACCGAGCGTCCCCTCCCCGCGCTCTTTGAACTTCAGCTCTGCTAAGAGCCCGAGCGTGGCATTTTTCAACTCCTGGTGCGCTAAAACACCGCAAAGGGCTGGTCCCAAAGTCCTTCAGCGAGTGCGGGAAGCGGTCGGGGGGCACCGGCTGTGGCCGGGGGGGGGGCTGGATGTGCCCGGGGAGGGATGGATGTGCCCAGGAAGGGCTGGATGAGCCCAGGGAGGGCTGGATGTGCCCGAGGAGGGGGGGACCGAGTGCCAGCCAGGGGCACCGCCGGCAGCCAGCGAGCGGCGGCGGCTGCGGCTCCGAGCGCTCCCGGCCCCGCGGCTCCGCAGCGGCCGTGCCGAGCATCCCTCGGGGGTCCCGGGGGAGCCGTGCCCGCCCCCCGGCCCCGCCGCCGTCCCCCCCGCGCCCCGCATCCCCCCGGCGCTGCCCGCGGCTCGTACCTGGGCTGGGCTCTGCCCGCGGCCGCTCCGGCCCCGCTCGGCAGCGGCGGCCGCGGGTCCCCGGCGGCGGCACCGGGAACTGCAGGGGGCGGGCGGGGGGCGCTGCCCGGGCACCGGCACCGCCGGGCCCCCGGCACCGCACGGAGAGAGCGGGGACAGGGATGGATCAGGGGGAGATGGAGGGAGAGGAGAGGAGAGGAGAGGAGAGGAGAGGAGAGGAGAGGAGAGGAGAGGAGAGGAGAGGAGAGGAGAGGAGAGGAGAGGAGAGGAGAGGAGAGGAGAGGATCTGGGATGGATGGAGGGATGAGAGGAGAACAGGGGACAGGGATGAATGGGGGGGATGAGAGGAGAGCAGGAGACAGGGATGGATCAGGAGATCAGGGGGACCAGCATGGATGGAGGGATGAGAGGAGGGCAGAGGATGAGGAAGGATTGAGGGATGAGAGGAGAGTGGGAGACCCGGGGTGGATGGAGGGATGAGAGGAGAGCAGGGCGAGATGAAGGGATGCAGGGAGAGTAGGCAAGTGGGATGGATCAGGGGATGCAGGGAACTAAGGATGGAAAGAGGACCAGGCAGGATGGGAGGATGCAGGGAGAGCAAGGGACCACGGGTGAACAGGAGTGGGCAGGATGGAGAGAGGCAGCAAGAACAGGACCCTGAGGATGGAAGGAGGACCAGGCAGGATGCAGAGAGGATGAGGCACAGAGCTGTGCTATGGGAGGTTTGGGATGGATCTCAGGGAAAGGGGTGGATCTCAGCATCCAGAGGGTGCTGGCACTGCCCAGGCTCCCCAGGGAATGGGCACAGCCCCAAGGCTGCCAGAGCTCCAGGAGGGGCTGGACAGAGCTCCAGGGATGCCCAGGGTGGGATTTGGGGGTGTCTGAGCAGGGCCAGGAGCTGCACTGGGTGATCCTGGGGGTCCCTCCCAGCTCAGCCTGTTCTGTGGTTTGGTGATTCTAAGGATGGAGGGAGAACAAGAATCTGGGATGCAGGGCAAGGACCAGTGTGGCACTGGAACTATTGCTGCCAACAGTGACCAGCTTTAAGCCCAGACTAAACACCTCTGACTGGGACAGCTGGGTTTGGGAAAGCTCTGCTTGCTCCCCACACATCCCAAATCCTCAACTGCTTTGGGACTCCCTGCCAGCACCACCAGTTTCCCTCCAACTCCTCTGTTTCTCTGAGAAGGACACAAGTGAGATAATTTTGCTCCCAGCTGCTGAAATCTGAAATCTCCCACCACCTCCTCCTGGTGCCCTGAGCAGCAGCCCAGGCTGGGAGAAGGCATCAGGCAGCCCTGGGCAGCAGGAGGGGGACAGAGCCATCCCTGGTGTGAGGCTGGAAATTCCAGGCAGGATCCTGACCCCTCGGGTGCTCCAGCCTTGCCTGCAGTGCTGCAGCCCTGTCCTCCTGGTTCTGTTTGTTTGCAATGGCGAGGAAAGCAAAGCTTCTAAACCATCACTTAATTGGACTCTTGCATTAAGAGCAATGAACTATTATTTGACAGAAATTCATCTTCCCCTCCTGCTGAGGAGAAATAAGCTGGAGGAAAAGAATCAGCTTCAGAGGAGAAAAATAAAACGCCTCTGCCTCAGAGACAAATTACTCATGAGATGCACAGGTAACAGGCATGGGGTGTTTGAGCTCGTCCTTTTACACATCATTTCCCTCAGGACAACAGCTACAAGTCAGTGGCTTTGTGGCAGATCCTTTTGTCCCCATGTCCCTGCCCAGCAGGCCATTCCCAGCATTTATTATTCCTGGAACTGATGAGCATTTTCCTCATCTGAGCTGCTAATTAACAACCGTGGCCCTGCAGGTCCAGGCTCAGCCCTGCCTGGGTGAGGTTTGGCTGGCAGAGAGCTGGGATACCCAGAGCAGCCTCTGTGCCAGCTCCAGGAGTGGGAGCTGGGCAGATCCCACCTCTCCCCTCAGCTCTGAGCACACCTGGGTGTCACAGGCGTCTTTTATGGAAAATCCTTTCCTTAGGATTGTTCCTCCTGAGAAGCTGAGAGGCCTCAGGAACAAAATGCAAACAATGGTTATCTGCTGCTGTGGAATGCAACAGGTGCATCTGGGATTGGGCTCATGTGGTTGTTTCTAATTAATGGCCAATCACAGCCCAGCTGTCTCAGACAGAGAGCCAAGCCACAAGCCTTTGTTATCATTCTTTCTTTTTCTATTTCTATTCTTAGCCAGCCTTCTGATGAAATCCTTTCTTCTATTCTTTTAGTATAGTTTTAATGTAATATATATAATAAAATAATAAATCAGCCTTTTGAAACATGGAGTCAGATCCTCGTCTCCTCCCTCATCCTCAGACCCCTGTGAGCACGGTCACACCTGGGCCAGGCAGGGCTTCCCCATCCACCTTGATCCAGGTGGGTTCTGCACCTTCCCCATGGCTCCTGCCTTGTGCCAGCACCTCACTCTCGTGTAGAGATTTTTTGTGTGGTTCAGATCCATCTCTGCCATGCCCTGAGTCCTTCGTGCAATTACCAGACCTGGAAACCCAGAATTTCTCCAGAATTTCCATGGCACGGCCTAAATCAGAGCGGAATCCCAAGTTAAAGCACCTTGGCAGCCAACAGGGTGAGCTGAAAGCAGGAATCCAGAGGAGACAGCTCCAGAAAGTGCCTGCAAAGAAACCTGGTTTGGTTTGGGGGGGGAAAAAATCCAGGATTCCAATCAGAGGAGAGAGGTTTCCTCGGTGCCTTCTGCTGGGAAGTGTTACGTGGGGAGAGCAGGGGGAGGGAAGGCACCCAGCGAGGTTTAAAATAGAGCTTGGTCATTTTATGAATGAGGTGATGTGACACAGTTCCCTGCCAAAGCTGGAGGGTTTGGTGACCCAGAAAATGCAGTTTGGGGAAGGAGCTGTTGTTGGTGTGAGGCTGCAAATCCCAAGTGTTACGGAGGGGGAGGGATCCCACTCACACCCAGGGCGCTCACAGGCAGGGAGGAGCTGCTGAGGCTTCCAAAAGCCCTCGGGGGTGCTCAGGGCAGGGCTCGGGGTGCTCCTGCCCCGGGAATCCCTGCCAGGATGGGCCCTGAGGTCACCCGGGCACAGGGAGGGGCAGCAGGGCTGGCAAATGGAGTTGATTGTCCCAGAGAGCAGCACAAAGGCCTGGAGCCAGAGCAGCTCAGCTCGGGGCAGACACAGACCTGTTCTGGGGTCTCAGGACACACACAAACACTTTTTGGGGTCTCCATCCAGATCCAAACCTGTTTTGGGGTCTCAATCCAGACCCAAACATGATTTGGGCTCCCAATCCAGACCCAAACACACTTTGGGGTCTCAATCCAGCCCCAGGGCCTCAATCCACACCCCAAACACTTTTTGGTGTCTCAACCCAAACCCAAACACTTTATGGGATTTCCATCCAGACCCAAACACTTTTTGGGGTCTCAATCCAGACCCAAATACAGTCCAGGGTCTCCATCCAGACCCAAACACATTTTGGGGTCTCAGTCCACACCCAAACACTTTATGGGGTCTCCATCCAGTCACAAACACCTTTTGAGGCCTCAATCCAGATCCAAACACTTTATGGGGTCTCAACCCAGACCCAAACACTCTTTGGGGTCTCAGTCCAAACCCAGGGCCTCAACCCAGCCCCAAACACATTTTGAGGTCTAAAAGCAGCCCCAAACACTTTTTGGTGCCTCCATCCAGCCCCAAACCCTTCCCCAGCAGCAGCGTTGCCAGGAGGGTGTGGGAAATCCTGTGGTGCTGCACATGGATGAATCTGCCCCAATATTCCCCAAATTTCAGGCTGGTTTTTTTTTTTTTTGGGAATACTCCCACACCTCCAGCTCCAGACACCTGGAACAAAGAGCCCCCAGCAGTGCCCACTGCTTCCCTCATAGCAGGTTATTTATCCAGGCAATTAAATTCCCTTTTCCCTGTCAGCTGCAGGGAGAGGGGCTCTGATCTCAGACTGACGTGGAGGTGAGCAGTGAATCATTGAAAAAAAACTGCTACATTTATCTTCATAGGTGGCTGTATTTCAGCAGAACAGTAAATAACAGCCCCTCTGCAAAAAAAAAAAAAAAAAAAAAGTCAAATTCAAGCAGAGCTGAGAGATTTCAGGGGATAAAAGGCACTGAAAGTCAAGATTTGACTGAGACACAAAGAATAAATCTCTTATGAGTGGGATTTTTTTTCAGCCAGGTTCATAACAAGTTTTTATTGGTAATAGAAGGCATCCAAATGAGATAATTTTATAGATAAGAGCTGCTCTGAAGGAAGCAGTGAGAGGAGCAAGTAGCCTGTGGTAGTTATATAAAAAAGCCCAGCTAATTATAAATATATATTTAGATAGCTCCAAGAAGTTGGTAGGATGAGTTAGATAAATAAGGAACATTCTGTGGAACAGTTTGTTTGCCTTGTCTTCCATGCAAAAAGGAAAATGTGGGTGAATCTCAAGGAGCTGGAGAGCCAGGAGTGGCATCTGCCAAGTCCTGATGCAGGGTTTGGGAGGATATTCCTGCTCCCAGCTGAGGAGGCTGCTCCACACCCTCATTCCCCATTTGGGAACTGCCACCTCATCCCAGAAATAGGATTGGGGATTTTAGTGCCCAAAGCTTCCCAAAAATGGATCCCAGCCCCTCTCAGGTGCTGCACAGGCAGTGAGAGAGCCCTGGGGGAGCAGAGTGATTGAAGGAGGTGCAATATTGAGGGAATTTGGGGTTTTTGCCACTTTAGGGACAGGGAACAGATGAAGGCAGCAGTGACGGGATCTCAGGGAGGCCACACAGAACATCCCCTCAGACAATCATAAATATTGCACTGATCATTTCCAGCCATCACACTTTCCCTTGCTCTCCTTTTTAAATTCTCCTCCTCATAATCACTGCATCAAAGGATGTTTTCTCCTCTGTGCCTTCCATTCACACCCCAAAGAGAAAGGAAAGCAGTCATTTAAGTGAGGCAGGGAAAAAAAAAATCCAACCAAAACCCAACCTCTCTTTGAAATGTGGGGAAAACAAAAGATGAAGAGACAAAAGATGAGGAGACTTTCAAGTGAGGAATGATTAAGAAAAGGGAGGAACAAAGATTGAAATGAGTCATGGGCAGGTTGGGACAGGGACTCAGGAGGAGACCTCTCATTTCTGCAACAGGTTCAGGGAATTCCAGCCCTGGCTGGGATTTTGGGGCAAATTCGCCTGCTTTTGAATCCCCACCAGTTTATAAAACCTTCATTTTCCAGGCAGAGGTCAGAGGGGTAGAGACACCTTTAATCCCTGCAGAACTTTTCCCATCAGCACAGGGCACAGCATTTTCCAGCTCTCAGAATTCCATGGAGAATTCCATTTTCATAATTCCATGGAGAGTTCCATTTTCATAATTCCAGCTCTCATAATTCCATGGAGAGTGAGGAAAGGAAGGCAGTGAAAGGAAGACTCAGTCCTAGGGGAAGGAGCACCTGAACAGGGAGATTTGGATCCGCTGAGAGCCCAAATCCCAGACTTTGTGAGGAAATTCTAAGCATGGAGCCCCTGGAAGAGCTCTTGTAATTGCAGCTCTCATAATTCCATGGAGGGAAAGGAAAAGGAAATGAAAATGGAAAGGGAAGGAAAGGAAAAGGGAAAAAAAAGGGGAAAAGGGACAAAAAAGGAGAAAAAAAGGGACAAAAAAGGAAGGAGAGGAGAGGAGAGGAGAGGAGAGGAGAGGAGAGGAGAGGAGAGGAGAGGAGAGGAGAGGGGAGGGGAGGGGAGGAGAAGGGAAGGGAAGGGAAGGGAAGGGAAGGGAAGGGAAGGGAAGGGAAGGGAAGGGAAGGGAAGGGAAGGGAAGGGAAGGGAAGGGAAGGGAAGGGAAGGGAAGGGAAGGGAAGGGAAGGAAAGGAAAGGAAAGGAAAGGAAAGGAAAGGAAAGGAAAGGAAAGGAAAGGAAAGGAAAGGAAAGGAAAGGAAAGGAAAGGAAAGGAAAGGAAAGGAAAGGAAAGGAAAGGAAAGGAAAGGAAAGGGAAAAGGAAAGGAAAAGGAAAGGAAAAGGAAAGGGAGGGAAAGGGAAAAAGGATGGGCTCAGTCCTAGGGGAATGAGCACCTGAACAGGGAGATTTGGATCCACTGAGAGCCCCAGCCCTGAGCTTTGCCAGGGAATTCCAAGCCCTGGAGGAGCAGCTGGAGCAGAGACCACGCTGCTGCTGCTGCTGCTGTGGATTTTGGGGCAGGAATCCCTGCCTAAATCAGAGAACTGGGTTTGCTGAGAAGGAGAAGCCAAGGCTGGGCTCATTTGCTGTTCCTGGTGCACATCCACGGCCACTGCTGGGCCTGAGAGCTGTCACAGCATTCCCAACAGCAAAAAATAACTTGATTTTTTTTTTGGGGTGAGAATTTTCCCCGGGTTCTGAGGAGGACTGAGCCAGCCCAGCCTCAGCAGAGCTTTTCTCTCAGCTCCCATCTGGCAGAGGGAGACAGATGAGGCAGAGCTCAGCAGCGACAGGGGCAGCTTTATTATGGCACAATAAAGAAATTGCAGAGGAGAAAAGATGAGTTCAATAGAGGCTGCAATCGAGGCTATTTGACTTCTGCTGCATGCACGCCCCAAAATGATGGTGATGAATCACTCAGGAGGGCTTCTGAAATGTTTTGAACCCATTTAATCCCCAAAAAACCAAATAAGCAAAAAAAAAATCAGTATTTGGAGGTGAAAGAACAGGTTAAGGGCAGGCACAGGGGGACATGGACAGTTCTGGAGTGGAGTTTTTCAGAGAAATGGGATTAAACCTAATAAAGATGGTAGGATTTAAAAATGCCACCAAGAAGGGTTTAATCTCCCCCTCATCACAAGCCAAGCAGCTGGAGTTGCATCAAACCCATCTTCATAAAACTGGAGAGAAAAGGGTTTTTTCAACGCCAGCTGACAAAAGAAAAGCACAAAGCTCTCTCCTCTCTGTGCTAATTCAGAGCTCAGAAGTTGCTTCAGCACCAGAAGTGGGCTCTGAATTGAATTTTGGAGAGACAGAAGGGAGGGAGATGTGCTCATTAATATCCCAGCATAACAATAACCCCGGATAATGCAAATTATTGCCAAAGCTCCTGAGAGCTGAGAGAAATGGAGATTCACTCTGGAGCTGCACTCCACGGAGTTTATTCAGCAGCTCTGAGTAAATATCAACAAGAAGGTTAAAATATTGATCAGGGGAGATGCTCCACGCTGAATAAGCTGCAGGCATCTGGAAACAAACAAACTGCTGCAAGAAAGGAAGAGGCTGGGATATTTTGGGGGTTTTTATTCTGCCAAAAAGCCCAACTCGATGGTTTGCAGCTGTAAACTCCCAGCAGCTGAGGAAAAAAGGGGGAAAAAAAATCATTTTCCTGATTAAAGGAAAGGCTGGTGGATTTTTGGTCTGGGATGGGGAGAAATGCAGGAGGGCTCAAGCAAGAAATGCACTGGGATGCATTTAATAATGGAATAATAAAATTATAAATGGAATAATGGAATTTTTAAGGCTGGAAAATCCCTTTAAGATCAGTAAATGATAAATATCAACCCCTCAGCCACAGATTGTGGACATTTCCGGGGATGCTGGCCCCACACTGCCCTGCTCCAATCCCCGACCTCCCTTCCTAAGGAGAAATAACAGAAATTCCCAGCCTGGAACAACTCAGGGCCATTTCCTCTCATTCCCAATTTCCTTCTGCCAGGATTGTTTTCCAGAAGGGATGAAGTCAGTGAGTGGGGCTGGACACCAAACTGCAGCAAGGCTCTGAAACCCCTCACAAATCACAGCTTTATTTTCACTGCCTGACCTCTCCAGGATGGAGCCGAAAGTGGCATCAAAACTTTTGGCTCCCTCAAAAACTCCCCTGAGCATCCTTTTTCTAACAGTATTTTTAATATAGATATGATATACAATATATATTATATATTTAATTTTCTTGAGAAAACAGACACCTGTTATTATTATTATTATTTTAAAAATTATATATAAAATATATAACATTTTATATATGATACATATTAAATATTACACAAATATATAATATATATAATATATATGATACAATAAATTATATAATTATATATTATATATATAATATAATAAACATTATATCTATTATATATTATATACTATACAAATATATATAATATACATAATATACTATGTATTATACATATTATACATATTATATATAAAATGTTATATATTCTATATATAATTTAAAAATATTAATAATATTATATTATATATAATTATATACATAATATTATATATAATATATAATTTATATAATTTATATTTATTATATATAAAATTTATTTATATTTATTTATTAATTATATGTATATATAATATATAATTTATATAATTATATATAATATAATTATATATTATATTATATATACATTATATCTATTATATATTATATACTATACAAATATATATAATATACATAATATAAATATATTATGTATTATACAAATTATATATATTATATATAAAATGTTTTATATTTTATATATAATTTAAAATATATTAATAATATTAATAACAGGTGTCTGTTTTCTCAAGATTTCTCAAACCAACATTTTAACCCAGGCATATGCTCAGAGTTAACCCCAGGCTCTTTCCCATCTAATTCTGGATCACACTTTGAAGGAAACACATCCAAATTTTTTAATTTAATTTTTTTCCCATCCTGGGAGTGCTGGGCCCAGCTCTGATGGGAAATATTTCCCCCCACAAAATGCTCAGCCCAACTGGCAAAGAACTCGTGCCAGGGACTGGACAACTTCCATCCTCCACCAAGCTCCCGTCAATATTTTGAAATAAAACCTAAAATCCATTGAGGAGTTGACAAAAACAAGGGGGAATTACGGATATTTTCCAGAAAATACCAAAGGAATCTTTGCTGAGAGAACAAATGGATTGAACTTGAATTTACAAGTTGTTTTTTTATCATTTAGGGAGGTGGATGGACAGAATTCCACCCTGGTTGCTCAGAACCCCGTGGAATCATGGAACAGTTTGGCTTGGAAGGGACCTTAAAGCTCCTATAACCCCAAAATAACTCAAAATGACCCAAAAATGTCTCAAAATGACCCAAAAAGTGACCCAAGAATGACCCCAAAATGACCCAAAAAATGATCCAAAAATGACCCAAAAATGACTCAAAAATGACCCAAACCCCACCTGCAATGTCTCCCTGAATCTCTCCTGCCTGTGGAGAGATGAATTCCAGGATTTGGGATGTGGAACAGCCCCAGATCTGCAGCCCAGCCCTGCCCCAGCCCCAGCTGGGATTTCTCTGAGCTGCTGAGGTTTTGAATCATTTATTTACAGCAAGGCAGTAAAGGGAATATGTAAAATAACATTTAAATAGGCAAAACACGAAGAGCATCATTAAGGAAGTGTAATAGAGCTCAGATTACCAATTATAATAAAGTAATAAAGAAATCTCTCAAGGAGCTTCATGTTCATAATGCAGACAGAGGAAGGAAAAAAAAAAAAAAAGGAAAAGCTCCCAAGATTTCAGGAATAAAGCTGATTTTTTTTTTTCCTATCTTGGTGTTGTTAATTTATTTATTTTTGTCTGTCAGGAACCATCAACTCCCAGGGAAGACAGGAATGTCACTAAAGGCAGGGAGTCAGGGGGAGCAGCCTCTGCCCAGGAATCACCAAACTCCCAGCACAGATGGTCCCTGTTCAGGAATTCACAGGTTCCCCCCACAGCTGAGTTTTAATTTCACTTCTCTGCTACAGTTCTGGGTGGGGCCCAGGGGAGGGGGAAAGATCCAGCAGGAAAATGGGGATGCAAAGAAATATTTAGGTGAAATATCACAAGGAGGGGTTGTTCAGCAATGATTTCAGAACAAGCTCCCCTTCAAAAATTCCGACCTTCAGAACAAATTCCCTTTCAAAAATAGCAATAAATTAATAGGATCAATTAATTAATTTTGCTGAATAATGGTTGTGCTTGGATTTAAAATGAAAAAGAAGCCAGAAATTATTTGGGCTTGAGAGCAGCACTCCCTGCTCAGGCTGAATTGTCTCAGGGCACCAGCTCAGGCAGTGCAGCTCCTCTGAACCGCTCCAGAATTCCTTAAATTGCTTTTTGTGGCCAGGGCAGGCAGAAATTCCTTTAAAAAGGGCAGAAATTCCCTCTCTGGTCTCACCTGCGGCTGCAGCAGCACCCAGGGGTGTGCAGGGCACCCCAAGGCTCCAATTCCTGCAGGGATGTCCTGAAGGAGCAAGGGGGGATCTCTTTTCCTGCACTGGGTGCTCTGCCAGTTAATTAATTAAGTAATTAATTAATAATTCGTTACCTCTGAGCAGCAAAAATACAATCAAGGTACTTCAATCTCTGGAAAAAATTTTCTTTGCCATCATTTGTCCTTCAAACACTCCAGGCAATTACAGCCAAACCACCCCAAAAAATCCACCAGACAAAGCTGATTTTCCTTTAAGCTTATTTAATGATATTTGAAACGCTTAAATTTTCTATTTCCCAGGTCCTGAAAACAGATTTCTTTTTTTTTTTTCTTTTTTTTTCTCTTTTTAAGTGACCAATATTTAATTCCAGAAACATACAACCCGATCAGCTAAGTCATAAAAGAGCTATTTTACAAACATACATCTGGATAATTAGAACAATAAAGTCTTTTTAGACATTCAAACATGATCAGTAAAAATACAGGATTATTAATAAAGATTTTTGTGTATTTTTTTTTTAAAGAATACTTCCAGATTTTTTTTTTCTTCTCTTTAAAGTAAATCTCTGTTAAGAGTACATGATTGTATGTTGTACAAAGAAAATAAAAATATTCTAGTATGAAGAGAGCTCCACAAGACTTAATTCAAAATAAATCAGCAGTGTTTTGGCTGCAGTGTCCCTTTTGCAGTACATCTGCTTGTCAGTTGGCACCTTTGGGGAAGGGGAAGGAATCCAGGGATTTCTTTGGGGAACAGGCAGAAAATACTGGATCCAGAAAATACTGAAATCTAACAGCAGGGAGATTTAAATCTGAATATCCAATGTGAAACACTGGAGTTTTAAAACAGAATATCCAATTTTAAATCAGAATATCCACTTTTAAACAACGGAATTTTAAATCAGAATGTCCAGTTTTAAACAATGAAATTTTAAATCAGAATATCCAATTTGAAACGCTGGAATTTTAAATCAGAATATCCAGTTTTAAGCAGTGGAATTTTAAATCAGAATATCCAATTTGAAACAGTGGAATTTTAATTCAGAATGTCCCATTTGAAACACTGGAATTTTAAATCAGAATATCCCATTTTAAATACTGGAATTTTAAATCAGAATATCCCATTTTAAATACTGGAATTTTAAATCACAATATCCCATTTTAAACACTGGACTTTTATATCAGAATATCCCATTTTAAGCACTGGACTTTTAAATCAGAATATCCCATTTTAAATCAGAATATCCCATTTTAAACACTGGAATTTTGAATCAGAATATCCCATTTTAAATCAGAATATCCCATTTTAAATCAGAATATCCCATTTTAAGCACGGGCCAGGCGCTGTCTGGGAGCTCCTGAGGTTTGCACTCCTCTGGCCCCACCTCCCTGCACCAGGGCAATCGGGGATCTCCTGCAGGACAAGGGAATTCCCATTCCAGAAAATTCCACCTTCAGCTTTTGTCCATGAGCTGTGTGGCAGCAGAAGGGAAATGACCCCTCAGAAAATGTTCTTGTATCCCATCCTTGTTCCCAAACCAAGAAATCCTTGTTCTGTTTGGGGAGGAGCAAAAAAAAAAAAAATATATATATTTTTGGGATGAGGGGTTGGGACAAAAAAACTCCAGAGAAATGTTTGGATAAGGGAATGCCCAACCAATCAGGGGGAGATTAAAATGAAAATTTCACTTTAAAATAAGGGGAAATCTTATGGCTTAAAGGAGGAAATAACAGTGGGAATCCTGAATAGTGCATTTGAGCTCCAGCCTGAGATCTGGGGTGCTGCAGGTGCGGCAGGGAGGGAAAAGGAATTTCCTGGGACAAGGAATCTCCTGGGAAAGGAATTTCCTGGGAAAGGAATCCCCTGGGACAAGGAATTTCCGGGGAAAGGAATTACCTGGAAAAAGGAATTTCCTGGGGAAAGGAATTACCTGGAAAAAGGAATTACCTGGAAAAAGGAATTACCTGGGAAAGGAATCTCCTGGGGAAGGAATTCTCTGGGAAAGGAATCTCCTGGAAAAGGAATTCCCTAAGAGAAGGAATTCTCTGGGACAAGGAATTTCCTGGGAAAGGAATCCCCTGGGACAAGGAATTTCCTGGGAGAAGAATTCCCTGGGAAAAGGAATTTTGTGGGAAAAGGAATCCCCTGGGAAAAGGAATCTCCTGGGGAAGGAATTCTCTGGGAAAAGGAATCACCTGGAAAAAGGAATTTCCTGGGAAAAGGCATTCCCTGTCCTTCCAGGGAAGGGATCCCTGCCCCACCGCCCTCCCTGTGTGTGAGGATGAGCCAGAGCTGGAGCCCAGGGCCCACAGTGGGGTTGGGGTCACCCCAGAGCTGGGGGCACCAGCTGGGCCCATCCTGGCCCTGCCATGCCCTGGGGGCTCCTCTGCCATGCCCTGGGGGCTCCTCCTGGCCCTGCCATGCCCTGGGGGCTCCTCTGCCACCCCAGGCTGGCACTGGGGGGATTCTCCTCCATCCACCCTGCGAGTGACAGGGACACTGGGTGAGGGGCGGAATTTGGGGGAAATGCCACTCCAGCAGGCAAAAACGTGAATTTACAAACTCACTGCCAGCTCTCCACCGCTGCCACAAGCACCAGAGGTGACACCAGGGACCACCACAGAATTCTGTAACCTGGGGAGACCCAGCCAGGGTTTTGTGTTCAACCACGAGCAAAGAGCAGGAGCCACCCAGGCCTCCCCAAACCCCACCTCTGCTGCCCTTCCAGAACATTCTTCCCAAGCCACACTGAGCTCCCTCTGCTCTGGAGCTCCACGGAAGCCTCTGGGCACCCTGGAGATCACTGAGGTCACCACAACTGCTCCTGGATTTGGAGTGTGAGGGGGGAATGGCTCCAACCCCAGGTCTGGGCTGTTTTCCAGTTCTCCTCCAGGCAGCATTCCAGGCTGGGGGGCTCTCAGAGGGAATTTGGGTGTTTAAAACCTGGGGAATTGAGGGGCCGAGGCGAGGAGGGGAGTAGCTGGGTTAATACTGACAGTAATCCCACACTACAGGATTTGGTGCATCCCAAAAAAACCCCAGGGAGCTCCTGGCAGCCTGCAGGAGGCTTTGGCTGCTGTTGGCAGTGGTGATGCTCCTCAAACAACAGGAATTCCTCCCTTCCCTCCCTCCAAGGGCTCCTGGCTCCAACTCCAGCACCAAAATCCGCTCTGCTCCCTCTCCTGCCACCTGAATTCATCTCCCACAGGATTCTGGGGGAAGAACAGGAACAGTGACACTGGGGAGAGTTTGAAGCACCCTGTGCCAAGCAGGACAGTAAAAATCCCCTCTGCTCCCTCTCCTGCCACCTGAATTCAGCTCCCACAGGATTCTGGGGGAAGAACAAGAGCTGGGATTCCTCTGACAGGGGACAGAGGTGATTTCTGGCCAGCAGCTAAAGAGAAAATGTTTGTTTTAGAGGAGCAGGAGGATCCTGGTGCTGAGCAAAGCTCTGAGTGTCCATGGGATGTGCAGGATGCTCAGTTTGGCTCCCTTAAAGAGCTGAAAACCTGAAAGGAGAGTGTGTTCCTCACACACATGGCAGGAGCAGCCAGCCCAGTGACACTGGGGACAGCCTGAACCACCCTGTGCCAAGCAGGACAGTAAAAATTCATTTTCACCCTCATTTGATAGAGAAAAGCAGAAAAACAAGGAGGTATCTCAAGGGGCAGGGCATGGATCCAGAACTCCTTGCTGTCAGACCCCTCTTGTGTGAAATCCAGCCCAGGGGGATGGAAAATAAATGGAATTGGGCTCAGGGCAGGGGCTCAGCTCAGGCTGTGCCCATGGTCACCCTCATTCCCATTCTGGCAGGAATTCCCACCAGGACAGGCCTGAGGAGGTGCCCAGAGCTGCTCCAGCCTCCTCAGGTCACCAATCTCCCTCTCATTGGCACGAATTATTTCCAAAGAAAAAAAAAAAAAAAAAAAAAAGCAAAATTCCACAAAAACCAACCCCCAAAAAAACAACCCCAAAGCCCACCCCGAGCCCTCAGCAAGACATACTCCAGGTACTAAAACTTACTGGCCCTAAAATCAGCAGTACCTGTGGCTAACTCCATGGCAGCCCTTTTTCATTCAGTAGTGATTCAGGGGCACAGCTGCCCCACATCTTTGAAACACTTCTGGGTTTGCGTTTTTTATCTTTTTTTATCTTTTTTTTTGTTTTTTTGTGAATCCAGAGAAGAGTTACAAAAGTGCTGCAGGTCCAAGTATTTTTTTTTATCACTTTACAAAGGAGACAATGATCAAAGCCAACAAAGTCAAGAAAAAAAAAAAACAAACCCAAATTAAACCTCTTTCTCCTCTCCCAGCAAAGGAATGGGAAAGGGGAAAAGGAAAATTTGCCCATCTCAAGTGCCTGGCTGTTTAGTGCATGGAAAATTCCTGTTCCACACGTGGTGACACGAGCAATCCCCATGCAGCTGGTTGGATACAGACAAAATCCAGCCACAAATTCCATCCTAACACCTTCATGAGTAGCTCTTGGTAGTGTGAGCGCCAGCAGGGAGTGCAGAGTCCAGTCCAGTGAGGAATCACCTGCACACAGATCCCCCCTGTCCCCTCACCAGGGGGCCAGAACTGTCACTACCCAAAAAATAGAACCAAAAAAAAAAAAAAAAAAAAAGGCAGATTAAAAAATTAAAATGTGCTTTTGATACACGGAATGAAGTCAAATAAATACATTGATTTTTTTTTTCTTTTAAATGTCTAAATACATTTTTTTATATCCTACACCCAAAGCTCTGTACATTTGGTTTGGTTTTTTTTTTTTTTTCCTGTTCTGAAAAAAAAAAAAAAATTTGAATTTCTGGTAGCAAGGAGAGGAGCAGAATAGAATAGACTCCCTCACTGACAAGATAGTGCAGATGCCCCACAGGAAAAGCACCCCATGCCCACTTTGCTAGAGAATGGTTCTGTTTGGATGCTCCAAACCCTCATCCCAGAGTCCACAGGGGAGACAGCGGGTGCTGTGTCCTGATTCTCTTCCTCCAATCTTCAGCCACTCCTGGAAACACGACTAGCTTTTGTCTGAAAAGGGGAAAAAAAGGGAAAATAAAGGTGGTGAGAGAGAGAGGGATGCACTGAGAGAGGAGTGAGTGGCATTTCTGAGCACTCGCACAGGCAGAGCTGCTCACTGAGAGCCTCACCCCCAGCCCTTGCTCTGGTGTCACTGCCACATCAGCTGAAGCTGGAATTGGAAAATTCACCCCCAAAATGCAAATGGACCAAACTTATAAAAGTGTGAAACCCATGACCAATTCTCCATTTTGGGTGGGTTTTGTCTGCCCTAAAGGTACCAGAAGGCCCTTCAATAAACAGAACTGCTTTTTATTATTGTAACTCTGCCTGGCCTCTGTTTTCAGGTGGCCCAAACAGTGGATTTTGTGCTCTGGGTGTGATCTTGGGGTCCTACCTGAGTGCTCTCCTGTGGAGGCTGAGCCAGCCAGCCCCTGGCGCCGCAGAATGCTGTAATCCTCCTCCACCTCCTGCAAAACAGCAACAACAGCCCCAAAACTCAGCTGGATCCTCCTTTACCAGGCAAACAAAGAGGGCTTCACACAGGAAAGGAGAAGTTTCACTACTGCAAACAGCCAGGTTGGAGTGAGCCCCCTCAACTCCTTTATCAGCAGCTTCATTTGCATGCAATATTCTGATTTCAGTGAAATTCAAGGCTGGCTACTGAGTGTTTCACAAAATAGACTTTCTGTAGCTATTCTATAAAGAGAATCCCTGTCTCTATATGCAAAAATAATTTGGAATATATTTGGAAAATAATTTGGAATATATAGAGCCTGAAAGCCTCAATATTTGTCTGATATATCCTTGGTGCAACTCAGAATCTTCGTCTGACACACGAGCAGCAGCACATGAGAGATTTCACAGAATCACCAAGGCTGGAAAAGACCTTTGAGATCTCTGAGTCCAACCTATGCCCTAAGACCACCTTGTCACCAAGTGCCACATCCAGGGTGTCCCTGAACACCTCCAGGAATGGGGACTCCAGCCCCTCCCACCTCTCTGTGCAGAAATTCTCCCTAATCTTTATGGCCAGGAATCCACATTCCTCAAAGCTGTCCATTTCTTTATGCCAGGAATCCACATTCCTTAAAGCTGTCCATTTCTTCATGCCAGGAATCCACATTCCTCAAAGCTGTCCATTTCTTCATGCCAGGAATCCACATTCCTCAAAGCTGTCCATTTCCTCATGCCAGGAATCCACATTCCTCAGGCAGTGTCCTGTTGGAAACTCCACTTCTGCAGGCTTCCTATCCCTCAGAAATTTCTCCAGATCAAAATCAAAGCAGCAAAGAACCCTCCAGCTCCAGCAGAACTATCGGCCTGTTGTGATCCACAACTCAATGCACACACAACAGCAAAAAAAAGCAAAAGATTCTGCTCTAAAGCCTTCTGTGGCATTCACATTCTCTAGAAAAATCCCTTTGCCCAGGGCTTTTCTCCTGGGAAGCTGAGAGACCTCAGAGAAAAGGGAAACAATTCCGATCTCATTGGCTTCTCCTGTGTTTTGCTCGTGTGGAATGTGTTTGGAGATTGTTTCATTGGTTTCATGTGAATTGTTTTGACTTTTTGGCCAATTGAGGCCAAGCTGTGTCAGGACTCTGGAAAGAGCCATGAGCTTTCATTATTATCTTTTTAACTTTTAGTAAGTATCCTTTCTGTACTCTTTAATACAGTATAATATTCTTTAATATAATATAGTATCAAAAAGTAATAAATTGACCTTCTGAGAACATGGAGTCAAATTCATCACTCCTCCCTGCCACAGGGAGCCCTGCAAATACAACAATCTTCCAGGAGTCAAGCCAGAGATGAAGAGAAACGTGCCTGTGTCCTTGCCTAGCAAAATTGTTTTAAAGCTTTTTCTCTAACCCAAAACTGAACGGGTATGGAAATGATGAAACGCTCAGGTGACCAAACCTTCTATGTGCAATGCTAATACTAATAATTTAAAATAACAATAAAAATAACAAAAGCAATGCACCTGTAGCTAAAAATAATAATAATAATACAATAAAAATAACAAAAAGCAACTCACCTTTAGATGATGATGACAACGATAATAATAATAATAATAATAATAATAATAATAATAATAATAATAATAATAATAATAATAATAATAATAAATAACAACAAAAAGACCAAAAAGCAACGCACCTTTAGCTTCTCCAGGGCATCCTGGATGTTGTGGATGTACTGCATGAGCTGCACTCGGGTCTCCAGGGGGAGCTGGGGGCTGCCCAGGAAGGGACAGGGCTCCTCCAGGCCTGCCCAGCGCAGCTCCTCGGGGAAGGGCGAGCTGTCCCTGTCACTCTGGGTGTCCCTGGGGGACAGGGGCTGCTGCTGCTGCTGCTGGGGACAGGCCAGGGGGGGCTGCCTGTGCGAGGTGCACTGCAGGACCAGGGCCGACACCTCCTCGTCCGTGGAGCTCTCCTGCACTGTCCCGTATCCATCGAGGATCAAATAATTTCCTGTGGGGACAATGGGGGTCAGGGGCTTCAGGGCTCATGGGGTTTGAGGAGATCTTTAGAGGCAGAAATGGGGATGTCCCACAGCCCATCTCCTGAGAAAAGGAGTCCCACAGCCCATCTCCTAAAAACAGAAGTTCCACAGCCCATCTCATGAGGAAAATCAAATCATTTCCTGCAGAGACAATGGGTTTCAATTCAACCGTCCCCAAAAAGCTTCAGGGCTCACGGGGGTTTGAGCAGATTTTAAGAGACCAAAGTGAGGATGTCCCACAGCCCATCTCCTGAGAAAAATCAAATAATTTCAAATAATAAATGGTGTTTGACTCAACTACCCCTAAGAAGCTTCAGGGCTCAGGGAGGGGTTGAGGAGATTTTAAGAGACAAAAGTGAGGATGTCCCACAGCCCATCTATCTCCTGAGAAAAATCAAATCATTTCCTGCAGAGACAATGGCTTTTAATTCAACTGCCCCGAAGAAGCTTCAGGGCTCAGGAGGGGTTTGAGCAGATTTTTAGTGGGGATTTTTAGTGTCCCACAGCCCATCTCCTGAGAAAAGAAGTCCCACAGCTCATCTTGTGAGAAAAATCAAATGATTTCCTGCAGAGACAAAGGAGTTTGATTCAACCATCCCGAAGAAACTTCAGGGCTCAGGGGGGTTTGAGCAGATTTTAACAGACAGAAGTGGGGATGTCCCACAGCCCATCTATCACGTGAGAAAAGAGAAAAGAAGTCCCACAGCCCATCTATCTCCTGAGAAAAACCATTTGTGAACACTCCAAAGATCAGTGGTGCTCTCAGGCTCAGCTGGCTCTGAACAGGTTCAGAGATCAGGGATGGTTTTCACACTGTGCATTAAAAAATATCCATAATTAAATGGCCAGCACCTGGACTCAGTGATCCTTCTGGCTCCTCTCCAGCTCAGGATATTCTGTGAGCTCATCACCTCCCTTCCTGCTTGCCCAAAATCTCTGTTTTTATGATAATATCTGAAAATCCTGCTCTTGCACCCATGGCACCTGTCAAACCCAGCTGCTGGATTCCCAGACTCCACTCGCAGCCCTGGCACTGGGGATGCTTTTAGATGGGTGAGGTTCAAAGCAGAGCTTGCTGATAAGCTAAAAGATAAAGTAATTACAGACAGAAAATGCTTTCACAACCTGCACCCAGAAACAGCAGTCCATTTAATGAATTTTTCCATAATAGCACAGGCAAAGCAAACACAGGGGACTCAGAATTGACTAAAACCAGATCCATCTCATTTTGATGTCCCCATACAGTTAAAAAAGCAAACAGTGGAAGAGGTGACAAATAAATTAGATGCTTCAAGTTGTTGGCTTGGTTTTAATAATTTAAAATGTCTCAGGGAGAAAAAATTATTTGCACTATGTATTTGGAAAGCAGCATTGGGGCAGTCATAAATTGGCTTATCCACGTGGATATAATCCAATTTTTAAATAAGAGCATATTTATGGATAAGAGACTTCTGTGGGGCTGTTAGTGTTGAATCCACCTGATAGAAGCAGCTGCTTCTCCTAGAAAATGCACATGAGATAAACCTCAGCTTCTGTGCTAAGTTTGGTGTGCTCAGGATTTGTAAATAATTTGTAGCTGTCAATAATTTGAAGCTGTCAAATAGTGCATGAGCAGCAAAAACAATAAAAATAATAAAATAATAAACTTTTCAGAGGTTCAGAGTGTGGTAAGGTTACGGGAGACTAAAACTAAAGTGTAAAATTAAAGTTGTGAGTTTCTTTCCTGAAGCTTGATCAGGAAAAGGGCTTTAAAAAGGGCTTTAAAAAGGGCTTTGACTGCAGGGAAAACCTTTAGGGAGCAGAGAGATGAAGTGGTCCAGGCCAGCCACAATCGAGGGCTTGGCAATTCCAGGCTGTCCCAGGCTTGTCCTGTGTCCCCCAGCCCTCCAGCATCTCCTCAAGAACATGAAGAATGAACCAGCTCCATGTTCCTTTCCTGAAGCTTGATCAGGAAAAGAGCTTTAAAAAGAGCTTTAAAAAGGGCTTTGACTGCAGGGAAAAGCTTTTCCCTTCAAGCAGTAGAGAGATGAAGTGGTCCAGGCCAGCCACAATCGAGGGCTTGGCAATTCCAGTTGTCACCGGGTGCGTCCTGTGTCCCCAGCCCTTCAGCTTCTCCTGCAGCGCATAAAGAATGAACCAGCTCCACGTTCCTTTCCTGAAGCTTGATCAGGAAAAGAGCTTTAAAAAGGGCTTTGCCTCCAGGGAAAACCTTTTTTCTACAAGTCCTTTCAAGCAGTGGAGAGATGAAGTGGTCCAGGCCAGCCACAACTGAGGGCTTGGCAATTCCAGTTGTCACCGGGTGTGTCCAGTGTCCCCAGCCCTTCAGCTTCTCCTCAAGAACATGAAGAATGAAGCAGCTCCATGTTTGCACAGGGCTAGAATGACTTGGTGAGAGCTGGGGGACTGTCCTACCCCAGCCAAACAAACAGTGAAGTGTTAAACAGAGCTGGCCAGGCCATCAGCCCCTGCAGGAGTGCAGGAAGAATGAACCTGCTCCTGTTTGCACAGAGCCAAAATGACTTGGTGAGAGCTGGGAGCTGACTGTCCTACCCCAGACAAGCAAAAGGTGAAGTTAAAGGGACCTGGCCAGGCCATCACCCCCTGCAGGAATGCCCCAGGCTCACCTGAGATCCGAATTTGCACCTCCTCCTCCTCCTCTTCCTCCTCCTCCTCCTCCTCATCCTTCCTGTCCAGCAGCTCGCCGCTCTCGCCGGGGTTCTCGTCGCTGTGAGCTTCCCGAGCATCAAAGAAATGCTCCCCGCTCTCCTCAGCCCCCAGCCCCTCCAGCTCCGAGCTGGAGCCCTCCAGGTTCGTGCTGTCCATGGGCAAAGTGCCCCTGGCAGGGGGCTCAGGGCCCAGCAGCTGCAGGGCATCCCCCGAGGCCGGGCACCGCGCTGCAGTCCGGGCGCCGTGCCTCTCCTCCCCAGTTCTGCCAAGGGCTCTGTCCTCTGCAGCCTGCTGGAATTTGCTCTCAGAATCTGGGATTTGCTGCAGTTCAGTGCCACCCTCGGTCTGGGCTTCCTGGGACACGTTCCTGAACCTGGGCAGGCGCTGTCTGTCCTCCAGGGTCCCCTTCTCAGCCAGGCCCAGCTGCTGCACCAGGAGCTGCTTCAGCAGCCCCACTGCAAGGACAGGCAAGGGTCAGATGAGAGGGACAGGATTTGGGCTCAAAGTGACAAAATGACTCGAATTTTGACCCGGCACAGGAGCTCACAGCTGTGGTTATAGCAGGGGATTCCAACTTTGGGCTCAAAGTGACCAAATAACTCGAATTTTGACCCTGCACAGGAGCTCACAGCTGTGGTTATAGCAGGGGATTCCCACCTCAAGGAAAATGGGAATATTCCGCTCAGGTTTGAAATGACAGCAAAAGAAAAAAAAAGGGAAAAGAAATCTAAGAAGGGGGGTTTGAGCAGATTTTTACAGACAGAAGTGGGGATGTCCCACAGCACATCTCCTGAGAAAAGAAGTCCCACAGCCCATCTATCTCCTGAGAAAAATCGAATTATTTCCTGCAGAGACAATGGAGTTGGATTCAACCGTCCCCAAAAAGCTTCAGGGCTCAGGGGGGTTTGAGCAGATTTTTAGTGGGGATGTCCCGCAGCCCATCCATCTCCTGAGAAAAGAGAAAAGAAGTCCCACAGCCCATCTATCTCCTGAGAAAAACCATTTGTGAACACTCCAAAGATCAGTGGTGCTCTCAGACTCAGCTGGCTCTGAACAGGTTCAGAGATCAGGGATGGTTTTTACACTGTGCATTAAAAAATATCCATAATTAAATGGCCAGCACCTGGACTCAGTGATCCTTCTGGCTCCTCTCCAGCTCAGGATATTCTGTGAGCTCATCACCTCCCTTCCTGCTTGCCCAAAATCTCTGTTTCTATCATAATATCTGGAAATCCTGCTCTTGCACTAATGGCACCTGACAAATGCAGGCAAGGCTCACAGAGCACAGAGGGGATTAAAGCAGACACAAAGGTCACCCTCTGACAGAGGTGTGACTCCTGCTCTCGGTTGGAAAAACAGGGATAAAAATAAATGTATTAAAGGCTCCAGCCTCACTCCCCTGTTTTACCTTACAATATGTCAGGACAAGTTGCATCTCCTTGGAGAAAACCAAAGAAATTGTCTCCAGAAATGATCCTGAGTGCTTGGGTTTCACCCTGCACAGGAGCTCAGAGCTGTGGTTAGAGCAGGGGATTCCCACCTCAAGGAAATTGGGAATATTCCACTCAGGTTTGAAATGACAGAAAAAAAAAAAAAAAAAAAAAAAAAGAGAAAAATCTAAGAAACATTTTTCCCTAAAATTCAATGCAAATTTATGCCTGGTTGAACTTCAACCCACATTCCTTTAGCTCCCAAATTATCCCAAGCAAACACTTCATAATAGGGACATATTGTTCCAAACAAAAACGTGCTGCTGTCAAGAGCCCCAGATTGTTCCTCCTCACCACAAAATGCTCCTGCAACACCCAAAAAAAGCTGTGATGTCACACAGCAGAACTGTCACTCAGCTCAGGCTCTTGTCACAATGTTGGAGAGCTGCTCTTTTAACTCTCAGCACTCAGGAGATGCTGTAGGGTCACTGAAATTGTCCTTACACACCCCCAAACTAAGATTATTTTAGCTGTGGTCTCTTAAAACAAGTACCAAGAATATCTGTCCAATATTCAGAACTAGAAAAGAACTTTAAATCCTCTAAGAAAGAGAATAAATGGAATTAAAAGCTCTGAGATCACTCTGAGACTGCAGAGAACTGTCATTGCTTGGACAGAGAGATGGAAAAGGCAACTGGGGCCAAGGATGTGAGAGTTCTGCACTTTGGTAAAAGCAAATATTGCACAGACTCTTCCCTCCAAGTACAACTCAGGGACTTTGTGTCCCTTCCAGGGTTGCCAAGGAGAGATCTGTGGATTAATGAATTCATGGAAATTTTGGGGAGTTATATTTAGGAGTTGCACTGCCAGAGCTGATCCAGCAGGTTGCAGAGCCCTGCATTCCTCCTCTGAAAGGAGAGCAGGAGAAATGATTGAAAACCTTAAAAACACAATCTCAAACAATGATTTGTCCATCAGAAAAACTTCTCAACACACACAAGTGTTGATGCAATTAGACCCAACCACCTCCCAGGTACTCAGGAAACCTGGGCCTGGGCTTTGGATATAAGTGAGCTTAACAATTTACAGAATTTTACAGGAAAAAAAAAAGGGAAAATTGTATTCTGCAACACAAGCAACCTCTCCAGTTCTGCTCCAGTGTTATACAGGAGTAAGGCCAGGGCTGAGTGCCTTGCCTTCAAAAACTGCTGACCAGCAATGGCACTGTGCACTAAGCTCTGCAATAGAATTTTGCCATCAAAGCACTCCATGGATGGTAGAAATTCATGATCAGCCTCATTTGGTACAGAAAACCCCAGAAAAACAAGGAGGTGCCTGAAGCCCAGGGAAGGGGCAGTGCATGGATTCACAGCTCCTGGCTGCCCCATCCCTTTTGTGCGAAATCCAGCCCAGGGGGATGGAAAAGGGATGGAAATCCCAGGTGCAGAGCCCAGCCCAGGGGGGTACTCACAGTTCCTCAGGGCATCCCGTGCCCACTGCCCCTCTGGCACCGAGGCTGAGCTGCAGCCAGAGGAGTCCTTTAGGGCCAGCTCCGCCTGCTGCACCTTCTCAAACTGCCCCTCTGCCCCCAGCAGCCCCTCCACCTTGGCCTTCTCAGACATGATGGGCGAGGAGGACTGAGGGTTCAGGATCAAGGGAGACTCCAGGCCCAAATCTTTATCTGGAGGACAAAAAAAACCCAAAAATTCAGGTGAAACAATGATGATAAAAGTGCAGAAAATTCCGCTCTGGAAACACTAAGATCCTTCACCTACAAGGCTAGTTCTTTCCAGGGATAAAGAAACCACTCTCCAACAGTTTATAAATCAGATGGGAATAGTAAAAGGTTCATTTCCAAGAGGTTCAGCATCACTTCTCTGAATGACTTGTAAAGAAATCATCCCTTTCCAGAACAATCTCAAAGCTGCCCCGGGATCCCCAATCCCCCAGGACTATGGCTGGGCACGCCTGCACTCCCTGGAGCAAATCTCCTGCTCCCCTTCCCTGAATCCCTGCCTCACCTGGACTCTGCAGGCTGCTGGCAGGAATGTCATGCTGCTCCTTGAGCTTCTGCTGCTCCTCTTCCTCACGCTCCTCTCTGCAGGGAGGGAAGAACAAACACATCCCTTCAGTCAGCTTCATCTGCAGCAGAATCCATGCTTTGGAGGGCGATTTTTAAGCAGGAAAAAGGGGTGCTGGAGGAAGAAAAATCAGCTTTTCCTCCTCCTGCAGCTTTGACTTACTCGCCAGGGCCTGACTGAGGCAGTGGGATCACTCTTCTGCTGCTCCCCATCTTCACAGTTCCTGCCATCTGAGCTATAAGGTCCTGCCAGCTGCAGCAGAAACAGCAAATAAAACCATGCAGCAAGTGAGACAGAATGAGCATTTCTCTATTTAATCCTCTTAAACCCAGTTGATATTATTACTGCTTTTTTTACCAAAAAGAAATGTCTTTTTTTTTTAAGTTCTGTTACATCCAGTCCCCTCAGGAACAGCCTGAGATCACCACAGCAGAAAGCTCAGCTCACCTGGATGCTCTTCAGCAGATGGAAATGATAGACAGGACCTTATCACTTGTCAGATCAACCAGTTAATTGATATATAAAGACATGAAAAAGCCTTATTTCACACATCACTGAAGGGAAGAGATGCAACAACAGGCATGTATCCTATAATCACATCTATCCCTGGGTGTTCTTTAGGAGAAAAGAGTTTCTCCCAATGGAGCTTTCAGCCATGGAATATCCAATTCCTGCACTGGGGTGTTTATGATGCCAGAATGTAAATCTGCAAAGATCTCTGGTGCTGCATGAAGATGCAGGATTATTTCTGGGTCCGATCTGGCAGTCAGGCCCAAAAAACCAGAATTTTAAGGGTAAATAAAAACATTTTGGAGGTCAGGAGAGAGTCTGGATTGAGCCAGCTGGGAGGGATTATCCACAGACACTTACAGACACCACAAGACCACAGCTTACAGAGACCACAAGATTTCCAGCTGAATTTGGAGAAGGAACTCAGGGAATTCATGGGGCAAAAGGTCTCTCAGATCCAACAAAGCCAGCAGCAGCTGGAATTTGCCCAGGACTTACACATTCTTCTCTGAGACAGTCTGTGCCACCAGCTCGTAGATGTGAGCCCCCGTCGCCGACATGGAGATGACGAAGAAAGCTTTGTTATCTGCACAGCACAGGGAAGGGAAGGGAAGAACTGAAACCTCTCAGAAAGTTCACAAATTCACTTCTCACTTCCCAAAAATTCCTACATAACCCCAGCCTGAAGCAAGGAAAAAGTTCTTGAGATAACTTTCCAACACTAATAGAGAAACACTGACCTTGTCCTATCAAAGAAATGTGCCCTCAAAGGGAAAAAACCCATTTTGAAAAAGCTCCATTTCTCCTCTTTTCCCTTCTTCCCTTCTAATAATTTCCAAAGTGCTTTTCCTCTAACACAATCAGAGTACTTTCATTTAGAAGTCTATTTAAAACTCAAGCAAATGCCTATTACTGATGCAAAGAAGTTAAACAGCTCATCCATACTAAGCATGATGTTGGACAACCAAGAATTAAGCCTACGCAGTTTTCCATGTTCTGCTCTGCAAATCTACACAAAATCATCTTCCTCAACTGAGCTAATCTTTATTTTTGGCTTCTCTTTTTGCTTTCTCAGTGGGCTGCACTGACCTGTGGCCACCTGGCGAACCAGCACAGTGTTGAGTTTGATGATGGGGCTGAAGGTGTGCTTGCTGTCAGCTGTGGATGCCAGGATCTTGCTGTGGCACTTCAGCACCAGTTTGTCATCTTGCTTCTGCAGCAGCACCAGGATGTCCTCCAGCAGCAGAGTGTACAGATCTGCCCAGAATGCAAAAAAAAAAAAAAAAAAAAAAAAAAAAAGCCCAGGATGAGTTAAAAGATTGCCATCAGAAAGCAAAGTGCTGCATTTCTGATTACTCATGCAGAGGCAGCAATCAGTGCTGTGCCATTCCAGGCAAAGCTTGCAAATCTTCCTGGTGAAAACTCCAGCAGAAAGCTACAGATGGAACTGGATCAGCTCATGACTGACTGCTGTGTCCCTGCGTGGCCCTAACGATACTCCAGCACTTTTCAGAATTGACAAGAATAATTTAATCAGCTCAGAGAAGCACACAGGCATTATTAGAGGTGGCAGCAAGAAGCATAACTGGGAGCTGCAGCAGAGCTTTTCCCTCCTCTCCTTCCCAGCAAACTCAGGCAGAGACAGGGGATGGGGGATGGCCCAGACTCACCGATGGTTTTGTCACGATTCACCTTCCAGGTCAAGGGCCCCTCATGGAGCATTTTTCTCTTTGTTAGATCCAGGTTCTGTCACCAGGGGAAAGAAAAAAAAAATGAAATTTCCTTGGAAGCAAGTCATGATAAAACACAGGAATGCCAGAGGGACTCCAGTCTGGAGCTAAGCAGCTAAACCCAGAAACGTGGAACAGGGAACCCAAAATCCTGTCAGAGATGCTGTTTATCACTTTCCCTCTGCTTTTTTCCACGTGCCAAGTGCCACAGAGTGGGAAATTCTCCCAGCAAGTCGAGCTCCTGGGGCATTAGGATGTCACCTGTTTCCTAGGAGGAGTTTTTCCAACCCCCCCCATATTCAGCTCTAGCATTACAACTGATTAATGCTGCAGCACTCCATTTGCAAGTCAAGTGTGCCTACAAATTATTTACAAATCATCCCCATGATCTGACAGGCTTTGTAATGTCAATGGATTCTTCAGGCACTTCAGTGCTTGTGACATTTAGATCTGCAGGCAAGCAGAAGTGACAATTTTCACAATTCATCCCTTCCAAGTCTCAGAGTCTGCAATCAATGACAGCGAGATTTTGTAGCTGCCAAAAGTTCTTCCTTCCCTTGCTGAATGCTTGCAGGTTTATTTGGGGAAGGATACATGACACAGTTCTATGGAAAAGCTGGGGCTTTTTTATTCACACTGGCTTTAAGGGAGATGGGGAAGAAACCAGCAGATGACCAGCTCCCAGCAAAACTGCAAAGATTTACAGGAGCCATGGAACAGAATATTTTTAATACTGGACTTCAGGTTTTATTTGGCTGTGTGGAACTCATACATTTTTGTACAAGCTCTCCCTTTGAAGCCAATTCCACTGCTACACCTCAGGGCTCTCCAAGGCCTCCCCAGCTCCAACAGCATCACTAAGAGATGCACTCACATGAGATAAATACCCACAATAATCTCATTATCCATCAGATATCTCTTCTGGGATACAGTGCTTGAGCTTGCAGGCTATAAAGGTTTGTTGCACACAGCTGACAAGCTCCATCAGCACCATGATGTGCAGAACTGAGCTGTTAGAGCCACAGAAATCTTCAGGAAGGTGGCAAAGCTCACATTTCTGAGACTAATTGTTTTCATTTTCATACAGAAATATTTATCTCCAAAGACCACTTGATTGTGCACCAGAAGAAGCACAAAGTGAATGCAAACTCCATTCACACAGGGCTGGTTTTAATGCTCCCACTCACCCTGAACTCATCCATCATGGGATCCTCTGACTGCTTCAAGTAGGAGAGGTCGAGTCTCCGCTGATAATCCTCCAGGTGCTGCAGGAAATGCAGGGAAATGTCAGAACTGCCCAGAGTGGAGTGCAGGAAATGCAGGGAAATGTCACTTGGAGCAGCAGAAGTGCCCAGAGTGCAGCTGCACTGCTGTGCCCAGCCCTGGGGGCTCACTCAGGCCCTCTCACCTGTTTGTTCTCTGACTCTTTGACAGCCTGGTTCACGTGGTTGAGGATCTGGCGACAGTGATCTGCTGCTTTCTTGACCTTCTCCTTCTCCTCAGGCAGCTCTGCAAGAATAACACAAAGTGGGACAGAGGTTTGGCCAGCCAGCCCTGCAGTGCACTCTGCTGACCTCAAGCTGGACAAAAAGGAGTTAAAACTCCAAGAGGAGTCACCAACAAAAGCACTGCAATAATGGTAAAAATGGGATTTGTCAGGAGAGAATTGATTGTGACCTGCACATCATTACACATAATGCAATTGTTACTCTCCCTTTTTTAGGGCCTTGTGACAGCTACTCACAATAATCTGAGAGACCTAAAATCCTTATAAAATGCTTATAAAATCCTTACTAAGAGTACAGGCACAGGTGAACCCATCAATTCTCCCCAGCAGCAGCAGCCACACTGAGAATTCACTTAACAGGAACATCACCCAGTACATCAAAGATAATGGAGTATCACATGCTCTCCTAATTAGGATTAGAGGGAACTTGTAGCTGCAGTCTATTTTTATGAGTAATGAAATTACCCTGCAGCAGGTATCAGATAGTAAAGCTGGGAAGGCATTTTGTGCTGTTATTTATCACATTTTTACCTGTTGTGCTGGAAGTATCTTTCAGTGTAACAGATCCTAATTAAACCCCACCCTTTGCAAGAGCATGGGGACATTCTGTGCTGCTTTAGAGGTTTGATAGAGTCACTTATTTCACACTGAATTTCCTTTTTATTTTCCTAAGGAGGAACCAACACTGGATTTTTCTTTTTATTATTATTTTTTTACACCTCCTGTGCAGACAGCAGCAGTGAGGTCGCAATGAAAACAGACACACATAAAACTGAAGTGTTATTTAACACATTTACCTAAAAAACCTTGCTGAGATGGGTGTCTGTCACAGACATCTTTTATGAAAAATCCTTTCCTTAGGATTTTTCCTCCTGAGAAGCTGAGAGGCCTCAGGAACAAAATGTACCCAATGGTTATCTGCTGCTGTGGAATGCAACAGGTGCAGCTGGGATTGGGCTCATGTGGTTGTTTCTAATTAATGACCAATCACAGCCCAGCTGGCTCAGACTCTGAGCCACAAACCTTTGTTATCATTCTTTCTTTTCCTATTCTTAGCCAGCCTTCTGATGAAATCCTTTCTTCTATTCTCTTAGTATAGTTTTAATATAATATATATCATAAAATAATAAATCAAGCCTTCTGAAACATGGAGTCAGATCCTCATCTCTTCCCTCATCCTAAGACCCCTCTGAACACGGTCACAGGTGCCCAAATCCCAGTGGCAAGGCTTTACCTGTGTATTTAGCAATGTTATCCAGCAGAAGGGGGTATTTAGTCAACCTCTGCATCTCTGTGGGGATGATATCCTTCAGCTGCAGCCGCCGGCACAGGGGATTGCTCTCAGCATCCTAAATTTCAACAGCACAATATCTGCATTTGTCATTTTTATTAAGGCCATAATTACCTGAATGCACAACATCTATTCATCACTTAAACATCTATTACTTCACTTTCCAGTAATTAAATACAAGACAAGAGATGCCAAGATCTATCACTCAGAAAACACATCCCCTCTCCATCTGCAATTACCCAGAGGAGAAGCTCATCACAGCAGCAGTGCCTTCCTCCCCTCATTACTCCCCATGGGCATGGGCCCATCCCCAATCCATCTCAGTCAGCAGCTCCCAGGGAACACATCACTTTGGGCTTTCACAGCGCAGCAAAACTCAGGATATTTGTCAAGATAATCTCCCCTGTACTCCCAGAGCTCCTCCCAGCCTGTGCTGATGGAGATCAAGTTCTACAAATGCCACACGGAGCCACAGCCCACCCTGGCAGGCAGAGCAGCTGTGCAGCATCTGCCTCCTGCTCCTGGCACCCTGAGCGCTCTGCCCAATGGGATTTGGGGTCCTTGGGCACCAGGCACCTCGAGGGAGATGGCATCTCCTGCCTGGGACACGGAGCTGCCCTGCATTCCATCTGTGCTCCCCAGAACTGAGGGCTCCTCCCTCCAGAAACCACCAGGAGAGGTAAATACAGTGCTGGACGTGGCGCCCAGCTGAAGGCAGCCCTAGCCATGATGTCACTAATGATGGTCATTAATTATCAGAACTTTATCTAGGAAGATTCATTGGGCTGTGCTGAGGTTACTCCAAGCCTGGTGGAGAAACTGAGAGCTTAGGGGGGAAAAAATCAGTTTGTTGAAAAACTCAAGGCCTGGAGGAGAAAACTCAAAGCCTGGTGGAGAAAAACTCAAAGCCTGGTGGAGAAAACTCCAAAGCCTGGTGGAGAAAAACTCAAAGCCTGGTGGAGAAAAACTCAAAGCCTGGTGGAGAAAACTCCAAAGCCTGGTGGAGAAAACTCAAAAGCCTGGTGGAGAAAACTCAAAAGCCTGGTGAAAAACTCAAAAGCCTGGTGAAAAACTCAAAAGCCTGGAGGAGACAACTCAAATCCTGGTGGAGAAAACTCAAAGCCTGGTGGAAAACTCTGAGCCCTGTGGCAAACCCACCTGCACGAAGGTCTGGAAGCGCGAGTCCTTCTTCTGGCGGGACTTGATGACCTCCAGAGCAAAGGGCTGGTTGCTGCAGAAGGTGGCAGTGGCAAGTTTCAGCTTCTCCTCTGCTGCTCCACTAAACTGTGCCAGAAAGCCAAAAAAGCCAAGTTTAGATAGGCTGGAGCTCAGCGCGGGGCATCCTCAGCAGGCAGAGCCACATGGGACTGGGATCACCAGGGAACAAAGGAATTACTGATAAAAATGAGGAGGCATTTCTGCTCTGGTTTAAGGCTTTGTCTTTCCAGAGGAGACCTTTACATCCCAAACTCTTCAGTTCTCCTGAATCCAGCCCTCCCACATCACAGAATCCCAGACTGGTTTGAGTTCAAAGGGACTTTAAAGGTCATCCCCATCATGGGCCAGGACATCCTTGAACACTTCCAGGACTGGGGCAGCCAAATCTCTCCATAAAGATCTCAAAAGTGAAGCCTGCAGCAGCACTATAAACTCCAAATTTATACATTCTAAGATTAGAAATCACTATTTCTAACCATCTTCTAACTGCACCGCAGGCAACACCAGGCTCACACTTCAGTGTTACTGAAATAAATCGTGCCACTACATTTTTCAAAATCCCACTCTCACCTTTATGTACCCAAAGTACCTTTCTATTCCACCCACACATCTTAAGGATATTATTCTTGTGCCTTAAATGACTCCTATTCCAGTCAGATGAAAATCCTCTGAGTTGCTCCTGCTTTCCTTCCCCCCTCATCCTCCAGCTCTGTTTTGGCTCCAGGACTCGCAGCCCTTCAGTTCCCATTGCTGGGATTTACCTCCTCCAACCTCTGGCTCTATTGGTCATTCCATGACACATTATTTTCAAACAGAAGAAATATTAAAAGAATTTTACCCAGGAGAGCAAATCTTCCCCAATTTGGCCAATGACTGAAGTCTCGTTCCTTTTCCGGACAGATTTCATCTGATCGTTCAGTGCAACTTAAGAAGAAGGAAAAAAAGGTAAATTTTATTAATAGTGGTCAAAATGCTGGCTTAATTTTCAGCATTTAACATAAAAGCTATTCTAGGAGAAGATCAGATTTGAAATAATTTTAATTAGCTAATAAACAACATCCTGCAACTTAATCAATTTAAGATATCTAATGAAATGTGATGTAACTCCTTTGCACTTGTGTCTCACCTGGCTTCAAAGGACCCCTAAGAACCATTCCAAACTCATCTTTTCTGAGGCTCAATGTAATTTTTCTATCAACAGGAATAATGCAGAAGCCAGAAAACCACACAACTGATGATTCAGTGGCTGAAATTCCTGTTGTGAGCAGTCCTGTCCCTAAACAATGAGGAAGGGCCACCCTTCAGAAACAAACAGACATCAATCTTCATAAATCTGTTTTCTGCTCTCCTCAGGAGCAGTTGTACCACCTCAAACCCTGGCCCAGAGAGCTCATTGCTCTTTTATCAAGCATGAATCAACACAGATGAGGAAAAGGAACACTGGACACAATATTCCTCATCAAAACATCTTTGTGACTCAGAAATGGAGCCAAGTGTGAACAAAAGCAAGCCCAGGGCAGTGCTGAAGAATTCCTGAAGAATTCTGCTCCATCTCAAGCACTGGGTGAAGCTGCCTCATGTTCCAGGGTTCCTTTGCTTCAATTTTTCAGCCACTGGAAGCCCAAACTGCAGCATCCAGCTGTTCCTACCATGCAGCCCAAGGATGTCCTCGAGGTTGGAGAAGATTTTCCTCTTGTCACTGGAGCTGAGGATGCCCTCCCTGGTGACCCTCTGGTAGAAGACGTTGTGCAGGACCTTCAGCGTGCGCACGTGGGCTCGCTCCGTGTAGAACAGCTCTGGGGACACAGGGAGAGCAGGATGGCACCTGGGCAGCCTCAGGACAGCTCAGAGCAGGGCCCTCAGCAGCATTTCCCTCCCTGGTCCATATCCCAGGCCCTGCTGTGATTCCATGTTTGGAAAATTCCATCGTTTACCCCAAACCAACAGCTCTGAGCTCACAAATCCACACAAAGGCTTCTGCAGGAGCTGCAACTGGAATCTGCTCAAGTTTGGGAGCAGCTCCTCTCCCTCTTTCTCTTTCTTGATTTCCATCACCTGCTTGCCTAAAAACCAAGCTTTTCTTGTTTTCTTTTCCAGAACATATTAAAAACCTGGCCTCTCCCTCCTCCTCCTGCAGGTTTTCCAAAGGAGATGGGAACTCAAAGGTGTTGTTGGGTGTGTGGGGGCTGCCATCCACGGACTCACTTAATATTTAATAACCACTTGATATTGTTTATTTGTCCTCTAAGGACTGGATCAATCTCACCTCAGGTTATTTCTCACTGGATCAATCTCACCTCAGGTTATTTCCCAGTAACAAGCACAGGTTTCACACCTAAGAACTCTTCAAACCAAAAGTTCTAGAATTCTCCAGCTATTATTTCACAAAAAAAAAAAACCACCTAATTGTAAATTTTTAAGAACTTCAAAGCTCCAGGGGAAGGTTTTCCAGCTCTGAGCTTGGCCAGGTAGGACAGAACCCCCATCTCACCATTTATCACTTCCTGACGTTTGATTTCGTAGGGTTTGAGCCCCATCAGCACCTCCCTGCTCACAAGCTGCTGCCAGTTGGGAGGGTCCATGTCCATGTCAAAGTCATAGAGCTCATCCTCACTCTGCACATCTGCAAAGCCAACACTGTCCATCCTGACGGCGGGAGAAAAAAAGAGGGAGTTAATTCCCATTTCAGGGAAAAGCTGAGTACATCAATCAGCTTTATGAACACACTGTCCCTGCCAGCTGGGGGCTGTTTGATGCCTGAACCTCTGGGCACATTCTCTAATTTTGCCCTTTCCAGATTGACTGTTCTGACAGTGTTTTCATAACCCTCCTTTTAATGGCACAGATCAAATCATTTGCAGTCAGACATCAAGGCAGTGAAAAGGGCAGGTTACAGTTTCTTGCCTCAGTCTATCTGCAGGTACAGAACCAACAGCAATACAGGTTGAAAAGGAAAATAGGGATCTCTCTACTCCCTAACCCAACTGCCATCCATTCAAATCAGTGGATACAGCAATCATTCCACTTCACTCACAGATCAAAGGGGTATTTTTGCATATGGCTCACTCCACCTGCCCTACAAATGGCTGCCAGTGTCTGATTTCGTGTCTTCTTAAAGAAAAGAGATCATGCAGACAACTGTGCTGCCTCAGAACAAAGAGCACTGCTGCATTCTGCTTCATAACCATTTGAAATCCAAACAAATTCAGTCAAGTTCAAACATTTCTAAGCACACTCACTTGCGAAAAGGCTTCGGTGTTCCCATGTCAACCATCCTGCAAGGGAGGAAAGCAATCATTAGGGGGCTTGTGCCTGAATTTCTCCCTGCTCAGAACAACCTCAGAATGGTGGTCTGAGCTCCAAGGCAGAGCATCCTGTCTCCTCTCCTGACAGTTTTCTATCACAGCAGAGACAAAACCCAAAGTTTCCTAAATCTACGAACAATATTTAACACAAACAACATCATTTATGCATTGACACTGTCACATTGACAAAGGTCACTCTACACTGATCTTTTCCAACCCATTCCAAGCCTTCCTGACTCTCTCCCAAGGCTCCCTCGAGCAGCCAGAGTTACCTCTCAGCCTCTCCCTCCTCCTCCTGCAGGTTTTCCAGAGGAGATGGGAACTCAAAGGTGTTGTTGGGAGTGCGGGGGGTGCCATCCATGGACTCACTGGCAGGCGGGGCTTCCCCAGGCTGCTTCACACCTGGACACAGGAGAAATGTGAAAGGTGAGGAACCCAGTTAGAGGGCACCAGAGAACCTCCCAGCCTCTCCAGAGCCTCCTGATTCCAGCTTCAGAGCTGGAGGAACTCGATTCCCAGGGCGGTAAGAACGAATCTCAGTGACAAAAGCTTCAGGTGGCACCTGCTGGGTTTTTCCTGTTGGATGATCCAATGCCACGCTGGCTGAACCCACTAACAACCACTGCAGCTCGTGGCAACATTCCCTAATTGAGGAACGCTGATTAAGGTGAGGAAGAGCAGCTCTAATGACATCAAAGCGTTGCCTAATTAGCCCAGCTCGTTGCACCAGCGCTCTGCACATCCTGCTCACAGCCCACAACCTTTGACCACTCTTCATTCCACCCTACCTGTGTCACTGTCCTTGCTGCCCTCTGGAGAGGCAAAGGGCCCCATTGCCAGGGGGGACATGGGGTTGGCAGGGGGGTAGGGGGCATCTGTGCCATCGCTGGAGGAGCCACTCTGGCGCGTCTTGCTGGACTCGGGGGGCTCTGGGCTCACAGAAGAGGCTGTGGGCGAGTGCTTGGGGTGCCTGGGCTTCTGCATCTCCATGGCCCTGCCAACTGGACAGAGAGACTCGTCACCCTGCTGAAAACACCCCTGCAGTGCTGAGAGAAGCAGCATTGCAGGGCCAACCAGGTCTGTGCGTCTTCGAAGCTGGGTTTTAACAAGAAGAAGTTTAAATGCACTCAATCCTGTTGGAAATCACTCAATCTTACTGAAAATCACTCAGTCCCACTGAAAATCACACAATTCTACTGAAAATCATTCAATCCTACTGAAAATCACTCAATTCTACTGAAAATCATTCAATCCTACTGAAAATCACTCAGACCTAATGAAAATCATTCAATCTTACTGAAAATCACTCAGTCCCACTGAAATTCATTCAATCCTACTGAAAATCACTCAGTCCTAATGAAAATCATTCAATTCTACTGAAAATCACTCAGTCCCACTGAAAATCACTCAATTCTACTGAAAATCACTCAGTCCCACTGAAAATCACACAATTCTACTGAAAAATCACTCAGTCCCACTGAAAATCATTCAATCCTGCTGAAAATCACTCAGTCCTAATGAAAATCATTCCATTCTAATGAAAATCACTCAGTCTTGCTGAAAAATCACTCAGTCTTGCTGAAAATCACTCAGTCTTGCTGAAAATCACTCAGTCTTGCTGAAAATCACTCAGTCTTGCTGAAAAATCACTCAATCCTACTGAAAAATCACTCAGTCCCAGCCCAAAATCCAATTCCACGGCCCCTCAGGGTGAGACAGGGCTGGAAGGGAACTGGGAGAAACGGGGTCCAAATTGTGAGGACCGGGATTGGGTGAGGCAGGATGGGTGGGATGAGGTTTAGGGGGCAAACAGGGTTCCTGGCAGGGATTTTGGGAGGCAGCAGGGATTTTCTGTGGCTCTCAGGGGTGCCTGGGCTGACATACTTGCGCTGCTGTCGTGTCGGCTCGGTCTCCTTGGGGGCCCCAGGATGTTGGGGAAGCCTCTCCTCTTCCCTTTCTCCTCTCCCTCTTTCTCCTTCTTGATGCTTTGCTGCAGAAAAAGAAAAGCAAACTCAGCCCTCGCTGCTTCAAATCCAGCTGTTTACTGAGATTTTAATTGGTTCTTTAAGGGAGAGGACACAAAGCTTGAAAAAGGCTTCACGCTGTTTCACCTTTTTTGGTTAGTGCAGAACTGCTTGAAACTCTCTTAATATTTCAAAGGAAGCTGAAATGTTGATGAAAATGAGCAGCTACTGTGACCAGATACACCCCCATGCTGTGGGAAACAAGGGATCACACCCACAGGGACGAAGTTTTGGTGGAAATATTCATTATATAATTGGTAAAGTGGGGGTGGCAGGGAGAAGAACTCTCCTGCATCACGAACCAGGAGGGTTTGGGTGAGTTTCTCCAGAAAAAAGGGAAGTAAACAAGGCAACAGCTTTAATGAGACCCCCCTGTGGTTCAAGGCTGTGTTCTATGAAATATTCCTCGCCCAAAGTTTTAATAACCACCAAAAACAAGGTGAATTCAGGGATAAAGGAAATAATTCCAAGTATTTCCAACTCACGCCTCTACCAACAGATGCAGAACCCCATTTCAACTCTCAGGTTTGCTGTGCAGCTCAGCAACCCCAGATCCTCTTGAAACACAAAAACCACACCCATTTTTCACTTTTTTCCTGCAAAACCGGGGTTTGAATTGCACACAAATCCCCTGAGGCCATGGCAGCAGTACCTTGATCTTTGGCAGGAACCCAATCCTGCCCCGCTTCTGCTCCAGGTTCCGAGGCTCTTTGACTTTCACTCCCAGGTGTTTCATGTAGGTGAGGATCACATATTGCATGGTGGAGCTGCCAAACACAGAAAAAACCAGGGAGCTTTAAGAGGAGGATATTGGGAAAATACGTTGAGTCAATAAAATTAAGGTCAAGTGCCAAGGCTCTGTTGAGAAGTTCATTTTTAAATTGAAGTGTTGAAATGAATGGAAATGAATTCTCACAGATAATGGGAAGGCTCAGCCAACAGCAGAAGTTATAATTTTTTAATTTAAAAATTGGCTTGTTATTATTATTATTATTATTATTATTATTATTATTATTATTATTATTATTATTATTATTATTATTATTATTATTATTATTATTATTATTATTATTATTATTATTATATTGTGGTGTAAATAAAGATGGAATATATGGATGGGGAGGCCCTGGCACAGGGTGCCCAGAGCAGCTGAGGCTGCCCCTGCATCCCTGGCAGTGCCCAAGGCCAGGCTGGAGCACCCTGGGACAGTGGAAGTTGTCCCTACCCATGGCTGAGGTTGGAATTAAATCATCTTTAAGGTCCCTCCCAACCCAAATCATTCCACGATAAAAGGCACAGAAGCCCAGGAGGTGAAAATACAATTTTGAGAATTACACAGAAGGTCCTAAAATTCTACACTAAAACCATATTTGATGTCACATTATAGCTTTGAGTTATGGTAGAAATAAGCAGCAGTAAAAGGTGACTGCAAAAAGGAGGAAATGCTGCTCAGATAAAAACTGAACAGGACAAGGCACACACAGAAAATAAATGTTAGAGCAGAAATGTTAGAGCAGATTGAAGCAGTTACAACACAAAACAGAAATAAACACAAACTCTCAGTGACAGTAATTTTTAAGATGTGAAACACAGGCAGCAAACATCAGCAAAGAAGAGGCTGATGCTCTGAATTCCAATGATTTGTGCCAGGGGATTCAGGAGTTTGGAGAACAGCCGGGAGAGGGCTGTCGTGTTCCATCTGCACACACAGCCCGAGCTCCCCAGCTCCCATTACCTCTTGTCTTCCTCCAGAGGCTGAGATGTCATCCTAAAAACAAGAAAGGGTTTGAAAATGAAGCTCAAAACCCAATTAACACCCGGTCCCATCCACCCAGAGCATCAGTAGTTGTGTTGAAGTGTCCTTTAGAATGTTCAGCAGTCCCAGCAGGGGAAAAAAAATAAAATCAAGAATCAAAAGTGAAGGTTCAGCTGTGGAAATTGGATTCAGCCCACATTAAAAAGGAGAAAATGGGTTGTGAAGCTGTTGTTTCTGCAGGAAAAGGGCTCTGATCTAATAATGCACAGGCTGAGAACGGCAATACTGCCTGCCATATTTCACAGCAGCCTCCTGGACAAAAGAACCTCACCTTCCCTCCTGAGCCTTCCATTCCGTCCTGAGCCTTCCATTCCCTCACCTTCCCTCCTGAGCCTTCCATTCCCTCCTGAGCCTTCCATTCCCTCACCTTCCCTCCTGAGCCTTCCATTCCCTCACCTTCCCTTCCCTTCCTCCTGAGCCTTCCATTCCCTCCTGAGCCTTGCATTCTCTCCTCAGCCTTCCCTTCCCTTCCCTCCTGCCCCACCCCAACAAACACTCAGGGGCAGCAACGCCACCCAGTGACACCAAACCCCACTCCCCAATTCCTCCACCTGGCTTTTCCCAGCACCTTTAAGGTTATTTTTCCCCCCTCATTGTCCTGTTTGGTGTCACTTACAGGACCTCCTCGATTTTGGCCAGGATCTGCTCTGCACAGCTCCTCTCCTTCTCCACGGCGTTGCGGTCGCGGAGCCGCTCTGCGTCCAGCCTGCTCAGCTCCCCCTCGGCCAGGGTCAGCCCCATGCTCCTCTTCTGCCTGCAACAGGGCACAGGGAGCATCACCTGCAGCTGGGCATTACTCAGGGTGTGTCACAGAGGGATTCTGGGGGTGTTTGAAGGATCTGCGTGACGGTTTTAGGTATGGAAAAGTTCATCGCTGAGCTTGGCACGGAGCTCAGCACTCCACATGGAAAAGCAAATTAATTATCAACTTCTACTCCATGACTGGGAGAGCTCACAGAATTATTCACAGAGCTCACGGAATTCAGAGAACTCACAGAATTCACAGAATTAAATTACAGAAATTACAGACTGACCAGGTTGGAAGAGACCTTCAAGATCATGGAGTCCAACCCAGCCCCAACCCCTCAACTCAACCCTGGCACCCAGTGCCACATCCAGGCTTTGTTAAACACACCCAGGGATGGGGACTCCATCATCTCCCTGGGCAGAACACCCTTTATCTGTAAAGACCCTTTCTGGAAAAAACTTTTTCCTAATATCCATTTCCCTTGGCCCAGCTTGAGCTTTGTAAAGGGGATTATTCCCTGCCCAAAGGAAAATAGGGACAGGAAAAAAAAAAAAAAGATATAAGCTGATTATAAACACAATCAGGAAGAGAGATTTATACAACAAAACCTAAGAAAAAAATACTCTGGCATTTCCTCACACAGCTTCCAGGAATGAAGGATCCAAGCTCTAGGATTGCAGCTGATGATTTGATTATGGATTGGCCACAGGGCGTATTCCTGGTATGTTCCTATCCAATCCAAGAGGAATTTTATCTCCCTCAGGTTTCCCTGTGCTGGAACGCTGACTGAACTCAAATATGAATGAAAAGGAAACTCCACAGAGAGCTTTTGGTACCTGAAATCTTCCAGGTTCCTCTGGACCTCTGGACAGACTTTGTCCTGCATGGTCTGGATGAACTGGCGGTGCAGCTCTTCAGGGAGCAGCTCTGGCCTTCTCCTGTCTGGGAGGCAGAAAATTCACCAATTATTCCTCTGGGAACAGCCCCCACCTTCAATAAATGACTTCAATAAAGTCATTAATTAATGAATTAACCCACCCTCTGCCCTTCACTCCCACCCTACCTAATTCCAAGGAGATCTCCTCTGGAACTGGGACTTTCAGGTTCTGCAAAAGGAAAGAAAGGATGGGAGAACCCACAGAGAAACCAGCACCCCAATAAAACACACAAATCACTCCAGGAAATTCCCTCAAAAGCCAAAATCATCCAAGCTGAGCACCTGAGCAAACCATTTATTGCTGGTTTGAAAAGAGAAGACTCCCATGAATATATTATCATTCACAGGATTATTTAAGATGCACATGTGGTACACAAAGCTCTGCTGCAGTTTCTGGGAGTTTAATTCATGACAGCAAAGAATTTTCTCAGCTTTCCAACAGAGACATAAAATTTCCCAATCCTTGGAACAGCCACATCAATACCCACAGCAATTATTAACTAAAAAAGCAACACAGAAGAGCCAGAATTTGCTGAAATAAATTATTTCTCCTATCAACAACAAATCCCCTGGGATTTGTTACCAGGCACCTGAGGCCATTCAATCCCTGGTAACATTTCAACAAAAATACTAAAAACTTTTATTACAGTTTTATATTTTATGAAGTTATTTATTAAACATTACTCCAATTTTGATATTTAGAACTGTTTCTTTTGGGGGGCTTTATCCCCCTTAGTTTTTCACAGTTCAGGTGAGTGGAGAAAGGTCAAAGTCAGCTTGCTAAATGGGTAAAAATGAGGAAAAGAAGAGGAACCTACTGCAGCCCTGTCCAGGAAAAACTGGTAAAACTCCAGGAAAACACGCCGGGTCTCTTTGGAGTTGGTTTGTTTGTACAGGTCTGTGTAAAGGTAGCACAGCTGTGGGGAACAGGAGGGCAAGAAATGAGGTGAAAACCATGAAAACTCCAAGTTTTCTTTCCAGTGTTTGAAGGAATTCAGCAGTGCTGGGTTGAAACCTTGCCCAGCTCCTCAGGGAGGTGCCCTGGAAATGGGGAGAGAGGGAAGGGGCTGGGAGAGGAGCACAGAGAGGGCAAAGCTTCCCTGTAGACAACTGATCCCACACCTTGGGGTGGAATAGAGGCTTGCAGGAGATAAATAATTATTTGCAAGCAGCCAAATGTAAAAGGAACAGTTATTTTTGTGTTTCTCCCTTTATCTGAAAGGAAAGGGGCTGGAAGAAGAGCACAGAGAGGGCAAATCCTCTCTGTAGACAGCTGATCCCACACCTTGGGGTGGAATGAGAGGCTTGCAGGAGGTGAATAATCATTTGTAAGCAGCCAAATGTAAAGGGAACAATTCTCTTTGTGCTTCTCCCTTTATCTAAGGGGATAAATGTGGATTTTTCAGGCCCAGGCCTGCACAGAGTCTGCATTTCCCTCCTTGCAGTGAGTGCTGCACAAGACCTGGTAAATTCTGGTGCAGATCCCCAAATGTGAGGCAGGGAGACAATTCCAGAGCTTCTCACCAGTGCTGCAGGATCAAACTGGGACACGACGTGGTGCAGGAGCACAGCCAGGTGAGCCGGGCGGGACTTCAGGAGCTCGATGTTCTGGAAGCAGCTGCACTGCCCATTGATCTGCAGGCACAGGGAATTACATCTGAATTAGTCAGGAATGGGAGAAAGGACAGCTAAAATAATTCAGAGTGAGTATGTGGTAGCTGTGCTGCTGCGAGAAGAATTTGGGATTTAGGAAAAACTAAAGAAGGTGAAATAAATGATAAATAAAAATTTATCATTTATTTCACATTAATGATTTAAATTAATCATTTAAATTTAAATTTAATTATAACATTTATAATTTTATAATTTAAAATTAAATTTAAAATTAATTATAAAATTATAATTTGGATTTTAAAATTAATTATAAAATTTAAAATTCATTATAAAATTATAAATTTGGATTTTAAAATTAATTATAAAATTTAAAATTCATTATAAAATTATAAATTTAAAATTTAAAATTAGTTATAAAATTTAAAATTAATTATAAAATTATAAATTTAAAATTTAAAATTAATTATAAAATAATATAATTTAATTATATATAATTTAAAAAAATAATAAATTGAGGTTTGAAGAAGAAAGAAAAATAACAGACTCAAAGATGGATATTGTCATAAACTCCCCAAATACTTCTATTTGGAAAGATCAGCAACAATAGGAATTCTCAAATTCTTATTTCACCATACAAGGAGTACTCAGCAGTTTAGGAATAGGGGAGGAGAATTCTGGTTGGTGGGGAAAAAAAAGGCTAAAAGTCATTCCCATGTGTCAGAGTTCAGGACACCCCTCTGGCTGTCCTGGATTGCCAGGACCCTGCCAGGGGGCTCAGAGACCCTGGCACAGAGCCCAAGACCCCCCCTGTGCCTTTGATTGTGACCCATGGAAAAAGTTACCAACCTTAGATGAAGATCTGCAAGCCACTAAAGTCTAAGTAGAATAATAATTAGTTTGTTATGGGGTGAAAAAGAGATTTTTGGGGTTTTTGGTATGGGGGTTCAGGGGGCAAGATGGAGGGAACTGGGCGTGTCCAGCCTTTCTCCTTCTTCTCCTTGGCCTCCATCTTCTGCTGTGATGGCGGCACTTTGGGATTGGTTTAGAGTAGAAGCTCAGTGTCTAACACAGGTGATGGGTATTGGGAAGTTATGGTCAATATTGTACAGGCAGTTTTTAGTATAAAAAGATAACACAGCCCTGAGGGTGTCAGTGTGCCTCTGTCTGACCTGCTGAATGAACCTCAGCTGGACAGGAGAAAGAATTTTATAGATAAGAAACAATAAACAACCTTGAGACTGAGAACTGAAGAGCTCTGACTCCTTCTTTGACTGCTGGGCTGGGGAAAAGAGACTTTTTAACACATCTGGGGTCACTGTGAGCAGCTGAAGCCCCAGCACTCACCTGCTCCTGCTCAGTGTCAAAATCATCATCCTCTGCTCCGATGATCTGCGTCCCCACTCGGGACAGGGGGCTGCCAACACTGCACTGCGAGTCCTGAAGAGAAGGAGAAAAGCACAACCTTGGCATTGTCCCCTACAGGGAAACTTGGAGATGTTCTGATCATGTCAACTCTGCAAAAACTCCACCTTGGACGCCCCTCCCAAAAATCCCAACATTCCCAAATATCAAATCAGGTGCATCAAGAGCAGCTGCAAGCAGCAGTGCATGTGCCCAGGGCCATCCCTGCACAGAGGGGAAACGTGGCTTTGGGAGGAGGGCAAGGAGAACCCAGGAGTGGAGTCATGCCAAGGGTGAGGATGTGCTCAGACAGCTCTGCACTTCCTGCTGAGCTCCACTCATGGCCCTGCTGGAAATGGCAGCCCCCAAATGAGTGAATATCCTAAAAAAGAAGAGGGCTGGACTCAAGGACAAAGCATGTGCAGCTGCTGTCCTTGTTGCAGGCCCAGCTGTTTCACTGCTGATCAGGTATTTCTCACCTCTAAATGGCCCTGCTCTTAAGCTCCATAAACATTTACTCAGCTAATTAACTTTCCCTGCACCACTCTAATTGAATTTATTTTCTAAAGCAAAGTTCAGGCATGCTCCATTTAGAAAGTGGGGGAGAGCAGCAAGATTTTAATGGGACTGCTAGAGGAGGTGCTGTTGTGACATTTGATGTTTTGTACTCACAGTGTCCTGAAGCTCAGCCTTTTCTGGGCTCTCATCTGGATAAATCCTCTCCTTCAGGCCACTGCGAGGGCTCTGGGAAAGAGGGAAGTTCAGTTCTGGTAAGTATCAGCAGATGCAGGGAAGGGAGAACTGCACTGGGCACTTTGGCAGCCACAACAGTCAAAAACTTCTCCTTTCTCACAGGAAAAGGAGGTGTGAAAAACCAGAGTAAAATCTGTGTCCTACATGCACAGTAAAACAAAAAAAAAAAACACCCCAAAACTTGAGTGAATGCAGAAGTTTTGGGTCAGAAATCTGGTGACAGCAAAGCTGTAAAATCCCCAGGCCCTGGCTTTTTCCCTGCTCTCCCCACCTTTTCTCACAGTTCAGCTCTCTTCTCCCATCTGCCAGCAATGCTCTTGCTCAGGAAGCCCAGCAGAGCCTTATTTGCAAAACCCTCGTGCTGCTGGCTCACCTTCAGTGTGCCCAAAGGTTTTTCCAGCCAGGCCACTGCTCAGGCTGCTGCTTTCCAGCCTGGCTTTTTCCCATCTGCAGAACTCTTTCCACTTTCAAAGGTTTCCTTCACCCCTGATCCTTAATTTTCTCAGAGCTGGATGGAAAAGCTGGAATGCTTGGTGTGCCAATCACCTGCACTGATCAAATTCCACCCCCAAAACTGATGATTATTATTATATGATTATTATACAGCATGATGATTATTAGGAAGATAATTATGAATTTTGTCGTTGCGTTTATTAAACACAAACACTGAGTGGGATCTGGTCAGATTTGCAATGTTTCAAAACAGAGCTGTGGATGCCTCCATCTCACCCACCTCCCTTCCACTTCCACCTGCTGGGACAAATTTATCTCCCACATCCTTAAGTTAATCAACAAACTTAGGCCAAATCCAAGCAGGAGAGTCTCAATTCCCCTGCACTAATCAGAGAGTGACTTAATTAAGGATTAGGCACCAAGGGAGAGCACACAGATGGGTAACTCTGGAGTGCACACACCAAGAGCCTTGGCTGGAGGCAGGAGCTGGAGTTGATCTGGTAGAGGGAAGGATCTTTCAGGGCAAGCTGCCTGGATCTGAGTCACGGTGCTGCAGTTGGAATGTTCCCTTCAAAGATGCTCTAATTGGCAAATGAGTTTAGAGAAACATGCTGGCATCCATCTTTGTCTGGTTACAGGGATTAATGCCAGGACAATCTAATCCTGGATAAAAACCCCAAATTTATTCTCTCCCAGTCTCTATCACCAGTCCAATAGAACAGGGAAATTTTTTCCCTATGAAAATCTTTTCATAGAGAAAAGGTTTTGGTGGGGATTGAGGAGCCTCAACACACAGGACAACACACACAGAGCACCTGCCAAGGACACCCAAATGCAAAAGGGAGAGAAGCAAAGCCCTGGAGCTGGCCCAGACTCACATCAGCAATGTCACTGTTGGGTCTGGAGGGGCTGTCACCACTGAAATCCAGTTTGCTGCCACTGTCCCCACTCTCTGCCTCCCCCTCGCTGATCTGCAGCGACTCTGACACAGACCTGGAGGACAGGACTCCATCCTGCAAAGATGAAAGCAGAATATTGCAAGAGATCATCCTTATAAATCAACTCCTTCAAAAGCCAGGCAGCTCACATTACTCATAAAACCTTAATTTATCTAGAAAAGGCTGCAGTGCTTTTCTAAGAGAAAACAACCACACCAAATTTTCAGCACTTTTAACACAGGGGAAAAGGGAAAACTGAAACAGCCTAAATTTATTTTTTTTTTTCAAAAGTGAAAACAAAATTGTTTAAAAAGCTTCCAAGAATGACTTCATGGTTGTATTTTAAGTTGCACTGACAGATAATAAACACATCATTGCTTGCACTTGTTCTTCAAAGCAGGTTTTTCAGAGATGAGAGCCCAGTGCAAAATGCACTCCACATCCTGATTAAGGTGACAGTGCCAACTTCAAATCCCAGCTGCAGAGGGAGCAGCCTGCCTGTCCCAGCAACTGCAGCTTGCCCAGGATGCCTTGGGAGGGCTGAGCTAGAGCAGAGGCTGGACAGAGCTAAAGAACAAAGCAGGGATTTGTTAAAAGGATCTCCTCCATGGATGCACCTTGGGCAGCACAAGAGCCCAACCAGGGCTGCACCCAAGGTGAACCAAAATGGTCCCAAAATGAACCCAAGATGAACCAAAATGGTCCCAAAATGCACGAGCACTCACGGGTGTGACGGTGTTCGCAGGGGTCCCAGGATGAGGGAAGAGACGAGGATCTGACTCCATGTTTCAGAAGGCTGATTTATTATTTTATGATATATAATATATTAAAACTATACTAAAAGAATAGAAGAAAGGATTTCCTCAGAAGGCTGGCTAAGAATAGAATAGCAAAGAATGATAACAAAGGCTTGGGGCTGACTGAGACAGGCTGAGCCAGCTGGGCTGTGATTGGCCATTAATCAGAAACAACCACATGAGCCCAATCCCAGATGCCCCTGTTGCATTCCACAGCAGCAGATAACCATTGTTTGCATTTTGTTCCTGAGGCCTCTCAGCTTCTCAGGACAAAAAATCCTAAGGAAAGGATTTTTTAGGAAATACCATGGCTACACACAGGGTCTCTCCCTGGGATCAGTTCTGCTCCATTTGCATCTTGCAGTTCATTGTCCCATTCCAGCTCCAGCCCATGCAGTCCCATCCTTGTTTTTCTCTCTTCAGCCCACGGGGTTTGTGCTCCTGGGCTGAGATTTGGATCATTTGTCCTTGGTGCCCAGCTGGAGCAGGAATTGTTTTGTCTCCCTGCTCTGTGCCCAGAGCTCAGCATCCCCTGATGTGAACCCAGACCCGCACACTAAAGCAGCACAGAACGTGAAAAATAGAAAACCTAAAACCTGAGGCATCACCCAGAGCACCATGAACCCCCTGGATGGTGCCTGGGAGCACTCCCCAGAGCAGGCTGAGCCCAGCTTACCTGAGTGCAGCCCGTGGCCTTGCAGAGCTGCTCCTGCAGCTGGGGAATGTGTTTCTTTGCCTCCTGGATCTCCTTGAGCAGGCGGGTGGAGGGGGTCCGGCCGTACTCCTCCTGCAGGACCTGCAGAGGAATTGTTTGTGTCTTTTAAATGAACACCTGCACGCCCAAGGAGCTGCTACACAAAGTCTGTTTTACTCTGACAAGAAATAAATAATAATTAAATTAACAAATAACAGATAATAAATTAAAGTCTGGTTTACTCTGATAATAAATAAAATTAACAACCCCTCTTTGCATCACTTTCCCCAGTTCTCTCCAGCCTGCACAAATCCAGTACCTGCAGCCTCTCCTGCTCCTTCTGGAGCATCTTCCTCAGAATCTCCACCTTCTGGTTGTGGACAATGTTATTCTCCTCCTAGGAAGCACAGAGAGATTAAGGTTGGGTTTGTTGGGCAGATAAGGAAAATGGACATGCACATTTTCCACCCACTTCCTACAAATAGGCTCTGAAAACCTCTGTGAGAAGCAATTCAAGTTTCCAACCCTATCCTATGTATTCTTTCTTAATTTTGAACAGCTATAACAGTATAAAAATTGTATTTCTTAATTTTGAACAGCTATAACAGTATAAAAATTGTATTTCTATTATCTCACATAGAACTGCATATTTTTACTTGCAAATTTTCACATCTCAGACAGAACTGCAAAATCTCAGATAGAACTGTAAATTTTTACTTGCATTTTCCTAAGTGAATAAACACCCACAGACAGGACAACAGGAATCCCATTCCCAAATTCTTGTTTCACCACACAAGGAGCACTCAGCAGTTTAGGAACAGGGGAAGAGAATTCTGCTTGGTGGAGGGAAAAAAAGGCTAAAAGTCATTTAAAAGTCATTCCCACCTGCTCCTGCTCAGTGTCAAAATCATCATCATCATCCTCTGCTCCAGTGATCTGAGTCCCCACTCAGGACAGGGGACTGCCAACACTGGACTGGGAAATATCCCAATGCCAATTTATGCCAATTTGAAGTGCAAAAAGAAAATAAATTCAGGCCAAACCCACCCATTTTTCCTTTTGGGAAGAGAGCTCCAAACCTTACCCCCATGAGCACGGGGCTGGTGATCCTTTCTGCATTCCCTGACGTGCCAGGCGAGTGGGGGGATGCCATGATGGGAGACATATGCCCAAAAGCTGCCAGATCCACGTCAGAATCCGCCAGGGGGATCTGGGGCGACCCTGGAGGGCGCCCCTGGACAGTGAGAGCTACATAGGAACCCGCTGTGGGGACACAAGGACAGGCACAGGTCACACACACACACACACGGGGACACGGCCACGCTTCTCTCATTTCCCTCACCCCGAGCCTGAGAGCACTGCCTGCTTCAGAAATCTGTTTAAATTCCAGGTGTTCCAAAAACTTTCATGAGGATCAGCCCTTGTAAAGCAAGCAATCCAGTTTCCAGCCCAGCAGGTTAAATTTTGAGCGCACACAAGTAAAATAAACCACCAGCACCTCCTTCCTCATAGAAGAAAATCCACCAGGAAGGTGTTTCCTGTAGAGCTGTGCAGCATCACACAGAAATCACACTTAGTGCCTGCCCAGCTGTGGTATTTTAGGTGAATTAATGGATTTTTAGAAGAAAATCCACCAGGAAGGTGTTTCCTGTAGTGCTGTGCAGCATCACACAGAAATCACACTTAGTGCCTGCCCAGCTGTGGTATTTTAGGTGAATTAATGGATTTTTAGAAGAAAATCCACCAGGAAGGTGTTTCCTGTAGAGCTGTGCAGCATCACACAGAAATCACACTTAGTGCCTGCCCAGTTGTGGTAAAGGTGAAAATATCTCCTTCCTCATAGAAGAAAATCCAATACCAGGAAGGAATTTCTTGTACTGCTATGCAGCATCACACAGAAATGCACAGTAATTCCTGCCCAACTGTGGTATTTTAGGTGAATTAATGGATTTTTAGAAGAAAATCCACCAGGAAGGAATTTCTTGTACTGCTATGCAGGCATCACACAGAAATGCACAGCAAGTGCTGCCCAGTTGTGGTATTTAAGGTGAGAATACCTCCTTCCTCATATTTCCTGCAGTGCTCTGGAGGTGTCACACAGAAATGCACAGCAAGTGCTGCACAGCTGTGGTGGAAATTTAAGGTGGAAATGAAGCACCCAGGCAAGGCTTGGTGGCAATTCAAACATTAAGTTCAGGAGAAGCTAGAGGAGAATGTACCAGCTTAAATTCAGGATGTCAGAACCATTTCAATTTCACTTGTCTGCTTCACACACCCCTTGATCCCTCAGCATTGGCCTCACCTTTGGCAGGGCCCTTGAAAGTCTGGTGTCACATTTTACAGGTGACAGGAGAGCCCTCTGCCTTTACTTACACTTGATCAGCTTGACCACCTCCAAATGGTTCGAGTGTGTTACCAGAGTCCCATTCACCTGGCAGGGAGCAGAGAAAATTCAGTGTTTGGCTTCTGTTTCCGAGCAATTCCACACATTCCAGAAGAACAGCAGCATTTTCTTCTCCCCCATCTCCATTACTGCCTCTTTCAAGACATTACCAGATAAATTATTTATCCTTCTAACAGTTTATCTCAGTGAGCAGAGCTCTGCAAAAAGAAAACTGTGCACAGACCGAAAGAACTCAAGCAGGCAGACAAACAAAAAAAAGGGCAATCCATCTCTGCCTGGGCAGAAAAACAACAGGGCAGCTAATTTAATTCATTAATTTCAATGCCTGGTTGCAATCCCAGCTCCATCTGTGTCAGGAGCTGCTGTAGCATTTTGCAGCAATAGTTTACAGAGTCTTTTAAGTCACTGACTTGATTTCTTACTTGCTTGGGACTAAAAAAGAACATGGATGTGGGAGCAGTTAGGGGAGAAAACAACAATTCAGGCAGGCTGTTTATTTACAGATCATTATTAACAACTCTGCCTTTCTTCTCTTCCCTGCCATTTCTGGTTTTATTGTATTTATGATACTTGAGCCTGGCAGGATACAGAATTTGTCCATAAAATTCTGAAATGAGGATCTGGAGGAGAGTCAGAAAACTGAAGCTTAGACCATTCCTAATTCAAACACCACGGCAGACATATCAATGTTGTTTTTTGGGTTTTGTTTTCAGAAAAAGAGCTCATTTAAGACAAAGGACCCATTTCTCTTCCCATTTCAAAGTCCTTACCTTGATAATTCTATCACCTGTCTGCACTCCAGCCCGCATGGCTGCTCCATCTGGAGAGGCAAGAAATCACTCAGTTCCCATTTCAGTACAATCATTTAGAGCAAAAATGGTTTTATGACTTCTGTAAAACATGCAAAATACTCCTGCACTCAGCCAAGCTTCCTCTCTCAGTAAAATCTCTGGGTCTAGAGCAGTTTTGCTTTCACCTGGCACTGGATACGCCAGGACATGATCCCACCACATCCCACGGAGTCATTTCCTCCCCTGGGATGCTCCAAACCCACCAGATCCCAGAATGATCCAGGGTGGAAATGACCTTTGAGATCAGCACAGAATGACCAAAGAGGTCAGCTCCAAACCCACCAGATCCCAGAATAAACCAGGCTGGAAAAGACCTCTGAGATCACCAAGTCCACCCTGTGACCTGACACCTCCTCACCACCTAAACCATGACACAAGTGCCACGTCCAGGCTTGTTTTAAACACATCCAAGGATGGTGACTCCATCCCCTCCCTGGGCAGGTGATTCCAGTGCCCAATCCCTCTTTCCAGTAAAGTATTTTTCCCTGATGTCCAACCTAAACTTCCCCTGGCAGGCACAGCTTTAGGCTGTGTCCTCTCGTTCTGTCAGTGGCTGAAGATTCAGAGGAATAAATTCACTGCTCAACCCTGACCTTGCACATCCCTTCCCAAGCTGCAGCAGGAGTCTGGGAGTTTTCTGCTGCAGCTCAGAGCCATTTCCAGGATGGCCATGGCAGGTTTGGGGGCTCTGCTCTCACCTTCCTTGACAGTGACAGGAGTGCCACATCCCTTCCCCAGCTGCAGCCACCCCACCTGGCAGGAACCTGGGAATTTCCTGCTCCAGCTCACAGCCATTTCCAGGAATCTGGGAGTTTTCTGCTGCAGCTCAGAGCCATTTCCAGGATGGCCACGGCAGGTTTGGGGGCTGCTCTCACCTTCCTTGACAGACTGCACGAAGACGGGGTTGTCCCCGCTGACCGTCAGCCCGAAGCCGTTCTCATCGCGCTGGATCACCACACACCTCTGCACCAGGCCTGGGGACACAGGGGCACCACAGGGAGGGCAACACACAGAGACACAAGCCAGGCATCAGTCCAGAACCTTATCCTCCCAGATAATCACACAGGACTCAAAGGAACGGGGACAACACGGCACAGAGGAGAGACAGGAACAGGGCGGCAGTCCAGAAATGGAGAGGGATGTCAAGACAGGTCAAGCTTATTGCTCCAGCTACACAAAACAGAGATGCAGACAGCTCTGGCATATCAGAAACGACCTGAGGGAAAAGCAGCTTTTAAAGAAGAGCAGCAGTACCCACACCAACGAGCAGGATTTCTTTTGTCTGCATTAATAGTTCAGGAACACCTCACAGGTTCTACAGGCTGCTCTAAAACAGAAGCAGAAATCCCTCAGAGTAATATGAAAGGCTTGGGCTAAAACAGATTTATTGATCAGGAAAAGTTCTCGCAATTCTCAGCCAAAATCTCCTCCTGGGGCACCTTCTGCTCCAGGTGAAATGTTGCACAGAGCCAGAACAGCAGAGGTGAAGAAGTACAAGCCACATTTAACTGTCCTGAGCAGGATTTCTGAAATAAAGACCAGTCCAGGGCCAAAATCCCAGGAGATGAGTTTGAATGTGCCCCTCCTTTAATCTGCTGTGAGACATCAAAGACAACTTGTTTTGTTTCCTGGTATACTCAGCGTAACGTGAACACAAATGCAGAGATAAATTCATTTAGTAGGTGCAGCATTTGGACCAGGTGGAATGCTGGGGATGTCTTTTGGACAATGGAAAGACAAGGCCCAAGCAAGCAGCAGCCCTGGCATAATCCTTGCCAAGCACTTTCCTAGGAGCAGCTGCAAAAATCCTCCCAAAACGAAGCCCTCACCCTGAAAAGTGACTTCAGAAACTCTGGTTGTGTTTTCCAGGGTGATTTCCATCACCTTGATTTCTAACAGCTTTCTTTGCTTTTCCACTCCTAAAGGCAGAGCAGGCAAAGTTCCTACACTGGCACCTTGAGAAAGGAATCAGAGCTGTCCCAAACCGGATTCCAGAAGTGCAGCAGTTTTGTTTGGTGTGCAGGGAACACGGGGAATTGAGAAGATGCTGTCCCAGCCAGACTGGCTTTTCTGGAATGGGCTTTAAAGTATGAATGGGAACAGAGCAGGGAGTCATTCCCCTGGCTCACGCTGCTCCCAAACCACCTTTCACTGCTCTGCAGCAACTTCCCATGGAAATGAGCAGCCCCAAGAGCCAACACTGCCTGCCCAGCCAGTCCTGCCCTCCTCCAGTGTGGCACGGATGAAAATGGGTGTGGGAGCAGTGGAAATAAAATATTCCAGGACTTCTGCAGCACCATCACATCCCAGGAATTCCCCTCCTGCCAACAAAGCAGGGGATAGCTGCTCGGCAGGGCTGGGAAGAGGATGGGAAGGAAAATCCCCCCACCTTTCACCCCCTGTGCATGGGGAGCAGTGAGGAAGGAGCCTCTCCCTCCTGCACCTCCCCTGCTTTTGTATGACCAAAGCTTCTTGAAGTCTCACTTCCCAAGAATGCTGCCCGGGGCTGGGGTGTGGGATTGGTGCTGCTGGAGAGGAGCAGCTCCTGAGCAGCTCCTGCCAGCCCCACAGCTCCTGAGCAAGGCACCAAACCCAGCTTTGGGACTGCCCTTGCTTAAAGGCACAGGAGAGCCCTGAGCCCGCCCTGCCTCTGGATTTCTTTTTCTGCAGAAGAAATAATCCTTGGATTTACTGATGAACTTCCTCTGATGCCAAAGCAGTGCCCACGTAACACAGACTGACCTGGCAGAACTGACCTGGCAGAGGATAACTGGATTTAATTCAAGTTTATTCAAGTTAAACTCCTTCAGTTCACAAGCTTCAATTTCACCCAAGACCACCTCATAAATTCAGAATGGAGGAACAACTGGAATTAGGACAACTCCACCTGAAATTAGTCCATAATTGCTTTTTCCTGTACTTGTTTTCTTCAGATAAGGGACACTTAACCCTTCCCCTAATCCAATATAAAAGGCTGAAATGAGGTAGAGGAGATAGCACACTTGACAGAGACACACTTTATAGTGATTTTAATGAAGTCATCTGGAGATAACACAGTGACCTGCAGAACCTGATCAGCTCTGATAGCACTCCCTGCCTGAAGCAACCTTCAAGTGCTTTTACTCTGCTGATTTTGAAATATCCCACCCATGATATTTCACTTTTTCCAGCTGAAACTCAGTGAGTATTACAAAGTCATCAGATTTCGTCACTGAGAGTACTCAAAAATAAAATTATTAATTATCTTATTCCCATTTTTGCTTTCCTTAACAATATCTTTATGTTATGAAGTGAAGAGACATCACTTAACCATGCTTTAAAAATCAGTCTCTGTTTGTGTCTGGAGTGAATTCCTAAAATTCTGGAAGAAAAATAATCAATTTTAAGGCTTTCTGTCCTCATGGAGATGAAAATTCCCCCAAACTCACTCAAGCCAGGAGGACAACAAAGCAGCCAAACACGTGCTGGAGTTAAAGAGGTTAAAATTAAAAGTGAAAGCAGAGAGAAAAGCTGCAAGGAAAGCTGAGAGGAGCTTCAATAGGTGGCACTCGTCCCCCTCCCTTCTCCAGCCCGGCTCCAAGAGCTCCTTGGATGGTGGAAGGACAAAGCCTGCACTTCTCAAGGTCACTGACACCCCAGGGCCAAAATAATTGTCCCAAACAGCCCGGCCAGACACATCTGGGCTGCCCAACAGCTTCTCTGGGAGGCTCAGTTTTCTTTTTCTCTTCCCTGCATCCTATTTGGAAGTTATTGAACGATACAGGAATTTCTTTAGCAACAAACAGAGCAGGGCTTCACTCTAAAAACCTGACTGGGAGAATGGAGAGACCAGGATGGACCAGGCTGGGCCAGTGGAAGCTGCCCCTGCCCATGGAACAAAACAATTTTTAAGGATTCTCCCACCCCAAACCAACCTGGGATTCCTACACTGTTCCCAACCATGGAATGATTGGGACAAAAATAATTTTTAAGGATTTTTCCACCTCAAACCAGCCTGGGATTCCTACACTGTTCCAATCATGGAATGGTTGGAACAAAAGTCATTTTTAAGGATTCTCCCACCCCAAACCAGCCTGGGAGTCTTACACTGTTCCCAACCATGGAATGATTGGAACAAAAATAATTTTTAAGGATTCTCCCACCCCAAACCAGCCTGGGATTCCATGGGATGTGAATTCCATCTCCCAAGTCCAGTCTAAGCCGAGGAGCTGAGATTTGGGAACCAAAGCCTCCCCTGGGGGCATGAGGCCACCATAGGAAAATGCAGTTTAATAGAGGGATTTGAAATGAATCATTCCATAAACAAAAACCCAAACCCCTTGGGGTTTTGAGAGAGGCTAAATGCTTAACTTCATTTGGGAAGCTTTTTGTCCATAAAATATTGTCAGAAATGCTGCTCCACAAGGATAAACAGAACTTTTATAGAGATAAACTTCTCTGGAAAAATGGTGGTCACAACATAAAGACACAGAGCTGGTAAGGACTGCAAAAAAACCCCACGGAGAGTAAGTTTCAATTTCAAAACATCTCAAATCTGGGGTTTCAAACAAAACCCAAAAATTTATTACAAAGTTGGAGAAAATATGTGGAAGAGTTTGTGTCAAGTCCAGGCTAATATTCAGGCCAGAAATTGATGATTGCTAAATATAAAGGAAAATATTTTTGGAGAGCAACCAAGTTGTGAGGAAAAGGAAAGAGAAGCTGATGCCTCACCTACCACCCTGAAAGGTAATTTCAGTTTGAAGTTCATTTAAGAGATGCAAATGCTACTTTGAGAAAAAGATATTTAATATCATGGGAGGTCATGGCACTAATTAGCAAATTACAGCATAACAAACTACACTCACTCTCTCTCCTGATAACCTGAATTTTGTTGAATATACAAAGGTGAGAAGATTGGGTTTATGAATGAAAGAGAGAACTGAGAGCTTTATGTCACTACAAATTAATTTCTTTACATTAGAACAATTCCCTCCATGAGCACTCTGCCCCTCCAAGCCACTCACACACTTCAGGAAACTCTGGCTCCTGACTTAAAAATTTCAAGAGGTGAGAACAAACAGGCAGCAAAGCCACTCCTCTCTTCCTGCTGTCACTCCAGCCCTCCCCATTACTCCCTTTGCACTGGCCAGCCCCCATCCAGTCAGCAGAGAGGAAAATATCAGTACAGTATTTCTACTTGGAGGGCTTGGAATAGTTTGGTGCCTTCCAAAGCAAACAGCAGAGCTCTGCACACATTCCAGAGAAACCTGGGAAAAGCAGACAAAAGGCAGGGCAGGGAAGGGAAGGATGAGTGGGAGCTGCTCCCAGGGATCCTGGGCACGGGGACAGCATCTGCAGGAAGCCTGGGGGACGTCAGAGCTCCCATTAGGAAGGTCTGTTTGTTTCTGGGAAGTCAAAACTCCCATGAGGAAGGTCTGTTTGGTTCTAGGGAGTCAGAGCTCATGTTAGGAAGTTCTGTTTGGCTCTAGGAAGTCAAAACTCCCATTAGGAAGTTCTGTTTGTTTCTGGGAAGTCAAAGCTCCCATTAGGAAGTTCTGTTTGTTTCTGGGAAGTCAAAACTCCCATGAGGAAGGTCTGTTTGGTTCTAGGGAGTCAGAGCTCATGTTAGGAAGTTCTGTTTGGCTCTAGGAAGTCAAAACTCCCATTAGGAAGTTCTGTTTGTTTCTGGGAAGTCAAAGCTCCCATTAGGAAGTTCTGTTTGTTTCTGGGAAGTCAAAACTCCCATGAGGAAGGTCTGTTTGGTTCTAGGGAGTCAGAGCTCATGTTAGGAAGTTCTGTTTGGCTCTAGGAAGTCAAAACTCCCATTAGGAAGTTCTGTTTGTTTCTGGGAAGTCAAAGCTCCCATTAGGAAGTTCTGTTTGTTTCTGGGAAGTCAAAACTCCCATTAGGAAGGTCTGTTTGGTTCTAGGGAGTCAGAGCTCATGTTAGGAAGTTCTGTTTGTATCTGGAAAGTCAAAGCTCCCATTAGGAAGTTCTGTTTGTTTCTGGGAAGTCAAAACTCACATTAGGAAGTTCTGTTTGGTTCTAGGAAGTCAAAACTCCCACTAGGAAGCTCTGTTTGTTTCTGGGCAGTCAAAGCTCCCATTAGGAAGTTCTGTTTGTTTCTGGGAAGTCAAAACTCACATTAGGAAGTTCTGTTTGGTTCTAGGGAGTCAGAGCTCACGTTAGGAAGTTCTGTTTGTATCTGGAAAGTCAAAACTCACATTAGGAAGTTCTGTTTGTTTCTGGAAAGTCAAAACTCACATTAGGAAGTTCTGTTTGTTTCTGGGAAGTCAAAACTCACATTAGGAAGTTCTGTTTGGTTCTAGGAAGTCAAGGCTCCCTTGAGGAAGTTCTGTTTGTTTCTGGCACTGCCAGGCTGGGGCAGAGGGACAAACACAGAGCTGTCCCAGCAAACGTTTCCTGTCACTAACCCACAGCACTCCCAGCAGTTTGTGGGGAAGCAGCACCAGGCAAAAACGAGCACAGGGCTCTGGTTCTCCTGGCTGAGCTGGCTCCAAAGCCCCAGAATCAGCCCCAAGTCCCCGCTGCTCCCTGGGAGGGTGGCAGCAGCAATGACAAGCTGCAGCAAGCCAGCTCTCCTCGAGACAGGTTTCCATCAAGGCACCCTCCAGAGGTGTTTACAGCTCCTGAAGGAACACTCTCACACCCTCAGGAACGTGACTATCATATTACTTTGCTGCTTTTTTTTTTTTTTAAATAAGTGTGTGATTCAAAATTCCAGGGGAAACGAAAAGATCCCACAGAAAGAACAGGACACACCTCCCCAACTGCACCAGCTTTTCCTAACATGCCTGTGTTGGTTTAAACTCCTCAGGATTGGTGTTGTTTGGTTATTTTTTTAGTGTGTCTTGCTCTGACAGCATCACTTTGTATTCCAGAGGTGGGTTAAGGAGTTGGAGCAAGGCCATGAACACCTGGCAGTTTTATTGCAGTGGAATGATAAAGCTGATGATTCTGGAAGAGTCACTGCATCCAAAATCCCACAGCAGCTTTAGCAGAAGCAATTTGCTGAACAGATTAAAATCAGAAAGTGTCACAGACTGCTTTAAACATGAATTAAATAAAATTAAAAAAAACAGTCAAGGAAAAGAAAGACAACCCATGGCTGGAGTCATGGAAAGAAGTATTGGAAATAAAAACTGCAGCCAGATTCAGCCCAAGTCCAAGGGGCCAAAGATGCTGATAGGATCCAAAAAACAACTTGTGAATCCTTACTGCCTTCTATATTCTAAGGTCTGAATGCAAATATCTCCAGGACTGGAAGTGGAATAAGTCCCTAGAGCAGGGGAATTTCACAGCCCCCAGACTGACAGAGCAGGCAAAGCTGAGGGAGCACAGGGGCCCCTCGTGGTGTAGGGACAGCACCAGGATGGGTGGGGATATTCCCATCAAAAACCTGGGGATGGGAATATCATTTTACTGCCCAGGAGTGCAGGGTCACTCCCTCTCTCTGGGACAGAGAATAGAAAAGTTCACATCCTTCCACTTATTTAAATTATTCACAGACACATTTTTCCATTTCTGTCAGAAAGAACCGACAGAGAACCCCTACAAACAATGACTGAGAATATGGCACAGACTTTCCTACAAGCACAAACCACTTTGGGAGCAGTGCCCTCACTGCCAGGAGCACCCAGTGACACCTCCACAGGTGCCAGGTTTAACATTTTCCAGCCACAAGCTGAGAGCTGAAGCAGGATGGAAGGGCAGCTCTGGCTGTTCCTGGGCTGCAGAGCCTTTCCAGGCTGAGAAAATCCCTGCCTGGGTTAGGAGTGAGTGCCTGAGTGGGTCAGACCCCTTAAAGACAGCTCCAAACCCTGTTCCTGCTGCTCAAGCCCCCAGGAAATCCCTGCCTGGGTTAGGAGTGAGTGCCTGAGTGGGTCAAACCCCTTGAAGACCCCTCCAAACCCTGTCCCTGCTTCTCCCCAGGGCCTGAGGGCAGCACAGCCACCATGGCCTGGTTCAGGGCCTGGCCTTCAGCCCCTGGCAGAAGGAACAGCTCAGATGGTCACAGCCCAGCAGTGCCACCTCCACAGGTGCCAGGTTTAACATTTTCCAGCCACAAGCTGGGAACTGAAGCAGGATGGAAGGGCAGCTCTGGCTCTTCCTGGGCTGCAGAGCCTTTCCAGGCTGAGGAAATCCCTGCTGGATGCTGGAGTCAAACACCTCAAAGACAGCTCCAAACCCTGTCCCTGCTGCTCAAACCCCCAGGAAAACCCTGCCTGGGTTAGGAGTGAATGCCTGAGTGGGTCAAAACCAGCTCAAAACCAACTCAAAACCCTGTCCCTGCTTCTCCCCAGGGCCTGAGGGCAGCACAGCCACCATGGCCTGGTGGCCCTGCTTGCCTGGCAGAAGGAGCAGCTCAGGTGGACACTGGGGCTCAGCAGTGACACCTCCACACGTTCCAAATTGAATAAATAATAATTTTCCAGCCATTAGCACACTACAAGCTGAGAACTGAAGCAGGATGGAAGGGCAGCTCTGGCTGTTCCTTTCCAAGCTGAGGAAAACCCTGCCTGGCTTAGGAGCTGAATGCCTAAATGGGTCAAAACCAGCTCAAAAACCAGCTCAAAAACCAGCTCAAAAACCCTGTCCCTGCTTCTGCCCTGGAGCCTGAGGGCAGCACAGCCACCCCGGGCTGGTGGCAGAAGGAGCAGTGACACCTCCACAGGTGCCTAATGAAATAAATAATAATTTTCCAGCCACTAGCACACTACAAGCTGAGAACTGAAGCAGGATGGAAGGGCAGTCCCTGCTGCAGAGCCAACCATGCAGATCAGGGGAAGGGAAAAGCCTGGGATTCACAGACAGGAGAAGCAGGAGCTGCCCAGGGGGAGGCTGCAGCTTTGGCTTACCATACGTCTCGGATCTACTCTCCTCAGAACTAGACTTTGTCTTCTTGGAGGAGCTATCTGCACGAGAGCAGGAGAAAAGGAGAGAGAGATATAGAAAATATGGAGACCAAACATGAGGAAAAAAAAAATCATGAAAAAAAAAAAAACAACACAGACTCAGATTTATCGGGTTAAATCGTGCAAAACACAAATAAGATGTGAACAAAACACAGGTGGAACATTTGGAACAAGGGTGAATAATACAGGGACATACAGGTAACAGCACACAGAATCTGTTACAGGAGCTAGGACACGACCACAGGAGCTCTCTGCAGTAAAACAGATAAAAACCAGTCCAAGCACAAGGCAGTGCTCCTCCCCAGAGTCAACACCCAGCACAGGCACAGCAGCTCAGCATCCTCAATTCACCCCTTAAACAAAAGACAAGGGTTTTCTGCAGGCTGCACTGCAGAGCTCCCCTATCAAAGCACGGGGTCAGGTAACAGCTCTCAACTCTGGAGTGACTCCCTGCAAATTAAGATTACAGCATTCCTCAAGTTTGTTTCTGGAGAAATTAAATTCCTTCCACAAAATGAGTTCACAGCCTGGGAGCTCCCCCAACCTGAAATAATTTTACATTACCTGTCCCAAAGGACAAAGGAAAAGAAGACAAGCACTAAACCAGTTTTTTTCTCAATTAAATGGGCATTTAAAGCCCATTTTCATTTATTTTGTGCACACTAGAATGACTCATGCAGCCAGTGGCAGGAAACCATCACCAGGGTGGTTTATAAACATCAGCCCTGTGCACAAAAATCCCCACATCCTACAAGTGGTGCTCCCCAAGCCCCAGGGAAAAGCCTGAATGCACAGACAGGAAAAATGCACCTTGCATGGGGCCAGGAGGCTGAGGCAGGAATTTCATGAGCAGGCACTGGGGGAGTGCTCCAGAGAGAACAAAAATCCTGTGTGCACCCTCATCGCCCTCATTTAACTAAAATCAAAGCAGGCTAAATCATAGGACAGCAAATCCTTTAAAATGAGGAGTTCATCTTCAAATGCTTCACCTTGGGAAGCACAAATTCACTTTGCAAGGGGTAAAGAGGGATCAAAATCCACTCAAGAACAAAACAAACCTCCCCCAAATTAAAACCCCAGCAGAGAAACCCAGCTCTGGCTGGGCCAACCCCATCTCCAATTTCAGATTTCACTACAGAACTCCTCACAGCTAATTACAGCCCTCGCCTCCTGACTCTGCTGAAAGTGGAAGCTGTTGTAATTATTTACTGATACACTAATCCAGGTTGGTGATGAGGGTGTTTAAAATCAAGCCCACATTCATTTCAATGCCCACACTGCCTTTGCAGAACAACACAGCTCTGAAAACCACATTAAAATCGTTTTTAATCGACTTCCCAGTGCTTTGTTTGGGTTTTTTTTTTTTTTCCTTGAATTTTGGGATTTTACCTGTGGGATCGAAGTCGTGGGTGCTGCTGCAGCGTTCAACCTTCTGCTTCTTGTCAGCTGGAGACTCTCTGCTCAGAATGCTGCCGTGTCTGGGGCACAGAAAAGCAAAATATCCTCACACCAGAGCCCACAGGAGCTGCCTGAGCGCTCACACAAAGCTCAGCCAGCTCTGCCTGCTCGCCAGAAATTCACATTAAAGCGTAGGCATCGAGTTGCCTTTAAAATATTTATTCCCAGGCTGAATTCAGAGGGGAAAATGATCTCCCTTGGAATCTCTGGGAGGGGATCCAAGGCTCCAGGAACAGTCTTGGTAACCTCCAGAACTGATAACAAGTGCATTCTCTTTAGCACTCAACATCAGCCCATGTTTTATCTTAAAAGCCAAATAAATTTAATGGAAAAAAACCCTCCTGAAATGTTAAATCTCCCAGCAAACTTTAAATATTTCAGCATGCCAAAATTAAAGATTTAGGATCTCCCCAGAAGGGAAGCACCTGTACCCTGCCTCCCTTTCCCTCCCTGACCACCTCAAAGCTCAGGTAAGATGAGCCCCAGCCACGTCACAGAATGCAAATGCTCACCCCATGCCAAGGACACCACCAATAAATCTACTTTTGGCACCTCATCCCCATCTGGATATTGATTTCCTCACATCTGTAATGGGCACTACAAGCTGTGTTTGTATATATATATATATTTTAAAAACATTCCCCCTGCAAAAATGCTGCAGCATAATTTACAATACAGACAAAAAAGCAAATTTCAGGAACTCACCTCGAAGGTTTTTTGAGAGGAAACCTGAAAAGAAACAAAAAAAAAAAAGTTTAATGAACTTTTATTTTTCAATATTAGGTTTGATATCAGCATTAGTGCTTAGATACAAAGAGTTATTTTACACTTCTGTGGTACCTTCACAAAAAACCATCTCTATTTTCAAGGAACTCCATGAACTTTGAGGCAAGTGCAATAAAATTGAAATTAAATTACCTATTCCAAGTAGTATTATACAGACAGATAACAAAAGCAACAAATCCAAAGCTGAAGGGAGAACCAAGTATATTTGTATTTTTAACTGAGCACACAGCCTCAAGCTGCACCAAGGGAAATTTAGGTTGGATATCAGGAAAACATTTTTTTACAGAAGGGGTGATAAAGTTCTGGAATGTTCTGCCCGGGGAGGTGGTGGAGTCCCCATCCCTGGGTGTGTTTAACAAAGCCTGGATGTGGCTCTGGGTGCCAGGGTTGAGTTGAGGGGTTGGGGCTGGGTTGGACTCGATTGTCTTGAAGGTCTCTTCCAACCTGGTCATTCTGGGAATTTCTGTGGATTCCTGTGGATTCCTGTGAATTTCTGTGAATTCCTGTGAATTCCTGTGAATTTCTGTGAATTTCTGTGAATTTCTGTGAATTTCTGTGAATTCCTGTGGATTCCTGTGAATTTCTGTGAATTCCTGTGAATTCCTGTGAACAGCTCCACAGCCAGGCTCAGGTGGAAGGAGGTTGGAGCCAAAAGGGGTTTGGAATCTTCTCCCAAATGAGTGAAGGACAGGAGGGAACAGCCTCAGGCTGGGCAGAGCAGGAATTTCTCCCTGGAAAGGGTTGTTGGACACTGGGAGGGTCTGGAGTCCCCATCCCTGGAATTGGCATTTCCGTGATCCTGAGCTGAGACACAGCCCCATCCATCCCCATCCCACAACCAAACCATTCTCCCAGAGTTTTCCAGACCATTCCAAGCAAGAGTCCTTGACTGGCAGCACAAAACTGCCCCAAATGCTCCTCCTGTCACCTCCTCCCCTCCGTAATTCCACCTGGAGCGGCCCAGGCAGGAAAAGCCCAGCCCTAAAGCTCCAGGAGCTCCCTCCCCACTACCTGAAAACCCCGAGTGGCTGCACAGAGCCAGCCTGAGCCCTCTCTGGGAGCAAGAGCTGTGCCATCAAATGTGGATACACCCAAAACTGGCCAGCTCCCACATGCCAAGCCCCTGTGCAAACATGCACTAATATGGAACTCCAGAACGAGCATCTGATGACACATTAGGCAAGGGAAATTAAAATGCTGTCTGCCTGTTCCTGAAAATAATTATCCACAGCAAGACACTTGCCATCTTTCAGATAACAGCACTGAATTCAGCTGAACTACAACAGCAGCTTCCAAATTAAGGGGGTAGATAGGGCCTGTGATTGCATAAACAGCAAAAAGTTAATTAATTGAAAGCAAGAAGTGGTAATCCTCCTTCCTCCTGCCCCCAAAAGATTTATTTTAATCTTAAAAGCCTGGGAAATCCACTCTGATTCAAATCAGAAACATCCTCTCCTCGTGGTGCTCTACCTGCAAAGCCACATCTCTGCAGCATCCCATCCCCCAGTTACCAACTCCAGGCAGGGAAGGAGGGCTTGGTACAGGACAGGCAGCTGGAAGCCCAAAGGAAAGCAAACAAAAGTCATCTCAGGCCAATCTAACCCTGCCTGAGCCCTGAGCAGCCAGCAGATGCAGCAGCAATCAAGTGTTTCACTGAAAAGCAGAAAAGAGGGGAAACAGAAAGGAATCCAGGGAAAGACAGAAAGAGATGTTTAGGATGAATTACACCCATTTTCTTATCTGATCCATTTGAACTTCTGAGCTGCATAAAACACCACTGGTAAGTATTTTAATGAAGCATTTTAGTGACAAACTTTATCCTCCAGAGGTTCTTATCAGCACCCAGAAGTGCTGCAGCATCAGGCAGAGTTTGTGGATAACTCAAAGTGAGTTCACTGCTGGACCTCTGGCCTGGCTCAGAGCTCTTGATTATCTGTGAAACACTAATGTCCTATTTTCCAGGTCCAAAAGTTGTGCAAAACCTTTCTGCTCTTTATACTAGGCTGGTGATTAATTATTTAGGAAGGAACTTTAAAGTTTTTGTAAACAAAGCAGCGCTGAAAACACCGGAATCTTTCTCAGCGCTTTGACGTTACCGGGGAATGTCCAGTTCCTGTGGGGTGGGAGCCAAAATCCCCGTTCCCAACCCACAGCTGTGCTCACAGCTGGATGGCACAGGGGGTCAGGGTCCAGCTGGCCCTGGGGAATCCTCCTGCCTGAGAAGGGACCCCATTCCAGGGCTGGGACCCCATCCCAGGCAGTGCTGGAGCCCCTTGGCTCAGCTTTCTGAGGCTCCTTCTTGTCCCAGGCAAGCAGGGATGGAGGCATGGAGAGGTTGGGGAGCAGGGATGGACACAGGGACAGGCTGGGGAGTAAAGAAGGTGGCAGGGACAAGTTGGGGAGCAGAGATGGAGGGAGGAACACTGTGGGATTAGGGATGGACACAGGGACAGGCTGGGGAGCAGGGATGGACACAGGGACAGGTTGGAAGCAGGAATGGAGGCAGGGACAGGCTGGGGAGCAAAGAAGGAGGCAGGGACAGGTCTGGACAAGGGATGGACATAGGGACAGGCTGGGATCAGGGATGGACACAGGGACAGGCTGGGATCAGGGATGGACACAGGGACAGGATGGGGAGCAGGCACAGGTTGATGAGCAAAGAAGGTGGCAGGGACAGGTTGGGAGCAGGGATGGACACAGGGACAGGGTGGGAGCAGGGATGGACACAGGGACACTGTGGGAGCAGGGATGGACACAGGGACAGGCTGGGAGCAGGGATGGACACAGGGACACTGTGGGAGCAGGGATGGATACAGGGACACTGTGGGAGCAGGGATGGACACAGGGACAGGCTGGGAGCAGGGATGGACACAGGGACAGGGTGGGAGCAGGGATGGACACAGGGACACTGTGGGAGCAGGGATGGACACAGGGACAGGCTGGGAGCAGGGATGGACACAGGGACAGGTTGGGAGCAGGGATGGACACAGGGACACTGTGGGAGCAGGGATGGACACAGGGACAGGCTGGGAGCAGGGATGGACACAGGGACACTGTGGGAGCAGGGATGGACACAGGGACAGGCTGGGAGCAGGGATGGACACAGGGACAGGCTGGGAGCAGGGATGGACACAGGGACACTGTGGGAGCAGGGATGGACACAGGGACAGGCTGGGAGCAGGGATGGACACAGGGACAGGTTGGGAGCAGGGATGGACACAGGGACACTGTGGGAGCAGGGATGGACACAGGGACAGGGTGGGAGCAGGGATGGACACAGGGACACTGTGGGAGCAGGGATGGACACAGGGACAGGCTGGGAGCAGGGATGGACACAGGGACAGGGTGGGAGCAGGGATGGATACAGGGACACTGTGGGAGCAGGGATGGACACAGGGACACTGTGGGAGCAGGGATGGACACAGGGACACTGTGGGAGCAGGGATGGACACAGGGACACTGTGGGAGCAGGGATGGAGGCAGGGACAGGCTGGGAGCAGGGATGGACACAGGGACACTGTGGGAGCAGGGATGGAGGCAGGGACAGGCTGGGAGCAGGGATGGAGGCAGCAGATGATCCCAGCACAGCCTCTGGGCACTGCACAACCACCGCCCTCCACCCTCTCCTGCCTCTCCTTTGCTTCACAGGTATTCCCTGAAATCAATGGAGTAGGAAAAGGATGGGCTTTGTCCACCCAGGTTGAAGGTGAAGCTCTCCAGCCCCCAAAGCACCTCCCTTCCTGCATCTGAAATCATTCCTGGGCACTGAGTTATGAAGTCACACAAGTTTTAGGCAGAAGACTCAGCTGAGCTCCAACACTGATCCTGGCTGGGAGCACTCAGTACCACACTCCTCCCTTCTCCCATTTCCCTGCCTGAACACCACCTGGAAGCCATCCCTCATTTCCCAAACCCTGTGCCACCACAGCAGGAAGCAGAGTCAGAATGGATAAAACCCAATCAAAAATCACAGAGGAGCTCCTGGGAGTTTTATCTGTGTTTCACTGCAACTGATCTTCACTTGGAAATGATATTAAATCTGAAAGCAGCCCTGAAAATCCCCTCACCGTGCTACAGCACCCAGCACAACATCATTCAAATTCAAATACATTTCACCTCCTACTGTAAACAGCAGCAAGAAGGCAGAGCAGGGTGTGGTGAACAGCTGGAGCCTTAATTCCAAACGGAGCTGGCAAGTTTAGGCTCCACGATAAAAACCCTGTAGACATTTTGTCTGATAACTGATGAACATCAGCACATTTTCAAACGAGTTGTTCCACTCTCCCAAACACCGGCACCAATTAAAAGCCAAGGCAGATTTTGTTTTTAAAATGCTGGGCCCGAATAATTTGAGTCATTTAAATGCATCAAATGACTAAAAGTGTGTCTTCTTAGTCATGCTGCATTAGGAAAATCTATTTAAGGGAGGAAAATACATCTACAAGCAGCAACAGCGTGGATTAAACATTGGATTTCAGGTTAGCTCACACATAGGCACCACCAATGCCCAATAACCACCTTGAAGCCAAGCAGGAAAAGGTGATTTGAAGACTTAATGTGTCAGAAAAGAGGAGAGCAGGGAGGATTCCCAGCTCCCAGCAGTACAAAGCATTCCATTCTAGCCTGGGAGGATGAAAATACAGCTGACCATAAATAGCACAGCATCCAGATAACCATGCTGGGGTTTTTTTTTTTGTTTTGTTTTTTTTATTTTTTCTTCCCTCCCCTACTAAAATATTACCAGAATTCAAGTATCTGCTATCTCCAAAGCTGATCAAAGAGAAAAATATTTAGATTCAGACAAGGGCCTCAACCTTGGAAATATTTATTCATGTGCCTAACTTTAGTTCCAGGACTGCTCAGATGCCTGAAATGAAGCCTGTGTGTGTTTGCAAGGAGAAATTACTCCAAGTTGTGCCCAGATGAGTAAGAAATGTTGTGAAACCCATGCAGAAGAGAACAGCCAAAAAGTGCTTGCTTGACAGAACTAATCTTTAATTAGGAGATGAACAGTTGCAATAGAAGCTGCTTCAGTGCTTTATTAGATTCATTTAAATAAGATGTTGCTTGTTGCAGAAAAACTCTCTGAATGAATTATAAATTTCAAAGAAAAGCAGCCAACACAACTGATCATGCCAAATTCAGGAGGAGAAACAGTCCAGGCCTGATCACTGGTCTTTTTTAGGGATATATTTAGAAGGAGGAAAGGAAGACCAAAGGTTATCTCAAAGTCCCCACAATAAAAACCCAAAATTCTGGATTTATAAAGTCTCATCCTAATTCAGGACGTTTCCACCAACTCATGAGTCAATGAGAAGCCTTTGGCCACCATCAGCTCCATGGAACTTGGTGAAAAATGATTTTAACTCACTCAGAACTCCAGAATGGTTTGGGTTGGAAGGACCCCAGAGCTGATCCTGCCATGGCAGGGACACCTTCCCCTCCCCAGGCTGCTCTCAGCTCTGTCCAGCCTGGCCTGGGACACCCCCGGGGATGGGTGTGCAGGATTTTGGGAATGCTGAGCAGGATTGTTCTCTCCTCTTGTTCACACATCCCCAAACAGATCCTGGAAAAACCAAAGCCTGTTCCTGAGGGATAGGTAAAATAACCACTGAACAATTCCAGGACTATTCCGAGTGCACCCAGCTCCTTTAATATCCATTAAACTTCATTTTCAACACCCTGATTGCACCTCACTGACAGCACTCTGAGAAATGATGCATTTTTTGTCTAAATCTAGGAGGTTTTAAATGCTCTGAAAACACAGTAAGCATTGACATAAATGCTGTTTTGAAAATACCTCCCAGAATTTCATCTTGGAAGAGACAGAATGAAAGAAAAGGAAGGAGGGGAAAGAAAACCAAGGAAGGGAATCTGTTTCCAGGGCTGCAGAGGCACAGATCCACCAGAGCAGGATTTTAAAGGCCCTGAGAAAGGTTTCAGGGGAGAATGCAGCACCAACAGGAACTGGAGGCATTTTTGTGTCCCAAGGAAAAGGCCTGGGACAGCCCTGACCCAACACATCCCCTCCACTCTCCTCAGCAGGAGCAGCAGCTTTCTGCTGGGTCATCTTTGCCACAGATCAAAGCACAGGAGCTCAAGGAAACACTGAGCTTTTTCCATGAATTAAAAAAAAAAAAAAGAAACTCAAACCCACTGCATACTGATGGCAACAGACTGGACAGGAAAACAGGGATCCAAATGGGATTCCTGGGAGCTGTCAGAGCCCAGGGATGGAATTTTGGGACCTGCAAGGAGGCAGAGCGAGGGAGGCAGAGCCCAGGGATGGATTCTTGGGACCTGCAAGGAGGCAGAGCCCAGGGATGGAATTTTGGGACCTGCAAGGAGGCAGAGCGAGGGAGGCAGAGCCCAGGGATGGATTCTTGGGACCTGCAAGGAGGCAGAGCCCAGGGATGGATTCTTGGGACCTCAAGGAGGCAGAGCGAGGGAGGCAGAGCCCAGGGATGGAATTTTGGGACCTGCAAGGAGGCAGAGCCCAGGGATGGATTTTTGGGACCTGCAAGGAGGCAGAGCCCAGGGATGGATTTTTGGGACCTCAAGGAGGCAGAGCCCAGGGATGGATTCTTGGGACCTGCAGGGAGGCAGAGCCCAGGGATGGAATTTTGGGACCTGCAAGGAGGCAGAGCGAGGGAGGCACTGCGAGCTCGGTGTTATTTTTGTGGGAGTCCGAGGCAGCGCAGCTGACACCGTGACTCATGGAGGAATCCTCCCTGGCATTATTGACCTTGCACTGCTGACAGCTCATGGGCAGGAGTGCAGCCTTCAGAAAAGAACATGGGAAATTTAGGGAAGTGATTGGAGAGCCCACAGAGCCAACACCTTCTGTGCCAAACCCCCCTGAACACCCCCAGTGCTGCATTTGCCTCAATAAAACATCAGCAAACGCCTCCCACTCAATATTCTATCATTTTTCAGGCCACTAATGTCTCCAGCCATAACCAGAATATGCCATTCCATTTTCCTTTCAGGAGAGAAAATGCAGAGTAGCCAACAGAGCCCATCAGCATATTTCCTGATGGATCAGGGGATGGATCAATGCAAGGGACTGGTGCCATGGCAACCAACGTGCTGAGCAAAACACTTAAACTGGGTTAAGATGAATTTGATAAAAAAAACAAAGTCTGGAAGGCTGGCAAGTTCCATCTGTAGGATGGGGAGGGTCAGGGCTCCAAGAGGGAGGTATTTCTACAGGGAAGGAGAATTTCACTGGGGCCTTTCCTTCACAGCTTCCTCTTGGAGCTTTAAAAAATTAAATCTCTATATACAGATTCCTCTCTCATTCTTGTGGTTGAGGGATTCATCAGGAGGGGTGAAAAGAAAGGAAGGAGAATTCTACAGGGAAGGAGAATTCTATAAGGGAAGGAGAATTCTACAAGGGAAGGAGAATTCTACAAGGGAAGGAGAATTCTACAAGGGAAGGAGAATTCTACAAGGGAAGGAGAATTCTACAAGGGAAGGAGAATTCTACAGGGAAGGAGAATCTCACTGGCGCTTTGCCTTCACAGCTTCCTCTTGGAGCTCTAAAAAATTAAATCTCCATATACAGATTCCTCTCTCATTCTTGTGGTTGAGGGATTCATCAAGGGGGGTGAAGAGAAGGTGGCAGCATGAGAAGGGAGCAAGAAAAGAGGAAAAAGAAACCAGCTTAAAATTATGGAAGAAAAACAGAATGCAAAGATAAATCTTTTCCATAAAACAAACAGCAAGAATTCGGAGATTTGCCTCCACACAAGGAATTTCCTGATGACACAGGAATGCATCATCATCCCATGGCCTGTAAAAATGATAAGGAGGCAACCCTGGGTTTACTGCAGGCAGCTGCAGCTCTTTGCTCAGTGTCCTTCCCTGTAAAGCCCTGAGGTGGGAAGGGTTTCAGTCCCTCAGAAAAGGAAGAAAAGCATCTCCAGAGAAGTTCCATCCACAGCTCAGCCATTCACTCCCAGCCCAAGCAAGTGCCTCAGCTATTTTCCATGACACAAGCACTTGGATTTTTCCAAGAGCTGATGTCAGGGCTTTTCATGGAGAAAGAGCTGCATTTACTGGGCAGGCAGGGAAGGAGGGCTTCCCCAGCAGCCATCTCAATGTGCCCTTTGTGCTGCTCTGCTGCTCGGGCCAGCACCCTGCAAGAACTTTGAGTCCCCAAGAAACTCTGCAAAGGGGAGGGCACAGGGACATTTCCAGCAGCCAGAGCTGTTCTTCCACTCCTGACTGATTTCCAAGGCTCAGAAGCAGCAGCTTTCCCTCTGCAGGCCCTGAAGTTGTCACACAAGGCCATTTATTGTTGAATATCCCTACAAGGGGCTGCAAGCAGCCAAATTAATGAAAACTGGGGAGGGGGCACTGGAGGGAACATAAATAAACCAGGCTGCTCGTGTTTCCTTAATGCTGCCTTTAGATTCGGCCTAAAAGCAAGATTTGAGTAAGAGGGGGAAGGTTTGGCCACTCAGAGCAAGCACAAAACCCTCTCAGAAACTGGTGGGGAATGGAGGTTGCCAAATCCCAGGTGATTTCCTACGGTTTCCCAACGTGACTGTTTACAAATTCCTGAATCTCTGTTTCCACCTCTGGGAGAGAAAAATTTGACAGCTTCGAAATGGAAAAAAATTAAACACCGCAAATGCTGAAAGAGGCCAAGTTGTTTTTCTAAAAAGACTTGTAGAAAATGTTATTATCACAAAAATTTACACAAAATTTACACAGCAGGAAAGAAAGATTCAGGATTTGTTCCTTTCCAAGCTTTGACTGCATGACCCATTTAGTGCAAGTGACCAGGTACAGGAGAAAGGTCAAGCTTGTGATTTCAGAAGTTATGACCCAATTTTCTCACTCATTTATTTATTTTGAAGTAGGCCATAGACAAATATTCCCAGGCCTAGAGAGCTCAAGCTTCCCTGTAGCAAGAAAAGCTGAAATATGTGGTTTGGCCATACTAGAAAAGCCCCAAAATATCCAATTTAATATCATAATTATATTTTCACACCATCTCATAAATACATTTTCACACCATCTTTGCATCCTGAGCTTTTGCTATTTGGAAGAAGGGAAGGAAGAGGGGTAGAACACGTTTGTTGTGATTCACTCCTCCAGCTTTCACTTCTGAAAAATCCTTTTCAACCCATTTGCCCAGAGCCTGAAAGAATCAAATCCAGCACTGGGGTTTCTTGCACAGACAGGGCGTGGAGTCCAAATTAACCTGCCCTCCCTAAACTGCAGCTAATTACAGGGAAATGAAATGTTTGCTTTGCTTGCCAATAACTGCAGAAGGCAGAGCTGGCTCGGTGGCAGCTCCTCCTCCACAGCGTCTGCAACAGCTTCCCAGTGAACTGCCCCAAAAAATAAAGGAATAAACCAATTTTCTTTTCCTGAGCAGAGCAGAGAGACCCAAAGCTGTGGAGTGCCACGGGGTTTGCTTTCACCTGACACACACACACACACACCCAGGGCTGGGATCACTCGTGCTGCTTTTGCATTTCATTAGGCACCAAGCCTAGTTCCTTATTAATGCCATACCCAGCTTGTGGTTGTTATGAACCAGCAACGAGCCTGGTGTGGAAACAGTCCTTAAAAACAGCAAAAGACAGCAATTAGAAAGGGAGGAGAAGGAGGAAAAAAAAAAAAAACCCATCCCCAACACAGAGTGCACGTAATACAACTGGAAATGTAGCTTTCAAAATAGCATAATGCTGCTCCAATTAGGCAGCTTGAAGTTTTGCAAATATATGTACAAGGTTCAGAGGCACAGAGGAGTATTTGGCCCAGAGTTCACATTTCTGGGGAGTGAGTGCAGTTGCCTGGCATAGGAACAGCACACCTCCATGGCTTGGAAGTATTGAGAGTGTACTAAAGAACCTGCAGTAAGATAAATAAATAATAATGCATTTATTTTCAAATAATAAGATGGATAAATACTAATAAATTTATTATTCCTCCTGAGTATCTTTCAAAAGATGTTTTAAAGAAGTGACAAGGCCAAGCTGTTGTGCTCCTCAGCATCGTCAGCTTTCCCTGGTTTAATGTGGCCACCAAGGTGAGCAGAGGAAAGGATGGGAGAATTGGGATTGTCCAGCCTGGAGGAGAATTGGGATTCTTCAAAGTGGGAAGGGCTGGGAGAATTGGGATTGTCCAGCCTGGAGGAGAATTGGGATTCTTCAAAAGTGGGAAAGGCTGGGAGAATTGGGATTGTCCAGCCTGGAGGAGAATTGGGATTCTTCAAAGTGGGAAAGGCTGGGAGAATTGGGATTGTCCAGGCTGGCTTTGGGGTGACCTCGTTGTGGCCTTCCAGGAGTGAAGGAAAGATGGAGAGACTCTTTGCAAGGGCTGGGGTGACAGGGTGAGGGGCAATGGCTCCACACTGACAGAGAGCAGGGTGAGGTTGGATACTGGGCAGGAATTATTCCCTGGGAGGGCGCAAGGTGCCCAGAGCAGCTGTGGTGGATCCCTGGCAGTGTCCAAGGCCAGGCTGGAGCACCCTGGGACAGTGCAAGGTCTCCCTGCCCATAGGACTGGGTGACATTTAAGGTCCCTTCCAACCCAATCCACCCTGGGATTCAGTGATTTCCCCTGACAACATCAGCAGCACTTCCCCCATGGATTTACACATTCCAGAGGCATTATCAGCTTGTCTGCCCTACTGCACACCCCAAAAGTTTCATTAAGTTACTCCTTTGACAAACGAGGTCAGCAGGCACCTTGCCTTCATTTAAATTTCCCTTCAGCCCTCGTTAGGCTGTTTTAGAGGTTCACGTGCCTTTACTGCTCTGGAAATGTAAACCAAGACTCGCCTGCTCATCAGAAGCAGCAGTTTATGAGTTCAAAGCTAAGCAGACACTCAACCCAAAAGCATTTCCAGCCCTGCCTTCCCTTCTCCCACTCACTGATGAACCTTTGGCCAAATTACACCCATTCTGCATGGGATGTGCAGGCAACATCCACCCCTCTGACCTCTGCAGAGCTTCTAAATATTTCCCAGCTGCCATAAACTAATTTACAGTTAATATGTCTAAAACCACCCAAAGGCAAAGTGCTCCCAGTGGCTTAATTTACACCAAGGGAAAAATTGGATCCACAGCTTTACAAAGGAAAGCTGCAGCACGGAGAGAATCAAGAAATCATTACCACAGTGTTGCTTAACCTGTACAGTGTATTTTTAGCTCTTAGTCCTTCACAGCTAATTCTGCTCAAGTTTTACTCCTGTAGATACAAACACCAAGGGCAACCAAACTATTTGAGCCTAAATTCCAAGTATGCAACTAAATGAGCATTTCACCTTGCTGGCTTTCCACACCTCCCAGCAGGGTTTCTGTCCCAGCATTCCCTCAGATTTTAGAAGCATCCATGGAAAGTTTCTCCACCATACATTGCAGTTTTCCAAAAAAAGCAAATGTGATGTCAGCTCAGTTATAAAGAGATCAGCAGTGCTGTATAGTGGAGTTGAAGCTATCTCAGTTGTTTCAATGGCCCTAAGAAAAAGAAAGAGGCTTCTGGGATATGCAAACCTATTATTTCTGCCATAAATGCAGCCCTGGCCCATAAAACACGAGAGGAAAGATGCACATAGCACACATTGCATAAGGAGGGAAAAAATGTACACAGGCATTTGTGGCATGCTTTGCTCCTTCCCATTTCATCTCCCCACCATCTAAACTACAGCAAAAATCCAGAAATACTGACTGGGAAGGACTGGAGCAGAACACAGGATTAGGATTTCTCAGCAACACCAAGCCCTGTTTTTTCCACTGTAAAATGGAAGATAAAAATCCAGGAGTGAAGCTCTTTGTAAAATGGCTCAAGATCCTGAGCACAGCCTGTGAGTCAAACCCAGAGCTATTAATAGGTCTCTGGATGTGTTTGTATTAGTATTTGCCTCTTGGGACTCGTAAAATAAATTAAAATACAAGCAAAAAAAAAAAAAATCCAAACAAATATTTAGTCAGGAAAGCTCCCAGCTGCTAAAAGGTGACTGCAGCAAAATTCTCCAAAATATGTGGAAGGGGTTTGGAGATAACCAAGGTAGCAGAAACAGCAATGCCAGATTGGAGCTGCTCCCCCACTGGGTTCAGTGACACCTTCAGCTCCCGGTGCCTCCCCCTCATCATGCAGCATGATGACAACTGCCAGCCCTACTGGCTGTATTTATATTTATATTTTAAAAAAACAACAAATCTCCTCACCATCTCAAAGCCTTTCTACATCACAATCTCATCTATTAGTACAAAACACTGCATTTTCTCTCAGTGCTGATGGCTGTCACTGGATCAACACTGCCTCAAATCTGTCCACACCATCACTGGGACTGATACGATTTGTTTAAATTTTAAAACACTTTACAATGAAATAATAAAAACCAAATAAAACAGTCAAAAATGTATTCAGAAAAATAAACCCCACCCAAAACACTCAAGAGATGGTTGCTTGAGTACCAGCAGCTAATTTAACATCAACATGCATAAAATATCAACTTATCAAAAATCACATTCCCTGTGGCTGGTGAGGAGGCTCTGGTATGGAATTACTGGGAAATGGAAAGAAGGGAGAGCTGCCAGCATCTACATCCAAAGCATCTTTCCAGGCTGTCAAAACCTTTGTTCTTCAGCTCAGCCACCAAGACACAGATTTCCACAGCAAACACATTAAACTGGCCATTTTCACAGCAAAACCACAAAGGAGTAACTCAGGTTTGCATAGTAGCTATTAAAAGATGAAAGACAAAAAAAATAAATAAAAAGGAGACAAACCTCCCCTCCCAGTAGATACTAAAGGGAAAATCCTTTTTCTCTGCTCTGCACCCAAGGCAGGTAGTCCTGGCTGAGGGAAGGGGAACAAAGGCTCAGTGTTACCTGTTCCACACGCCAGGGGCAGCTGAGCAGGGCCATCCCAAAGGGCCATGGCAGGCAGAGAGAGCTCGGATCCCAAATCCCCCGTCCCTGGAGCCTCCGGGGCTCCCAGGCTCGGGGATCCTCGGGAGGAACCCGCGGATTGTTCAGTGACCACGGGGGGAGCGAGGAAACTCCACCTCTCCTGTCCCACCTCCTCCTCCTCCTCCTCCTCCTCCCAGGCAGCAGCAGCAGCAGCAGCTGGGGCTGGAAAATATTTATCTGTATTTGCTATAGTTGTGGATGTGTTTGGTTTTTGTGAGCATCTATGGGTGTGCATACAATTATATGCATATATATATATATATATATATATATATATACACACACATATAATTATATATATACATATATACATATACACACATAATATCTAAATATATATATAATATAGAAACATTATTATATATAATATAGATATTATATAATATATTATACATAATATATAATATATATATTGTATAAATATATAATATATAAATATATATTACCTATAATATATTTTATATATTTATTTTATATATATACATTTATTTACATATATATATGTATTTTTATATATATATACATGTATATATATGTATTTTTATATACATAAAGGTCTGTTTTATATATTTTATATCATGTTATTTAATATTTCTATTTTATATTTAACCTAAACCTCTCCTGTCCCACCTCCTCCCAGGCAGCAGCAGCCAGGGCAGCAGAGACAGAGCTGGGATAGCAAAATTCAGCTTTTCCAGCTGTCCTGGGGGCTGAAAAATGTTTATCTATATTTCTATATTTATGGATATGCTTGGTTTGTGTGCATCTATATGCGTGCATAGAAATGCATGCACATATCTATGCATATATATATTAAATATATCTGTAAATATATACTATACAAAATAAATATAAATACATATATAGAGAGTATACAGTAGTCTATTATATATAGACTATAAATAGATATTATATATGTATATAAAATTTTATATATGAAATTATAAATATGAAATTGTAAATACAAATAATATATAATATTATCGATATTCATATCTATAACGTGAATATATCTGTTATATATTATTGTATCCTATACATTTATGTTTATATTATATATTGTTATGTTTATATTATGTACTATTATATTTATGTTATGCAATATATATTATATAGTAGTTATAATATGAATGTGCTATATATATTATATATAATATTATGAATATGAATAATATAAAATTAGAAATAATATATTTATATAGAAGTATATAAATTTAGGTATTATGTATAAAATATTGATTATATATATAGTATATATAATATGTATTTATATATATATATATAAATATTATATATATATATATATATATATATAATTTGTGTGAATTCCCGCCAGGAATTTTTCATTTTACTGTTCAAGTAGATAGAAAAAGCAGCTAAAAATAAACGAATAATTGACTACTGTAACAATAAATCACCTGTCAAACTTTGTTCCTTTGTGTCATTTGCTTATCCTAAAAGCAAAATACACAAACCATCAAGAGAAAGGAGGCTGTGACAGAGATGGTTATAGAGTATATTAGAGTATTACTCTAATATAGAGTAATACAGAGTAATAACCACCTCTCTAATACAGAGTTGGTTATAGAGTATACAGAGTATTACTCTATATTAGTGATAGAGTAAATTGGTTTTACTTATTAGCAAAATACACACACCATTAAGAGAAAGGAGGCTGTGACAGAGATGGTTAGTTATAAATAGAGTAAATTGATTTTACTTATTAGCAAAATACACACACCATTAAGAGAAAGGAGGCTGTGACAGAGATGGTTATACAGTGTATTAGAGTATATTACTCTATATTAGTTATAAATTGTTTTTATTTATTAGCAAAATACACATACCACTAAGAGAAAGGAGGCTGTGACAGAGATGGTTATAGAGTATTTTAGAGTATTCCTCTAATATAGAGTAATACAGAGTAATAACCATCTCTAATACAGAGATTATAGATTATAGAGTTTACAGATTACAGATATATCTATAGATTATAGAGTATATAGAGTATTACTCTATATTAGTTATAGAGTAAATTGTTTTGACTTATTAGCAAAATACACACATCATTAAGAGAAAGGAGGCTGTGACAGAGATGGTTATAGAGTATTTTAGAGTATTCCTCTAATACAGAGTAATAACCATCTCTCTAATACAGAGATTATAGATTATATTTAGAGATTAGAGATTGATCTATAGGTTACAGAGTATTACTCTGTATTAGTTACAGAGTAAATTGTTTTTGCTTATTAGCAAAATACACATACCATTAAGAGAAAGGGGGCTGTGACAGAGATGGTCATGGAGTATATTAGAGTATATTACTCTATATTATATTAGAGTCTATTACTCTATATTAGTTGGAAATTGTTTTGATTTATGAGCCAATCACAACCAAGCTGTGTGGAGGCTCTAGAAAGTCACAAGTTTTTCTTTCATATCTTTCAGCCTTCTGCCTGTATCCTCTCAGGATTCTTTGTATAGTCTAGTATAGTATTCCTTAATATATTATAGGTCATAAAATAATAAAATTAAAGAAAATTAGGTGTCTCTAAAACATCACACAAGTTCCAAAAATAATAAATTAGCCTTCTAAGAACATGGGGTCAGGTTCATCACTCTTCCCTGTGTGCAAATACCAGACTGCCCCTCTCTGCCAGGCACAGAGGCAAACTCGGAGCTCAGACCAGGGGGGCTCTGAGGTTTTTGGAGTGGTGAAGCCCCAGGGAAGGGCTGCAGGGTGAAGGGGCTGTTTGCTTTTTCTGCCCCAATAAGCTAATGAAGTTTGGGAGCAGTGCTGGACAGAAATTTCTTCACGCTACGCTGTCTGTTTGTGTTTGATTAATGTAAATCTTGCCAGGGCTGAGCACGCCCCGGGCTCCAGCTCTCCATTAACCAGCCAGAGTGCCACGTACAGACTGAGCAGGCAAAACCAAGATCTCTATTTTAGTCCTTGCCATAAAACCCAGAGAACTCCACCAAACTCATTTCTGGTGAGCTGATTTGAATTACACTCCTCCTCACTGAATTCTGCTTTTTTTCCCCCCTTCCCCAAATTAAAAAATGAAACTGCAGCAAACCACTTTAATATATTAATGAGTTATTTTCTGTTTAGATTATTTTCTTTTCAGATTATTTTCTTTTCAGATTATTTTTTCTTTAGATTTCCTCAGTTCTCATGACCAAATTTTTCAGCCCGTCCAAGGGATGCTGGTACCAAACATCATCTCCAAGCCACAACTGCAGCAAGGCTGCAATTACCCAAAAGACAGGAAGCCAAAGAAATCAACTCCTACCCCTCCATCTCCCTGCTCCATGCAATCATTTCCCAGCCAGAACTTGTATTTTCCATGCTTCTCCCTTTCCCAGTGGCATGCATTATCATTTTTGAAATAGCAGAGGCCTCTGTCTCATTGGTTCCTATTTTGAAACGTTTGCCCAGCTCCTCAATTTTCTAGGAATTTCACAAATCAGAAAATGTCAGCTGTCCAAAAGAAAATGGTAACCAGAGGGAAGGAGAAAGCCAGGCCAGGATCAGCTCAGATCCTCAGAGGAACATTCCTGTCACAATCCTTGGGAAGGGAAAAAATTATCAATACTGGGATTTTAACCACTGTGGAATCACAGAGTTAATGAAACCAGGGGAAAGGGGCTGAAAATCCCAGTTCATTATTCATGCCTGAGTGAGAATCACATGCACCAAACAGCCTCTGCTGAGGGTGTCAAAACAGAGGTATTTTTAAACTTGGGTTACAGTCTAAAATCAAACATTTCCACATTTTTCTCCCTAATGCTTCTCATTATCAAGTGAAACACAGATGGGACAATCTGAAAGACCAACAAACCTTAACTTACTAAAGGATATTTTGGTTAAAACATTGATATTTCCTATTTCCTTCACTGTACAGAGCAAATTCACATTTCCCAGCTGCCTGCCTCAGTTTACCCCTACCACCAATTTAAGGTTGCAGGTTGCTTTACAATCATAAAAATACATAAAACATTATAGAGTATTATGTATTATTTTATATATTTTATCTACTTATTTATGTCTTTTACATATTTATGTCTTTTATAGATGTTTTATATATATATATACATATATATATATATATAAAATACTTGCAAAAAGACCCTCAAATTCATCCATTTTAAATTTTCATGCAAAATATTTAACTTGAAGTCATTAAAGTCAGTGAGGAGGAACCAGGAATCCAAAAGGAATATGCTTCAAGGCCTTTAACTCAGAAGGGACATTTTCAATTCCCTCAAACATAACAATTCTGTTGCTGGCGTGAGCACTTGGGAAAATAAATGCATTTGTACCATAAAACAAGCTTAAAAGGGTCAGAAATGGATATTGCAGTTCCTCTTTCTTACAAAGGAGTCAAACAGACTTTGAAGAACCCAAATGAAATTTCAGTCCATCAGGAAAAACATTTAATATTTTAAAAAAGGACTTTAGGGCACAGTCATGTAAGGCTTAACTGTTGTCTGCAATTTTTTTTTTTTTTTTTTTGCTTATGGAAATAATTTACTTTAAAAAATGAGAGGATTAATTTTTACTTCTATTTTATCGACAGTTTTAGGGAGAAAGCAACACAATACATCCCTTTCAAGTGCAAACCAACACAGCTGCCAGGAAACAGTGGAAAAACAAGAAAGATTCAGGAATGGAAGCTTCTGTCTTGCTTCCTACTCTGATTTCCCAGATTTCCTTCCCCCAGCACGCTCAGTCACAGGACATAATAAGAAAAGAATTTGGAGGAGGGGGAAAAAAATGACCATAAAAAGCAAGAAAGTCTGATGCAATCAGGTTTTTAGGAGAAATTAAGAGATAGCCAAGAAATGGTGAGGACTGGAAAGGGAATATCCCTGTTTTAAATCCACGGGGATTTCTACAGTCCTGGACAACAGCAGGGGAGGAAGATAAGGAAAAAGTATGGAAAAAATACATAATTATAGAAGAAATCTCTCCTAAGAACATGGGAAAGATGGAGTAGGAATAAGCAGTGATTTAGAGAGTTGTCTTGGCCTATTGAAAGAATAATAAAAGTAATGAAAATTAAGTGTTTCTAAAGCATCACACAAGTTCCAAGCCTGAATATCCCAACATTTTCCAATCTCTGTGCTCCATCCTTCATTACAAAGAACGGCAATTTTGGTCTCCAATATTTTGTATTGCTTAAGGAATTCTCTCCTCCTTGCAAAGCTCCTCCACTCATTCAACCCCAGCTCTGTGCTGCTCAGGCTGGGCTATGGTCACAACCCTCTTTAGAGAGCTGTCTTTGCCTGTTTAGAGTAAAAAAATAATAAAATTAATGAAAATTAAGTGCTTCTAAAACATCACACAAGTTCCAGGCCTGAACATCCCAGAATTCTTCAATCTCCGTGCAAGGAACAGCAATTCCGGCCCCCGATATTTTGCATTGATTAAGGAATTCCCTCCTCCTTGCAAAGCTCCTCCCCTGGTTCAATCCCAGCTCTGTGCTGGCCAGGCTGGCCTTTGGTAAATATTTACACAGAATTTCCAGACCTTTCCCCCAGCAAGGAGCAGGCCTGGGAAAAGCAGAACTTCCCAGAACTTCCCAGGGCTGCCCAGGGCGGGAGGCGAGCGCTCCCCAAGGAATGGAGTCCCCACCCCTGTGGAAAGGATCCAGGAGGATCCAGCATCCCTGGATGTGTGGCACATCCCATCCTGCAGGGCTGGGGGAGCCCTGCCAGGAAATCCTCGGCCTTCAGCTCCCCAGATTCCCAGGATCCTGTTTGGGATGTGGGAACTGCCCCTGGAAGTGTCCAAGACCAGCCTGGCATAGTGCAAGGTGCCCCTGCCCATGGGATAAAATCACCTCTAAGGTCCCTCCAAACCCAGCCCAGGCTGGGATTCCATCACGTGGCATTGGCACCTTAGAGAGGCCAAACCTCACTCAGAATTTCTGGGAAATTCAATCAGGTATGGATGAAAAAAATCTGTTATTGGTAAAGAATTCCATGCAGACCAGGATATGGATAGATGGACACAGGCATTTTCAAGCAGTGAATCCCTAATATTATAAAACATCACATCAATAAATAAAAAGCTTGCCAACACTTTTTATTAGCCCCAAAAATCCCCAGTGAGAGAATGGCTGCCCAATTCCCCCATCAGAAGATCCAAATACTCCACAGAGCTTTGCATTAGCACTGACCCTCATTCTCTCCCTTTTCTTTAGGCTCAGAATGTTCATTCCTCCTATTTTATATCAAGGAACAAAGTCCATCCCACACATCCTAAATAAACAGGAACTAGCAGAGGACTGCTATGGGTTGGGGTTTTTTTGAGAGAATATGTAAATATTAAAGTACAGACAAGAAGAAATGTAAGAAATCTGACATATTTCAGCAAGGACTCAGAGTCCACCCAATGGCCTGCACCTTTCAGACACATCTGAGAAACACCTGAGTCTTTTCAAGCACGAAAATCCTGCCCTGCTCTCTCAGTACATCCCAAAAAAGCCATAAACCTGTTAGAGGCACAGAACTGCACTTTAATCAAGCGTGGGGAATTTAAAATTTTCTTTTCTCCATCAAAAAAAAAAAGAATCTGTGTGTTGTCTCAAAACCTCTCATTGCTCTACAAGCAGCAAAGGACTAAGAAATTTTTTCCTCTGGGTTATGTTTTCTGGAGAGCAGGAGACAACCTGATGAAGAAATGAGTTAATATTTGATGTGAGTATCCCAGCTATGCTGGGTTACATAAGAGGCAGTGGAAGATAAAGACCCAGCAGCTCCCTCTGAGGAATTTCTGCAAGTCAGAGGAGACAGCTGAAGGACAGCTTAGAGCAGATCAAATAATCATTTTCCAAAGCCACTGCTTCACACAGACCAACCCTTCGTTACCTCAGCTCCTTCAATTACTGGAACTTAGCTGGGAAAACAAAAAAACTGAGGTTCAGAAACAGGAAATTGTTTTTGCAGTAAAATGGAGATGGACAATTGAAGTGGGAATGCTGCTCAGATCAGCCATTCTGCCTTACATCAGCACCAGAATTCCTCTTTTAACGAAGAAGTGACACCTTGGGATGCACAGAAAATATCACAGATATTTGGCACATTCAACTTATTTAGGAAGGCAATGCACAAGCCAGAATTCCTGCAAACTTTCAGTGTTGTTCAACTATTTTGCTATATACTATTCAATTATTTTGCTATATTTTTCAGCTATTTTGCTATATTTTTTCAACTATTTTGCTATATACTTTTATATTATATAATATATACTTTTATATAAAATATGAAATTGTAAATATAAATCATGCATAATATTATATATATGAATATATATAATGTGAATATAATATATTCTAGATTATATATTTTCTATGGTATTTATTATTATACTTACATATTATTATACCTACATATTATTATACTCATAGATTATTATACTCATAGATTATTATACTCATAGATTATATATTATATAAGAGGTAAGCAAATGTTTTTAGGATGCAGATGAGAATGCCTTAAGAAAAGCCCTCAATTTTTCAAGTACAATCATGGGCTGTAACAGTCCCTGAATGAAACCTGAGGACAGCACCTGCACCATGCCAGGGAAAATTCAAATTCAAGCAGGCACAGAAGATAGAAAAGATTAAATGCCATGCAGAAGTACTACCCACAAGGGAAAAAGCAAAAAGTGATCAAGTGAGTGGGTGGGAAAATCAACTTTCTTGCTGGAGCTACAACTCAATTTATTATTTAGGATGATTCAGCACCTAAATCCTGTGCTCTGGACAAAAGCACCTCCTGGGCTGCAGGCAGCTGAGCAAAAAACCCAGCTCAGCAAAAGTTAGGCTTAGACTGGCAACCCAGCTTAGAGTCAATCATTACAAGGCTGAGGCACAGCTGTCTGCTTTTAATGCACGGCTGCATTAACCCTCAGCAAAGTGCTTTAAAATCAGCCCTAAAAAAAAATTAAAAAAAAAAAAAAGAGAACACTGAATCATTAAAACTTTCAGCACAGAATTTTAACTCCGAGCATTTGCTGCTAATAGATATTACTGGAGTGATCTAAGCCAAGAAAAGAATTACAGAAAATTATCATTTTCGACTGTGTCACCCAACAAGCAGCCGAATGGTTTCTACAGACAGTAATTAAAATAAGAAAGTTCTGGTACAAATATGGAAACTGATTAAAAGACAGCTGTGAAGCCTGCTAAATCTGTGATAAAAAAAAATAAATCTGCACAAGCAAAACATGAAAGATCCTTTATGAAAGAAAACCCTCTTTCAGTTTCATTGTCTGGGCTGACTTCTGGCATAGGAAAATGAGTTCTATGGAGCTGCATTGAAAAGGTCACCGAGTTTCCTTCCTTGATCTTTTACCATGAACCATTTTAGAAGGCATTAAACATTTCAGAACAGCCTATCTAAACAAATTTTTGCTTATCCTGTCATTGAATTAAGTTCAACCAATTCCAGTAAGTTTGACCAAGAAAAAAAAAAGCCCCCCCTAAGTAGCTCTAAAATATAATATTTATGCCAGCCACTAAATGCAAACTTGAGTCCATGCCAAAACAGCATAAATTAGAAAAAAGTCATTATTCTATAGCTGACAATTTGAAAAGAGAGCAGTGAGAGCTGGGAAACTCCATTTGCTAAGGCAAAATCCATTTCATTCACAGCAAACTGACCCCAGTTGTTAAATCTGTGTCATAATTCAGAGAGGGAGAAAAAACACAGCACCAATTCCATGGATTTAGCACTCAATACCTTGTTGTGCTTCACTCCAGGGCAGGGAATTGTCAGCAGTAAATACTTCCAGGCCTGTAAAACTCCATGAACTGCTCACTATTTGTCAAGAAGCAGGGAGGGAGGGGCAGACCTTCATTTATTCTTTCCAAAGAATTTTTGCAGGTCCTTTTTAATTCACCGTAAATTTCATCCCAGCCCAGGTTTACAGTACAAAACATAAACAGACTCAAGGACAGGATCAAACATCAAAATGCTGACCCCAGAACGAGTCAGGACTGGTTTTATCATTATTCCATTCCCACACCTGCAGCCTTATAGACCCAAATTCAAAAAGCAGGGAAGAAAAACCCAAGTAAAAATGCAATTTAGCAATACCTGTACTCACAGCCCCAGCCTCTGAAAAGGCATAAATCTATTTTTAATGCATTAAAACACAGTTTTATTTTACCACTGGCTTCAGTACAACAAAAACCACACAAATTTAGATTTGCCAGTGTTTCCAGGTACTGTTAATGAGCAAAACACCAGCTTATGTCCCCCAAAATTCACTTTATTTTTGACTCTGTTCTCCAGCCAACATTGGGATAACCCACAGCCTTTTCCAGGGCTCTGCATCTCCCCTTCCCCTAAAGGCCAGCACCAAAGGCACACACAGGGAGGAAAGGGAGGTTTCAAACCTTGCCAGGAAGTTTCATTGTTTAACTCCAATTTTATTGTTTAACTCCAATTTTATTGTTTAACTCCTGCATCTGCCCCTGGTTTGAGACTCCACAGCAGGAGGGTTCACACAGCTCACTGCCCCTCCTCTGAGGGGCCTGGCAGCTGATTCACCTGAAATTTTTATTCTTTACTCATCATATATTTGCACTGTGCTGGACATGAGATGCTTCCTGCTCCTCAGCAGGGCAGACATCAGGGAAATGTTAACCCAGTGCCTGCTTTGCAGGGAACATTTGACCATCAAATTGACAAGAAGAAGTGTTATAATTTGCTTTAGCAGAGCAGGCACACAGCTCACCCACAGAAAGCTGAATTATCCATCAAATAGATAACACAAAGTGTTATAATTTCTGTTTTAGCAGAGCATGCACACAGCTCACCTACAGAAAGTTGAATTATCCATCAAACAGAAATCAGGGAAATTTTAACCCAGTGCCTGCTGTGCAGGTAACATTTGACCATCAAATAGACAACATTTAGACAACATGCTTTAGCAGAGCAGGCACACAGCTCACCCACAGAAAGCTGAATTATCCATCAAATAGATAACACAAAGTGTTATAATTTCTGTTTTAGCAGAGCATACACACAGATCAGCTACAAAAATTGAATTATCCATCGAATAGACAACATGAAGTGTTATAATTTCTGTTTTAGCAGAGCATGCACACACCTCACCCACAGAAAGTTGAATTATCCATCAAACAGAAATCAGGGAAATTTTAACCCAGTGCCTGCTTTGCAGGGAACATTTGACCATCAAATAGATAAAATGAAGTGTTATAATTTCTGTTTTAGCAGAGCATGCACACAGCTCACCTACAGAAAGCTGAATTATGCTGGCTGTTAGCAGCTGGATCAGAGTCACCCATGCCTAAAAAAAAACCACAACTCTCTCCCTGTTTGCTGTCCTGGCAAACTCTAAATGCCCAAACAACCTTTCATTTCCAATTTCCTCTGTATCAACCAGGCACATTCATCACCCATCAGCTGCCCACATCTCACAGGATGAACAAAATGTTGTGTTAGCACCAGAACCAGCAGCTGAGCTTGAGGAACTGAGATGGTCCAAAAACCTTTTTGTCCAGGATTTTCTCCTGGGAAGCTGAGAAGCTTCAGAGAAAAATGAAAATAACAATTATCTGATTTTCTTCTATGTTTTGCTGCTTTAGAATGTGGTTTGGGCATTGTTTACTAACAGGTGATTGTTTCATTACTTTCTGCTGTGAATTGTTTTTATTTAATGGCCAGTTGGGGCCAAGCTGTGTCAGACTCTGGAAGGAGTCACAAGTTTTCATTATTATCTTTTTAGCCTTCTGTCCGTATCCTTTAGTACAGTTTAGTATAGTGTTCTTTAATATAATATAGCATCATAAAATAATAAATTAGCCTTCTGAGAACATGGAGTCAGATTCATCATTCTTTCCTTCCTTCGTTGGGGGTCTCTGAAAAATCCCACAAAGCTGTAAATGTAAAAATTAAGTCCTGGTCAGCAGCAGAATGTCAGTGCTGAGTGCATTAAATTATTAAATATTTAAGGTCTTTAACACCCATGTGCTGTGCCATTCACAGCTGGACAAGATTATAAGAAGTCACTGCAACAAGTTTTTCCATTTTGTCGAGCACCTCCAGCCAATGCAACTTGGATTTAATTTTTTGAAGCGAGTTATGCTGCTCTTTTTGGATATAGCATAAAAAGGCATCCATGTGTTCACCAGAAGCATTAAGGAACTGAGACGGTCCAAGACAGCCCATTTACAGAAAAGAAACCTGTAAATGTAAAAACGAAGCCCTGGTCAGCAGCAGAATGTCAGTGCTATCAAAGCACAGGGAAATGCAGTTTTCTCCCAGCTCAGTAAGGTAACTCCTCCCAAGGTATTTGCAGCAGCAGGGAAACCTCCAGGATGCCAGAGCAGGGTTTTAATCTAAAGCAAACATCTCCACGTGATGGAACAGAGGGAGAGGGGCAGAGCCCAGGCAGCTCCCGGGCCTACAGACAAAATTCATTTCTGCTGGGCATTTCCTCCTGCACATCTTCATGGAACTGGGGAACAGACCCAGGGATGCTGCCACCAGTGTCAGCACAACTGAGAGAGAATTCCCTAAAATCCCAGGTATTTGAGAGGGCTCCTCACTGCCACACAGCTCCTCACAGCTGTATTTTACATTTATTCTAATTTACTGCCACAGCAAGGTGATCCAAATGCAACTCGGAGGAGAAGATGAAGAGATTTTCACATTGAAATTTACAATTTAAATAAACAAATCATAGTCCTTGTTTGAAGTGTCCAGAGTCCCTTTGTGCTCATCCCCAAAACCAATTACAAACTACCTTTTTTATTTAACAAAAAGAAAAAAAGAACAACAAACCCCACCTCATTATTTGCATGTTCTTTGTTATTTTTCTCCTTCTTTGAAATGCTCTTTTGGGGCAAGCTTTTTGATCTAAAAGGCATTTAATTAAACAAAAAGAATCAAAGAAAGGAAAACTCTAAATCCCTATATACACTCTACAGCAGCATTTATTTGGGGGGAATATATTCCACAAAATTAAATTTATAATATATATTCCCAGGGATTGTGCCTGGATTACCAGGGACAGAACACAGCCAGATTCCCCCATAAAAAAAAACAGGGAAACCAATTTATTTCAAGTGTAAACTTTAAGTTTCTTGAGACCTTTGCTGATCAAATCCCATCAGTATCCTAAGAATCAATCTGGAGATGTGAAGGAGCCATTTTCTGTGGATATGGAGAGCGACAGATGGAGCAAAAATTTTCAGCAGATTCTGGGTTGCTGTGATGTTCCTGTGAGGAAGCTCAGCTGAGCCACCTCCCAGGAGCTGGGATGGTGATAAAAACAGATATAGATTTTAAAAATTAAATATAAAAATATTTAAAAAATAAAAAATAAACCATAAAAAGAATAAAAAATTTAAAAATACAAAATAAGACATAAGAAATAAAAATTAAAAATAAATAAAATATAAAGAATATAAAGAATAAGAATATAAAGATAAGAATAAAAAATAAAAATATAAGAATAAGAATATAAAAATAAGAATAAGAATATAAAGAATATAAAAATAAAAATATAAAAATATAAAATATATAAAAATATAAAATATATAAAAATATAAAGATAAAAATATAAATATAAAAATATAAAGATAAAAATATAGAAAATAAAAATATAGAAAATAAAAATAAATATAAAAATAAAAATATAAAAAATATTAAAAATAAAAATATTAAAAATAAAAATATAAAAATAGGTTTAAAAATACAAAAATAAAAAAAAACTTAAAAGGGAGTTGGAAGGGACAGGTTCTTTTCATCTGGCTGAATTCCAGGGAGAGGATTTAGAGTTTTCCAGGCAGCCCAAAACTGCTGCAAAGCTGTTTCCTCTCCCCCTCCCAGCCAAGCTGAATTCTCTGCTTCTGGGGGAGGAAGAGCAGCACCCGGGGCCTGTCCCCTCCTGCTGACCCCCAGGCAGGCAATGCCATCCACCCTGCCAGCAAAAAAGGGTTTTCCTGCCCTAAACCTGGGCTTGCGCCTGCATGGGCAGGGCCAGGAGCCCCAGGGACAGGAGGGAGGGAGGCCAAGGTGAGGGGTGAGCAGGTGCAGACACCAAAAAGCAACTGCTGGATGTCCCTGGGAGTGTGAGAGCTGATAATGAGCTGCTGCAAGGGAAGGGAGAGGAGGTCAGGCCGTGCTGTGCCATACATTCAGCTGAAGCTGCACTGCTTAACGTCCAAAGTAAACACCACTGCAGCATTTACAGCCAGCACCAACATTCCTGCAGCTTTCCAGACTGCAAGAAACATGTGCTTGCCTTTTTTCTCCCCCTTTTTTCCCCTCACTATTTAATTCTCACAGCAGTTTCCATAACGTGAGGGACCAACTTGGGGCTTTCAGTTGTACTCAAAGGGGCAAATAATATTTACCAATTCCCAATATTATCAAACTCTTACAATGAAGTACCTGAAGAGATCAGATATCTAGATGCCATATCTCAGAAAGATGCAGTGCTTGCCTTTTTTTCCCCTTTTTCCCTCACTATTTCATTCTCACAGCAGTTTCCATAATGTGAGGGACCATCTTGGGGCTTTTAGTTGTCCTCAAAGGAGCAAATCTTATTTACCAATTCCCAGTATTACCAAACTGTTACACCAAATCACCCAGCAATGAAGTATCCAAAGAGATCAGAAATCCAGATATCAGACAGATATACTGCAAGAAACATGTGCTTGCCTTTTTCTCCTTCATTATTTCATTCCCACAGCAGTTTCCATAACCTGAGTGACCTGAGTGTAAAACTTGGGGATTCCAGTTGTACTCAAAGGGGCAAATAATATTTACCAATTCCCAGTATTATCAAACTCTTACACCAATGAAGTATCTAAAGGAGATGAGATATCTAGAGATCAGATGTCAGAAAGATATACTGCAAGAAACACGTGCCTGCCTTTTTTTCCCCTCAGTATTTCATTCCCACAGCAGTTTCCATAACCTGAGTGACCTGAGTGTAAAACTTGGGGCTTTCAGTTGTCCTCAAAGGGGCTGCTGTGCTTGGCAAACAATATTTACCAATTCCCAGTATCAAATCAAATCACCCAGCACTGAAGTATCTAAACCTAGAGATCAGATATCTAAAGAGATAATCCAGATATTTCTAGGGAGTAATGACCTAGAGAGCTCTGCTCTCTTAGATCATTATTTCTGAATTATTGCAAGGTGTTTGCCTTTACATTATTTCTGAATTATTACAAGGTGTTTTCCTTTCCTGCTGATGGTTCAGGGCAGAGCAGCACCTGCACAGGTGCTCCTCTGGGCACCCTCCAGCCTTCAACACATCCTCCCAGCAAAGCAAACCCCACAAGAAGTGCAGAGGGCTCTGTGCAGGATCCCTGAGCACCTTCCCCAGCACAGCCACCGAGGCTGCTGGTTTGTTCAGATCACATCTGTGCCCACAGGAACCACTTCCACTCCCCAGACCACAGGGCAAACCACAGCCTCCGAACAGGAACAAACTGCAAAGCTGCACCTCAGCACCAGGACATCTCTTTTAGCCTTGGCACACCAGGAGTGCCCCCATCCTCACATTTAGGAAGCCCACATGATATGAATGATATAAATTCACTTTCTTCTACTGCAGCTCCCCCTGGATATTTGCCAGAGCTGATGCTGCTGCCTCAGTCAGGACAGAGTCTGCAGCAGCAGGGAAAATCCCTCTTTTAAATCCCCAGAACAGCAGCTTGCTTTTGGCTGAGGTCACTGCCTCATTTAGGACACCATAATAATTATGATTAAACAACAACAACGAAAAAATCCTATTGACACAGAGCAGAAAACAACGCTGTGCTTGTGAGCAGCAGCTTTGAAAGAAGAACAGGAATTGTTGTTCCCAGAAGAACAGGAATTATCAGGACACTGCCACATGGGAGCTGTTGCCCCCCAGGGCAGCCAGAGGGGCACTCCCAGGCTCTGAAGGGGCTCCTGCAGCCCTGCCTTGTCAGGGCTCTCTGCCCTCCAGGAGCAGCTCCTGGCCCCGGGGCAGGCAGGAAACCTCTCTCCTATCTGGCAGCTGCCACCATTTCTCTCCCTCTCACTCACTTCCTATTGATTTCTCCTGTCTTGCACTGCAGCTTTTTCCTATTTCCTCTCTCTGCTGGCTCGTTATGGCTTCCCTCCTTGAATTCTCTCCCTTTCCACGTTTTCCATCCCTTTTCTGGCAGCAGAACCCTCTTTTTGCATCTGGGCACAGCAGAAAGGCAGCGGTGCCACACTCAGAGGAGACGCCTTGTCTGAAGTGCTGCCAAGGAGCTGCACCAACAGCCACTATCATAACAGGCTAAAAAAGACTTTCAAGCAGCCATCAGATGCTTCAGGTGAGCCTGCAGGTTGAAGCTTGTATGTTTATGGGAGTGGTGGACTCCCAGTCCTCTGCCTGTCTCACATCAGTCTGGTGCTTCATTAAACACATGGGGCTTTTCCTCCACGCTGGGAAATGCTTGCTCAGGTCAATCCAGGTCCCACCTAAGTCTTCCAGGCCCTCTCCAGCACTGCAGCTCACTGTAGAAAAGAGTGTTGAACTCTTCTTAGGTTACTGATTCCACCTGGGAACTCACCCAGGACTGCAGGTGATGGCACAAACCAGGACTCACTGCCTGCAAGTAAATTCAGGAGCAGCTTCTCACACAGACAAGAGTCCATTGTGCTGCTACTCACAGGTTCAATAAGGAACAGCACCTGAACAAAATTCAGTTTCCCACCAATATCCCTGAAAATTTCCAAAACACATTGCAAGAGCTCAGGAGTAAAACCAGTTTGAGTCCTGCCCTTGCAGCCACAGCCCTTGTGCCAACTGAGAGCAACCAAGAGCTGCCAGAACATGGAGATTCCCTCTTAGGTTTTGAACATTTCAGCCTCTTTGTAGCACCAAGAGAGGCCTTGCTGCTTAATTCACACAGTTCAACTTTTACCCAAGCCTGCTCCCTGCCCATTAAAGGTTTATTTTTTGGAAGAGCTGAGCCCCAGTGCCACTTGTGACCGTGTCCCTCCTGCCAGGACAGCTGACAGCATCCCAGGGATGGACAGGACAATGACCCACACCACACCAGAATTATTCCAAGTACAGAAACCTGTGCTGTGATCTTTGCCAGTGCCACAGCAATTCCATGAAACGCTTTTGCCACCGAACATCCCAGCCCAGACCTTTCAGCCTTGTCAAAACAGAGCTTAAAATAGCCCCAAAGGATCACATTGAAGTGTTTGCCAACAAATGTAAACAGCAATGTTTCTTATTTACCATCAGGCTGCAAGAAAGGGTTCCTGCCCATGGGCCTCAGAAGTCAAACAGACACAACACTGAAAATCCTCAAGGAAAGGATGCAGGGTGATAACAAAACATCCAGACGATTTGTGAGTGTCACAGGCTGAACACTGTTTGTTTGGCTTTTACTATTTATACTTTGCTTACATTTGAAACATAAGGACGCTGTTTTTTCCTGTCATTTTAATGTATTTATTTTTACATGTTTTCTTTTCAAAGAAAAAAGAGTAAACGTCGCTTCTTCCTGTCTTTTTCTAAGTGTGCTGTTACTATTTTGTATGTATCCTGTCTTGTATTTTATCCCTTTTGCATTCTTAATCAAACACTGCACGTTTTACATCCCTTTTCATTTTACTGATTCCCTTCCTGCTGCTTCTCCTGTCCTTATTTTAAGCCCTCTCTTCTGATGTTGAGATATTACCAACATCCAGGCTCCTGACCCTTCGTTTAATCAAGCTGAGACATGAACTAAGACTTTTATTCTTTAAACCTAATAATTATCCAGAGCAGGGCCACAGAACACAGCATCACCTACCTGAAAATATGCATTTAAATCTATTTTCTTTTAGTGCTATTGACATCTCTTACACAGGAAAATCTGCTTATCTCAAAGCAGATAAAATATCAGAGGGAGTGCTTAGGCAGAGGAATATCTGGAATGCTACAAGAAGCATTTTTAAGCAATATATCCACTAGAAACACGAGGATAATACAAATGGGATTCGTTAATAAATCTCCAACTGCTAATTTTCAGAGGGAAGGAAGAGGTTTTCAGGGAGAAACCTGGAGGATAAAGGCTCAAGGAAAGAGGCTGAGCTTATCTTCCAAGCAGCACAGCCAACATTTCTCCCTGGTGACCCCGAGGACCACCCCGAGGAGGAGTGGAGAATTCAGTCCCAAAGCAAACACTGAGACACTCTGCAGAACTACACACAGGGCTGCCCAGGTGGGGCTGAGGATTCTAACCATGAAGGTAAAGGGTACTGCTCAAAGTACTGCAGGAAAAATGGGAAAGCAACAGTTCATTTCAAGATTCCTGTTGGTTGTACTCCAAAGCTTCTTGGGAAAACAGGAGCTGTCACTGAAGCTACTCAAATTCTTTAGGCACAAATTCACTGCGAGACCCCACTGCAGGAAAGAACCAAATAATCCTGGTGTCTAGCCATGAAATATGGAAAATAACAGGAATCCTGGTGCCTAGCCATGAAATATGGAAAATAACAGGAATCCTGGTGTCTAGCCATGAAATATGGAAAATAACAGGTACAGGTGTGTGTGCCACCTTCCCCAGGCAAATTCACCAATGCGCTCAACAGCCTCAGGATGCACTGCAGAAATCTCCAGCCCCTAAATCACTACTTCTACAACAAAACACCACTTTGCACTAATCACTGCTTCTACAAAACCATCACTTGTACAGCAAGGTCCAGAGCAGTTGTGAGAGGGAACAGAGGGCTCTTTGATTTCCAGCAGGACGACTGCGCTCGCTGCTGTCACCCTCCAGGACCAAGGAGCTCTCCTCCCACACAGGTCATGGAAGCCAAAGGACTTCAGTGAACACCCACAAATCCCACCAGTGAACCTCAGCAAGCTCCAAGGGCAAGCTGCACCTTCCTTCTCAAGCTAGGACAGCACCGAGTCTTTTTTTTTTTTTTTTTTTTTTTTTTTTTTTTTTTTTGCTGCTAAATTCCTGCAGATTTGGAATTTTGAAAATCTAAAATCGAAAGAGCCAATATCTCGGTCTCTTTCTCAAGCCATCCGTTTGAAATGTTAAAGTGCATTTTTTTTTTCTTGCTGCTAAATTCCTGCAGATGTGGAATTTTGAAAATCTGAAATGGAAGGAGCCAACATCCTGGTCCCTTTCCTAACTCATCCATTTGAAATGTTAAAATGCCATTAACAGGAGTTCTGTGCACAGGGAGAATTATACAATTGGGCTCGCAGATGAAATATCATTCCTGCCTCCACCCAAATAATCACAACGCCCACAGCTCTACTCAAAACTAGAAAATCAAGCTCACCTCAGCTCCTGTCTCCAGTAAAAGCCCTAATAAACTATGCAACATCAAGTGGTAGCATTTGTGTCCCAGCCAGCAGTAAACACCCCAGACAGTCCTCTCCTCTGCCAGCCTCAAGGACAGCAGAATAAAACAGGAATTTATGCACAGACTCTGTCAACTGCTAATTTCCAAACATAGCCAAGGCACAATGATGAAAAGCCCCACTCAAAGACTATTATTCTTTTTAATCCTTAGATGCCATGCTGCAGCCCATTTTCCATAAATACTGGATTTTACTAACTCTACTAATTTAAAAAATGCATGAAAATGACATCTAACTAAGATGTGACTTTCTGTGCAGTTCTTACCCTGCTGGAAGAAATAAAATCCTTTTTTCCCCACCATACAGTCCAAGAATTCCCATTTACTACAGGGACTTCCAAAGAGCCAGAGACAGGGAAAGTGCATCTAAGGCAGATAAGAAACAATTAGAGTCTATTTTAATACCAAGTCAGGAGCAAATCACCAATTAAAACTTCTCAAGGGTAATTATGTGTAAATTCTACCTCTGCTGTTTTCCAATCATAGCAACAGAAACTACAGCAGGGTTATAAATAAAACTCATTTGCAAGCAACTGCAGAGAAGAGTCACCAGTTCCTCAGCGAGGTCCTGCAAAAAGCAAGAGCCTCCTTTCTTTTATTGGCCTTTAATAAACAGAATGAAACATAAAGCAAGTCCTGCAGCCGTGCAATTGCTCAACCCTGAAGTGTGTTTGGAACGGCGACAGGAAGAAAAATACAGTTAACTCCGAGAGTGAAAAAAAATTAATGGCACACAAATGTTTCTTCAGTGTCATAACAGGATACAGCCGAGCTCGGGCCGGCCTTTGGTGGCCAAGCAGAGGCTGGAAATGGCTGAATTTCAGAATTCCAGCCTGGCCCCAGCGTGGCCTTGGGAAGAATAAAGGCCTTATCTCACTCGGCCATGCACAGCACACAGCAACGCCCAGAGCTGGCCAGGAGAGCTCCAGAGGCAGGGAACGTGGGCACACTGCAGCAGAAACAGGAAAACTCCTCCAACAAACCCTGCCCAGCTGCCTGCCACCCCTCAGCCGGTCACGGATGGACTCAAATCTGCAATCCCCCCACCAAAAACAGCACCCAGCAACAAAAATCCAACCCTGCACCAGCGAGCGGCCAAAAATAGATTATATTTTTTTCGGGTTAAAAGATATGGGAAGTCTCACCTAAATGCAGAGCTGGATGAAGCTCAGTCACCTGACTGATGTCAGACACCTTTAGGATAATAAAAGGCGCCCTGGATGTGAAGATTTCCTTCCACTAACGATCAAGTCGAGCCAGATGAGCAGCTCAGGGGTGTCTGCCTCAGAGAGTTCCTAAGCTCAGCAAGATAAACGCCACCTTAGGAGGCCTCTGAACAAATACAGCACAGCTAAGGGAGGATTAAATGAAGAGGGTGTAAATGTTTACAAACATAAAGGAGCAGAGCAATAAGGCTGCAGATGAAGAGTTTGATATGCTCCAATGGGCACCAGGACTATGAAGGAAAAAAAAAAAAAAGAAAAAAAAGCAGCTGACAAAGTCAAAGAACATCCTGAGGGAAAGAAGGGGAAGTTAAATCAGTGTTTAACTCCCTCAAACCACCCAGCAGCCGTGCAAGGCACCATGGCTCTCCTGGAGAACGCTCTGCTGATGTGTTTTTAAGCCTCAAGTGCTCTTTAGGAGATAATTTTCTGTCTGCCTGCACCCTTTAGGTGCTCCCCCAAAAGCTGACAGGGAGCAGTGTGTGTCAGGAGCTCCTCCACCGACTCAGAACAGCCGTTTCACCCCCAGGAGCCTTTAACATCTGCTCTGCCTTTTTTGTTTAATGCCTGATATCCCCCCACTCCCCCAGGCACTCCCTTCCCTCCAGACTGAAGGCACTTGAAGGAAAAGACACCAGAAATCGATGCTGCTTTGGGAGTTCTGATAACAGCATCTGAGCATAACCACTACCAAAACTAGCTGGGTTAAGATTTAGTCCACAGAGAGAATGAGCCCAGACACACTCAGATATGAACTGGCCTGAGTGCATTTCAGCAGTGCCAGACACTAAAATCCATTCAACTTTCCTGGGAAAGAGAACAAAAATAAAATTTAAAAAAAAAAAAAAAAGGAGGGGACTTAATAAAATCATCATCTATCATCCTGGATGCAAAACAGCATTAGAAATGGCCATCCATATACTCCTAATTTACATATTTATATATAAATTTTAATATATATAATATATAATTTATAAATTTATATATTATAAATAAATATTATAAATAAATATTATATATTTTATATAATATATATTATATTTATATATAAATTTTATGTAAAATTTATATAAAATTATATATAAATTTATATTTTTAACGGTAATCATGACATCATCAAGAGATAGAAAATATGTCAAGGATGAGAAGTGCAGCCTGCATGAGGGAAATGTGACAGCTGTCATATCACTGGCACCTTAAACTGCAGGGATACCAAAGGAAATATCTGCTGTCTGTAATGTGGATTTAAGCAGCTCTATATATGCAAAATGCAAATATGTAAAGCTAATATGGAGAAAAATCCAAGCCCAAGCTGCCCTATTATATTCCTAATACCATCTGGCATGGATGCAAGCTGGGTTTCCCTGGTTTAAGGCAATTCCCATCTCAATCCCACCAAGGAAGGTGACTGACAAACACAAAGAGAATTGAACATGTCAGATGATTTATACCATGGAGATCTAATGACAGTGGAAGCATCAATATTATTTCTATGGCACCTGCTTTGCATTCTGAGCTTTAGAGGCAGATTGAAAGAGGCAACACAGACTCTCCCCAGGCCTGAAGGGAAGGGGAATATTCTGCAGGGACAAGAGTGATGAAAACCCATCCTCTCCAAACCCTGCACAGTGCTGGGGGTGAAGAGGAACGGCAGAGATGGGAACAAACACCAGCACCAGGTCTGGGCTTCTGCTGAAAGGTTCATCCAGGGAATAAACCAGAGAATCACCAGAGAATGCCAGGATGGTTTGGGCTGGGAGGGACCTTAAATCCCATCTCATTCCCATCCCCCTGCCATGGGGAGGGACCCCTCCACTACCCCAGGGTGCTGCAGCCCTGGACACTTCCAGGGATCCAGGGGCAGCCACAGCTGCTCTGGGCTCCCTGTCACCATCCCCACAGGGAACAATGTTGCCCTCATGACCAACCTAACCCTGCTCTGAGCTGGAAACCATTCCCCCTTGTCCTGTCACTCTAGGTCTATTAAAATAGTCTCTCTCCATCTCCCTTGTAGGCTCCTTCAGGTCCTGGCAGGCCACAATGAGGTCACCCCAAAGCTTCTCCTCTCCTGGCAGAGCCACGACCATGACTTTGCACCCCAGGGCTTCAGCCCAGAGGTGAAAAACAGTGACAAGAAAAGATCCAGTTCCTCCACATTCCCCCAGAAATCCCAGGATTGTGGAGACAGCTCCTCACCTGACACTAAAAGCCTTTTGATCCAAAACCTTAATGGAACACCAAACAGAAACATCCTCCTGACATGACTGAGAGCAAAAGGAAATGAGACATTTTTTTATTTGGCTGCTCCAATTCAATAATGGAAAGTATTTTGTTTTACTAACAAGTAAATTAAATTCCCTGTTCTCGTGTTTTTCCTTTCCATGCATCACTCAGCTGCTCCCTGGGATGAAAATTCTGTCGTTCTTTTTGATATCATGCAACTGCCACAAGACATATGGCCTGAAGTACGTAACAAAATCCTCACAAATCCACTGAAATGCCTTTTTACTGTCATTGCCTCGCCTGCTACAGAGAAAAAACACCCTGCAACTCAAGAATCATTCACGCACTGCAAAAGAGAGAATCCTGCTAGGACAAACTACAAAATTAATTGCCAAGATTTAACACTGTGTGAAAAGTTGTAAGCACAGATTGTACACAAGTCTGAGCTGTCCCAGAGCACTTTGGACTGTGCTGTGAGGACCCGTGGAGTCACAAAAAGGCCTGGATTTAAGCGAGATCCACACTCAGTCTCTCTCCTGCCCTAAAATTGGTGAACTCAAGCACCCAAAGCATCATTGCCCCATCCCAGCCCCAGCTTCGCTGCTGTGCCACAACTGCTTGGTCGTGAAAGGCCTTGGCCACACACATTCACACCTTAACCACCACACAGACACCATAAAGATACAATAAAATACATACAATGGTTTTCACAGCATACAGTGTCAAAAAAGGTATCGTTTCTTCTCATCAAAAAAAAACAAATCTGGAGACACTCATTCCACTCACTCGCATGTTAAAATGTTTCCTACTTGACTTTTTTTTTTTTGTCACATTTTTTTTTTTCCTTTCCTCTGAACCACCCAAGCACAAACAAGAGAACTCCAGAGGTAATGAAAGGCACCTGCAGAGCAGCCCAGAGGCCTGAGCAGGTATCTAAAGGCAGGTTCCTGCTAAGGTAGACACCAGCAGACATTCCTGCTTGTCAACTATCCCTCCTGCCCTCACCTGGAGTGACCTCTCGGCAGTACTTGACCCAAGGAGACCCAAGTGCATCCTCAACGCTCTCTCTGAGCTCAGGTCTGAGCTGGATACTGAATTCTGGTGGCTTCTGCTGCTCCATCCCCTTGCAGGAGCCCTTGCTTTCGGTGCTCCCCGCAGCACCAGCCCATCCTGGGAGCTGAATTACCACCCTGGCTCCTGCAAAGTCAGCCTGGCAGGCCTGAAAGCTGTTGGACTTGAAATACGTCAGTTTCAAAGTTAACCCAGTTGCTTTGACAGTCAGGACACCCGTGGTTCCCAGAACCTCTGATTTAATCCTGCTTTTCTGCTCCTGTCTGTCACTGAAGCCAGAACACAAAGTACGTGAGCTCTGCGAATATTCACACTTCAAAAAAAGGTTTAAAAAAAAAAAGAAATCTCATTTTATACTGACCTGTCCGTGATTGTGGACTGTGTGCCACTCATTGGAGCCTTTGGCAAGAAGTCGTATTATCCAATTTACATTTTACTCTTATTGCAGGAATATGAACGAGGCTTTGCCCCTTACATGCACCGAGGTTCAGGATCCAGCCTTGCTCCAGAAGAGGCATGCACAGAGGACAAACTCAGTTCAAGGGCAGGAGAAAGGAACAAAAAACCAAAAAAAAACAAAAAAAAAAACACCAAAAAAAAACCGAAAAACCAAACCCAATCCAAAACAACTCCAAAACTCTTCTTTGCAGTCACCCAGAATATCCAAACCACGGAAGTGGGGCGTGGGGGATAAAGGAAAAACTCCAGCAAGAAAAAAACTCCAACAAAACAAAACAATCTCGGTGGACTCGGGGGGGTAAAAAAAAAAACCTTTGCAGAAGCGGCCGATGGTGCCCGTGCCCGTCCGGCCGGGGCTCAGGGGCTGCGCTCGGGGGGCGGGCGGCGCTCCCCGCCCGCGGCCGGGCCCATCCCCGCTGCCCGCCCGCCCCGACCCCCGCCCGTGCTGCGCCCGCAGGGGTCGGGCAGGGCGGCCGCCTCTAGGCCCGGGGCTCCATCCCCCGCCGCTCCGCCTCTCGCTCCGGCCCGGGACCCAGCGGGGCGCTGCGGGCTGGCTCCGCTCTCCGCTCCCTGCTCTCCGCTCCGGGCCGAGTCCCACCGCGCTGCGCTGCTCTCCCGGCCCGGTGCTGGCCCCGCTGCGCTGCTGGGAGAGGCGGGAGCGGCGCGTCCGGGGGAGCCTGAGCTGAGCTGAGCCGGGCTGGGCCGAGCTCGCTCCTCCCCGGCGCCTCCGGGGGGCTCTCGTACCTCCGGCCGCTCCGCCCCGCCGCCGGATCCCTCCGCCGGCCGCCCTCCTCTTCCTCCTCTTCCTCCTCCCTCTCTTTCCCTTCTCCTCTTTCCCCTCCTTCTCCTCCTCCCCCGTCTCTTCCCCCGCTCCTCCTCCTCCTCCCCCCGGTCCCTGCCGAGGCCTTTCCCCTTCGGGAAGCGTTTTCCAGACCCGCGGGGTGTTTCCTTCTCTTCCCGTCTCCGCTCGGTCGCAGCCGCTCCTCCCTCACCCTGTGTCCCTGCCGAGCAGCTTTCCATCCCCCTGCTTCCCTAACCCGAGGAGATTTCCCTTTTTCCCTCTACCCCTTTTTTCCCTTTTCCCCTTCTCCATTCCCCAGCCATCCGACACTTCGCCGTGTCACCAGCCCTCAGAGCGCCCGCGCCTCCATCTCCATGGAAAATATGACACAGGCGAAACTTGGAGCAGAAAGAAAATAAATAAGCAGCGAATGAAAAGAGTAGAAGTGCCAGGAGCTGTGCAGAGCGGCTGTGCTGTTTGCTCCCAGGCCTTTCGTGGCTCTGTTGTCCAGTCCCGCGTTTCCCACACACAGAAATTTCATCGGGAATTTTTCTCACAGGTTAAGGTCAGCATAAATCCAAGAAACTGATCCCTCCCTGCATGCACATTCAAGAAACGCTGCGGCTGAGGGCCTGTTCCTGCTCCCCTTCAAAAGTAGTAAAAGATGATCCACACGGGGTGTTTGGGCATTTAAATTTCGGCTGGTGAATTTCAGTGGATTTCCCTCTCCTCAGCCCAGCCTGAACACAAACACGGCCTTGCTGTAAATCCCTGCAGCCCGTACCGTGTACAACACAGTCTGAGAGAGAAATTCCTGCCTGGAATCTGCACAGAATCCCAGAATGGTTTGGGCTGGAAGGGACCTTAAAGATGATTTTGTTCCAACCTTCCACTGTCCCATCTTGCTCCGACCTGCCCTTGGACACTTCCAGGGACCCACCACAGCTTCTCTGGGCAACCTCATCAGCCTCACAAAGAATTATTTTTTTTCCTAATATCCCACCTAAACTACCCTCTGTCAGTGTGAAGCCATTCCCCCTTGTCCTGGCACTACAAGCCACCTGGAAATAACATCTATACCTGAGAACTTCAGGAAACTTCCATGCTGCTCCTCCAGAAATTACAGCAATCTCTGGGCAACCTCATCAGCCTCATAAAGAATTTTTTCTTTCCTAATATCCCATCCAAACCTACTCTCTATCAGTGTGAAGCCACTTGTCCTGGCACTACAAGCCACTTGGAAATAACATCTGTACCTGAGAACTTCAGGAAACTTCCATGCTGCTCCTCCAGAAATTACAGCTCGTGAGCAGCACAGATGTGCGATGGAAAGCAGGATGTCTCCACTGCCAGCAATTCCTGCCCCCTCTGCACAAAGGAACTTGTGGAACATCACTCTCCCCCAACAGCAAATGCCAGCAGACTAAAATAACCTTATTAGCTAATCCCAATCATCTGGGACACCACGCTTCTGCCCTTTAATTAATCTTGCCGGGTTATACTTCAAAGCCGGGACACTGGGCCTGGGGAGAGGTGGAGAACAGGCTCAGGGGAGTGGGAGCAGCTCCCTGGCTGGGCACGCAGGACCATACCTTGCCCGAGGCTACATCCAGGCTGCTCTGCACCACCGAGCTGTGTCCTGCTCACCAGGAAGCCAGCAGACTGTCTGAGCACCCGAAGAATTTCTTGTTTTGTTGGAGTTCAGAGCAAAGAGGGGAAGCGTGGGATGATATCATTTTTTTTTACATGATGCTTCGCATGTATGCACAGGACATTTATACTTCCTTTTTTGGTTTCCTTTTGGGGGAAAATAGAGGCTTGGGAAAAAAAAAATAATAAATGAAGTGTGGGAGTGCAAGACAAGCAGCCACATCTGCCTGTCCTTCTGCAGCTGTGTGCAATACAGTCATCAGTGCTGATGAAGCGACCGAGTGCCTCCATATATCTATATTTATTTATTATATATCTCTTTATTGCATCTTCTCTGCAATAAATCCCTCCCTGCTTTTAACTTTGGGAACATCGAGTACTGTGCCTGGAGAGGGGAAAGCTCCTGGGAGATCTGATTCCTGGCAGGCCCAGCATTTGCATATTAGGCCTCGATGCTTTTTTATTACTTTAATTATATTTTATTGTGCATGACAACATAACGAGAACAATTAGCTGGAGGAAATCCTAAGACAGATTCTGAAACCGTAACTGCTTCTCTTTTCTGCAAATGCTGATTTTATTTTATTTTTTTTTTTAGTGGGAGCTGGTTGCATACTTAGATTAAGATAGATGTCTATTTATGATAATTCTGTTTCACAACCTGAAATATGGGGTGGGGAAATCAATAAGCAATTACAGTGTGCCCTTTTTTTTTTTTTTTTTTTGAGCTCTGAAGTTGTGACTTTACACACAGAACCATCCCATTGCAGGAGGGTTGGAGCAAGATGATCTTTGAGATCTCTTCCAACACAAAACCATTTTGTGATTCTCTAATTTACCTCCTCAATCTGTTTTTTAGTCCGGAGCAGAGCTAAGCAGGAGCCTGAAGTGGAGGAGATTAATTCCTATAGATTAATTCTTATTTTGCCTTAAAATAACGGTCAGATCCTTGGAGCTGCTTTAGAGGGGCTCCTGTAAAATCCAATTTATAAAGTGTGGAGCGAGGATCCTTTGGCCAAATCCCCTTTTCCAGGCTCGCACCGAGGAGCTGTTGCCATCTGCTGGGAAAGCCTCGAATGGCTCCTCTAACCTGAGACCCGGTCAGGTAAAAGGTAAAACTTGGAAAAAAGGAGCATTCCCAAAAGCTCTGGGATCCTGGAGCTCTGGAATGCTCCCACGGGGTTTGTACCGCTGTCAGCTCAGCATAAACAGAGATAAAAATCAGCAAAAAGTGATGCTTTAAGGCTTTAAGTGTGGATAAACAGCGCCCCGGGAGCATTTCCCTTTCAGAAAAAAATTCAGTTTGTGTTTCAGATGGGATGATCAGGTGAGTTTCACTGAGCTCCACCACAAAAATCAAGTGCATAAGGATGCTTTTGCTCCTTACAATTTCAAGCCAATGAGAGAAATGTTCAGATATTTTGAACTGTTATTTACACTCAGTACAAATTGCTTTAAGGCTTTAAGTGTGGATAAACAGCGCCCCGGGAGCATTTCCCTTTCAGAAAAATTTCAGCTTGTGTTTTAGATGATCAGGTGAGTTTCACTGAGCTCCACCACAAAAATCAAGTGCATGAAGATGCTTTTGCTCCTTACAGGTAATCAATTTCAAGCCAGTGAGAGAATGCTCAGGTATTTTGAGCTGTTATTTATGCTCACTACAAATTACTCAGCCAGCTCCTGTTTTTCTGCTGCTTTTGGGAGCCAACTGCCAAACCTTTACACCTTGGAGGGGAAAAACACAGGGGAAACAATTCCCAAACTCATTTCCCAAATGTGCCTAGAAATTTGTGACTCCTAAGGAACACAGGACCTGAAAACACAAATAAATTGGTGCTGTGCTCCACATTTCTGTGCAATTTCCAAGCCTTTTTTCATCTCCTACCTTAAAATGGGCACCAGATTTTTCTCCCTGCAATCCTGAACTCTGGAAATGATGGAAATGCACCCAGGGTTGGTCGTGGGACACAAGGCTTTGCTGATTTTGAGACACAGAGAGCCTAATCTAGCAAAGCTTCTGGAGTGACAGCTTATTACAGTTCCTAAACCTGGATAATCCACGGGGCAGTCAGCATTTTTATAGCACTGAGCTTTCATTCCATATCAGCATAAGGAAAGCAGCAAGGACAGAGGAATCTGAGTCTCCTTCTCTTTATCCATCTCTGGCTGGAGGGGGGGGTGAAAAAGAAAGAGGTAAAATCTAAAGAAATAGAGAATATAATTTCTCTTCACCTTTGAGGACTGTGGCACAGGACAGATCTCATTCTAACACAAGACACAGTTCAAACAGCACAACACAAGCACTGCTGAAAATCTGTGTTCTGTAGCACTTGAGAAGCTGCAGAAGCTGAAACTTCCTTCTTCCCATGCAGAATTATCTACCTGCAAACCTTTATTACTTTACAGAAGCTTTTCCATGTACTTTGATCTGTTATATTCCTTCTTTTAGTAATTTTCTAAGGATCTTTTCCATTGTTGACTTACCAGCTGCCAAGCTGCCCCTGGAATTTGAGGCAAACAGGGCATTGACTTCTCTGGACATGGCAAACCCCGTGGCATTAATGTCATAACAGATTTCAAAGACTTAAAATGCTGCTTTTACATCAGTGCCTGGACTACTGCTGCAAGGGAATAAAGCTGTGAGTATCAAAAAAATTCAATTTTTTCAAGTCCAAATAGGGAGTTCAGCTACAAAGAGAGGGCAGAGGGCTGACAGGGGAGGTTAATTTTACAAAGCTCAACTGCAGGGCCAGCAGGAGAAGCAAAAGGCAGGCAGCAGAGTTGCCTGTAAAGAAATAATGGGATGATAAAAAATGAAATTAATTGGGTGTAGAGGGGCAGATTTCACTTTCCACAGACAAAGCACATCTGGCCACTGACAATGCCAGATCTTGTCACTTCTGAAGACACCAGACCTGTGAGACACTTGCAGCTCTGAAGCAAAGCCCCAGAACTCTGCTGTACTTTCTCCTCTGCTTCTGGAGCTTTCTCAGAGGTTCAACCAAGTCCCAGCACAAATTCTTGCAGGCTCTGAGACGCCCCAGGCTGGGCTCTGTAAACAGAAAACATCTCCAGAGGGCTCTGTGCTGCTCAGCAGCTGCTCCCCAGTGCTGGAGGGTTTTAAGCTGGACTTAAGGGTTACATGCAAACAACTAAATTGGCTTAACTATTTATAGAAGCCAAGACTTTTGGTGTGCTGGATCTCTGGCCATCAGCAAGCAGAGAGGCTGTTTACCAGCACACCAGCACAGGGCTGTCCTAGGCAATAACATTAATTTATGGTTGGGAAGAGCTCACGGTGTGGAAACACAGGAGAATCCTCTCCTGTGCCATCCAGGACATGGAAAACAAAGGGAATGTTTTTGTTTCATCCTACTGAACCACCGAAGCTTTGAGGTTGAAAAAGATTCAAGTTGAAAAGATTTTCTGAAAAGCCCTCCAGAGCCATCAAGTGCAACCTGTGACTTAAGAGCAGCGCCCAAACAGAGAAACCCAATTCCTCATATAATGAAATAATCTTTATTTTTATAAAACATAATACAAAGCATCTACACCATTCACTGGTGGAACATTAGTTGCTATTACACAGTAATTCAGACACAAGTTATTATTTCACACTAGTTCTGCAGTTTCCTCTCACAGTTTGCTCTAGCCACTATGGACTAGCCTGAGGACAGGTCCCACCCTGTGCTCCACAGCTTGGAATTTGTACTTTTGGGTCTGTACATCTATGCTGGAGCCCACTAAATGGGCTGTGAGGCCTTGCTGTGCCTCATAAAGCCATTTCTAAGTGCCCTTTTGTTTTCTTGTTTACCTTCTAAAGCCTCAGAGCTGAGCAGTGCTCTCCTTCTTCCAACCAAGTTTCCCCCCTGTTCAGAAAAGGGGGGGAAACCTTTTCTGTTTTCCCAAACTCAAACCATTATATTTCAAAATCTCTTCAAACAAATGATTCACAGACACTGCAGTCACTGCCATCCTCATCCACCTGGGCAGGTAAGGGCTGGAACCCCATAAAGCTGCAAACTCCATAAAGCTGCACCCCAACCCTCAGCAAAGCTCAGAGCCCAAACCCCCAGGGTGGTGGAAACTCTTCATGGTGGGCAGCTCAGCAGCATGGACCAGCCTGATTTCACCTCCAGCACCTGTTCTCACCTCCAGCACCTGTTCTCACCTGCATTTCTGCAGGAGATGCTGCTGCAAGCCCTCATTCCCTGCTCAGGCCAGTGGCTGAGACTCTTCTGGCTCCAGATTCCTGCAATCCTGACCAGGGAAAAGCCAGCAAACCCCTTTTCCTCAGCTTGGGGCTCCCTGTGAGGATGCCGCAGCACCAAGCTGACCTTTATGAGCACGTCCAGCTCACTCCCTGTGACTCCTGCCCTGGAGCACCTTTGCCAAACACCTCACTCCTGCTTTTGGGATGTTGGGAAGTGCCCAGCTCAGGTGACAAAGCGCTGCTGGTGGCTCACAGCAGGAAGTTGCAGCACTCAAAGCAACTTTTATACAGCACAGCCCGGACACAAAGCACCCAGAAGCCATCAAAGGTGGCTTGGTGCTAAATGGAAACACCCTATGAGGTAGTAAGACTGCACCCACTTCCCAAAGTGGGTTAAGTTGAGGCAAAAAGGCTCCTGGATGTGCTCAACAGAGCAGCAGAGCTGGGAAAAAGAACCAGCAAGCCCCAACCAGCCCTTCTGGTCTCCCTTCAAGGCTTGAGAGTGCTGGATGGGTCAAGTTTCCTCTCCAGGACCAGCTCATCAGCTGGCTCTGCTCATCTGAAGGGCTTTTTTGGGGCTTCTTCAGGTCTTTGGCTGCAGCAAGCAAGGCTCAAGCAAAAGGGGGCACCTGAGCTGCACTGGAGGCTCGAAGGAAATGCTCAAAATTGCAGCAAAAACAAAGGAACAGCTTAAGGACATGCAATGAAATAAACTCCAGAAGCTGCCAGCTGGGCATGGCTTTTCCCTACAAATGGGACTGGATAAGTATTGCTTATTTTTCTCCCAGTCAGGTTTATTTTTGCTTAAAAAAGACCAGATTCTGGGCCTCTCACTTCTTTAATTACTAAGCTGCAAAATAAGTCTCTCTGACCCTCTAAATGTTCACTTTTATAAAGTGACTCAGACCCAGTCAGAGGGAAATCAAAGTCCAGGGTCAAGGCATCAATTCAGATGAAGGAGAGCCCAGGTCAGTCTGTGGCTTCCACAGGGCAGATTCTGGGCAACCAGAAATCCCAGTTTGGATTTGGGGCACGGCAGAGGGAATTTTGGTGTTCTGGAGACAAAACCAGGGCTTGGCTCATCAGCAAGAAAACCCCTGACTGGCAAATCCTGATGGGGCTTCTCGAAGTGGAGTGTGCTGGTTACCCAAGGAGCTAAAAGCAGTGTTTGTAGGGGAGTTTTAACAGTCAGGGAAGAGGGAAAAATTAGGAAAAATTTTCCCTTCTGGGACTGTGTCTTTGGGCGTATTCACAGAGCACCTAGTCCTGTAATTAGGCAGTGCTGATTAGAGCTAGGTTTTGGACACTACAGAAAATAAGTTATCAATATGTTAATGAATAAGTTATTAAAAGGAGTTAGAAAGGGTAGGAAACAACAACCTACCTAAAATACTGATTTTCCTAGAGTCTCGCTCTAGCTCGACCACCAAAGCCGTTTCTCCCAAGGGAAACACGGGAATGATGAACCAAGTGCAGATAACAACCATCACTTTTTCATATAGCACCTCTCAAGTAAAAATCTGAAAGTGCATAACAGATGGAGCAGCTCCATCTCCCCCAGGTCACAGAGGGGGAATGAGGCACAGAGTTCCAGCTGTGAGACTTGCCCAAGGTCACACAACGAGGCAGTGCAAGAGCCAGGCATCCCAGCTTGGATGCAACACTGGAACACTTCTTCCACCAGCATGGAGAGCCACTCTAGGACATGGAGACCTAGCATTACCTCCTCCTCCCTTCCAAGATCCTGAAGGAGCTGGCTACACATCACTATTTACACCTGCACTGCTGGACCAGCCATGGTTAGTCTGTAAATTAGCCCTTCTTTCCCTCCACATCACTATTTACACCTGTGCTGCTGGACTAGCCATGGTTAGTCTATAAATTAGCCCTTCTTTCCCTCCTCATTCAGGCTGTGCACACCAACGAGGCGGTGGAAGAGCCAGGAATCCCAGCTTGGATGCAACACTAGAACACTTCTTCCACCAGCATGGAGAGTCACTCCAGCTGCCTAGACTGCACAGGACATGGAGACCTCGTGTTACCTCATCTTCTCTTCCAAGATCTTGAAGGAGCTGGCCACACACCTGCACTGCTGGACTAGGCATGTTTAGTCTATTAAATTAGCCCTTCTTTCCCTCCACATCACTATTTACACCTGCGCTGCTGGACTAGCCATGGTTAGTCTGTAAATTAGCCCTTCTTTCCCTCCACATCACTATTTACACCTGTGCTGCTGGACTAGCCATGGTTAGTCTATAAATTAGCCCTTCTTTCCCTCCTCATTCAGGCTGTGCACACCGTGCCAGCCTCTGCCCAGTGAATCCATGGCATAGCTCCATGGATTTCAGTGGAGTTAGGCCAGGGATAAATTTGGCTCCAGAGCTGCTAACGTGCGTTGGCTCCTCTCCCTCCAGCAGCATTTCAGGCACGATCCCCTCCTTGCCAGCCCGTGAACTCGAGGAATTCTCTGCTCAGCCTCCATCAGCGGCCTTTGAGGTGCCCGTTGCTTTTCCAGCCCAGCTCGCGGCTCCTGCGGCTCCTCCAGGCCTGGTACTTGCTGATGCTCTTCCTCCTGGCGAAGCGGCAGATGCTGACCATGAACACCCAGGACACCACGTACATGACGACCCCTCCCAGCTTGATGTACCAGCGGGGCCGGGGCGAGGCCAGCTCGCAGTACATCAGCCAGGCCCCCACACCGATGCGCACGCCCGTGAAGAGCACCACGAAGAGGAAATCCACCAGGTCGCCCGTCAAGGTGTGGTAGCGACCCAGCTCCTTGAGGAACCAGCGGGCCTGCAGCAGGGGGTTGGTGATCTCGCTGCCGAAGATGACGGCGTTGACATCGCCGGCCGACTCGCCCAGGGCCAAGGAGGCGGCGATGCCCACGATGCTGACCAGGTGGTGGGCCAGCATCAGGGCACCCTCTGTCTGGAAGTACACGCACCAGCACAGGTCGAAAATGAAGTAGCCCAAGCTAAGGCACAGCCCGTGCACCTGAAGGGTTGTGTTGGGTGACCCTGAAAGGTAAAAATAGAGATTTAAAGCGTGGAGGCGTGTCGCAGACATCTTTTATAGAAAATCCTTTCCTTAGGATTTTTCCTCCTGAGAAGCTGAGAGGCCTCAGGAACAAAATGTAAACAATGGTTATCTGCTGCTGTGGAATGCAACAGGTGCATCTGGGATTGGGCTCGTGTGGTTGTTTCTAATTAATGGCCAATCACAGCCCAGCTGTCTCAGACTCTCTGGTCAGTCACAAGATTTTATTATCATTCCATTCCTGTCCTTGCCAGCCTTCTGATGTCTCCTTTCTCTTTTCTTTTAGTATATTCTTAGTATATAATTTTCTTTTAATATAATATATACCATAAAATAATAAATCAGACTTCTGAAACATGGACTCAAGATTCTCATCTCTTCCCTTGTTGGGGTTGCCTGCAAATTCCACATTCGGTGACCCCGAGTGAGGAACATTAGCACAGCAAAATACAGTACCAGGCTCTCCATTCCTCTCCATTCCACCACAAAGCAGCTGAGATATCAGGGCAAGCACCATCCCTCAAGCAGGCTGGGGACTGAGGAGAAGCCCAGGGGAGGTGGGATCGTGGATTTCCTCACTCACCTGGGTGGCTCAGGGGCCAGGGGCCGTCGATGAAGCCGATGTAGGCAGACAGGCAGGTGGCCAGGATGCCGTGGGTCAGGGTGACCAGCCTGCAACTCCACTCGAGGTTGCGGTGCCGGTAGCGGTGGCAGAACCACTTGTAGAGGCAGAACCAGGCCAGCAGGCTGCAGGCTGCACGCAGGGGCAGCGGGAACAGCATCCTGGCCTGGGAAGAGCAGGACACGAGGGATCAGAAGGACAAAGTGAGCAGGAGGTCGAGCCTGTGCCAGTGTCAGCTTTGCTCCGTAACCATCCCAGCCCCAAGCGTGCAGAGCTGCTCCTGATGGGGCTGCTTGCTCCTGGCAGATTTTCTCTGTGTGAAAAGCACTTTATTCTCCTCACTACAGGCTTCATTTCATCCTTACTGGCACCAAAACCTCCAAATCTTTTGGATGCAAAAGAATAAGAATCTATGCCTATAAATATTTCTTTTTTCAGCTGTATTTCTTTTATACATCTTCCCTCACACACACTGCAATAATCTCTCAAACAAACAAAAGAGAAATTGCCAGAACAAAACTACAGCACAGAAACACTTGTGGATGTTGCTGAAACTCTCCAAATACACATTACTCTATTCTACACCTCGTTCATACAGTGCCTTCCCATGAAATGTGTTCATATAAAGCCTTCCCAAGAACTGAGCATTCAGGGCAGTGCAGCTGAGTCAGCCTTTGGGATACAGGAGGTTCCAGTTGTTTCCAGGAGTTTCCAAACACACATTACTTTATTCTACACCTCTTTCGTACAATGCCCTCCCATGAAATGTGTTCATATAATGCCTTCCCATGAAATGAGCAGTCAGGGCAGTGCAGCTGAGTCAGCCTTTGGGATACAGGAGTTTCCAGTTGTGCCAAAGCTGCCCTGGTACTGCTGCCCAGCTCTGGGGAGCACCAGAGGGACTGCACGGGACGAGGAGTCAGAGGTGCAGAGCCCAACCTTCCTGTTTGGCCTGTTGGAGCATTCCCAGGCATGACTGCAGGCTGGGTAAACAAAACCATCATGTTTTAATGGGCCTTGGGAACATGGGGAGATGAAACAGGGATGGGATTAACTGCTCTGAGCAGGCATTTCCATTCACATCCCTGCTGCTCCGGGTCCAGACTCAGAGCAGATAAGGAAGGGAGAATTCTGATGTGACAAAAGGGATTGACACTAGGAAGGCAAATATAATTTACAAAGCAGCAATAATTATGGAACAATAAATAACAAATAATCCTATATAATAAATAAAAATAACCCTATATAATAAATAACAAATAGCTCTATATAATATACATATAAGCAATAAATTAACAATAAATAACATGCAATCACATATAAAATTATGTATTTCCCTATATATTATTTTGTATTATCTCACATATTATTATGTATCTATACATAATAATATATGTGATACTATCTATAATATCTATTATGTTATAATAGATATATCTGTTATATAATATCTTTTTATCTATGTATCTATCTATATTATAATTTATATATATACACATATATAATTATACATATATACATATATAATTATATATAACATATAATTATAATTATACTATATCTATTATATATCTATATCACCTATGTATCTAATATCTATTATCTATGTATCTATCTATAATTTAAACTATAGATAGAAAGATATAATTTATATATATAATTATAATTTTGCTATATCAATTATATAATAACTATATTATCTATATATCTATGTATCTAATTTCTAATATCTATCTACATTATAATTTATAATATAGATATATATAATTATATATATAATATATAATTATACTATATCTATTCTATAATATCTATATTATCTATGTATCTAATATCTATTATCTATAGATCTATCTATATTATATTATCTATCTATATTATAATTTGTATCACCGGTAGCAATGAGGCCCTGAATGCAAGCAGCCTCTACAATAAACACACACGCCTAAAAACCCGGTGTGCAGAACACCCCGCAAACGATTAAAACCCGTACGGGCACCTCCAGCACAGCACCGTTATCCCGTTATCCACATTTTCTCTTAGTCCAGGCGGGAAGATGGAGGAGCTCACGGACCGTACCCAGAGCAGCAGCGCAGCCCCGGGGCACCGCCTGCGCACTCCCGGCCCATCCTCCGCACCCCGCGGGATGCAGCGGCCCCGGCCCCTCGCACAGGGACAGGGACGGGGACGGGGACAGGGACGGGACCCTTCCCCAGCACCCACCTGCCGGGCCGCGCTGCCGGAGCCGCCCCGGATCACGGAGCGAGCGGCGGCGGCCGAGGGGCACCTGGCGGCCGGGAGGAGGGACCGCAGGGATGGGGATGGGGAGGAGGAGGAGGAGGAGGAGGAGGAGGAGGGACCGCAGGGATGGGGATGGGGAGGAGGAGGGACGGGAGGAGGGAACAGGGGCGGCAGGATGGCAGGAAAGGCGACCCGCGGCACCGCAGAGCATCCTTGGGAAGGGGCACATCCCTGGGGATCCCTGCATCCCTGGGAAGGGGCGCATCCTGGGGAACCCGCACATCCCGGGGAAGGGGCACATCCCTGGGGATCCCCGCATCCCTGGGAAGGGGCATATCCAGGGGAAGGTGCAAATCCCTGGGAATCCCTACATCCCTGCCATCCCTGCTGCGTCCTGGGATGCCCTGAGCTGGAAGGGATCTGCCAGGATCATGAGCCCAGCTCCTGCTCCCCCACAATCCCACCCTGTGCCTCGGAGCAGCGTCCCAAAGCTCCTGGAGCTCTTGGGGCCGTGCCCATTCCCTGGGGAGCCTGGGCAGTGCCCAGCACCCTCTTTTCCCGATTTCCACCCTAAATCTCCGTGGCACAGCTCCAGCCTGTCCCTGATCAGAGAGATCAGCGCTCTGTGAGGAAGCTGCAGACCCCAAAGGTGAAACCAGCCAGGTGCCCTCAGCCTCTCCCTCCTGTGGCCCCTCCAGACCCTTCCCCGGTTCATCCCAGCTTCCACACCAGGTCGTGTCCCCACGGGGCAGCCCGGGGACACAGAAAGCAGTGCCACACCCGCCCTGCCTGCTGCAATCACCTGTGTGTGCCACGGAGATACAGCGCAGAGCACACCCAGCCTTTGCTCTCCTCGCTTCTGATGGGAGCAGAACTTGTGCAGAGCTCCCTGTCAGGGCAGGCATCTCCATTCACATCCTGGTGCTTCTTCTCACTGCAGGCATTCAGCACTGCCCATTCTCTCTGCTGCCTTCCACATCCCAAATTCCCAAATTCTGGGTTTAAGCACGACACCAAAGCAGCTACGAAAGTCCCTCCACCTTTCAGGAGTTACAGTCAAAACAACCTCTCACACCCAAAGACGTGGGGTTGGTTTCTCCTTCATCCCGTCAAGTTTTACCTTTTGAAATGCACGGGGTGGGAGTGGCTTGACCTGCCTTTTACAGCACTCATAATTAGTGCTTTCAGCTGGGAATTCACCAAGATACAGATCTTACTTTTCCAGTTCAGGCCAGGTGCAGGTTCCTACTGCTCCAAAACGCTCATCCTCCTGCTATTTCAGCACATCCTGGTGAGCATTAATAGAGCATTTGCCTCTCTGACAAATCTGAGGTCTCATCTTGCTTCCCTCCACCTTTGCTGGTCCCTCCAGTAGCATCAGTAACACCTGAGCTAGAGCTGCTTGAATATTTAGCTTAGGACAAAGAAAAGCGTGGACAGGCAGGAGATTATAGGGCATTTTCACATTAGGAGCATGGTTAGGTGGAATATTAAGACAAAAAAATATTCTTGGCTGTGAGGGTGGTGAGGAGCTGGGAGGGAAGTCCCAGAGAAGCTGTACCTGCCCTGGAAGTGTCCAAGGCCATGGATTGGAGCAGCCTGGGACAGGAGCAGGGGATTTTTGGCATGAAATGAGATGATCTTTAAGGTCCCTTCCAACCCAAACCACTGTGGGATTCTGTGAGCAGCCGGGAAGAAAACCAGAGATGTTCACAGAGGAGCCCTCAGAGTCCTGACCAGGCACAGATCATTTCATGCAGGAGTTGGGACACAAAAAGGTTGTGGAGGTTTTTTTTTTTCTGTAAACTTTGCACAGTGAGGTGCAAGGTAGCAAGTGAAACCATCTCCCTGTGGATTGTACCAGAAGTGAGGTGCAGCTTTATACACCAATTTTCCTGCTTGCTTTGTGCAGACTCAGCCATTTCAATGGGCTGCACTGGCTCGTTTGGCCTGCAGATGAACAGAGTTCAGCAAAACAGCTCAGGGCAGGAGCCTCTGCAGACAGTTGTTTGCTGCCTCATTTGGTGCAGCCACAGCCTCCCTCTGCTCTCCTGGAGCTGTTCTAACCCGAGCTCACAGCGCTGAAAAGCAGCACAGGATGTGTTTATTATCATACCCACACTGGGAAACTCTTTGTCCACACTTAAACTGGGAATAAACAAGAGCTGGAAACCTGGGAGTTCAACAGAATGTTACTAAAACTCAGCTTTTGTGGCTGTAAATGCCCTCAGGGATATTTGACAGATTGAAAGCATGAAAAATCACATTATTTGAAATAAGAAATACAGTGGGCTAGTGCAGCTGGGTGATTTTCTAGCATCACATCAGAGGGTTCAGCACTAAACTCATCCTTAGGTGAGAACTGGCAGATGAGAACCTGAGGGCACTTGTTTTACATCAAACCTCCCCAGGTAACTCTGGTTGCACACAAGCAGTCTGGGGGCCCTGGGACACTCTCCAGTACTGTTCTTCAGCTGAAGGAAGATGGTTTTTTCTCATTGAAAACCAAACCAGGCTCTCCTCCACTCCACACAGCAGAGCCCTGGCCCAGCAGGAGCAGAAAAAAACCAGAACCAGCCCCTCAGTAGCGACTTAGGACATCTTATAACCCCCAAGATGTTCTCATGCTTTTGATTGCTTCTCCAAAAAAACCACAGGCAAGTTACCCTGCAATTCTTATGAGCTGGGCATTGCCCCAGTGAAACCAGAGAGGCAGAGAAAAAACAGAAGCACCCTGGGATGGAGGAGCCCACGGCCAGAATTTAAATCATTCTTGTGCCCAGCAAGAGCAAACCCCTCACAGTTTGGGGGCTCCTCATGTCTCTGCAGCACTGACTCCTTGGCAAAGCAGGCTGTGGGTGCATTGCTCACAAACCTGAGCTCCAGGCTCAACCTGGGCTCGTTTCCTCAGCCCCTCTCTGTCCCTGAGCTGCACAAAGGGAATGCTCCAGTGACTTTGGCATCCTCAGCTGCCTCCTCAAGACCAGCACGAAAGAACATCACAGCCATCGGTTCTTTTTCAAAAGAGAACATGACTTTATTAGAAGTTCCATGACTCAGAGGAGTTTTTGGAAGGAACACAGAGAGCCTGGCAGGTGCCCACACCTCAGGAGGCCACTCTGGCTCCTGCTGTCCCAAAAAAATATTGGCCCAGGAGCTCGCCTGGGTTCACAGCTGCAATGCCTTCAGTTGACGTGCCCAAAGTGAGGTTATTTCAGGTTGTTTTTTAATCTCTCCAGACACCTTGAGGAGCCCCAGCCAAAGGCTGGTATCTGCCCTGAACAGAGCCAAATTCAGCGAGATAAAGCAGTGGAGGAGCTGCATCCCCATTGCCCCCCTCCCTCACCTCTGCATTTGCTTCTCAGCTCTCAGTGAGGCTTTTGGAGGAGACTAAATCTGAACTGTGGCCTTGAACAGAGGGAAATTCACATTAAAACCCCAGGGAAAGGGTCAGAACACGATTCTGAGAGGTAAAGAAAACGAGAGAACTGTTCCATGCTCTGAGACCTGCTGGTGGGGAGCAGCTGTCACACCCAGATCTGCCTAAACATTCCTGTCACCCCTGGAAATAATCACATTTTTGACTCATTAGCCGTGAATTCAGCTTGCAAACGAGCCAACCCCAGAACAGAAATCCAGGGGGACTCTTCACCATCCTCCCTCTCCCACAAAAAGCCTGATGATTCTTCTGAAGCAATCCCAGCCTAGGCCAACACCTGCTCATGGAGTTTATTGGCACAAGTCTAATTCCTGACTCCTGTTTGTGAGGGCCTGAGTCAGTCCCAGAGAAATCACTCTGCTCTGAGATCAGCGCCCAATGGAAGTGTTAAAAAAGGAGTAAAGGAAATGCGTCATTAAAAACAAGGAGGTAAAACACTGCCTCACCTTGAGTACCATCACTTCACACTCAAAAGGACAATTCCACTACACCCCTGCAAGCACTTCAGTCTTGTTCAGAGTCTTTCACTCGAGTATTTAAGCCAAGCACATTGTCCAGATCCAGGATTATTAAGGCGGGTGAGGCTCAGGAAATCTTTGCCCGGTCACGCCCCTTACCCAGTCCCACTGGCAGGAATTTTTTTTTTTTTTTCATATTTTTCTCTATACTGTTAAATAATTCTGCATTGGAAATGAGGACAGAACATATAAACTGTGCAATTTTTGGCTGCAGACTGATCATCTCTGGCATTGCTGGAGAACTCAGGGAACCAGTGCCAGGCTCCTCAGTTCCCACTCAAATCCCTCTTCTCTCAGCTTTTCCATGTTCCTAGCACTGATCCATCTCCTCCAGGGGCAGCAGAAAATCAATTCCGTGTCATTTTAGGAGTTCTTTTCACAGGAACAAGCTCCAGCAGCCAGGCCCCAAACCCAGGGGATCATCCTCTACAACCCATTAACGAGCAGCCAAGAAGCTTCCACAGGTGCACTCCTACTCCTGAAGGGATCGTGGCTCCACTGAAGGGGCTTTTTTCCACAATTTCCTCCTCACAAAGCGACAGATTTCAACCATGAACCCCAAGGACACCACGTACATGGCCAGGCCCCCAGCCTTGAGGAGCCAGTTGGGTTCTGGGGACGTCACCATGCCGTACATGATCCACGCTCCCGCCCCGATGCGCAGCACCAGGAAGAGCAGCACGAAGAGGAAATCCACCAGTTTCCCCAGGGGAGTGTGGTAGGAGCCCATTTCCCTGAGGAACCAGCGGGTCTGGAGCAGGGGGTTGGTGATTTCACTGACAAACACCACGGCGTTCACCTCCGTGGCGGATTTGCCCAGCCCCAGCACCAGGATCATGCCGCAGATGCTCAGGGTGTGGTGCAGCAGCATCAGGTCCCCCTCGGTCTGGAAGTACAGGCACCAGCCCAGGTCAAAGATGAAGTAGCCCAAGGTCAGGGACAGCACGTGGATCTGGAGAGGGGTGTTTGGTGAACCTGGAATGGAAGGTGTGCATAAGCTTGGGGTTTTATTTAGGATTTTTCTATTTTAAGATTTTCTATTTTTCCTGCTTTATAGATCAGTACAGATCGATTGTGCTTCTCTCCTCCTGAATTTCCAGCCTTATCCAAGTGCCAGGAATTAGGTGGCACTATTAGGTAGCAATATTTGGTTCTGCTTCCCCTTCACACCCCAGCCTGCCCAGCACGTGGATCTGGAGAGGGGTGTTTGGTGAACCTGGAATGGAGGGTGTGCATAAGCTTGGGGTTTTATTTAGGATTTTTCTATTTTAAGATTTTCTAATTTTCTTGCTTTATAGACTAATACAGAACAATTGTGCTTCTCTCCTCCTGAATTTCCAGCCTTATCCAAGTGCCAGCAATTATGGATATTTGGTTCTGCTTCTCCTTCACACCCCAGCCTGCCCAGCACACCCATCCCATCCTGCCCCACTGCTGCTTCCCCTTTCCTTCCAGCCTTTTAGGAAAGCCAGACCTCTGTCAGCAGCACTGTCTGAGATTTAACGACAGGAACCAGCCAGCAAAACCCTGCAGCTGAATTTCAGGAGTTGTTTGACCCTTCAAGATGTGAAAGCACTTTGTTCTTCATGCCTTGTTACACCTGATGCTGTAATAAAGTCAAGCTGCCAACCTGGAAACTTCCAATTTGTACGTGGACGGGCCAAAAATAATAATTAAAAAAAAAATAACAAAAGGATGAAAAGTGAGGAGCGGTGGAAAAAGAAGCAGCGGAATTAAACAAAATTAAACAGCTGTGAGAGGAGAGGAAATCAGCCCCTACCTCCACCTGTGCCAGGTGAGCACAGGTGAGGGTGAGATTCCAAACATACCTGCGTGGGTCAGGGGCCAGGGGCCATCCAGGAACATGACATAGCCAGAGAGGCAGGTGACAATGAGCCCGTGCACGAGGGTCACCAGGCGACAGCTCCACTTGCAGGAGCGCTGCCTGTTCCAGCGGCAGAGGCAGCTGTAGAGACACAGCCAGGTGACAAAGCTGCAGCTCACCTCCAGGACGATGGGAACCATCCTGCTGGACACGGAGGGACAGCGTCAGGAGGGCAGAAAGCCGTGCTCATCCCGACCACCCAGCACATCCACGGGAATCCCGGACAGGGTGGGGGGAAAACCCTCGAAAAACCGAAACGAGCAGAACAAACCCTGTCCCCCTGCCGTGAGCGCCGTTTCCAAATCTCCCCAACGGGAAAACAAACCACAGCCCCAACTCTACCGGTGCTGAGGGCAGAGGTGCTTTGGCAGCGGGGGGGACCAGACCCCATCCCCATCCCGGCGCGGGGGTGCCCGAGAACCCCAAATCCTCACCCCGCTCCGGCTCTGCGCTCCTGGCACCTGCGCCCGGCTGGGGCTGCCCGGGCGGGGAGGCGGTGCTGGCGCTCCCGGAGCTTTTTATCGTCCCAGCCCAGCCCAGCCCAGCCCGGCCCGGCCCGGCCCCCTCCGCATCCCCCGAGGATGCTCCGCCGCATCCCCGCTGTGCCTGCCCCGGGGGCGGACAGGGATGCTCGGAGCGGAGCCGCGAGCCCCGGGGCAGGAGCGGGGCCGGGCAGGGCGGGCAGGGAAGGGGAACGGGGCGGGGGAAGCGGGAGCAGACGCTCGGTACCTCCGCCCAGCCTCGGCTCGCCCGGCTGGAGCCGTCCCGGAGAGCGCCCAGACTTTATTTTGGTTGGGCGTTTTCCTCTCTGGTGATGGAGAATAAAGCTGGGTCAGGCTGGATGGGAGGTGCTGGTGCTCTTTATCTTATTTTCTTCCTTTTCCTTTTTTTTTTTTTCCTATTGTTTTGCCGAGTGTCCTGGAGTCTTCTTCCAATCTTTCTGTCAGATGGGAGTGCAGGGAGCACCTTTGTGCGGATTGCAGGGAGGGGAGGATGAGGAGGGACTCAGAGGTGACGGAGAATAAAATCTGGATCAGGCTGGATGGGAGGTGCTGGTGCTCTTTGTCTTCTTTTCTTCCTTTTATTTCTTTTTTCTATTGTTTTGCCGAGTGTCCTGGAGTCTTCTTCCAGTCTCTCTCTCCCAGAGAGCACCTCTGTGCAGATCGCAGGGAGGGGAGGATGAGGAGGGACTCAGAGGGTTCGGGGCGGGCTGGGAGTGGTGCCGGACACTCGGTGCTCAGGGAGATGTGACACAGAACGTGCAGAACAGGATGAGTGAGCCAGGAGCTGAGCTGGGGCCAAGTTCATGGCTGGCAGTGAGTAACCAGGACAGGGCTGTGCTTCTCCCAAGCCCTGCCAGCCAGCTCGGTGTCAGCACTGTGTCATCCCTGACTCAGTTTGCTTTAGAATCTCATACTGTGTATTCCCCAAAACAACCCAAATTTCCCCTGCAGCCAGAGCTCTGCACTGGGAGTGAAACCACTGAGAGCACAAGCGCCCTTCCCAGCGAGATCTGCATCCCATGTGTGCTGCACTCCACAGGACGCTCCTGTGAGTTACACACTCAAATATCCTTTTAATTATATTGTAGATTATAGGTTGTTCTTATATTTGAGCTAAACTTGCTGATTTTTATCTCCTTTTCTAGCATTTTGAAGCATTTCTCCCCCTTCCCAGTGAGATCTGCCATGTGTGCTGCACAGGATGCTCCTGTGAGTTACACACTCAAATATCCTTTTAAATGGATCGTAGATTACAGGTTGTTCTTATATTTGAGCTAAACTTACTGATTTTTGTCTCCTTTTCTAGCATTTTGAAGCAGGATCCCCAGCACAGAGAAAGGGGATTCCACTGCAGTTTGAGCATCTGTAAAGCTGAGCCTGAATTTAAGCTAAAATGTTTTATTGGGCTGTTAGGATCCATTCCAATTCTACCAGAGCTGGAAATCCCGAGGCTGTGAGCATCAGGAACGATGAGGGAACTTGGTGGCATCATTTGAGTGCTGAGAAATGCTCAAAATCTCCCTTCAGGCCACAAGGAGACCTGGGAATGACAAGGAATCTCCCCACAGCTTGCACTCCCTCTCCTCACAGGTGGAAATCGGAGGAGGAAATAAATAAATGAGCAATAAAAAAAAATTTAAATACCAACAAAAAATTTGTTAATTTTCCAGTTCTCCCCAGCCTTGCTTGAAATTGGGAAGCGCTAAATGTTAATTTATGAGGTAGCCCAGGCACAGCTGCTCTCCTTGGAGAGGGGCAGGCACAGGGAGCACGGGGATGCTCCAGGCACATTCCCTGGGGAATATTCCCCAGCTTGCACTCCCCCCCTCTCCTCACAGGTGGAAATCAGAGGAGGAAAGAAAGAAATAAACAATAATAAAAAAAAATTAAATACCAACAAAAAATTTGTTAATTTTCCAGTTCTCCCCAGCCTTGCTTGAAATTGGGAAGCGCTAAATGTTAATTTATGAGGCAGCCCAGGCACAGCAGCTCTCCTTGGAGAGGGGCAGATGCTCCAGGCCCAGCTCAGGAGGTCACCGAGTTCCCCCAGGGAGCAATTGCTCCCTGCATTGTTCCCTGTGGCCGTGGGAGGTGACTCCTGCTCCTGGAAAGCTGGAATTTCCTGCTCTGCTGATCTGGAATCCCTCAGATGCTCCCCTGCGAGGCTGGAAGCGTTCCTGGGTGCCAGGGGAACGAGGCGCCTTCCCTTCCAGCTGGAGCTTTCTGTGGAGCAAACAAACTGCTGCTGTTTGTTTTCCCACTCGGGGCCAGTTTATCAATAAAGCCCAGGGATTTGTCGTTGTGTTTGTAAACTTTGGGGAGGAGATGAACCCTCAGGATGTTTTTGCTCAACGCCTGGCACAGCTTGGCCTTGATCTCAGCGGAAACATTCACGTGCAGGTGCTGTTATTCAGCTTTTAACACATTGGTGGTTTTCCTCCCAGTTTTTTTGTTGGTTTTTTTTGGAACATTATTCCAAAATTCATGCAGGTGGGAGCAAACGACTTGGAGGAATTCCTGAGAACTAAATGCAATGGCTTGGAACAGAAGCCAAATTTGGATTTGAATGTATCTTCTCAAGGCTCTAAGAGCATGCGGATGTCCAGTAAATTGTAAATAGATTATTGGAAATTGCGGATTTAACTTTATTTTTAATCTCTTTTGGTCAAGGGGCTCACAAACCTCTGCAAGCCTGGACCAGGTCACTTGACTCTGAAGGCAAAATACAAATTACAGCTCAGCTGCCAGGAGTTAACTCAGGAATTCCTGGGTAAAACATGCAGGCCGAGGTTATGAAGACAATCAGTGCTCAATGCTGAAAGAATTGCTGATAATCTATGAAATAATTTGAGATTTTCACAGTAGAAACAAGCTGGAAACTACAGCTGTGCTGAGGTCTGGGTTAATAAATGTCCTCAGTGATGGGTGGCAGGAGAATCAGCTGTGATGCTCATCATGCCCCAAATTCTGCTGTTTGGCACAAATTGAGCACTAGGAAATGGAAATTGGATTTTCATCACCATTGCCTATCAGGGATCAAGTCCCTTCTCCAAGGTCATGCAGGAAATAAAATAAGACAGAGTGGCCCAAAGGTTCAGAGCAGTGTTTAAATTTGTCCTTATCTGCTAATCTTAAATATCCATATCAGCCAAAATGAAGTAAAAATACAGGAAAAATAAGAGTGGGATTGTAACCATAATTTTCCTGGTGATGGGCTGTGAAAATTGACTTTTCCTTTGGAATCTTATGGAATTCCCAAGCACTTGCACACACCAAACTCAAGCAATACTAAGTGAACATAAAACAGAGAACAGAAAATAAATTCCTTCCAGCTTAAAGACCAGAGGGCACCTCACTAATAGCTTGTTATTATTTAGTATCAGATAAAACCCCAAAAAAGAGGAAAATAAATAAAAAAGAGAAGGTCAAGACTCATTTTCATCCCATTCATTTGTGTAAATCAAATCACAATTTCCCCCAAGGTTTCCAGCAATAACAAGGCCTGGACACAAGTTTTGCAAAAGACAATTTTTTTTTTTGGTTGGTTGTTTGTTTTTTTTTTTAAAGGAAAAAATAAGAAGGCTCTAAAATACTTAATTAAAAAAAAAAGGAAGAAATAAAACAAAAAAAGCACCTTTAGAAAGGGAGCAGGAGCAAAGCAAGTGGATGGGGAGCCTGGGGCAAACCAAGGCTCCCACCCAGCCACGGGGCTGCGGTGAAATGAACTCAAACCTCGGCTCAGTTTGGGGGCTGTGCGTGACAGGAACAGCAGGAGGGACCCTCCTTCCTTTTTGGGGACCTCTGGGACGGGCTGGGGACAGAGAAAAGACAGAGACCGAGAGAGAGAGAGAGAGGAGAGTCCTGCACAGGAGCCCTGCCCGGGAGGATGCGGAGCTGCAAGCGGAGGAGCCATGCGGGGACAGCTGCAGGGACAGCGCCACCGTGGGGGCTTGGCCAAGGGGACGGCGCCGCTGTGGGGGCTGTGGGCAGGGGGACAGTGTCACTGTGGGAGGGCTGGGCTGCAGTTTGAGTCCCTGCACGGCCCCGCTGCTGCTGGGCGTGCCTGGCGCAGCCGGCCGGGGAAGGCACGGGAAGGCCCCGAGCATCGCCGTGGGTGCTGCTGCACGGCCTGGAGGCAGAGCTGCTCTCGCCCTCGCTGCACGAGGTCTCAGTGGAGGTAGGTGGGCTGGTTCCATCGGTACCAGGAGCTGTTGGCAGCACGGAACAACAAAAAGTTTCACCTCGGAGCAAAAATCATCCGGATTTCCCTCTCAACCTCGTCACAGACGTATTTTATGAAAAATCCTTTTGCCAGGATCTTTTCTCCTGAGAAGCTGAGAAGTTTCAGCTTCTCCGTGTTTTGCTGCTTTGGAATGTGATTTGGAGAATTGTTTACCCAGCATGTGAAATTGTTTTTACTTGATGACCAATGACAGCCACCTGTGTCGAGGCTGTGAGCAGCCACAAGATTTTGTTGTCATTCCTTTCTATTCCTTGCAGGCCTTCTGATGAAATCCCTCCTTCTATTCTTTTAGTAAGTTCTAATAGATCAGTTTCTTTTAATATAATATATATCATAAAATAATCAATCAGCCTTCTGAAACATGGAGTCAAGATTCTCATCTCTTCCCTCATCCTGGGACCCTCAAACACCACCACACAACCTGACCTTGGTCAGCACCTCCTGCAGAAATCACATCCTGAGAATCCCAGGATATCCTCAGCTGGAAGGGACCCACCCTTTTTTCTTTTTTTTTTTTTTAAACAAAAACCTTTCAAACCTTTGGTACATTATTTAAACCTGGCATTGCATTTTGCACAGAACCTATTTTTCTAACATGTTGGATCAAATTCTGAAGCCTGACGGCTTGGGTCAGACTCTGATAGCTTTCACAAGAAGCAGTTTTGGTTTTTTTACCTCTAAGAGCCACAAATTAATAGATTTTGAATGAAGACAGGAATGGGACACTTGCTGGCGTTTAAAATCTGGATTCAAATCCATATTTTACAGGTTGGGTCTAGCCCACAGTCCAACTCATTTGGCAACGCTTTCTCTTCTAATTGAGATATCTAGTTCAAATTCAAATACCTTGTTCAGATATCACCAGATCCAAATTATGTCCCCCAACAATCCCACCCTGTCCCTGGGAGGTCACACGTGGAACTTCCCACGGGAACACTCCACACTGCTGGAATCCCTAAGGGTTTTCCTGTTCTTCCTGGAGATCCCAGGGTTTTCCCCGATGCCCTGGGTTGGTTTGGGTTTTTTGGGGTTTTTTTTTTTTGTGGGTTTTTCTGCCTTACCCTGAAGAGTTGAAGCCAGAGGAGTTCATGGCAGCTTTGGAGTTGCTCTGGGCTGTGCCGGGGCTGCTGGCATGGAGGGCACTGCCAGGGGACGAGGGCCTGCTGGAGTTCCCTGGGGAGCACGAGGATGTCACTGCGTGGGACAGAGCACGGTGAGCCTGGCATCCCCTCCTGCCCCAACATTCCCACCCCATCCCTGTGCCCACCCCGTGGCTCCTTCATTCCTGCCCTGGGGAAGGTTGGAGACCCCAGGAATGTCCTCGGTTCCTGTATCTGGGAATCTCAGGTCTCCAAGGAGAACTGACTGTGACCCACCCTTGATCTGGCTCCTCTGATTCCTTGCCTTGGGCAAGGTGAGGAACCCCAGAAATGTCCTCTTTTCCGATATTTGGGAATTTCTGCTTTCCAAGGAGATCTGACTCTAACCCACCCTTTTATCTGGCTCTAATTCCCTGCACTGGGGAACCCCAGGAATGTCCCCTGTTCCTATATCTGGGAATCTCAGCTCTCCAAGCAGATCTGACACTGACCCATCCTTTATCTGGCTCCTCTGATTCCCTGCTCTGCCCTGGGGAACATGGGGGGACCACAGGAATGTCTCCTGCTCCTGTATCTGGGAATTTCTGGTTTCCACAGAGATCTGATTCCAACCCATCCTTTATTCGGCTCTTCTGATTCCCTGCCCTGGGCGAGGTGGGGCACCCCAGGAATGTCCCCTGTTCCCTATCTGGGAATTTCAGCTCTCCAAGCAGATCTGACACTGACCCATCCCTTTATCTGGCTCTGATTCCCTGCCCTGGGGAACATGGGGGACCCCAGGAATGTCCCCTGCTCCTGTATCTGGGAATCTCAGCTCTCCAAGGATATCTGACTCTAACCCACCCTTTATTTGGGTCCAGTTGTGCCTGGCTCCCAAACCTGACCACCCCAGCCAGGATTCTGTGGGAATGTTCTTCTGCCCAGTGTTTCCCATGTTTTTACCCCACCCCACAGCACAGCTGGGCTGTTCTCTCCCAGCTGTGTGGGGACCCTTTCCCTGGCCACAGCCAAGGCTCTGATGGAGATGACCCTGCAAAGGTGACCCAGAAATGCGGGAGTCAGGGATTAAAGGGCAAAGGAAGGATGGAAGGGAGGTTCCCCAAGGCTCACCAGTCCCAGGCATGGTGCTGTGCACTGGATTGACGGAGAGGGGCCCCAAGGAGCCTGAGGTAGAGACCTGGGCAGGAACAGAGGCACTGAGAGGGGAGAAATCACATCCTGCACTCCTCTCACAGCCCCCTGGAGCGTGCTGGCCCCCAGGGACACACCACCCACAGCCGGGGCTCTCCTGGGCATTCCCAGTCCAGGATGCAATCACATCCCCCATTAATTTGGGAAAGATTTTTCTTCATCAATCTCAAGGGGAAAAGCTTTGGGATGGTATTAGGATGGTATTAGGATAATTTGACAAAATTATCCTAATCAATTCCTCCTAGGAAACTTTTCTTTCTAGTGTTTTCAATAAACAGAATTATCACTTAATTAATTGTTCTAACTTAGCTGATTGTTTTCAATGGATGGAATAATAATAAATTATATATATATAATAAATTATATTTATATATAGATACATTAATATATATATATTTATAGATATATTTATTTTTTTATATATATATATAGGGATAGCATCATGATTTGACTAAATTAATTATCCTAGAGTTAAACTAATCAATTCCTCCTAGTAAACTTTTCTTTCCAGTGTTTTCAATAAACAGAATTATCACTTAATGAATATATTTATTTTTCAAAAATATTATAATATATATTAAATTTAAATTATATTATATTTTTATTTTAAATAAACATTTATATATATTTATATTTTAAATATAAATATTTTATATATTTATATATATTATATATTTTATTATATATATTTATATAGATATGTACATATATAATGAAAATATATATGTTAATAATAATAATAAGCACATATATAAATATATATATAAATATATAAATATATATAAATAAATATATATATAAAATATATATATAAATATATATATAAAATATATATAAATATATATACATATATATATATACACACATATATATACATATATATACACACATATATATATATATATACACATATATATATACACACATATATATATACATATACATATATATATACACACATATATATATATACATATATATATATACACACATATATATATATGTATATACACACACATATATATAAATAAAAATAATAAATTCTGGGTGGGATTCCAGCCAGGTGGCTGCATCCCAGGCCCCTCACCAGTCTGGAGTTGTAGATGGGTGATTTGATGGGGGATGGCATGGGGCAGCTGATCCGCTTCTCCTTCTGGCGCCGGTTGCAGAACCAGACCCGAACCACTTCCTTCTCCATGGAGAGCTGCTCTGCTATCAAGGAGATCTCCTCTGAGCTGGGCTTGGGGTTCTGCTGAGAGAGGCAGCAGGTTAAAAAGCCCAAAGAAACCCAATAAATCTGCTCTGAACTGGGTTTGGGGGTCTGTTGAGAGAGGTAGCTGGTTAAAAAAAGCCCCAAACAGCAGAAGGAGACCTCTGGGCTTGGGGTTCTGCTTAGAGAGGCAAAAGGTTTAAAAGCCCCAAAGAACACAAGGAAATCTCTGAACTGGGCTTGGGGTTCTGCTGGGAGAGGCAGGAAGTCAAAAAGCCCCAAAAAGCACAAGGAAATCTCCTCTGAACTGAGACCACTGGGCTTGGGGTTCTGCTGAGAGAAGCAGGAGGTTAAAAAGCCCCAAAAAGCACAAGGAAATCTCTGAATTGGGATCTCTGGGCTTGGGCTTTGCTGAGACAGGCAGGAGGGTAAAAAACCCCAAAGAGCATCAGAGGCTGCTGGGAGGACAAGGGTGGGGTTGGCCGTGAGCTGGGAGGGGACAAAAGCTCTGTCTGAGTCCGAGGGTAAATATTTGGGTGAGAGATTATGTTCTGTGAAGCACAAAGTGCCTCTGGTTCCACATCAGCCCTCCCAGAGTCAGGGGGGAGATGAGTCACAGCTCCTGCCCCTGGTACAAATCTCTTCCCTCTTTGACCTTAACAGCACCAAAACCAGAGCTGGGCTCACCTAAACCTGGTGGCCCTGCCACCATCCAGGGGACAGGAGCTCAGAAAAGTCACTGCCTCCCTCTCCCTTTTCTCATTAAGAAAGGGAAATAACAGAGCCCACCCTGCCCTCTGAGTAATTTATTGTCATTCCTTTTGTCTCTGTGGGGTTTGCTCAGAGCTGAAGCTCAGAAATGTCAAAGCTACCTGGCAAAGAGGTAATATAATCTGCCAGATAATATAATCTGCCAAGGTAATATTCCCATTGCAGAAATTGCCTTCTACCACCTAGAAATGAGCTGCTAAAATGATCTGATGCTGACTGAGCAAGTTTTGATATGAGGGAGAAACCAAGGAAAAACAAGCTCAGGAACAGTTTTGATTTGAGAAATTTCCAAGTTTAGTCCTGTTGATTAAAGTTCTCTGATGCCTGTAGTGATTTTTCTTGAAATTCTTGGAGCTTAAAAAGTAGAAGGGTTCAACTTTTGAATGGGTTCAGGAAAAATATTTGGAGCAACAAGTTCTGGGGTCTCAGAAGAGCGGCTCAGTGGGGCACTGTGGCCACAGAGCTCCTGTGACACTTCTGCAACTCACAAAGAAAAGAGTTGGGTGCAGAGATATAAATATATATATATATATCAGCTTTGGCCCAGTGAGTGATAATGGGGAAATGTGGTGCTAAAATTATAATTCCCTTAGAATGACATTCAACAAGGAAATAATTGGGAATTTCTTTGGGTTTAACACTTTACCTGTTAACTCCTTCAAGAATTTTTAACCTACTCTCAAATAATAGGGAATTCCTTTGGGTTTAACACTTTTCCTGTTGCTTCTTCAAGCATTTTCTAACCTGCTATCAAAAAATACTCCCCAAAAAACCTCTTTTCTTGAGAGGACTCAGGGCCACAGGCTTGCAAATGCCAGGCTGAGGGAGAGAAGGATTTTCCCCTCACATCTTGGAATCTCTTCTCCAGCGTGGAGCGGATGTTGGTCTCAATGCTGGTCCTCTTCTTCCTTTTCCGTCCAAACATCTCATTCACTGAGGGGTAGGAATTGGGGGTGCTCATGGAGGAATCCAAAGGAGCAGATTCTGGGGCAAGAGGGAGGGGAAAATGAGATCTCCAAGAAGATAATGAGTTATTTTCATTCCCAGATACTTCCTGTGAAAGTATCTGGTGCCTTCTAAAATAGATTAATTAAATTAATTTAAAGGTGCCTTCTAAAACAGATTAATTAAATTAATTTAAAGGTGCCTTCTAAAATAGATTAATTGTTCCTGCATTGTGGATCCTCCCTCTGATGATGATTAAAATTGCTCCAAATCCATCAACGAGCTTGCCCAAATCAAAGAAGAAAAATGTTTTAACTCACACACCATTTTTCCTTTGTGAACCTGATCCCCAGCCTGCTCTGACAGGGACCAAGACTGTTCCAATAATTTCATTTCCCACAGAAAAGGATGTGACCAAAGCATTTGGCTCGGGGTGGCTGAGATGTGACCAATGGCTCAGACATCCTGGAGGGCTGGGTGAAGCACGAGGCTGACGTGAGGTCAGCACAGGACACCACCCCAAACCCTGGGAATTCCCCTCTCAGTGAAATCCTTCCTTTCCAGCTGCTCCTCCTGGGCTGATCCCTCAGCAGCTGCTCCCCTTCTTCTCCAGCTCCCACAGCGAGGGGCTGAAGGGGTTTGGGGTTCCTGGATGGATCCTCTCCTGCTGCTGGGGATGCCTAAGGTTTCAGATTTTATATTTTTCAGATTTTCAGGTTTTGGCTTTTCTATTTTTCAGGTTCTGTGCTGCTTTAGTGTGTGGGTCTGGGTTCACATCAGGTGATGCTGAGCTCTGGGCACAGAGCAGGGAGACAAAACAATTCCTGCTCCAGCTGGGCACCAAGGACAAATGATCCAAATCTCAGCCCAGGAGCACAAACACTGTGGGCTGGAGAGAGAAAAACAAGGATGGGACTGCATGGGCTAAAGCTGGAATGGGACAATGAACTGCAAGATGCAAATGGAGCAGAACTGATCCAAGGGAGAGACCCCGGGAGCGCTCGTGCATTTTGGGACCATTTGGGTTCATCTTGGGTTCATTTGGGACTATTTTGGGTTCATTTTGTGACCATTTTGGTTCATCTTGGGTGCAGCCCTGGCTGGGCTCTTGTGCTGCCCAAGGTGGATCCATTGAGGAGATCCTTTTAATAAATCCCTGCTTTATTCTTTAGCTCTGCCCAGCCTCTCTTCTAGCTCAGCCTTCCCAAGGCATGAGTGGCATTTCTGCCTCACTGTCACCCACCTGCATCACTGAGCCACTTCTCCAGCAGAGGTTTGAGCTTGCACATGTTCTTGAAGCTCAGGTTGAGAGCCTCGAAGCGGGAGATCGTGGTCTGGCTGAAGTCATTCCCGTAGAGCTTCCCCATGGCCAGGCCAACGTCCCCCTGCCAGGGACACCCAAACCCCACAGTGAGCACAGGGAAACCCCTCCCAGCTGCCCCAGCCGAATCACAGAGGCACAGAATTAACCAGCCTGGAGAGGACCTCTCAAGCTGCACCAAGGGAAATACAGGTTGGATATCAGGAAAAAGTTTTTTACAGCAGGGGTGATAAAGTTCTGGAATGTTCTGCCCAGGGAGGTGGTGGAGTCCCCATCCCTGGGTGTGTTTAACAAAGCCTGGATGTGGCACTGGGTGCCAGGGTTTAATTGAGGTGCTGAGGCTGGGTTGGACTCGATGGTCTCATCCATCCTGGTCATTCTGTGACTCTGTGACCTTTGAGATCACCCAGTCCAACCTATGACCTAACACCTCCTCATCAAATAAACCATGGCACTGATGCCACATCCAGTGACTCCACCACCTCCTTGGGCGGATGAGTCCAGAGCCCAATCGTTCTTTCAGTGAAGGGTTTGTTCCTCTTGTAGCCTAAACTTCCCCTCAGGCTGCTCCCAGGATAGCTTCAGCCTTGTTTCCATGTCCTGCCCGCCAGGGAAAGGGGATTTATTCCCCCCAGGAATCTGCCCCCACCCCTGAATGTTGGAAAAGGTGCAGACATCAAGGTTATGGTGGTGAGGTGCTAGGAAAGGTTTTTCTCTTCATGAATTTGGAAGGGAATGCTGCAAAACAACCCAAATTTACCTAACCCAGCCTTTCCTTCAGCCACCAATGTCACCCTGGTTTTTTAAGATTTTCTAAGCCTTCTGATGTTGACATTCTTGTAGTGAACTTTCTCACACAATTTCTGTAAATAACTCATTGCTTTGCATTCTTTTATGGAGGAGGAGAAATTTGATGGGCTGTTGGTTTGTGCAGTGTCATTGGAGAGGTGGCACTGTCACCCTCCAATCCACTGTCACTTTTAGAAGACTATAAATGTTAAAACCAGAAAATGAACTTCCCTTTGCCCTCACCTTGAGAGCAGCGGTGTGTGCTTGTGTTTTTTCCTGCCCGATAGTGACACCCAGCTCTGCCCCAAATTCCCCCCATCCCCTCCCCTCTCTCACCTGTGTGAACCCCAGCTTGATCCTCCTTTGTTTGAAAGTCTTTGCAAACTTTTCCAGCTCCTCCAGGTCGCTGGGCTCCTCGGAAGCCCCTGCTGGGGTCAGGTGCTTCGCCACTTGCAGGTGCTGGGGGACGTCCAGGTGGGGCTCAACCGAGGAGCCAGGCAGGCCAGAGCGACCCACAGCCTGTCCAAAACACCCCAAAAAAGATGCTCAGAGGCACAAAAAATAGAAAACCAAACCATTTCCTGGGCTATCTGCCCTCCCTGAGGCAGCAGGGGGAGTTTGGCACGCCCTCAGGTGTGTCCTTACACACGCTCAGGTGCGTTCTTACCTGCGAGGCCAGGCTGGGTCCGGGCTGGGAGAGGAGGAGGCTGCCCTGCTGCTGAGGGAAGGAGAGGAGGTTTGGCTGCAAAGCTGAGGAGATAAAAAAGAGACACTTCTGGTCAGTGAACACCCCCAGGAAAGCTCGGAGGGGGAAGCTCCATTTGTTATTTCTTGCCCAAAATGTAAGAATTTCAGGCCCTTAGGAACGTGTCTGGCTCTGAGTGGATTATGAGAAATAAAAGGTTCTTCCCGTGGCTTTTTAGCCTGCAAGGGATCATTACACTAATGGTAGAAGTGAAATATCTCATTTGCTGATCCCTGCGTGTCACTCATCACATTCAGGCATTTTAGAGACCTCTAATCTCGATTTTAGGTGCCAAGCAGCAGAGAATTTTCTACATCCTTCCTGGGGATTTCTCTCAGTTCTTAATTATTGTAGCTCTTAGAAAAATGGACGTCTTATTTCCAATATAAGCCCTTATGACTCCAACTTTCAGCCACTTGATCTTGCTAAAAAAACCCTGATCCTGCAGCTAATCTCATGAGCCCTCCCACTCTGCTCTCAATTCTACATTTCATTTTCAAATGTCATTTGGAAGCCTTCTGACCCCTTCTTTCCTACCCTACTGTATTTCAAATAAATTGAATTTTTTTCAGAACGTCGGAGCTGACACGAAATGATGAAAGGAAGAAAGAAGGGAAATCCATAAACCCAACAAAAACTGGGATTTATGGAGAGGGTGTAATTGTTTCGTTGACAAACTGCCAAGTACAAGCCTATATCTCTTAGAGGGAATGTCCTACAGGATTAGGTTGTGTAGTTCCCTAGAAATTTAGTTGGTTTCAAGTCCATTGTGAGTGAAACCTATAGAATTTAGTGAGGATTTATAACCTTGCTCAGAGCAGTCAATATATTTAATTGATTATAACTGACAATTACAGGGAGATCCGTAGAAATTTATGGACTTCTGCTAATAAAAAGGCAAACAGATAATCTCCAAAATCAATCACTGCCCCCTCTCTCTGCCTTTTCTTATTTAACTTAGATCTGATGTGCAAAATCCCCTTTATTTACTTAGGCTGGGGTTGGAATAAGCTTTCCCTAACGCTGGAACAACTTCAAATTTCAAATCCAGGCTGGTAATGAGGTGCACATTTTTAGCAGAGCAGGTAATTAATCACTGCAATGGCTTTGCCTTGGGACATGGCAGATGCTCTGTCATTTGGAGTCTTTAAAATCATGATTGAACACCTCAGCTCCAGCTCTGAGGGAAATGAAGGGCTGGATTCAGGAATCACCGGTCTGACAGCTGAGATGAAGATTTCAGCAGCAATATTCAGGCTGACAGGATTCCCAAAATCTCTGTGGCTGCTCATCCCCACCTTTACAGGCTCTCCCACCCCTGACTCGGGTGTTTGGGTTTTACTGGGAGTGAGGAATAAGAGCTGGGAATTTATCTGACAGCTTCAAAACACAAACAAACTAAAATCCACATCCCTGTTGGAAAGGTTCATCCCCCTGCCAAGCCCTTTTGGCAACAAAATCCATTTATGGACCCACAGTCCAAAATCAGGAGACAGAGCATTCCCTGAAGGCCCCAGGGAAAATTCTGGAATATTTTCTGCCTTTCTTCAGGAGGAAGAAAACTCCACTTGAACCAAATTTCCTCTCCATTTTCACTCCCCACTGGCTGTGCATGCATGTGGCAAAAGGATCATTAAACCCTGGCAATCAGCCATGCAAATGGAAATGTCCTGCACAAAAATCCAGCTCCTGGCCAGAATATCCAGCCCTGGTCAAGCCTGGAACTGGAAGGGGGTGACAAGCAAACATAGCTGCCAAAAAAAGTCACTGAACAGATAAATTCCAGTCTCTCAAAGGCAGCAAGTTCTGCTTTGCGCTAAAAGATGTTTATTATTCATGAATAAAAGCAAGGCAGCAAGGAATAGATTGTCCTGACCGTATTTCAAACTAACAAATTCAAAATTATTTGTAAATATACATCAAGTATCTTTATCCATCACTCAGTGTCATTTGGCAGAGAGGAGAATTTATATCTTGTCAGGAAGAAATAAATTCCCCACTTGCTTTTGGAGTGTGTGAACCAGAGGGTTCAAGCTGCAGAGATTTATTGTTATAATCCTGAATTTTAGTTCATGTGGAGGGAGCTCCATGCTGGGATAAATCAAAGCACAAGCCAAGGATCCAAATCCCCTTGGATCTGCCAGGTTATGAATTAAAGCCTAAAACATCCCCGGGGTGGGAGAAATGCTGTAAGAACATTGGGGGTAAAACCAGAATTACAGGGAGTTCATCAAGCATGGGGCGAGTCCTCAGCACTTTCCTGGAGCTGATTTTGGGAGCAGGGAGACCTTTCCAAACATCCAAACCTCTCCCTCTCATCCCAGAGCTGCTCCTGGCTCTGCTGGGCCTGTTCTGCTCCTTCCCTGCAATTCCCCTCCCTCCAAACCATCGGCCCGAGCCCTGATGAGCTTTCTGCGATTAATGAGGAGCGGGAAGGAGCAGCTCCTTCTCTGCTCTGCGGGAATTCCAGGCTGGGATCGCTGCCTGGCCCCAAGGTGGCACTCGAGGAGCGCACAAGGTGCCAGCAGCATCTCCGGCATGGATTTGGGATCATCCCCGGCAGCATCACCCGGGGAAAACCCGGCATCCCCCAGAAAGGGAGGTTTTAAAGTATTTATCCATCTCTGTCGCCTTGTATTTTATATTTGGCGATTCATATTTTCCATATCTATTTGTAACCTGCAGTTCTTTAGTGTGGAACTCTAAACTCCATGTACAGTGGGAGCTGCTGCTTCCCTGTTCTGGGCAGACACAACAATTCCTCTCCGGGATTTCAGCTTCTCTATTTTCCATCTACTTGAAAGAGATATTATATTTAATACTAATGCTGCTACTACTACTACCAATAACAATAAATTATATTTAATAATAGTATATAATTATGTTTTCCATCTATTTGTAACCTGCAGTTCTTTAGTGTAGAACTCTGAACTCCACACACAGTGGGAGCTGCTGCTTCCCCATTTGGGGCAGACACAACAATTCCTCTCCAGGCCTGGCAATCAAGGACACCTCACTGCCTCAGGGCCCAGAGATGGGAACAAAAGGGACTTGGGGGCAGCAAACTTGGGGTCAATGACTTCATCAGCTGAAGCTGGAATTGGCAGATTCACCCCCAAAATGCAAATGGACCAAACTCATAAAAGTGTGAAAACCCATGAGCCATTGTCCATTTTTGGGTGGGTTTTGTCTGCCCTAAATGTACCTGAAGGCCCTTCAATTAACAGAACTGCTTTTTATTATTTTAATTCTGCCTGGCCTCTGTTTTTAGGTAAGCCCAAAAAAGAAATCATTTCAACTTTTTTTTTGTCTTACCTTGTTGTCCTGCCTGAGACTGGGACAGGAGGAACTGGGGGACTGACTGCATGTGCCCAGGAAGCAACACCAGCTGCTGCAGGGTGTGGAGAGAGCTCATGTCCTGCAGAAAAAAAAAAAAGCAATGGGAACAATAAAACTCAAGGATTTGTGCTCCTCATGCAGCACCTCCTCACAAATCCACGCTGAATTTCTGTATTTTGAGGGGCTGGAAGGGTGTAGGACCAAAAGTCTCAAGTGTAAGAGAAGATTCTGTGTGTACAGAGACCTCCATGTGGAGAATTGTCTGTTTTTCCCTGGAAAAGTTAACTCTTGGTGACATTTTTGAGCTGGAGATTCAAAGGTTTCAGGTGCAGGAGAAGAATTCTTACTTAATTTGGGGAATTTGGGGCCTGGAGGGCTGCAAGTCCAAAAGTTTCAAGTATAGGAGAAGAATTTGGTGCAAACAGAGACATCCATGTGGAGAATTGTCTGCTTTTCCCTGGAAAAGTTAACTCTTGATAAAGACATTTTTGAGGCAATCGAACTCTGGTTGTTAGAACAATGAAACCTCTCAGATTTCAGTTTCTTCAGACAAAGCATTTCCAGAGCTTTCTCTTCAGATGAAGCATTTCCACTGCCTAAAAATCACTCAGCAAATTGCAGCAGGCTGTCCCAGCTCACCAACTCTGCATCCCATTGGACTGTTCTGAAGACTGGGGGGAATTGAAGAATCCCTAAATTGTACCATGGATCTGAACACCCCGTGAAAGGAGGAGGGAAAGGATTCCTGAGCACCTCTGTGGCCGCCTGGCCTCCAACTCCCACCAGAATTTAACAAGAATTAAGTGCTGAACTCCACATTTTTTACCTCAGGAAAAAAAAATTCCCTGGAGGAATTAATTTCTCCCCTGGTGTGAATCAATTTGAGGCAACAACAGGCTGAGATTAGGAGTTAATCTGGTCTAGAACCCTATCTCCAACAATGGCATTAACCAGACACTCATGAATGAGGAAGAGCAGGGCAAACATTATCAGACACTTCCCCACGGTGCTGTCTCAGCCTCCAATTATTTCCCAGTCCAAGGGATTTCCTGACCATGGGGTGGTTTCAAACCCTCAGAGGAAATCTCACCCCAGCACGTGTCCAGCCCAACTTTGAACCCACAAGGAAAAGCCGAGGAGGAGGAAGATGAAGATGAGGATTCACTTTTCCAGCTCAGTGCTCCTCACCCCTTCTGGCCACATTAATGTGGGGAGAGGGGTCAGGAGCAGCCCCTTTCCCTGGGATTTCAGGGCAGCCAGGTCACTCACCCCTGCAATTTGGCTCCCTGGCATCATGGATGATCCCTGCACGAGGTGCCCCGACCGAGGGGGGATGGCAGACTGCAAGGAGTCACTGAGGTCCTCGGTTTTAATCTGCAAAAAGAGCAAAGGAATCATGGAATTGGGGAGCAGGGATGAGCAGAGGGCAGCTGGGATCCACGAGGCTGGAGGAGGCTCCTCTCAGGGATTTTTGTGCTGTTTCCATCACTGAAAATCAGGGTTATTCCACGCTGCTTCTCCCCACTCTATCCCATGGATGGTTTTCCTGCTCTGCCAAGCACTTTGCTCAATTAAAACACTTCAGGAAAACAACCAATTTCAAGCAGCTTTTCAAAGTTTAAAGCCTTTTGTGGAGTTTTAGTGAAGACAAGAAGCAATTCTCCTTTCCAGATCACAACTCAAGCCCCGATAGGAGAGCTGGGCATGGAAAACCTCTTGTTTTTCTCAGCATGAAACAGAGAATGGTACAAGGGGATGGGAAGGGATGGGTCATGGAGGAAAAGACCTCAAAAATAATCTCCTAGAATTGAAAATGCAGCACTACAGGCACCAAATTAATTTGTTCAATTTCTACCAAAAAGCAAAAAGAAATTGCAAGGAAAATCTCCTTCCTCAGTTACAAGCTGTGGAAAAATAACTGGAAAACTTTACAAGTGTCCAGTGGTCTTTTTGAGCTACTTTATGTTCTTGCAAAGTTCTTGTCCACAAGAAAATAATGATTTTTAAATCAACATTCTTAGAAAAAAATGCACCCAAGGACCAGAACTGAATCCTTGTTTCTGGTTTATTCGACAACCTCCACGCTCATTTCTAACTTTGCTAATACATTTAAAAAAAATAATTTATTAAGAAATAATAATAATAAAAATGTGTTCCAATCGTAGTAACAAAAGTCTTTTGGTAGTGCTGACTGGGACAGGAGGGAGGGGAGGATTTCGGAAGTTTTCAGGTAAATTCCTGAAAGGTGAGTGAGGAGTGTCCATGCACAGGGGACAGGTAAACGATACAGAACTCCCCTCCAGGAAAAGATTGACCCAAACCTTTTCTCAACACTGAACAAGGATTATTCCTCATCACAGCAAGAAGAGCCTCTAATTCCCAAAAACTGGAAAAACCAGGAGGACTCTACCGAGGACACAGCTTGAAACTCCTGAAGAGTCACCCTGACTCCAAGGAGTGAACATCCCTAAGTGTTCCCACCAGATCCCTTCCAAACCATCCCCCAAAGGTGAATGGGGTCTTTGCCCCACTGGTGGGGCCTTGAGGCCCTACAACCTCCTGCCAGCAGAGGGCGACAAGAAATCCAGCTCACAAACCCCATCCTGAGTGAATATTTTGGGGTTTGAAGGAGCTTTTCGGCCCGTTTGAGCAAAGCAAAGAAACACACGGAATAATTCCGGTTGGAAGAGACCTCTACAACCATCGAGTGCAAGCTTTGATGGACCTCCACGAGAGGGGAAAAGGAGGAAAACGGGATCACAAGAAGCTCAACAGCTCCAGAAAAGGGAGCTGCAATGTTCCCCCCTCTGCATTTTGGAAGGTGCTGCTCGGAGGGAAGGTGATTACAACACCCCCTTTCATTACAGCTCGAGCTCTGGACACCGCCGAAACTCGTTTTGCAATACTCCCGGCTCCTTGCAGCAAGAGGTAGACATGCTATGAATTCCAGCTCTTTCCTACCTTTCAGGTTGGCATGATCATCCCTCTAAGCCTGGCAGGGCAAAAAACAAACAAAAAAAAAATCAGGTGGAAAGATCTTCTCGATCGCTATCGGCAGTGATAAGTCACTGAACGTCAGGCAAAAAGGCTCAGGAGGACACCCCGTTACCCCTGAGCCATCCAGTCACTGCAGGCACGTGGTTCTTTGCATTAAAAAGAATCCATCGGAGGCAAATAAGAATAAAAAAAATATTTGTAAAAAAAGTTGTTAAAAAAAAAAAATTTAAAAATTAACGTTTGTCTGCTTCATCCAAGGCTGAGCAGTCCCAAGGAATCGAAGTTTTTGGCGTCTCAGAGAGCCGGGCTGCGGATCCTGCCTGAGCTGTGATCCCGCTGGCAGTGGGGTGTTGAGGAGGCACGAGCCATTTCCAAACTGAAATCAATTTTTGCAGCTGCCAAGCGGGATGAGCTGGCGGCGCTCCAGGCACAAAGGGGTGTGTAGCCGCATCCCGGCATGGCTGGATGTGAGAACGGGAGGTGGGTTTGGCAGAGCACCGGCTCCCGACTCAAAAACAACAACAACATCTCCCACTGCTCCTTCCCCCGGCCCTGGAATTCTCCCTCCTGCGCAGTGGGCGGGAACCTGGCCTTCGTTCTTGACAAATCCTTCTCCCCCTTGCACCTATTTCCATTGGGTTTAGGCTCGAATTTACCTCACCCTCCTCTTCCTCTTCCCTCTCTGCAGCTGGCTAATTGTTCATTAGGAGGTCGGGATCTATCCAAAACTTTGGGGATGGTTTATGCAAATCCCACTCTTTTGGTTTCTTCCCCTGGCTAAACCGGCAATATTGCCAAGTGTACATTAAAAAAAAAAAAAAACCCAAACCCAAAAAAACCCCAAAAAACCACACACATTGTGGGCGAGGCCACTCAATATCATGAGACTCCCTTAAAATAATGTAAATTTCGAATTAATAAAACAAGGGGAGGAATTGCCTCCTCCTTTCCCAGTGCATCTGCCTCCTCAGATTTGCAGAAAATGCCTGCAAATATGGGAAGAGTTTTCCTTGAGGGACCCAAAAAAAAAAAAATACGCCAAGGTTGAAAGGACAAAATCCTCAGAGAATCACCTCGTGGGGGTATTTGATGGGAGCTCTGCAAGCAAGACACAGTGGTTTGGGTAAAAGCAGGAGCAGATCCCCCTGGGATTGCTCAGGATCTTGGTTTTATAGGATGATCATGGATGGGGAAAGGGGAATGAGAAGTCATGGGAAGACTTTGTTCCCACTGAATTTTACTCAGAAAAAATAACAGTATTTAAGGAAAGCAACCTGGTCTAGGGGAAGCTTCGTTGCCCATGCCAATGAATCTTCCAACCTGAACCATCCCATGGAAAAAACGAGCAGGGCAAAGAGCAGGACCTGCAAATGCCCACGGCTGGGGTGAGGCGTGGGGGCTCTTGGCTGTGAATCTCCAGCACCTTCCTCCCTTTGTGGCCCAAGGGGAGGCCCAGGGCAGGGCTGGGAGCGGGTAACGGCAGCTGGAGGCACGAGAGCTCCTCTGGGCCAGGGCAGGAATCACACTTGCAAATCTCAAGTGGATGTTTGGATGTTTTCACAGCCTCGAAACAGGGTCAGCCCCCGAGCAAGCCGAGCGAAAAACACAGGAAGGGTGACTGGCTGCAAAAGAGAGAGTCCCTTCCGAAGTTGGCTTGAACAGCTGCAAGGATGGATGGTTTCTTACCTATCTCCGGCCTAAACACAAAAACAAAAAGCAAAACAAACTAAGAAACACATTGAGGGTGATGGAAAATGATCAAAGCTCTGGAGCCCGCTTGCGTAATTGATTTGTGGAAGGTGTTTCATAAACATTTCATAAGAAGGAGAATTATGAAGAAAACATCTCCCAACCTGCCTGCAATTACTGCACAAACTCTTCCTTACCAGTAGGAAGAAGGGGAGAGGAAAAAAAAAAAAAAAAAGAGAAAGGTACATCTGTTTTGTAACTGATCTGTGAACTTCTGGCAAACGCTCGGCTCGTGAAAACATCCTGCAGACATCTTGGAGAGCTCTGGAAAACTGGGAAGATTCTGCTGAGCACCTCTGCTTGAATTCCCCTCAGATTCCATGGGCTGGTGGTTGGATCCCACTGGTTGGGCTGGAGCTCTCCATGGGGAATCCCAGTTTAGGGATAATTTCAATGTCTTCCCCACCTATCAGAGCCAAAAATCCGCATTTGGATGAGCTCCCGGTGTGACACACACAGTGCTCCATCATCCTCCTCACTCAGCCACCAATTCAGAGCCTCCAATCCTCTCCCAAATCCAGGTCTGGATCTCTTCTGTCCAAGCCCTGTCAGCCCTCTCCAGCCCCAGTTATCAGGCAGGAACCACGTTAGTGGGAGATGCAGACACCCCCATTTGTTGTGAAGCTCCTATTTAGCCAGTGACCTCTTTGCAACACATTTATCTGCCTCCACATCTGCCTTATCTCACAGTCAGAGCCGAGTTTAGGAGTTTGACTCACTCCCAGCCCTGCAGAGCAGAGGGGAGAGGAGGCTCAGGCACACACAGAGGGTCTGGAGCACCCCGAGAAGGAACAGCCCTGAGTCACCCCAAAACGCTTTGAGTCACCCCAAAGTGCTCTTCAGCACAGCAGGGCTGCCTCGAGCTGCCCCAAAACCCTTTGCCTGAGGCTCAGGGAGGAGGATTTAAGCTGGAAACAGGAATTAAGCTGGATCTAAGGCTCCTGCAGCTCCCTGATCCTTCCCACCTTGGGATGGCGTAAGCGCTCCGCTGTGAATTACCCGCACACGTGGGCCCCATAAAATAAAAAACACACTAATAATAAATTATGGCAATAATAATAATAGTAATAATGGGGTTGCAATTACTATTTCCACATGTACTATCCTGCACATACAGCAGGGCTTAACAGCCACCTGGAAAGAAGGCAGAAAACCTTTATGTCAGTGCCACGATATTCACCCTGCAACGTTTATATCCCACTGAAGGCTGGGGATTTTTGGAAGCCGTCAGCATGACAGAGAGAAATTCAGCGTGGGATCAACTCCCAAACAGGCTCTGTCCTAAAGCTCAGCCATGGCAAATTCAAATGCAATCCCAAACCTCAGCACACCTGCATCGCCCTCCACGGGGCCTTTGAGTTTATTAATTGAGGTGTGATCTGATAGGGTTTATCCTCAGCTTCAGCTTGGGATGGAAATGGTTGTGCTGGAGTCAAAGTAGGGGTGGGAAGGCAAAACTTTAGGGGCAACCAAGCTGCACACTCGACAGGAGAAAACAAACACAACCACATGCAGTTCTTGTGGGCTCTCTGAGACAGCTCTTCCCTGGAATTTTTGCTTCCAAACAAACAGGGAAGAGAGAGAAGTCCCCCCCTTGCTGTGCTGAACCTCAAATGATCACCTGTGGCACAGGGAGAGGAGAACCACAGCAGAGGTGGGAAGAGCACCTGCCCTGCCTGGCCACGCTCAGGGTGACACCTGCTCAGGTGGGAGGGAGGCTCCTGCCCCACAGCCTGGGGGACTCAGAGCCTCTGGATGCTCTCAGGGGCACACAACTGCTGGAAAGATACTGAAAAACCAACTTCCAGCACCTTCCCTCTCAGCAGGGATACCCAGGCACGTGGTACCTTCCCTGTGGGCACCCCAAACTGGGAGCATTTAACAGGAGATGCCGATTTCTTGGTCACAGTGGCCACAAGCTCCACTCAAAGCATGGGAAATGGGATCTGCCCATGGATGCAGCCTGTCCAGATCCCTCTGCAGAGCCTTCCTGCCCTCCAGCAGATGAACACTCCCACCCAGCTTGGTGTCATCTCCCAGCTGACTGGGGGTGCACTTGATCATGTCCCCAGGTCACTGATAAAGACACTGACAAGAACTGTCCCCAGTGCTGAGCTCTGGGGGACTCCACTTGTGACTGGATGCCAGGAGGGCATAACTATTCACCATCACTCCATGGTCCACCCATAACTCCATTGCATGTGATGCACTAACACATTTAAAACTCGGCCTAAAATTTTGGGAATCCGTTTGTTTTGTGCCATTATTTAAAAATAACTTGTGCGATCCGATTTCCGAAAAAGCAAGTGTTCAATCGCTGTAAAATCGAAAAATGTTCGAGGCACCTTAATTTGAATATTTCATGATGAAGCATCCTTTCCCACCATCAAGGCTGGGATTTCTGCCCTGTCTCCCTGCCAGGACTCCCCCAGCCCTCCCGTGGGTTGCAGCACTGCTCCCCGCACCTCTCTCTCTCTCTCCACATTTCACTTGCCCAACTCCCAAACCTCTCCAGAACTCCACCTCTGCCTACACCTCCGTGCTTATCTGCTCTGCTCCCACCCTGGGCTGCATCCCTGCCCCTTTCCTTATCACCCTGATTTCACACACTCCACTCCATGGCTTCTCCCCTGCCCTCCTGCAAGCTCACACAGGTCCCCTGGAGCCCGAGCACGTTCCTGCTCCACTCCAAATTTGCCTGATTGGGATTTTCTGGGCTGAGAATTTGCCCTGCATGAAAAATATCCTTTTTTTTTATTATTATTATTATTATTTTTCCCATCCATGGGGAGGAATCTCTGCCTTCTGGCAGTGACAAATGCAAACACCTGGCTATCCCTGAGTCAGTCACCCATGGGGACAGTGCCCACCCTGCCCTTGGGTGGGGACACACGGCCCAGCACATTTTAGGAGGAATTAGCTTAGAATCAGGCTGGGGCTGGCTCCATCCCAGCTCCACTGGCCTCTCCTGCTGGTCCCTGGCACTTTTGGCACTGGGAGCTGGGACAGGAGAAGAGCAGGAGAAGATTGCAATGACCACACCAAAAAGTGCAATTAAAAGAGAAAGGGAGAGCGAGGAAGATGGGAGAGCGAGGAAGATGGGAGAGCGAGGAAGATGGGAGAGCGAGGAAGATGGGAGAGCGAGGAAGATGGGAGAGCGAGGAAGATGGGAGAGCGAGGAAGATGGGAGAGCGAGGAAGATGGGAGAGCGAGGAAGATGGGAGAGCGAGGAAGATGGGAGAGCGAGGAAGATGGGAGAGCGAGGAAGATGGGAGAGCGAGGAAGATGGGAGAGCGAGGAAGATGGGAGAGCGAGGAAGATGGGAGAGCGAGGAAGATGGGAGAGCGAGGAAGATGGGAGAGCGAGGAAGATGGGAGAGCGAGGAAGATGGGAGAGCGAGGAAGATGGGAGAGCGAGGAAGATGGGAGAGCGAGGAAGATGGGAGAGCGAGGAAGATGGGAGAGCGAGGAAGATGGGAGAGCGAGGAAGATGGGAGAGCGAGGAAGATGGGAGAGCGAGGAAGATGGGAGAGCGAGGAAGATGGGAGAGCGAGGAAGATGGGAGAGCGAGGAAGATGGGAGAGCGAGGAAGATGGGAGAGCGAGGAAGATGGGAGAGCGAGGAAGATGGGAGAGCGAGGAAGATGGGAGAGCGAGGAAGATGGGAGAGCGAGGAAGATGGGAGAGCGAGGAAGATGGGAGAGCGAGGAAGATGGGAGAGCGAGGAAGATGGGAGAGCGAGGAAGATGGGAGAGCGAGGAAGATGGGAGAGCGAGGAAGATGGGAGAGCGAGGAAGATGGGAGAGCATCACACAGCGTTTCATTTTGGGTGGAGGGATGAAGTCCAAGGGTTGGGAGAGCTCAGAGCCAGCTCTCTGCTCCCAACCAATGGGAATTCCATGGGCTGGGGAAGCAGCCAGGAAGGTCCCTGCTGGATAAACCCACTGATCCCACAGGGAGAACCTCTGAGGAGGGAGAAAAAGCTGGATAAACCCATTGATCCAACAGGAGCACCTCTGTGGAGGGAGAAAATGCTGGATAAACCCATTGATCCAACAAGAGCACTTATGGGGAGGGAGAAAAAGCTGGATAAACCCATTGATCTCACAGGAGCATCTCTGGGGAGGGAGAAAATGCCAGATAAGCCCTTCTTCTCCTTCTGGGGAGGAGAAAATATTGGATAAACCCATTGATCCCACAGGGAGCACCTGTGGGGAGGGAGAAAATGCCCTTGGATGTCCAAAATTAGAGACCTTGCTGGGAACACATCACCTTCCTCTTGCTGTGCTGGTGCAGGACGGGTACAGAGCCCCACCCTGGCTGGGTGGTGCAGGTCTGGGGGGAATTCTTGGAGCTCAGCAGATGAAAGGGCTCCAAGGACTCCGAGTCCTTCTCCTCATTAGCGGTGACTCCCTGGGAGTCACATCCAGCACAGCAGCTCGTGCCACCCAACCCTCAAAAAAGGTGCTGGGCCACCTGGGTTGTGGCAGCCCTGCCTTTGGGCTGAGTTTCTGCTGTGGAAAACAAGTTTTGTGACCCTTCAGAGAGATCCATGAGGCTGGGGCTTGTCCCTGGTGAGCACAGAAAGCGTTTGCTGAAGGGTGGGCAGGGGATTTGCACAAAGATCTCTGTCTCTCCCTCTCAAGCAGATCTGGAGCAGCTGACCCAGGTGTTTTGCCGAGCAAACAGGTGTAGGAATCACGCTGTAAATGAAGTTTGCCCTTCGAAAGCAGGAGAGCAGGAGTTTGGGAAAGGACTGCAGCTGGATGTTAAGGAACAGATAAAATGCAGCCAGCTCTGGGATGTTGTCAACAAATTAATTCAGTGGTTTCAGTCCATCTCCTGAGAAAAACAATTTAAAAGGCCAAATTCTCACTCCTAATTGCACCCCCTTTCCCTCACAATTCCCCTGGCCTGTTTGGGAGTTCATTCCCAGCAAACTCAGAACAAACCCAGCCTGAAGAAGGGGTTCCTCTGCATATCTGTCCTAAGCAAAGCAGGGCCAGATTTAGGCACAGAGGACTTTCCCTGGAGCCAGGGCTTTCTCTGATGCTCTCCCAAAGGGCTGCATCTCAATGAGGAACCTGCACACAAACAAATTTATGCAATCAGCCTGTCCCTAGGACAGAGCAGGGAGACTTCAAAAGGGAAAGGCCAGGGCAGAGCTGAGCTTAGATCCAGTGTCAGGCCCTGATTTCCAGCCAGGGGAGGCTCAAGAGATGAAAAGCAGATGCAAGAACTCAGGCTGATGCCCTGGGGCAACGGGGAGAAGAGAGAGTGAAATCTGAATTGATCCCCAGAGGGGAGAAGGAAGCAGGATGTGAACCTCCCCTTGAGAGGAGGGCAAAGCAGGACTGGGATGGAAATGTGGAGGGCAGACTGAAACCTGAGCTACCCAAGCAGGAACAGCAATGACATCCAGGGAGCACATGAGAGCAGGGGGAGGTGGGAACAGGGAGCAGAATGAGAAACGATGAGAGAGATCCCCGGGGGGGAGGGAAGCCCTGGTGCAGTGAAATTAAATGTGCAGGGAGTTTTGCATCCCAGATATTAATAACAAACTACCCAGCGAGCTGGGCCCTTCTGTGCACCTTCAAAAGGATGGAGGGGAGGAAGAACTTGTCTGTGGTTGAGCACAAGACGATGAATCAGAGGATGGGAGTCCAGAACCCAGCTCTGAGCAAGGCCCTGGGTTTCAATCCAGCCCAACGTCCAGGGGCAAGTGGCCCACGAAGCATCCCCTGACCCCAGCTGCAGTCACAGAGCTCAGCAGCCCTGGGAAAAGCCAGGCTGTGTCTGCAGGACACCTCCCCACCTTGCAGAGGCACCGAGGGATGCTGAGCCCATTAGCAAAGAGCCCTCAGACGTGTGGGTGGAAGGTACCAAACGAGGTCAGGGCGCTCATTAATGGCATTGAAAAGGGATTTTCACATCTCAGGTGCAGCTTGCCCACTTTGAATCTCTCACATCTGTGTCTACAGGACAGCAGCTGTGGAGCTCGCCCTGCTGCCTCAAAGCAGCTGCTGGAAATCCCACACAAAGCCCCAAAATTAAAGTTTCTTTGGGCAAGGACTGTCAGATGTGAAGAGAAGAGGGAGAGAAGTTAGACAAGGAGGTCTTGAGGGGAGGGAACCCCTTCAGCCCCTCCTGAGAGAGCAGGGCAGTAACACACAGGATGCTTGACCTGGTTTTAGAAAGGAGGAATTTTCAACAGACCCAGCTGCAAAGGCTTTCTAGGAAGCCTGTTGGAAATCCATATCCTCACTCCATCCCCTGGCTGGGGTGAACCAAAGGCAGCAAAGAGCAGGAATAAAGAACCAGCAGTGAAACTGAAGCTGAGCCCTGCTCAGGCACCTCAGAGCCTGTCTGTCTGTCCTAAACTTTGTCAAATCCCCCAGCCAGATCAGCTTCAGATTGATGTGATTGATGATAATGACAGGTTTGATAAACAAATGACAGCCTGTCCTGCAAGGTCAGCCTTTTGCTGGCATGAAGAGTGCCTGGCACATTTGGGTAGGGAGCAAGGGCAGATCCTGCCCAGCTCTGCTCACACAACAACCTGTGAGCTTCATTTCAAGGGGGACAAAAACCTGTCAGCATCATTTCAAGGGGGACAACAACCTGTGAGCTTCATTTCAAGGGGGACATTTCCCCTCCCAGCTCTGGAGAGCAGGGAGTGTGCAAACCCAGGGCACTGGGAACATTTCTGTGTCTGCTCTGGGGTGCCCTGGCCCCCAGGGCAGCACTGACTTCGACCCTCACTCATGGAGAAAGTTTCCTAAAGACTTCAAGATAGACTGGAACCCACAAAAGTGTGAAATTTAGAGATTGTAGAGAGAAATATAGATTATAGAGAGTAGTGTAGGTGTATCACTTGGTGAGAAATTGAGGTTTTGGGATTTTTAGGACGTTGTGGATGGAAGCAAGGTGGAGGGCACAGGGTTTGTCCTGGGTTTGTTCTTCATGGGTTTGGGTGGCATTTTGTAATTGGGCAGAAAAGTCTGCATTGCAGCTCTGTGGGATCAGTTATTGGGTTAAAATGGAAAATAATCCAGGTGTCAGTTCTTAATTGGATGTTTCAGTCTTAAAAGACCTTGGAACAAGAGATTGTTGGCCATTTTGTGCCTTGCTGCAGAACTCACAGTAGTGAGACTGTTTTGCTGATAAGAAATAATAAATAAACACCTGAGTCTGAACATGAACCACTGCCTCAAGTGCCTTCAATCCAGACCCAGAGAAACCCACAGCTGGAACCTCCACAAGGGAGGACTTGCAGAGGAGCTCTCATTCCCTCCCTGGAAGAGGGAGAGCTGATGCTGCCTTCCTCCCTGGACCAACAAGGTGCTGCCATCACCTCCCTGCTGGAAAGTGCATTGTCCTGCATTGTCCTCATTCCCTGCAGAGAATGCAGCTGTGCATTGCCCCCTGCAGCTGTGCATTCTCCTCATTCCCTGCACAGAATGCAGCTGTGCATTGCCCTCATTCCCTGCACAGAATGCAGCTGTGCATTGCCCTCATTCCCTGCACAGAATGCAGCTGTGCATTGCCCTCCTGCAGCTGTGCATTCTCCTCATTCCCTGCAGAGAATGCAGCTGTGCATTGCCCTCCTGCAGCTGTGCATTCTCCTCATTCCCTGCACAGAATGCAGCTGTGCATTCTCCTCATTCCCTGCACAGAATGCAGCTGTGCATTCTCCTCATTCCCTGCACAGCATGCAGCTGTGCATTGCCCTCCTGCAGCTGTGCATTCTCCTCATTCCCTGCACAGAATGCAGCTGTGCATTGCCCTCCTGCAGCTGTGCATTCTCCTCATTCCCTGCACAGAACGAAGCTGTGCATTGCCCTCATTCCCTGCACAGAATGCAGCTGTGCATTCTCCTCATTCCCTGCACAGCATGCAGCTGTGCATTGCCCTCCTGCAGCTGTGCATTCTCCTCATTCCCTGCACAGCATGCAGCTGTGCATTCCCCTCCTGCAGCTGCGCATTGGATGCACAGCTCCCTGGGCTGGGCTCAGCCCTCACACCACTCGCACAAGCCCTGGCACCTCCCAAACCATCAGCCCTCCATCCCTGTGTGCTCTCCAGCGTTATCCCAGGGCTCTGCTCCAGACACCTGGCTCCGCAGAGCAGCTACAAAAACAAACAATCCTGAATTTCCTACAGGGGAATGAAACCCCAGCAGAGCTGGGAGACCGCAGCACCTGGGCAGGATCGGCTCCCATTGCAGCACTCCCAGCCCTGGTCCTGCTCCCATTTTGAGGCAAACTTTGCCATTTTCACTCAGATCTGACCCTGGCCACCATCCCAGCCCATCAGGAGGCAGATGATGTCCCTGTGCAGGCTGCCAGCAGCGAAGGTGAAAGTTTATTGCTGTGCCTTTGCATTTCCCCGGCCATAAACAGGAAACAAGCAGCATTAGACTCACTGAATAAAAAAAAGCCAAACCAGATAGGCAAGGCTGAAGATGCTGCTTTTTCCATCCACACCCTTTTCCCTCTCATTCACATACAAATTACTGTTGCATCCAGGTGGGAGGAGAGTTTGAAGAGGGGAGGGAAAGGGGGGGCAGAGCAGAGATGTTTGCCAAATAGGCTGAGGGATCAGAGGCAGCTTTCTCATAAAGCGCAGGGCTGACCCACAAACTGCTCGAAAAACCTCAAAATCCACAAGAGTTTCCCTCCCTGCCCCGTTTGCAGGGTGAGAGCAGCCCCAGCAGGGAATTGGGAGGCAGGGAAGGGGTCTAACCAGGTCACTCCACCCTTCCCATCCCGCCTGGAGCACAGCTCGGGAGGGAGGGAGGGAAGCAGACCTGAAATGTAGGCCATCTACAAAGGCTGGGGGAGAGGCTTAAACGATGTGAGATTTATGATCTTCAAAGTGATTAGAGCCCAGCACTCCAAATAAAGGCAAAGAGAGCTCCTGCAGTCGGTTTGGAGTTGGGTTTCAAACCATCCTGCCCTGGCTTCGGTTTGAAAACTTGAATTGCAAGCTAACGAAAAAGAAAAACCATCCAAAACCAACCTCAAACCCCAAACCAAATTAAAAAACCCACCAACCTCCACCCCTAATGAAAGAGCACAGCACCTGATTCTACATGAAAACACTTTGATATTTCCAGCTCTCCTCTCTTCCTTTTTTCTCGTCATTTGAAATCTATTTGCTGAATTGAGGATGAATTCAGCAACAGCTGAGGTCAACCCTAAATGTGAGCGTGGAGCCCGTGTGCATTTGGGCTCCTGCTCGTTTAAGAGAATAATTTAAAATAATAATTATTATTTTAAATAACAATACTTTCAAATAGTCATTATTATTTTAAATAATAACGTTTTAAAATCACTCTACCCGTGGCCTTGGGAGGGCCAAGAGAGGGAGACAAAGAGCCTTGCACAGCTCTGTGTCCACTCAGGGCCTGTCACATCCCATCCCTGGCATCACTGCAAACCCCCTTGCTGGGCTCTGGGCAATCAGAGCAGTTTAGGAATAAAATCAAACAATACAACGAGCTCATTCAGAGCCTTTTGCTTTTTAAACCCTGCTAAATCCCCAGCTAAGTCGGCTACTCAGTTGTAGAGACAAGCTGGAATAAATTAATCGGATTTTGCGGCGACGTTTTGGTGGAAGGAGGAAAATAAAAGTGGAAATGCTGAAAAAAAACCCCAAAAAAACCAAACAAAAAAAACCCCAAAAATAAACCCCAAAAAACCAAACCCCCACAAAAACAAACAAAAAAAGTCCAAAAAAACCCAAAACTACTCAAAAAACCCCAAAACCCCCCAAAACCCCTAAAAACAAACAAAAAAAAGAAAAAAACCAAACAAAAAAAGAAAAAACAAACAAAAAACCCCAAAAAACCAAACCAAACCAAAACAAAAAAAACAAAAAAAAAATCCCCAAAAAACCAAATGTAAACCCACAATTTCTTTTTAGGAGGGGGATATTTCTACTGCCTGCAAACCTGGCAGAAGGTCCCCAGCATCCCTGAGAGGAGCAGTGGGTGTAACTCAACCCTGCCCCACCACCTCTCCCCGATCAACCCCAGCCCAGCTCCAGCCCCTTTGTGGTGCTGCCATGGCAGAAGGACCTCATGCTCATCCCTGTCTGCAATAATTTCACTTTCCCAGCCCTGGTGAGCGGGGCAGGTCCTGGTTGGATCCCTCTCCGTGCTCTGGGCTGCACACACAGGGCTTTTTGTTTGCAGCTGGGCATTCCAAACTCCTGGAAGGTGGCTGAGCGTGTCAGGACACCTTTGGTAGGAAAAGGGAGACCCACCCAAAGCTGCAGCAGCCAAAGCAAACAAACAAACAGCGCCGTGGCTGACATTTGTCACTGCACAGCCACCAAGGCAAGCTGGAGGCACAAAAAGCCACGTGGGGAAGGTGCAGCTGCTCACAGGAGGCCTCTGGGAAGGGTTGGAGCCCTGGGATTCGGGGGATGCACATGGGCAGAGGATGGGAGGCTGTGCCAGCGTCAGCCCCGAGTCTGTGCATGCAGCCACAGCCCCTGGTGCACCCCCAGCACCCCAGTCCTGCAGCAGGGCAGGTTTGGCTCTCCTGGATCCTCTTTGCCTTGCAGGCCTCACTTCAGTTCTGCTGGCCACGGGAGGAGTCAGCTCTGGGCTCAGAGAGCATTTTCCCGAAATCTCAGGATGCTTTGCAGAGAGCATTTCCTCAAATCTCAGAATGGTTTGGGCTGGAAGGAACCTTAAAGCTCCTTCTCTTCTTAAATCCCATCCCATCCCACCCCTGCCGTGGCAGGGACACCTCCCACTGTCCCAGGCTGCTCCAAACCCCGTGTCCAGCCTGGCCTGGGCACTGCCAGGGATGCAGGGGCAGCCCCGGCTGCTCTGGGCACCCTGTGCCTCTCACTAAGGGCTGATGTGACACCCAGGGATCCTCAGGGCCACGCAGGAAGGCCTGCAGGCACTCAGGGAGCCAAGGAAGGCTTTAAAAGCAGGGGGAGAGGAGCACCCACAGCCCCTCAGCTGCTCTTTGTGCAGTTGGGGTCTGCTTGCCCCATATTTCATCTGCTGCTTTGCAGACAGGAATTTGAGTCCAAAACCTCAAACCAGCTCATTTTTGGTGCTGGCTGACACTCCTGAGGCAGCCCCTTGCCTTTGTCCCTGCCCAGCACCGTGCTGCCAGTGCCAATGTCACAGCACCGGGGCTTTGGGGAGGGTTTTGCACCCTTGCCACCATCACTGAGGTGCTTTTTGTTTCTAAATAATGATCTAAAAAACTGTAAAAGCCAGAAAACCCCTTGAGCAAATGGTCATTTAAAGGAACTCTGTAATTAGCTGAACTTCTATGAATTAGGGAGAGGGAGAGCAGAGGTGCAATCTGTCATTGCATCCCACAAGGGGAACTGGGAAGAAATTCTGTGGTTTCTCTCTGACCCAACAGTTTTTATCTCTTTGCAGCATGATGAGCAAATAAAAAACAGCCATTCCAGAAAGGGGAAAAATAAAAATAAAACAAATAAAAAACAGCCATTCCAGAAAGGGGAAAAATAAAAAAATAAAAACCAGCCATTCCAGCCAGGGAGCATCTTACCTGCCTGTTAAAGTCCAGCCCATTCTGTTCATTGCCTACAAGGAAACAAAGAGAAAAACACCTCAGTGTTAATGACAGCACTGGTGGGAGCTTTCCAGAACTTGGGACACACACAACCAAAAAATTGGCCCTGGAAGAGCAAGGAGAGGAGGAGGAAGGTGCAGAAATGGGGGGATGAAGGCTTCTGCAGCATTTAAGTGGTGCCAGCCTTTTGCTGAGGGATAATGAAAGTGTTCCTGCCTGGGAGATACCTGGCCAAGGGTGGGGGAAATCACGAGGGAGATTCCAGCAGAGGTGAGCTGGAGGACATCACAAACGTGCAGGGGAGCCCAGGGCTAAGTGTGGGAAAGGCCAGCAGGGAGGTGGCCAGGGCTGCTCACCCAGGACCTTCAGGAACTGGGTAATTGTGGGTACCTGGAGGAACACAGGGTGCCGTGGGGTTGTGCTCCAGAGGCGTCTCCTTGATTCCAAAAGAGATTGGCAGGCACAGGGGGAAAAAAAGAATCAGACAGGTTCCAGCCTGAAGGTACCGCACAGGCCCTCACTCATTCCCCTTTGATGATAAACATCCCCCCCCTCCCCATCACACCTGCCAAATTCATCAAGAACATCACAGAGCAAAGGTTGTGCTCCCCACAGATCCGAGTGCTGGAAGGGATTCCACGAAGCTCTGGAGCTGCAGAGGCAACCCCAAGACACCCCTTCATTCTCCAGGCCTTTCCCTGCCAGTCCGGCCCAGGCTGTGATAAAGAGCCTGGAACTGTTCACATCCCACTGGCACAAGCCCCCAGGCCTCCTGCTCCTGCTGTTTTTTCCAGGATAACCTTCCCCACAAAGCAGAGCCCTGGGATCTGATCAAGCTCCAACACATTTTCCAGCAGTTCAGGGCTCCTGCAAAGAGCTGGGGAAGAGGCTGTGCAGGCAGGAGGGCAAATCCAGCTCTGCCATGGACTTTCCTCAGCTGAACGAGCCTTTATCCTTTCCCAGCACACATTTTTCCATGCACAGAGCATTCCCAGGTGAACCAGGCTGGATCCTGAGGGGGAGTGTGCTTGGTACAATTATCCACGGATGGCAAAACATTGGAGAGTCGGGGATAACAGAGCTTGGTGGCTGCTCTCTGCTGTCTAGAAACAGCCCTGGAGATTTAATCTGGGACATTTAAAAAGCACTGACTGTGGAAACAGAGCTGTGGGACTGTGCTATGGAGCAGGGCCACGGCACAACGAGCTGCTGCCCCCTCAGCTTGACATCTGCTCACCCTCTGCACCTCAAGCAGCTCTGAGCTTCCCCCCAGTCTGAAATCTCCTCACCATCCACACCCCAAACAGATCTGAGGTGCCTCCCCAATACTAAAATCTCCCTCTCCTCACCCTCTGCTCCCCAACCCTCCATTTGAAATCTCTTCACCATCCACACTCCATCCAGCTCTGAGCTTCCCCCCCAGTCTGAGATCTCCATTTCTTCACCCCCTGCATCCCAACCCTCCATTTGAAATCTCTTCACCATCCACACCCCAACCAGCCCTGAGGTGCCCCCCCAATGCTAAAATCTCCTCTATCTGCCCACCTTCTGCACCTCAACCAGCTCTGAGCTTCCCCCCAGTCTGAAATCTCCTCACCATCCACACCCCAACCAGCCCTGAGGTGCCTCCCCAATGCTAAAATCTCCCTCTCCTCACCCCCTGCACCCCAACCCTCAATTAGAAATCTCCATCTCTTCACCATCCATGCCCCATCCAGCTCTGAGCTTCCTCTCCAGTTTGAGATCTCCCTCTCCTCACCTCCTGCACCCCATCCCCTCTGAGCCCTCTCCCCCAGCCTGGCTGCATTTCTGCCCTGCTTTTCCTGCCTTCCTCCCATCCTGCTGTCTCCCAGCTTTTCCCCTCCCCAATCCCAGCCCTTTATCTCTTTCCCCCCCCCCCCCCGTGTAATTCCCTCGCTCCAACCCCCTCTGCTCCCTGTCCAGCTCTCTCCAGCTGCTCCCTCCCCAGGAATGGGGCTCATTCATTGCGTTCCAGCTCCATTCCAGCCCCAAAAGCCAAGGAGGGCACATCCAGCGATGGGAATGCTGATAACGTTAATGGGTGATCACAATCAGCATCCACACACCTGAGCAGGACCGCGGGAGCATCTTCAAGGCCTGCAGTTTCTACCTTTGAAACCCCCACGGGGTGTGTGTGTGTGGGGGGGTGTTTGATTCCATCTGCAAGCAGCAGCTGAAGGGGAGCAAAGCCAGCAGGGAAGGAGGAAATAAAAGTTCCCAGCTGCTAAAATAGAACAGGAAGGAAAAGGTAATCTCCGGGTTTCTTGGAGACAGGAGTTTCACTCCCGTTCAGCCGTGATGAGGCAAGATTCAAAGAGCTGCAGGGGAATCCCTGGTCCCGGTGACGGCGGCTGAGTCACCAGCACTCACCCCAAAACCTGGAACCTGAGAGGAGCAGCTGGAACGGAGCTTCCCTGCTCAGCCCCACATCCTCCTGCACAGCCTTTCCCTGTCACACACATCTTTTATGGAAAATCCTTTCCTTAGGATTTTTTCCTCCTGAGAAGCTGAGAGGCCTCAGGAACAAAATGCAAACAATGGTTATCTGCTGCTGTGGAATGCAACAGGTGCATCTGGGATTGGGCTCATGTGGTTGTTTCTAATTAATGGCCAATCACAGCCCAGCTGTCCGGCCTGTCTCAGTCAGTCACAAGCCTTTGTTATCATTCTTTCTTTTTCTATTCTTAGCCAGCCTTCTGAGGAAATCCTTTCTTCTATTATTTTAGTATAGTTTTAATATAATATATATCATAAAATAATAAATCAGCCTTCTGAAACATGGAGTCAGATCCTCCTCTCTTCCCTCATCCTCAGTCCCCTGTGAACCCTGTCACATTTCCCTACACAGAATTTCTTTCCTGCTCAGCCCCACATCCCCCAGCACAGCCTTTCCCCCTCTCCTGCTTTTCCTTCCCTGCACAGGCCCATGACACACTCAGACCTTTTCTTTCCCCTACAAAGTCACCCACAGCATCCTCCAATTCCCTGCAGATCAACAAGGGGGGGGGGATTTGGGAGCACCCCAGCCAGGAATTCTGTGCCAGATGGGCAAATATTCCAGAGCCTGGCACTCACTGGGGTGTCAGGGACAGACAGAAGGAGCAAGGGGCACCTCCAGAGGCCATTCCTGCCCCTGTCTGAGCCGCCCATCTCCCTGGCACCAATGCCCCTCTGGAGATGACAATTCCTCCTGGCTGACTCCAAAGGGACCCAGGGGCAACCAGTTCAGCCTTAGATGTCCAAGAGGGAGAGATTTAAATCTGGGAGGGGTGATTTGTGCTGCCAGTGGTTATGTAAATGGGAGCTGGATACACAAATCACCAGTGTTTGGGCACAGATTTATTTGCAAACAAATCTGGTCCTTTTTTTTTTTTTTCCTGTTTCAGTAAATGTAAGAGTCAAGTGATTGCAGCTGTGAGCCAAGGCTTGGGTGTGATAGGGATAACAACTCTCCTCTTCCAGTTGAGCTGTAACTTTCCTACAAATGCTTTATAAAAATAGCCTCAGTTTCCTCCCAGTTTCTGTCAACATCAGGACTCACACTGCAGCACTCATTCCTCTCCTTAAAGGAACGAGCTGTTCAAACAATCTGCACTTAAGATTTAATCTTTTCTAGCTCCAGGAGATAAAAAGAAAGAAAAGTGTAAGTGGCAGCAGATTCTCTCTGCTGCTGCAAACTGCCAGAACTCCACTCATTTTAATGGAGCTTCAGCCCAGCCAACAACTTGATTTTTTTTTTTTTTTTTTTTGCTTCACGAGCCAGACACAATGGCATCCAGAACCTCCAGAAGCTGCTAGATCAGTCCTCCCCTTGCTGAAATTCCACAAGGCTGGGGAATGAATCCCTGTGTCACAGACATCTTTTATGAAAATTCCTTTCCTTAGGATTTTTTTCCTCCTGAGAAGCTGAGAGGCCTCAGCTCAAAATGCAAACAATGGTTATCTGCTCTGTGGAATGCAACAGGTGCATCTGGGATTGGGCTCATGTGGTTGTTTCTGATTAATGGCCAATCACAGCCCAGCTGACTCAGACAGAGAGCTGAGCCACAAACCTTTGTTATCATTCTTTGCTATTCTATTCTTAGCCAGCCTTCTGAGGGAATCCTTTCTTCTATTCTTTTAGTATAGTTTTAATGTAATATATATCATACAATAATAAATCAGCCTTCTGAAACACGGAGTCAGATCCTCCTCTCTTCCCTCACCCTCGGACCCCTGTGAACACGGTCACATCCCCGGGATTTCAATGGGGAAAGGCAGCAATTCGCAGCAGCTCTCCCATCCCCAAGGCTTCACCCTGCTGCTCTGGGTGCTTGGAAAAGCAGAGATAAGCTCAGCTGGCTCCCCAAGCCAGCAGCCCAGGGTTGTGCAGCTCTCCTTGGTTCACCTGGCAGCTGTTTTGCATAGCCCTGGCATCAGATCTGGTGCGAGTTTGCCTGGGGAGGTTTCTCTGGGGATGGGCAGTTCCCCCCACCCCGCTGCCATTCCCTGGAAAAGCCAGGCAGAGGGATGGATCCACGGGGAGCTGCAGAGCCAGTCCAGCCCTGCAGGATAAAAACAACCTCGTGGGGGAAAAGGGAAATCAGGGTGGCCTTCATCTTCACACGGGCGGGTGTCACCTGCAGGGAGTGACAGCAGCAGGGCTCATCCTGCACTCTGAGCTCACCCCGGGCTCTGCAGGGACGGGGGATGAGGAGGGGATCCCTGGAAGGAGAGGGGGATGAGGAGAGGATCAATCCCTGCAGGGACAGGGGGATGAGGAGGGGATCCCTGGAAGGAGAGGGGGATGAGGAGGGGATCAATCCCTGGAGGGATGGGGGAGATGAGGAGGGGATCAATCCCTGGAGGTTCAGAGAATGAGGAGGGGATCCCTGGAAAGACATAGAGGGATGAGGAGGTGATCAATCCCTGGGGGTTCAGAGGATGAGGAGGGGATCCCTGCAGGGACAGGGGGATGAGGAGGGGATCAATCCCTACAGGGACAGGGGGATGAGGAGAGGATCCCTCGAGGTTCAGAGAATGAGGAGGGGATCCCTGGAAGGACCGAGGGATTAGGAGGTGATCCCAGCCTGCAGCAGGTGTTGGGAGTTCCTGCAGGGATATTTGGGAGGGAAATGGGAACAGCTCGGGGAGCAGGGCCAGGCAGGGGGCTCAGCCTGGGCTGACATTCTGAAACTCTCAGGTGCCTCACTGGGAGCCAATTGCTGCAGGCTCCCTTTGCAGCCCTTCCAGAGGGCAATCCTGGCCCTGAGAGAGGTGGCACAGGGATGAATCACCCTCTGCAGATCCCTGCTCCCTGCCTGGGGTGAGCAGCTCAGGCTGCAGCCTCAGAGCACCCAATATCTAAAATTGAGATTAATCTCACCTATCCTGGAGATTTTAGCACCCTGTCTGAGGAAGCAGAATGCCATGGGAGATTGGCAGAGCAGGCTGGGTGCAAGGGGGCATTTCAAGGGGCATTTCTGATAAATTCATTCATTCCAATCTTTCACCTCAAACCAGGTGTGAAGTTCAGAGATTGCCCAAGTGCTGGTAGAGAGAAGAGTGGCAATTACTGTAACTATAACCAGTACTCGTCCCACAAGCCCTAAACGAAGCCAAATGCTCACCTGCACTGAAGGAATGAGCAAAGCAAGACATTCAGCATGAAATACTCCTCAGGATTTCCACTGATTTTGGAAATTCAGGCAAAACCCAAGGCAGTGCCTTCACGCTGCTGTTCCCAGCAGCCACACCAGTGATTTCCCCAGAGCCAGCAGGAAGCCCTGAGCTCTGGGACCTCCCTTAAATCACCCATGGATTGGCCACCCCTGATTCCCTCCAGCTGCTCCCACCAGCATTGGAGGGAGCAGGAGCTGCAGCTGAGCAGGCACCAGGCGATTCCCTGGATTCCCACGTGCCCTGCTGGGATGCTCGAGGCTCCCAAGGCGCTTTAAAAAAGAGCTTTTTAAAGTGTGAGCAGGATGGGGAGTTTCTGAGGCAGCCAGGTAGAGCTGCAGTTTTAGTTTGCTCCAAAAACACAAAAAAACCTCCAAACCATCAGAGCATCTCCATGGGAAAGCCAGGGCTGGGTGAGCAAAAAGTGAATCTTGTGCTGACTCAGACAGCTCCAGACTCCAGGGGAAGCTTTCACTGAACACTCAAGGGCCTCGTTTGGCTGCAAAGCCCTGGGTTATAGAAATGCCTTCCCTTCATCAGCAGCGCCTCAGAGCAGTCCCTGTGCAGCCCCTTCATGTGGGGCAGGGCGAGGGGAGAGCAGGACAGCCAGTGTGGGAGACTTGGGCACCTTCCAGAAGGAAACCCGAGGGCAGCAGTTGTTCCCACGGAAAACATTTCACCTGCAGGTGCTGGGAGAGGGCAAGTCTCTTCTCCTAGACCAGAGGCAAGAGGCAGATCAGACCAGCTCTTCCTTTGCCCCTCTAATTCAAGTCAAACCAGCCTTTTGTTCCCCTTTCCCCTCCCCATCCTTTTTTATCCTCTTCCATAATGGGATGTTTAAGAAAAAAAAAATAAAATAAAATAACCCAACCTCAAACCCTAATCACCTTCATTTGAATTTCAAATATCCCCCTCCTGGCCTCCCCCACGCCCCAACTGACTTGGAGCTGGGAATATGGAAATTTCTCCTGCTTGCCTTAAATGTGGCTGTGCTATGAAAATCACCAGCCCTATGCAAATCCCCAGCAGCCCCAATTGCCATGGCAACCAGCTGTTTCCAGCCCAACTGCTGCAGCTTTCATTTGCCAGGGACTTGTCCTGGGGCTGTGCATGGCTGCAGGGGGAAGAGAGCAGAGGAATCCTGGAGGCTTTGAGGAAAGTTTCACGAGGGAGAGGGAGAGCCAGCCTTGGGGAGCAAAGGCGTAGCCCAGCCCTGAGCTCAGCGTGGGGCTGGGAGAGGCCAAGTTTCCTCAAAAGACTTTGGCCTGGCAAGCTGCTTCCAGCCCGGGCTGAGGAGGGAACTACAAAAGGCAGGAGGAATAAAAGCTCCCAGAAAGAAATAAAAATAACAAAAAAAACCCAGCCAAGGTGGGAGACAGCACGGGCTGAGCAGCCCAACCTGCCATCCCTCACCTGAGCTAGGGCTGACACAGGGGCTGGGACCTCCAAACCTTATCCCAGCATGATCCATCCTTTGGAAGGAGCCATCCTTGGAAGGAGCCATCCTTTGGAAGGAGCCATCCTTTGGAAGGATCCTTTTGGAAGGATTCATCCTCTGGAGGGATCCATCCTTTGGAAGGAGCCATCCTTTGGAAATATCCATCCTTTGGGAGGATCCATCCTTTGGAAGGAGCCATCCTCTGGAAGGATCAATCGTTTGGAAGGATCCATCCTCTGGAGGCATCCATCCTTTGGAAAGATTCATCCTTTGGAAAGATTCGTCCTTAGAAGGATCCATCCTCTGGAAGAATCCATCCTCTGGAAGGATCCATCCTCTGGAAGGATCCATCCTTTGGAAGGATCAGTCCTCTGGAAGGATCCATCCTTTGGAAGGATCCATCCTTTGGAAGAGTCCATCCTTTGGAAAGACCCATCCTTAGAAGGATCCATCCTTAGAAGAATCCATCCTCTGGAAGAATCCATCCTTTGGAAGGCTTGATTTTCTGGAGGTTTAAAGGGGGCTGTCTCTCATATTCCCACGAGGATACCTGCATGGGGGCTCTCTGCAGGGAGGCTGAGGGCAGAACTCACAGCTCTGCAGGGCAGCTCCAACCTCTGCTCCCTGTGACCCAGGGCACGGCTGGAGCTGTGCCAGGGGGATTTGGGATGGATCTCAGGGAAAGGTTCTTCCCCCAGAGGGTGCTGGCACTGCCCAGGCTCCCCAGGGAATGGGCACAGCCCTGAGGCTGCCAGAGCTCCAGGAGGGTTTGGACAGCGCTGCCAGGGGTTTTGGGGTGTCTGAGCAGGGCCAGGAGCTGCACTGGATGATCCTGGGCGTCCCTCCCAGCTCAGGACATTCTGTGATCCTAAAGCACTCAGAAAAGTTACCCAGGCTGCCACCAAGAGCCCAGAGCTCCACCAATCCACCCAGCACCTTTCTGTCCCCATGCCCTTCCCCTCCAGCTCCCAGGCTCAGCCACAGAATTCACAGAATTCACAGAAATTCACAGAAATTCACAGAAATTCACAGAATGACCAGGTTGGAAGAGACCTTCAAGACCATGGAGTCCAACCCAGCCCCAACCCCTCAACTCAACCCTGGCACCCAGAGCCACATCCAGGCTTTGTTAAACACACCCAGGGATGGGGACTCCACCACCTCCCTGGGCAGAACATTCCAGAACTTTATCACCCTTTCTGGAAAAAACTTTTTCCTGATATCCAACCTGTATTTCCTTTGACACAGCAACTCCCCTCATCCCAGGTGATGCCTCAGGTTTCAGCTTTTCTATTTCTCAGATTCTGCTTTAGTGTGTGGGTTGGGTTCACATCAGGGGATGCTGGGCTCTGGGCACAGAGCAGGGAGACAAAACAATTCCTGCTCCAGCTGGGCACCAAGGACAAATGATCCAAATCTCAGCCCAGGAGCACAAACACCGTGGGCTGGAGAGAGAAAAACAAGGATGGGACTGCATGGGCTGGAGCTGGAATGGGACAATGAACTGCAAGGTGCAAATGGAGCAGAACTGATCCAAGGGAGAGACCCCGGGAGCGCTCGTGCGTTTTGGGACCATTTTGGTTCATCTTGGGTTCATTTTGGGACCATTTTGGTTCATCTTGGGCTCATTTTGTCACCATTTTGGGTTCATTTTGTGACCATTTGGGTTCATCTTGGGTTCATTTTGTGACCATTTTGGTTCATCTTGGGTGCAGCCCTGGCTGGGCTCTTGTGCTGCCCAAGGTGCATCCATTGAGGAGATCCTTTTCACAAATCCCTGCTTTATTCCTTAACTCTGCCTTCCCAAGGCACCCCAGGAGCCACCCAGCCCCTCCCCATATGTGTCCCACAGGGCACCCCACATCCCCCCAGAGCTGGGGTGCCCAGCACAGCCAGCCCTGCTGGCAGAGCCCAGCTCCTGGGGTTACAGGGTGGGGAGGGAAGATGCTGGGGCTGCCTGCAGCTATTCCCTTCCCCGTGGTTGTGTTTGAAGCGCTTCCCTATCGCCCTTTTTGTAAAAGCTTTGGCTTCCCCCCCATAGCCTCAACAGATGAAATCAAAGGGAAGTAGCTCTGCTTGGTGTAACCTGTTTTGATGGAGGAGATAACCGGGGAACAAGTGTCTGACACAAACAAACAGACAGACAGGGGCAAGTCCCACCTCAGCGTTCTGTTGCATCAGATATCAGGGCTTAGATAAACCACAAGAAGGGGGAGATCTCTGCCCCGGGGCTGCAGGACCAGGGGCGACACTCGGCACTGCCAAGCCCCCACAGTTCCCATCAAAAAAATCAGCAGAGCTCGCTGGCATGGCTTTCATCAGTTGGAAAAAAAAAAAAAAAAAAAGAAAAAAAAAAGAAAAAAAAAAGATGAAAAGAGCTCCCGGCCAAGCAGAAAACTCGCTGCTCTTCGTTACCCCCCATGGAGGCTCAGCCCCGGTGCCAAGGCTTGGAATGAGGCAGGGAAAGGGGAAAAGGAGCCTGAAAGCAGAGGGGTAATCCCTGCTCAGCCTGCCCCACATCCCTGGCGTGATGGGGACGGGAAACCAACCCTTGTTGGAGCAACTGGTTCCCCCTTTCACATATGATGAAAAAAATTCAGAGCTGAAGTTAAGGGAGGATTAATAATTGGGCAGTGAGAAGCCTTAGAAATTATATTTTTGAAAAGAATAGTTTCTAAAATGGCAAAATTTCACTGTAACTGGTAGATCTGGGATCCAAAAACCACAAATTTCTGGAAAATAAAATCTTTTCTTTTTTTTAAAAAGCCCTGAAACAGCCCCAGTGACACGGCTTGGAATCAGGCAAAGGGAAAGAAGCCTGAAAGCAGAGGGGTAATCCCTGCTCAGCCTGCCCCACATCCCTGGCGTGATGGGGAAGGGGAACCAACCCTTGCTGGGGCAGCTGGTTCCCCTTTGCACGTGTGATTTAAAAAATTCAGAACTGAAGTAAATTAATATTCACAGGGCTGGGCAGTGAGAACCCTTAGAAATTGTATATTTTAAAATAATAGTTTGTAAAATGGCATAATTTCACTGTAACCGGTAGATTTGGGATCAAAACCCAACAAATTTCTGGAAAATAAAATCTTTTCTTTCTTTAAAAGCTCTGAAACAGCCCCAGTGGCAAGGCTTGGAATCAGGCAGGGAAAGGGGAAAAGCACCCTAAAAGCAGAGGGATAATTCTCTGAATAAATGATTAAAAATTATTAAAAATGATTAATGATTTAAAATTTCAGAGCTGAAGTTAAGGGGGGGGGGATTAATATTCACAGGGCTGGGCAGTGAGAAGCCTTAGAAATTATATTTTTTAAATAATAGTTTGTAAAATGACAAAATTTCATTGTAAGCAGTAGATTTGGGATCAAAAAAACACAAGCTTCTGGAAAATATCATTTTTAAAAGCCCTGAAATATTTTCTGTGGAATTGATGTGGAAAGAAAAGCCCCCACAATTATTTCAAACACTTTCAAAGTAGAACAATGCCCCAAATTACCCTTTTTTTTTTGTTTTTTTTCTCTCCTTCTAAGCCTGGAATTGGCAGGGATATGAAAGGATGAGATTATGCCTCTGCTCCTGCCACTTCCCATCAGATCTTTAGGCTTCAGTTTTAGATCAAGGGCTTGGTCTACAAAAGCATTTTGGTACTTAATTCCTTAATTTTTCTTTTTTTTTCTTATTCAAGTTCTTGGAGCCATCCTGCATCTTTTGGTGATGAAAAGCCTTTGGATATCTGCACCTAGGAGGATTTCTAGGTGTAATATTAATTTGGTAAGAGACCTCTCCTTTTTTTTGAGGGGGAATGAGCTGTGTGGATTGGCTCAATTTGGTAGGAAATGGGAAATTCAATTAATGAGTCATCAGCAACCACTCTGAGCCTTTTCCCACATGAAGCAGGGAACCCAAACACAACATTATTAGTAAATATTCCTCCAACAATGCCTGCAAAGGAGCGCAAAAACTTCCCGGGAAGCTCGGCACAAAGGGAGCTTTGTTGTTTATAAACAGAAAGGGCTGAGAAAACAGCGCGGGGAAGGGTTGGGGGAAATACCTGAGCTGCACCTTGCACAGGTGGGGGACGGGTGCTGCCACCCCCCGAGGGTCCTGCAAGGGGTCCCCAAGGGTGACAACCTCAGCAGGACCCAAAGGACAGCCCAGCACTCTGCAGGGTCTCATTCCCCAAAGGAACCGGAGCAGATCAAAAAAAAAATCACTGGGACGGCCTCAGAAAAAAATAAAAAAAATATTAAATAATCATCAGGACGGCCTCAGAAAAAAAGAAATCAAAATTATAAAAAAAATCACTGTGACAGCCTGAGAAAAAATAAAAAAAAATATTAAAAAATCACCAGGACAGCCTGAGAAAAAATAAAAAAAATATTAAATAATCATCAGGACAGCCTGAGAAAAAATTAAAAAATATTAAATAATCACCAGGACGGCCTCAGAAAAAATAAAAAAAATATTAAATAATCACTGTGACAGCCTGAGAAAAAATTAAAAAAATATTAAATAATCATCAGGACAGCCTGAGAAAAAATTTAAAAAATATTAAAAAATCATCAGGACAATCTCAGAAAAAATTTTAAAAATATTAAAAAATCATCAGGACGGCCTCAGAAAAAATAAAAAAAATATTAAATAATCATCAGGACGGCCTCAGAAAAAATAAAAAAATATTAAAAAATCATCAGGACGGCCTCAGAAAAAAATAAAAAAAATATTAAAAAATCATCAGGACAGCCTCAGGAAAAAAAAAATCAAAATTATAAAAAAAAAAATCATTGGGACAGCTTCAGGGGAAAAGAAAAAAATCATAACTGGGACAGCCTAAGAAAAAAGTAAAACAAATTAAAAAATCACTGTGACAGCATCAGAAAAAAAAAATCAAAATTATAAAAAAAATCACTGGGACAGCCTCAGGGAAAAAAAAAACAAAAAATATCAAAAAATATTTAAAAAATCATTGTGACAGCCTCAGGGGAAAAAAAAAATCATCACTGGGACAGCCTAAGAAAAAAATATCAAAAAATAAAAAAAATCACCGGGACAGACTCAGAAAAAAAAATTAAAAAATTAAAAAATCACTGGAACAGCCTCAGAAAAAAAATTAAAAATCAAAATATCACTGGGACATACTCAGAAAAAAATCAAAAAATCACGGGGACAGCCTTAGCAGAAAAAAGCGATTTAAACAGGTTCTTTGTGCCGCTCTTTGCAAATGAAGGAGATTTACTCGTCCTGATTTCCCTGCTTGATTTGAAGGCTCTGAGCCACCAACGCTGCTGCCGTGAATATTTTTTGTTATTTTCAAACAAATTGACTTCGCTGTTCTGCTTTCTTTTCTCAATTACCATTAGAAAGAGGCACTGCAGCTCTCACTAATGGCTGTCTGGGATGCTTAAGCTGACAAAAAATCCAAATTTTATCCAACCAAATGTGCTGCCAGCTTCTGGTTTAACATTTCTGACTCCCACTACATTTAATACCAGAATTAAATCCCCATTTTCCTTCATCTTGATTAATCCTGCCACCCCATCAATGAGCACCAAATATTTCAGGGGGTTCCAGTTCCTGATTTAAGGGCCTGTAACAGCTCTCAGGGGTTTTTGGAGGAGCTTGGGGAGTTTGGGATGTGTTTGGTGCTGGTTTATCCCAAACCCAAATTTGGGGTGATTCGAGAGCCCTGAGCAGGAGCTGAGCTGGCCAAAGTCCGTCAGAGTTCATGGATGTGAACAGAACCAGGTTTGGTCTCTAGTTTAGATTTTGTCAAATAACTCAGTTATTGGGATTTCTAAATCAAGGAGTGAGGTTGGTCCCTTTAATCCCTTTAAAACCTGGAGTTCTCTTGCTTAGCCAAAATCTCTTTTTTTTCCCTCAAATTTTATAAGAGGAAAATCATTCCATGCAAAGTTTTCACCTGCTCTTCCACATGCCCCTGGCCCAAGCTTAGGGCTCTTCATTACTCAGAGAATATTTGGTTCCTCTACATTTTCTCCAGCAGTTTTTGCTTTGAAAGGTGTTGATTTCTAATCCTACAGCACAGCTTTTAATAACCTTAATTTGCTGCACCTAGTGGGTGCTAAGATGATTTCTTAGTGTTGCTCATTTGCCTACAAAGGGATGTGACCATGGCCCTTTGGGAAATTACAGGGCCTTGTAAATGGGATTCAAATCTCAGCGATCCAAATCTCACTCCAGGCAGCCCCAAAGCACAAACCTGATTTTTCGGGTGCCTGTTACACCTGGTGGTGGGCAAACCTGGCAGAAATCAGTGCTCACAGCATCACTGGCACCTTCAAAGGATCCCCCTGAGCCTCAGCTTTCCAGATCCGAGGGATTTGGGGGCTCCGTGAGGAGCTGGAGCCTGCTCAGCATCAGGTGTGAGGTGAGAACCCAACCACACCTCTGCACCCGCTGCTGCTGCAGCTCCCAGACTGGATTTGGTTATTCCCAAAGTCCCTCCCATTTTTCTCCACACACACACAGAGCCCAGAAAATGCTGTTTTCCCTAAGGAAAAGCTCCTGGCACAACCCTGTGGATACAGAGCTGAGCTGAGTGCACCGGGGCTGTTCCAAAGCCATCACTGCTGAGGCACAGGCGGCAGCGAATTTCCGAATTTCTGAATTCCACATCAGACCCACTGGGGAGGCACCCTGTGAGTGAATTTCCGCCTCAAACCCACTGAGGACATTGGGGCAGGCACTCTGTGAGCGAATTTCAAACTCAAACCTGATGGGGACATTAGAGAGGCACTCTGTGAGTGAATTTCCACCTCAAACCCACCGAGGACATTGGAGAGGCACTCTGAGCAAATTTCCACGTCAGACCTGCTGGGGACATGGGGCAGGCACTCTCTGAGCAAATTTCAAACTCAAACCTGATGGGGACGTTGGGGAGGCACTCTGTGAGCAAATTTCCACATCAGACCTGCTGGGGACATGGGGGAGGCACTCTCTGAGCAAATTTCCCTGTCAGACCCACAGAGGACATGGGGCAGGCATTCTGTGAGCAAATTTCAAACTCAAAACCCACTGGGGACATTGGGGAGGCACTCTCTGAGCTGGGGAACATGGGGGAAGCACCCTGTGAGTGAATTTCCCTGTCAGGCCTGCTGAGGACACTGGGCAGGCACTCTGTGAGTGAATTTCCACCTCAGACCCACAGAGGACATTGGGCAGGCACTCTCTAAGCAAAATTCCATGTCAGACATGCTGGGGACATTGGGGAGGCACTCTGTGACCTGGGGACACTGGGGAGTCAGTCTGTGAACAAATTTCTATGTCAGACCCACAGAGGACATTGGAGAGGCACTCTGTGACCTGGGGACACTGGGGCAGGCCCTCTGTGAGCGAATTTCAGCCTCAAACCCACAGAGGACACTGAGGAGGCACCCTGTGAGTGAATTTCCATGTCAGACCCGCTGGGCACATGGGGGAGGCACTCTGGGATTCGCTGCTGTCACACAGGAGGGATCTTGCATGGCTGATCAAGATACCAACGCAATCCTAGCCCTGAGCACATTCCTGATCAACTGCCAGGCTGCAAGAGCAGCAACAGGAGCCCAGAAAAAGCACGGGGGAAGAAACTTCCAGCACCCACATTCCCCTTTTTTTGTTATTTTTTCTTTTGTTTCTCCTTGCTCTCCTGCCCCTGCCGCCCCAGACCCTCCTTACCTGGCTCCACCTGGTCAGGCTCGTGCCGGGTGTCTGTGGAATCTGCAGCATCCCCGCTCATCTTGATCTCTGGAAAAGGAGGCACAACTGATTTTAATAACAGGTCACAGTCCCAGGCAACAGGCACATGTGGCTTCCACTAAACAGCACAAATGAATGTGTGTAATTATAATAAACCATCAGACTTTCAAATTTCTGATTCCTCAACATCCAGGCGCTGGAATATTCATCAGCTCTGAGGATGCACTTTCCCTCCTGTTGCTCTTTGCAGCCCCCCTCACTCCTGTCCCCCCTCCCCGGTTTGCTGGGGGGGTTTTCACCCTTTTCATCCCTCCTCACCCACGGGATGAAGGGGTGGATTCAGCACTGGGAGCTCCCCAGCCCTGGTCAGGCTTCCCAAACCTGCTGTGGTGCTCTGGCTGGGACAGCACCTCCTACACCTGCAGAGATGGGGATCCCTCCAGCTTTCTCCCAAATCCTTCCCTTGCCCTTCAAGATGGCTCATACCCAGCTTGTTTTTCCCACTGCCTCTATCTGCACTTTATTTCTCCTCTTTTTGTCACTTACAAGTGTTCACAACCCTCAAAAGCCACCCAAGATCTGCCTTGTCCCAAAGTGTTGTGCCCTGCATTTCCCCCCCATCCTCACCCAGGCCAAGAAATTTGTCATTTACCCTTGAAGTGATGACTGCCACCACACCCGGGGCCACTTTCTCCTTCGGGGACAGCTGCAAGAAAAGGTGGGAATGGTCAACATCACATTAAAAGAGGCCAAGGACACAGAGGTGGGAGAAGAGGGGATCTCTATTCAAATTCACATGGACACCCCTCAGCTTTTCCCTTTGCACTGGGATTTTAACTGTTTCCAGACTCGTTGCGGGGGATAAAAAAAAAAAAAAAAAACAGGTAAAAAAAGGAGATAATTTTTTATTATTTGAGTGATTTGCATGTGCTTCCTGCAGCCAATCCCGGCCACAGACTCTCCCCATTTGCATGGGGGAATAACAACAGCGGGGAAGCTGGGCCAGTGTTTGCTGTGGTTTTGCTGGGATAGGGAAGGCAGGTGGAAGCCACCTAAAAGCACCATGCAAACCCTTTTCCTCTTCCCCAGATCCACCTTTTGTTATTCCCAAACAGATGAGAGCGGCCCCGTTGGATTTTTATCCCCATTTCCCTCTTTTGCTCCCACCAAAACAGGCAGGGCTTTGTGTGTGTGTGTGTGTGTGTGTGTGTGCAGGTTTTCTTCTCCCATATTCAAAGTTGCCCTCGTGTGCAAACAGCAGATAATCTGCTTTTCTGGCCAAGATTTCCTAGCTTTGATCAAGTTGAAAGTCTGTAACTTTCTCCAGCAAATGAATAAAGGTAGGAAAAAAAAAATCAGGATTTTATACCAGAGCACAGAAACTTTCACATACTTCAGAAACTTCCTTTCCTCAAATTATATTAAGGAGTGAAGGGGGGGAAAAGGAGGGAGAAAAGAGTTGTGGGATTTTTCTTTTTTTTCCCCTTCAAATAAACCCTCTGCAATTAAGACATGAACGTTTAGTGGGGCTTCTAAGCATTTCTACTGCAGGAAGAGTAATTACCATCAGCTATAAACATCTTCTTGTCTTGTACCACTGCCAAGGGACCCTAACTTAGGCAATCTACAAAGCACAAAGTTTTGCTGGCTGCCAAAAAGTATTTAAAAAAAAAAAAAAAAGGCAAGTTCTCATAAAATAGAGGAAGAAAAAAAAAATCAAAAAGCCTGCAGAAATTTGGGTGCTTCCTTTGGTGAGAAAGCTTGAAAGCTTGTTAAAAAATATATATATATAATTAGGGAAAGCAAATATTTAATTCCCAAGAGAGAGAGAGCTGGAGCAGCTGAGACAGAGCTGAGGAAGGACAGGCAGAAAAACAGAGCATGAAAATCTCTGTCCCTCCTGCAGGAGTGACCCCCACACCCCTCTGCCATTAAAAACTGGGATGGGTGGGGAGGGAAGGAGGAATTGCTGCTGCACCTTGATTGCATATCACATGTTATCCACCAGGTAAATCCCCTCCTCCTGCAGCTGCGAGATAAGAGATGCCCTGGGATTCCCATGCACAGGAATTTTATTTTCAGCGAGGTTCGAAAACCCCCCCTATAAATGTGCACAAGTTATTACAGTTTGAATCTCTTGAATTTTATTTTCAGTGAGATTCAAATCACCCCTATAAATGTGCACAAATTATTACAGTTAGAATATATTGAATTTTATTTTCAGAGAAATTCAAATCCCCCCTATAAATGTGCACAAGTTATTACAGTTTGAATATATTGAATTTTATTTTCAGAGAAATTCAAATCCCCCCTGTAAATGTGCACAAGTTATTACAGTTTGAATCTCTTGAATTTTATTTTCAGTGAGATTCAAAAAAAACCCTATAAATGTGCACAAATTATTAGTTTGAATAAGTTGAATTTTATTTTCAGTGAGATTCAAAAAATCCCCTATAAATGTGCACAAATTATTGCAGTTTGAATATCTTGAATTTTATTTTCAGTGAGATTCAAATCCCCTACAAATGTGCACAAGTTATTACAGTATGAATATCTTGTTGGGAAAAAGAAAATAAAAAGGGAAAAATAAGCAGAAAGAAAAGGAAAGCTCTGCCTGCTGATCTGAGAGGTTTAAGGTTAAGGGTAGATTTTGTATTCTGTATCTGTATTTAGGATTTTTGTAATCTGTAGCCACAGGGGTACAGATTTCGTGTCCCTATGGGTGACAGGGCAGCAGCAGCACCCTCCAAGAGATCCTTGGGAACCAGGAGCAGACACACAGAGCAATTGTTTTCTAATCTAATTGCAACCTTTTTATGGACACCCAAAGCCCTTCCACCAGAGCGATGCAAACCCAGCTTTGACCCCTGCTCCATCCTAAAAACCACCTTCAGACAGGGCAGCTCCTTCCACACAGCTTTGCCAGCTTAGCAATACACACAGGATAATCAGGCTTGGAGAAAAAAAAAATAAAAATAAATAAATAAAAAAGAAATAAAACCTCTCTGGGAAAAATAACCCAGCTTAGGACAGCCTAACTGTAAACCACAGCCCTATTAGGAGCCGCCAGTGTGGCCTGGGCCATATTAAAAATGTGCTGCTCTTCCCCAGCTCCCAAAGAGAGCAGGGGCAGGGGCAGGCTGGGTGGTTCAGCCAGACCAAAGGAGCTCTGCCCGTGCAGACACTTCTCCAGGACATATCTGCATCTCTATTTGTGCTGAAACAAACGCTGTCAGCAAATAAAGCCTTTCCCAAGCTGCCCGTGGCCGCTGGGTGAGCCAGCCTGATGGCTGGAAAAGGGGAATCTGCTCCTGGAGCAGGGGGAGCTGGGCTTGCCTGGGAGCATCACCCCGAGGCTTTGGGTGCCTGAGTCCCTCTGGAGGCTGCAGGGAGCTGGAATAGCCAAAATTTCCAAATATCCAGGGAGGTGAAATATCCAAAATGCCCCGGGAGGGGGTGGTGGCAGCCAGCAGGGAAGTGTCTCAGCAGAGAGGAGGCTGTGAGGGGCATGGGAGTCCTCCTGGGGGCTGTGTCTTCTCTTAAAATCATTAAAGTTGGGAAAAAAAACCCTCCAAGATAAAAACTGGGGTTTAAGCTGAGCTCAGCTCTGCATAAAGGTTACAGAGGGGCCTCAAAGCTGCTCAGGGACCCCAGAACTGAACTGCTTTTGTGTAGGGGTGAAAAAAACCACACACCCACTGTGCTGGGCTCCAAAGGACTCCTGGAAGCTGCAGCCTTTGTGCCAGATCAGGGGCAGTGGGAGCACAGCCCCAGCTCCAAACCCAGCCTGGGGGCGATGCCACCAGCCCTGACAGAGGGCACAGGACCCAGCTGGGGAATGTCCCTGTGAGGAAAGGGTCACCCACGAGCCCGGGGGACGGCTGGAGGGCTGCATTGGGTGGCTGGATGGGTGGGTGGGTCGCTTTTTACCTTTTCTTTTTGTCCCCTCCAACGAGTTTGGAAAGAGTTAAAATTCCCATGGAAAGGGAAGAGCTGAGGGGGCGTCCACCTGAATTGGATGGATGGATGGATGGATGGATGGATGGATGGATGATGGATGGATGGATGGATGGATGGATGGATGGATGGATGGATGGATGGATGGATGGATGGATGTGTGGGTTGGAGCCTGCAGGGGACACATCCCCCAGAGGCACCGACCCAAGCACACCCAGAGCAGGTGCTCCGACCAGTCAGGCTCACACCCTGAGCCAAGACCCTCCTTGGCAGCCTCTCCCCATGGCCAGGGCTCCCCAGCCCACTCAGGCTGCCCACAGAGCCATCCCAGAGCCCTGCAGGGGCCGTGGAGCCAAGGCTTTGGCCACCTCGTCACAGCGCTGAGCCTGGCCGAGGTGGTGGCATTGCTGCCCTGCCCTGCAGGCCTGTCTGGGAGCCCAGGGGCAGGCAGGGCTCCTGGGTGGGCTACGAACCCCCAGGTGTGCCCTGAGGAGCAGGAGCCCCACAGGGGTACCCAGGGAATGGGGCAGAGTGATGGATGCATCCTCCCCTCCAGCAGAGCGTTTTGTGCCGCACAAAGCCCAGGACAAAAGTCTCCAAAGTGGCTCCTGTACCCCAAAATGCCTGTACCCCAGGCAGGACGGGGCTCTCGGGGTCTGCAGCTCCAGCATCACCCGCAGCTCTGTGCCCAGCGATGGAGCTCGGGCAGGGTGAGCCGGGGCTCAGCACAGCTCCGGGGCATCAGGCAGAGATTGCTGCTGTTCCAGCTCGCTGCAGGGCAGGGGCTGCTCGGGGGGGATGTGAGAAGCGCAGCCCCCTGGAAGCAGCGCCTGAGTATCGCTGCTCATTCATTCCTGACTCAACCCAGCCTCCCTCAGCTCCCTCCTCATTCATTTCTCCCTCCTTCTCCCTCTTTGTCACGAACTTTTCTCCTTTCATCGCGTGTCCCATCTCTCTCTCACACCTCCCTCCGCCTTTGCCGCATCCCTCCGCGGGTTTATCCCTTCTCCCTCCTCCCAGCTCTGTCCCGATGACAGGACGCACAGGTCAGGCACTAAATTCTCATTTTCCAGGCACCCCAAAAGTTTCATTTTCCAGCACTCTGCGCTGCTCCCTGGCAGCACCGGGGCTGCTCCCACGTTGTGGCCATGGCTTGGCAGCCCCCTAAACAGATCCGGGCAGCATCCATCCATCCATCCCCCGGCAGGAATGTGGGCACCTCACCAGGCGCCCCGGCGGGAGAGAAGAGGAGGGAAAAGAGCGAGGAAAGGTCACGGGAATGGGATCAACCCCATTTCCTGCCCGAGCCCACGGCCCCGGCTGCTCCGCGCTGCGCTCCGTGCCCTTTACCTGCGTGCACGGACTCCAGGTTCACCATCCTGCCGGCGGGGGGAAATCCGCGGTGTGCCCAGCCTCCTGCCGTCAGCCCCAGGTTGCCAGGGGCTGCCAGTTTGCCCTCCCTCCTCTGCCACCCGCTGCCTCTGGAAGCGGCCGTGGGTCCGCAGCCCAAGGCACCTAGAGCTCCATTGCCTGTTGCCATGCAGGGCCAGGTGAGCATGCGGCGCTGCCACGCCTCGCCCCACCTCCGGCTCCCTCGGGTGCCCTGACACCCAGCAGCCTGGCGTCAGGCCCATGCAAACGCTGCCATTTGCATATTAGTAACTGGGGGATGGATGAGTCCCTGCAGCGCTGCCAGGCTGCGGGGTGGGGTGGGAAGGAGGGCAGGAAGGAAAGAGCAGCGCTCCGCCCTCGGCAGAGCTCGGGAAGCACCCGCAGCACCTGCCCCAAAGCCCTGCCCGAGCCCCCCTTTGGGCACTGAGCTCCTCCGGGTGGGCATTGCCCCCAGGGAAGGTGGGCAAGTGAAGAAGCAGAGGTTTGGGGTCATTCTGTGGTGTTGTGTCTTCTCAAGCTGGGCTGGATTGGCCCTGAGCTCCTCCGGGTGGGCAGTGCCCCCAGGGCAGGTGGGTGAGAGAAGGAACAGAAGTTCCTCCAAGATCATCGAGCCCAACCTGTGCCCTCACACCTCACCCAGACCATAGCACCCAGTGCCATGTCCAGTCTGTTTTTAAACACATCCAGAGATGGTGATTCCAGCACCTCCCTGGGAAGAGCATTCCAGTGCTTTATTGTTCTTTCAGCGATTTTTTTTTCCCCAATATCCAACCTATCCCTTCCCTGCCGTAGCTTGAGCCTGTGTGCTCTGGTTCTGTCAGAGACCAACCCCACCTGTCTGCAGCCTCCCTTCAGGAAGGTGCAGAGAGCAATAAGGGCACCTCTGAGCCTCCTCTTCTCCAGGCTGAACAGCCCCAGTTCCGAGGGTCACTCTGGCAATCCTGGGGTGTTGTGTCCTCCCAGGCTGGGCTGGACCCTCCCTAAGCACCTCTGGGTGGGCATTGCCCCCATGGAAGGTGTGTGAGTGAAGGAACACAGGTTTGGGGTCACTCTGGTAATCCTGGGGTGTTGTGTCCTCTCAGGCTGGGCTGGACCTCGACGCTGAGTGAAGCAGCATGAAAAAGGAAAGTGAAAAACATCAAAGAAACCTGTGTTGGCTGGAGATAAAGAGCAGGGTTAAATAATAAATAATAAATAATAAAGATAAAGGCTGGCACACAGAGACGCTGCTCTCCTGACATGTGCTCCATCTCTGTCCCCTAAGGAGAGGAGAGAAGTGGCAGCCAGCCTCTCCCTCCTCACCCCTGCTGCTCCAAGCTGCAGGATTGACCAACTTCCAGGGAAGCCAGGCAAGAAAAAATCCCCTGACGCTGGCTTCTTCTGCAGAAAGAGCCAGAGGCCAGAGCCTGAGCTGTGACAGGGACCGAGCTGCTCCCTGTCCCTGCCATGTGCCACCCTGGTGACCCCGGCAGCCCTGGGGACACCGGTGTGACAGTTCCGAGCTGCTGAAAGCGTTAACGCTCGATTAGTAGCTGCCAGGTACGAGCTATCGCACATTCATCTCTCTCCGGCTGGGTAATTCACGTTCCAGGGCTCTCGGCGTTCCCACATGCCGCTCTCCCTCCCTGGACAGACAGGTTTCTCCCAGGGGATGGGTGGGCGGGCAGGATCTCCAGCCTCACCTGCAGCCCGGCCCCGCGGCATGGGCAGCGAGGACATCCCCGGGACAGGGCGGAGGAGCTCCATGAAACCCTAACGAGGAAAAACCGGAGGGGAGCTGGGGCTTCCCGGCTCGCCCCGACATTTCTTTCCAGGGCAGGGATGAGATTTCAGCCTCCAGGAAGCAGCGAGGTGGCACCAGCTTGGCACGGGCAGCTCCCCGCAGCTCCTGGACTGCAGCCACCCCTGCAGCCACCGAGCCCTGCGGCGTTCCTGGGCAGCTGCCGCCCTCTTCTCGTGTGTTTTTCTCTGGGTTTTCCCCATCCCGAAGCCTGACGTGATCGGGTCTCTTCACTGCGTCAAACAGGAATTTATTTGCTGGTGGCTCCCAGCCAGCTCGAGAGGCTGGCGACCACGGGAGCTCTCCTTCCCCCACATCAGAGCAGCTTTTGTTCACCAAGCAGGAGTTTCTCATCTCTCGCTGCTCTTCCTGGCGCTTTTCCCGTTCTCCGGAGCCCACCAGGAGGGCTCTGCCGGTGGCATCTCCAGCCGGGCGGGAATCCTGGGCATCCTCTGGGCAGGGATGCTGTCCTGGCCACGGGCAGGGCACCAGTGCCCTCTCCTGGCCCCACACACGGCTGGGAATGGCTTTTTCTGGCTGTTACTTTGTGCTCAATGAAACAGCGGGAAAAAGTTGAATATTTAGGTGGTTTTCTCCCCAAGCCCATCCCCTTGAGTGCCCTGAGCTTTGAGAGAACACATCACCCTTATGAAAGTCAGAGCATGGATCACAGCATCACCACTTCTTTCTGCTGTGGAAATGAGATGATCAGGCACGGCAGGATTGGTTTTACTCTGATCACTGCTAAAACCACTCCCAGACACCATCAAACACTCTGCTCTTTTTTTTTCTTTGTGGTCACCAATGACCTATCCACTCCCCTCCTCACTGCAGGCACCGTGGTCTTCCTCTCCTGCTGTTCCAGGCATCTCTTGGAGGGAGATGAGCTCTGCAGGCAGCACCTGATTTATGGGACACAGCCTTGGGACGGGCCCTGGAAGCACGAACTGCAGCGAGACGCCACAAAAATCTCCAATTTATTTCTTTTGAGGGGGAGGGCTGGGGATATCCTGCGATCCTGCAGGGACCGGCTGGACCACGAGCATCCCTGTCCCGACATCCCGACATCCCTGTCCCGACATCCTGACATCCCTGTCCCGACATCCCTACATCCCGACATCCCGGCATCCCAACATCCCGACATCCCGACATCCCGACATCCCGACATCCCGACATCCCTGTCCCGACATCCTGACATCCCTGTCCCGACATCCCGACATCCCGACATCCCGGCATCCCAACATCCCGACATCCCGACATCCCGACATCCCTGTCCCGACATCCCTACATCCCTACATCCCGACATCCCGACATCTCGACATCCCAACATCCCGACATCCCTGTCCCGACATCCCGACATCCTGACATCCCGACATCCCTGTCCCGACATCCCTGTCCTGACATCCCGACATCCCGACCTCCCGACATCCCTACATCCCTGTCCCGACATCCCGACATCCCAGTCCCAACATCCCGACATCCCAACATCCCGACATCCCGACATCCCTGTCCCGACATCCCGACATCCCTGTCCCGACATCCCGACATCCCTGTTCCGACATCCCTGTCCCGACATCCCGACATCCCGACATCCCGACATCCCGACATCCCTGTTCCGACATCCCTGTCCCGACATCCCGAAGCGCAGCCGCGCTCCGCCAGCACCCACTGCTGGAGGCCGGGGAACTGCACCGGCAACGGCCGCTCCAGAGCCCCGGAATTCCAAACTAAAACCCTCCTGGAGAGGGGTCCCGATGCTCCCAGAGCGAGCCCGTGTCCGTCCCGACATCCCCGACACGCGGGAAGGGACAGCAGTGCCTGGGATCCATCCCCACTCTGCTCCCAGCCTGCCCCAGAGCTGGGTTTAACCCCGATATCAGAGACAAAGAGAACAATCCCCCGCTCCCCCGCCCTGGAAAAGGGTGAATTGTTGGTGGGTGAAGCAGAGGAAAGCTGGAAGCGCTGGTGCCATCCCTGCATTCCCCACACTAGAGGGAATCAGAGCTCCACTTTTCAATTCTCCCTCCAGCAGCCACCGGCAGCTCCGGGCTGGCCCCAAAAAGTGCCGCCCTCTTCAGCTGGAGATATTTTAAATTTAAATTTTACCTATTTTAAATTTACATTTTCCTGGAAGAATTCACCCGGAATATTTTCTCTATTCACCAGGAATATCTTCTCTATTCACCAGGAATATCTTCTCTGTTCACCAGGAATATTTTCTCTATTCACCAGGAATATTTTCTCTATTCACCAGGAATATTTTCTTTATTCACCAGGAATATCTTCTCTGTTCACCAGGAATATTTTCCACACCCAGAGAAGCCTCATGGCACCACTGGGCAGGAGGAGCAGCCCCCAGGACCTGCTCCTAGGGATGGGTTTATCCAGCAGAGCTCGAGCTCAAAGCCCCCACAACTGCTTGGGATGAGCCAAACCTCTCCCTACGGAGGTGCAGCATCCCCTCAGACCCAAAACTAAGCCCAAAATTTCTCCTGAGCCCAAAATTCCTGCATGTTCTCCCCCAGTCCATGGCTCTTCACCAGGTGCAGGCTTGAGATTTACCCATAAAGGAACAAATCTGAATTCACACACAGAGTATTATGCACAGATAAACTTTTAGGCCAAGGATGCTTTAAAAATCAGTTTATTTTACCTTACAAATGATAAATAATTTGTCTTTTAAAAAAAAATAATTTCAAGTGTGTTTTACTTCATGTTCCAATATTAAAATACCTTTCCCTTCTCCCCCCGCCCCCTTAAGTGATCGATACAAAAATAATTGTCACCAAATTCTTTTCTTCCTTTGCAAAAATTCCTGTATTTTAGGCAAAAAGGCACATTGTGAAGGCTTTTCACCAGGAGGCACAGGGGCTCCTCAAGACCCCAAGAGCTTCTCTCCCCCCTGTGCTTGTCCTAATTTGAGTGGAAGAGGACACAGACCCAAGCAGCACTTCCAGTGCTTTTTGTCTGGTCCCTCCAGGAATATTCCAGGGCCAAGGACAACTTCAGTGTCACCCTTGTTTAACATATGGGGGAAACCAAGGCACAGCAAAGCAGTACAGTTATTTAAGAGCTTCTTGTGAATAGCTGGCAGAGCAGGACATAAAACTGGACGTGGATGTAGAATCCTGTCTTCTTCAAAACCCACCTGGGATCCTCCTCTCCCCTTTCCAACCACAGGGTTATGATGGTAGTCACGAGTCTCTAGATGCTTCTTTCTTAGTGGAACAGTCACAAGGCCAACACAAAAAGTTGGGCCTTCACTAGTCTAGAGAGGGATTAATTAAAGCCCTAATTACCAGCCTTTTAGGGGCACAGGATGCTGGGTTATTGCCCCTGGTGTATCTTCCATCCACAGGGGGATATAACAGCCAGTCAGGCACTAGGAAAAGCTACAGGCAGGCTCTTGCTTTGGGTGGGCTTCAAAGCCTCCTTGTTCAGGAGCTGTGGCCCCAAAAATCAGCTGTTTCCCCGTGGATGTGTCACCAGGAGGTGGTGAAGGCAGCAAAGGGGGTTCTTCAGCAGCAGAGATGTCAGGTCAGCAAGATCCTCGCCCTGCCCGCTCAGCTCAAGGCTGGGAAGTGCCCCTGGGAGCTGCAGAGCAGGGCAGCACACCCCCTTCCCTGTGCTTCACCCCAAAACCTGCATCCCCTGCTCCAGGGAGCCAGAGCATCACCAGCCAGCGAGCTGAGCCCGGGCAGGGCCCCATGGGGAGGGAGGCCAGGAAAGGCCACGAGGAAAGGCACAGAGCACAAGGCACCACTGTGAACATCATCCCTTCTTCAGAGCAGCCAGCTCCTCGCCGGGGCCGACGAGCCACCCCTGGCAAGCCCGGCCTGGCTCTAAGTTTCCTCATCCCAGAGGCAGAGCTGCTTTTGAGGCACGTAGTAGTGGAAGGTGTAGCCCTTCTGGCAGCTGCGGATGCCGCACTTGTAGGAGCTGAGCCTGCCCGCAGCGTCGCGGCTCTTGCAGTACTTGAGCATGCAGGGGTACCACTCGATGCTCAGCGAGTAACTGCACAGGCACGGCCGCCAGCGCTCGGGGCACAGCCTGCAGCGCTGCAGCTCCGGCAGGTCCGAGCCCCGGGGGAGAACCTCGAACATGGAGCCGTCCACTCCTGCGGGGGGCAAGCACACACAGGATCAGGGTGGAGAGAACGGGCACCAAAGCCATCCCAACACAGCCTGAGGAGGAGGTTGGACAATGTTTCCAGGGGCTGTTGGGATTTAAATCTGAATGAGAGCCACGGGAGTGCAAAAGACCCCAAGGAAAGCAAGGTCTGGCAGGTCCAAGCTCTGCAGCACCTCAAACATGGAGCCGTCCACTCCTGTAAGAGCAAGGACAGACAGTGCTCAGGGTGGAGGGAACAAGCACCAAAGCCATCCCAACACAGCCTGAGGAGGAGGTTGGACAATGTTTCCAAGGGCTGTTGAGACTAAAATCTGCATGGGAGCCATGGGAGAGTGAAAGACCCCAAGGAAAGCAAGGTCCAAGCCCTGCGGCAACACCTCGAACATGGAGCTGTCCACTCCTGTAAGAGCAAGGACAGACAGAGCTCAGGGTGGAGGGAAGGGCCACCAAATCCATCCCCACACAGCCCCCAGGCTAAGGAGGAGGTTGGACAATGTTTCCGGGGGCTGTTGGGATTTAAATCTGCATGGGAGCCACGGGAGTGCAAAAGACCCCAAGGAAAGCAGAGTCGGGCAGGTCTGAGCTCTACAGCAGCACCTCGAACATGGAGCTGTCCACTCCTGTGGGAGCAAGGACACACAGGCTCAGGGTGGAGGGACACCAAAGGACAGAGCCACCAAAGCCATCCCAACACAGCTCCCAGGGTCAGGAGGAGCTTGGACAGAGCGTTCTCAGAAGCTGTTGGGACTAAAATCCAAATGGGAGCCACGGGAGAAATAAAAAACCCCCAGGAAAGCAAGGTCTGACAGCACCTCAAACAGACATCCCTCAGGGTGAACACACATCCCTCAGGGTGAACACACATCTCTCAGGGTGCATACACACCCCTCAGGGTGAACAGACATCCCTCAGGGTGAACACACAATCCTCAGGGTGAACACACATCCCTCAGGGTGCTGCCATGAGGCAAAGCCAAAGGAGACAGCCACTAAAGCCAGCTCTGGTATCTCTGCACAGTCCCCAGGTCAAGGAGGAAGTTGGACAGAGCATCTCCAGGGACTTAAATCTGAATAGGAACCACAGGAGAACAAAAGACCCTGGGGACAGGAAGCCAAAAGACACAAAACTCTCTCCTCTGGGTTTCTGGAGGCGGTGAAAAGGTTACTTTTAAAATCCCAGATTAGGTTCACTCAGGGAACGCCAGCAGGAGGAGTGCGATCTGCTCACACGCAGGCAGGGTGACACATGTGCCTCAGAGCCAAAACAATCAGTGCTGATCCCCAGAAACCTGGCAGGAGCCACCACGGCACCGTGCCAGCCCACTGACAGCAGCAGCTCCAGGGAAATCACCTTTCTCCAGCCAGAACTTGACATCTTCCTCCCGGGTGTAAATGGCCTCCCTGGCCTCTGCGCAGACATTGTGGATGTGGGAGCTCAGCTGGGCTGCCTTGCTGAAGTTCACAGCCACGTCCATGCTGAGGTGCTCCAGGCCTCGCACCTCCTCTGCCTGCCTCACTGTCCGGGGGTTTTTCTGCAGAGGAAATCATCACAACTTCAATCCTGGGTGCACCTCATCCCTTAGAGCACAATGGGATGTGGTAACACCACCAGATGTGAGAACAGATGTGCACCTGCGTCCTACCTGGGTGAGATGCACTTTAAAATAGCCTGTTGGTACTGAAACCACAATGTTTTACCCTTGCCTGTGGTGGTGTCTCCATGTTTTGTCCTGATAAAGGTCCCAGATCAGTCCTGGCTTCAGTGGAGCAGGGATTTTCACACCCTGACACAAATTAGGCTCAACTGAACCACGACACAAACGAGGCTCAACTAAATCTGGATCAATACCGCTGATAAACTCAGTTTAATACCAAACCCCTCAAGCAGGAGGGGTGGTCAGAGGTGGCTTGAAGAGCTGAGCAGCCAGGCAGCAGCCTGGGCAGGGCATCCAGGCAGGAAAACTCTGAGGATTCCTGGCTGGAGGGGAGGAGGGAGCCTGTACCTGGCGCAGCTTGGCCATGGACTCGCTGGGGATGATCTCGTTGCGGTGCAGCCGGGTCACAAAGCACAGGGCCTGGAACTGGCTCTGGCCCCTCTCCAGCTCCCCCAGGATTAAGGCACGGAAAATCTTCACCTCCTGACACAGAGAGAGAAATAACAAAGGTGAGAGCTGCAAATCTTGGGCATTGGTGAGGTGAACGGAGAGGTTGGGGTCAAAGAGAAAGGCTCCAGCCCTAAAGCAAAGCCAAAGGTCTCCAACTTGTGCTGCCTGAGCACGGGGGTCTCTCACTGCTCACAGTGACCCCAAGAAATGTTCCAAAGTCTCTTTTTCCCAGCCCGGCGCTTGAAGAAGGAGTCAGGGCTCTTCAGTTCTCATTCTCAAGGTTGTTTATTGCTTCTTATCTATAAAATTCTTTCTCCTGCCCTGCCCAGGGCTGTTCAGCAGGTCAGACAGAGGCACACTGACACCCTCAGGGCTGTGTTATCTTTTTATGCTAAAAACTACCTGTACAATGTTTACAATTACTTCCCAATACCCATCACCCGTGTTAGACAGTGAGCTTCTACTCTAAACCAATCCCAAAGTGCCACCATCACAGCAGAAGATGGAGGCCAAGCAGAAGAAGGAGAAAGGCTGGACATGCCCAGATTCCTCCATCTTGTCATAATCAAACCCACAGGGGCATTTTGGGCTCTGTGCCAGGGTCTCTGAGCCCCCGGGCAGGGTCTGGGCTGCTCAGGACAGCCAGAGGGGTGTCCTGGGTCCTGACACCTGAGCACAGGGGTGTGTTCCCAGCTCCAATCCCACCCCAAAGCCTGCAGCACAATCCCTGGTGTCTGTAAAGAATGAAGGGTTTTCACAATCCCACTGTGGCAAGGACAAATTGCTGCCAGGTCACATCCCACACCCAAGAGCTGAGGGTTTCTGTGCTTTCCCAAGAAGGGAAGCAAGGCCCCGAGGAGCCTCGTTTGGTTTTGTTGAGCAAATATCACACAGCCATCATCCTCATGCCTTACTGAGTAAGCAGCCCCAGATTTCCTCTGCTGCCTTCCCTCAGTGGCTTCTTGACAAGCGGAGAAAAAGTTACTCATCCCTGAGCGTGTGGAACAGAAGTGAAAATGGAATTGTTAAAGGCAGAAGGAGCCATTATGATCAGCTGCAGCTGATTCCTTTTCTGTCCAGGTCACTAATTCTATCATTTTATATAACATGGATTGCAGTCCTTTCCAGAAACAGCTTGGAAATCAGTCACAGTTACTCCATGCAGAGCCACAGAATCCCTTGGCCAACAGCAGGACCCTGTGTCCTGCTCTGGCACCAAACCCTGATTTCTGTGCAGGGATCAATCCCTGCCGCTGGCTTCAGGGGCATCGGTGTGGGAATCTGCCATCCCTTGGTGCCAGCCCATCCCACCCCAAGGGATGGGACAGGGAAATCAACCCCTGCCTTTGGCACCTCCTGCAGCCAAATCCCTGCACAGAGAGCTGGGCAGGGCTGGAGAGCAGAACCAGAGCTGTGCCAGCTGCTCAGATCCCTCTGCTCCTGAGCTGTTCCTGCTGGATTCCTCACTGCCCTGGCCTCTGCCAGCCTCCCTCTGCCCCAGGAGGGAGCATTTCCCTTTTCCAGCCTCTCTCTGCCCCAAAAGGGAGCATTTCCCTTTTCCAGCCTCTCTCTGCCCCAAAAGGGAGCATTTCCCTTTTCCAGCCTCTCTCTGCCCCAAAAGGGAGCATTTCTCTGTTCCAGTTGAGCTTTCCTGCTCACTGAGCCCCCTGTTTATGTCCTGCCTTCTCTCCCATGCCCAGAGGAGCAATGGGGATGCCATTCAGTGCACATCTGGACAGCTGCAAGAACAACATTTCCAACCCCCAGGATGGGAGGAATCATCTTGCTGCTGCTGCAATTGTTGACTGCACAACAGAAGAGCAGGGCACTGAGAAGAAAGAGATTCCAAAAATTCTTGTGAAATTGCTATGGAATTTTTTACTTTTTTTTTTTTTTTTCGGAGAGATTTAATGGGGAGGTGTCCCACTGAGTCACTGGAACAAACCACATTCCCCATCCACATTTGGTCCAGCTGGGAGCTCCCCCAGGCATGCAGGGCCCATGGATGAGTGGACTAAAACCAGCAGCTGACTCTGGCATATTCCTCAGCTGTGGATTTAATTCCAATTCCCTTTGAACAGGCTGGGAAAAGCAAGCAGGGAGAGAGCCACGTTTTGCATTCAGGCCGAAAACCTCCACAGGCAGGAGATTAAAAACAGTGCAGCACTTCCCAGGTTGGAGGCAATTTTTGTAAAATGAGAACGTGCTGAGCAGCTGATTAATCCTCCTGATCCATCTATTTAAGAATTAGCCTTCAGCCAGGCAGCTCTTTCCTCCGCAGGGCTGATGCAGATGAAGAATTCACAACTCCCTCTGCCCAAACTCCAGGTGCCAGGGATTTCCAGAGCTGACCCAAGGGAGATGCACTGGGACAAGCTGGGTTGCCAGCATTGAAACAGCTTAGAAAAAGCTGTATTTTCAAGGATATATATCCTTGAAATATCCTGTATTTTCAAGGATATATTTTCAAGGCTATATTTTCAAGGATATATTTTCAAGGATATATTTTCAAGGATCTATTTTCTGGCTCCTGTAGCATTCTGAGGGGGGAAATCCTACCTTTAGCTGGACCTTGCAGTGACCACTCTGTCCTAAACAAAACCAATTTCTTCTCTTCCCTGCCCTGTCCCAGATCCTTGCCTGGCTTTGGTCCCTCTCTCCCTGTGGCCCCAGGTGGAGCAAGAACCAAACCAGGCTGCTTGAAAAAGATTTCAGAGGGAAAAAAGCGTTAATAAGCAGACAGGACTCAGCTTCTTCATGCACAAAAGCCCCTTCTTTAGTCACAAAGCTCATATTTATGGGAAATATCAGAAGGAATGTGTAAGACTTAATTGGCCAACAATACACTTATTTATTTGTGTATGTTGGTCAGTAAATGGCCAGGCTGTATGTCTGTCAAATCTCTATATTTGGATATAGAGAGTCAGTTTATGTATTTTAAATTGATAAAATTTATATATTATATATTTAAGTTATTTATATATTAGTAGTTTAATTTTATATAAATATTGTTTAAATTAGAATTATAATTATTTATAATAATAATATATTATATATAAATATACTATTTATAATATATAAATATTTATACTTTGTATTATATTTGTTTACATTGATATTGTTATTTTATTTATAAAGTTTATATATTTAAAAGTTTATATATTATATATTTTAAAGAGTTAGTTTGGTTAGTTTATATATTTTGGTTAGTTTATATATTTTCTCCACTGATTCTCATGGGACAGATTTATTCTTTAGGCAGGTGCAAACTTATTTTTCTTACTAGAATAGGTTGTTAACTGCCTTTATCCTTATGATTTTTCTTTATGGGAACTTATAAGGAACTTACAAGCTAAAGCTAGCTTAGCTAGAATAGCAGGGCCTAAACCATATTTTATAAAATATTTATAAAATAAATAAATCTACCTATAAAATACATATAAAATAAATATGTTTATAAAATAAATTATAAATGCAAATATATAAATATGTAAGTACATAAATATATTTATATTAATAAAATATATTTATATCAATAATATAAATATATAAAATATATATTAATATATAAAATATAAAATATGAAAAATTTAAATATAAAATATAATTTCTACTTGTATGTAACAAAGAGCCACCAAAGCTTTCCCCAAAGCTCGGAGAGCACCTTCCCCTCCCCAGCCTCCTTTTCCCAGCAGGAAAAGCAGTGAATCAGTGCCAAGGTGGGTCCCCAGCCAAGGCAGCAAACAGCACCTTCAACCCCAGGCTCCTGCAGAATTTCCCAGCAGGGAACAAGTCCCAGCAGAGCAGGGACTCTCCAGATAACTCAGGGTGGGGAATCCTCAGCCCTGACTGGGGCAGTGGCAGCTGGGCTTGGGTGACAAAAATGGGCTTTGGGGACAGCCAGCCCTGCAGCAAGGCCGCAGCAGCTCCTCAAGGCAGCAGGGAAATCAGTGCTCCAAAAACCCCATTGTTACAGCAGGGAAATCAGTGAGAGATATCCCAGGGAAATCAGTGCTCCAAAAATCCCATTGTTACAGCAGGGAAATCAGTGAGAGATATCCCAGGGAAATCAGTGCTCCAAAAATCCCATTGTTACAGCAGGGAAATCAGTGAGAGATATCCCAGGGAAATCAGTGCTCCCACTGCCAAAATCCTGCTGTTAGAGCAGGGAAATCAGTGCTCCCAAAATCCCGATGTAACAGCAAGGATATCTGCTCCTACTCCCAAAATCCCATTGTTTCAGCACAGAAATCAGTGCTCCCAAAATCCCACTGTTACAGCAGGGATATCAGTGCTCCCACTCCCAAAATCCCACTGTTACAGTACAGGAATCAGTGCTCCCACTCCCAAAATCCCACTGTTACACCATGGAAATCAGTGCTCCCAAAATCCCACTTTTACAGCAGGGATATCAGTGCTTCCACTCCCAAAATCCCACTTTTACAGCAGGGATATCAGTGCTTCCACTCCCAAAATCCCATTGTTACACCATGGAAATCAGTGCTCCCAAAATCCCATTGTTTCAGCACAGAAATCAGTGCTCCCATTCCAAAATCCCACTGTTACAGCAGGGATATCAGTGTTCCCAAAATCCCACTGTTACAGCAAGGATATCTGCTCCTACTCCCAAAATCCCATTGTTTCAGCACAGGAATCAGTGCTCCCAAAATCCCACTGTTACAGCAGGGATATCAGTGCTCCCCAAATCCCATTGTTTCAGCACAGAAATCAGTGCTCCCATTCCAAAATCCCATTGTTCCAGCCCAGAAATCCCACTGCTGCCTGTCCCTACCCACGGCAGTCCCAAGGAGGAGCAGGGAAATCCTCCAGCTCCTTCCCTCTCAGCCATCTGTGGGGTGGGAGCAGCTCAGCCCCCCCTGCCTGGGGTTTTTTTTTTCCAGCAGGGATTTACAATCCTGTGTGGTCCAGCTCCCAGCCCAGCAACGAATCCACGTCGAGCGGAGCAAAGCAGTTCCCAGGGAAATAAATCACTTCAGTGCCTTCCTCCCCGCTGCCTTCCTGCCAAATTTCTCTCCCCTAAGGACATCGGGGCTGCTGTGGGGACCCAGTTTTGTCTTTGCAGTGGCACAGAAAAAAAAGGAGAATGTGCTGCTGGGGACAGGGGGTGACACCAGCACTGCCGGGGCCAATTCTGCACTGCTGTCAGCAGCCTTTGCCCCAGGGATCCAGCACTGCTGGCCAGAGTTCCAGGAGTCTGCACAGCACAGGGAGCTCGGTGCTGCATCCACACCCGGGGTCCAGCCAGCTGAGCTGCCCTGAATGAGTGGGGATTATGGTTTTTAACCCCTCTGCATCTGGAATGGAGAATTTGGGTGCGCTGCCTCTTCTATTCAGGTATCTGAAAAGGCAAATCAAGGATGTGCTGGGACGGGGGGGGGAATAAAAAGCAAATTTTCTGAGCAATAAATACAATTCTACAGAGTAACAAACAGCGGGGTGTTTTAATGACCCCTCCCAAAGACTGCTGAATGTCCCTCATTTCCTACTTCTGGTATCTGTTCAGAGGAGAAGCTGCTTTCCAAACCACACAGATCAAATCTGTGGTCAGATGCTTTCCGTGCCACCTGGTGGATTTGTCACCCAACACGTGGCCCCCTGGCATGAGGAAATTCTGACACCACCACCACCCCAAAAACACCACACAGCAGCTTTGTCAGCACGGGAAGGACTGGCAGTGCAAGGGTTAAAGCACTACCCAGGCTTCCCCGCTTGTGTTTCCAAGCCCAACTTTTCCAGCCATGGAAAGGGAAGAGAAACTTCTCCCTATCTTTGTGCTGACCTTGAAATAAACCCGCCCACTCTGTTCTCAGGCCATGTTTAACAACTGGAAACCTCGCTCCAATCAGACACAACAGTCAAGGCTGCTGAGCCCCCTCATTATTTTTTTTTGCAATACAAAATTTGATTTTTTGCAATACAAAAATTTGGTTTTTTGCAATACATTTTATGCCTGACCACAAAAAAAAAAAAGAAGCGTTTTCATTCCCTTCTTTCAAACTGCAAGAAAAGAAAGGGTCACCCCTGCTCTGCCCAGAAAATGAGTCCCAGTTTGAACTCTCACTGCCCAGTTTGTGCTGCACCAAGGAGAAAATAACCTGGTGTGCTCTGAGAACACAGCTCCAGCTCTGCAGGCAGGCAGGGATGGAAGAGAAAAGAAAATCCCAGCCCTGTGGAAGCCCCAGGCACTGCTCAAGTCCCACCAGTGTCAGAGCAAAGTAATGAACAATGATCTCATTTAGCTCCTTTCTTCTCCAGCCCCTGGTCTGGCAACCACAAATTGCCAGCAGAGAGAAAAAAAAATAATAAAAAAAAATAGCAAATAAACCCCTGACTTTGGACAAACCCCCTGCAGTTTAAGCCAGAGGAATGGAAAACTCATTTGTGGAAAAACCCCAGCATCCTGGCCACATCATCAGGCTCAAGGGCAGCAGACAACAACCCCAGCTGCTGCTGGGAACACTCAGAGCCCCACGACCTCCAGAGCAGGCAGAAATTGTGTAATTTGTGTAATTTGGGCGAGAGGAGCAGCAGGGCAGAACTGGGAACTGTCTGGGTGCAGCTGCAGCAGGTCAGGGGGGGAAGCCCAGCCAGGCTCCTGCCTGCTCACACATTACTCACCTCACCACAAAGCAGCTCCCTGCTCCTTTATGTTCCTCTGGCTTTTCTCAGCTATTTTCCAGCAAATCCACAGAGCAGACAGAGTCAGACCCCAGCTGCCCTAAAACTGAGGATCAGGAATGCATTTCTGCAAGCTGGATGCTTGCAAAGCCCTCCAGGGACCGTCACTTCCAGCAGGGGCTGTGGAGCTCAGGATTTAACCCGTGGACCCAAAACACCTCCAGAGAGCCCCAACCCAGAGTAAACTCAGCTCTAATAAGGATGGGAGGGAGAGAAGATGTAACACACACTCGGTCGGGTTTGTGGGTGAGCTCGGAGCTCTCAGGAGGAGCTGAAGCAAGTGAAAAATGCTGAAAAAATCACCAGGTCACATCCCAGGTTCCCAAAGGACCTGCCTAGAGGAGCTGTAGTGAGTTTGGATTTCCCTGGCCTGGGAATGTGCAAGTTTGCAATCCACAGCTTCAGAGCCCTTCCTAACCTGCCTGCTGTGCCAGGGCTTGCAATTATTTAATATTTTCTTTAATAGGAGTCACAGGGCTGCTTCCCTGCACATCTGCTGGAGTATTTGAAACATGCCACATTTGAAACAGGCCACCACTTCCAAAATCATCATGGCTTCTGCTGGCACCTCAGGGAGGAAAAGGGACATCGGAGGGGCTTTCAGGGAGACTGAGAATGAACAGGGAAGAGGCACCAGAACAATCCCTGGCAAAAAGGCTCCAAGGTTCACAGCACCTTCCTATCTCATGGCTCTGGGCTTCCTCCTGCTGCAAAGCAAAGTCCACCTGAGCAAAGAGGGATGGGGGGTTGGAATGAAGATAACACAGCCATGCCAGCCTGGGCAAACTGTGCTTCCCTGGGCAGTGGGAGCTCCCTGCATCCATGTGGGATTTGGGGCTTCAGCTCAGAACTGACAGCTGCCAGTCACAGACGTCCCACACCACACGTGAGCCCCGCAAAGGCAGCAGGAGCCCACCTGAGGAATCACCTGCACCCCATGGCATCGTGGAGAGAGATATCCCAGAGCTACAGCAGGGCATGGACACCCCCACATCGGAGCCAGGAACCTGAGATCTCCCCAGCCCAGCCTCTCCTGCCCCGACCCTGCTCCCTGCCTGGCTGAGCTGAGCCTGCCACGCAAAACTCTGAGGAGTTGTGCAAAACTCTGAGGAATTGTGCAAAACTCTGAGGAGTTGTGCAAACTGTGCTGCTCACAACTCAGGCAGGAGCACCGGAGCTGCTGCCCGTCCCCACCGGGACCTTTCAGCTGTTTCCAGCGTGGAGGCAGCCCCGGGCACAGGTGTGACACCGGTGGGGACAGCGAGCCTGGCTCACCGTCCTGGAGCTGCGCCGGAGAGCTCAGACAAAGCCCCGGACGGTGCGAGAGGATGGACGGGCTTTTCCCTGCGCATCCCCAGGGTCCTTTGGGCTCCCGGACCCCCAGTCAAGATTCTCCAGCTTCCGAGCTGGGATGGACTCGGGTCTGGAAGGAGGACGGGAAGGATCGCCGTCCCCAGCGCTCATCCCACAAAAAGCACTCATGGAGTGCACGAAAAGCCCCGATCAGACCCTCCCGCGGGGCGCCAGGGGCCAGCGCTCCCATCCCGCAGCCGTCACCCTGCTCCAGCCCCGCCGGGACCCCGCGGCACCCGGGGATGCTCTCCCAGCTCCGCTCTTATCCGAAACCCCCGGGGATGCTCTCCCCGCTCTGTCCCTGCCCCAAACTCCCGGGGATGCTCTCCCAGCTCCGCTCTTATCCGAAACCCTCCGGGAATGCTCTCCCCGCTCTGTCCCTGCCCCAAACTCCCGGGGATGCTCTCCCAGCTCCGCTCTTATCCGAAACCCTCCGGGAATGCTCTCCCCGCTCTGTCCCTGCCCCAAACCCCCGGGGATGCTCTCCCCATCTCGCCCCCAGCCCGAACCCCTCGGGGATGCTCTCCCAGCTCTGCTCTTATCCGAAACCCTCCGGGAATGCTCTTCCCGGCTCGCTCCCAGCCCGAACCCCCCGGGAATGCTCTCCCTGGATCCCTCCCTACCTGAACCCCCCCGGGAATGTTCTCTCGGCTCTGCTCTTATCCGAAACCCCCCGGGGATGCTCTCCCCATCTCGCTCCCCACCCGAACCCCTCGGGGATGCTCTCCTCAGCTCCATACCAGTCTGAACCCCCCGGGGATGCTCTCCCCATCTCGCTCCCCACCCGAACCCCTCGGGGATGTTCTCCCCAGCTCCATACCGGTCTGAACCCCCCGGGGATGCTCTCCCCCGCCCCGTACCTGTCTGAAATCCGCCGTGAGCGTGACGAGGGCGCCGTCGGCCGCCCTTAGCTCCAGGCTGACGCAGTCGGCGCCGCTGTCGGCCTGCAGGCTCTCCTCCGTCACCTGCCCGCCGGGCAGCCGCACCCGCACCCGCAGCTCTGCCCGCGCCGCGGGGCCGGGCAGCGGGGCCAGCGCCAGCCAGAGCAGCGCGGGCAGCGCCGGCAGCCGCGGGCCGCGCATCCCCCCGGGCCGGGCTCAGCGCATCGGGCGGGGGGCGCGGCCGCAGCGCGGAAGGCGGCGGGGAAAGGCGGCCCCGCCGCGCCCCCGGCCCCGCGGCGCTGCCTCGCTCGCCCCGCTCATTCAGCGTCCCTCGGTCCGCCCGTCCCTCCCTCCCTCCCTCCCTCCCTCCCCCCCTCCCTCCCCCCCTCCCTCCCCGAGCGGGCGCTGCCCTCGCCCCCCGCCCCCCGTCACTTCCCCCCCGGACCCGGGACGGCCCCGCCGAGCAGCGCCCGCCCCGTCGTTAAAGGAACAGCGCCGGGCACGGAGGGAGGGGGAGCGGCGAGAGGCGGCAGGGCCCTGGATGAGCACATGGATCCATTAAACAGAGCCGTGGATGTGCACATGGATCCGTCAAACAGACCTGGATGTGCACATGGATCCATCAAACACAGCCCTGGATGAGCACATGGATCCATGAAACAGACCTGGATGTGCACATGGATCCATGAAACAGACCTGGATGAGCACATGGATCCATCAAACACAGCCCTGGATGTGCACATGGATCCATGAAACAGACCTGGATGTGCACATGGATCCATCAAACACAGCCCTGGATGTGCACATGGATCCATGAAACAGCCCTGGATGTGCACATGGATCCATCAAACACAGCCCTGGATGAGCACATGGATCCATCAAACACAGCCCTGGATGAGCACATGGATCCATGAAACAGCCCTGGATGTGCACGTGGATCCATGAAACAGACCTGGATGTGCACATGGATCCATCAAACACAGCCCTGGATGTGCACATGGATCCATCAAACACAGCCCTGGATGTGCACATGGATCCATGAAACAGCCCTGGATGTGCACATGGATCCATCAAACACAGCCCTGATGTGCACATGGATCCATCAAACACAGCCCTGGATGAGCACATGGATCCATGAAACAGACCTGGATGTGCACGTGGATCCATCAAACAGACCTGGATGTGCACATGGATCCATCAAACACAGCCCCGGATGTGCACATGGATCCATGAAACAGCCCTGGATGTGCACATGGATCCGTCAAACAGCCCTGGATGTGCGCATGGATCCGTCAAACAGACCTGGATGTGCACATGGATCCATCACCCAGAGCCCAGGCTGTGCACATGGATCCATGAAACAGACCTGGATGTGCACATGGATCCATCAAACACAGCCCTGGATGAGCACATGGATCCATGAAACAGATCTGGATGTGCACATGGATCCATCAAACACAGCCCTGGATGTGCACATGGATCCATGAAACAGCCCTGGATGAGCACATGGATCCATCAAACACAGCCCTGGATGTGCACATGGATCCATGAAACAGACCTGGATGAGCACATGGATCCATCAAACACAGCCCTGGATGTGCACATGGATCCATCAAACACAGCCCTGACCCCACGGATCCATCACCCAGAGCTCCATCCAAGACAGCCTTGAACACCTCCAGGGATGGGGCATCCACAGTGAAATACACTCAGAGTTTTCTGAGTTTTGAAATGAGTTTTCTGAATGTGTTCTTGCTGCAAGTCAATCGATATTGATGTGATTCCTCAGGCTCCCAGTGCCACAGGTCTGGTGTGAGCCACACTGGAGGCGTCCCTATCCCTGAGGATGTAACTGGGACACCTTCAGAGCCCCTCTCCCAGAAATGAAGGACCTGTGTTCCTTCAGAGCCTGCACTCGCTCTCCAAACACCCCCAATCTGCCCTTCACCTTCCCGGTTCTGTGATCATTTCCAGATGGGCAGATGCTGCTGAAGGGCCCCTTTGATTTCAAAAGTTCTCTCTGCAAACACAAAGGTCACTGTGGCAGCAGGATCAGGGCCTCAGAGAAAGAGCTTGGTGAGGAGGGGCACAGAAATAAATTTAAAGCCACGCTTCCAGGCAGGGAGATCACTCTTGTCCAAATAGTGCTTTTTGTGTAACCTCACGCAAGCTTTAACCCTAAATTTTCACAGCTCCCCTCAAACGAAATTGGCTCCTTGAAACGTTTTTCAGGACAATAGCTGTGCTGAAAATAAGAGAAGGAAAAGTTAAGAGGTGGAAAGGAGGGAGGAAAGCAATGGGTACAAAAAGAGAGGGAGGGCCCACAAGGTAGGAAAGGCACAGAAAGATCCTCATGACAAAAGCTGCAAAAGGAGAAGGCCCCACTCACACAGTGAATTTATTCAGAGGAGATTATGCAAAAAACCAGGAGGATCCCAGCAGGGGCTGGAGGGAAGAGCCACGAGGTCAGTGGGCACAAACAACCCTTAGAGAACATTCCCTCATCCCAGATCTGGAATCCACACCCCTGTGGCACTGGGAGTAATTCAGATTTATCTGAGCCCTGGATCCCGGGGTGTGAGAGGTGATTTGGGACCATCCCTCTCTGTGCTGCTGCAGCCTGGCTGCCTGGGAGTACAGGGTGTTCTTTTCCTCCTGGTAGCTCCCAGAGCAGAGGAAATCATCATTTTGGCTCAGCAGCTTGCCAGGAATGCTGGAGCGCTCCTGCAGATTGCAGTTCTGACCTGGGAACGGTGGGTGTGAGCCCAGTCCCAGAAATGAACGGACACACAGATAAGAAATGCAGACAGGGGATTAAAAATGCTGGCAGGAAACAGAACTAAAGAGCAAGGAGCTGTTTGGGAGGTAGCAGGGAGCAGAAAAACAATCAGGGAGCACAGGAGGGGCAGCTTTGCTGGGGTTTGGAAGGGACTGGAAGGGACAGAGTGGTCAGCAGGTGACAGTGAAGAGAATTCCTGAAGAGCAAGTGCAGCTGCACGACTCTGGGACAGCTCTGAGTGGCCAAACCAAGGTTTTACTGCCTTTTTACCTTTGCTGTTTGCTGCTGTGCGGATGGAACGTCCTCTGCAGCCCAGGGAAGGTGAAACATTCCCCGCAGCTCAGTGTGGATCAGCCTGACTGAGTGTTAATGACCTGCGCCAACATTTTCTGGTATGTGAGCACACTGCAGCTTTTTACCGGGAGAAAACTTCCATTAAAATGCCTCAGCCACGAGGCTGAGGGAGAAAAATGTGCTGCTGAAAATCCCAGCTGAGCTCTGCTGGGAAGTTGCAGTGCGTGGGAGCAGGGAGGTGCAATCTGACCCAGGGCTTGCCTTGGTGCCTCTGTCATCCCTGGGGAAAACCACGGGGATTTGGCCAAGCTCCAAATCCTCGCTGCCTCTTCCTCAGCTCAGAGCTGGGCTTGCAGAAGCTCCTTCCAGCCCTGGTAACTGCTTGCACAGATGGAGTTCAGGGCAGGAATGGGAAGCCAAGGGGGAGGGAAGCCAGACTTTTGGTTGTGCTCTGCAAACCCCACTCAGATCTGAACTCTTCCCAATGAAAATCCACCAAGAACAAGCTTTTACTGCCTGCTCGGTGCCTGAATTTCTCATTTTGTTTACTCTGCTGTTAATCCCAACTCCAGTTGCTGTAACTGAGGTCAGGGGTCAGGCCCAAACATTCTGCCTTGAGCTCTTTAATCTCCCACCCTTCATTTTTCATGCCAAACCACTTTTAATGCTACACGAAAAACCCATCAGTGCTTTTTGAAGGATTCAATCAGGGCAAGTATTTTGGGGAGCTGAACACACAAACCCCAGCTATTTGCCATTGTTCCCAGCACTACAGAACTGAAAGAGCTCAGGGAGAGTTAATTGGATTTTTTTTTTCACTCTCCTGGATCCCCAACTTGTAGATTAAATCCCGGCTATTATCAGGAATATTACTACCAAGGACCTGTGGCTTGATCTGAAGCCCTGGGAAAGGATTTGTGTTGTGGTGCTCAGTAGAGACCTTACTGTTGCAGAAAGGAATCAGCCTTCGAGTCATTCCTCATTAATTAAAAGCAATTCCACCTCCCTTCTGAGAGTTCCCTGCTGCTCCTCCTGAATGCCCTCCTTTCCTTGGCAATTACATAAACCAAGCTCCTGAAAGGGGGTGAAAAAACGGCTTTAGTGGCCTAGAACAATGCCCAGCATCTCCTGGCTCTGACCTGGCTGCCACCCCATTCTCTGTCCTGGGCAATTAAGGGGTTGAGCAGTGCAGCAGCCTGGGTGTAATTAAATGAGCAGAGCACTGGGAAGTTGATGGAGTGCTTTAAAGCTGCTGCAGATGCTGGTGCAGAGATGTTGTCCTGATTAGAATCACGTTAATTGGGATCCAACTCTCTTTGATGCAGCTGCAGGGAGGGTGGGAAGGGCAGCATTGGGGAGCTTCTGCCCCTTTTCTCCTGGATCAGTTCCTGAGAAGGGACTCAGGAGCACAAACCTGGTGTTACCTGGTTCAGGTGGAAGAGGGGAATTATAATATATAATATTATATAATATACATAATTATATTGTATTTGTGGGGGAATTATTGTGTTTCCTTCCCATGGCAGGAAGGAAAGATGAATCTGACTCCATGTTCTCAGAAGGCTGATTTATTATTTTATGATATTTATTATATTAAAGAATACTAAGCTAAACTATATTAAAGAATAGAGAAAGGATACTTACAGAAGGCTAAAAAAATAATAATGAATACTCCTGACTCTCTCCAGAGTCCCTACACAGCTTGGCCCTGATTGGCCAATAAATCAAAACAATTCACATCAGAAACCCAATGAAACAATCACCTGTGGGTAAACAATCTCCAAACACATTCCAAAGCAGCAAAACACATGAGAAACAAATCAGATAATTATTGTTTTCCCTTTTCTCTGAGGCTTCTCAGCTTCCCAGGAGAAAAATCCTGGGCGAAGGGATTTTTCAGAAAATGTGACTGTGACAGGGAAGTGCCACAAAATAATAATTCTGAAGCCCCACCACACAATGCAGGTGAGGATCCCTCACAGGGCTCCCAAAGCCCTGAGAGAGAAAAAACCCTGAATTGTGGGAGCTGGTGGAGCTCACCCAGCCAAAACTGGGCTGCCCTCTCTTGGGAAGGCCAAGAGAGCTGGGAGGGTCTGGTCCTCCAGGAGACACTTCAGAGTTCCCACTGATGGAGTGGGTTTGGGAAGAACAAGGAGATTATTGGAAAAATCTCCCTCATGGTCAGCATTCCTCCTTAGAGGAGTAAAAGCTCCTCTGTGGATGCCTCCTGTGGCACTGGAGATTTGGGCAGGGGCCCCATTTGCTCCCGAAGTTGTGCCTGGAGGGTGGAATTCCCATTCTCTTTGTGTTTAAGTCAGGCTTGGTGCTCCTGATTTCCCTGCTCCAGCCCTTTTCTGTCCTGCTCCCCCAGCCCTGCTCCTTCCCTGAACATCTGGATCCAACTAGCCAGCAGCAGGATCTCTGCAGCACATTCCTCCCCTCCCTCCTGCCTCTGTGCTGCTCACAAACACAAAGAGGGGGAGGTCAGAGAGAGGAAAAGGAGAGCAGGGCATGATGAAGAGGTTGGGAGATGAAAGAATTTTTTCTTTTCCTTTCCTGGACTCAGCTCTTGGCCTGTGTGGCTCTCAAATGTTGCAGGAATTCAGGAATCCCTTAAACCCCACTGGAAAAAAGTCTTCTGAAGCTGCCCCCATGCCTGGAAGTGTTCAAAGCCAGGGTTTGGAGCAGCCTGGTTTGGTGGAAATGGTACAAAATGAGTTTTAATGTCCCTTGTGACCCAAACTGTCTTGGGATCCTCTGGAAGCTGCCCTCAATGGGCACAGGGAAAACCTGCCAGGCATTTGCAGGGCTGGGAAGGTTTTGGGAAGGTTTTGGGAAGGTGGAAAGCTCTGCAGGGATCTCCCATAGCCCAGTGCCCCACTGGGGGAGTGCAAAGCCCTGGGCACACACACAGAAAGCTCCGTGCTGGTTTTGGGAATGAAGCAATCCAGGAATTCAAAGTTCATTAAAGTCCAGGAGCTCGTGCCCTCGGTGTTTTTGGAGATAAAAACGGGCAAGGTCTGGGAGCAGGAGCTGCTCAGAGCCCTGGACCACACGTTCCCACGCAAACAGCCACCACATCTCCTGCTGGGAACATCTGAACCAGCAGCCCCAGGGACAGCCTGCGTGGGGGGAAGGAGCTTTCCTGTCTCCTCCAACCCAAACCATCCCAGCATGAAAGCGCTGCCTCTCCAAGTGTCCCTGCACTCCTGAGGAGCCCAGGCAGGACACTGTCACTGACATATTTTATGGAAAATCATTTTGTTAGGATCTTTTCTCCTGAGAGGCTGAGAAGCTTCAGCTTCTCCGTGTTTTGCTGCTTTGGAATGTGATTTGGAGAATTGTTCACCCAGCATGTGAAATTGTTTTTACTTGATGCCCAATGACAGCCACCTGTGTCGAGGCTGTGAGCAGTCACAAGATTTTATTATCATTCCTTTCTATTCCTTGCTGGCCTTCTGATGAAATCCTTTCTTATATTCCTTTAGTATAGTTTTAATATATAATTTTATTGTAATATATATAATAAATATATAATATATATTTATATAATATATAATAAAATAATATATGAAATATAATATAAATTACATACAATATATAATATAATATAATATAATATAATATAATATAATATAATATAATATAATATAATATAATATAATATAATATATATAATAAAGTAATATATAATATATAATAAGATAATATATAATAATAGATAAATACAATATAATAATATATATTAAAATATAATATATATTATATATAATAGAATATATAATATATATTTTATATAAAATATATAATATTTATAATATATAATAAAATATATAAGGTACAATAAAATAATAAATCAGCCTTCTGAAACATGGAGTCAAGATTCTCATCTGTTCCCTCATCCTGGGACCCCTGGGAACACCACCACAGGAGATGCTCCCCACCACATCCCTGCAGCTGCTGGCATGGGAGGGGTTAATTTAAACCAGCACAGTTTAGGCTGGAATGATTCCTGTGGAAATTAAAGGGGAAACAAACAAAAAAAAACCCTCAAAGTGGTGAATTTTGAATTGGGAGGCTGACCAAGGAGCAGATAAAGCCAGTGTGGAGTTAAAATCCTTTAAAATAAAAAGGATGTGAATTTTCTGTGCCTGGCGTGAGAGATATTATAAATCTCAGTGAAGCCCTCAAATTCTAAAAGGATATAAATCTAATTAAAGTGATATAAATCTAACAGGGGAAATACACTGTAAATCCAGCCAAAGTGATATCCATCTAAGGAAAGCAATGCAAATGCACCAGAAACACCATAAATAAAATCAAAGCAATATAGGAGATGTAACGGGAGCAATCTGAACCCTAAATCAAGTGCTACAAATACAGCAGGATGATCTAAAACTAATTAAAGTGATTTATAAAATGGACATTTGGAGAAGAATCACGACCCACAGAAGAGGAGAGGAGCAGGAGAGGTTTATGAGCAATAAAAACACAAAGAATCAGCCAAGGTTAATGAGGTGCTGTGCTCCAGCTGCAAAAAGGGTCAGGGAAGCTCCTCTGCCCACAACTCTGAATCCCATTTTGAGCTACATATTATTTTTCCAATAATATATTGGAAATTATATTTATTATGTTATTTTTCCAACAAAATCCCATATTCTGAGCCACATTTCACAGGTCAAGGCAGCGAAATGGGGGAGGTTTAGTGGGGTAAATGGTGAAAATAATGCCATTTTTCCATTTTTTGCCTTTTTTTTTTTTTTGCATGCAGGAGAAGCCAGAATCAGAATCCTCCAGCCCAAGGTCCTGGGAGCTTTTGGGGATCCTCAGCCAAGCAGGGATTTGTGGCAGCTCAGGAGAACTCAGCCAGCACAGCCCTGACATTTCCCCCCTGCTCATTCCCAACCCACATTTTCCTGTGTACAGTGAAACAACAAAAAGAAAATGAAGGATTTGGGGATTTTCTCCACCCCCTTCCCCTCCTGTGTTTAAAGGCAGAATTGTCCCAAATCTGCTGTCGGAGACAAGCAGACACAGTGGGGACTATTTTTGCCTTAAACTGGAAAAACCTCATTTGTAGTTTCCATTTTCCTCCACTTGCACATAAAATAAGTTCCTAAAGGTCCTAAGGTCCTTTTTTTTTTATTTTCTTTCACTGAAGTGATGCAATAATTGACCTAATCCAGCCACAATCCAAAGAATCACAATCAATAATGCTGTTTGTCTTTGGGGGGGAAAAAAATCAATTCCAGAAAATAACCAGGTCTGCTTAAAATGCTGGCTGCCTTTAGCAAAAAGAAAGTATTTTCATTCTGAATAATAAAACACCCTCAGTTCAGCTTTACAATTGTGCTTTTCCCTTCCAGTCTTCCTCCAAAGTGCCATATGTTTTATTCTTGCAATTCCAGCATTTTTTCGTGCTTGAAAGTCATTTGGCATTTGAGAATCTGCAGTGGCCTGAATTTTTTTCTTTTTTTTTCCAGAGCTAAAGAAAATATCTATTTTGTGGAAACTCACTGGGAAGCAGCAATCCCCTCCCCAAACCCCCAACCCCAACAATTAATGTTCAAAAATCAGCCTGGAGGCTCCCAAACCCTGCTGTAATCCCAAACCCTGCTCCAGCTCCCAACCCCTTTCCCAGCTCCCAAACCCCTTTTCCAGATCCCAGTCCTGCTCCTGTTCCCAAACCCTCCTGCAGCTCCCAAACCCTGCTGTAATCCTAAACCCTTTTCCAGCTCCCAAGCCCTTTTCCATTTGCCACACTCTGCTGTAACCCCAAACCCATTCCCAGCTCCCAAATCCTTTCCCAGCTCCTAAACCCTGCTGTAATCCTAAACCTTTTTCCAGCTCCCAAATTCTTTCTCAACCTCCAAACCCTTTTCTAGTTCCCAAACCCTGCTCCAGCTCCCAAACCCTGCTGTAATCCCAAACCCTTTCCCAGCTCCCAAACCCTTTTAAAGCTCCCAAACCTTTTCACAGCTCCCAAACACTGCTGTAATTCCAAACCCTTTTAAAACTCCCACTTCCCCAGCTCCCAAACCCTGCTGTAATCCCAAACCCTTTCCCAGCTCCCAACCCCTTTTCCAAATCCCAAACCCTGCTGTAATCCCAAACCCTGCTCCAGCTCCCAAACCTTTTCCCAGCTCCCAAACACTGCTGTAATCCTAAACCCTTTGCCAGCTCCCAGCCCCTTTCCCAGCTCCCAGCCCCTTTCCCAGCTCCCAGCCCCCTTCCCAGCTCCCAAACCCTTTCCCAGCTCCCAAACCCTTTATTTCCCAGCTCCCAGCCCCTTTCCCAGCTCCCAAACCCTTTATTTCCCAGCTCCCAGCCCCTTTCCCAGCTCCCTGCTGACGTTATCCCAGGTCACGGCTCCAGTCCCCAGCCCAGCCTCGCCCATGTCCCTGTCCCCAGCCCAGGGCTGATGTCCCCACGGGCAGGAGATGGAGGCAGGCCAGGGCACAATCTGTTCCTCATTGAGCTCATCCTGCACTTTGCTGCTGATGTGGCATTTGGGGGATGGAGCAAAGCAGAACCAAATAAATAAATCATCCCTTCCTCAGATAAAGCAGGGGAAGCACGAGGCCAGCCAAGGGAACCAAAACTCTTCCAGGTGACCCTTTAGCCTGCTCCCACAGCATGGGGGGAAAACCACAGCAGCTCCAGATGGCCACTGGAACTGACTTTACAGGAATATTTTTCATATCTCCAGTCAGTCTTTGCAGAGGGTTCTTTTTTCTTTTTCTTTTTAAATTTTTTTTTGTTTTGATTTTTTGGTGGATTTTTTTGTTGGTTTTTTTTTTGCGTTGTTTTTGGTTTTTTTTTTTAGTTTTGGTTTTGTTTTTTGTTGTTTTTGTTAGTTTGTTTTGGGGGGTTTTGTTTGGTTTTTTTCCTTTGTGTTTTTTTTTTTTTTTTTAGTCCTCTCAGGCTTCCCCCAGCCCTGCTCTCCAGGCTCTCCCTGCTCCCCTGCAGCCCAGCCCAGCTGCTGCTGTGTCATTTTCACCACCCACCTCAAAGAGCAGTGCCGAGCTCAGCCATTCTGTCGGGTTCTGGTGAAAAATCCCAGCTGCCTGAGAGTTTCCTGTTCCCCTCCCTCACCTCCCCCTTGAAGGAGCTGGGGGAAGCAGGAATGCAAATTCCAGAGCTGGGAATATTTTTCTTCCCTTTCTGAGGCAGGTGAGAGAAATCAGCGGCAGCTTTTGAAAAACCACCCCAAAAAGTGGAGACTCAAATCCCAGAGCTCCCAAACCTCCCTCAGGAAAGGCCCAAACTCTGAATTTCAGATGCTCCAGAGGCTGGAGGGGTTTGGCTGTGACTCAGGAGTTTGGGATGTGTTTTTCTGCAGAGTAAAACCAGTGGGGTTCCACAATCAGCTGGTGACCCAGGGAAGCAGAAAAAGCAAGAAAGGAGAAAACAAGGGGGCCCAAGAGCTGGAATCAGACCAAGCTGGCAGTGGGAATCTGTGATGGTGTTCACAGGGGTCTGAGGATGAGGGAAGAGACGAGAATGTTGACTCCATGTTTCAAAAGGCTGATTTATTATTTTATGATATATATTATATTAAAACTATACTAAAAGAATAGAAGAAAGGATTTCATCAGAAGGCTGGCAAAGAATAGAAAAAGAAGGAATGATAACAAAGGTTTGTGGCTCGGACAGAGAGTCTGAGCCAGCTGACTGTGATTGGCCATTAATTAGAAACAACCACATGAGCCCAATCCCAGATGCACCTGTTGCATTCCACAGCAGCAGATAACCATTGGTTGCATTTTGTTCCTGAGGCCTCTCAGCTTCTCAGGAGGAAAAATCCCAAAGAAAGGATTTTCCATAAAAGATGTCTGTGACAGGAATCCTCCTTTGTTTGCCCAAAGCACCATGGCAGGAGTTCAGGGATGGATTAAGGACAAGGCAGGATGCTCCTGCTTGTGGAGATGCCACTGCCAGGCTGGAGAGAATCCCCCTGCTGCTGGTGGGTGAGGAATTTCCTCCTGGCTCTGAGGAATTCTGCAGCCTGGGATTAGCTGAGAGGAGAAATCACATCAAATTCCCTTCACAGCTCAGGGCCAGAAGTGCCGGAGAACAGGAATTCCTGGCTGGGATGGAGGCAGAAGGGTCAGGGCACTCCTGTCAAGGAAAGAGAGACTTTCTGCTGGAGATAAGAGGCATCAAACACTGCAGGAGGGAGGCAGAGCCTGGGGCACTGGGCTTTGCTCAGAGCAGAGGCAGGAGGGAAAACGCTCCTGAGGCTCATGGAAGAGAAATCTGCCCTTCCCTGCTTCCCACCACACTCCTGAATCTGCTTTTGGGACCACCTGGGATTCTCTGGCCCTGCCCAAAAGCTGCTCCAGCCCTCCCAGGAGGTGAGGAAGGAATGACCCCATTGTCCAGCTGCAGGAACCACCCCAGCCCAGCAGCCCCTGAGGAAGGAATGACCCCATTGTCCAGCTCTAGGAGCTCCTGGAGAAGGAATGACCCCATTGTGCAGCTCCAGGACACCACCCCAGCCCAGCAGCCCCTGAGTCAGGATTTTGGCAGTGTGGGGGCTGCCCCGTGCCTGCTGTGCTCATCCCAGCCAGGATGGGGCTGGGGGAGGTGGGGAGGGGATGGATTCCCATTCCTGGCTCCAGGCAGGCTCTGATTGCCCCAGCTCAGCCCTGGAACCACGTGCAGGACAGGAGCCAGAGCCCTTCCCCAGCAGCACGTGGGGAATGTGGCTCCGTTTCAAGGGACAAAGTGCAGGAGTTTCTCATTAACAGGGAATGAAAAGTTCCTGCTGGGATCCAGCTGGGCCAGCTCCCGAGGAGAAGGAGGGAAAGAGGGGGAAGAAAGTGGTGGAAAAGGAAATTAGAGCAGCACAACTGCACTCAGAGCTCTGAGCCTCACTGTGCTGTCCCTGCTGGACCCACACTGGGCCCAGCCTGTCCTGCTCCCCAAACCTTCTGGGGGATTGTCAACCTGATTTTTAAAGTTTTTCTAAGCCTTCTGATGTTTACATTACACTTTCATGTGAATAACTGATTGTTTTGCATTCTTTTCTGGAGGAGTAGAAATCTGATGGGCTGTTGGTTTGTCCAGTGTCATTGGAGAGGTGGCACTGTCACCCTCCAATCCACTGTCACTCTTGGAAATCTATAAATGTTATCTATAAATCTATAAACGTTGGAGTCAGAAATTAAAAATTCTCTTTTTACCTTGTGAGAGCTGCATGTCCATGTTGTGCTGGTTTGTGTCCTACAGGCTCAGGGGATCACAGCTGGAACAGTCCTGACCTCGGTGTCACCCCCAGGAAAACCTCTCTGCACAGGAAACATCCAGCAGGCACCCAGAGCCTGCCCAGGGTGTTTAGGAGCAGAGGAAAGGATGAAGAGGAGCAGCCCTGCACTGTTTCACTGTTTACATCATCTCCAAAAAGAAGAAGCTGAACTGTGATTCCCCCGAGGCAGCTCCCAAGGAATTTACCCAACATTCCAAGAAAAAAAACCTCTTTTTTTTTCTTTTTTTTTTTTTTCCTCTCCACCTACAGAGTTGGCTGCAAAAGCTCATTCTCACTGCACAGGAGGAAAAAAACCAACATTTTGTTGGGGAGAGCCCAGTCCTGCCAGAGAGCCCGGCCCACGGGGGCCAGGCTGGGAGCAGGAGTGGGACAGGAGGGAATAAAGTGGCTCTTGATGTGGTGGGGCTGGGGGTGATGCACAGGCAGCAGAAATGGAAAGGTCAAGTTTCCCAACAGCCCCAAGAGAGGGATCTTCCTTCTGGGGGATCTAGAGGAGGAATAAGGAGGAGAATCTGAGCAGCAAACAGGGAGATGGTCCCTGGGAGCACGGGAGAACCTCCTTGGGCAGCAGCACATTCCCAAGCCATGGAGGAGGCCACATTCCCTTCTTGGAGGTGAAGGAGCAGAGATGGGGAAGGCTGTGGGAGAGATGAGGGGAAAGGAGGGGAAAAGCTGAGTTTAGATACAGCAGGAGCATTCCCCTTTCCTTTTCCCCTTTCCCTTTCCCTTCCCCTTCCCCTTCCCTTTCCTTTCCTCCCTCATTTTTTCTCCACCAGAGAACCCCAGTCCCAGCAAAGCTCAGTTTGTCCAGTTCATGGTGGAGGAAGATCTGCTTTGCTTTCACCCCACCAACACCCACTCCTTCAGCCCTGCAGGATCCTGCCTGCCCTGGGGAAGCTCCAGGAGCAGAACCAGCCCTTCCTGCCCTTGGTTCTGCCCATCAGCGGCTGGTGCTGCTGCCCAGGGTGCCCTGCCCATCCCTGCCCATCCATCCCATCCCTGTCCATCCCTGCCCATCTGTCCCATCCCTGTCCATCCCTGCCCATCCGTCCCATCCCTGTCCATCCCTGCCCACCTCCCCGTGCTCAGGGTGCAGGGACACAAAGCCCCGATCCCATTGCCATGGAGATGCTCACTCAAGCCGAGTTCAAAGGAAATTGTTCCAGCTAAAGTGACGAGGCTGGCAGGAGAGGCTGGCTGGCAGCTGAAAGGGGCCAGCTCCTGGTGAAAGGAGGTGGGGTCAGAAAGGGGCCCTGCGCCAAAGAGCAGCTCCAGAGAGCCCTGGAGAGCTCCCTTGGAACAGAGCCTCCCCCAGCAGCACAGGAGGCCAGGCAGCATCCCCAGAACACCCCTGCAAGGCTGCAGAGAGGGCAGGACAGAGAGAAGGACAGAGAGAGGGCCTGGACAGAGAGAGGGGCAGGACAGAATGCAGGACAGAGAATGCAGGACAGGGAATGCAGGACAGGGAATGCAGGACAGGGAATGCAGGACAGAGGAGGGCTGGACAGAGAGAAAGGCAGGACAGACAGAAGGGCAGAACAGAGAGAAGGACAGGACAGAGCAGGGCAGGACAGAATGCAAGACAGAGAATGCAGGACAGAGAGAAGCACAGGACAGAGCAAGGCAGGACAGAGAGAAGGACAGAGAAGAGATGGACAGGGAGAAGGGCAGGACAGCGAATGAAGGACAAAAAAGAGATTTGATAGGGTTTTTTTAGGGTCCTTTCCAGCATGACAGGCTGGGGGCAGCTCGAGGGGCACTGCAGGGGCTTGAGGGTGGCAGAGGCTGGGAGCTGAGGGAGGAGCAGGGAGAGGGCACAGTGGGTGACACACAGAGATGCTGAGGGCGGCAGGGGCAGCTGGAGGGTGACACCGAGAAGCTGGGGGCTGAGGAGCAAAGGAGAGGGAGTAAGGGTGACAGACAGGAGCTGAGGGGCAGCTGACAGGGGGTTTGAGGGGCATAGAGGGGGCTTGAGGGCGACAGACAGAGCCTGAGGGCTGGGGGGCAAAAGGAAAAGGGCTGGCGTAGGTGTTTGGGGGTCTGTGGCCCGCAGTGGCCAGCTGCCATCACCTGGCACTGACGTGTTTGATGAAAATCCTTTCACTGGGATTTTTCACCTGAGAAGCCTCAGAACAGAAATGGAACCAATAACGATCTGCTGGCTGAGGAGTGTGGGCTGGAGATGGTTTAGCAACAGGGGCATCTTGGATTGGTCTCCTGTGCAGTTTCTACTCGATGACCAATCATAGTCCAGCTGTGTCGGGGCTGTGAGCAGTCCCAGGTTTTTATTATTCATTCCTTTCCAGCTTTCTGATGTCTCCTTGCTCTTTTAGTATAGTTCTAATATCCCAATTTCTATTAATATAATAGAGATCATAAAATAATAAATCAGCCTGCTGAAAGAGGGGGTCAAGATTCTCATCTCTTCCCTTGTCCTGTGGACCCTCAAACACCACCACAATCACCGGCTTGAGCTGGTCTGGGCAGCATCAAATACAATTATTTTTCTATTTTAAAGCTTTTTATTTTTAAGGTATTTTTATTTAATTTTTATTTTAAATTTAAAAAATTAATTAAAAATAAATGAAAAACAAAATAAAACCAGTAAAGTGCTGTAAAGTGAAGTGCTGTAAAGTGCCATAAAGCACAACTGTTGCAAAGTGCCGTAAAGCGCGACTGTCGCAAAACTGCCGTAAAGCACGACTGTCGTAAAAGGTGCAGTAAAAAAAAATTAAAAAATAAAAAGCTTTAATAATAGAAAAATTTAAAATAAAATAAAATTAAAAAACAAAATAAAAAGCTTTAAAAATAGGAAAAATTAGAAATTAAAATTAAATAAAAAATAAAATTAAAAAAATAAAATTAATTAAAAATAAATGAAAACCAAAAAAAAGCCGTAAAATGCTGTAAAGTACCATAAAAGTTCCATAAAGGGTAGTGCTGTAAAGCGTGACTGTCGTAAAAGGTGCAGTAAAAAAAAAAAAATTAAAAAATTAAAAGCTTTAAAAATAGAAAAATTTAAAATAAAATAAAATAAAAAAAAAAGCTTTAAAATAGGAAAAATTAAAAATAAAAATTAAATAAAAAATAAAATTAAAAAAATAAAATTAATTAAAAAAAAAATGAAAACCAAAAAAAAGCTGTAAAATGCTGTAAAGTACCGTAAAAGTTCCATAAAGGGTAGTGCTGTAAAGCGCGACTGTCGTAAAAGGTGCCGTACAAAAAAATAATTAAAAAATAAAAAAAGTTTTAAAAATAGAAAAATTTAAAAAAAAGCTTTAAAAATAGGAAAAATGAGAAATAAAAATTAAATAAAAAATAAAATTAAAAAAATAAAATTAATTAAAAATAAATGAAAACAAAAAAAAAGCCGTAAAATGCTGTAAAGTACCATAAAAGTTCCATAAAGGGTAGTGCTGTAAAGCGCGACTGTCGTAAAAGGTGCAGTAAAAAATAAAAAAAATTAAAAAAATAAAAAGCTTTAAAAATAGAAAAATTTAAAATAAAATAAAATAAATAAAATAAAAAGCTTTAAAATAGGAAAAATTAAAAATAAAAATTAAATAAAAAAATAAAATTAAAAAAATAAAATTAATTTAAAAAAATGAAAACCAAAAAAAAAGCCGTAAAATGCTGTAAAGTACCGTAAAAGTTCCATAAAGGGTAGTGCTGTAAAGCGCGACTGTCGTAAAAGGTGCAGTAAAAAAAAAAAAATTAAAAAAATAAAAAGCTTTAAAAATAAAAAAAATTAAAATAAAATAAAAAAATAAAAGAAAAAGCTTTAAAATAGGAAAAATTAAAAATAAAAATTAAATAAAAAAATAAAATTAAAAAAATAAAATTAATTAAAAAAAAATGAAAACCAAAAAAAAAGCCGTAAAATGCTGTAAAGTACCGCAAAATTTCCATAAAGGGGAGTGCTGTAAAGCGCGACTGTCGTAAAAGGTGCCGTACAAAAAAAAATTAAAAAATAAAAAAAGGTTTAAAAATAGAAAAATTTAAAAAAAAGCTTTAAAAATAGGAAAAATGAGAAATACAAATTAAATGTAAAAAATAAAATTAAAAAAATAAAATTAATTAAAAATAAATGAAAACAAAAAAAAAGCCGAAAATGCTGTAAAATACCGTAAAAGTTCCATAAAGGGAGTGCTGTAAAGCGCGACTATCGTAAAAGGTGCCGTAAAAAAAAAAAAAAAAAAAAAAAAAAAGCTTTAAAAATAGAAAAATTTAAAATAAAATAAAATAAATAAAATAAAAAGCTTTAAAATAGGAAAAATTAAAAATAAAAATTAAATAAAAAAATAAAATTAAAAAAATAAAATTAATTTAAAAAAATGAAAACCAAAAAAAAAGCCGTAAAATGCTGTAAAGTACCGTAAAAGTTCCATAAAGGGTAGTGCTGTAAAGCGCGACTGTCGTAAAAGGTGCAGTAAAAAAAAAAAAATTAAAAAAATAAAAAGCTTTAAAAATAAAAAAAATTAAAATAAAATAAAAAAATAAAAGAAAAAGCTTTAAAATAGGAAAAATTAAAAATAAAAATTAAATAAAAAAATAAAATTAAAAAAATAAAATTAATTAAAAAAAAATGAAAACCAAAAAAAAGCCGTAAAATGCTGTAAAGTACCGCAAAATTTCCATAAAGGGGAGTGCTGTAAAGCGCGACTGTCGTAAAAGGTGCCGTACAAAAAAAATTAAAAAATAAAAAAAGGTTTAAAAATAGAAAAATTTAAAAAAAAGCTTTAAAAATAGGAAAAATGAGAAATACAAATTAAATGTAAAAAATAAAATTAAAAAAATAAAATTAATTAAAAATAAATGAAAACAAAAAAAAAGCCGAAAATGCTGTAAAATACCGTAAAAGTTCCATAAAGGGAGTGCTGTAAAGCGCGACTATCGTAAAAGGTGCCGTAAAAAAAAAAAAAAAAAAAAAAAAAGCTTTAAAAATAGAAAAATTTAAAATAAAATAAAATAAATAAAATAAAAAGCTTTAAAATAGGAAAAATTAAAAATAAAAATTAAATAAAAAATAAAATTAAAAAAATAAAATTAATTAAAAAAAATGAAAACCAAAAAAAAGCTGTAAAATGCTGTAAAGTACCGTAAAAGTTCCATAAAGGGTAGTGCTGTAAAGCGTGACTGTCGTAAAAGGTGCAGTAAAAAAAAAAATTAAAAAAATAAAAAGCTTTAAAAATAGAAAAATTTAAAATAAAATAAAATAAAATTTAAAAAAATAAAATAAAAGGCTTTAAAATAGGAAAAATTAAAAATAAAAATTAAATAAGAAAATAAAATTAAAAAAATAAAATTAATTAAAAATAAATGAAAAACAAAATAAAAGCCCAAAAATGCTGTAAAGTACCGTAAAAGTTCCATAGAGGGTAGTGCTGTAAAGCGCGACTGTTGTAAAAGGTGCAGTTAAAAAAAAAAAAAAAAAAAAAAAAAGCTTTGAAAATAAAAGAATTTAAAATAAAATAAAATAAAATAAAATAAATAAAATAAAAAGCTTTAAAATAGGAAAAATTAAAAATAAAAATTAAATAAAAAATAAAATTAAAAAAATAAAATTAATTTAAAAAAATGAAAACCAAAAAAAAAGCCATAAAATGCTGTAAAGTACCGTAAAAGTTCCATAAAGGGTAGTGCTGTAAAGCGCGACTGTCGTAAAAGGTGCCATACAAAAAAATAATTAAAAAATAAAAAAAGTTTTAAAAATAGAAAAATTTAAAAAAAAGCTTTAAAAATAGGAAAAATGAGAAATAAAAATTAAATTAAAAAAATAAAATTAAAAAAATAAAATTAATTAAAAAAAAATGAAAACCAAAAAAAAAGCCGTAAAATGCTGTAAAGTACCGTAAAAGTTCCATAAAGGGTAGTGCTGTAAAGCGCGACTGTCGTAAAAGGTGCAGTAAAAAAAAAAAAAAAAATTAAAAAAATAAAAAGCTTTAAAAATAAAATAATTAAAATAAAATAAAATAAAAAAATAAAATAAAAAGCTTTAAAATAGGAAAAATGAAAAATAAAAATTAAATAAAAAATAAAATTAAAAAAATAAAATTAATTAAAAATAAATGAAAACCAAAAAAAAAAGCCGTAAAATGCTGTAAAGTACCGTAAAAGTTCCATAAAGGGTAGTGCTGTAAAGCGCGACTGTCGTAAAAGGTGCAGTAAAAAAAAAAAAAATTAAAAAAATAAAAAGCTTTAAAAATAAAAAAATTAAAATAAAATAAAAAAAATAAAAGAAAAAGCTTTAAAATAGGAAAAATTAAAAATAAAAATTAAATAAAAAAATAAAATTAAAAAAATAAAATTAATTAAAAATAAATTAAAAACAAAAAAAAAGCCGTAAAATGCTGTAAAGTACTGTAAAAGTTCCATAGAGGGTAGTGCTGTAAAGCGTGACTGTTGTAAAAGGTGCCGTAAAGCAGAACTGTCGTAAAAGGTGCCGTAAAGCGTGACTGTCGTGAAAGGTGTCGTAAAGCGCGGACGTCGTAAAAGCTGCCGTAAAGCGCGACTGTCGTGAAAGGTGCCGTAAAGCGCGACTGTCGTAAAAGGCGCCGTAAAGCAGAACTGTCGTAAAAGGTGCCGTAAGGCGCGACTGTCGCAAAAGGTGCCGTAAGGCGCGACTGTCGTAAAAGGTGCCGTAAAGCAGAACTGTCGTAAAAGGTGCCGTAAAGCAGAACTGTCGTAAAGGGTGCCGTAAAGCGCGACTGTCGCAAAAAGTGCCGTAAAGCGAGACTGTCGCAAAAGGTGCCGTAAAGCGCGACTGTCGCAAAACGGCCGTAAAGCGCGACTGTCGCAAAAGGTGCCGTAAAGCGCGACTGTCGTAAAAGGTGCCGTAAAGCGCGGATGTCGTAAAAGGTGCCGTAAAGTGCGACTGCCGCAGTGCCGTAAATAATGACTGTCGTGAAAGGGAGTGCCGTTCAGCCGTCTTTGTCAGAGATATTTAGGACACAGGTGTTTAAAGCACTTTAATGGGATCTCCCGCCGGGCTGTGGCTGCCCCGGAGTTGCTCTCAGCTTGCCGGGCGCTGCTTGAGGCGTTTGCTGCACGGGGGGTGCCCGCAGCAGCCGCCCTGCCCAGCTCTGCTCGTGCCGCGAGTTTCCAATGGGACACGCCCCCCACAGCTCCGGTGTCCGCTGCCCTGCTCGCCCCTGCCGCCCCGCCCCCCGCCCCTCCCACCATCCCCGCCTTTGCCATCCCTTTTTTCCCCGCTGTCCCGGCTGTTCCCGCCCCCCGCGGTTTCGCCATCCTCGCGGCCCCGCCCCTCCGAGCCCGCCCACCGGCACCACCGCGGCCCCCCCCCCCCCGATCCCGCCGCTTTCCCCCCGCTACCCGCGAGTGCGGCCGCTCCTGCCGCCCCCCCCGCCCCCTTTGCCGACCCAGCGGGGCCGGTGCTGGCCCAAGTCCCGTCGCTGCTGCTGCGTCTTTGCCGTTCCCCGCGGCTCCGGGATCTGCGGTGCCGAGCTCGCCTGGCGCGGCCGCGCTGCGTCCCCAGCGCCCCCTGTGCGCGCTGCCGCGGGCAGCCCTGTTCCGCCCCCCCCGCCGCCGCCGTTCAAGCACACGCAGCGCACCCCGAGCTGCCCACGGGCCCCGCGGCAGCGCACACGCCCGTGTTTAATCCCGTCCCTGCCGGCGTTCCGGCGCAATCCCCCGGTCCCGGCACGGCACCGCCGGCGCTGGGACCGGGGCGCCCCGGCCCGCCCGGCCGCCCCGTGCCGGCGCCGCTCCTGCCCGCCGGGCCGGCAGCCAGCCCGGCTCCCAGCGGCCGCACGCCGCGCTCCAGCCGCCCGCCCAGCGCACCGCTCGGCACGGGGCCCCCGCGGCAGCCTCCCGCCGCCTCCCGCCACCCCGGGATCATCTCCCGCTGACGAGGCCGCCCCGCCGCCGCCCGTGGCCGCCTTCCCGCTCCTGCTGCCGCCGCTCGGCACCGCGGCGCCGGCCCGAGCCGTGCCGTGCCCCGCCGCAGCCTCCCGCTTCCGAGCTGCTGGATGGCGCGGCTCCGCCGCCTCCTGCAGCCACGGACATCTCGTGGTTCCCGGCCGCAGCCGCAGCCGCAGCCCCGTGTCCCGTTCCCGCAGCTCCGCCGCCTCCCGCACCCCCCGCCCGCCCGCCCGCCATGCCTCCCCACGCCTCCCCACGTTGCCCTAGCAACGCCACCCACCCATGCGCAATTGCTACAACCCCCGCCCCAGCGATATCACTCCGCGCCCTCATCCAAGCACAGCGCTGTTTTCGGGATCAGCCGCGCGCATGCGCAGTTCCATCTCCACGGCCCCGCCGCCACCCCTCCTCCGCCCCCCGCCGCTGCTTTTGGTGCAGCCCGGTCCCGGTTCCGAGCCGCTGCGTGCCGCTGTCCGGCCACAGCCGCCATCCCTGTCACCCCGCTTCCGCCGCCATCGGGTCTGTACACGGCACCACAGCAGGCAAAAACTGCAGCGCCTGGCATGTATCCTTCCGCGTCTCTCCCTCTGCCGGACCTTGAGGAGCCGGGCACGGCCGCATGACCGAGAGATCCCTCCACAGCGCGTCACGCTGCGCAACCCATACCTGGTGTGCCTCCGCGTTTTCGCCTTCCGCAATCCTAGCACCGAGTGGGACTACTTTGTGTCACGATTCGTCCGCGCAGCCACATCCACGCACACAAACCGTGCAACGAGGGGGGGGGGGGGGGGGGCTGGAATACGACAGCTGCTTTAATAAATACAGGACAGACAGAGAATTATTTCGCCCCTTCAAATGCCAACCCTTTGATCCCCACACAAAAGAATTTAGAAAAATAACTGTTCCCAAATAGCTCCAGAGTCCCCCCCAGTGTTTGGGACAGATTTCTCGACCCAAAAAGAGACACTGAACCCTGAAAATTCGCCAGCATTAATCCCAAAATTAGAAAACTCACAAAAATCTTTTGATAATTTTCAACTAAGAGACTGGCATGAAGTCAGACATCAGATTTGCAAAGAAGAAAGTCTAAATCCTTTAGCTATGCCTGTGCTATTCAGCCAGCAAGCCACTGGTCCTAGAACACGGGTGGCTATCCCACCTCATGAGATAAAAGAATTGCAAAAAGCAATAAAGGACAGTGGCATCTGCTCCCCATATTTTAAGCAACTGCTGAAAAGTACCCTGGAAGGACACACACTCACACCAAATGACTGTAAAAATCCTGCTAGTATAATTCTCACAGCCTCACAATATATGCTGTGGGAGCTCAAATGGAAAAGACTGCTCACAGGGGTACAAGCCACTTATAGACAAAGTACCAATGCAGACCTTCGTACCCTTGTCATGTCTAAGCTGACTGGTGACCCTCCTGATGATCAGAATGATAATCGAGTGAATTTACCCAAACCAGCGTTAGATGACATTAAAAAGATGGCTCACAGAGCCTTTTTGCAAATTCAGCCTGCAGGAAGTTTTGAAAAAGCCTAAAATCAGATTAGCCAGGACTTGTCTGAACCATTTACCACATTTGTGGACCAGGTAATCCAAGCAGCAGAAAGACAATGTGGCGATGATATAGCTCACCCAATAATGATACAGGACATTATTGAAAATAATGCCAATGCAGAATGCAAAAGAGTTATCAAAGTCCTAGGAAAAGAAAAACCCACAGTGCCTGAAATGATTGAAGCCTGTAACAAAATTGGGAGTCCACAGCAAGTGGCAATTATCCAGGCAAATGAACTTGGAAAAACTCTAGGAGAAAAAATTGAAAGGGCTCTTACAGCTCAAACAGCTCAAGCAGCTGCACAGGCAGCACAAGCAGAAGCTTTACCTGTAAATCAACCAAAGACAAATGTCTGGGCTGCTTTAGCCAGGTCTGCAGGCTCCAATACCATCTGTCTGTCTGACACGAGCCCTGACAAACCTTTTCCAACCTGTCTAGTTGGAGTACCTCTCCCAAAAGGTTTTGATAATATTACTCCTGATAAACATTGGCCATATCATGTCGGTAACTTGCTCTATGGGTCATAATTAAAACCACAGGGGCATTTTGGTCTCTGTGCCAGGGTCCCTGAGACCTCTGGCAGGGTTCTTGGCTGCCCAGGACAGCCAGAGGGATGTGCTGGCTCCTGACATCCCTCAGCTGTGCTGCCAGGGCAGTGCTGGGAGCAGCAGAAGGCGCTGACAGCCCGGGCACTGCTGCAGCTCCCCCATCCCTCATCCCTCTGCCTGAGCCCTCTCCCACCCCTTCCTTTGCTTTTCACCCTCCCCAGCTTCCAGGCTGCAGCTGCTGCAGAAAAAAAGGAGATTTTTGCTACTGCACAACGGGGAGATTTTTCACCAGTTGGAAGAAAAATGTTTTCCATGCCCTTTTCCCCCCCTTTTCCTCCCAGAGCCACTCCCTTGCCAGCTGGCTCCTCTCCCCCTGTGCCACTCCAGGGGCTCCCTCCCGGAGCAGCTCTGGCTTTTGGCCTCCTCAGGGATGTGCCCGAGCAGGAGCAGAGGAAAGTGAGGAAAAGGGGAAGGGCAGGCTCGGGTTTCTGCTCCCTGTTGTGTGCAGGGGAGCAGGGCAGACCTGGGTTTGCAGCTTTTGGGAAGAGCAGCAGGACACTGGAGCCTCTCTGGCCCTGTAACCTCAGAGCTGGGGTCACAGCTCACTCGAGGCCACGTGGAAGGAGGACACAGCTCCAGGGCTTGGATCTGCCGCGGTAATCTCAGGATAAATGATATCACAGCTGCCTTCCTCAAAACAGAGAGGCTTTTCCTTCCCTCCCCAAGGCTCTATCTACAAGTTAAATTCTTTTAGAAAACAAAAACAACCAGTCAGGAAAACAACCTAGGCGGCCACAGTTACATTTGTTTTCCATTTATCTGTAATCTCAGCTCTTTATTGTGTTTGCAGGGCTCCCAGATGAAGGGAGGAATGATGAATCTGACCCCATGTTCTCAGAAGGCTCATTTATTATTTTATGATATTATGTTATATAAAAGAATACTAAACTAAGCTATACTAAAGAATACAGGAAGGAGACAGACAGAAGGCTAAAAAGATAATAATGAAAACTCCTGACTCTCTCCAGAGTCCCAACACAGCTTGGCCCTGGAGGAGTGAAAACAATTCACGTAAGACCAATGAAACCTGTTGGATAAACAATCTCCAAACCCATTCCAAAGCAGCAAAACACAGGAGAAGCAAATCAGATAATTATTTTATTATTTTTTTCTTTTTTCTCTGAGGCTTCTCAGCTTCCCAGGAGAAGAATCCTGGGCAAGGGATTTGCCAGAAAATATGAATGTGACAGATTCCCTGCTGTTATCAATGCCATTGATTTCCAGGATAAGTAAGAGCCCCTCTTCCTAACAACACATTTTCTGTTTCAGGTGAATAATTTTGCAGAATTCTCTTTCCATGTCCCAGTTTGACCCTGGGAATGCACAGAATTGCCCTGACAGTGCCAGGACCAGCCCAGCTTTCTTTCCTCACCAATCTTAAGCCTTATAGATTCATTTTACAGCGTGCCAGGACTTGGAGGATTCTCACTCTAAAGCTCTGCATTGCCCCTTTTACTGCACATCCCTTACGGGAATTGTGATTATTTCAGATCTGGTCTGAGTGCTCCTGCACTTCATCACAGAGGTGGACTGCCTCTGGGGCAGTGTTATTTTTTTTATACTAATAACTATGTATACTTTATTTACATAAAGAAAAAAAAATAATAAATACAGAAATTAAAAAATAAATTTACATTTATTTATATTCCAATACCTATCACCTATGTTAGACAGTTTGTCTCTACTCTAAACTAATTTAGAAGTGTCACCATCACAGCAGAAGATGGAGGAGGAGGAGGAGGAGGAGGAGGAGGAGGAGGAGGAGGACAGGACATGCCCAGATTCCTCTGTCTTGCTTCCTTTACCCCCATTCTAAAACCCCAAAATTCTACATTTTCACCCAGTGATAAATTCACTATCATTCTACTCAAACTCTTGTGGCTTGTAATTCCTCACACAAAGTTGGGAATTGTTTCCATGGGTTACAATCAAAGGCACAGGTGGTTTTGACTCCATGCCAAGGTCTCTGAGCCCCCTGCCAGGGTCTGGAGCCCTCCAGGGCAGCCAGAGGAATTTCCACCCAAATCCCTCCATCCTGCCCCCTGAACCCCCATTCGAAAACCCCAAAATTCTACATTTTCACCCCGTGATAAATTCACTAACATTCTACTCAGACTCTTGCGCTCACACAAAGTTGGGAATTGTTTCCATGGGTTAAAATCAAAGGGACAGGTGGTTTTTACTCTGTACCAAGGTCTCTGAGCCCCTTGCCAGGGTCTGGAGCCCTCCAGGGCAGCCAGAGGAATGTCCTGGGTTCTGACAGAGCAGGGCTTGGAAAGGCTCCTGGAATTGCTGCCACCAGCTGGGAGACTAATTTAGTTTCTGTTCTCTGCCCCTTTCTGCCCATCCTTGCTCTTTCTCTGTCCCAGTGAGGGGGGAAGGCAGCCAAGGGCTCTGCTCCAGCCAGGCTGGGGCGTTCAGAGGAGGAGAAAACTCCAGGGAAAGCTGGAGGGGCTTCCCAGGCTGAGCTGAGGATGAGGAGCACTTGGAGAATCCCTGCCAGGCCCTGGCTGGGTCCTGCATTACCTGGGGTGGGGTGGAGCAGCCCAGGGACTGCCCCAAATCCCAGAGCAGGGGCAGGGGATGGATGGGAGAAGAAAGAAGCAGGGCTGAGGATGTTGAGTGCTCCGTCACACCTCTGCATCCTCATCTCCTCTCTCCATGTCCTCTTCTGCTCTCTGCCTTGCCCAGCAGCAGCTCTGCCACCGTCGAGCCAGAAGTGACACAGACTCTCCAGCAGGCTGGTTCCACAGCAGCAGCCTTGATAGGAAATTCCCTTCTCTTATAACTGGGTTTGGCACATTCTACTTGATTGGCTCATCAACAAAACGTTTTTCTCACGAACGGTCCTTGGGAAGAACAGAAAAACAGAGTAGGAAAACACCACCTGCAGGTCGTTCATAGCAGTGTCCTGGGCTGACTGTATGATGCTTTTATCCTTGTTCTGTTTATGCTGAATAATAAGTTTTGCACCTCCCAAATTTACCCTAAACCAACACAAATGCATTTAGCAAGTTATCATCGTTTCTCTAAAACTCCCTAAAAAGTCTCACAGGTCCATTGTGAGAAAACAAATCCCGTTTTCTCTCTCTCTGCCCAGGCTGTCACACCTGCACAGCTCCACGATTTTGTGACCCCCAGTGTTAAAAACGAGAGCAGGCTCCTGGTACTAAAGTGATTTCAGCATTTATTGTAAGAAAATGAAATGCCTGAAGCAAAGGGGCCGAGCAGGAGCGTTCCCTCGAGGATGCTGCAGTGATGTCCCCGGTGTTCCAGGTGGAGCAGCACAAGATTCAGTGGGTCAGAAGCCTCTTTTTGTCCTGTTTTTTGTCCCTTTGGATTGTTTTTCTTCATTTGCATGAAGGTTTAATGGGCTTGATTGGCCCATTTCAGTTCTGTGCGGGCTGGCTCGTGTGGTGCATTTTACTGAGGTGTGTTTCCTATTTCCTTCCATATTTCCTATAACTGCCCATTTAACCCCTTTAACAATATAATAACCAAACTAACAGTACATGCTTAACCATCTATCAACTATTTTAGAACAGTTTTTAACCTATTTTTAACACCAGCACAAGGAAATCATCCCTGGCACTCCTGGTGGGGGCTGCTGTGCCACTGGAGGTGCCATCCTCTGGAACAAGACATCAGCCTGGAGTGTAAAAATCCCTCCCTTGGAGGTTTTTTTGGTCCCTTTGGATTGGTTTTTTTTTGTTTGTTTTTTGTCCCTTTGGATTGGTTTCTGTTTTTTGTCCTTTTGGATTGGTTTCTTTTTGGATCCTTCATTTGCATGAAGGTTTAATGAGCTTGATTGGCCCATGACAGTTCTGTCCAGGCTGGCTCGTTTTCCTGGGGGTGTGATGCACTTTATTTCCTATAACTGCTCATTTAACCCCTTTTACAATATAATGACCAATCTAACAGCACATGCCTAAAGATCCATCAACAATTTTAGAACAGCTTTTCAAAAAAAAAAAAAACAACCCTATTTTTAACACCAAAAAAACCCATTTTTCAAAAAAACCCTATTTTTAACACCAGCACAAGGAACCCCTTCCCCACTCATCCCTGGCATCCCTGCTGTGCCACTGGAGGTGCCATCCTCTGGAACAAGACATCAGCCTGGAGTGTAAAAATCCCTCCCTTGGAGGTTTTTTTTGGTCCCTTTGGATTGGTTTCTTTGTTTGTTTTTTGTCCCTTTGGATTGGTTTCTTTTTGGATCCTTCATTTGCATGAAGGTTTAATGAGCTTGATTGGCCCATGACAGTTCTGTCCAGGCTGGCTCCTTTCCCTGGGGGTGTGATGCACTTTACTGAGGTGTGTTTCCTATTTCCTATAACTGCTCATTTAACCCCTTTTACAATATAATGACCAATCTAGCAGCACATGCTTAACGATCCATCAACAGTTTTAGAACAGCTTTCCAACCTATTTTTAACACCAGCACAAGGAACCCCTTCCCCACTCATCCCTGGCATCCCTGCTGTGCCACTGGAGGTGCCATCCTCTGGAACAAGACATCAGCCTGGAGTGTAAAAATCCCTCCCTTGGAGGTTTTTTTGGTCCCTTTGGATTGGGTTTTTTTTTGTTTGTTTTTTGTCCCTTTGGATTGGTTTCTGTTTTTTGTCCTTTTGGATTGGTTTCTTTTTGGATCCTTCATTTGCATGAAGGTTTAATGAGCTTGACTGGCCCATGACAGTTCTGTCCAGGCTGGCTCCTTTCCCTGGGGGTGTGATGCACTTTACTGAGGTGTGTTTCCTATTTCCTATAACTGCTCATTTAACCCCTTTTACAATATAATGACCAATCTAGCAGCACATGCTTAACGATCCATCAACAGTTTTAGAACAGCTTTCCAACCTATTTTTAACACCAGCACAAGGAACCCCTTCCCCACTCATCCCTGGCATCCCTGCTGTGCCACTGGAGGTGCCATCCTCTGGAACAAGACATCAGCCTGGAGCGTAAAAATCCCTCCCTTGGCAGCTCCTGCCCACCTTATCTCCCTCCCTCAGCCAAATTCCAGCTCTAAGCAGAGCTGACGAGCTGCCAGGATTTTAATGAGCAGTTCCCACAGGCACCTCCAGTGATGAAACTCCGAGCAGGTGCAGAGGAAGGAGCTCTGTTTGCTCCCGGCTTGTTCAAACAGCAGCAGGTACAGGAATCGTCCCTCTCGAGCATCACTCGAGCCGGGAAGTGGCTTTTGTTTGGCGAGGAAATCGTCGTGGAGAGCGGTTTGCTGCCGGGATGTTTACACGGTGCTTCGGAGGGGATAATGGGCGTGCTGATAAGATAAGGGAGCAGCCGGGGATTTCAGCGGGGAGGGAACACGGGGATGGAACTGCCGGGTTGTGGCCGTAACTCGCTTTGATTTATTAAAAATATGGATGTTGATCTGGTACCGATATCCAACTGTGACGGACAAAAACTCTCGAACAGTTTAGAGTTAGGAAGTGTTTGTTTATTGTGGGATAGCTCCCAAATACACAGCACAATTTACAGGTGATTACAGAGCCCTTTTATCTATACAGGTATTGAATACCCAAAATACAAATGCATATTCATAACTTTGGTACATCCCATTCCCTGCCTATGGTAATTAGTTCAAAAGCCATTAAGCATGGTAATTAGTTCAAAAGCCATTAAGCATGTGCATTTTGTTCCTTGAAATGGGTCACTGGTCCCTTTCATGGGGAGGTGTCCCAAAATGAGGAAGTAAATGAAGTCTTCCTCCTTCTGGCCTTTCTACATTTTCAATGCAAATCTGACAAATGAACCCTTGGTAGAACTCCCATTCCCCATCTTCAATTGGTTTCAGAACAGAGGAGGCCACAATTGTCTTATGCTCCTAAAAGCCATTTATCAGTTTCTGTATTCTTCATTATAAACCCAGCTAACCCAGCATTGTGTTGCCAAGCAATCAATTATTAGTTAACTGCTAACTCTTAACTTCATCAGGGCCTACCCATTGATTTTAATTAACTCCAATAAAGCTTATCTCTAACTAAAACCTCAGCTCCTCTAAAATCCCTAAATTCCTTAAAGTTTATGTCTCATCTTCACAGAGAGCAGCAGGCACAAGGTTCCCAGGATTTCTCCTGGGGAAGGCAGTGAGAAAGCTCAGTGGAGTGCTACAGAAATTATTACAGAAAAATTGTTTTCCTCTGAGCTCTCTTTCTCCGAATCCCTCTCCTCCCTGGAGAGGGACTGACCTGCCGGTTCTGGAGGGATTTCCTAACACACCCAGATGTTTTTGGGGCCCCTGACACCCGTGCGTGGGCCAGGGAGGACACCTAGTGGCTGGTGCCTGTGCGGGGTGCCAGCCCCACAGCACCTCCTGTGCTGGCACAGCTCTCCAGCCTCTCCCCTTGGCATCCTCTGCATCCCCATCTCCTCTCTCCATGTCCTTTGCTGCTCTCCATCTCCCCTTTCTATCCTCATCTTCCCTCTCCGTGCCCTTCCTCCATCTCCATTTCCTCCCTCCATCTCAATTTCTCCATCACCCCCTTCATCCTCATCTCCCCTCTCTCCATCCTATCATCTCCATCTCCATCTCCCCTTTCCATCCTCATCGTCCCTCTCCATGTCCTTTCTCCATCTCTCCTCTCCGTGCCTTCCTCCACCTCCTTTTCATCCCTCCATCTCCATCTCATTTCTCCATCTCCATCTCCTCCTCCATCTCCCCTCTCCCATTTCATCTTCATCACCATCATTTCACCATCTCCATCGCCTCCTCCATCTCCTCCTCCATCTCCCCTCTCCATCTCCATCATTTCACCATCTCCATTTCCATCTCCCCCTGCATCTCCATCTCCCCTCTCCTTTCTCCATCTCCATTTCCCCTCTCCATGCTCATCTTTCGTCTCCATCTCCCCTCCCCAGTGTGTCCCCAACGTGTCCCCCTGCCAGGGCACTGCCCCAGGGAGCGCTGGAATGCCAGGGCCAGGCCATTCCCTGCTGCAGCTTCCTCTCCCAACCTTCTCCACCCCTTGGCTCCCCTCCCTGGGTGCCAGCCAGCCCCAGGACGCCACTCAAGGCTGAGCTGGGACTCGATGGAGCCTCCAAGGCAAGTGCAATTAATGAAATGAAGGTTGGGCAGGAGGGCAGGCCGGGCTCACTGCCTTGCCCAGGCTCCAGGTGTTCCCTGCCCGTGCTCAACACGGACAGGGATGGACAACAGGGATGGACAGGGATGGACAGCAGGGATGGACAGCAGGGATGGACAGGGATGGACAGCAGGGATGGACAGCAGGAATGGACAGCAGGGATGGGCAAGGATGGACAGACAGAGATGGACAGGGATGGACAGCAGGAATGGACAGCAGGGATGGACAGCAGGAATGGACAGCAGGGATGGGCAGGGATGGACAGACAGGAATGGACAGCAGGGATGGACAGCAGGGATGGACAGGGATGGACAGCAGGGATGGACAGCAGGGTTGCAGCAGGGATGGACAGCAGGGATGGACAGCAGGGGGGCAGCAGGGATGGACAGCAGGGATGGACAGCAGGGTTGCAGCAGGGATGGATAGCAGGGTTGCAGCAGGTGGTCACTGCTGTCCCACCTCAGCCTCACTGTCTGCCCTGAGTGGGAGCCAGGTCCTGCTGGGGGCTCCTGGAGCTGGAGAACGTTCAGAGTTTGGTTTTGCTGGGTGGGAAGAGCTTTGTCTGCCAGCAGAGCAGGCAGGAGGGAGGCAAAGAAGCCTCAGGATGGTGGAGGCTGCTGAGGGGACTTTAGGCTGCAGGAACTGTCCAGGATGGAGCCCCTGGGGCAGGCTGAGAGCTGAAGGCCCTGCTATCCCATGGTGGGGCTGCAAGAGACACAAACAGGTGCTGAAGGAGCCATGAGCTCAGTGCCACTGACGTCAGGGCCGTGCTCAGCTCCCTTCCAAGGCAAACATCAGACATTTTCCATCCAGCTTCCCTCAGATGCCAAATTTCCCTCCCATCCCTGCAAGCCAGGGCTGGTGTCCACACACTCCTGCTGGGTTGCAGATCCCTTCCTGTCACTGCAGGACACGAAACAACACGAGCGCACACACCGCTGCTCTCCCTTCTCAAAAGGGAAGTTTATTCTCTGACTCCAACATTTACAGATTTCCAAAAGTGGCAGTGGACTGGAGGGTGACAGTGCCACCTCTCCAATGACTCTGGACAAACCAACAGCCCATCCAATTTCTCTTCTTCCATAAAAGAATGCAAAACAATGAGTTATTTACATGATGAGGACACGCAGCTCTCTCAAGGTAATAAGAGAATTTTTAATTTCTGAGTCCAACATCTATAGATTTATAGATAACATCTATAGATTTATAGATAACATTTATAGATTTATAGATAACATTTTTAGATTTATAGATAACATTTATAGATTTCCAGAAGTGACAGTGGACTGGAGGGTGACAGTGCCACCTCTCCAATGACACTGGACAAACCAACAGCCCATCCAATTTCTCTTCTTCCATAAAAGAATGCAAAACAATCAGTTATTTACAGAAAGTGTGTGAGAAAGTTCGTTACAAGAATGCAAACATCAGAAGAAAACATTTAGAAAAACTTAAAAAATCAGGGTGCAAAACAGTGAGTTATTTACATAAAGTGTGTGAGAAAGTTTGTTACAAGATTGTAACCATCAGAAGGCTCAGAAAACCTTAAAAAATCAGAGTGACACCTTCCCAAGCCTCCACCACGGAGCAGGCAGGGCAGATGAGGGAGCTGGGAAGAGGAGCTGTGTCAGGGACTACCCGATCCCATTTCCAGGTAAATTCCAGCCACCGAACCCCCTGTGTGTGCTGATGCCTGGAGAAAAGCAGCCTCGCCGGGCTGGCCTGCTGATCCTGCTGGATTTCCCTGCAAAAGGGGAATTACACACTCAGAGCTGTTTCCCAGGCAGCTGCCAGCACCCTGAAGCCAGAGGGTGGGATGGGGCTGCAGAGGGAGAATGCTGACCCAGGAGTGCAAGCCCAGACAAGGCAGCTCAGAGCTGCTGCTGCTGAGTAAGAGTGGTGGATGCAAAACCCTCCCCGAGGTCTGCTCCTGACCCTCCCCTGCCTCAGCTCCTGTCACCTTATCCTCAACTTAATGCCATGAGTAAGGCAGCTTCAGGCCCAAGCTCATGCTCTTATCTAGGTTTTGGATTTATACTTGCATTCTTATTTGTATTCTTATTTATATTTTTATATATATATTTATATTTATATTTATATTTATATTTATATTTATATTTATATTTATATTTATATTTATATTTATATTTATATTTATATTTATATTTATATTCTTATTTATATTTTAATTTTTATTTATAAATATATTTATATTTTTATCTATAAAAATATTTACATTTATATTTGTATCTACATGGATATTTATATTTATATTTATATTCTTATTTATATTTTAATTTTTATTTATAAATATATTTATATTTTTATGTATAAAATATTTACATTTATATTTGTATTGATATTGATATTGATATTGATATTGATATTTATATTTATATTTATCTCTGATTTTTTCAGTCACTTTCCCAGCGTTTTCCCTCTTCCTGCTCTCTCCCCCCTCGCCCCTGCCTCGTATTTCTCTTGCTGCCCTATTTTTTCATTCTCTATTTACAGTGGGAAGGGAGAGGGGAGTAAATCAAGAGCCACACGTGCAGGCTCACACATGGGCTGGATATTTGTCTTGCTCAGTCACAGGGTGAATAAGTGTCCTTGTTCCAACACGTTTTCCCATTTCACCTCCCAGGGGCTCTGCAGAGCCAGAATTCCTCTGCACAGCCACACACCAGGGCTCAGCTCCCTCTCCTTTGCTGCTGGCCTCGCTCCTCAGGCTTTTCCCCTCCTTTTCCTGATTTCCAGGCACCCAAAGCCCCCGCAAAGCCTCCCCAGGTGCTGAGCTGGCTCCAAAGCAGGGCCAAAGCCACCTCTGGGCGTTTCTGTGCAGGATTTTCTCTGCTGGGATTGCTCAGCCCTGCAGGCTTTTCCCCTCCTTTTCCTGATTTCCAGGCACCCAAAGCCCACCCAAAGCCTTCCTGGATATTGGGAAAAAGTTTTTTACAGCAGGGGTGATAAAGTTCTGGAATGTTCTGCCCGGGGAGGTGGTGCAGTCACCATGCCTGGGTGTGTTTAACAAAGCCTGGATGTGGCTCTGGGTGCCAGGGTTGAGTTGAGGTGCTGGGGCTGGGTTGGATTTGATGATCTTTGAGGTCTCTTCCAACCTGGTCATTCTGGGGTTCTGTGAAGGTTCTCCCTTCCCTTCATGGTTCCCTGTGTGCCTCAGCTGCTCCCCGAGTCCCTAAAGCCCAAGCCCAGCTCCCTGGTGAGGTCAGGGAGTGCAGCCTGGGGAGAGCAGCAGGGCAAGCAGCAGAAAGGGCAGGAGAGCAGGCTGGAAAGGAGGGGGAAAAGGGCAGCCAGGTGTTACCAGAGCCTCCCGTGAAATCCTGTGAAATCCTCTGGCTTTGGCAATCCCAAGCCAAGCATCCCTGCAGGCCCTGGTCCGGGCAGAGCTGTGCAGGCAGCACTCCCTGCCCCGGGGACAGAAACTGAGCCTCTGTCCCTCCTGAGCACCCAGGGTCACTGGGCAGCCTGGCATGGGGACAGGGATGCAGGACAGGTGAGGATGAGGAAGGGGCAGTGCTTCCTCCCCTCCTCCCAGCCACATCCAGGCTTTGTTAAACACACCCAGGGATGGTGACTGCACCAACTCCCCGGGCAGAACATTCCAGAACTTTATCACCCCTGCTGTAAAAAAACATTTTCCTGATATCCAGGAAGGCTTTGGGTGGGCTTTGGGTGCCTGGAAATCAGGAAAAGGAGGGGAAAAGCCTGCAGGGCTGAGCAATCCCAGCAGAGAAAATCCTGCACAGAAACGCCCAGAGGTGGCTTTGGCCCTGCTTTGGAGCCAGCTCAGCACCTGGGGAGGCTTTGCGGGGGCTTTGGGTGCCTGGAAATCAGGAAAAGGAGGGGAAAAGCCTGAGGAGCGAGGCCAGCAGCAAAGGAGAGGGAGCTGAGCCCTGGTGTGTGGCTGTGCAGAGGAATTCTGGCTCTGCAGAGCCCCTGGGAGGTGAAATGGGAAAACGTGTTGGAACAAGGACACTTATTCACCCTGTGACTGAGCAATGTCCCAGCTGAGCCCAGCTTTGGAGCTGGTTTTAGTGCTGAGCAGACCCCTGAGAGGCGCTGGGGATGCTGGGTGTTGTATTTTGGGGTCAGCTCTGGGTGTTTACAGTGCCTTCCCTGCTCAGAGCACGTGTGGTGTCCCCCAAATGTTCCTTCACCTCCTGGAAAAGCCTCCAGTGGGATCTGACTGCTGGGAAGGCTCAGAGGGGTGGGAGGCAGGGCTGAGCTGGTTTTGGGGTTTTAGTGCTGAGCAGACCCTGAGAGGAGCTGGGGATGTTGGATGTTGGCAAAGCCGTGGATTTTGGGGTCAGCTCTGGTGCCTTCACTGCTCAGAGCACGTGTGGTGTCCCCCAAATGTTCTTCACCTCCTGGAGAAGCCTCCAGTGGGATCTGACTGCTGGGAAGGCTCAGAGGGCTGGGCTGGTTTTGGGGTTTCAGTGCTGAGCTGGATTTGGGGTTTTAGTGCTGAGCAGACACCTGAGAGGAGCAGCCAGCTCCACCCAGCCTCCCTCTGCGCGCCAGGCCAGGCTCCAGTGAGAACCAGGTGGGAAAGAAAACAAAAACTCCAAACTCAGTGACACAGAAACCAAATTAATCATCAAAGTGTGGGGGGGATCCTTCCTGGCCTCAGCAGGCAGCCAGCAGAAGCCTTGAAATCCAGCTTTAATTAATTAATTATAAACAATGCGAGCGTGGTGCAACAAGCCCTGTGAGCACGTGGAAGGCATGCAGGATCCCTGCACAGTTATGCAACTAAAAAAAAAAAATAGAGACTGTAAAGTTGTTAAAAAAAAATCTCTATTCTCAAAACCCTTCAGCCTCCAAAAATAAATAAAAAAAAGTGAAATTAAAAAAAAAGTGTCCCAAAAATAAAAAACGATTGCTTTTTTAAAACTAAACAAAACATCCTTAAAAAAACCCTAAAAGCAGCTCTAATCCATCCACAATAATAAAAGCATTATACATTAAAAAAAATCACAATAGCAAATGTTCTCCAAGCAGTCCCACGTGTCACATAAAACTACAAAAAGTTTCAACTGTATTTCCTAAAAAATAATACCAAATACAAATAAATATAAAAAACAACATAAAAAATAATACAAAATACCTATAATTAAAAAAACCTCCTCTCTGCTTAATAAACTAAAAATTAATTATCTTAAAAAATAATAACTTATTTGAAAATCCAGTTTTATCTCACTATGCCATATTAGAAATTAAAAAATATGTATTAAATATATATATTTAAAATATAGATAAAAAGATAAAAATATATATTTTAAATACAAAAATATATATTTAAAATACATATAAATATAAATATAAATATAAATATATGTAAATATATATTTATAAATTTATATTTATATATATAAATATATATATATATATATATATATATATATATATATATATATATATATATATATAAATTTATATATAAAAAGGTGTGAAGAAGAAGAATGTTTTAGAGAAATTTCATTCTAAATTATGTGTGTATTCCTTTTTCCACAGCACGTGGATGGCATGCAGGATCCCTGCACAGCCATGCCACGTGTTGATGGCTGCAGAATCCTGTGTTTTGGGGTCCCAGGCTGCTCCAAAACCTGGCCTCTGCCCCCGGGGTGCTCCCCTAATTCCCAGATTAAGATTTTTAATGAGTAAGGTCTAAATTTTTAATGAGTAACATCTAGATTTTTAATGAGTAACATCTAGATTTTTAATGAGCAAGATCTAGATTTTTAATGAATAAATTCACCCTTTTGGATGTGGCATTGCCCTTTAACTCAGAGTCCCCTCTGTCTGTCCTCTGACTGAATGCTGAGCTGTGTTTTTTCCCTTTTCCAGACTCAGCAGAAGCCCTGGGAAGGGGTTGTCCCCCAGGCTGCACAAATCCTCTGTGCTGTCACACCCTGGCACTGCTGTGCCTCACCCAGTATCGCTCTTACACAACAGGGCACTCGTGTCCTGCCTGCCACTTCTGCCAACGATTAACGTTCCCCATGGTCCTGCTCATAGCCTGCAGGCCTGCTTTAAGCCCTGCCAGGGTGTTTGGCCTCTGTGGTACCCTGGAGGAGCTCCTTGGATGCTCACAGCACCCTAAGAGTCCAAATTCTGGTGTAGGAAGCCAAATCCTGAGCAGGACTTGACCAGAACTGAACCAAATTTATCCCCCAGATTCCTGAATCCTGTTGGTTCAGCTTTCCTTCCCTTCATCCCCCAGTCTGGGACACACAGCTGGTGGGCAAATCATCACAAACATCTGAGCATCACTTTTTGAGTCTGTCTCATCTAAATTGAGTCCATCTCCTCTAAGTTGAGTCCATCTTGTCTAAGTTGAGTCCATTTCAGATAAATTGAGTCCATCTCATCTAAACTGAGTCCATCTTGTCTAAGTTGAGTCTATCTCTCTGAAGTTGAGTCCATCTCATCTGAGTTCATCTCATCTGAGTCCATCTCATCTAAATTGAGTCCATCCCCTCTAAATTGAGTCCATCTCATCTAAGCTGAGTCCATCTCATCTAAATTGAGTCCATCTTGTCTAAGTTGAGTCCATCTCATCTAAGTTGAGTTCATCTCACACAAACTCTGCATGAAGGCTCCAGGGACACCTCCCTGTGGCTTTCCACTGTTAAGAGTGTTGATAAAAAGTGCAGGGAGGGACTTTTTAGATGGGTAGATAACAAGAGGACAGTGGTTTTACACTAAATACAGGAGGCCAGGGCTGGAACAGATGTTTGGAAGAAATTCTTTATTCAGAGGGTGGTGAGCCACTCTGCATGGCTGCCCCATCCCTGGAAGTGTCCAAGGCCAGGCTGGAGCAGCCTGGGATAGTGGAAGGTGTCCTGAACACAGCAGGGCTGGAACGAGATGGGATTTAAGGTCCCTTCCACCCCAAACCACAAACTCACAGCCCAGAGTGTGCGCAGAGCTGCCCCCAGTGCCCCAGCTGGATGTGATCACGGGGGAGCCCTGGACTCGTTCTGCCAGCTCTGCTGTCACCCTGGGAGCTGCTGTCCTGCCCTGCCATTGCCCAACACTCCCCAGCTGGGAGCTGGGCTGATCTCTGAGCTCCCCAGCAGCAGGAGCACCCCGGCTGCACCTCGGCGTCGCATTTTCTGGGCCGGGGATTTATTCCGTGTGAAGGTGGAAGAAATGAGCAAGGGCTGGAAATATGCAGGATGCGCAAGGCTCTGTGGATTAGTGGGCAGAGCACGGAGCAGCAATTGCCAGGCAGGTTCCCTGCTCCTGCTTGGCTCAGAGTTGTTGTGAGAAGCAGGGCCAGTGAATCATGGGCTGGTTGAACTAATTCTCCCTGACTCCCCATGACTTCATCACTCGCTGCTGTTTGAAAACCTGCTCTGGAGCCTGTCTAAAGGAGTGCCCCGGGGTTGGCTTAACTGTTTCTGTTCTATTTAGTTTGAAGTGGACCCAGTTTCTTTCACTTTTTCGTCCTGGGGAGATTGGTTTTCTGTCACTATAGGACACGAAACAAAACGACGCAAACTCTCTGCTCCTTTCAAGGTAAAAAAGGGACTTTATTTTACTGCCTCCAACATTTATAGACTTCCAAAAGTGACAGTGGAATGACAATGACACTGGACAAACCAACAGTCCATCCAATTTCTCCTCCTCCATAAAAGAATGCCAAACAATAAGTTATTTACATGAAGTGTGAGAAAGTTCATTACAAGAATGTAAATATCAGAAGGCTTAGAAAAAATTTAAAAATCAGGATGACAGGATTTCCAACAGCAACCATGTGCAGCGATGTTGCAGAGTGGAAATGTTTTAATAAAACACCCAAACTTTTTGGTACAGTGACAACAAAATGAAATTCTAAATGACCATCAGCAGCATCATGAGATATTCATAAAAAAGAGTGAGGATTTAGAAGGGTCACAACCGTGAAAAATAAGAGAATGCAAAAGATGAAAAATAAGAGAAAGCCAAAAGGCTGCACAGCGATTTCAGGGGAAAAAACCTTTCATTTTGCTGAAAAATTTGCCAGCTCCACAGTGCATGCCTCAGTTTCCCTAATTGCTACGTGGGGTTACCAGCCCAGACCTATTTTGCAAAGGTGTTGTCAGGTTTAATTTGCAAACCTTTGAAAAGCTCTGCCGAGTCCTGGAGATGAAAGGCCCTGCAGATGCCACCCGTGGGTGTGTGCTGTGAGTCACAGGCACAGCCAGGGCCCTGGGTGCTGGGACAGGGGACACTTGTCCTGAGCAAAAATCCCAAGGGATGCTCCTGCAAAAAAATGAACTCATGCTGGAGGCAGCAGGAGCCACCTCTGGGAGGAGCAGAGATAAGGAGATGGCCAGGCTGAGCTGTGTTTTGGCTCCTAAATTGCCTGGAAAATGTGTGTGTGCACAAATTGGCACCTGGAATGGGAGGTCCCCAACACAAGGAGGACGGGGAAGTGTTGGAGCAGGCCCAGAGTAAAGAATTTCTTCCAAACATCTGTTCCAGCCCTGCCCTCCATTGTTTAGTGTAAAACCACTGTCCTGTTGTTATCTACCCATCTAAAAAGTCCTTTTCTCCTCTTTTTATAAACCCCCTTATCCCTGGACAGCCACAGGGAGGTGTCCCTGGAGCCTTCATGCAGAGTTTATCTGAGATGGTTGATAAAGGGGCTGGAGACAGGCTGAGAGATGGGGATGCTCAGGCTGGAGAAGAGAAGGTTGTGTGGAGACTCAGGATCTGCAGGGGAAGCTGGAGAGGGACTCTGGATCAGGAACTGGAAGAGGGGAAATGGATTCAAACTGCAAGAGGGGAAATTTGGGTTGGATGTTGGGCAGGAATTGTTCCTGGCAGGGTGGGCAGGCCCTGGCACAGGTGCCCAGAGCAGCTGTGGCTGCCCCTGCATCCCTGGCAGTGCCCAAGGCCAGGCTGGAGCACCTGGGACAGTGGAAGGTGTCCCTGCCATGGCACTGGATGGGCTTCAAGATCCCTTCCAACCCATCCCATGATTCTGGGATTTATCTCCACTTACATCAGTGAAAACCAAGATCTAAAAACTCAATCATTAACTGCCTTACTCACCCCAAAATCTTATCAAAGCATCAGGAAAACAAACCAAGGCCACCTTTGTCCAAGCCAGACCTCTTCCTTGGGATGTTTTTTGCTCCTCAAGGATGAACCTTGGCTGGAGCAGCTCTGCTGAGTCTCCTCAGTACACGTGAGAACAGGAGCCTCCACCCTGCAGTATTTTTAATTACTTGGAGACTTACAGGACTGTTGATGTTCTGAACAACAGCTCAGCCCAGCAAGCCAGGGGGAAAGAAATGCATTGATGTCAGTCAAATTCTTCCTTTATGAAATCGGGTCTTAAAATATGGCATTGCCCTTTCCTGGGCTGGGGAATGAATTCTGACTCATGAAAGGCTGTGGGCCTATTAATAAAAAATTATTAATGAAAGAAATGTCCTTTCCCAACGACTACTACCCAAAAAAATGCAGAATGCCATTTCTCATAAAGAGAGAGTTGTGAAGAAATGTCTTTGAGCGTGTCTATGAGCCAGGGGCCCAGAAAAAGAATTTCACTTTCTTTTTCTCTCATTTTGCACAGACAAGACCATGAAAAATTATATTTGTAAGACAGGTTCTTTCCTTCTCCTTTCAGATCCAGAATTTATGCTGTTCCTGTTTTGCCTCTGTTTCCTCCATACCTCAAAAAAGGCTGGAAAATGCAGAGCTGGATTTTTTACTCAAATCCCTTCCAACAGGGGTGTCCTGGTGGATGTTTATGGAGATTTTTTACAGGTAAAAATCACCTCCAGCAGCGCCACCAGGGCATTCTGAGAAAACTCAATTAAGCACAAATCTCTGGCGTGGTTAATTTGCACCCTGGGCATTCATCTCAGAGAAATCTCACTGAAATTCCGAGTATAATCTGAAAGCATGTGAAAGGAAGATCAGCCTCATCCTTTAGAAGTCTCTGGAATCCACCAGTGCTCATAAAGAACTTTATTTCCTCCTGAAATCATCTGTGATTCCAACAAGTGAACATTTCCCAGGAATTCAGCTGCTGAAGACAGATAATTTTTAATTTTTTGTTTTACTTCTTTTCTCTGGCAAGAGAGATTTTGACCATCTAAGCTGCACAATGGTTCCTCTTCCAGGTGTGTTCCAGTTCTGAGGGCATTTATGGGAAGAGCTACATGGGCTACACCTATCTCAGAGCACACAGTGGAGGTTTTATTTCACCACTCACCTTTCGGAGATTGCCTGGCCTGTGGGAAAAGCAGGCCCAGCCAATTTTTACCTGTTCTGATCCGTGGCTGGGTTATTTCCAGGTCTAGATGGACAGACCTTGCACAAACCCAAAATAAAACCAAAATAAAGATAATAGGGCCGTTTAAACCCAGTATTAACCATGAATTTCTCCTCCCTCCTGAACGCAGCAAGCCCCGGGGGGAGCCTGCTTGAAGAATGCTTTATTCTAGGCGTTCATTTTAATTACAACCCTAATTATTTTGGTGCATGGCTATGACCCAGTTAACAAACCCACCTTGGGCATCTCGTGGTCTCCCCGACCCTGCCCATCTCTGCAAGGAGGGAACCAAATTATTTTTGAAACAAGTGGTGGAACTGGTTGCTACATCTTAATGAAAATGACTTTTTTTTTTTCTTTTCTCTTCTTTCCTTTTTTTTTTTTTTTCTGAAGGAGACATTTCTATGTATATAAACAACCCTTCCTCCCCAACCTGGTTAGACAAGAATGTTCCTGGGTGTGGACAGCCTTGTATAATTAACTGCACAGCTGGAGCCCTTCTGATCCCTCCACGTCTGCTCCTTCCTTTCCTCCTTTCTTTCTTTCTTTCCCCCTGCATCCACCTGGGTGCGATCTGGGCGCGCTGCTCCTCCTCGGGAGCTCGGGCTGCGTCACTGGGGCAGGAAGGTTCCCTGAATTCAGCATTCCAGAGCCATTCCTGGCTGGGAGCAGCACCAGGCAGAGCCTGCCTGCCTTGGAGGGGGCTGAGAGACAGGAGCTGGAGCAGAGAGCGAGCAGAGAAACCCCTAAAACCCCCTGTTTAGGCCATGGAAACGGGGAGTGCAGCCAGGACAAACGGCACCGCCAGCAAGCCTGAGGACGTGAAGAGCCCAAGTACCCCCAAAAAAGAAGAGGAAGCCAAGAAGGCCACGAGCCCTGGCGGAGGTGAGAAAGAAGCTATAAAAGGCACGGGCGGCGCTGCGTTGGAGACAGGGCAGATCAAGAGCTCCCTCTTCTCTGGGAGTGACTGGAAGAGGCCCATCATTCAGTTTGTGGAGTCATCCGACGAGAAGAGGTCAACCTACTTCAGCATGGACTCGGCTGACTCCAAGAAGATGCAGTTCAACAGCGGCCAGATCGGAGACATGAGGAGACCAGGCCTCAACTTCCCGGAGAAGGGCGACCTCAGGAAGTCCCTGTTCTCCTTGGATTCCAAAAAGAGCTTCCTGCCCGCTGACGGGGAAGGGAGGAAGTCCCTGTTCTCTGCGGGGGACCTGAAGAAATCCTCCCTGCCCCTGGTGGAGACGGGGGACCTGAGGAGACCCTTCAACAAGGCCGAGCGCGCGGCGGGCTCGCGGCCCCGCGTGAAGCTGGAGGACGTTCTCTGCGACTCCTGCATCGACAACAAGCAGAAGGCTGTCAAGTCCTGCCTGGTGTGCCAGGCCTCCTTCTGCGAGCTGCACCTCAAGCCCCACCTGGAGGGAGCGGCGTTCCGGGACCACCAGCTGCTGGACCCCATCAGGGACTTCGAAGCCAGAAAGTGCCCCGTGCATGGCAAGACCATGGAGCTGTTCTGCCAGACAGACCAGATGTGCATCTGCTACCTCTGCATGTTCCAGGAGCACAAGAACCACAGCACGGTGACAGTGGAGATCGAGAAGGCAGGCAAAGAGGTAATTTTATCTTCCTTTCATTCCTCCTTTCATTCCTTAGGCTCCCAGCAGCCTGCAGATGTCACAGCACAGCCTTTGCTCCCCCGCTCAGGTCATTTTTGGGGTGGAATCCTGGATGCAGTGGTGCTGGTGGGCAGTGTTCAGTGGACACTGATATTTCCTGGCTGCTGGTGGGCAGTGTTCAGTGGACACTGATATTTCCTGGCTGCTGTTTCCATGGGATGGGTGCTCTCCTGATCCTGGCTGCAGCAGCACAGTGCTAGAGTTGGGCTGCAGGCTGCATTTAGGGATGGAGAACCTGGCTGCCAGCACACCTGACTTCCAGCAGAGGCTGAATCAAAGCCCTAAATGCCAAGTTTTTAAAAATCTTCTTGAGTTTTGGCAGTGGTTGTGTGGTGTTGCCCACAGAAAGGTGGGCACTGCTCAGGGTCAGCACCTCCAGAATACAAATTGTCAAATCAGTGCCTGCTAAAGTTTCTCATGGGTACTAATGACTATTGAAAATTGCTATCTCAGCTCCTGAGAGTGACATTAGGTTTTGTTTTTTTTTTTCTTTTCTATTGAGCCACACCTATGGAAAAAATCTTTTGAAGTTTAGATGGAAAAAAAACAAAACCCTGGTGCAAGCACAAAACCTGATCATTTCCCCTGAAGTGTTACTACAGCAGGTTCAGAGGATGGACATCCAGGGAGATTTCACTAATGAAATGTCTTTCACCTTTGTTTGCTCAAAGCCTCCTGTTGTTTGCTTTCTGGGTGGATGAGGAGGATTTCACTTGTTCTAGCAAAATTCAGGGTCTCACCACATTTGTTGCTGCACATCCCCGTGGTAAAAGGGAGAAACTTTCTAAGCAGACAGGACAGGGGAGATGGCAATAAAGAGACCTGTAAAATATTAATTATATAAAACAAGCTGCCTGGAGTCACACGGGCAGAACCTGGAAGGGCACTAAGATCTCCTAAACCCCAAACCAGTGCTGGGTGTGGTGACCAGGCAGACACTGTGAGAAATCCTTGAGTTCCCTTAATGGGAAGAACAATTTTACTCTTTCCAATGAGCTGGGAAGATTCACCTCATCAGGCTGAAAGAGCATCTTGTGCAGAGCTTATCTCTGGCTCCTCTGGTCTTTTCTTGCCATGTCACCTCCAGCTGGCAGCCCTGCTGAAACCAGACAAAGCCTTTTCCACGTCTCAGACAGCCTTTCCCAAATTCCTGCAGGGCTTGCCAGCCTGCTGTTTGTTCCATAATTGCCTGTCCTCGTGGTTTTGATGTCAGCCCTGACATAAAGCTGTGCCTGGTGTCTGCCAAGGTGTCCAATTCCTGCCTGGAATGAAGGGAGCAGCTGCTTCCTGAGGAAGCAAAGCTGCTCAGATCCTTCCTCCTGTGGCTGGAGACACCTCCAGCACCTTGATTTTAAAGGTACAGCCATGGATGAGCAGAGAATGGGATTTAAATGCTGTTTGATTCCTGTCTCTGAGTCCTTGTACCACCTTTAGCTCTGCTTCTACTCAGCCTAGAGGATTTAGGATTTATCAACATGAATCATGCCCCTGTGTTTCTCCTGACAGAGCCTGATCGTGTTGCAACTTGAGAGAGCATTCACTCAGACAAAAACAATTAGCAGCAAAGCTGTTGCCTGCAAATGTTTGTTCACACCTCTGATCTATTCACCAGAGGTGGAGCCTCAGCAGGAGACACAAAGAGCAATGAATATTTCCAAGCCCCCGGTGTGTAACACCTCTCCTTATCGAGTCAGCCCAGCTGGAATTTGTGACCACAAACTGGGAGGGTGCCTGGTGCTGCTGCCCTTTTGGGAGGGAGAAGTCACAACCTCACACCAGGTCACCCCTGTCCCTGCCCTGTGCTCCCAGCTTGGCATCCCAGCAGCTCCAGAGGAGCTTTAAAACCTCCAGATCCATCCTGCCACTGGAATAAAGCTGTGTCCTGACAGAGCTTTTCACTTTAATACCTCCAAATCTTGTGCCACTGGAATGGTGACCAGAACAAAGCTGTGTCCTGACAGAGCCTTTCACACCCTGCTGGATGTCCAGGATTTGTCTGCAAGGATTTCCTCATCCCTGGCTCCAGAACTGGAGAGGGCTCCAGAGCTGGGGTTTGTTTTGCTGCGCTGCCAACCTGGGAGCTCAGTGACTTGGTGGCACAGAAGTGTCACAGAATAAGCTTGGTTTAGGTGCATCTGCCCCCCAGGTCTGCAGAATTAATGCAGATTTCAGCCTGGCTTTGCTGTGGGCCTGTAGGGAGGAGAGGGGCTGTGCTTCAGAGCTGGGAAAGGAATTAGGAAACGCCGCTTGTCTCACGGAGCAGACAGAGCAGAGCAGAGGAATGCAAACAAGCCAGAACACAGACACCTATAGTTAGGGCAGTGCAAAGGCTGATATCTCTGTCCCAGACAGAGAACACAGCAGCATCTTCCACTTTTCAGGAGCCTGGGGTGAGAGTCACTCACCCCCTGTTCCTGCTGAGCAGACACAAGTGAGAGAAAGGCACAGGGACTCAGACACTTGTCCTGACTTCCCACCCAGCGCTATTTGCCTATTTTACCCAGCAAACCTTTAATGCTCTCCCCAGATCCACTTTGCATTCATTTCCTGCTGCAGGTTTAGAGGAAAAGTAACAGTTTGCACCAGAACCAGTACAAAAAACCAGCCAGGAAAAGCTCTGTGAGGCTGGGGAATAACAACTCACACCTGAAAAGTGAGAATGCTCCACAGCAGCGTGCACAGGCCAATAAAACCCTGATTTATCAGCAGAGCCCCCCCTTGGAGCCAGCATCCTTCATTCTGAAAGGGGATCCTTCATCCCAAACCTGTTCTACAGGGCTGCTCTCCAAAGGAGACAAATTCACCTCTGCCTGCCAGTCCCAGAGCTGGAAATACCCTGGCATTGCCTTCCAGCAGCAGCCCTGGTGCTCAGCATGCCAGGTCAGCTCTGCTGAAAAACACTTTGGTCTGGTTGTTTTTTGCTCTAATTCTTTATCTTTTAAAGCAAAGCTCGCTGTGGGTACAGGAAGGGGAGCTGGGTGTTCCTCCTTCCCACAGAGCTGCCTTGAAAAGGGGAGTTTTTTACAAAGGATGAGCCAGGCTTTGAAGAAAACCATCCACAGAGATGGATCCAGAGGGGTTCCCATCCCTGCATCACTGTCACTGAGCAGAGAGCAAACAAAATTAACCCTTGGAAGTGCTTGGGGGCCTTCAGTGTGGCTGTGGGGTTTTACCTGCACCAGCTGTGGCTACTCTGTGGACACAGCTCAAAATAAATTTGTCTGTTTGCCTGAATTGTGCATTAATCCTCTACACTGAGGACAGAATCCAGGCAAAATCCACTGGTTTGCCAGCAAGGAATTCTCTCCAAGGGCTCAGCTTTTCCAGGGGCATTTTATGGGATGCTGGCAGAGTTTTCAGGGGTTTCATTAACAGAAGCTGGGATGGGAAAATGCCCCCAGCAGGAATCACGTCCCAAGCATCCCCCTGACTTTTTCCTGGCTCTGCACTGGGACAAGGAGCTGGAGCAGCACTTGTGCAGCTTTGCCTTGGTTAATTAGCAGAGCTCTCCCAGGCTGGGGACACAGGGCTGTTCCCAGGGTGTTCAGGGCATGATGCTGCTTGTGCTGCCGCTGCCTCCTTGCACAAAGCGCTTGCATCATCGTGCAGGGCTCTGTAATCTCCCATCTGCAGCTCCTCCACGGCACCAGGGCTGGGTTCAGCTCTTTGGATGTACACTCTGAACTTTCACTGAAGCCTCTTAACTGCCCTAATTAGCTGAGGCCTTAATAGGGGATCCAATCTGAGCGTGAAGGTTCTCAGTGCCTTCGTTTCTCAGCCTGCTGTGCTTAAAAAATTGTCTAAATCTGGATTTCCTGGCTTTTCCCCACACTGTTCTGGTTATTTCTGCTCTGGGGGACCCCCACCATGTGGGTGTTGCTGTTTCATCTCTCATTAGGATCTTCTGCACCCCAAATCCTCCAATGGATTTGTTCTAGAGGGTCCCTCAAGGATTTCTGACCCTGGAAAATCTGAGAAACGTGAAGACAGATGGGAGTTTTCTCTTGGGGAGTGAAGCTGAGGCGCTGCCTGTCCCTAACCCCTGTGGCCCCATTCTGTGACTGTTTATCTGTGATATACATGGGCAGCCAAAGCAACCTCCCAGGCAAAAAAAGGTCTTAAAACCATCAGGAAATCACCTCCTGACCCCTTGGTGTTGTGCTCCACCTCCAGAGAACCCTTCCTGAACCCTTCTGCCCATGCCACCAGTGCTTCCACTATTCCAGACTCTCCCTGCACCTCTCTTTAACATTTCCCCCTGTATTTAGGGTGGGTTTTTTCGTAGTATTTATTTAATTTCATGCAGCACCCCACAATCCCACCTCCCTTCACCTCCCCTGCCCCTGCTGCGCTCTGTGCTGGTGTTTCCCCTTTGCCAGATCGGGCTGAGTGTGGGATTTGCATCCTGGCCATTGGGACCATCTCTGTCATTTCCATTTGCAAGTCATAAACCTGCTCCAAATTGTTGTGTGCCTCTGCTCCTAAGTGGCTGCTCCATCCCACACCACCTTTCTGGGGGGTGTTTGAACTGCTGGGAGTCACGAGCACTTTTACAAATAATAGTTCCCAAAATTCCTTGGAGACCCATCTTAATTAAAAAGGACCATAAAAGCATAATATTGTTATCACCACCTTCCAGCCATCACCTGATTTATTTTTTTTTTCCTGTCATTTTCTCTGCAAATCCCTTGAGTTTGGGAGTGTCTACGTGGCTGTGAAAGTTCTGCTCTTCCCCAAAAATTCCTTTCAGTCCTTCTCTGTAGGATTTTACTGCCATTCTTATAAGGATATCCTGATTTTTGGGGATGAGGAGGGAAATAATTGCTCTGGAGGTGAGATTTTTACAACTTCACAAGCAATCAATGCCACTTGGATGCAGCTTTGTGGCTCAAGGAAATCCCTGGAATTTGGGTGTAATTTCTCACATTGGTTAATGCAGTGGATAAACGGATCTAAAACATTTTCATCTCATTGCATTTCTCTGCTGTGCAGAGTCTCCATGCACAGGACATCTCCCCCTGCACGTGGGAATGGAAACCAGCAGGAATTCCTCCGAGTCACTCTCTTGAAAATGTGAAAATTATGGGATTAAACTCCTCTCTTTGTTCTTTCCATCAGTAGCAGGGCAGATTTTCTCATCTGGAAGCCAGTGTGGGCTCCCTGGTGAAGCTGTGCCACAAAATCCTTCCCTGTGTACCCTGAACCCTTGCAGAGGGTGAGAATCAGCTCATGGCAGCCTTCAGGCCACTGCTGAGGGTGTGTGAGTAATATTTAGTGCTCTCCTGACTCCTAAGAACAACGTGAGGATGCAGCTTTTGTGGCACTGAGACACCTCTGAGCACACTTCCCTTTTTTCTGCCCACTTTTCCTGCGTTTTATAAAGCAACAAAACCACCATCCAGCCATTGTCCCTCCACAAACAGAGATTTTCTGAGTTGGAAAGGCCAGCAGTTGTTGGCTCTCAGAGCAGCTGTGCTGGATTCCAGCTCCAGAGGCTGTTCAGACGCTTGGCTGGCATCAGCACAAGAGCTCCTGTCTGGGCTGGTTCACAGCCTCTTCCCCGCTCTTCATTTCCAGTGCAGAACCGAAAACCCTCAAACTCTGATCAATAAAGACCCGGATTTTCATGTTCCGCTGCATTCTTGGACGGACAGCTGGAGTGTGAGAGTGGATTTATCCATCCATGCCTCTAGTTGTTGGCCTGAATTTCAGTGGTTTGGGTTAATTTAATGATTTTGCAGAAGATCCCACACGACCAGCAGGTTCTCAGGACTCTCCTGACATGACAGAACACAGAATTTCTGCCAGCTCTGAAATTCCTCAACAGCTCTGGGCTGGGTGTCCCACAGCCATGTTGCCTCCAGCCGTGGCTGAGGCCAACCTGCACACACATGAAATGCAGAAATGCCCCCAAAAAAGGCTGGGGCAGGATCTGTGGGGCAGGGATGGAGAATGGGAACAACCAGGGAGGGATTGCTGGATTAACGGGGCAAAACTTTGCCAACATCCAGGCCCAGGGCTGATCCAGGGAAAAAATGATCCCGGGAAACAGTGACACCAATTCCTGTGCAGGTCTCAGCTCTGAGCTTCTCTGGGAAAAAATGACCCAGGGAAACAGTGCATGGTCTGCACTGCCACAAATTCCTGTGCAAGTCTCAGCTCTGAGCTTCTCTGGGAAGCCACTGCACAACAAAATGCAAATGATCCCAGTGAAGTTGCTGATCTCAGCCCAGCAGGTTGACTACACCTCTTCCCTCCTCCTTTTGTGGCCTTTTTTTTTTTTTTTTCCCCTTTTCAATTTTTTTTTTTTTCCAAGCATTCCCCAGCTCCATCGCTACATGAAAGCTCTCAATTCAGAGCAAATTAATCCACAATCCTGTCTAAACAGAATTCCTGCCGGAGGCATCATCCTCTTGTTGCAACACTCGTGAAACGTCATTCCGTAATTACATGAAAACTGTTATTGCTGCACAGGCACACCCTGGGCTGGGCCCTGCTCTGCACACACAGCTGAATTTTGAAACAGCTCCCTTCCCCTGCAGCTCATGACTCCCATGTGATTAAAGGCAGCCTGGGAGGTGGGTGCTGCTGCTTTGCTGAGGGAGCTGAATCTGCTGGGGCGGTGCCCGCTGGCAGCACGGGATGCCCTCTGCAGCCTGGACCTCCCTGCTGCTCTGCTCAGCGCAGCAGCGTGGATGTGTCCTGGTTTAGGGAAAATTTGGGAGAAAAACCTCCAAAAGGGGGCCCCTCCAGAAAGCAAACCCACACCAACCAGTTTGGGAAGGATTCCTCAGAGAGAAGTGGAAAGAACCTGTTTATTTAACAGGCACAGCACCCCCCAGCACACAGAATGAACAATACCAGGTGACACCACTCTGTCACTGCTCTGAAAAAAGATGACAAATTCAGAAAGTCTCTCTGGAGGTGGTCACTCTGTTCTCAGTCCCTCCTGTGCTGGGGCAGCTGCTGCAGCCACAAGGTGCAAACTCTCGGTGTTTCCCAGGCCCCAGCCCGGAGCAGGTTCGAGTAGGCCAAAAAAAGGGAAAGGAGAAACAGTCCAGGGAACATTTGGGCTGCTTAGCTAAACTAACTAATGAGCAGGAGCAAAAAAGCAAGAGCAAAGCAGGAGCAAAGCAGGAGCAAGAGCAAAGCGAAAAGCAAACCAAAAGCAAAAGCAGCACCCATGTACTGCCCTGTCTGTGTGTCCCACCAGCCGTGGGGGAGCGGCTGAGAGCAAAACCAAAACAAAACATTCGCTCTGCAGAGCCAGTCTGGAAGGCAGAGAACATGATATCCAGCATGAACAGAACACAGGAATGGGGATACAGCATCACAACTCACCCTAGGACAGGATGCCTTGGGACAGAGAAACGGCAAGGGTTTCTCACAGTGGCTTGTGAGAACTTTCAGGGAGTTGTAAGGATGTGTAACTTGTTAAGTACAAACAATCTGCAGGTGGTGTTGTTCTACTTGGTCTCCACACAAGGACAGTGTGAGAGGAAGGTGTTTTTGTTAAGTAGCCAATCAAATAGAATATATGGTATCACTCCATAAAAACCACGCAGTTCTCTTGAATAAAACCTTTGCTCTTTCTGCAGTCCTGCCTCTCACCTGTCCCTGTGTCATTCTCGGTGCAAGAGTGACACAGCAGGGCTGGTGGAAGGGGCCACCCTCAGCCCCAGCTCACCAGGCTCCCTCCCCTCTCCTCTCCCCACAGACAGAGCTGTCTCTGCAGAAGGAGCAGCTGCAGCTGAAGATCATCGAGGTGGAGGATGAGGTGGACAAGTGGCAGAAGGAGAGGGACCGCATCAAGGTGCGTTTGAAGGGTCCAGTTCCCCTCTCCCTCCTGTAAGCCCCGGTTCCTGCTCCCCTCCTCTCCCACATCCCTCCATCCCTTCCCCACTCCATCCCTTCCCCAGCCCTTATCTCATCCCCAGCCCAAACTCCGAGCCAAATCTTGGAAACAACAACTCCCACTGAAGTCATCTTGCGACATTCCCTGCGGGGAGATGCAGCCCTGATGCAAAACCAAGGCACCTCCCTGCTCTGGCTCCTTTTTTTAGGTCCTTTATGGCCCTTCCATCACCAGTAGCCAGGCAGATTTAGAAACAAAATCCACAAATAACCTGCAGGAGGGCTCTGGGTTGCCCAAACTGAGATAAGAGAGCAGGAGCAGATGAATTTACCCACACAAATATCTTATTTATGGTGGAACAGCTTATTTCCATGCTGAGAGAGGGCTCCTTTGTAATTCTTGCACTGTGGTAAGGGTTGGAATAGAGTCATGGTATTATTTTTTTCATTTATAGCCTAACTGAATAAAGCAGTGAAAGCACAAGTTGGAGACACCCCAGAAAATTTGCATAATATTAACAGGCAAAGCCATTCTTCTCCCTTTTATGTGGTGCAAGCACATTGGCTCACCAGCTCTGCTTTTCATCTGCTTTATTATTACTATTATTATTATTATTATTATTATTATTATTATTGGAAACCTGACCTAGAAATTCTGACTCTCAATATAGTTACATCCCCAGTCCTTCTCAGGAATATTTCAGAGGCACCTCGAGGTCAGGCTTGTAAAAAGAGTTTCAGCACCTTTCATCCTTTGAAATAGTGGGAATTTGGTTCTCAAATAATCCAGGAGCCAGAGTCCTGATTTAGAAGGTGACAGAGTGTTTTTAAATGTCACCTGTGAGTGCATGAATTGAAATGGGAGATCTGCTCTTACCGCTGGGAAGGCAGTGGCCCTTTTGGATTGCATCCATGTGAATATTGCAGGAACAGGTATTGCTTCTCTTGGCACAACTTTCCTGCAGCTGAGACTTGCCTAGCTGGAGTTTCCATACTCTAAATGCTGAATCCTTGGATTTATCCCCCTCTGTGTTTCTCTGTTAGCAAAGAACTCAGTGAAATTTTAATATTTGCTTGCTCCTCTTTCCCGCTGCGTCCTCTCTCTGCCCCTTCCCCACCCAGAATTACACCACCAACGAGAAAGCCACGGTGGACCAGCACTTCAAGGAGCTGATCCGTGACCTGGAGAGGCAGAGGGATGAGGTGAAGGCTGCCCTGGATCAGAGGGAGAAGATTGCCTCGGAGAACGTGAAGGAAATCGTGGATGAGCTGGAGGAGAGGGCGAAGCTGCTGCGGGAGGACAAGGAGAACAGGGAGCAGATCCACCAGATCAGTGACTCCGTGCTCTTCCTGCAGGTGACCCCATTTCCCTTTCCTTTGTCCTTGTGAGGACAGGATTTGTCCCAAAGACAATCCCAAAGAAGTGTGAGATGTGTGACCTCTCATGGTGAGAGAGATGGGAGACTGAGTGGTGATCAGAATCCAAATTTATTGTGGCCTACATGTGCTTATATATTACTATATACCCTGTGCTTATATGCTATTATATACCCTCATTTCCCTTTCCTTTGCCCTTGTGAGGACAGGATTTGTCCCAAAGACAATCCCAAACAAGTGTGAGATGTGTGAACTATCAGCAATGGTGAGACACTGAGTGGTGGTCAGAATCCAAATTCACTGTGGCCTACATATGCTTATATATTATTATATACCCTCATTGCCCTTCCCTTTGTCCTTGAGAGGATGGCATTTGTCCCAAAGACAATCCATGTGTGAACTATCAGCAATGGTGAGAGACTGAGTGATGATCAGAATCCAATATTTTTGTGGACTACATATGCTTATATACTATTCTAGGCTAGTAATTTTTTACTACAATAATTGTGTTAATCATCACATAAACAAACTTCTACACTCTGCAACATCTCTTGCTTGCAGAAGTTGATTCTTCTTTTCCTGTCAGCCAGTCTTGATTCAACCTCCAGTCTTGATTCCATCCTCAATGCTCTGCTTGTTCTTGCCAAGGCATGCTGATTATCAGATCTCTTGTGCTAATCAGGTCCAAAACACTCTGTGGCTTGTGTGCCCCAATGTGAACCTTCCCCAGTTCCCATCCAGGGCAGGGATTCATGGGGACATTTGGAGCTGTCTCTGCTCTGGTGGGTGAGGAATGGACCTGGACATGCCTTTGGTTTGTATGGATGGCTGCAAACCATGGACAGAACACCTCCCTGGCCACCTTCCCTGCTCTCCTTTCTGTGACCGTGTTCACGGGGGTCCCAGGATGAGGGAAGAGACCAGAACGTTGACTCCATGTTTCAGAAGGCTTGATTTATTATTTTATGATATATATTATATTAAAACTATACTAAAAGAATAGAAGAAAGGATTTCCTCAGAAGGCTGGCTAAGAATAGAAAAAGAAAGAATGATAACAAAGGCTGGTTACTGACCAAGACAGTCCAAGCCAGCTGGGCTGTGATTGGCCATTAATCAGAAACAACCACATGAGCCCAATCCCAGATGCACCTGTTGCATTCCACAGCAGCAGATAACCATTGTTTGCATTTTGTTCCTGAGGCGTCTCAGCTTCTCAGGAGGAAAAAATCCTAAGGAAAGGGATTTTATAAAACATGTCCGTGACACCTTTCCGCTTTCGGATTCCAACACCAACCAGCTCCCTCCGATTCAGCCTCCACACCTTTATGCTCCTCATTCATGCAGTCCCTTTCTCTGGCAGGAATTTGGGGCTCTGATGAGGAATTATGTGCCCCCTCCATCCCTCCCCACCTACAGCGTGCTGCTGGAAGGGGAGAGCATGAGCCCATCCATGGGGCTGCTCAGGGATGATCTCCTCAACGTCTGCATGAGGCACGTGGAGAAGATCTGCAAGGCAGACCTGGGCCGCAACTTCATCGAGAGGAACCACATGGAGAACGGTAAAACATCTCAAATATTCCCCTCCCTGCTTCCCTGGAGGGCAGGCTCAGGGGTGGTGAGGATGGTGAGCACTCCTGGTGAGGAAGAAAGCAAGCAAAGACTTGGGGGGGGAAGTGGGAGAAGCGACTCCTGTAGCTGGAATTAATTCTGGAAGATGAGAGTTAGAAGAATGTGAATTCTGGAATATCAGAGTGGGGATGAAATCAGCTGAACTGCCAGGGATTTAGGGTATCTCATACAGGACACCAAACTGGCCCCACTTCCCTGATTTTTGGTTCATTTTAGGGTTTCATGTTTGGGATTTAATGTGTGGAGTCAAGAGCAGCCACCCTTCCCTCCTGCCCTGTGCCAGGCCCCAGCAAACCCCTGGAAGTTTAGCAGGACATTTTCCAGGAGGGGAAACTCCACAGATCTGCTGAGGCAGCTCAGTGAAGGGTGAATTCACACAGGTGAAATGTGGGATGGCGAGTTTGAAACCCCATTTGTACGCTCAGCACATGGAGGGTGCTGGCGTGACATCAAACATTACAAGTGCGGGGTTTCAGCACTGAAATACCCTGCAAGCACCCGCCACTGAGAAGGACATATTTGAAAATGTAATTTTCCAAGTAAAAAATGGCTCCATTTGGGTGTTGCAGCGATAACTTGAGCTGGAATGATTCTGATAATGTTCCCTGTTCCACTTGGGACAGCTTTCCTGCCTGCCCTGACCCAGGGTGTTCACTTCAGTGGTGTTTGAGGTGAACAGAGAGGTCACAGCCACCACCACATCAGCAAAACCAATCTTTTAACTTTATAACCCACTTCCTCACAATTAGCTGTGAATAAAGGACTTGTCTTGCATCAGGCTCACACCTGAGATCAGGACAGGGCACCACAACGGGGCTGTGCTGCACTTGCAGACCTTTGTGACCCTGGGCACGTTTCCCAATCCCAGGGGATGACCTCTGGCAGCAGGGATGGCAGTGAGTGGTGATCTCACCTGGATGGTTATCCAGGAGAGCAGGGATGGAAATCAGTGGTTATCTCACCTGGATGGTTCTCCAGGGATGGCAGTGAGTGGTGATCTCACCTGCTTATCTCACCTGGATGGTTGTCCAGGACAGCAGGGATGGCAGTGAGTGGTTACCTCACCTGCTTATCTCACCTGGATGTAATCTCCCAGCCACTGAGGAAGCCCAATACCAGGGCAGCAGTGGGTGATATCAGGATAAGTGGCACCCTGCTCTTCCAGGAGGATGTGGGAGGCCAAAAGGTGCAGGAATAACCTCAAGGACAGCTCATGCAACACAGGAGCTGAGGAACTCTGCTGCAGATCTGCAAGATCTCTGATAATTCACTCAAATTCACAGTATTTACTGGAGACCCCTCCTGTATTAATAATTACACTGCCCAGAGCCATCATTCTCCATCAGACATGAATTGAATGGACCAGATCCTTCTGGACAAACCTTTCAGGAAGGTCAGGGATCCCACAGTGCTCAGGATGCACAGCCAGATGCAGGTTTTAAAACTCTCCCTGTCTTTAAAGTAGCACCAGAAATTGAATATTACTCATCTTCCATCACTGCAACATTCCTGTTAGAATTCCCAACACTTCACATGCTCCAGAATTACTGAGAAATTTGACAATACCTCAATATCAATAGATGACAAACAGATGCAAAAATCACTTCTGTGCATTTTTCTTTCTTTGTTCACCTGAAGCTGTGCAGAATTTCCATCTGCTGGGTTTTGCTGGTCCTGGAGCATTTTCCTTGGGAATTTTTAAAACCCAACAAGGTTCTGCAGCCCCTCAGTTGTGGTAGCTCAGGATAAAGCCTGATTACTTCTTGATTATTTTAATTGGGGTCCCCTCCATGTTATAGATGCCAGAAGCCCTTGTTTTTTTACGTGAAATCCATGGAATCCAAGTGCCAAAATAGTTTTTAAACTCCTGCCAGAAACCTGGGTGCTTCCAGGAGCTTTACCAGGGACTCAGCTTGGATTCTGCCCTAATGAAAAGCTGGGAAATGTTATTTATGGTGAGTCCCAGGAGCTTCAGAGCTCTCCCTTCTCCAAGCCACGGTTACAGATGAAAGAGGGCAGCACTCTGCATCCAGTGGCTGCCAGGGAATTAAATCCATTAAGGAACTGTGGAGTTATTAACTCAGACTCCCCCTGAGTCACTGCAACAGATTCATTTGCAGCTGGCTTGATCTTCCACTGTAAAAAAAAAAAAAAAAACTTCCCAGGAAGAAATATTATATTAATGGAATGAAAGCTGCTTAATAGCAGACTCCAAAGGGAATCCATGTCCTTTTAGTTGTCATAACAGGTACCTGTGTGGTGAGGAGACAAATAACCAGGGAGCTTAAATAGCACTGAAAGGAATGGGAGAAATAAAAGAAAAGTTTGTTCAGTGACTTGAGAATCAAAGAATGGAGCTATTTAAACATGAAAACTGAATTTACTTCCTTGCAGAGAACAATGGGTTTGCAGAGGCCTCCAAAGAATGTTTTTATCAGCAAGTGTGGTGATAAAGCCTCATTTCCTGTGAGTCGGTGTCAGAAACCCACACCTGGGCTGTGTAGGTGTAAGTCTGATCCATGAAACCTGAACCAGCCCCCCCTGCCCAAGAGTTTAGAGCTGTTTGAAGCTCAGCTTTAGCATCTCTCTATAAGAACTGGAGAAGCCAACCCGTGTAACCCTCCCAGGAGTGATTTCTGGAGCTCTAAAGAGTGGCAGTTCTCCATCAGCCAGGCTGTGCTCAGGCTGAACACACAACAGGAGCCAAACTCAAACTTTGGGAGTAATTTTTAGCCACACAACAGCATTTTGGTAGGAAAATGCCTCAACCCTCAGATCTCCCTATGGATTTTAGAAGATTCTGTGTTTGCTGTGAGGTCGAATGCTTCACCTGGGCTCTGCCTCTGAAGAAACCTTTTATTTTAGACCCTGGCCAGCTCCAGAACTGCTTTAGCTGCCAGGCAAAGATGCCCCAGGGGGATTAAAGAGCCCCAAAGTGCATCCCTGTGCTCCCTGGACCTGGGGGTGCTGGTGATCAGCAGCTGGACATGAGCCAGCAGAGTGCCCAGCAATGGCTCCTGGCCTGGGTCAGGAATGGTGTGGCCAGCAGGAGCAGGGAGGTCACTCTGCCCCTGTGCTTGGAGCTGGTGAGGCCACACCTGGAGTGCTGTGTCCAGTTCTGGGCCCTCAGTTTGGGAAGGACGTGGAGATGCTCAAACACAGGGATGGTGAGGGGCTGGGAACACAAACCCTGTGAGGAACTGGGGCTGTTCAGCCTGGAGGAGAGGAGGCTCAGAGGTGCCCTTATTGCTCTCCACACCTTCCTGAAGGGAGGTGCAGACAGGTGGGGTTGGTCTCTGACAGAACCAGAGGACGCAGGCTCAAGCTATGGCAGGGAAAGGATAGGTTGGATATTGGGAAAAAATTTTTCACCAAAAGAATTATAAAGCACTGGAATGCTCTTCCCAGGGAGGTGGTGGAATCACCATCTCTGGATGTGTTTAAAAACAGAATGGGCATGGCACTGGGTGCTATGGTCTGGTTGAGGTGTGAGGGCACAGGTTGGGCTCGATGATCTTGGAGGTCTCTTCCAACCCCATCATTCTGGGATTCTGTGATTAATTCTGTGATTCTGTGACTCTGTGATTCTGTGATTCAGTGATTCTGCAATTCTGCAATTCTGTGACTGTGATTCAGTGATTCAGTGATTCTGTGACTCTGTGACTCTGATTCAGTGATTCTGCAATTCTGTGACTCTGTGATTCTGCAATTCTGTGACTCTGTGACTCTGTGACTCTGTGACTCTGTGATTCTGCAATTCTGTGACTCTGTGACTCTGTGACTGTGATTCTGTGATAAACTCTGTGATTAATTCAGTGATTCAGTGATTCTGTGACTGTGATTCTGTGATTAACTCTGTGATTCAGTGATCCATGCCCTGCTCTCCCTCCCCAGGGGATCACCGGTTCATGATGAACAACTACGAGTGGAACCAGCCTGACAACCTGAAGAGATTCTCCATGTTCCTGTCTCCCAAAGGTAAGGATGGCATCCCACAGCTGGGCAGGCTCCCTTCCACCTCAGGAAAGGAACTTCACACAATCCAGCCCAAAATTTGCTCTTTTCCACATCTCAGATCCATCCCTCTGCACGTTTTCTCTCCAGTTACAGAGCTTTTGCCTCAAAGCAGGCAGAAAAGGTGATCAGTTTTATGGGGAAGAGCTGGAGTGGCTGAACTCTATCCAAGAGTGAATATAGGGGAGTTTTTACATGAATTTCCAGGATAAAATCAGAGTTTTTCTCCACCCAAAGCTTATCTCTCTGTGCTATCAAGTGAATGCTGCATTAAGATTTTACTTTCACCACCAAACATAATTTTTCCTTACAGGGAAAGGACAGAAGAAGTGAGGAATATGTCCAAAAAAAACCAAAAATCATGAGTCTGTAGCTCCTCTGTGAGCTCTGACAAGAGCCCTGGGGATTTGCTTGTCCCACTTGCAGTGTGGTCACTGCAGGCTGAATTTTTGGAGTGAACCAACGCTTCCAACACATCCAGCTCCAAAATCCCAGCTGGAATTCCTAAACTGGCATCAAGAGCAGGGAGCTGAGAGTGCTGAAAGCCCGGGGAAGGCGAGAAACAAAAGAACAGGAAGGGTGGCACAAAGCAAGCGACCAAATTTCAGCCCTGCCTGGGTTTGCCAGGTGTTCCCAGCTGCTGCTGTGGGCAGGGACAGGGACCCTCCCTGAGGGCACATTCCTGCCCTGTGCTGGTGTTTCCTGAGGATAACCCAGACCCCAACACTGAGCCCTTTGTCTGGGTTGCCACTTTGCCCTTTTCTGCCCTTTTCTGCCCTCAGCCCACGCCTGGCAGCTCCCTGAGGATGTTTGGAGCGGGGCTGGCATTCCTGTTTCTGTGCCAGCAGGGCTCTTCCCGAGCTCAGGGGCAGAGGGGTGGTTTTCTAGACCTGAGTTTGTTTTTCTGCTCTCTTTCCTCAGGGTTTGCAGGCCCTGTGCTGTCAGGGAAGTTCTGCTGAGACCAGACTCAGCCCTGCGCCCAAAACTTTCCAACCCTGAGGGAAATCTGAAAATCAGTTTTAAACATAGCACAAGCTGAGCTTATCTCTACCCAAAATCTGGAGCTTTCAGATGGAAACAGCCCCGAAGGCATTAAAGGGGTGTGGCAGGGAGGAACAGCAGGCAGTGCCATCCCCTGGGATGGGGACAGTGCCCAGCCTGGCAAAAAGGAAGGGGAAAAGAAGGGAAAAGCCATTTTGGCAGTGGCACAGCATGGTCAGTGAGTGCTGAGCTGGGATCCAGCATTTCAGGAGGGACCCCCAGGCCCTGCCAGGTCCATGTGGTTTGTGTCCAGAGCAGAGTGAGGCTGCACAGCAATTCCCCTCCTCCTGCTGGCTGTCCAGAGCTGGGGGATGCTTTATCCCAGCTCCACATCCCTGTTTTCCTGGAAACACACACAGTGCTGCCTTCCCAATTACTCACTCCGTGTTTGCTATCAACAAAGTGACTCTGGCCAAAAACAAGGTGGGCCATGATTGCTCACAGAGCCTGTGCTGGATGGGGATGGAGCAGGGCCAGGGCTCAGGAAGGATCCAGATGATCCATGGTTGGACACAGAGCCTGTGCTGGATGGGGATGGGGCAGAGAAAGGGCTCAGGGGGATCCAAATGATCCATGGTTGGACACAGAGCCTGTGCTGGATGGGGATGGAGCAGAGAAAGGGCTCAGGGGGATCCAAATGATCCATGGTTGGACACAGAGCCTGTGCTGGATGGGGATGGAGCAGGGCCAGGGCTCAGGGAGGGTCCAGATGATCCAGGATTGCACTCAGAGCCTGTGCTGGATGGGGAACGAGCAGAGAAAGGGCTCAGGGAGGATCCAGATGATCCATGACTGCACCTAGAGCTTGTGCTGGATGGGGATGGAGCAGAGCCCAGCAGGGCCAGGGCTCAGGAAGGATCCAGATGATCCAGGATTGCACCCAGAGCCTGTGCTGGATGGGGAAGGAGCAGAGAAAGGGCTCAGGGAGGATCCAGCTGCTGGAATCATTCCAGGGGGGACTTTGGGAGCAGCATGAATCAGTAGGCAAAGCAGGAGACGTGACCCACTTGGCTCGCAGGCTGGCTGGCCAAGGATCAGCCCATGAATAATGCACCATCCCCAGCATCATCACTGAGCTCTCCTGAGCTCCCTGTGCCCTGTCCCTGTGGCAGCCAAGTCCAGCAGTGCAGCTGATTGCATCTCTGTTCAAGAATCCCAAAAAACAGGAGGGGGAAAAAAGCCGAGGACCACCCTCTGCATTGTGTCACAGCCTTGGAATCCTTCAGTATCTCATGGCAGCTTTGCTGCACACCCTGTTTGCAGGCTGGGTCGCTGCAGATTCTGCCCCAGGCCACGGTGGAAATTCTGTTTGCTGGATTGGGGAATGCTCTGTGCTGATTGCAGCAGCCCAGACTGGGGAACTGCTTGGATTCCGGCTGAACCCATTGCGTTTGAACCCTGCTTAAATTCAAGACTTCCACTGCTCCTGAATTTCATAATAAATGGCTTCAAGCTGCAAGACAGGAGGTTTAGATGGGATATTAGGAAGAAATTCTTCCTGCAAGAGCGGTGAGGCCCTGGCACAGAGCAGCTCTGGCTGCCCCTGGAGCCCTGGAAGTGCCCAAGGCCAGGCTGGACAGGGCTTGGAGCAACCAGGTGTCCCTGCCCATGGCAGGAGCTGGAATGAGATTATTTTTAAGGTCCTTTCCAACCCAAACCATTCTATGCTCCAATATTTCCTTGCAGGGATGACAGGATGAGGCAGAGGGGCATAAACACTTCAAACACTGCCCCAAAGACAGAGGAGCAATCTGTCCAGCTGCTCCACGCTCCTTTCTGACCTCTCCACTGAGCTTTCTTCTCTTGGTGTGTCAAACAGTTTGGCCAAAGCCAGGAGGAGGCTGGAAAAATCACCCTGGAATGAAGAGTAGAAGGGGCTCAGGCACACAGAGAGAGAATTGTGCACACAGAAACACATCTCAAACAGAATTGTGCACACAGAAACACATCTCAAACAGAATTGTGCGCACAGAAACACATCTCAAACAGAGAAGCAGTCCACAGGATGGCAGCAGAGCAGCTCCAAGGATCCTTCTTTTTGCTTTTCTGGGTGCTCAAAGGGCTTTATTGCCTCCCCTACACACCAGTGTGTGGCCTGGTGGGAGCCTGGGGCACTCACCTGGCACAGGGCAGAGAAATGTTCCTGTTCTGGGACACACAGGGCAGGGAAATGTTCCTGTCCTGGTGCACACATGGGGCTGGGAAATGTTCCTGTCCTGGTGCACACACAGGGCTGGGAAATGTTCCTGTCCTGGGACACACAGGGCAGGGAAATGTTCCTGTCCTGGTGCACACACAGGGCAGGGAAATGTTCCTGTCCTGGGACACACAGGGCAGGGAAATGTTCCTGTCCTGGTATCTCTGGAGCACTGAACCCCCAGCTCTGCCTGCAGAGCTCTCACATGGAGTACCCAAACCCAAACCTGCAGCTCTGTGGCACTGGGAGCTCTGCTCACTGCAGGAGAAGAGTTCTTCTCTCTCTGTTCCCCGTTCCCCATCGCCCAGGGGTAAAACCCAGGCTCTCCTCTGCTGCCTGGGCCTTGATTTCTGCTCTGGGGCTGCTCCCAGCTCGGTGGGGACCTTTCCTAGAGCAGTGCCAGGCACAGCCTCGTCAGGAGCCCACTGCTGAACTGGATGCTCTTGTTTTACAGCCAATTTCAACCCACGGTCATGGGAATTTTCCTCCTTCCAAGCGACCGAGGAAACACTTGGTACGGGTAATTCTGCCTGCAGCCTGAGAGGATCTAACCCCCCGTGCCACAGCTTTCTGCCTCACTAACCCACCTCTCCTGCTGCCCCTCTCAGCTGCCCTGGCACCTAAAAAACCCCAGAGCCAGCCCCTGCTGGGCTACGGCACACAGCCCAGCCAGGGAAAGGCACCCCTGGTTCTGCTTGGTCACAGAGAAAGGAGGTGCAGAAACACAGGAGGCGGTTGGCAAAGATGCCCAGAACACTCAGAGCACCCTGGGGAGGTTGTGGCAGAAGCAGGAGGAGACTCCAAGTACTCCCAGCCAGTCTCAGAAGCACAAGGTGCTTCGTTCTATCACACGAAGAGGTATTCGTACCTCTTAGGTGTCCTTGTTCTCTAAGGAGGATATTCCCAACTGGACATTAAAACCCCCTTTTTTTCCCTGAATTCTGTGGGTATTCCTTCAGTGATGGGGGGATATTAAAACTCCCCGTTTTTTTCTTGAATTCCTTGGTTATTCCTTCAATGATGGGGGGATATTCCCAACTGGACATTAAATCCCCCCTTTTGTCCTGAATTCTGTGGTTATTCCTTCAGTGATGGGGGGACATTCCCAGCCAGGCTGGAGATTAAAACTCCCATTTTTTCCCTGAATTCCTTGGTTATTTCTTTAATGATGAGGGGACATTAAAACCCCCATTTTTTCCCTGAATTCCGTGGTTATTTCTTTAATGATGGGGGGACATTAAAACCCCTATTTTTTTCCTGAATTCCTTGGTTATTCCTTTAGTGATGGGGGGACATTAAAACCCCCATTTTTTCCCTGAATTCCTTGGTTATTCCTTTAATGATGGGGGGACATTAAAACCCCTATTTTTTTCCTGAATTCCTTGGTTATTCTTTTAATGATGGGGGGACATTAAAACCCCCATTTTTTCCCTGAATTCCGTGGTTATTCCTTTAGTGATGGGGGGACATTAAAACCCCCATTTTTTTTTCCTGAATTCCTTGGTTATTCCTTCAATGATGGGGGGATATTCCCAGCTGGAATATCCTGTGTTCTCAAGGACACAGCCTGGCCCACGTTCATGCCTTTTCTTCCCAGATCCCCATCTTCCTTTCCCTTCCCATTTTCCTCCTTTGCTTCCTTCCTCCAAGGTCCTCCAAGGTCCATCCTTTCCTGCTCCCTGGAAGCAGCCAGGGCCACCCTGCCTGGGGAGCTCTGGTGACTCAGGGCCACACCTCAGCCAGGGCTGGGTCCCTCTCATCTCCCTGCTCTCAGATTCCTTCCTGACCCCGAGGAGGCCAGGAGGGGAAGCTTTGATGGTCTGGAGGAAGCCTGCAGTGCTGGGAGGAAGGGCAGTGCTGGAGTCATCCCTCCTGCCCCAGGGAGCTGCTGCTCTCCAGCCACACCTGCACTCTGGGGCTCTCAGGAGAAAGGCTGGGCCCTGCCTGGAGGCTGGCATCACCTCACACCCACACACAGCTCTGACAGTGCTCACAGGGGTCCCGGGATGAGGGAAGGGACAAGGAGCTGACTCTGTGTTTCAGAAGGCTTGATTTATTATTATATTATATTATATTATATTATATTATATTATATTATATTATATTATATTATATTATATTATATTATATTATATTATATTATATATTTATATATTTTTATATAAAAATATATTTATATATTTATATATATATTTATATATTTATATATTATATATTATATATATTATATATTTATGAATTTTTATATATTTATATATTTTTATATATTTATTTATTATATTATATTAAAACTATACTAAAAGAATAGAAGAAACGTTTTCATCAGAAGGCCAGCTAAGAATAGAAAAGGAATGAAATGGCTCTCGGACAGAGAGTCCGAGCCAGCTGGGCTGTGATTGGCCATTAATTAGAAACAACCACATGAGCCCAATCCCAGATGCACCTGTTGCATTCCACAGCAGCAGATAACCATTGGTTCCATTTTGTTCCTAAGGCCTCTCAGCTTCTCAGGAGGAACAATCCTAAGGAAAGGGATTTTTCAGAAAATACCATGGCTACACAGAGCTGCCTGCCCTCACCTGCCTCCTGTCCCTGAGAGAAGAAAGGGACCAGAGGCCCAAGGGGCTGGTGTCCCCCTGAGCCAGGTGGAGGCAGTGTCACGGGGCTGTTTGGAACTGCCCCCCTGCAGCCCTGTGGAATAACAAAAACCTCTTTATCTTCCAGTAGGCAATGGCACTAAGCTGCCTTTTCAGTTCTCCTCGGTGGGACAGAATCCGCCCGGTGACTTCAGCAAACAGTCTGATGGGAGCCTCTTCACTAAGACCGGTACTAGGAACTGACTGTTCCCCTTCCTCCCGCCCTTTGAGGTGCCAAACCCCCCTCAAATGCCTTCCTGTCCCGTTTGACGTGCCAAACTCCCTAATCTGCCTTCCTGCCCTCTTTGGGGAGCCAAACCCCCCTAATCTGGCTTTCAGTCCCATTTGAGGTGCCAAATTCCCTAATTTGCCTTTCTGTTCCATCTGAGGTGCCAAACCCCCCTAATCTGCCTTCTTGCCCCATTTCAGGTGCCAAACTCCCTAATCTTCCTTCCTGGTAATAAGAGGAATTAGTACCTTATCCTCTGAGGAGGATATTCCCAAGTGGACATTAAAACCCCCATTTTTTTTCCCCTGAATTCCATGGTTATTCCTTCTGTGATGGGGGGATATTCCCAACTGGACACCTTTTGGCACCTTTGAGGTCCCAAACCCCCTCATCCTGCTCTGCCTTCCTGGAGCAGCACCTTGGCCTCCCTGCCAATCTCTGAGGCACCTGCCCAGAGTGACTCTGCTGAAGCAGGGCAGTAAGGATTGTTAAAAACCATTCAAGTTTTATTTAGGGAACAGGTGGAGGGATTTTAAATTTTGTTTGTAATGGGCAGGGATAAATTTTAGATGATTCTTGAGGAAGACACCATTTGCCCCTCTAGTTTCATGGCTGAAAAATAACTCAAACAGCATAACCTTAAAAAAAAAAAAGAATTCAGGAGCTGCCTCACCAAAACCAAACCCTCATTCACCATCTCATCACCCTGCTGTCACTTCCCACCAGGGGTGGGATCCAGGTGCTCCAGGACCTGCCAAGCAGAGTCAGGCGTGATTAATTTGGGATGCTGGGCCATGGTGACATTGGCTGTGACACTGCTGGGGGGCTGGAAGGGGGTCAGGGCTCCTCAAGCTGCCGGAGGAGCTGCAGGAAGGCCAGGCTCAGCTCTCTGCACTAATTAAACAGCCTGCAGTGCTCTCTGCAAGAGCCACAACGCTGACTTTGGGACTCGGCCTGAATTTAATTGGTCTGATTGCATTCCACCTCTCTGCATTCCTCAGACATTTTAATTAGCCGGCCCTTCTCTGCTGCCTTTTCCTGCCTGATTGGGTGGTGGCAGAGGCATCAGTCTGTCGGGCTGTCTGTGCGTCCCACCCGGGGCACGACTGCATTTCCACGTTGAGCAATGCAACGCTAATGAGGTGGCACTTCCAGTCCTGCTGCTGCTCCTGGGGACAGCGCGGGGGTGGCAGTGGCAGGGGCTGTTTGTGTGACTGCGTTTTGTGTCGTCACAGCCTACCCTTCCATAGTGAGGCACCAGTCTGCAAAGGTGACGCCACAGACGTGGAAATCCTCCTCCAAGCAGTCTGTATTGGTAAGCAAAAGAATAATTTTTGTTCCTTGGGGGAGCTTCAGGAATAAGGATGGGTCATTTGGGAGCGTGGAAATGAAAGTTTCAACCCCACTGCTCCTGTTCAGGATGCAGATTAACCCCCCCAGCACTGATCAACGCTGCAAAAATGATGTTTTGAAAAGGTTTTGGTCTAAAATATGATGCAGAAATAGGGACAGTGCAAATGCTGTAAAATGGTACTGATAGCACTTTTCCCTGTCTCCCACTCTGTCACCCACCCTGTCCTTTGGGAATGTGGAAATAAAAGTTTCAGCCCCACTGCTCCTGCTCAGGATGCAGGTTAACACCCCCCAGATTTTACAGCTCTAAACAGTGCTGCAAAAATGATGTTTTGAAAAGGTTTTGGTCTAAAATATGATGCAGAGATAGGGACAGTGCAAATGCTTTCAAATGGCGCTGATAGCGCTTTTCCCTGTCACCCACTCTGTGTCACTGTGTGACATCCGCAGAGTGTCAGTGACACCAGACACAACCACAGCAAAGTGATCCTGTCCTGCAGTGGCCAATGCAGCATCCCAGGTGAGGGGTCAGGAGTCCCCACAGCACCTCTGAGCCCCTGGCTTCACACTGACCATGACAAGAGGCACAGGGCAGTGATCCAGTGATGTTTTAGGGCCTGTAGTCTCAAATACACTGCCCCAGGAGCACCCAGCTAATCTGGTTTTATTCACACTGTGCTGATCATTAAGGCCTTGCATGATCTGGATTAAGTTTGTCGAGCTTTCGCCACCACAAATGGAACATTTTGTTTATTTTTTTGTTTTTTTTTTTTTTAAATTTCTGGTTGCACATTTTTGAGAGATGATTTATTGTTTGGCGTAAGGAGCAGAGAGCATTCCCACACTGAGGGAAACCACACCAGGTAGAAATTGAGGGCTGCAGCTGGATCTGCCCCATTTTCAAGGCTCCCCAGGAGGAGAATTCCCATGGAAGGGATGTTCCTTGGGAGATTCTCCCAGGAAATCCAGCCTGGAGCCTTTGAAGGTGCTGCAGCAAACCAGCAAAACTCTGCCATCCCTTCTGCCTCGGGTTTGACCTCTAAAACATCATCCCCCACATCCTTTGTGTTTCCAGGGATTTTTCTTTAATCCCCACAGAGAAAATCTGGGTGACTTCTCCCACCATCCCTTCCCTGTGTCCCTTCCTCTCCTTTTTACACATTTATAATGACCATTTCCTTTTTATAGCCAATATTCACCACACAGCCCTGAACCCAACAACTGAGCTGATAAATATAAGCATTTCAAAGCACCAAAATAGAAATACATACTGCAGTATCTCTGCAGGAGCTTTTATGGTCTGTTGGGCCAATAATCTGGCTTTTAAACCAGCCTTTAAATGTGCATTTAAGTAATATGCATTCTAAAAGGTCTGTAAATATGAATTTTCACAAAGGACTGGGCTGTTTAAGGAGGAAGGTCTTTTTCACACCCAGGGAACTGTTTTAAATGAAGCCCCCCTCTTTCATATCTTAATTCTGTTGGAAATTAGAGCCAGAAAATGAAGAGAATGTTGATAAAAGGGAACATTGAGCAGGGAGATGGGCAGGGCTTGCTCTGGTGTTTCCTGCTGTTCAATAGGGCTGCACCAAAAGGGGCCTGGGGGGTTTCTCCCACCTTCTGCACCTGAGAACAAACCCAAGGCAGACTGGGCTTTAAAACATCAATTTTTTCCTGAATCCCATGGTTATTCCTTCAGTGGTGGGGGGGATATTAAAAACCCCCATTTTTCCCTGAATTCAGTGGTTATTCCTGCAGTGATTGGGGGATATTCCCAACAGGACATTAAAACCCCATTTTTTTTTCCTGAATTCAGTGGTTATTTCTTCAGTAATGAGGGGATATTAAAACCCCCATTTTTTTCCCCTGGATTCCATGGTTATTCCTTCAGCTGTGGGAGGATATTCCCAACTGGACATTAAAACCCCCATTTTTTCCTGAATTCCATTTTTTCCTGAATTCCCCTTCTATGATGGGGGGATATTAAAACCCCCATTTTTCTCCCTGAATTCCATTGTTATTCCTTCAGTGATGGGGGGATATTCCCAGCCAGGCTGCAGATTGTGCAGCCAATCTAGAATATATATTTTATATATATTTATATCAAATATATGTACTATTTATATATTATAACATAACTAATTAAAATTATAGTATAATATAAATATAGAAATATACTATTTCTATATTATAACATAACTAATTAAAATTAAAGTATAATATAAATATATAAAATAAAATATTTTAAAATTAAGTTAAAATGGAAACATTTTATTATATTGTATTCTATTAATAAATATTTTTAAAGTCTTATAGTTAAAAGTGTAGAGTTAAATTAGTAGAATTTAATTAATTAATTATATTTAATTTAAATTAATTTAAATTAATTTTAAACTTTTAAAATTAAATTATAAAAACATAGATTAAACGATATAAAAATAAAATAAAGTATTTTAAAATTACGTTAAAATCGAAACATTTTGTTATATAGTATTTTATTAATAAATATTTTTAAAGTCTTATAGTTAAATTGTAGAGTTAAATTAGTAGAATTAAATTAATTAATTATATTAAATTAATTATATTTAATTTAAATTAATTAAATTAATTTTAAACTTTTAAAATTAAATTATAAAAACATAGATTAAACGATATAAAAATAAAATAAATAAGCCCCATCATGAAAAACAATTCGAAAATCCAATTCCTTGCAGCACCGAGGCAGGAATTAGTGAGATGAGGGTGGATGGGAGGGGAAAAGGAGGGCTCAGACTGACGTGCCCCAAATTCTCCCTTGCAGTCCCATTATCGCCCCTTCTACGTCAACAAAGGCAACGGAGCCACCTCCAACGAGGCGCCCTGAGCTGCTGCGGCTGAGAGGAGAGCTCAGCTGAGATTGTCACCGATGTCCCCGCTCTGCCCACCCGCCTGCTCCCCCAGGGCAGGGCAGCCATGGCCCTGCCCTCAGCACACCGGGACTTCTCCCTCCCCGTCCCCTCCCCGTCCCCCCGGCTGCTCTGCCCCTCTGGGAATTGTGGATGCTTGGGTGGCACCCCCTGCTAGGCAGCTGTGTCCTTGTCCCCAGAGCTGGGAATGTGTCACCGACCCCTGCTGGGCAGCTGTGCCCTTCTCCCCAGAGCTCTCAGGCCCTGCTGGATAACCCAAAACTCTTCCCAGACTCCAGATTTTCCTCTCCGCCCTGGGGTCACATCCCTGGTGAGATGGGACCTCCATCAGCTCAGTTCTGCTCCTCACCTTCCCAACAAAACCCCATCAGGACTTTTCCAGAGCTGGGAATGTGTCACCCCTGCTGGGCAGCTGTGCCCTTGTCCCCAGAGCTGGGAATGTGTCACCCCTGCTAGGCAGCTGTCCCCTTGTCCCCAGAGCTCTCAAACCCTCCCAAAACTCTTCCCAGCCTCCAGATTTCCTCTCCACCCTGGGGACACAGCCCTTGGTGGCATCTCATGTCCCCAAGGTCCTCCAAGCTCAGCCCTGCTCCTCATCTGACAAAAACCCCATCAGGATTTTCCCAGAGCTGGGAATTGTGTCACCCCTGCTAGGCAGCTGTCCCCTTGTCCCCAGAGCTGTCATGCCCCAAAGATGGACACCCCAAAACTCTTCCCAGGCTCCAGATTTTCCTCTCCATCCTGGGGACACCCAGCTCCTGCTTGTGTCACATCCCCTGGGGCATCTCATGTCCCCAAGGTCCTCCAAGCTCAGTTCTGCTCCTCACCTGCCCAAAAAACCCCAGCAGGATTTCCCCAGAGCTGGAATTGTGTCACCACCCCCTGCTAGCAGTCCCCTTGTCCCCAGAGCTCTCAAACCTTCCTGGATAACCCAAAGCTCGTCCCAAGCTCCAGATTTCCTCTCCACCCTGGGGTCACATCCCTGGTGAGATGGGACCTCCATCAGCTCCGTTCTGCTCCTCACCTCCCAAAAAACCCCAGCAGGATTTTCCCAGAGCTGGAATTGTGTCACTACCCCGTGCTAGGCAGCTGTCCCCTTGTCCCCAGAGCTCTCAAACCCTGGTGGGTGCCCCAAAGCTCTTCCCAGCCTCCAGATTTCCTCTCCATGGTGGGGTCACATCCCCTGGTGAGATGGGACCTCCATCAGCTCAGCCCTGCTCCTCACTGCCCAAAAACCCCATCAGGATTTTCCCAGAGCTGGAATTGTGGCACCCCATGTCCCCAGGCTCCTCCATCAGCTCAGTTCTGCTCCTCACCTCCCAAAAAAGCCCATCAGGATTTTCCCAGAGCTGACAATTGTGTCACCACCCCCTGCCAGGCAGCTGTCCCCTTGTCCCCAGAGCTCTCAAACCCTTCTGGATGCCCCAAAGCTCTTCCCTCTCCACCCTGGGGACACCCAGCTCCTGCTTGTGTCACATCCCCTGGTGGCATCTCATGTCCCCAGGGTCCTCCAAGCTCAGCCCTGCTCCTCACCTGCCCAAAAACCCCAGCAGGATTTCCCCAGAGCTGCTGGAGGAGCACAGGGAGGTTTTCCAGCCCGTTCAAGTGCCCCTCCAGCCACCTTTTGGAATTAAGAAATAAAAAGCAAATCCATCCTAGTAATAGAAGATTGATTAGATGCCATAGGTGCTGGGTGCTTTTCTAGTTTGTGGTGGTTTTTCTTAATTCCCTTAAACCAAAATTGATTTATATGCTGTAGTTCATGTATTTTATAATTTTTTTTTTCCCCTGCAGTGAGAATTACTGCCACAGCTTTTTTTGCTCAGGATAATATTTTTGTATTTGCCCCCTGGACAGATGAATCACATCCAGGGCTGGAGAAGCATTCCATGATCTCCCTGAGGTGATTTTCCCTCTCCATGGACAAGCTGAGGGGTTCAGTCCATGCAGTGCAGGGGGAGAAATGGGAATGAGAGCCCTCAAATGCTGAAAACCAAGACCCAACATCTCCTTTTCATGGTTTGCTCTATCCAAGCAGCTTTGGAATGGCTTCCCCCCACTTTTTCCTGCTTGCAGCACCTTGCTGAGGGAGGTCCCACCTCAAAACTCCTTCCTGGCTCATCCCTTTGCAGAGACCCCTGGCTTTTTAACCCAACACCTCACCCAAAGCTCCTGGGGCTGAATGTTGGTCACTCCAGAGCACTTGAAGTGTCACTTTATGATGATTTTTAATTTTTTTCCCCCCCTATAAGGACCAGAGGGGGAAGGGGCTGGCGTGGTAAGGCAGGATGTGACAAAAAGGATGTGACAAAAGGGATGGAATTGCTGGGAAAAGCACTGAGGGCTTTGAGGATGTGTGTGAGAAGATAAAATCAGCCCCCTCCAGGTCTCACTGTTTTGCCCTTGAGCAGGTCCAGCAAAACCTCGCACCACCTCCTTTTTATGCTCCAAAACATGAAAATATTTTCCTCCTCCTCCTCCTCCTCAGCTTGGATGTTAAATGCCCCCAGCCCTGAGCCAGGCTGTGTGGTGCCAGCTGGACCCTCCTGAGGCCACCTCTGTCCCCCCTGTGCCTCCTTGCCCTCCCCAGGGGCCTCCCAGCCCGAATTCCCACAGGAATGGAGCTGCTCCCTGCCTGCCCCAGCCCTGGAGACACCAGGACCCCCCTGGGACCCCCATTTTCCCCCCAGGATGGAGCTCAGGGGCTTCTGGAACCCCTCCCTGGGCTTCCCTGGGGGTTCCAGCCGGGCCTTGGGGTGTGCAGGAACTGTTTGGATCCAGTCTTGGTCAGCAAAGCCCCAGGAATGATGATGGTGGTGATGATGATGATGATGATTGATGATGATGGTGATGATGGTGATTCCTCCTCAGACAGGACAGGGCTCTGCTGGTGATGTAAATGCAGAAATAAAGGAGAAAGCTCCATGTCTGACCAAACCCAATGGGCTCTGCTCTGTCTTTGGTGTTTCTGTGCTCTCACTGGGGCTGAGCCTCTCCAAATTATCCTTGATTATCCTTGAGATCCTTGAATATCCAAATTATCCTTGGGCAGCAGGCTTGGAGAAGACATTTTCACAGCTCTCTGAGGCTGTTTCGCTGCTTTTTTGGATAATTGAATTATTTGAATATTGGAATTTGAATATTGGAATTTCCTTTGGAAATTCCTTTGGAATTTCGTTTTTTGAATATTGGAATTTCCTTTGGTCAGAGGAAATTCCCACATCCTTGAGACTCTCCTTGAGAGTCAAAAGGGGATGTACATTTCCCGTTTTGCTGCTTTTTGGGTATTTAAGGTCAGAGGAAATTCCCACATCCTTGAGGGCCAAACACTGATGTACATTTCCAGTACCATACCCCAAAAATACCCCTTAGATCAGTTCCCAAGCACTGGTGCCACAAAAGTCCTTCCCTACAAGGGCATTTCTGAAAAACCCCTCAGCCTGGGCCAGACTTGAACCTCCCCAGGTCCCTCTGGAGGGAAATGCTCGTTCCTCTACCTATTGGCCAAAATATGATTATTTTGGCCCAGCCTGGGTTCTGGGACCCTCCACCCTCTTGAGCCCTTCTGGGGACCTCTGGTTGTGCTCAGCTCAAAGCTCTTGAGTCCATCCCAGCTTCTCCTTCCCCCGAGGGAGAGATAAAACCCCTGTGGGGTGCTGAAAATGCAGATTCAAGGCCAAAAACAAGGAGGTTTAGCCCTGATAGCTGCTTAAAGGAGCAATTGTACATCTCTCTGTCTGGACAAGAGTTTTCCACAGATTTCCAGAGGATTCCTGGCATATTTCTACTCCAGACATTAAATACCAGCTATTTTCCCCAGCCATCAGCTCCACTCATCCTGAAGAGCCAGGATCACACCAATCCACTGGAGGAGCTGGCAAATCCTTTTTGTTTACCCCACAAGGGAGCCAGCAGAGGAGAGAGCTCAGCTCCTTGCCATCAATTCCACTCATTGCCTCCGTTACTGTTATTACTGTGATTAAAAAGCAATCAAAGAGAAATCTTCTGCCTGTCCTGGAACTGCTGCACAACGCCTCAGTTCCACCACCGGAGCAGGAGAAGGGAGAATTTCCAGCACCCCCTGAGCTCCTGGGCTCGGTGACGGCTGGAAATGAGGATGGAGCTCCTGGCCTGAGCAGGGAGCAGGGCTGCAATGGAGGAATGGACGTTTTTAATGCAGGGGGTTGGATTAAATGAGCTTTTTTTGGGTCTCTTCTCGCCCAGATTATTCCATGATCCCCTTAGGAATGGGGGTGATGGGTTCTGGGTTTCCCTGGCCCACCCGGGGGGGTGCAGGGGACACTGGGACACCCAAGGGGCTGTGAGAGCCGGGCTCAGTGACACCCACAGGGAGACTTGGGGTGACACCAGCAGCTGTGACAGCCCTCTGGGGGCCTGGATCAGGGAATCACAGCATGGTTTGAGCTGGAATGGACCTTAAAGGTCACCCTGGGGACAGGAGGTGGCTCCATGGACAATTCCAGGGTGGATCCCAGGGGCAGGTGGCAGCTCTGGGGTCATTCCTGGGTCCAGTCCAGAGGAGGAGGTGGCTCCATGGACAGTCCCAGGATGGACCCCGGGGACAGGAGGTGGCTCAGGGCTGGTCCGTGGGTCAATCCTGGGGACAGGAGGTGGCTCAGATGGGTCAGTCCTGGGGACAGGAGATGGCTCAGGGATGGTCCATGAGTCAATCCTGGGGACAGGAGGGTCCCGGGGCTGATCCCAGGGTGGATCCAGGGGCAGGAGCCGGCTTGGCACCAGTGGCAGGGACAGTCCTGGGGCTGTGCTGGGTCCCTGGACAATGCAGGGACAGTCCTGGGGACAGGAGGTGGCTCAGGGCCAGTCCTTGGGTCAGTCCTGGGGAAGGAGGGTCTCGGGGCTGACCACAGAGTGAATCCCGGGGCAGGAGCCAGCTCGGCACCAGTGGGACAATCCTGGGGAGCTGTGCTGGGTCCCTGGACAATGCAGGGACAGTCCTGGGGCTGTGCTGGGTCCCTGGACAATGACAAGGACAACCCCAGGGGGCTGTGCTGGGTCCCTGGACAATGACAGGGACAATCCTGGGGCTGTGCTGGGTCCCTGGACAATGCAGGGACAATCCTGGGGCTGTGCTGGGTCCCTGGACAATGACAGGGACATCCCCGGGGGGCTGTGCTGGGTCCCTGGACAATGCAGGGACAATCCTGGGGCTGTGCTGGGTCCCTGGACAATGCAGGGACAGTCCTGGGGACAGGAGGTGGCACTGCCCCAGGTCGCTGCTGCCGGCAGGTGTCAGCGCTCCGCCGCGCTGGATGCAGAATCCCGGCTGCTCGCCCCGCATCCTTCGCTTTTCACCCCAAAACCAACAACCCCCGGCTCCATCCTGCTCCCGTGTCCAGGCTCCCTGATGGGGACAATGCCAAGGAAATTGTCACTGGCTGGGCACAGACCCTCTGCTCGGGGTGAATTCCCTGCAATATCCAGCTGAGGATCAAGGCAGCCGCTTCCAAAGCATTTTTCTCTCCTAATCCGTTCAGCTCACTCAACCACTTGACTTCAGTCACCAGAGCAACGCAGGCCACTGTTTTATCTCTGTACATATTAACTATAAAGTTTTAAAATGAACAATCCTTCAGAGGCATAAACAAGAATTACAAAATCTAATTGCCTGCAAACCTTTAAATTCTCGCAATATTTTATAATGCCATAAATTTGCCACTCTCTTGCACAAAGATAACACGGAGATAAAGTGTTTGAATTTGCTAATTAGCAAACATAAAACGCAGGGACGAGGTCTTAATGAAACTATTGGGATGTTCAATCAAAGGCTATGATAGCTCCTGAATTTTCATTGCCAGGACTCACATCTTTGAGCTTTTAGCTCTTCAGGCTACAGACCTGGATAGAGCTTCCTACAGGTTAATATTTCCCTTAACCTGGAAAAAAAACAGCCCAGCATTTAAGCCAGCTAAAGCACGCATGGGTAGTTATGGTAATTAATTTGCACATTTTAGTGCTTTTAAACGAATAATCTTACACTCTGCCTTCAGCCACGTATCTAGACCTGGAGCAGTAAAGCTTCTTATATACGAGAGCAATGAAGGATGAATATTTTGTCCTTTCTGTTTGTTATTGCCGGGTCTTCAGTGTTTTGTAAATAAGAGTTTTAATGTTGTTGTGACTGGGAGTTTTCAATGCCTTCCCCCTGAGAAGCCAGGCAGTGTCAGGACACAGGTGGACCAAGAGGAGCAGCTCCCCTGGCACTGCTGATCCTCAACCCCTGCTCTGGGATGCGTTTTGGGGAGGATTTACAGAAAATTCTGTCAAACTCCGCCTCAGAGTGTTTGTTTACCCTGATAGGACCCAATCCCAGTCAGTCTTTCCATGGCTCAGTCTGGCTTTGATGAGCTCCAGAAGAACCTGACAAGGCCTGGATGCCCCCAAATCCTGCTGAAGCTGGGCCCAATGGGCCGACACATCCCAAGGCTTGCTCGGGTTGGCTGTGCTGCCATCAAGAGCTGCTCATCACCTCCTGCACCAGCTCAGCATCAGCTCAGGGAGGTTTTATTCAATATTTGAGGGCCAGAGTTGGTTGCAGGTTGCATCTGGCTGGCTCTGCAGGTATTGTATTTGTGGGGTGCCCCATGGCAGGAAGGAACGATGGCTCTGACTCCATGTCCTCAGAAGGTTAATTTATTACTTTATGACACTATGTTATATTAAAGAATGCTAAACTACATTATACTAAAGAATACAGAAAGGATACAGAAGGCTAAAAAGATAATAATGAAAACTCCTGACTCCTTCCAGAGTCATGATGGGCCCTGATTGGCCAATGAGTCAAAACAACTCACACCAGACAATCACCGGCTAATTTATTATTTTATGATACTATATTATATTAAAGGATAGTAAACTATACTAAAGAGTACAGAATAAATACTGAATGCTAAAAAAAATAATGAAAACTCGTGACTCTTTCCAGAGTGCCAACACAGCTTGGCCCTGATTGCTCAATAAGTCAAAACAATTCCCACGAATCCAATGGAACAATCACCTGTGGGTGAGCAATCTCCATACACATTCCACACAAGCAAAACACAGGAGAAGCAAATCAAATAATTATTGTTTTCTTTTTTTTTTTTTTTCCTGAGGCTTCTCAGCTTCCCAGAAGAAAACCCTTGGCAGAAGTGATTTTTCAGAACATGTGAATGCCACATGCAGGGTCACTCCCAGAGGTGTTTTTGTGGGATCCTTGGCCCCAAGCCCCAGCAGGAGCTCTGGCACTCTGCACCCAGCCCTGTCTCTCCCTGCTCCGGCAGTCTGACCAACCCCATCACCTTTTCCCTGCCTTTGGCCCCTGTCAGGAGCAGGGAATCTCCTCAACAGGGGCACCTTGAAGGCCCACAGCCTGCCCATGGTGCTCTTTAGGCAAGAATTTCTTCCCATCTCCTCCTCCTGCTCGGCTCCTCCAGGGGACGACAGCTCCACAGCCCTGCTGTCCCTGCTGCTTGTGGATTCTGTGAGTGCTTTGCCATTGCAAATCCTGCAGGATTTAATATCCACTCTGTAATCTACTGGCACCAACAGGCATTATCTAACTAAACCTTAAATTGAAAATGCTCCTGTGCTCATTCTCCCTCAGCCACGCTGAGCAGGACGGGCTCGCTGAGCCTCACTCTAATTAAAATCCAGCAGCTCTGCCCAGTGTGGCACTCAGCTGGCTGCTGCCACCAGTGTCACAGGAGTGTCAGGAGCTGTGTGGAGCAGGGAAAGCAGTGCCAGACCTCCAGACTGACCCTGCCTTACCAGACCTGCCCCTGTCCCATCTCCCACGCAGCACGGGCTGAATTCTGGGCTTTATTTTCCTCTGCTCAATCGATTTTGGGGCCACAGTTTGTCACTGAGGGTGTCCAGCTCCTTGTCCCAAGCCATCACCAGACTTCAGTGATTCTGTTTGGTCCAGTTTGTCACTGAGGGTGTCCAGCTCCTTGTCCCAAGCCATCACCAGGCTTTAGTGATCAGCAAGGAAATTTTTCAGAGTCCTGTTTGGTTCCATAAGGAAAGGGAACTGAGCAGCATCCTCAGAAGCTCCCTCCAGCCAGGCCTCAGGTGCCAACAACCTGGCTGGGCTAGAAGAACTCCCAGCTGGGCTGACAGGGGTGAGCAATATTTAGGATTTTTAGTTTTATAAAGGGGAATAAAAGGTTTCAGTCCCAGGAGGGCCTGTTGTGTGTATCAGGTGGATTGATCTCCACTGACACCCTGCAAAAGGAAAAGGGGAAAATTCTGGGGGGTGAAAATCAATCAGGAGGGGCAAGAGCAGAGCCGGGGGGAGGCAGAGCAAGTCCAGCTGCTTGAGGAGCACATCTGGCAGGAGCAGCTGCTCCTGAACACCCCAGATGTGGGGGAGCTGCCTCTGGGGAGGGTCCCATCGGTGAGCACTTGGCTCATGGCCCTAATTAATGCCACTTTTAGTGCTTTTAAATCCCCTTAACCACACACCTGAGGTGGCTGCCCCTTAGCAGAATCAGCATCTCCATTGCATTGATTTCCCAGCAAATCTGAGCCCCCATTTCACTACCAAACACAGAAAAGGCGAGAATTGGGAATTTTTTCCTCATTTCCCCCTGTTTCCCCGGCAGGTGGAAGGAGGATAACATCTGGTTCAGCAGGGTGTACAAAATCCCTCTGCCATTCTTACCCTGAGCCTTTATCAGCTTCTTTGCCACCTTCTGAAATTCCCTTTTTTGCCCACAGCAGGGTGAAGAGCCACCAGTGGGGCTGAGATTTGTGCTGCTGGCACAGAGACCTCGCCCTGGCATTTTGCTGTTCCAGAAATAAACTTCAGCTCAGGATTTATCTGCTCATGGTGAATGCCTCAGGAAAGCAGCCAAGGAAGAGCCCTGATGTGCTGTGGACTGGCCCAAGGGGAGCTGGTAGCTAAAGGCAGCTAAAAGCCAGAGAAATTCTGGCTCCTGAGCCCTGCCCCGTTTGTTTTGTGGAATTTGGAACCCAAATCACTTTGATTTTTTGAGCTCAGAGATGCTCCAGGGATTGCATTGGCTCAGTTTCCACCTTGGAGTCACCACTGGCACGTGAAGTTTGGGCTGCACTGACCCAGAGCTGGAATTTGGTGAAATCTGCCAAAAGAATTGCTCAGAAAACTCCCAGCACTGGGGGGATTGTGGTGGGCAGAGAAATCCCCTCTGTTCCTGCTTTTCCTGCCAATTTAAAGTTCACTTTCTGCCCCCAAAGCCTCTCTGAATTATTATTCTCCCTGACCAGGGAGGGCTGGGATGATCCTTGCTCAATCTTTGCTACCTTTCCTCTGGGCTGGGAATTCTCTTCCCAATTATCCACCTTGTCCCCATAAACTGGGATCTTGCTGACTCCCAAACAAGGGGAAAAAATGTTTCATAATATAGGAATCCTTGTGTATTTTGGGATTTTCAGGGCTTCAAGGAACACAAAGCAGTGAAATCCTGACCTCCTCTCCCACCAAGGGGGATTGCAAAGGAGACAGCAGCATTAATTATTGATCCCAAATGGAATTAATAAAGAAAGAACATTTCCTACAGCTGATAAAATGCTCTGTGCCAGATCCTTATCCCCGGGTCAGCGGCAGGAATGAGACAACAGTGACAAACAAGATGTGAGTCCTTATTTTTCCCAAAGGAGAAAAAATAATCCAGGAGCTGCTGAGGACACAGAGTGAGTTTCAAAGTTTGGCATCAGGAGAGGCTCTGCAGGCCCTGCTACTGCTGGGACAACCATCCCCAAATCCTATGGAAATTTGGGATTTTGGGGTGTGCTTTGCTGAGCTCCCAGGAGGAGCTGCCTCTCCCCTTGCTGTGGAATTTGAGCAGCAAAAAACCTCTTGGAGTTATCACAATTCAAGGCTTCTCTGACTTTCTCCCTGCTGAGGTTAAGATGGTTCCTCATGTCCAGAATGATGGAATTTGGCTTGGATGGAGGAGCCCCTCCCAATGCTCCCCTCAATCTGGGCATCTCTGAAAATGACACAATTTCCCCCCTTCGTTCCTGATGTGCACTCACATAAATACTGCATAAATCTGCATCAATTAACGCCCCCAATATTAGGAAAGCTCTAATCAGCAGAAAGAAAACAGATTAAAGATAAAGGACTTGCAGCAAATCTGTGCAAGGTCCTGGGATTTTGTCACACCTGATGGAAGAACACAAAAGCCCAGGTAGGAGCTGAATTTTAATTCAGTTTATGCCTCAGACCTACTTGCATTTATCTGCACCCCCAAACTCACCTGCATCAGGAATTATTGGCAAAGGGAGGGAGATTTTTTGTTGTTGATTGTGGTTCCATAAATAATCAGGGGTAGTGCTGAGATGCAGAAGAAATCCACCCAAATTATGCTAACGAGCAGGATTTGGGGAAAGTCTAACCCAGATTGTGATTGGGAGTCACAATCAGCAAAACAACGCTGGATTTAAAAAATAAAAGCTGGATTCTGTCATCACAAATCCCCTAAAAATAGAGAGAAGTGGAAGGTTCAAAGGTTGAGTGTTGGAAATTAAGGCAGGGCACTTTTCCTCTCTAAATATTCTGAATTTGCATTGCCACCAGCAGCATCAGAGCAGTAAAATGTGATTTTTAAACAGCAAAATGTGATTTTAAAACAGTAAAATGTGATTTTAAACAGGCCCATTGGGAGGAGGGAGTTCAGGACAGGATAAAGGTTTGGATTTGTGATTTATAACAACGATGGCACAGCCAGGAGCAGCAGCAGCTCCTTGTTTGGGCTTTTCCCCTTTAGTCTGGAGCTCCAAAATCAGCTCAGTCCCAACCCAAGCCTCCCAAAACCAGTTTCTCCCAGTTTGTCCCCAGCAAACACCAGTGCCCAAACCCAGAAATCCGAGTGGGTTTCCAAACAATTCCCCTGCTGACAAATCTGGGATTTTAAGGCCATTTTAAGGCCATTTTAAGGCCATTTTCCTGTCACTCCTGCTGCCAGGACTCCTCTGCCCTCTCAGCCCCATCTCAGGAATTTCATGGAGCCGGGACATGGGGAGGGAGAGGAGCTGGAAATTCTCAGCAGGAAAAGCAGGAACAGAGGGGATTTCTCTGCCCACCACAATCCCCCCAGTGCTGGGAGTTTTCTGAGCAATTCTTTTGGCAGATTTCACCAAATTCCAGCTCTGGGTCAGTGCAGCCCAAACTTCACGTGCCAGTGGTGACCCCAAGGTGGAAACTGAGCCGATGCAATCCCTGGAGCAATCTCTGAGCTCAAAAATCAAAGTGATTTGGGTTCCAAATTCCACAAAGCAAACGGGGCAGGGCTCAGGAGCCAGAATTTCAGCTTGAAATTCTCAGCATTCCACAGCACCCCCAAGGAAAATATTCCACTCCTCCAATCCTCCAACGGGGATCCTGTGCCGGCTCCCAACTTTCTGAACCCCATTTTCAGGTCATTCCAAGTCTCATTTCCAATTAATTCCAAACTGGCCCAGTTATTCCTGCTCCCAGCCCATCAAATCTCCCCAAAACCTGCCCACCCTACCTGTCCTTACTTCACTTTTCTTCTGGAGCTGCTCTTCCCTCCCTTCTCCAGCACATGGAGAGCACCACTGGAGGGCCCACAAGTTGTTTGAAGGAGCCTATCCTGTATTTGCCACCCCCTGGAGTTAAAATATAATGAGCTCTATAAATAATAAATAAATCAGCAATCCTTTTTCATGTCTTTGGAAAGGCTATTCTCTAAGGCTACGCAGCTTTTAGAATTTTTAATGGCACCGCAAGGCTGGGGGAGCCAGAGAGTTTTTCTTTTTGATTTTTCAAGATAAACACATGATTCATGGAGGTGAAGCTTTAAGAAAAGTCCCCCCCCCAAGAAAAAAGAAAAAAAAAAAGAAAAAAGTCAAGGAAATCTGATGAAATCATCTTTTTTCAGTTCAGTGGAAAGACTGGGGAAAAGTGGACTAAGTTTTGCTTGGAACCTCCTAAGAGAAAACATTTCCTCCCACCAGACAAACAGATCAAGCTTTTTTAATGCATCTACACATGGTATTTTGAACAACTCCTCTACATGAGCACAGTGCTTGAAAGGATGAGCTCAGTGTCTGACACATCCCCAAAAAGGGAGACACTAAAAGGGGAAGAGGAGACTGAGCTGTGCTTATTTATTTGGCATTTTTTGTTGGTGTTGTGACAACAGTTCAGATTGTCTTTAGGGTATTAAGAGAAACCACCCAAATTTGGGGGATTTCTATTATTAATACCCTAATGTCCTATATTACCTTATCCTTAACACCCTAAATATCATATATTAGGGAAATTCAACCCAAACATCCTTGGTGAAAACGACCACAGCTGAATTGAGGGAGAGCAAAAAAAAAAAAAAAATCCAATATCATCCCCCTAGGTCCTGTCTCAGCAAAGCCTTCCCTGCCTGTTTCCTTCCTAATGAGGCATTTTCCAGCCCTGAGGAGAGAATTCCCTGTGGAATGGGAGCACCAGGATGAGAATGTGCTGGAATTTACACCCAGCAGGGCTGCAGGAAAGGGGACAAAGGGATGGGAATCAAAATAACTCACGCAGACCTTGATATTTCCACTCTCTCTGCTTCCATCTCTGCCCCAGAGAAAATCCCAAACTCAAAACCTGGGGGGGTTTGTGGTGGAAAACATCCCCAAATTCCTCAGCTACCCCTGGTCCAGCAGGGTTTCATTTTGCTTCTGTTTTCCCAAGAATCAGAGCAAACCCTCCAGAGCAATATCAAAATAATCCATGTGAATGAACACCCACGGGAGGATGGCAGCACGGCCAAAGGGAGCCAGGGATGGAACAAAAGCGAGGGCAGGGGATTATTTTGGGATTTGTTTTGTTCTTCTGTCATTCCCTATCCATTTCCCCCCACGGAAAATAGAAGTGGAACAGAATTCTTGGGCATTGCCAAGGAAAAACAGATTTTAGCTGAGCCTAAAATATCCTGGGTAAAATCTTTTTTCTCGAGGCAGTGGGAAATACATCCCAAAGCTATGACCCCAGGAAGGGGTGCTCAAGTTTCCTGTCAGTCAAGAGTTTGGCTGCTTAATTACCTGTCTAATTACCTGTCTAATTACTTGGACATTGCCTGTCTAATTAGCTGTACCACTGTGGCAAGAGAGCTGCTGCTGGGCTGGGTGTGTGGGCAGCAATTTTGGGGTCCCAGGAAAAGCCTTTCCAGGTGGGAATCACAGAGCAGAGGCTTCACCTGCGTCTCCTTGCACCTGAGGAGCCTCAAAACCACCACAGGACAGGCAGAGCACCTGAGATCTCCAAAACACTTCCCACAAAACCCTAATTAAGGCAGGGGTTTTTTTTCAGTGCTTTCTCATACCTGGATGAGAAGCCGAATATTTCTGAGTCTATATTTGTGGCATGAGTCATTTCCTGCCAATTTGGGAAAACCTGGGGCCTGCTTTGAAGGGGGGGAGGTTTTGTTTCTGCAGAGCTGGGAGCTGGCAGGGGGGGATTTGTCTCAAATCGAGCTGTGTCTGCATTTTGGGTTGCCAGGCAGGTTCTCCCAGAGTGATCACAGCTCAGGGCTGCAGAGCTGAGCAAACTTTGGGGGGAAAGTCCCCATTTTTGGGGGTCAGCATCTCCCACTCTGCACCAGCAGCTCCCTTGTCTCGCTTTCAATCTCCCATAATTGTTCTAAAAGCTCTGAGATGGTCCCCAGAGGCCGGATGAGAAAATAGGAATTGAAGGAAGGTTAAAATGCTGATTTAGAGCTGCTAATGCCCCTCAGGAGTTCCACACACATCCACTTGGAGCAGGGCCCATCTGGATAAGAGCAAGAATCGCTCAGGAACAAACCCTGAATGTCAATGAACACACCAGATTCCCTCTAGAACTTGGATTTTCTTTATTTTCACCCATTCCCTGCCCTGGAGACCACTTCAGATCTCCAGCAGTGCTCACAGGGCTTCAGGCAGGTGAGAGGAACCCTGGATTTGGGATTTTACCTGGATTTTATTTATTTGGGATTCTATGAGCCACTGATGGTGTGGGAGAGCTCTGGGTGCTCTTGGTGCAATTCCTGACTTCCCTGAACCTGAGAAGGATGAAGGGAGGAATTCAGGGCCATCTTAAACCTGTTGAGGTTAAGATGCTTCCTCACGTCCAGAATTATGGAATTGAGCTTAATAACCCATTTTTAGGAAGGGTTGGACCAAAACCATGCAGAAGCAGGGAGAGCTCATCAGGAGGATGGGAGAATTTGGATTTCACCTTAAAAAGCACCAGAAATGCAGGGCAGGGTTTGGCTGGGATTGATTTATCCTGGCTGGGCCGTGCTCCCCAGCCCTGCACTCATTGTTTCTGTTTCCCCAGCCTCCCTTTCAAGGCAGGCAGGGCTGGGAGCTGAAGAAAGCCTCGGATGCCTTGGCAACCTCTTTTATCTCCCCTTTCATCCCTCCCCTGCCTGTGGCAGCATCAATACCCACTTTGATCCCAGCATTTCTCACCTCTCCCCATTATGTGCCCTCTCCTCCGCAGGAACACGCTGATTTCCCACAAATTCCACCTCCCCACGTCCTCCTGGATTTCCCCTTCTCTCCTTGGCCCGCCAGGCTCACCCTCCCCGGTGCCCACAGAACATTTTTCTGTATTCTTGTATCGACCTTGGGGATCCTCAGCCTCCAAAATTTGGGTTTACACAGCCTTGAGTTTAATCCAGAGAAATCCTGGACCCCCTAACAAATCTTCTCAGCTGCCCATTACTGCCAAGAGCATCACCAGCACTCCCAGCACCAGCAGCAACTGTTGAAGGCTAAAAATGTCATTTTTTTCCTAGGAAAGCAGGACCAGGAGGGGAGATTTCCTGGGAGGAATCTTTTTTATTTTTTCCTCTGATAAAAAAGACCCGGTGGCCCAAGCCTGTCCTCCCTGGAAAGGTCAGGCTGCTTTCCAAAAAGGGACTTTTAGGTACTGAAAGGAGTGAGAGGAACTGGCAGCTCTGTGTTCTCAGGCTGAGCTGTGGGAGGTTCTTGGCCTCACCTCCAGCTCTCTCAGAGTTGTTCTCCTCATCAGTGAGAGGAATGGTGGATTTGTCTTTCCAAACAAGCTCTGGGGCTGCTGGTGGATAAAACCAGCACTGGGAGAGAGGAAAGAAACAATGGGAAGGATTCCACTGATTGGTGAATGCAAAAAGAGATTTGATTTTACAAATAAACTGTAGGTTTGTAATGATAAATGAAATTGGATATTGAGAGATGAAAGAAACAATGGGGAAGGAAAACCCCTAAATTCCATAAGAATTAAAAATGAAAAGGGAGGGTTATACATTAGAGGGAAGTCTTTGGTATCAGGTGTGGTGGGGAGTCTGAACCTCTCAAGTACCTCAGCCAATGGGGAAAACCCCCTAAATTCCAGAAGAATTCAAAATTAAAAGACAGGGTTATACATTAGAGGGGAATCTTTGGGAAATCTCTGGGATCAGGTGTTCTGGGGAGTCTGAACCTCTCAAGTGCCTCAAAAATAGGGAAAGAGAGAAGGGAAATGTGGCGGGAAATTGGGATAAAAAGGAGGCTGCATCCTCCAAAAATCTGAGAGACCCCAGGGGATGCCCCATGGCCTCTGCCTTGATTGGAATAAAGCCAAAGGATCCTCTGTCTCCCTTTTGGACATCAGCCTCTGGTGTTTGTGGATGAATTTTCCTAACATCAGTTAAGGATGTTCTCAATATCTAAATTAAGTTCTGTCTCAAGGCCACCTGGACACAAGGATTTGAGGGCCAGTGTGGTATTTTCTTGAAATATTTCCCTTTTCTTGCCCCCTTCACAAGTGCCAATCCCAGTGAAATATTTCCCTTTTCTCCCCCCTTTTCCACAAGTGCCAATCCCAGTGAAATATTGAAATATTTCCCTTTTCTTCCCCCCCTTCTCCACACTGAGAGCTCAGCTGGGTGCACAGGGAGCTGATTAATGCAATCAGCTGGTGTGTAATTAGTGCCCAAAGTGGCTGCTGCTGGCCCCTGGGATCCAATAACCACCCGTGGACCAAATCCAGGATTTTCCCACCCTGTATTTATGGTTAAGAGCCACGAATGATCCTCCAAGCTCAGTTTTGCTGCTCTCTGAGGCCTTTTGAGGGCACACCAAGAGCTCATTGCTCCCTGTCCTGTTTGGGTCACAAAGGCCACACAAAAATGGAGCAACTGTTCCTCAAACCCACTCTGCAATTCCCACTCTTTTCATTTCTTCCCATTATTTTCATTTATTCCCATTATTTTTTTCATTTATTCCCATTATTTTTTTCATTTCTTCCCATTAATTTATTCCCATTATTTTTTTCATTTCTTCCCATTTTTTTTTTTCATTTATCCACTTGGCTTTATTTTTCTTTTTTGTGGTGTGGACAAGAGTTTCATTTGCTGGTGCCATGGGAATCAATACATAATGATAAATTCTCTGTGGCTCAGCAGCTGATTCCCAATCTTTTATCTGAATTACTGCATTGATCCTCGGGAAAAAAAAATGAATTGCAAATAAAAATACAAGACAATTAAATGCTGGGCAATTAGCACTAAGCCTCAAGGTAAAAATGACTTAAATATAAAAGGGAGAGCTCAGTAATCTGCTTTTATTCCTATATTTTTTGGAGGATATCAGTCCTGATGTTAGGGAGAAGAAACAGACTCCTGCCTTGGAGAGAGAAGCTCAGGAAAGTTGCCCTGAAGTCTCATTTTTATTCCAGAGCTACTTTTCCTTGTCCACAGCAGCTTTTTGACGTAAGGGAATGACCTGGAATCATTTCTGGCCTGGCCAAAGTGGCACTGGCAGCCTCAAACTGCAGCCCTGGGTTGTGGCACCCATCAGTGGCAATGTGGTGACAGAAACAGAGGGGAAAACGTCCTCAACTCTGCTCTGGAATGAAAAGATCCAGCCTTACAGGAAAAGGAAAAGAAAAAATTAAAGACCATTAAAAACCATTAAAGACCATTTAAAACCATTAAAGACCATTTAAAGCATTTTTACCTTTTTCAAGTTGAGGAGCAGCAAGAGCCAGGCTCAGTTTGGGGTATCAGGTGAGCCTTCCCCAACACATCCGCTACAAAAATTATTTCATAATAATTATTTTTTTTTTATTTCATAAAGTCTCAGAATGGTTTGAGGTGGGAGAAACCTTAAAGTTCATCCAGTTCCAACCCTTCCACCACCCCAGGGTGATCCAACCTGGCCTTGGACACTTCCAGGGATGGAGCAGCCACAGCTTCTCTGGGCACCCTGTGCCAATCCCACCCCACTCTTATACTGAAATATTTCTTCCCAGTGTCCCACCTAAATATTTCAGTATATTTCACTCAATATACTGAAATATTTCTTCCCAATGTCCCACCTAAATCTAATTTCTCCAGTGCTATTTATTAGCAGAACAGGCTCCTTTTATGCTGGAAATTTGTGTTCACATGGGGAGATAAATGCTGCTGCAAAGCCTCTGTGATCTCAACCAGAATTAAGCACAATTGGGATAAGTAACAAACAAATGTAGGCAATGAAAGAAAATGGATGAAAGCTCTCGAGATAAGAAGTGTCCAGAGGCTCTTCATGTTGGTTTGGGTTTTTTTTGTAAAGAATCAAAGTAAATTGATTGCTTAAAAAAAAGTGTCTTTGACACCATTTTAAGCAGAAAACCAAATCTGAGCTTGATAATCACAGAAGTTTCTACAGGAAATGATTTATGCTCATCCAATCAGAGATTTAAAACATGCCACAAACAAGAATCAAAGCTGCTCCAAATACTCTTCCCAGACACCCAGAAGTGACAAGCTTAAGGCCAAGATTTATCAGGAGAAACTCTTTTTTGGAATCTGTTGTTGCCAACACACACACGTCTGAGAAAGTTGCAATCACAGAGTATTCACAGAAAGCAAAGTGTGTGAAACTGCCACTAAAAAATTCATTTCCAATCAAATGAATGAGCAGCTGAATGGGGCCTGTTTTCCATTTGAAAATGTCATTCATCCCCAAGCAAATTATGTTGTGAAATTGTGCTAATTTTGACCAGAGGGGGATAAAAGAATATTGACAATGATGAGGTGTTCTGCTTTGGCAGCTCTGGAATAATTTCTCTGCTGCGGCTCTGGGAGGTGATTTAAATTGCAATTTATCATCTGAGAGGTTACAAACACCAAGACTGAAGCAAACCTGTTCCCTTTGGAAAGCTGACCAATTTTTACCTAAAAACAGTCGAGGGTTTGTTGGTTTGTTTTTGTTTTTTTTTATCTGCTCCTGGTAAATCAGTGCTTATAAAAACCTCCTCGTGTCTGAGCTGAATGTATGCATGAACCCATCTGCTGGCTCCTTTTTTAGCTGCAAGGGGCTGACATGGGCTGGGACCTGCAAAAAGTCATCTGCAGGATGAGCAGCACCTCACCAGAGTTGGCTGCAGGGGGAATCCATCCTGGGAGAGGCTCTCGAAGGCATTTTGCTTCGAAAATCCAAATATTTTGGGAACATGTCTCCCTTCCTCCACTTTGAAACGTTGAGATGGAATTTGAGGGATGCTTTGTGTGTTTGCTTTGCTTGTGTTGGGCTGTTACTCCTTTCCACAGCCTTTAACCTACAAAATGTGATATTTACACTAAAAAACATGATATTTTTCCTGACCTACATAGCCAGTGTGGCCAAATGCTTCAGTAAAATGGGAAGGGACTGACTTGGCTCAGTCTTTAGTATTAAATAACTGCGGTTTGGGAATCCCACTCTCCCATTTTTCCCTTTTTCCTCCCCTTATTTCTGAGCTTCTCCTTCCCCTCCTCCTGCCCTGAGGACGCACAGCCCCTTCAAAGTTACAGAGGGGGGAAAAAAACCAAAAACCCTTGAAAAGTGCCAAAAATGCTGAGCTAAATGGGATGTGGAGAGGGCAGAGCTGGGGCAGAAGCAGCTCAGGAGAGATTCCCCCAGCAGAGCTTGGGGCTGGTCCCTCCCAGCTCGCTGGATTCATCCCCTGGGGCAGGGAGAAGGGAAAAGTCCCTGCCTGGTGACATTTCCTGTCTCTGGTGCCATCTGTGCCCACCCAAATTTGTGTTGCCTGTCTGGGAGGTGTCGCAGTGTGGCATTTGCTGGGTCCCCAGGATGGAGGGGGAATTGAGAATCTGACTGCATGTTCTTAGAAGGCTATTATATTATATTATATTATATTATATTATAATTATGCTATATTATATTATATATAATGATATAATATAATATAATATCATATATATAATATAATATCATATCATATCATATCATATAGTATCATATATTATATTATATTATATTATATTATATTATATTATATTATATTATATTATATTATATTATATTATATTATATTATATTATATTATATTATATTATATTATATTATATTATGCTATATTAAAACTATACTAAAGAATAGAGAAAGGATACAGACAGAAGTTTACAAAGAATGATAATGAAAACTTGTGACTCCTTCCAGAGTCCCAACACAGCTTGACCATGATTGGTCATTAAGTCAAAGCAATTCTCATGAAAGCAATCAAACAATCACCTGTTGGATAAACAATCTCCAAACACATTCCAAAGCAGCAAAACACAGGAGAAGCAAATCAGATAATTATTGTTTTCCCTTTTCTCTGAGGCTTCTCAGCTTCCCAGGAAGCTGGTGAAGAGATTTTTCAGAAAATGTGACATTGACATCACAGTGCCAGGAAATATTCCCAGGGGGGTTTGCAGGCCATAAACTCCAAAAGGAAAAGCTCTGCTGCCCTTGAGCATCCAAATTAAAAGGTGGAGGTGTGCAGAGATGTGTCCTGGATGTCCCTCCCTGTGTGACAACACCTTCAACCTTGCACAGATCAGGGGACAGAATCATTTTTAGGGAAGGGAGTAGAAAATCTCAGTTCTGCTGCACAGTGGGATTGGGAAATCGAGGAAACAACAAAAAAAAGGAGCTGGGTTTTGTAGAAGTGAGGCAAAACTTTGGCATTTATGGAGCAAATTGTGTGTTGAGTGACTGAAGGTCTGTGATGCATCCTGGAGAGGGATTGAGATGGTTGGGATGCTGCAAGGCACAGCAAAGGGACAACACCTTCAACCTTGCAGAGAGCAGGGAACTGGATCATTTTTAGGGAAGAGAATAGAAAATCTCAGTTCTGCAGCTCAGTGGGGTTGGGAAAACGAGGAATCAAAAAAAAAAAAAAACCCAAAAAAACAAAAATGGAGCTGGGTTTTGAAAAGTAAGGCAAAAGTTTGGCATTTATCGAGCAAATTGTGTGCTGGGAAGGTGTTGAATGCCTGAATGTCTGTGAGGGATCCTGGAGAGGGATTGGGATGGTTGGGATGCTCCAAGGCACAGCAAAGGGACAGCAGGAAGGAGCCACACAAAGGTGTGAATTCAGCCCACACAGCCAGTCCTGCTCATTCCCTCCCAAAATAGGCTCTAAATGCTGTGAATCACCCAATTCCCAATTTAATTCACCAAGTTATTCAAGGGAGGGACAACAACAGAGGAACGTCTGTGCTGGTGAGATACACCAGGCCCCAGATATTGAACCAGGATTTCGAGCAAATTAAACTTTTCTCCCTTTCCTCACTGACAAGGATCTCCAAACAACAGAGTGGCAGGAAATAAAAGCATTTAGCAACACCTCAGTGGTTGTTTTTTCCCAGCCAGCTGCTCGAGCAGGGTTTTGATCTGCCCAGAGGTTACAGCTGACTGGTTGTGCTAATGTCATCTACAAAAAAAAAAAGAAAAAAAAAACCCATCAAAGCAGCTCCTCTGGAAAACACAAACATCCATTTATCCCCTCCTCGTGTCAGGGAATGGCCTGGCTTGGAAAAGACTTCAGAGATTTTTCCTTGTTGAAGGGACATCTTCCACTACCCCGGGTTGTTCCAAACCCCATCCAGCCTGGCCTTGGCCATTTCCAGGGATGGGGGAAAATCCATGCTGGGGCCTCCCCAGCCTCACAGGGAAGGATTCCTCCCCAATATCCCACCTAAAATTCCTCCCCAATATCCCACCTAAAATCCTCCAGTTTGGACAGTGGGGAACAGAGGGTGGGTGAGGGAGTTCTTCCTCCCTCCATGAGGGAAGGCTGGCTGCAGCTTCAGGATTCTCCTGGATCCCACCCTGGCAGCTCCTCAGGGCTGGGACAAGGCCCTGCCTTGCTCCCAGCAGAGCACAGCCCAGCCCAGGAGGATCTCTGTGCTAAAAAATGACTTTGTGGCAACCATGCAACCATGCCTTGCCAAACTGCCTGCCAAAAGCCAGGGATTCACATCCAGCAGCTGGATTTCCACAGGATTTCCCAGGACTTGACTCAGACAAAATCCTTCTCAGGGAAGGATTCCTCCCCAATATCCCACCTAAAATCCTCCAGTTTGGATGGTGGGGAACTGAGGATGGCTGAGGGAAGGCTGGCTGCAGCTTTGGGATTCTCCTGGATCCCAATCCCATCTGGCAGCTCCTCAGGGCTGGGACAAGGCCCTGCCCAGCCCAGGAGGATCTCTGTGCTAAAAAATGACTTTGTGGCAACCATGCCTTGCCAGACCGCCTGCCAAAAGCCAGGGATTCACACCCACCAGCTGGATTTCCACAGGATTTCCCAGGATTTGACTCAGACAAAGTGCTGGGGAGGCCACATGGACTTGCTGCTCCTCTCCATGGGCCCATTAATTAAGGGCTGATCTGAAAGCACCCCATGGCTCTCTCCCGTGGTGCCCGGGCTGTTCAGAGCTGCTGCTGCTCTTCCAGGGCTCCTCCTGAGCTCCCAGAGCCAGGAGCAGCTGCTCCAAAAGGAGCTGGGATGTGGGAGAGCAGCTCCAGCACGTCCCAGCTCGCGGCGCTGCAGCAAATCTGCTTTTTTCACTGCCATCACTCCCCTCTGATTGATCAAACAGCAGCAGCTCCGAGCACTGCGGGGTTTTTTTGGGAATGTTTGGTTCATTCAGAGGCTGAGTCATGCTGGGGAGAGGCAGCTCTGCTGCTGGGGATGGGGAGGAATAAGGGGGAGGCAGAAATATCCCCTTAAAAAGAGCATTTCAGGCCAAAAAAAGGGTAATTTTCCGTGATGGTGCTCCATTTAGGATTATATACTGAGGTAAAAATAAGTCCCTAAATACCAGGCTGGGGCATTTACAGCCTGGGTTTGGAGATATAGATCCCCAGAGCAAGGCAAATCTACATCTGCCACAATTCCAAGCACAAAATCTTCATACTCCTAGATTTTCCTCTCAGTGCTGCTCTTTTTTTCCAAGCCCTCTCACAAAAATCAGACTTTTGGTTGCAATTTTGGGGTAGTCAGGGATCTCTCCCTTCCCTCCTGCAGCAGGGATGCTTCTTTTTTTTTTTTTTTTTTTTTTTTTCTGCTTTTCCCTCCCTTTTCTGCAGTAAAATTGCCTGCAAACCCAAAAGCAGCCGTGATGTCACCTGGGTGGGACTTTCAGGCATCAGGGGCTTGGACATTCCTGCTCTCAACTTCCTTCCCTCCTGTCCTCAGCATGAAATTTCCACTTATCCAGCATTTCCCACCTCTCTCCTCTCCAAATCTATCAGACAGATGCTGCTGGGAGTGAATTCCTAAAAAAAAAAAACTCCAACCCAGCTCCTTCATTTTGGGAAGCTTTGAGCTTAATTAGGCTCGTTCTGCACCTGTCTTGATGACACATGAAGGAAATTAATGGGACCAGCAGCCATTCCAGACTTCCCTGTGGCCTGTGGGAGCTTCCAATTACTTCCAGGATTGGGCTGTGTCGGGGAGAAGAAGAAAGGACTTTAATTATTGACCCTGCTGTGCTGGGGGATGGCCGGGAAATGGAGATTTGGCTGCATGACATGATCAGCACTTGGAGAGGGACGTGGCAAAGGCTCTCAGGAGCAGAAAAATTCCAAGTGTGGAGCCTTCAAAAAAAAAAAAAAAAAATCACAACTGGAAAATGAGCCAAGGCAGAGCTGCAGAAGTTCAGGGGAGAGCTGGTGATGCAAAACCCAGCCCTAAAACAGAGCAGCCACAGCCACACCTGTCCAGGTAAAACTCCTGAATTCCCTCCCCTTGGCTTTCATCCCACACAATTCCACTGACTGTGGTGGATGCACGACCTTGAGGGTGAGAGAGAAGAGGGATGATGTGCAAGAAAGAGCACAGAAGTCGATATTTTTTTTCATCAAAGATGCTTTCCTCCAGTAAAACCCTTTTTCATCAACACAAGAAAAGTATGAAATAAAAAATAAAAGCCAGAGGTTTGTTACTCTGGATTTTTATGGGTATCTGGGGAAGTTTGATGGGAAGCGTTTGGCTGCTGATGCAGCAAGGCCAGAGAGGAGGGGATCAGCCAGATCTCAGTGCAGGCAGGTCTGTGCTCCAGGGCCCTGGGGCTGTTCCCTGCAGGGCAGGGCTCAGGAGGGGGCTCGGGCTCCCAGCCCTGCCTCTGTCGTGCCTCACATCCCCGGGGCTGTCACAGCTCCCAGCCAGGCTGCGTGGGCTGGGCCATATGGAGCCGGGCACAAACATCCCCTCACGGCTGCACTGAGCAGGACTCAGCCTCCTCCTTCCCCCTCCCCGCCCCAGATCTGTCCCTGGGTCAGCTCGTGGTGGCAAATACAAATATTGTATTTGTGGGGTGCCCTGGCAAAGGGAGGAGTGATGAATCTGACTCCATCTTCTCAGAAGGTTAATTTATTATTTTATAATACTGTAATGTATTAAAGAATGCTATACTAAACTATACAAAAGAATGCAGAAAGGATACTTACAGAAGGCTAAAAAAATAATAATGAAAACTCGTGATTTTCCAGAGTCCTGACACAGCTTGGCACTGATTGGCCAAAGAGTGAAAACAACTCACATGAAAGCAATGAAACAATCACCGGCTAATTTATTATTTTATGATCCTATATTATAGTAAAGGATCCTAAACTATACTGTACTAAAGAATACAAAAGGGATACTTATTCAATGCTAAAAAAATAATAATGAAAACTCCTGATTTTCCAGAGTCCTGACACAGCTTGGCCCTGATTGGCCAATGAGTCAAAACAATTGACATTAGAAACCCAATGGAACAATCACCTGTGGGTAAACAATCCCCAAAAACATTCCAAATGAGCAAAACACAGGAGAAGCCAATCAGATAATTATTGTTTTCCTTTTTCTCTGAGGCTTCTCAGCTTCCCAGGAGGAAATCCTGGGCCAAGGGATTTTTCAGAAAATGTGACAGTGTCCCAGCCAGCTTTCCCCGCTCCCTTGGAGCACAGGAGAGTTAAAACCAAAACCAAGACTAGAGCTCTGAGCATCACCTGCACCAGGAAGGCAACTTCACCCTGCACTCCCAAAGCTCCACAGGCCCAAGCTTTGTACCTTTAATTAATTATTGTCATTACCTCCAAATGTGGCTGCCACCTTCTCTCAAAGCTCTGGAGGAAGGTGGAGATGAGACCATTTCCCAAATCCCAGAATGGTTTGGCTTGGGAGGAACCTGGAAGTTCATCTCATTCCAAACCCCCTCCTATGGTCAGGAATACCTAAACCAAGATTCTCCACTCCCTGTCCACAAACACCTCCAGGGATAGAGCAGATTCCTAATTGCAATAATAGATCCCATTCTGCATATCCCAGTTCCCAGGTTCTCCCTTCCCTCCTGGAACAGAGAGAAAATGTTTCCATTTTTTGGGCTTTTTTTGGCTGGAATGGAGCTGGTCTCTCAGCACATGGAGCTGGAGGAAGAAGGATAAGGAGAAAGAAAAGTAGGAGAAGGAAAAGGAGGAGAAGAAGAAGGAGAAAGAAAAGGAGAAGGAAAAAGAGGAGAAGAAGAAGAAGGAGAAAGAAAAGGAGAAGGAGGAGAAGGAAAAAGAGGAGAAGAAGAAGGAGAAAGAAAAGGAGAAGGAGGAGAAGGAAAAAGAGGAGAAGAAGAAGGAGAAAGAAAAGGAGAAGGAGGAGAAGGAAAAAGAGGAGAAGAAGAAGGAGAAAGAAAAGGAGAAGGAGGAGAAGGAAAAAGAGGAGAAGAAGAAGGAGAAAGAAAAGGAGAAGGAGGAGAAGGAAAAAGAGGAGAAGAAGAAGGAGAAAGAAAAGGAGAAGGCGGAGAAGAAGAAGGAGAAAGAAAAGGGGACGAGGAGAAGGAGAAGGAGGAGAAGGAAAAGGGGAAGGAGGAGAAGGAAAAAGAGGAAAAGGAGAAGGAGGAGAAGGAGAAAGAGAAGTAGAAGAAGGAGAAGGAAAAGGAGAAGAAGAAGAAATGACACAGGGGATGTTCAGAGCCCATCCTGGCTGAACACCTGACGATGGAATGTGCAAAATTAATTGCTTGTTTTCCTTTGCTTTTCTGGCTTTTGCTGTACCTATTAAACCATCTCTAACTCATCCCACGAGTTTTCTCACCTCTCCTCCTCCACCTCATCCCACCCTGGGGGCCGAGCTGAGTTTCTGCCTGGGGTTAAACCACGCTGTGTTTTTTGGAGCCACACAAAAACAATGAAGGCTGGGAGGGTCTGTAGGTGGATGTGACATGTGAAGGACAATTTCACTCAATCCTCCAGCTGAATGATGGCTCTTTGGGTAATTAGCAGCAGATATTTTTAACCAGATTGGTCCCTCTGGCTGAGGGCAACTGTGAGGTTGAAATCAATCCTGTACAAGCGTATATTATATTAATTTGAGAGATCTTTGTCTCTGTGGACAAAAGCCCCAATGTCTTCCTGTGAGCATTGTGATGATGAGACCATTAATATTAGATAATTATGGCTTTGAAAGATTAAATGAAAAACGGTGGTGAGGAGGAAAAGGCATCATGTTAAATAAAACTGCTGCACATGTAGGCTGCTAATGCTCCTCTGTTGACAGATTCAGAGTGAAACAATCAAAGCAAGGAGAAGGGAGAGGTGGCCTCTGTGTCTGTCCAAAGAGACAGAGGTGCAGCTGTGAGGCAGGGAAAACAGAGTTAATCACACAGAAAAGGCATTTCACTGATCCCCAGCAGAAATTCAGCCCCTTTTTTCCACTGCTGCTGATCCTCAGAGCCTCCTCTGAGCAGGGCATGCTCAGGGTTTGGATTTGCACCAGACACAGAATCTTCCTCTGAAGGACCTGGGGGGAGCATCTGTGGTAGGGAATATCACAGGTATTCAATCTCTCTGAGATGGGAAGAACCCCCAGGGATCATCAATCCCTGTGCCTGGGAGTGGTGTCCAAATCCTCCCGGAGCTCTGGGAGCCTTGGGTTGTGACCATTCCCTGGGGAATGAAACTTTTCCTGATGTCCAACCTAATCCTCCCCTGCAGGGCTCCATTCTCCCTCCAGCCCTGTCCTGGTCAAGCTGGGCAAGCCTTGGAACCAGAGCCCAACACTGAATTTGAGACAAAGCACCTGAAACTCCAAACAAGAGCCTGACCAACCCCCAGAGCCGTGGGGGTGAAGGGAGGATGAGGAGGTGGCTCTGGATGAGGCTGAGGCAGGAAGGAGAATTTTCACAGCGAGGAGCAGGAGCACAGCCCTGCCCACAGCTCCTCTCCTCACCCAGAGCTTGGCAGAGGGAGAGTAAAGCTTGAAAAATAAAATAAAATAAAATAAAATAAAATAAAATAAAATAATAAACAATGTCCCCCCTTGCTTTAAGTATCCTTCATCCCCTTTCTCTCCTGACCAAATCTCAGGACTTCAGCTGCTCACAGTGACCCTGAGATGTGTTAGAAAGTCTCTTTTTCCCAGCACAGCAGTTGAAAAAGGAGTCAGAGCTCTTCAGTTTTCATTCTCAAGGTTGTTTATTGTTTCTTATCTATAAAATTCTTTCTCCTGTCCTGAGGTCTGCTCAGCAGGACAGTTCCAGGCACTCTGCCTGCCCCAGGGCGGTGTTACCTTTTATACTAAAAACTACCTGTACAATATTTACAATTACTTTCCAATACCCATCACCTGTGTTAGACACTGAGCTTCTACTCTAAACCAATCCCAAAGTGCCGCCATCACAGCAGAAGATGGAGGCCAAGGAGAAGGAGAAAGGCTGGACATGCTCAGATCCCTCCATCTTGCCCCCTGAACCCCCATTCTAAAAACCCCAAAATCTATTTTTTCACCCTGTGATACATTCACTATCTAATTCTAGTTAAACTTTTGAGGCTTGTAATTCCTCATACAAGGTTGGTGATTGTTTTTTCCAAGGGCTCAATCAAAGGCACAGGGGTCTGGGGCTCTGTGCCAGGGTCTCTGAGCCAGAGGGGTGTCCTGGGTTCTGACACCAAAGTGGCTCTGCTGCCTTGGATGGCTCCACACCCCACAGCGAGGCCCCAGACATCCCTGGCATGGCCAAATTCCTTCCCTGCAATCCCAGATTTGTTCAGGGTTGTTGCCTGGCTCCCCCTGGATGTGCCCAAACTCGGTAAAATCCTCACTTCAAAGAGGCCCAGACCAACCTGTCCACACCTGTGTCTTTTGCCAGCACAGGGCAGGATTTTAATTGCCAGCCCAGCCCCATTCCAGAGGCAGCTTTTCCTCCTTTTCCCTCCCTTTTTTTTTTTTTTTTTTTTTTTTGGCTCTCTCTGGCGGAATTTTATGAATACAAAAACATTTCCAGTGTGTAATAAGCAGAATCCTCTCAGAGCAAATCTGACAGGCACTGAAGGTGTCTTAATGGAGGCATTATTTCAAATGCTGCCTTCTGTTTGAGGGCTGGCAAGCAGAGGGAAGCAGAATTACAGGGTGCTGGGGACACTGTGCAGCTGCCCTTCCTTCCCACCTCTCCTATCCAGATTATTTTCCCTCTGTGACTTTTATAATCTTGCTCTGATCTGGATCTGAGCAAAAATTTGTGACCCTTTGATGAGCAAGGTAAAAGAGTTTGTGTGTGCTAAATTCATTTTCTTCTCCTTTAAAAAAAAAAAAAGTTCTTAAATAAGGCTCAACCAAATCCTTTAAGCCAGTTGCTTTTATCTATTTTTATATGGAATTTAAGGATTTGTGTCTTTTTTTTCCCCACCTCCCTGTCGGTTCCTTTTTGATTGAATTACATCAGGAGCTGGGAGTTGCAGCATTCACTGGGGCTGTAGTAAAACTCCAAAATCACAGAAGCTGTGACAATTTCAGTGGGTGAGGACGCAAAATCCTCCTTCGCCCTCCTCATCATTAATATTTCAGTGCACATTTGGCTTCCAGGCCGCATTTTTTCCAGCCAGGAATGCCCAGCCTACCCATGGCCAGCCATTCCTTCACCCCTGGATGGAGAAAATTCCGTTTTGTAACAGATTTTGGAGCTCCATCAATTGGGCAAAGCTCCTCCCTTGAGGAAGATTATGTCAACAGATTCTCATCAAGGCCCTAATTATAATAATTAGAGCAGGATGATTTGGAGTTAACAAGCATAGAGGAACCACTTCCTTCTCCTCATCTTCCTCACCCAGCAGCCTCCATCAGAGAGGATCCTTCTCCTTCTTCTCCTTCTCCTTCTCCTTCTCCTCCTCTCCAAAAGAAAAAAAGGAAAAATCTCCAAACTAAACTAAAAAAGCACCTTTTCTCCATTAAGGTTATTGATGGTCTCAGACCACAGCAAGATCAAAGAGAGAGGGGGAAAAAGCTGCAGCTAATTAAAGAAATGACCAAAGATGAGACAAAAATCAGGAGAGAAGACAAAAGCCTGACAGAGATGGGGACAAAGCCAAGCCCAGCTCACAGAGGGCAAAGCCTTTGCAGGGAGCAAACACTGGGCTGACAACAAAATCTCAGCCTAAACCTTGTCCTAGGGTTAAGCTAAGCCCTAAATCCTAAATCCTGCACCAGGAGAAGCTTGGGCTAGCAGGGAATGCGACAATTCCAGATCCAAAGGCTGCTCCAGTGCTCACCAATAATCACAAGTTCAGCCTCCCCTGCCCTCAGAGCTGCTTTATCCACCCCTGCTTTGGGGTCCCACATTTCCAGAGGGGTTTGGGAGGTGCCAGGAGAACCCCACTGCGAGGTAATTGTGCTTTTAGGGCCGTTTGTTCAAGGTTTGGCTCTTTCAGAGGTGCCAAAAAAGCTCCTGTCACGTCAGAGAAAAGCAGGACAGGGAACATTGTGTCCCTGCAGTGCTCTGGGGGCTGTCTGAGGATCAGCAGAACAAGATGAGGATGAGGACAAGGCTGCTTCAAGGTGTTTGTGACTCCTGGCTATTGGCAAACACTGGCACGTCCCTCTTGAAATAAATCCATCTCACACACAGCTGCTCTCACACATGGATAAACCTGCACAAATGCTCAGAGAAATTCAAATTAGGGGAAAGGCTTTATTGACATGACAGGCACTACAAGCACTGCCAAAACACGAGAGGAGAAACCTGGCAGGGGGAGATAGGATTCAGCAGCCAGGCTGAACGTGCAGCCCCTCACCTGCCTTGGGAATGGGGGGAAATGGCAGAAAAAGGGGGCAAAAATGGTAGAAAAGGGGGAAAATGGCAAAAAAAGGGGAGAAATGGCAGAAAAAGGGGGGAAAATGGGAGAAAAGGGGGGAAAATGGGAGAAAAAGGGGGGGAAATAGCAGAAAAAGGGGAAAATGGCAGAAAAGGGGGAGGATAGCAGAAAAGGGGGGGAAATGGGAGAAAAAGTGGGGAAATGGCAGAAAAGGTGGGGGAAATGGCAGAAAATGGGGAAAATGGCAGAAAATGGGGAAAATGGCAGAAAAGGAGGGGGAAATAGCAGAAAAGGGGGGGAAATGGGAGAAAAAGTGTGGAAATGGCAGAAAAGGGGGGGAGTGGCAGAAAAGGGGGGGAGTGGCAGAAAAAAGGGGGGGGAATGGCAGGAAAAGGGGGAAATGGGAGAAAAAGTGGGGAAATGGCAGAAAGGGGTGGAAAATGGTAGAAAAAGTGGGGGAAGTGGCAGAAAAGGGGGGAAATGGTAGAAGAAGCGGGTAAAATGGCAGAAAGACTGGGAAAAGCAGCCCTGAGTCGCTCCCTGTGCCAGGGTGAGCTGGGGCAGAGCCCTGCTCCCCTCATCCCTGGCACCCACTGGGTATCCCATGCCAAAGGCACCTTTCCTTGTTCTGGAATGCTCTTTCCTGCCTCCAGCACACCCCTCCCTGCCCTGGGGTGTGTTTGCTCCTCAGCTATCACACATTCCTGTCTGCCCCTGCTGCCTCTGCAGCCAGAGCCTCTCCAAACCTTGGCCAGAGCTGCTGCCAAAGGGGCACCCATGGGTTCCGCCCTCTCAGCAAGGTCTGCACCCAGCTGAGAGCAACATTTTGGGAGGGTTGAGGTGCTCCAGGCTGTGGGAGGCGCGGGTGGGAAGGGTCCAGCAGCTCAGGAGTGAATCACCCAGGAATGGGATGGAATTTGCCCCCGGGCTCTGAGGGAGCAGCTGAAGGAATCCTCCCTAAGGGACCTTGGCAAGGGAAAGGAGGGCAAAGCCAGGAGTTCAGGGAATGTGCTGCTGCCCACCTGCATGGAAACGTCCCCCCAGATCAGTCCTGAGTCCCTGCAAACACCAGGCTGGAGGAGCCCTGTGCTGCCTCCTGAGCCCCAGGAGATTCATGGATGAGCAGGGGAACCCCGAGGGTGCCTTTGCTGACCCCTCCAGCTCCACATCAACATGAAAATTCCTGGATTGGGTCAGGCTGGGAGCCCTTTGAGGCATTTTTTCATCCCAAAATGCCATCAAGTACCATGGAACTCAACATGTAAACTGTTATTCCATGGGTTGTGGAGAGCAGGGAGCAAAACGAAGCCAAGAGATTTCATCTGGAGTTGAGTGGAAGGTGTCCCTGCCATGGTCCCTTCCAACCCCAGCCAGTCTGGGATTGTGATTCTCTCCCAATTCCAGCTCAGCACAGCAGCACAAGGGGAGCATTTGATGCTGCAAGGAACAACATCCACTTCTACCTGCTCTGCTGAGGTGGAATTGAAATGAAATGCTGGATAAAAATCCCTTATAAGAGCTGAAATGAGGGATGTGGGACTCCAGACAGCTCTCCAAAATGCAGTTTATTGAATCCAAGGTGTCACAGCAGTCCAGGGTCGTGGGTGACAGAGCTGTGCCTACACTGTCAGCTCCAGCTGCAGGCAGGCCTGGAGACCCTGAGTTTAGGTTACAATGCATTCTATCCTTTTCTTTTGGTCACAATGCATTCTATCCTTTTCTTTTAGGTACAATGCATTCTATCCTTTTCTTTTGGTCACAATGCATTCTATCCTTTTCTTTTGGCTACATTACATTCTATACTGTTGTTTGCTGAGCATCTCCATACAGTAGAACCAATCTATACCTTCACTTTTACCTCTAGCCTATCATAACTCCTGTAATTTCCATATTCATGTTACTGTTCTCCAATCACTCAAAGTCAGTACATTACAGTTGAAGCTCAAAGTTGGTTTTCAGTTTTCTTGCAGTGGAAAATTCTGAGACCTTTTTTCTATTTGCCACATTTGCTGCCTTGTTTGCCTGTGCTCTCTTTGTGCTTGGCAAAAACATCTTGTTTGGGGTGGGTTTATCCTTTGCTCTAAGCCATAAAAACCCCTTCTAACCAACACACCCTTTGCCTCCTTGGTTATCCAGCGAGACTGGCTCAGCAATTCTTTTCTTCTAGATCAAAACTTGCTTCCATCTCTACTCCTTCTTCAGATTGTACGTTCAAAAATCTTTCTGCCAAGCACACACATCTGTGGGACTTTCTTGTCAAACTCTCCTCCTTCCCAACACCACCTCCATTCCCATGGGAAGGGCTGAGTTCGAGGAGCTTGTGTTGCCTTGGCTGATTGCAATTACACCATGTGCTGGCTGGCTGGAAATAAAATGAAATTGCAACAGAGTTCCAGCTTTAATTGAAATTTCCTGGGATCTGTTATTACATGGCAGTGATTGTTCTGCAGCACTAATGAGCCTTTGCTCAGATGATTATCCAAGTGTCTCTCCAGTCGCTATTTCATTATTGTATTATTAATGATCAGATAGGATTGTCACAGCTGAGATGAAACCTGAACATCAGAGCACACAGACACTGCCTTGACACATCCCCTGCACTGCTGCTGCACCAGCACAACGTGAATACCAATTTTTTGGGGGGGGTGGGAGAAGGGTTGGGTGTTTATTGGTGCTTTGCTGTGTTATTCTGCAGGAATTCTGCCAGCCCGATGATATTTTTGGATAGTTGGGAAGATTGGTGCTCTCCGGGCTTTGTCTTTCAAGTCTTTGGTTATTTCTTGGTTTGGTCATTGAAGGATGATGAATTTTATTTGGTCATTCAGTGGAACAAGGGCTGTCACCCTAATCCCCTTCTCTTGCCCTGTTAAAGGGTTTTTCTGGGCATGGTGGCTTTTTGTTTCGTGGTGTTCTGGGATGGGGAGACCCTACAGAGCGCAGGGGTCACTCCTTTGCTTTGGGTCCATCAGAGACCCAGCAGTGGGACAAGGGGAAACTGGATGCAGCCTGAAGTGGTGACACAGCCCAGGGGTCACTGTGCCCTTCCAGCAGCAGCTCTGCCCCCAAAATCCACTCCTGGAGGCAGGGAAAAGCTGCTTCCCACAGCAGCTGGGGCTGCACCCACCCCCGGGGCTGCAGAGGGGGCTGAATTCCTGCCAAGCAACAGAAATGTGGGCTGGGGAACAGCTCCTAAATATTAAAGTTCTTTCAGTGATTAATCCAGGAAACTCAGACGGTCACGGGGAGTCCTGGAGGCTCTGATATCCACGAGGAAATGGGAAGTTCTGCTTTTGCCGGGTTGTATTGTTTTGGAATTTTTTTTTTTTCCTCCCTAATTTCACAGGCTGCTTTTTGCTGGCCGAAATCTCTTCTCTATCCCAGTGACTTCAGATGTAAAAAAGGGAGCAAAAGTTCAATGCTGGAGCTGGGTGACATTTCAGTTTCCTTGTGAAATGTATCCAGAACCAGAAAAGGAACAGTTTGAAACCAGCGGGAAGCAGCTACAGAAATCAGGATGAGTTGAGGGAAGGTTTGCAGTCAGCAGAAGAATCTGTAAAAAATTCAGGACTGCCAAGAATTTATTTATTTTTGTCACCGCAATCACTTTTAACTTCTTCTCTTAAATTATTTTTTTTTTTTATTCTGCTGCTCCTACTTAATCCAAATGTGGTGTTAACCCATGAGTGAAAGACAACAGCTCCCTTGGGGCTGCCTGAGTGCTTCAGCCTCTATTAATTTTTTACTGGGGCTTTGCTGCCCAAGATCCTGAGCGTGCCTTGGTAATTGGGCCAAAAAAAAAAAAAAGCTGATTTCCATAATATTTGGATTTATTTGGAATAAATATTCCAATATTTGGTTAACCTTCTCCACCCAGCACTGCAGGAAGTTCTGGTGTCTTTGTGGAGGAAAATCCACTGGGTAAGTGCTTGCTGTTGTTCTTAGTGCTGGGAAAAGACAATCGAAATGTCCAGGAATCATTTCCATAAAATGCTTGCAGAAACTCCTGCTCTTCTTCCCCTCCTTTCTCACAATCACAGCACACACCATTAGATCATTATGGTCTATCAATTTGTCAGATTTCAGCAATTTCTTCCTTTAAGGCTCCGGGATGAGAAGCCACTAAAAAGGCCTAAAACTGGAGAGAAATCATTTCGCAAAAACAATTGCTCCATTTGGGTGTCAAAACACACAATATTCTCCTGCTTGGAAAGAACATTTGCTAAAAAATCATCCCCCTCAGCAGCAATCCTTCCCCCCTGTGATTCTGGCACTTTGTGGTCATGGATAACTTTCCTGGGAGTGATAACAGAGCTTTAATTTCTGTTGTTTGATTTTTTTGAGAGGCTCCAACTTAAATCCTCGCCCGTTTCAGAACATTCCTGTAAATTTATTTATCCTGCATATATTATTATAATATTTTAAATTTTTAACTTATTTTGTACTGTTATGTTACTATACTAGATTTTAAAATAATTTTGTTTATATAGTTTTTTATTTATTTAATAGATTAAAGATGATATTTTATTTAATGTACACACAGATTTGCTGGGAGCTGGCCGAGATTGGACAAGGAGATTTCAGCAGCCGCAAAATCCACATCCTGGGAGGAAAAAGACTCCAAGGAGAGCTCAGAGCCCTTTCCAGAACCAGATAAGAAGCCTCAGCTTCTCCATGTTTTGCTCCTCTGGAATGTGATTTGGAGAATTGTTTACCCAGCGTGTGAATTGTTTTAACTTAACGACCAATCCCAGTCCAGCTGTGCTGGGACTCTGGTCAGTAATGAGTTTTTATTGTTCATTCTTGTTTCAGCCTTCTGATGTCTCCTTTGTCTTTCTTTAGTATAGTTTTAGTACAGCATTTTCATACAATATAATAAATACAAGCATAATACAATACAATATAATTACAATACAATATATAATGTAATATAATATAATATAACATAATATAACATAATATAATATAACGTAATATAATATAACATAATATAATATAACATAACATAATATAATATAATAATCTCATTCTTGTTTCAGCCTTCTGATGTCTCCTTTCTTTAGTATAGTTTTAGTATATTATTTTAATACAATATAATGTAATATAATGTAATATAATACAATGTAATATAATGTAGTATAATATAATGTAATATAATGTAGTATAATATAATGTAATATAATATAATATAATGTAATGTAAAATAATATAATATATAAATCTCATTCTTGTTTTAGCCTTCTGATGTCTCCTTTCTTTAGTATAGTTTTAGTATATTAATAATATAATATAATATAATATAATATAATATAATATAATATAATATAATATAATATAATATAATATAATATAATATAATATAATATAATATATATCAGCCTTCTGAGAACCTGGAGTCAATTCTCATCTCTCACCTCATCCTGGGGACCCTCACAATGCCCCAAACTTTGGTGACCAAGCCTGGATTTGGGCTCCCAAGCCTCCCCTTTGAGCCGCGGGGCAGCTCCTGCCATGCCCAGGGGCTGTGGGATTCCTCCAGCACCAAATGAAGACGTGATGAGGAGACAATCCTGAATTAAATCCTGGCCCAGGCTGACTCCCAGAGGAGTCAGAGCAGAGCAGCCCTGATCCGTGACTCGAGCCAAATTTGCTTTTTCCAGTTCTCCAGGCTATTCCCTGCAGCCCCAGGCCATTAGCAAGCCGTGCTGGCAGCTCAGGGAAGACAAAAAGGTCCCTGTAGCTCCCATCTGCCCCAGCAGCAAGGATGAGCTGATTATGTTCTACATTCAATCACCAGAAAGAATCAATCTGTAATTAAGAGACTCCTCTCCCACCCCTCTGTCAGGTTTTTGCCTCTTCTCCCCTTCCACCCCCAGCAAACCTTCCAGCACCGAGTCAATTTAATGAGATTTCTCAGTAACAAATGACCAGTTTGTAATAATTATATTTTCTTCTGCAATTGCTGTAGAAATGATTTAAAGCAGAGAAGGCTCCAATTTATTACGCATCAGATTTTCTGCAGTGAACTTTTAACTACGAGAAGAGCCTGGAGACTGAGGGAGCTCTCCTCCCCCACCCTGGGCCCTGAAATATTGATGGTTTGGAGACCAAGATTTGGCTCCTTGATGAAAATAAATGAACCCTGTGTCAGGCAGGGCCCAAGCTGCGCTTTCTACCCTTTCATCAAGGCTTGTGGAGAGGGGAGTGGGGTAAGAAGTGGTGCAGGGAACCACAAACCCATCCTTAAGCTGTTCCATCTTTTCCGTATTTGTAGGTGAAGGTTTCACTGCTGTCAGGCTGTCAGGGAAAACCCAGAATGAAGGAGCTCAGCTGGGGAGGTCCTGGGCTGACAGGGATGCTGAGAACACAACTTTCATCCCGAAAACATCAAACTGTGGCTCCTAAAAAAAACAAAAATAAGGGCATCAAATCCTGGCTCCTCGGAAAACCAAAATCCTGCTTCAGCCCTGAAATATTGATGGCTTGGAGATCAAGATTTGGCTCCTTGATGAAAATAAATGAACCCTGTGTCAGGCAGGGCCCAGCTGCGCTTTCTACGCTTTTATCAAGGCTTGCGGAGAGGGGAGTGGGGTAAGAAGTGGTGAAAGGGAAAACAAACCCATCCTTAAGCTGTTCCATCTTTTTCATATCTGCAGGTGAAGCTTCAATTGCTGCAGCCCTCACAGGCTGTCGGGGAAAATCCAGAATGAAGGAGCTCAGCTGGGGAAGCCCTGGCCTGACAGGGATGCTGAGAACACAACTTTCATCCTGAAAAGCATCAAATCGTGGCTCCTAAACCTTGGAAAACCAAAATCCTGCTTCAGCTGTGCTCCCAGGTGTTTGCAGCTCATCATTTGACTGAATTTAGGGAGGAAGGAGAGGATTTATTTCTCTCAGGAGCCTCCACACTGACAACATTCCCTGCCCGCTGGTGTATCACAATCTTGGCTTTCCACCCTGCCATCCCAATTAAACAAAATTAAATTAATTAAATTACACGTTCCAATTAAGTGCCCAGGCAGAAAGGGACCTCTGAGAGGTCTGAAATCTCCTCAATTTTTCTTTTTTTTTTTTTTTTTTCACCAACTTGCCACCTGGGCTTGAGAGAGAACATCTGGGGGAGGCTTAGAACAGCATCCCAGCTCCAATCCCTCATTGGAAACTCTCTTTATTGGCTTTGATAAACCACAGCTCTCAAGTCCTGCAATGATTTCTGCTCTAGAAAGGCACCACAGCCAAATGAGTTCTTTAAAGCTCAGGAAGAAGTGAGAGTTCAAAACTTTTGCCGACGATTGCACTGTCTCAGCAGCTCCCTAATTAATGGGAGTTTCATCCCATTTTGTACCTGGAGAGCAGCAGCAACAGAGCAGAAAGTACAGAAAGTTTAAAATTCTCTGTAAAGTTTAAAATTCTCTGTAACCAGGGTTCCAAAAGGCACAATTTGATTTTTTTTTTTCTCTCATTAATACCAGTGAAAGGCACTGCCAGGGGTTTTAACCTGCACCTTGTTTACCCAGGGCTGTGGAAATCCAGCTTCCCTCTCAAAGCACACTTGTTACACCAAGCTCCAGCCAGCCTAAAAAGCTTGTTAATTTAATTAATTATCCCTGCTAAATGGGCCCCTGAGGGCTCCCAGAGGTAAAATTCATCTTGGCAGGGAAACAACAGAACTGACAGGAGCATCTGCCAGGCAGAGAATTACAGTGCCCACCTCAAGATGCTCAATGGAGCAGCAGCCAGGTGTCCCTGCTCCTTCCCTCACTGCTTCTGCAGCAAAAATACCAAAAATTCTACTTTTGTGTGGTCACATCCGCCGTTTGCCAGCTCTGTGTACATTCACACGCTCGAAAATCGGAATTTTTTGCATGTCTGGCTTGAAAATTTCTGTACAAAATCACGTTCTGTTGGGGTATTTAAAAAGCAAATAAATTTTTGTTTTTTAATGAGATAAACTCAGTTCCATGCAGGGAAAGGGATTGGGGGGTTCATCCAGCAGTTGTCAGGAGCTGAGGGATGAAAGTGATTCTTGTTTGGGCCAATTTGGGGCAATCACCAGGGAGGGAGAGGAGTAGATCAGGTGAATGCCAGCCCCTTCAGGGAAGCTTTGCCAATATTTGGGAGCTGAGGATCCCAAATATTGGCAGAGCCTTGGCAAGGTCATTTTCCACATTATCTGCAAAGACCTTGGCTTCTTTACCTGGAGAAAGGTGCCAGAGATACCCCAAAGGGCCCTATTTTATTGCTTTTCCTCACACTCCATCTCCACTTTGCTCATTTGAATTTAATTTTAATTAAATTCAAAATTCAAAATTCAAATTAAATTAATTTTAAATTTAAAATTTAAGTAATATTTTAATTTTTTTATTTATTTATTTTAAATCTGATGTATTTATTTTTATATTTATTTACTTTAAATTAAAAAATTATTAATAATTCAAAATTTATATTTATTTATTTTAAATTTTATTTATTTTATATTTATTTATTTTTAGCCTATTTATTTTTATTTATTTTATTACTAATATATTTTATTATTTATTATTATTAACTTTTCATTCTTACAATCTTTTTATTATTATATATTTTACTTTTTAATTTTTTGTTTTATTTTATTTTTATTTATTTATTAAATACATTTTTATTTATTTAATATTTTTAATTTAATTTATGGAATTAATTTTTTTTTTAACCTCTGACAAAAGAAGACACAAAATTGTCCAACAATGCAAACATTTTAACAAATCCTGGCTCCCTGTTATCCTTTAAAACCCTAAAAAACGTCCTCTGACCTCAGTCTTGCTGTCATCTGAGATTTCCTCATTAATAATTTCATCTTTTTTAGCACCAACCCCTCCATGGCTGCAGTGGAACTTCCACTTCAGCAAGCCAGGAGCCCAACTGCAAATGAGTGATTATCCCCAGCTTAACAAGCAAGAGGACAAACAATAAAAGAGCAAGGATAATGCATCACCAAATGTACTTTGTTCATTTATTTGACAACTGCGGTTTAGTTGTAATTAATTATGATAATACTTCATGGCACACCAGTCCATGTTCTGCAGGGTAATTTGTTCAAGGCTCAGGAACACCAGGCCTGCCCCCCAGCCTTGTGCTGCTAAATTTTATCAGTGCAGGGGGAAAAAAAATCTGATTTTTTGGGGGTGAGCACAGAGGACACTGTGGAAGGAGGGCAAAAATTAAAAATTGCCCTGGGAAATCTGTCAGGGTTCCAAGGATAGGGGGGATGGCAGCTCTGTGTTGGATATTTGAATTAAATGTGAGGGTTTATATGAAATAAATGTGAGGGTTTATTTGAATTAAATGTGAGGGTTTGCACAAATCTCTGTCCCTGGAAAGCCAACACGAAGCCAGTGCTGCTGCCACCCTCGTGCCATGCATTTGTAACTCAGGAGATGAAATTCCTGCCCAAATCTGACTCCTGGCACAGCCCAAGGGCTCAACCTCATTTTCTTCTCTATCCCAGAATTTTGTGGCTGTTGCCATTTGGTCTTACAGTTTTTTGGATTTTATCCCTGCACCACTCACGGATACAAAGGGAAAAAAAATAAAAATCTGAGGCAAAGCTGCCTTCAGAAAATGTGAATTAACTGCAGGTCAAAGAGAAATGGGAGGGATTTGCTGAGCAATCAGTTCAGGATCCTTCTGTTTAATTATCAAATTCTTTAATGACCCTTCCAATGAGCTGCAGCAGCGTGGGTGTAGCCTTCAGAAAGTCACCATGGATTACACAGAAATCCTCTGCTCGCAAAGCCCCGGGAGACCCGGGGCAGCTCCGCAGGACCCACAAAAACCCCACACAAATGCCAAAAGTGGTGCCTGGAATGAAGCACCAGCTGGAATGTTTGGGATTTCTGCAGCAAGCAGGGCCCTGCCTCAGACTCTGCTGGAATTTTGGAGTGACCTCGATGAGGCCCTGATTCTCCTTCCCCCCCTCAGCACAATTCCTTTCCTTCACTTCTCCTGCCCAAATTTTCCTGAAGGTCCTTTATGGTGGACCTGGGGAGCCCTGAGCTGTTCCCAAGCCACAATTAATGAATAAATAGACTCAGATTTTGGTGGAGCAGAGTGATCAGGCTTCAGCAGGGATAACAATATCCAAATTATCAGGTGAAAGCCTTCTGGAAAAGCAATTAGATAATAACAAACCTGTGCCAGAGTCATCAAAGACTTTTCATGCTGGGCTAGAAAATCAGGACCCAAGAATGAATGGGACTGGATTGGATTAAATAAAAGAAATGTTCCAACCTCCTCACCAGCTCCTACGTGGAACTGGAGCTTTGCAGAGCTTTGAAAAAGCAATCACAGCGTTTTGTTTCACAATTTCCTTCATTCCTCCCAGATTTTGGAATAAAAGCACGAAACAGAATTCACCTCAGTCCACCTTCGACCCCCCAAGAGTTTCTGCTTTGTTGCATTTTCCAGGAATTTATCTGAAGAAAAAGCTGCAAGGTAGAAGAGGCCACCAGGGGATTTTTCCTATGAAAAGCACTGGAAAATTCTAAGAAAGAACATGGAAAAGTGTCACTCGGAAGTTGTGCAGGATGGGGATACAGATGAGAGAACAGGAAATAAATCCTGCAAGGGCTGGAAGGACAAATCCATCAGCACTCAGTGCCTGCCCAGAGATCCCCAAAATACTGCAAATATTTAAAGCAAAACCAGAAAAATAGAGACAAAAGCATTTCCAACCCTTCCTGTGCCACTGGAGATGTTCTGATTCCTGCTCTGCCTCCCTCCCCTCGCAGCAGCTGAGTAGCCTGAGCATGGATTTGGGGTTAAAAATCGAAGTTTTGGGTGGTTTGGGGAAAGGGAGGAACCCAAGGATGGATTTGGGGTTAAAAATTGAGATTTGGGGTGGTTGGAGGAAAGGGAGCAGCCTGAGGATGGATTTGGGGTTAAAAATCAAGGTTTGGGGTGGTTTGGGGAAAGAGAGGAGCCTGAGGATGGATTTGGGGTTAAAAATCAAGGTTTGGGGTGCTTTGAGGAAAGGGAGGAGCTGTGCAAGGAGCCAGACTGGTCTGTAAGGGATTCCTGCTCAGACTGGGAGCAGAGTTCACCCTCCCTGATGGATCCAGGAGGAGATCCTGGAACAGAGGAGGCTCCTGGAGGGCAGTGCCAGCCAAAACGGGCTCTTTTACAACTTAATTGGTGCAGAACTCTGAATTTTTAACGGGGAAAAATCCCGAGATTTTGATTCCTCCACCGTGGCTTTCCCCATTTCCAGTGACAAGGAAACTCTCTGGCATCTCTCAGTGCAGCCCAAAGAGAACCCAAATAAACACAGCAGGGCATCCCAAACTCCCCAGCAGTGGGAAGCAGCTTAAGAATGAAATGAGGATCACAAGCAGGGCAGGGCTGGAGCTTAGACCCAACCACCCAAGCCAAGCCCAAAATGTGAGCTCAGCTCAATTTTTCACTTGGCTCTGCCGCCGTCTCCCTTTTGATTTCCCAAGCAGCTGTGATGATTAATATCAAAGTTATTGCACTGCTGACATTCAAACCAGGCAATTTCAGTGGCTGGAATGAACCTGGATGAAAAAAGGAAGGTGGTGGGGTCAGCTCTGTGCCAGTCCAGGCTCTTTTGCTGTTTACACTCATCCAGAGCAGAGCTGAACGTGCGGAGAACACACAGGAAATATCAGCTCTGCTCACAGGCTTTGGATTAAAGATAAAAGCTGAATATTTATCTTCCCTGCCAGGCTCTGAGCTCCACAGGTCCATTAGCTCAGGGCAGGGAATAAGGAATGCTGTGGATTTAGGATCCCAAGCCTTTTGGGTGCATCTCCCTTCCTCAAACAAACATTCTCCAGATCTGAGAATCAAAAGAAAAAGAAGAATCAATGTTGGTTTGGTTTTGTTTTTTTTTCCTTCAAGCTTGAAAGGGAAAAAAAAAAAAAACAACGTAAGTAATTCAGCAAATATTACTCAAAATAAGGGTTTCATAAAATGAGCTGTGCTCTGCCTTTCTTCTTTTAAATTGTTTCTTCTCCCCTCTCCCCCTTCTTCCCCTCCCTGACTGACAGCTCCCTGATAACAGATTCCCTCAGTTGCAGACATTTTTTATAATGTTTCATTCATGGCACTGCAAGCTCCAGGCTTCCTCTGGAGCTCCTGAACTTTCTCTCCCTTTCCCAATTGTTCCAGGGGGAAAAATTGTCCCAGTCCCCTGGGAATGCCTCTCCACACCCTGCAGTGCCACAAACCCTCCAGTGACAGCAGAAACAGAGGGAAAATCAGATCAGCGCAGAGGATAAAGAACTCTTTGCTCTGAGTTGTGTTTCCTGCCCCCCAAAACCTTCCACAAGCAGCAATCAGGGATTTCTTTTCATCATTTTGGGTGTAGTTGAATATTCCAGAGGACAAAGGCAGAACTCTCCGGTCTTACAGGTGGAATCTAGCAGGGAAAATCTGACTTCCAGCTATTTCCACACCCAGGAAGATTGGGTATTTAGGTGAAAGAAGAATTTAGGTGAAAAACCAAAAACCCCCCCCAAAAAAACCCCAAAAAAGAACCCAAAAAAACCCTTAATTCCTCCACAAGGGAGAGGGGAAGTCAGGGAGATAAAAATGGGATGAAAAGCTGGACTTCACATTTGGACTGAACACGGCATTTCTGCAAACAACAAAGTTCCTGCCTGGCCAGCTGTGGGGTGTTAAATCAATGCCTGATTCAGGACTGGAGAGAAAGGGAATAACATCCCAAGCTGGGCCAGCAGGGAACACATTCTGCAGGCTGGAAAGAGCAGCTTGCTCTGGCTAATTAATGGGTAATCAGGGCTAGAGCAGTAATTTTCTGAGTGGTGACCAATTTCCCCTGCACAGGTTTCCCCTGGGGTATCTCCTGCTCCCTTTGGATGCTCCCTGATTTGAGGTTTTTCCCTTTAGCAAAGTAAAAGCTTCAACTTGGGAAAAAAAATTATCTGAAACAGCATCAAGGGCCCAGTGTGTGGCTGGTGGCTGCAGAGGAAAAGGAAAATAAAAGGAAGCCCATTCAGGGTCAAATCCAGCTTGGAATGGGCTTCAGAGGAATCACTGGGAGCTTAACTACCTAAAACCCACTCTGATCTCCTTCCTGGCAGAGCCCATGGTGACATCTGCAGCTCCTGAGCAGCCCAGAGAGGTATGGCCTGGAACAAGCCAGAATTTAGGTGAAAAACCAAAAAACCCCCCACAAAAAAACCCCAACAAAGAACCCCAAAAAAAAACCCAAAAAGGCAGACAATTTTGATAAAGTCCCAGGAAGTTCTTCCCCACTCAGAGGGACTTCAGTGCTGGATAGGATATGGAAGCAAGGCTGGAAAAAAGCTTCCTGAGAGCTGTCCAGCTGTGTGCTCTGGCTGAAATGCTCCTCTCGGAGGAGGTTTGCAGAGATTTCGGTTCCTCAGCTGCAGACAGTGTGATCAGACAGCACAGAAAGCGCCCAAAGCCAGCCTGGCACTCCTGATCCCATCAGAAAATTGGGATAGCAGAGCCCTCCTGCCTCTCTGGGGTGGAGGGAGAAGAAAGGCTGAAAAGATTCTGTGATTCTCCCCTAAATAAAGAAATACATCACCTCAGGGCTCCTGAAGAGGCATTTTTAGCCTCCTGCTGATGCTCAGAGGTGCTGGGGCAGGTGGTGACCCGGCAGAGCATCCCTGCAGGGGCAGGAGGGAGCTGAACCCCAGGAATTTCTGTGGAAACTGGGGGATGTGGTATTTTCTGGGGCGCCCCGTGGCAGGAAGGAATGAATCTGACTCCGTGTTCTTAAAGGGTAATTTATTATTTTATGATACTAGAATATATTAAAGAACACTATACTAAAACTGTACTAAAGAATACAGAAAGGATACAGGCAGAAGGCTAAAAAGACAAAAATGAAAACTCCTGACTCCTTCCAGAGTCCTGACACAGCTGGACAGTGTTTGGTCATTGAGTCAATACAATTTACATGTTGGATAAACAATCTCCAACCAAATTCCAAAGCAGCAAAACACAAGAGAAGCAAATCAGATAATTATTGTTTTCCTTTTTCTCTGAGGCTTCTCAGCTTCCCAGGAGAAGAATCCTGGGCAAAGAGGATTTTCCAGAAAATACGATGGTGGCAGGGGCAGATGGGGAAATAAGTGGGGAAGAAGCAGGAGCAGCTCCACCTTCACTCTAAACCTGGCAGGAGAATGGGATTTGCTTGGGGCACTGTGCAAATCTCGAGTTTAGCAGAGAATGAATTCAGTCAATAACTACAGGAGAGAATGGGCAGGAGCAGTTGCTCCTTGTGCTGTTTTTCACCACATGCCTGCAATGAAACCCTGTGCACTCACCAACCCTCCTGCCCTATTGTGTTTGTGGGGTTCCCAGATGAAGGTAGGAATGATGAATCTGACTCCATGTTCTCAGAAGGTTAATTTATTATTTTATGACACTCTATTATAATTAAGAATACTGTACTAAAGAGTACAGAAAGGATACAGACAGAAGGCTAAAAATATAATAATGAAAACTCACGACTCTCTCCAGAGTCCCAACACAGCTTGGCACTGATTGGCCAAAAGTCAAAACAATTTACATGAAACCAATGAAACAATCACCTGTGGGTAAACACATTCCAAAGCAGCAAAACACAGGAGAAGCAAATCAAATAATTATTGTTATAATCCCAAAGATGGGATTTTTCCAGCAAATGTGACTGCCACACTGCTCTGAACACTCCAGCGCCAAAACTCCACACCATCCAAAACTCAGCCTCATCTCCAGCCCTAAAATCTGGTCCTGTAGAGCATCTGAGAGGCACAGCACAAGAAACAGCAACGTTTTGTCTCTGCAGCAGCCTGGAGCTGCCCCTAATCACAGCAAAACTCCGAGCACATCAAGTGGCTCTGCTCCAAGCTGGCACGGCACGAGACACCAGGATTTCTCAGACAAGCACGAGAGGGCCGGAGAATTTTAATATCTTCTTCCCCTTACAAGTAATTTCCAGTGTTTATGCTCTGTGGAGCTCCTTAGGAGTGTCAGAGCAGAACAAATGTCATTTTTAATGGACTTGCTAAATCATAAAAACCATTTGGAAAATTGCATCTGATTAAGAGATGAAAACGTTCCATTATTCACGGGGCGATCGCAGCAGCTCCCAACAGAGGCAGGCGTGGGCTGCAGGGAAATCTTGGCCCACAGGACTTTCCACCCCAGGAGCTAAAAGCAATCCTGTGATCTGCTCCTGCCAAGCTCAGAGGAGCTCTCCTGGAGAGAGGGAACAGAGCTCAGCATCTGTCGCTTACATCCTCGTTTCTTGTAGGGAGCCAGGGAAAGGCACAACAACGGGAATTACAAAGCACAGCTCCTGCCCTGTCACTGGAAATATTCAAATCCTGCCCAGATGGGGATCACAGCTCCCTCTGGGAAAAGGCCAGGCCAGAATCTCTCATTTCTAGGGCTGTCACTAAGAATTTTCAATTATTTGTCCCAATTCACCCAAAAAAATGCCTCTTGCTCTTTGGGAGTAAAAATGGAAAGTTCCCTTCCATACAGTAAAGCAGATGTGGCAACAGAGCACAAATTAGAGAGAGGGGCTGCTCTGGAGAGCAAACAGCACTAAAGCAGAAAGGATCCCCATCAAAATGCTGATTTCTCCCAGCCTTAGCTCTGCCTGTGCTCTCTAGATGGTGATGCAGAGTAATTAAGCTCTGGTTTACTGAGCATGTAACCTTTGGTAAGTGGATATTCAGAGAAGTGACAGCAGATGATTTAGCCAGACATGCCACAGCAAGGGAGCTGCCTGCACCCTGCATGTCCACCAGACATCAATCAAACCTGCACTGCTGAGCTGCTGTTTCATTTTCAGGGGATTTGGGGAGTGTGTTCCTTCCTAAAGGCATAATAATAATAATAATAATAATAATAATAATAATAATAATAATAATAATAATAATAATAATAATAATAATAATAATAATAATAATAATAATAATAATAATAAAAAATTATTATTATTTTTATATTTATTATATTTTATATTATATTTATTAGTTATTTGTTTTATATTTATTCTATAGTATGTATTTATTATAATATTATTATATTATTATATCATACTATATTATATATTATATAATTATTTCTTATTATATTATAAATAATAAATATTATTATTAATAATAATAAATTATACTATTATATTTTATATATTATTAAAGGCATTATTATATTTTATATTTATCATAATATTATTATATTATTATATACTATATTATTATTATTGTTTTTGTTTTTGTTTTAATTTTTATTTTTATTTTTATTTCTTGGTTTTAATTGAACTAAATCATGCAGCTTTAGGGGAAGGTGTAAGTAGGGAAGCAACATTCTTTTTGGAGAAGCAAAACCAGGCCATTTAAAGCACTGCACTTGAAAAGGATCCCAACTTTCCCTGGCTCCAGAGAGGAGCCCGAGTCCTGGTTTTACAGCGGGGTTTCCATGGCAGAGCTGAGGTCTGCACAAGCCTGAGGTTCCCAGAGCTGATGATTTCCCTGCTGGGGCTGTTCCACCCTGCCCTGAGCAGGGTGAGATCCAGGGCTGTGACAGGAAATTCAGGATTATTCACTGCACTGATTGATGCTCGGGATGAATCAGAGAGGAGATGTTTTAGTGCCTCCAATTCCAAGCATTCAACAGGAACAAACTCCGACCCAGCAGCATTTCCAGAGTGCAAATCCCTCCTACAGAGAAATTCACCCACAGCTCCTCACCCAGTGAGGATTTAGCCAGGGCCAAGCGTTGCTGCACAGATGAATTCATTCAGGCAAAGGTGCTCTGACACCCTTGCATGGAGCTGTGGAGTGAAAACCAGGCTCTCAGAGCTGCTGCAGCGCTTCCAAACAGCTTCAGAGAGATGCTGAAGTTCAGCTCAGACCAATTTCCTCGCCCTGTGCAGCACGGTTCTCATGCAGAGGTTAATAACTCCTGATCTGTTCTGTGAACTCAGCATTTCCCCGGAATTTCAGCTTGATGCAGTGCCCTTTTCACCAGGAACACATTTCTCCCTGCCTGCCTCCCCTCCTGCTAATCAGTTTTATCAACACAGCCCCAGGTGAGGAATGGCTTTCAAGATGTGGAGACTGGGAGCTGGAAATTCCTGCTTCATGCAAATGATGCCAGTCAGCAGAGCCTATTAATGAGCTCCAAAAACCCAAAATCACAGCTGAGCAAAGCCAAATAGCACTGTCAATTTACACCACAGCACAGCCCGGCCTTGCAAGTTTATGAATCTCAGTGCTCTTTAAAAAACAAAGCATTAAATCATTTAGCCTGGGAGATGAGAATATCAATTATCTTGCTCTCTATCTGTCACGGATATATTTTATGAAAAATCCTTTCATTAGGATCTTTTCTCCTGAGAAGCTGAGAAGCTTCAGCTTCTCCATGTTTTGCTGCTTTGGAATGTGATTTGAAGAATTGATGTGAAATTGTTTTTACTTGATGACCAATGACAGCCACCTGTGTTGAGGCTGTGAGCAGCCACAAGATTTTATTGTCATTCTTTTCTATTCCTTGCAGGCCTTCTGATGAAATCCCTCCTTCTATTCTTTTAGTATAGTTTTAACATAATATATATCATAAAATAATAAGTCAGCCTTCTGAAACATGGAGTCAAGATTTTCATCTCTTCCCTCGTCCACCACCACATCCATCCTTCCCCCCCAGGTGCTGATTTGTGCTTCCCCTATTTCATCCTGGGTGGTTTTTTTTTGAGCGTGGGGAGAAAATTTACAGAGGGAAATGGGGGAAGCTGTGGAAATCCAGATTGCTGTGTTCATCCCAGCAGAGTGCAAATGCCACTGAAAAACCTGAAAGTCCTGAAAAACCAATCCCTTGCAGCCTGAGATCTCCCTCAGCCGTGCTGAAGGTGCTCATTTTCACAGCCAAGCTGCCTGACAATGGCTCAGCAAGGCTGGGAAGGGATCCCTGAGTGCCAGGAAAACATCCAATCTTCAGGATTCCCTGCGAGGAACAGCTCCAGGGGAATAAAATGTTTTGTGTTATCATGCAGGTCTGCACACTTAATCCTTTGCTCCTGCCCCAGCAACAGTTTGTTTTGAATTTAGAGTTGGTTTTGGGTAAAAAAAGGAAGGCAAAGGGGGAAAAAAGCAGTTCAAGCTCGTTTTGAGACATTCCTCCTGCTGCTGCTGCAGCCAGAGGTGACAGCAGAACTTACAGGACAATAATCATCATTTTCCTCTCCTATATTCATTCCATAGGATTTACAATCCAATGGGTTCCAGCTCATTGTTGGAGATCAACTTTGACCAAACTGGAAAAAAAAAAAAAAAATCAAGAGTTTCTAAAGAAGCAAGAAATTAATTACACAACAACCTCCACAGGAGAAGGCATCAGCAGTTTTCCTTTTCAACTTCCTGCCCTTTCTTCCCCCCAAGTCTGGTTAATTTTGAGTCAGAGCCTTTCAGAGCTCCATTCTCCTGCAGAAAAGGCTGATGGAAAGTAATTGATGTGAGAGAAATTGGAGCACGAAGGGGAAAGTGCCCTTCTCCCCATCTATTATTCACACTTCGTGGTGAGAGAACCTCAAAACATGGGGAGGAACTTCCCCTTCCCCCTGTGAGCAGAAACTTGCCAGATTCTTGCTCTGCAGACACATTTTGTTTTCCCCTAAATAGCATGAAGCCATGGGGAAATTAAAAAAAAATAATAAAAAGGGACATGGGAAGTGTCAAAGGTTTTTTTCAGGCTGGCAGAGTTGAGGGTGGGGAGGAGAATTTGTGTGGAGAACTCAGAGCATCTTCCACGGTCTGAAAGGGCTCCAGGGCAGCTGGAGAGGGATTCTGGGCTTGGAGCTGGACAAGGGGAAGGGATTAAACTGACAAAAAGTAGGTTTGGATGTTGTTCTGGTTCTTTTAAAGTTTTTTCTAAGCCTTCTGATGTTTACATTGCACTTTTATGTAAATAACTCATTGTTTTGCATTCTTTTATGGAGGAGGAGAAATTTGATGGACTCTTGGTTTGTCCAGTGTCATTGGAGAGGTGGCACTGTCACCCTCCAATCCACTGTCACTTTTGGAAATCTATTAATGTTGGAGTCGGAAAATAAAAATTCCCTTTTTACCTTGAGAGAGCTGCATGTCCATATCGTGCTATTTCATACCCTATAACAACATTTGGATTGGATTTGGGGAAGGAATTCTTTAATCTGAGGGTGCCCAGAGCAGCTGGGGCTGCCCCTGGATCCTTGGTTGGAGCAACCTGGGATGGTGGAAGGTTGGGATGGGATCTTTAAAGTCCCTTGGAACCCAAACCGTTCTGCCATTCCATAGGAACCAGCTGAAAGGAATAAATCCCATTTTTTGTTTCCCAAAGGCTCAGCACTTGTCATCTCAGCTCCTCAGTGGATAAATGCTCTCCCTGCCACTCTGAGCTGTCACAGGGATTTGTATCTGCCCTCATTACATCCCTCCCAGTCACGGGGTAATTAAATCCAATGTTGCTATAAGTCTCACTGAGCAAAGGAAAATTCACCAGATTAATCAGAATATCTTTCAGAAAGGGTTCTAAAAATATTCTAAATAGACCAGAAAAGCAGATGAGTGGCACTCTCATTTATCACTGAGCCAGGCTCTGGATACAACAATCAATTGGGGTGATAGATAACACAGCATCTTCTGCCTCTCCTCTTTCATTCTAGAAGCTCTCATTCAGAGCCAGATCAAGACACAATTCTCTCTATTACTGTCTCTCTCACCCACTGCAGCTTATTCTGGGCTGTGTGCTCAGCATTCTCTCCAGGGGCCTGCTGTTGTCATGACTCTCAATTAGGTTTTTCCCCTCCTCATTGTCCCCATCCTGCAGTAATGGGTTTTTCTGGAGCACATGTGTCCCTCAGATTCTCAATCCCATCCTGCCAGCAGCCTGGGAGGATTTTGCTGCTGCTCCCAGGGCCGTCATGATGTCACTGCAGACATGAAATAGGAAATTCCCAGATGGTTCTCAAGGCCTGGTTTTGGTTTTTTTTGGTTGTTGGTTTTTGTTTTGTTTTTGTTTTTGTTTTTTTTTTTTTTCACAAGTCTGGGCTGGTTTTCCATGATTCATAATTCGATATTTGCAAAGCAGTTTTTAAACTTCCTCAGCTTTGCTGCTGGCCCTGATTGAACTGATGGCCTTCCTCCACCAGCTCAAATTCATCCAGGCCATTTTTAAGGATAACTTCCCAAGGTTTTTAGGTGGTTTTGGGGTTTTTTTGGCCAGCTGATGTTCTGAGTTTATTGTTTCCTGCCTGTGACAGTGGCACAAGTCTGACTGGGCAAAACTCACAGCTCATTTGCGTCAAGGACTGAAGCAGCCACTCATCATCTGCAGCTGGGCCAAGTGAGCTGTGACAGAGGGGATGGAAATATTCCCACTGGAGCAGCCAGAGAGCTCAGATCCAGGGAAATGTCCCTGCTGAGATCAGTGTCACTTTAGCTGCTACTGAGAACATTTATTATAAATATATCATGCAATAAAATGTGGCTTTGCTTCTCTGGTGGAAGTGACCTTGCAAAGGCAGGAGGGGATGATGGAACTCTTAGTGCCTGTGAATTCCTGCTCCAGGTCAAAAAAAAAAAAAAAAAAAAAAAAAAAAAATCAGATCCTGGGGAAATCCAGATGCTGTTTGTTGAGTTTAGGGGCAGTTCTGCAAAGCCAGTGCCACCTCTGCACCCCTTCCAAAACTCTCATGGAAAATCCTGGAAAATCCTGATCAGCACCAAGAGCAGCCAGCTCACACCTGGAGAGGAATTCAGAGCTCCGGACTGTTCCTGTGGCTTCAACACAACCTCTACCAGGGCACATCTTCACAAAATCAAGAAACAAACTGATGCCCAGATGCTGTTTTTTGAGTTTAGGGCAGTTCTGCAAAGCTGGTGCCACCTCTGCACCCCCTCCAAAACTGCTCCTGCATTCCCCTCCTGTGGAAAATCCCGGAAAATCCTGATCAGCCCTAAGGGCAGCCAGCTCACACCTGGAGAGGAATTCAGAGCTCCTGTGGCTGCAACACAACCTCTGCCAGAGCACATCATCCCAAAATTAAGAAACAAACGGGTGCAATGTGCAGGGGAAGGCAGCGTGCAGCAGATTGAGCAGGTGCACCTGGGAGCAGGGGGAACATGGGCTGGGCACCTGCCAGCTGCAAAGGACCTGGGGAAAGAGGCAGGCAGCACTGGAGGAAGGAAAGGATATTAAAACCACAGCCTCATGTTTCAATGCCAGAATGATGAGGGAAGCAAAGGAAATAGGCTGGAAAGCAGCACAGTCCCCCTCAGGATGCTGCAGCAGCAGCAGGGCAGAGCGGAGGGGCCAAGGCTGAGGGAGCTGCCATTGATCATTTTTGATTTAGTGCTGCCCAGACAAGAGGAACTCGCATGATCCATGGGCTGCGTATTCCTCTATTGATCCCCAGACTGGGCTTGCTAAACTGCACATCCATCACCCCCCAGCCCTGCCCAGGATCCCCTGAGGCAGCTGAAGAGGAGCCACTGTCCTGTCCCCCAGGCTGAGCTCCAAGGGCTTGGTGACAGCCAGGGGCTGGGGCTGAGCCGCTGCCTGGCTGATGGATTGGCAGCATTTCCAGGCATTCCTTTCTCACTGCTCCTGGAAAGGTGTCCTGGTTTGGAGAGCCAGGTGCCTGCTAAGGAAGGCAGGGGCCTCCCCTGAAATGGAGAATGTGAACCCTCCCCACTCCTCCAAATTGCTCTAAGTTTTAAATTAAGGGGCTCTCAGGCAAAGATATGGGAGCAGGAAATAACAGTTTTTTAATGGGAAGAAAAAATAAACAATTCAGTAACTAAACCAACACTGACAGAGTCAGAACCCAGCCTGACACCCTGTGGGTCAGGGTGCTGGCTGCAGAACCATTGGAATTGTGGCTCAGCCCTCCTGCAGTGTCAGGGCTCGTTCTGCTGGAGCAGGGATCCTGGAGAAAGGTGCAGTCTCTGCCTCTGAAGATCCAGTGGAAGAAGAGGCAGCTGCTGTTCCTCTGGGGAATCCAGTGCAGAAGCCGTGCTGGTGTTCCAGAATCTCCAGATTATATCCAGGTAGGAATGCTTGGCTGGTGTTCGAGAACCTCCAGATTATATCCAGGCAGGAATGCTTGGCTGGTGTTCCAGAATCTCCAGGTTATATCCAGGTAGGAATGCTTGGCTGGTGTTCCAGAATCTCCAGATTATATCCAGGTAGGAATGCTTGGCTGGTGTTCGAGAACCTCCAGATTATATCCAGGCAGGAATGCTTGGCTCCTCCCCCTGGGCTCACATCTGCCAATGGGATGCTGCAGTTCTTATCAGCCATGCAGGGACATTCCATAGCTGTTATCAGCAGGTGTCCCCCCAGAGGGAGGAGTGATTGTGGTCACTCAGAGAGAGAGATAAGGCAAACTGCCCACTTGACCAAAGATAATCTGCCCTACAGAGGGTAACAGAAAACATCTTGCCTTGCAACCTGGGACGACAGGGCAGAGCAGCCTGGGGGAGTTGCGCTCCCAGTCCCACACAAACTGATGGGGAGGGAGGAGAATTCACCCCCAGCTCGTCCCACACCTCATCCCAGTCCCACTGAATTTAATTTTAAAAAAATCCCTCCTGCCAAAGTAGAGCTCTGAGCTTTCTTTCCAGCTTGGCCACAGCCTCAACTGCATATTTTGAAGGATATTTCACTCCTATTTCACCACTCTCTGTTCCTATCATCCCTGACTCCAGTCCTTTGCCAAGGTATGTCCAAGTGGGGAACATGAGGAATGAGAAGACAGCTGGTGAAACAAATGCAAATCCCTGTCTACACCTCCTTAATCTGTTTTTTCCTGTATTATCCCTGCCAGCAAGGACTATTTCTGGCCTGGGCTGGCCTGGCTGGGGAGGGCTGAGGGGGCAGAGGGAGGCTCATGGTGCAGGCAGCAATAAAATCTGAAAGCATGGTTGGGCTGGTGCAGATTTTGAGCTGAAGAGTCAGGGTTTGTGCCTGTAATTTTTTTACTCTCAGATGGAGGGATGAGACTCAGTGCAGAGGACAGATTGATGGTCATCACCTGGGAGCTTTTCACACCTTCACCAGAACAACTGAAATTCTCTTTGCTGCAAAATTTGTGGCAGCTCCCACAACTCCCCTTCAGTGCCAGCTTCTCTCACAGACTGTGGGAAGAGGAAGGGTTTTTGAGATCACAGAGGGGTTTGGATTTAAGGGGTGCAGAGATCACCCCCAGCTTCTCTTGCAGGCTGTGGGAAGGGTTTTAGGATCACAGAGGGGTTTGGATTTAAGGGATAGAGATCAAGCCATGGCAGGGGCACCTCCCACTATCCCAGCCTGGCCTTGGACACCTCCAGGGGTGCAGGGGCAGCCCCAGCTGCTCTGCCCCACTGCACCCGTGCAGAAAGGGGTGACCCAAACACCCTGCACAAACCCCAGAGTTATTTCTCTGTTGCTCCGTCCTAAGAAAGAACACCCCCAGACCAAACTCAAAGAAACCAGGGGCAGTTTTGCCCCAAACAAGGACTGAGAAAAGAATCGTCAATGAATCATTTCAGGATTCATCTCCCACCTGTCCAGCCATCATTTTCTTCTGCTGGGATCTGCAAAATGTCTCCTGAAGGCACTGATGGATCTGACAGCCCCGAATCCATCACCTGAATTCTCCCAGCAGCTCTGGAAGGATCTGTGCATAAATCCTCACAGAGCCTCTCCCCTGCCCCTTTCCTGAAGGAGATCAGGTCTGAAGAACACAAAGATTTATTCATTTTCACCCTTTCTGATGTTCCAGGTGTAAAAAAAGGAAGCCAGGGATGAAGGGGGCGGGTGGGTTAAGAGGAGAGGAAAAGCAGAAGTGAAATCAGACATTATCAGATTTCTCCTGTTGCCCTCCCAGTGCAAGGAAGAGCCACACTGGGACTCAAGGAGTGCTGAAAAACCTCCAAAGGCTCCAAGGGAGAAGTGCTGGCAGGGAGAGGGAGAAATGGTGCTGCCTTCAGGTGCTGTGCCAGGAGATCTCAACGTTTGGGAGAAAGCTGAAGGTGGGTTCTGACAAAAAAAGGTGTTTAGACAACCCCAAACTGAGCGTGTTCTGCTCCTCTGTAGGAGGGTGAAATAACCTCCAGCAAAGCCTCCTGTGTGCAGCAAGGATCCCAAATATTCCCAAAGATAAGGAAGGAGATGCTGCAACAGCTCAGGACACGTGGTGGGTTCAGCATAAAAGCACAGCAAGGGCACGGCCAGAAATAACCTTGTTCAGAGGAAAAGCCATGATATAAATTTTAAATTTAGAAGAAAAAATACTTGTTTACCTATTACCAACCAGCCCCACTATTAACCAATTACTGGGAGGCAGCTCAGAGCAGCAGCTTGGCCATTAGAGTTGAGTATTCCAGGGCCTGCTAATGGGAGATAAATTCATGGCTGGAAAATTGGATGCAATTAGAGCCATTTTAGCAAGAGTTCACAACAGAGCTGACCTTTGCTTTCACATGCAGGGGGCCAACAGAGAGATGATGTCTGATATTATTTTATTGCCTGTGGGAAGAAAGCTTTTGTGTTGGCAGGGACCTGAACAACCCACCTCAGCTGAGAAAAACATTTGGGAACTGGGGTTAGAGACTGGTCTGGGGGTAAAAATTCCTAAATTGGAGTCTCATCTTTGCCATCAGCTCAGTGTGACGGCGACTTTGCCTCTCTGTGACTGGTTTTAGCCATCTTGGGGCTTGGCTGACTCAAAAATCCCTTGTAGCTCCCAAATTTCCCCCGATTTCTGTTGGACACTTCCCTTCTTTGCTGCTGGCACCTTCACAGGCAATGATCACCTTGCACTGAGAGCCCAGCTCAGGCAGCCTGCTGGGGAATCAGATCATTCCAGTGAGGAAATTCCTTTGTTAGGATAAATATTAGGGATCTTTTCCCAAGCCAGAGCAGTCCTTATCCTCTAAAAGGCTTCACCAGCACTGCTGGGGTGACTTTAACCACCACAGCCATGAAGGAAAACCTGTCTGCAGCAGTCAGGACTGGGTGGACACCAGAACCATCTCTCCTTGCATTTTCATGCCTAAATATTTCTTTTCCTGTGCTCCCCAGTCCTGTTCCTAACCCTGGGGTCTGCAGCTACCAGGCAAAACTCTTGCAAAGTCTGGCATCTCTTAATACCCAAAGTGCTTATTTTAAACACAGACTGATGGCTTTTCTCCTAGATAATGATGATTGATTCTGTTTTCCATCCTTTGTCAAGGCTCAGCACATGCCTGGAATTTTAACTACTCCTTCTTCTGATGCTTCCATGCATCCATCTGTTCCTCTGGATCTCTCTCAGCCTCCTGCTTTAAATAATGAACTTTGCTGGGCTCAGAACAATCTATTAATAAATAACAATCTCGGAGATTACACAAGCCAATTAATGGTGAGGCAGCATCGGGAGCTGGGCTGAGGGATGCTGCTGAGGGGGGTGGAGCTGGCAGCCCTGGGGCACAGAGGGTTCGGGGGACCCTCCACGAGGGGCAAAGTTGTGCAAATGAACAAACTCAGCTCACCAAGGAGGGAGCAGGGAGACCACTGAGGGAGCTGGGGGTGCTCAGCCTGGAGAAAAGGAGACTCGGGGTGCCCCCATCACTGCACAGCTCCTGAAAGGTGCCTGTGCTCAGCTGGGGCTGGGCTCTTTCTCCAGGAGCTGACACAACCAGAGCACACAGCCTCGAGCTGCACAAGGGAAATACAGGCTGGATAGCAGGGAAAAGTTTTTTCCAGAAAGGGTGATAAAGTTCTAGAATGTTCTGCCCAGGGAGGTGGTGGAGTCCCCATCCCTGGGTGTGTTTAACAAAGCCTGGATGTGGCTCTGGGTGCCAGGGTTTAGTTGAGGGGTTGGGGCTGGGTTGGACTCGATGGTCTTGAGGGTCTCATCCAACCTGGTCATTCTGGGAATTTCTGTGATTCTGTAATTCTGACGTTCCTCAAGACTGTCTTGGTTTGAACAGAACAGGTGTTTGCTAAGGAAGGCAGGAGCCTCCCCTGAAATGGAAAATGTAAACCCCCTCCCTCTGAATTATTATGGTTTTGAAATATAGCTGGAAAGAAGCTGGCCAAGCTGGAAAGAAAGCTCAGAGCTCTACTTTGGGAGGAGGGAGTTTTCAAAATTAAATTCATATATATATATATATACACACATATATATACTATAGTATATATACATATACTGTTAAAATAGCTTTACTTTTATTTCTACTATTAGCAAAACCTTAAACATAGTAGTAGTAATTACTAATATAATTATAAGTAAACAGTCTGGTTAATCAAAATAACATCCAGTAAACATATACTAATACCCTACCCATATACTAAATACCCTACTATTAATATACCAACTATCAACATCTACCATCTAAAAAAAAAAAAAAACCAAAACCCAAAATAAAAATAATTTAAAAATAAAAAAAAACCAAAATACAACCAAAAAACACATCTGCTCTAAAAAAAAAAACCCAGACCCAAAGTCCCATAGAGAATAATTCATTTCAGGGCTGGAGGGTGCACCGGGCCAGGAAATGGTGCAGTGAGACTCCAGCCTGCTCTGGAGCCCTCCATGAATTCATTTTTCAGGGAGGAGCAGCTTCCAGCTCTGTGTGTCCAGCAGGGCAGGGGTGTGGAGCGTCCCCATGGACCAGAGGTGGCTCTGCAGGGCTGTCCCGCTCTCCAGCCCTGTCTGGGCATTTAGGAACGGCCTAAACCCCTGCCTAAGCCCCGCTGAGCTTCACTGAGTGCTCAGCACACGTTCAGCTGAACACTCTGCCAACATCTCCATCTCCTTGTTTGGCATCTCCTGAGTTCCTCTTGTTTCTGCTCTTCCTTCTCCTGTCCTCTCCTCCTCTCCCTTCCATCCCTCAGCCCAGCTCCTGTGGGGTTTTTCTCCCCTCATTTCTCCTCCTCCCTGCCCTTCAGAATGACTTCATCTGGCAGGCAGCGTGACAGGCCCGAGAATTGAACACGGACTTTTCCTGCTCCAGATCCATTTGAAGATTTCTCCCAGCTCTCAAGCCCCAGATTCAATTTCCCCCTGACAGAACAACAGAATTAGTCTCCTGTTGTCATAGGTAAATTACTCACAAGCCCGGTGTCAGGAGAGGGGGAAAAAAGAGGGAAAAGAGACAAGAGCAGGATTCAAAGGAAGGTGTGAGTGTGACAAGCAGCAACAGAATAACAATAGAGACCAGCGGGTGACATCGATCACAGCTGACAAACAGGGACAAAGCCAGCTCTGGATCAAACACAGGAATTATTTATCTCTTCTTCCCTCAGCCCTTGAGCCATTCAACCTCATTCTGAGCATTTCTGTGTCTTGCAGAGGACACATAAAGTCTAAATAACTCTGAGATTGAAAAATATTGTGTCTGATTGAGCTTAGGAGGGTGAATTTTGTCACAAGAATCCATTCTCAGGAATGCCCTGAGCCGGAGAGAGGCAGGGATGAGCACACAGAGCATGGCAAGCTCTCATGCTGGCCATCAAATTGAAAGCATTCACATAAAAAAAGGAGAAAGCAGCAAATCAACAAAACCTCCTCTGTCTTCACAGCCTGGCCTTTAATTCCTGTCAGCACCCAGAGCAGCCAGGGGGGCTGGAACTGCAGGACAGCACTGCTGACTACAAAACACTCAAGATTTGTCACTGAACACCATCTCTACCTGGTTTCTGGTTTTTATTCCCTGCCTGCCTGCCCTGATGCTCCATCATCCATCGGGGTGGGTGTCACACAGTGCTGATTGTCACCTGGATGTCACAGGGGGTGGCAGGAATGGGAATTCTCCTGAGCAGGAGCCACCGGAGCCTTCACATCTCATCTCCCTCCTCATCCTCCGAGCTGCTCCTGGCAATGAAGCAGCCTGGGCTCAACACAGACAGGATTTCTGGGGCTCTCTGGTGTCCTCTGTGAGGTGGCTCCTGCCCCTCTCTCCTGCTCTTCCAGCAGATTGGAGTTTTGGGGTGAATTCCAGGAGGTGGAAGGTGACAGCAAAGGGCACCAGGTCAGGGAATGGTGCTGTGGCACCCCAGCCTGCTCTGAAACCCTCCACGAAGCTCCTTTCTTAGGGATGAGCAGCTGCCAGGACACTCCCAACCCCCAGGAGCCCAAACATTCCTCATGGGTGAGAGAATTCAGGGAAAACTTTGATCTGGGTACATATTGGCTGCAGAATTACGCCCTTAAACCCCTAAACCCCCAAACCAGGGCAGAGAGAGCCCTGGAGTTTACAAACACCAGCAGGGAGGGAAGGCCAGAGCAGAGTCACCTGCAGAGCAGTAAGTCCCAGCCTTAGAGGAGCTGAACTTCACACCAAAGCCAGGCTTTATCTGCCTATTGACAGAACAAAGGGCTCTGTTGGTCTTTCTAACCCACCCTGAGCCAGGAAAGGTCTCTCTAATCTGCCAAAGGCAGAACAAAAACTGAGGGCTTAAAGCTGAAGCAAGTCAGGCTGGAAGGAGGACAGGATTTTTATTTTATTATTTTATTTTATTTTATTTTATTTTATTTTATTTTATTTTATTTTATCTTATTTTATTTTATCTTATTTTATTTTGTTTTGTTTTGTTTTATTTTATTTTGTTTTATTTTGTTTTGTTTTGTTTTGTTTTATTTTATTTTATTTTATTTGGATTGTGTCCCTCAGTGCCTTTAGTTAAAACTGGGCAATTTAAAAAAATTAGCTAAATTCTTTCTCCTGAGTTTTGTCTGGAGCTCCCAGGCAGAGCCTGACTCAGCCCAGCTCAGGATTAATTTAGGTGGGGCATTAAGAAGCACTAAATAACAGCAGAGAAACTCTGCAATTGTCCAGAGCACTCCACCACTCAGCCTGGAGATCCCTACAAATCCAAACGCGCTGGAACCTGTTGGAAATTCAGATTTTCTGCAAGGCAGAGGCCGGGCTGACTTTGAAATCACCTTTTCCCCAGCACTGCATGAACACCTCACTCCTCTTCTTCCTCCCAGGAGGCACCAAAGCCCCCACGGCAGAACCGAGAGGAATTTCCACAGCAAAAAGCTGGAAGATCTCTCTTCCCTCCTCCTTTTCCCCCCCTTTCCATGAATAACATCAGCCACTGACCTTTTCAAGCAGGTACTTGGTGTAAAATACGAGTTCCAGGGCTCAGGAGGGAAGAAGGGGCTGGGGAGAAGCCTCATCCTGCAGGCACGGCAGGGAAAGGGCTCTGAGCTCCTCACAGCCCACCAGGAGGGTTTATGACTCTGGCTCTGGCATTTTAAATCCAGATCATTATTAACAGAGAGATTGTTCTACAGCACAACGGCTTTTTAACGAGGTGAACGCCACCAGCTCCTGGCTCAGAGGAGAAAAAGGGGGGAAAAAAATTGGAGTTTGGAGGGGAAATTGTGGCTCTTGAAGTAATTGAAGTAATTGTTGGCTATCCCAAAAGTGTACCCAAAAATGGCACTTCATTGGATACCCTAAAAATTTACCCAAAAAATGTCGCTTGCACTTTGTAGGCTATCCCAAAAATGTACCCAAAAATGGAAGTTTGCTTGCTGTCCTAAAAATGTACCCAAAAAATGGCAATTCCTTGGCTATCCTAAAAATTTACCCAAAAATGGCACTTGCACTTCCTTGGCTATCCTAAAAATGTACCCAAAAATGGCACTGCCTTGGATACCCTAAAAATGGCACTTGCACTTCCTTGGCTATCCCAAAAATGGCAGTTTGTTGGTTAGCCTAAAAATGTACCCAAAAAATGGCCCTTCCTTGGCTATCCTATAAAGGTACCCAAAAAATGGCCCTTCCTTGTCTGAGCAGCTCCTGCCTCATGCTCTGGAACCCTGGAGCTGCAGCCCAGAGAGGAGGAGCCTGCACTTATTTCATTCACTGCTCCTTATTGCTGCATTTTTGACGATTTTTAATTTTTTTTTTAATTTTTTTTTTATTCTATAAACCAACAAATCAAGCAGTAAGAGAGACCAATTTTGCCACTGGCCAGGTGGCTGCTGGGATATTCCTTGCAGAGTCACCGGGTTGATTTCTGCTAACTCAATTCACATCAAATTCCCTAAAACCAGCCATGGACGGTGCTGCTTCTTCCAGAGGCTGCAGAGGTGCCAATATTCTGAATTAAGAAGTCTCAGGGAGCTTTGCTTACACTGGTTTAGACTGGGATTAGCTTTGCAGGATGATTTCCAAACAGGGCGTGATTAAATCCCTTTGTTGTGCAGGGAGACTCTGAGCATTAAACTGCATTTATTTGGCGAGCAGAGCTCCAGAGTAATAAAACAACGCCCAGCAGGACAGCAAGGCCAACCTCTGGCAAAATCCCGAGCTTCCAGAGCCTGGAATCTCAATTCCAGAAGCACTGGATGCTTTTAGCTGTGATTTGTTGGACGGTGGCCACCTCACCAGGCACTTTGCCTGATGCTATAACAATAACTGCGTTATTTGCAACATCACAAATCTTTACTTCATCTGCAGAGGACATGGATCATCAGCTCAGCCATTAATGAAGGTATTGAGTAGCTGAGGACCAAAATAATCCATCCCTGAGGGAGCTGCTTGAAGCAGGGATGCTGCTCCTCTCCTCCACCTCGTGCTCAGCCCGCTCATTCCAGCTCAGGAAAGTTGTCCTTGATCAAAATTCCAGCTCTCGAGCCACAAAGAGCAGGCACAGACTTTCCCAGAAAAAAAAAAATCCTGGGAAACTGTGAGAAGCTGTGAGAAACGTGGAAGGAAAAATTCAAACAATTATTACCTCTCTTTCTGTAAATATATATTACATATATTTTTTTATATATGTCATATATTTATATATAAAAAGATTCATTTTATATAACATTTATATTATATCATATTATATATTATATTATATTATATTATATTATATTATATTATATTATATTATATTATATTATGCATTACATAATATTATATATTATGTATTATATATTATATATCATAGCATATTATTAGATTTTATATTATTATATATCTTATTATATATTATTATATATTATATATTCTTATATGTTATATATTTCTATATAATATATATTATATATATTATATATATTATATATTTATAAATATGATTCTCTAGAGTGTGCTATTGATAGTTCACCAATAGTGTGAGAGGTTTTTACTTTAAGACCAATCAAGTCTTAGATTCACCATTTTTTCTATAAGAACTGTAGATTTCTAATAATAAAGTGTCTTTCATGCTTTCTAAATCACAGAGTCAATACTAATTATTAGGCCTGGCTAGAGGCCTGCTACCACAAATTCCACCTCAGGAAAGTTGTCCTTGATCAAAATTCCAGCTGACAGCAAGCCCTGAGAGGAAAATAAGGGTGTTTTATGATGCCTTAAGTTTTAGTTTTCATATTTTTCAGATTCTCTGCTGCCTCTCCCTGTGTGGAGCTCTGCGCTTCATATCAAGTGTTGGCAAGTTCTCCTCACAGTTCAGTCAGATAAAACAATCATTTTCCAGCTTCAGACCAAGGACAATTGATACAAACTCCAGGCCCAAAAAGTGCAAACAACAGAGAATTGAGGAGAGCAAAGTGGGAGGATGGCCCAGAAAATTTGTGGAAGAAGACAAAGCCAACAACTTAGCTGTGTATTAGGGGAGGGAGATGCCTTTATTCCAGAATTCTCGAGCCTGTGTTGTGTTGCTCCTTCCCAAAAAGCAGCACTCAGACAAACCTGAATAACCTGGAGAGGTTTTATTTCCTTGGCAAGGAAACTTTTCCCTTTGGTGAGTGTGACCAGGGGGTTAAATTCAGCATAATCAGACAGAAGTGGGGCTCTTCACCTGCCTGAAGTTAAACACGCAGGTGTCAGTGCTTCAGGAGACATCAGCAATTCCTGATTTTCTCCATCCTGCCCTGTCTCCCAAACTCTGCTGAGCACTGAGGCGTGAGGGGCTGCCCAGAAAAATCAAAAAAACCACAGAGCACAGCACCTCTATGCTCCACAGGCAGCAGCCACTCCAGGATTCTTCAGCAGGAGAAGGAATAAATAAGCTCTGAGTGACAGAGTTTTTAACAACAAAATCATTCCATGGACAGAGTGTGTAATGAGTTCCAGTCAGAGCAAGTTATGGAGGAATAATTTTCTAGTACCTGCAGCTAGCAACCACTTCATGGGTGCTTTTTATTCCTGGGTTGTAAATTGATTTTATACATCATTTATCAATGGAGGCCTGGCTTTATAATGGGGATATTTTAATATTTATGCCTCTGCACCCGCATGCTCAGCAAACAAATGGGAACAATAGGACATGGTTGGTGTTACAAGTCCCTGCTCCCAGGTAAGGGTGATGGAGGTCTGCAAGTGCCAGATAAACCCAGGGAAATTTGATTATGGGATGCATAAAGAATGACTCCTGTGCTGCTGGAGAGGATTAAAGAAGTGCTGAGGGCTGAAGTTTTGTGTTGCATTTCCATGTATTGGCTTTGTGAGGCAAAGGGGTCCTCAGGGGGACACGCACACGGGAGATCCATGGCACACCCAGGAGCGTGGGGGATCCTGCCCCTGCTTGGGGCACTGGGGGGATGTGATCCAACAACACCTGGGGCTGTTGGGTTGTGAGAATTCCTCCAGATCATGCCAAAAAACCCCAAAGAGCATAAACCCCTCATCCTGCCCTAACTCAGCAAAGGCTGTGCCCCCTGTCCTGAGGCAGAATTTGGCTGTTCTGCCGCTGGGGAGAAGATGGACAGCAAATTGTCCTCAAAACTCTGCCCTGCCCTTGCTCACCCCTCTCTAACTTTCATTTTCATTGTGTTACCTGCTGGGGAGCAGCCATCCTGAGTGTTTCCCAAAAAAAAAACAACCCAAAACATTTCACGGCTCTGTTTATTTTCATCAACCCTGTAAACAAAACCCCTGACAATTCCCTTCCCTCTGCTGCAGAGCGCTCACGCAGGGCTCCTGCAGGAGGATCCCGTGCTAGACCAGCCAGCTGCAGGGATGGGGCATTAATATTCAGCAGAGAGGCTGGAAAACACATTTACTCCCCACTCACAGCTAAAGCTGTTCCTCAGGCAGCTCCTTAATCTGTGGTCACCGTGCTATTTACTCCCAGAAAGGAGATGAATGCTCACAGCTCTCACGCTGGTTCAGTTGCAAAAAAAATGGACTTAATTTAGGTTTAATTCATGTGGGTGGAAGTCAGAACCGCCTGCAGAGGATGGAAACAAACCCCGCGTGCTTTGGGGTGAGGCTGCACCTCTGCAGGGCCATAAATAGAGAGTTACACTCCCATTGCACTAATTATCTCCCCATTAATTATGCTGATGAGGCAGATTCTCTGTCTTGGTAAATGCCCCATTGTTTATCAGTGCAGATTCAACAACAGCAGGGCAGGAGCAGCTAAAACACAACAGCTTTTATTTCCTCCCCCCACCCTCCAGGCATCTCAGGTAATATTGATCACAGGTAACATCTCAGGTAATATTAATTACAGGTAATATTAATCTCAGGTAATAAAAATCACAGGTAATACTAATCATGGGTAATATTAATCTCAAGTAATACTGATTACAAGTAATATTCATCTCAGGTAATACTGCTCACAGGTAACATCTCAGGTAATATTAATTACAGGTAATATTCATCTCAGGTAATAAAAATCACAGGTAACATTCATCTCAGGTAATATTGATCACAGGTAATACTAATCACAGGTAATGTTCATCTCAGGTAATACTAATCACAGGTAATATTCGTCTCAGGTAATATTGAAAAAAATTAAAATAAAAATAAAATTTAAATAAATTTAAATTAAATTAAATCATATTTTGCTTCCTGCCTCACTTCCCTCTGCACCTTTCCAGCTCCTCAACTTGGCCTTGGGAAGACAAAAGCAGGACAGGAGTGAGGTGCAGGAGGCAGAGATAAACCCCCCAAATAATTCTGCTTTGTCCTTTGGGAGGAAGACTCCAGGATCCCCAGGCTCTGCCTGTTTAGGAGAGCACTAAAAGCACTTCTCACACTTTTTTTTTTCCATTCTCCCTTCCTTGCATCACGAGGAAAAACTAAAATTTCACAGTTTATGGCTCTGATGGCTGGTTTCTTTTGGGAAGAGTGTGGAATAACCTGGCCCTCCACAGGGTTCCTGCAGCAGGATGAATTCACAGGGGGAGGAAAATCCCAGCTGGGAGAGGAGATGCACAGAGATCCTGCCTGTTCCTTCCCCTTTCTGCCCTCTCCTGGAGATCCTGCTTTGCCAAGGAAGGGATGGAAAAGCCAGGGTGGAATTCAGCCCATCACGGCAGGAGTTAAACCCAAACCCTCCCTGCAAGGAGGATTTCAAGAGCACAAGCACAGGGGAAGGCAATGCCAAGATAATCACCAACATCCCCATCCCTCCACAGCCGAGGAGCGCCTTGGAGGAGAAAAAAGAGATTTTCAGTCTAAAATAAAATTGCTTTGTCAAGCAGGAAGGGCTCCCTGCCACCTGCCTTCCCCAAGAGAAAGGATGGAAAAGCCAGGGTGGAATTCAGCCCATCAAGGCAGGAGTTAAACCCCAAACCCTCCCTGCAAGGAGGAGCACAAGCACAGGGGAAGGCAATGCCAAGATAATCACCAACATCCCCATCCCTCCACAGCCAAGGAGCCCCTTGGAGGAGAAAAAAGAGATTTTCAGTCTAAAATAAAATTGCTTTGTCAAGCAGGGAGGGCTCCCTGCCCCCTGCCCTCCCCACAAGGCCACTCTCAGAGTTCTGAGCATGAGAGCCCCGAGCGGATGGGCCTCGGCACATCAATTCTGTCCCAGCCATGTCCCCTGGGAGGGGACCCAGGAGGGCAATGTTGGGGTCCCAGCAGTGCCCTGAGCTGGACAAATGTCACCACAGCCTGTCCCTGCCAGCAGGGCTTGCTCACACAGCCTCCTCTCCTCTAACAATCCCATTTAAATAAAAACTGGGCTTGAAACCCAGCCCTGTCCCTGCCCAGCCCCTGCAGCAGCAGCAGGGCTGATGTGGGAATTGAGGTCAAGTTGGTTTTTTCCCCCCAAACACGGGCACAGGGCTGGGATGGGCTGGGCTCAGTGCTGTATCTGTGTTTCCCCCAGATGAAGGAAGGAATGGTGAGTGTGACTCCATGTTCTCAGAAGGCTAATTTATTATTTTATATAATAACCATATGTTACTATATTACATATAAATATATTTTTATTATTGTATTACTGTATTATAATAAAATATATACTAAATAGATAATAAAATTTATATAATAAATATATAATAATATATTGTTATATATTATTATATATTATATAGATTATATATTGTATAATATATATCAATATAATATATTATATATTAATCATATATAATAATTAAATGTTATATAGTAAAATAAATAATATTATATAAATAAAATAGATTATAAAATAATATAAAATATTAATATATAATAATACATATAATATCTGTAATATATATATTATATAGTATATATGATATATGTAATATATAATACAATATAAAATACAAAAATATATTATAAAATAGATAGATAAAAGAGAGAAATGAATTTTAGAGAATTTAGCCTCATTTGGAGGCTAAATAATTCAATTAGCACAGAAATGACAAAGAAACATTCCAATGAATAAATCCATACTCAGTCCTGAACACCCTGGAGAAGGGAGCACAGCCAGGTGCCAGATCCTGATCCTGGACCTTAGGGCAGCAGGGTTTGGGGAGGGAGGTCAGCCAAGAGGGGGAAAGGGAAGAGAGAAATGAATTTTAGAAGATTTAGCCTTATTTGGAGGCTAAATAATTCCATTAGCATAGAAATGACAAAGAAACATTTTAATGAATAGATCAATATACAGTCCTGACCATCCTGGAGAAGGGAGCACAGCCAGGTGCCAGATCCCTGCACATTTTTTTGTCTCTCCTTTTTTTTAATTTTTTTTTTTTTATTTTTTTTGCCACCTTCCCCTTCTGAGGCTGATGTTTGGAAGGATGCACAGAGCTAAATAAATGCTGATAACTCCCTGCTGGCAGGGCAGGGGGTCCTTCCCCTCCTGGCTGTGCCTGTCACTCGTGATCCACTTGGACACGGAAACAATTTTGCTCCTGGATGGCAAACAGACCCTTTGCCTTGAAAGATCAGCCTGATGCATTTGTGAGCTGTCTTTCCACCCTGCCCGAGTGTCACTCACTGCTGGCAGTGCCTCCTGCTGCTGGGGGGGAAGGAGAGGGGATCCCAGCACCTCTGTGCCCACCTCAGAGCCAGGCTGGGCTTTGGAGGGACAAAGATCTCACAGGTGGTTTTCTCCCTAAATTTCTTTTTTGATGAATAGCATGGATCATTTGAAATAATTCTCAAAAAAACCCTGCTTTTCTATGGGATGAAAGCTGGGAATCACTCTGGGTATTAAAATCACTCCCTTGATTGTCCATCAGGGCTCCTGATGGGATTTCAGCACTTTGGGGCTCCTGAAGGGGTTAATCCCCCCCATATCCCATTTTTGATGGATAGCACAGATCAATTGAAATAATTCTCAAAAATTTGCTTTTCTATGGGATGAAAGCCGGGAATCACTCTGGGATGGGCTCCTGATGGGGTCATTCCTCCCCACATCCCATTTTTGATGGATAGCACAGATCAATTGAAATAATTCTCAAAAAAACCCCCTGCTTTTCCATGGGATGAAGGCTTGGAATCACTCTGGGATGGGCTCCTGATGGGATTTCAGCACTTTGGGGCTCCTGAAGGGGTTAATCCCCCCCTCACATCCCATTTTTTTATGGATAGCACGGATCAATTGAAATCATTCTCCAAAATTTGCTTTTCTGTGTGGTGAAAGCTTGGAATTGCACTGGGATGGAAGAGTGGAATTATCATGTCTGACTCTCCTGAGCATCCCAGAGCGTGGGGATGGAAGGAGATGCCTCCTCCTGCTCCCTCCCATCCCTGATTCCTGCTCCTCTCTGGAGAGCAGAGATAAAATGCATTCATTACCTCCCCTTCAGCAGGGGAAAATGAGGGGGAAGTGGTTGTTTATTAGATGTTGAGAACTACCCAAACCCTTTTAACTTGTACTCTAAGAGAAAGGAAAAAGGTAAAAAGGTAATTTTCCAGGAAGCTCCTGTCACTGTTTGAAAAGAGAGGGTAAAGAAGACTGCTTTTATTATCTGCTTTATTTATGGTTACTTAATAATGACACAGACAAGTACATTACTCGCTCACCACTTCCCTGCTGCTGCCTCTGGAAAGACAAAAGAGCAATCAAGTGTGGGCCTGTTTGCTAAAAGCTGAGCTCCAGAGCCCACCAACAGCAGTTTTCCTTGGGAAAAAAAAAAAAAAAATGAGATTTAACAGAGATTTCATGGAGAGTTCCCTGATCCTGGACCTTAGGGCAGCAGGGTTTGGGGAGAGAGGTCAGGCAAAAAGGGAAGAGAGAAATGAATTTTCGAGGATTTCCTACTTCTTTGCGGGATATTGAGCATTTTCAAGCTGTCAAGTGAGAATGTCTGCCCAAGATGGGATTCACAGGGTTTGGGGAGGGAGGTCAGCCAAGAGGGGGAAAGAGAAGAGAGAAATGAATTTTTGAGGATTTCCCACTTCTTTGTGGGATATTGAGCATTTTTAAGCTGTCAAGTGAGAATGTCTGCCCAAGATGGGATTCACAGGTGCTGTCACTTCCCTGGATGGTGACAATTGTGGCATTCAGCAGCTGAGCCCCTGTGACAGATGAGAGGATGCGCAGGGACCCAGGACAGGAGAGATCTGAGAGCAGGAGGCAGCCAGGGAGGTAGAAGTCCCGAGCAGGAGTGTTCAGAAGTGTCTAAAATGTAAAAATGAGCATTTATGGGGACGGAAACAGCCTCTGCACACATCTGGGCAAGAGCAAAGAAGGAATTTTAGGGCAGGGGGAAGAAAGACGAGCCCTAAGCAAGCTGCCTCAATCAGAAAAACCCTGACAAAGGGCTTAGGGGGAGTGAAAAAGAGAAAAAAAAGCCCCCAAAAGCACCTCAGCCCCATCTGTCTCTGCCACAAAGAGCCACACTGGGCACTAAGGAGTTTGCTGGGAGACATTTTCCCTGTGCTGATGGATGGCATTTTCCAGGCTGTTATTAACTGGACTCCACCACTTTGGGCTGATCTATGGAGCAGCAGCAGCAGCTTGAAAGCATTTGGCACTGCAGCCGTGGATCAGGGCAAGGAGCAAAAAATTGAAGCAGCTCCTCAAGAGCATCCCCATCTGTCAAGGGGAGCGCAGGGGCTGCAGGTGATGGGGGAAGGAGGCAGGGGCAGCGCCTCCCTGCAGAATCAGCCCTCTCCAGGTGGTTCCAGGAGCTCCAGCTGTTCACAGGGGGGAGAAATTGGGTGAGAAGGGGAGATTGGAGCAGGGGAAGAAGGGAGGTGGGGGTGGAAGGAGAAGCTGAGGTGTTCAGGGTGAAGGAGGCAGGAGGGTGAGGGTGCCTGAGTGTCACAGACACATTTTATGGAAAATCCTTTCCTTAGGAATTTTCCTCCTGAGAAGCTGAGAGGCCTCAGGAACAAAATTTAAACAACAATTATCTGCTGCTGTGGAATGCGACAGGTGCATCTGGGATTGGGCTCATGTGGTTGTTTCTAATCAATGGCCAATCACAGCCCAGCTGGCTCGGACTCTCTGTCCCAGCCACAAGCCTTTGTTATCATTCCTTCTTTTTCTATTCTTAGCCAGCCTTCTGATGAAATCCTTTCTTCTATTCTTTTAGTATAGTTTTAATATACTCTATATCATAAAATAATAAATCAAGCCTTCTGAAACATGGAGTCAGATCCTCGTCTCTCCCCTCATCCTCGGACCCCTGTGAACACCAAGCACAGCTGAGGGCACCAGTGGCCAATTCTCTCTTTTCTGGAAGTGTCTGTGGAGCCTGAACCCCCCTCTCCATCATTCCAAAGGCAGGGAAGGCACAGGGGGGCTCCCACCCCCAGTAATTAGGCATTTAATTAGCAGTGAGCAGAGCACAAAGCCTGGGTGGAGGAAGCAGGGAACAAGGTTGAGATATTTCCCTGAGCCAGCACTTCTGCTCTGAAAGCACCCAGAGCTGTGGCCTGCAATCACAACAGCAATTCTGAATATCAATTCATCTTACTTTAAGCAGTTCTCACTGCTGGGTTGTGTTCTACAATTCAAGGTTTTCTTCTGCTGCACCCTTCATTTCCTCTGGCACCCAGCGGCAAAGATGCAGCCCCACCCCAGCCTGGTGGGCACTGCTGATCCTGAATCCACACAAAATCCCCTCCAGTCTCTCCTCCAGCTCGAGCATTCGCCCAGCTTTAGCACTAATTCACGAATCATTTCAGTCAACTTGAAAGTGGCCTCTGTAATATTTATTTGTCCAATATCCATCCACTCAGCGCTGTCTTGCCACAGTTTCAGGGGTCTAATTAAATCACAGCCTGAACTGGAAAAAGCCATTCTTGCAGCAAGGCTGAGCTGACCTCCTCAACTCATTTATCCACTGATAACCCTCGTGTGGAAGCACTCAGCCCCCCTGAGGGAAAAACCACTTCACATCCCATTGATCCCCAGCTTCTCCCTGACTCCTCAAGCAGCTCTTGGCTTTATTCACTGATCAGAAATTACTTGACCAGAGCCACCAAAAAAAAAAAAAATAAAAACAAAAAAACACCAAACCAACCCTTCATCCACATCTCCCAGGGAGCCAAAGCTGTGAGAAATCACGGGAGGGGACCCAGAGCCAGGGCAGCCCAGGGGGGTTATGGAAGGTGACAGCTCTTGCTGCTGCGCTGCGTTTGAAAATGTGAGTAATCATCAAGGTGTCGTTTGTGTTCTCCCTCTGATCAAAGCACTGGACAGAAAAACATCGAGTTTTGCAGGGGAGCAGAGGTGCTGGAGCAGCCCCAGCTGTCACAGGAATTTAACTGTTTATGGCCTCCTGTTCTGTGAGTATTGCATCAAACAAACAACAGCTGCTTCCCCTCCTGAGCAGCACCAGCAGGGCCTGGGCTGTTCATTATTAATTCTGCTTGGCATTCCCATCACAGGGGTACCAAATCCTGCTCCCAGACCCTGTGTCAGGTGCTCAGTGCTCCCAGGACCAGCAGGAGCTGCTGGAGCCAGGCTCACCCTGCCTGTGGAGGTGATGCAGCTCATCTGGAAAGCTTCACACATCCAGAGGGAAGCCAGGCAGAAGGAAATTCATCATCCCCACCCAGGTGGGCAAAGTGAGACAGAGAAACACTTCCCATTCGCACAGATCCATCTCCTCCCAGGGTCCCTGCAGAGGGCACTGAGCTCCTTCCACGCTGGTGAAATTCTGCTTTTTATGCTGTTTGTGGATGGCTTTGCCCTCAGACCCACCACAGCTGGGCACAGCTCGGTGCTGCCAGGGATGGAAGAGGTGAAATTCTCCTTTTTATGCTGTTTGTGGATGGCTTTGCCCTCAGACCCACCACAGCTGGGTGCTGCCAGCCCGAGATCCCAAATCCCTGCAGAGGCTCAGCTGTGCCCAGCTCCAAGGACATTTCTGGCTGCCTGGGCATTGCAGAGCTGAAGGGCACTGGCAGCACCGGGGCTCTGTGCGAAGGCTGAGGCTTTGTAAAGCTCAGCTTTCCTGCTGCTGCTGCTGGAGCTGGGCTTTGCCCAGAGGGGTGAGTTGCAAGGGGAGAGCTCAGTTCTGTGCCAGGGGAATGCAGCAATCCCAGCTGACAGAGCAGCAGCCTCTGCCTGCAGGGGCAGCTCCTTCCCCTGGCACAAAGGATATTCAGGGGATGGGGCTGTGCATAATGCAGAGAGCTCAGAGCTGGGCCTGCCTCAGCTCTGTGGGGCTGAATTTAATGATGATCACTGAGCCAGAGCTGCTCTCTGGGGTTGTTTTCATCCTCTCAGACCCCACAGCCCCGTGGGTACTCGGGGCTGCTCTCCTTGTCCTGTTAATGCTGGCCCTGTTTTCCTCAGGGCAGTTTTAGCCAAGCCCCCAGCTCAGGGCTGGAAGAGGAGCCTGGCAGCAGAAATGGGCACTTTCCCCTCAGTGCCCTGGCACTGGCACAGCTCTGGGTGTTGGTGGGGACCTGCAGAGCTGTGGCATCACTTTGGGGCTCCCAGTGGGTTTGCTGTGCTGGGCTGCCCCAAGAAATGCAAAACCCTGCCAGGAATCTTTGGGGTGAAGGAAAGGACACCCCTGGCGCTCTGATTTTTTAAAGATTTTTCTAAGCCTTCTGATGTTTACATTCTTGTAGCAAACTTTTTCACACACTTTCTGTAAATAACTGATTTTTTGCATTCTTTTCTGGAGGAGGAGAAATTTGATGGGCTGTTGGTTTGTGCAGTGTCATTGGAGAGGTGGCGCTGTCACCCTCCAAACCACTGTCACTTCTGGAAATCTGTAAATGTTGGAGTCAGAAATTAAACTCCCCTTTTCTTCTTCACCCTGAGAGCAGCGTTGTGTGCTCGTGTTGTTTCGTGTCCTACAGTGACACAGCCCAAACCCACTGGGAGCCCCAAAGTGATGCCACAGCTCTGCAGGTCCCCACCAACACCCAGAGCTGTGCCAGTGCCAGGGCACTGAGGGGAAAGTGCCCATTTCTGCTGCCAGGCTCCTCTTCCAGCCCTGAGCTGGGGGCTTGGCTAAAACTGCCCTGAGGAAAACAGGGCCAGCATTAACAGGACAAGGAGAGCAGCCCCGAGTACCCACGGGGCTGTGGGGTCTGAGAGGATGAAAACAACCCCAGAGAGCAGCTCTGGCTCAGTGATCATCATTAAATTCAGCCCCACAGAGCTGAGGCAGGCCCAGCTCTGAGCTCTCTGCATTATGCACAGCCCCATCCCCTGAATATCCTTTGTGCACTCTCCAGTCCAGCCACATTCTGGAGAGAAAACCTCTGCTCAGCCTAAACAATAGAACCCATCAGCTTCTCCAGATTCTGAAAATCCCCTCCAGGGGACTTTCATCGAGTCTCCCCTCCCAGCATCCCAAAGTGCAGCTTTGGTTTGTTTGCCTTTCAGAGCTTTGGCTGCAGCAGAGCTGGGCCCAGTCATGTGCTGGTGGCCTCTGGGATGCAGAGCTGAGGCTGGCATTAAACCACAGCCATTGCCCTTGGGAGCAGGCACCCTGCAGCTGGAGGAGGGGACAAACCCCAGCAGGGACAGCAGGGTGCCAGTGTCCCTTTGCAGGTGCCTGGCACCCACCCCAGAGTGGCATTCTCCCCAGCAGGTCACTGCAGGTGGGGCTGCTGCTCTTGCAATCCCTTTCTGCTGCACCTTTGCCTGCACCCAGCCTGGTCCAGGTGGGTTTGTGCCCCCTCCAGGTGTACCAGGTGGATTTGTGTCCCCTCCAGGTGCCCCAGTGGATTTGTGTCCCCACCCGGTGTCCCCCTGTATTTGTGTCCCCTCCGCTGTCCTGGTGGATTTGTGTCCCCTCCAGGTGCCCGAGTGGATTTTCCAGGTGTCTCCTCCAGGTGTCCCAGTAGATCTGTGCCTCCTCCAGGTGTCCCAGTGGACTTGAGTCCCCTCCAGGTGTCCCAGTGGATGTCCCGGTGGATTTGTGTCCCCTCCAGGTGTCCCCTCCAGCCCCAGCGCACAAAATTCAAAATCACTTCTACATCACCCTTCACTATTCCACACTTCAGATCTCCAGCAGAAATCACTTCCAGCTCCTCCAGCTCCTCCAGCTCCAGGTTTTCTGGGATTATTTCTCTGCAGAGTCCCAGCAGAGCCCCCTCACACCCAGCACTGAGGGTTGGCTGAGGACAGCGCAGGTGGAGTGGCCAAACCCTTCCCTCTGCTCACCTCACAGCTATTTAAAGGTGTGGTATTTCAAGTTTTAACATCCTCCTCTAATAATAAACTCGTCCCTGCTCCCTGTGCTCAGCTCCTGCCTCGTCTTCCAAAGGCAGGGTGGGGACTTGGGCCAGGTGGGGACGTGGTGACAGCTGCTGCTGACTCACGGTGGGGCTGCTGCTGCAGGGACACTCTGTTCCCACTCCCAAAATCAGCCAATTTGCACAAAAATCCAAGAATTGATGAGGCCGAGGAGTGCTTGTACAGCCACTTCTGGAGTCACTTTCCAGAACTCCTCCCCTCCCTTTTTATTTTATTTTAAATTGCAATGTAAAGCTGAGAAGGTCAGCTCATTTTTACAGGCATAAATTAGACTCATTATTTGTTAAAAAGTCGGACTGGGAAAGAAAATGTGAATTTGCTGAGGAAAAATAAAAACATTAATGAGATCTAAGAATTATTAACAGGTCTGGGAAGGAGAGAAAAGGGAATTTAGGAGTGTTAATTAAAGATAAGTGCAGGGAGTGGGGACATTGCAAGGATACTCAGAGGGGACCAATTCTCATGGTTTGGGTTTTTTCCTGAGCTTGTCCCACTGGGGGAGGGTTTGATCAATTATTTGTGTATGGGGGGCAAAAGAGAGGATTTGGAAGGGAATATTTGGGGCTTGAAGAGGAAGGAACAGAAGGCACAACTATTCCATATTATTCTGTGCTGACTTTTATCAGTTCTGCTTTGCTTCCCTGAATATTTTCTATGCCTGGAGCAGCAAACTTCTATCTTATTCTCCCCAAAAAACAGATGTGAAAAGTTTGGGAAGGGAATTATCCAGAGAATGTTCTAGTGTCCTCCTGTCCCAAATTAATGCAGATATCCCCCCAAAAACTCCCTGCTCCTGTCCCTGAGCGCTGCCTCTTTTTTAACTCTCTTTTCCCCTCTCCAGTAAATCTGAGTGAAGCATTAAACATAAACCTCTCTAAAAAGCCCTCCCAGGATTAAAGGACACGCAGTGTAATTCCACAGCTGTTTAAAGTGGACCCATAAAGGTTAAGTTTAATATCAGGGAGATGAGATTTGCACCTGCCTGCAGCTGGCACTCAGAGAAGCTCTCACAAGAAATCCTCTGTGCTCCTTCCCTGCCCAGGGCTCATTCCACAGCCTGGATCTCACCTGGGCAGGGCTGGCGTGGATTTCCCATCCCAAACCCAGGTAGGAGCAGCCTGGGGGAGTGGAGGTGTCCCTGCCCATGGAGCTGGATGAGCTTGAAGGTCCCTTCCAACCCAAAGCGTTTTAGGATTCTATGAATTTAAAAAATGGAATGGAATGGGACCCCAGTAAAAGGGCACAGAAAGTTTTTTTTGTTTGGGTTTGTTTTGTTTTTTTTTTTTACAAGGATAGAAGCCAGGGGTCTTTATCATTTAGGGTTTTTAGCTGGCATTTGGGGTTTTTAGCGGGCACTGCCTTTGCTGACTGCTGGATTTACAAAGCTCCTGGTTTATAATGGCAGGAATATAATATACAATATAACTCCCCTTGTCCATCCTCCCCACCCCTCATATCCCACCCATCCCAGAGCTCTCCAGCACCTCTGTCCCCCATTCCCTCCTGGAAATCCCTCAGCCATCCGTGGTGTTTGTGAGGGAATTCAGGACGAGGTGAGAGATGAGGAGTTTGACTCTAAGTTCTCATAAGGATGATTTACTATTTTATAATAAAATATCATAAAATAATAAACCAGCCTTCTGAGAACTATAATATTATAGTATATATTTAGTATAGCATTATATTATATTATGTTATGTTATATACTATGTTATATACTATGTTATATATTATATTATATTATATTATATTATATTATATTATATTATATTATATTATATTATATTATATTATATTATATTATATTATATTATATTATATTATGCTACACTAAAACTACACTAAAGAAATAGAAGGATACAGACAGAAGGCTTGGTAAGAATGAATAATAAAAATTCATGACTGACTCCTCAGATTCTGACACAGCTGGACAGTGATTGGTCATTAAGTAAAAACAATTCACATGAAACCAATCAAACATTGACCAGTTGGTAAACAGTGTCCAAACCCCATTCCAAAGCAGCCAAACACAGGAGAAGCCAATCAGATAATTATTGTTTTCATTTTTCTCTGAGGTTTCTCAGCTTCCCAGGAGAAGAAATCCTGGTGCAGGGATTTTTCAGAAAATGTCACAGTGACAGCCACAAAACCTGGAGCTCCAAATCCCTGCAGCTCCTCTCCTGCTGCATCACCAACGCAATGGGAACCTGCCCAAGCCAACAAAAAACAAATCCTGACTGGAGAATTTGCTGGATCCAGAATTCTGCGCCAGCAAGGATGAGAGAACAAACAGAGCAAGCAAAGCTTGACCCCCAAAGGCAGCAGGACCGGAATCAGCTGGGTGAAGGTGCTGACTCTGCTGGAATCCAAAAGGGAAAGGAGGGAAATCTGCATTGGCATGGGATGGATTCCAGCTCCCTCCAAAAACTGGAATTCTTCAAGTTCTGTCCCTGTGCTAAAGCAGCACTTGGGGCAGCCGCTGCTTGAGGAGGAAAGCAGATTTTAATTCCATAAAATTCCTTCTCAAGCTTCTCCCAGCCTCGACCTCCAAATCAGCTGCTTCTTGGTAAATGTTTGAAGGATAAATTTGGGATTAATTCCAAAGAATCCTTGAAACACCCTCAGCACTGGAGGGGGTACGAGAGCATCTCTTTGCAAACTTGAGCTCCTTATTTTTGGAAAGAGAGGAAAACTTTACATTTTTTTTAGGATTAGAGAGGATGGACTGAGGGAAGTCATCAGGTGCTGAACAGTAAAATTGTCTGTATTGGCAGAAACAACCAGAGGGTTAAAAAACTTCATGGGGACACCTGAGATCTGTGCTCATGTCCTAGCCACAGAGGGAATTTGGTAGAGACAAGTCATCCCACTGGTAAAAACCCACAATTATCCTTTTTTGCCCTCACTGTTGCTCACCTCATTGACATTTCCCAGCACAGAAAATGCCCATTTTGCAGATGACACTGAAAATTAAGAGTTTGTTGCTCTCAGAGGTAGCAGGGCCTCCAGATTCTTGTGAGTAGTTGCTCAGCTGAGGATTCTGAGCAGCTGTGAGTGCCCCAGATAGGAGAGAAATGTTTTTATACCTCAAGAGAAGGGTAAAATGAACATGGAGAGCATCAGCAGATGAGCTCAACCCTTTTTGCTAAAGGATAAAAAATTTGCTGTTCTCTGTCCCAGCCTCCCCTGGTGACCATCACAAATGTGTAAAATAAAACCAGACCCATCCCTGAATTTTCCCCGTCATTCCCAATATTTTATTGGAGAATATTGGGAATATTCTATTGGAGAATATTGGGAATATTCTACTGGAGAATATTGGGAATATTCTATTGGGAATTCCATGCTCAGGCTGCAGCTCACCAGCAGGATGAAATTCCCCAAACCCTTCCACAGAAACTCCTCCAAAGCTCCACTGGCAACTTATTCCCCCACCAGCCAATATTTCCCAGCATCTGTAATTAGCTAAAATTTAAAAAAAAATTAATTAAAAAAGCAAGGAAAGCCACAAAAATCCAGGAGATGTTGGGAAGAGCTCAAGCCCTGACATTTTGAGGCTGGTTTAGACGCAAACCTCATTTTCCATCATCCCCTCTCTGTGCCCAGCAGCTCTGCTAGAAGGCTCAGAAAGCCTTGCAAGCAGGTGGAGAGAAAAGAACCCTTCCTCAGGGAAATTTTCTTCCTGACCCTGATTAATTGGAAGCTGCCTGGTGCCCTGGAGCATGGAGAGGAGGAAAGCAAAGGCAGACAGGAAAGGTGCCCTGGGGAAGCAGCAGGTTCCTGCCAGCTGACAAAGTGGGGCTTGAAGTGTAAACCAGCCTGCAAGGGGATCTGAAAGCAGTTTAAAGTCTCGTTTCTGCCATAAAAAACAAGACTCTTTCCTCCTTGGGAATCAAAGAGGGTTTCCTGGGCTGAATTTCATTTCCTCTGTGATGAAAATTAATTGTAGTGGTAAAGACAAGGAAAAGCTGCAGCTTCCTCCCAGCCCACAGCTCCGTGCCTGCCATGCACCGTTCCCAGGGATAGGAAAAGATTTTAAAATCGTAGAAAATTTGGGGAGTTAGAAAGAAAGCCAGGCTTGGTAGGCCCTGGGAAAATGTTAAAGGTGGAACCTGGGAAATGCTGGGCCTTGTGTTTGCTAGATCAGGTGAAACTGCACCTGTGAAGTCAGTACATGATAAATTAGATAATTGTTAGATGTGATTAGATATAATTATTGTTTAAAGAATCATGAGAAACTGTTAGGGGTTTGAGGGGAATCACGAGAAATCCATGCTTGGATGAAATCAATGCATACAATAGAACAATGTAAGTTTAATAATTAATATTAAGTTATATAACTTATAATTTATCATTATAATAATATTATATTATTATAATAATAATTTTATTATTATATTAATGTATTATAAGTTATTAACTTATTATAGGTTATAGAATAAGTAATATTAAGCTATATAATGTATAAGTTATTATTATATTATTATTATTATATTATTAGATAATCATTATGGTAACTTATTATAAGTTATTAACTTATTTTATGTTATATAATAATTAATATTAAGTTATATCACAATAGAATATAAAACATGTTCAGCCCAAAACCATGTTGGGGTCAGATTTTTGTGCACCCCTGACACCCAGAACTCTTTAATAAAACCACCTGTATATAATCACTCTGTGATTATGTGTTCCTGAACTAACACCCAGGAATAAAAACCCATCCTGTAACTCCATTTTAATTATATTTGCAGCCCATTTCCCCCTGGGAATGCCCCCGGTCACAATTTCAGCACGAGGTTACTCTGCTTGCTGTGCCACAGCTCCAAAAACCACGATTACCCCATTTTCCCCTCACCTCCAGCATCACTCATTTCCACCCCACGTTCTCTTCCACATAAAAAACTTCTTATTGTATTTGTGGGGTGCCCTGTGAAAGGAAGGAATGATGACTCTGACTCCATGTTCTCAGAAGGTTCATTTATTGCTAACTATATATTATATAATTCTATTATATTAAAGAATACTATACTATAGTATACTATATTATATTAAAGAATACTCTACTATAGTACACTATATTATATTAAAGAATGCTATACTAAACTAAAGAATACAGAAAGGATACAGACAGAAGGCTAAAAAGATAATAATGAAAACTCATGGCTCTGGAAAGAGTCCCAACACAGCTTGGCCCTGATTTGCCTAAGAGTCAAAACAATTCACATCAGAATCCAAAGAAACAATCACCAGGTAATTTATTATTTTATGATGCTATATTATGTTAAAGGATACTAAACTATACTGCACTAAAGAATACAGAAAGGATATTTACAGAATGCTAAAAAGATAATAATGAAAACTCCTGACTCTTTCCAGAGTCCCAACACAGCTTGGCCCTGATTTGCCAAAGAGTCAAAACCATTCCCATGAAACCAATGGAACAATCACCTGTGAGTGAGCAATGTCCAAACACATTCCAAAGCAGCAAAACACAGGAGAAGCAAATGAGATAAAATTGTTTTCCTTTTTCTCTGAGGCTTCTCAGCTTCCCAGGAGAGACACCCTGGGCAAAGGGATTTTTCAGAGAATGCGACAGTGACACCGCTGCTCCTCTGCACCCAGGATCAGGTTTTTCCCATTCTGTCTCCCACTTTTCCATGCCTTGGGGCTGCCCTCAGAGCCCAGCAGCAGAAGAGTTAAGCTGATCAATAGCAGAGGAGCAGCTCCAGGGGCCTGGTTCGCTGCCATCCATCAGCACCATTTACATGAGAACTGTCAGGCTGCAAATAGAAAGCCAGGCGATGTGAAACAATCCTGTCTGAAGGTTTTTAGCACTCCTTACAAATTGCCGCCGTGAATAACTTGTTGCCTGTATTTATCCCTTTTCAAATTGTCTCTTAGCTACACTCATCCATCTTCATTCCTCCCCGCCTGCTCCAGACACTCTCGGCTGCTGCCTCATTATTTTACATTTGTGCGCTGCCACTTGGCTCAGGCTCGCAGAGCAGCCCCAGGAGCACAGATCCATCCCCGGGGCGATGCCACCGGGCTTTTGGTGGCCATTCACACATTCCCCCCCATCCCTGGGAGGGATCTAAGCCTTGGCACCAGCACATCTCCACCCCAGACAGGACAACATCCCTGCAAAACAGAGTTCTGCTCCCTGAGCCAGAGATTTTCAGTCTCTTCACTCAGAGCTCTCTGCAGGGATGGGCTGGGAGATGCCCGAGATCTCAGCAAGGCTCAGTTTGTCCTTGCAGTGACAGCGGTGACAACTCCTCTGCTGAAGCCCTCAACTCCCTCATTTTCCTGTGCCAGTGGCACCAGACATGACAGATATTCCAGCAGCCCTGCTCGCAGCCTGGAGGGGCACCCACAGCCCCTCTGGAGAGGAAATTGCAAATCAGAGCTGTCACAGGGAGCAGACACCACACTTGGAGGAGCTTCAGCTCCAGCTCTGCTCCATCACCACACAGGCAGCTGCTGAGAGTGTGCCTCCACCAGATTTCTATTCCAATTTTCTTTTCCAGATTTTAATTCCAATTTTCTTTTCCAGATTTCTATTCTGGTTTTCTAGTCCAGCTTTCTATTCCTGTTTTCTCACTGCTCCCTCTCTCAGGAATGCTGCCATCCATCCATCCACCCATCCATCCATCCATCCATCCATCCATCCATCCATCCATCCATCCATCCATCCATCCATCCATCCATCCATCCATCCTCAAACCCTTCCACCAAGCACACACCTTCACCCTTCCTGAGGACAGAATGGTTCTTTCCCTCCTCCAGAAAAGCAGGAGCTCTCAAAGCATCTCCTTGTGGGCTGTAATTTTGCACCTATCTCAGCTGGGATTTATGGCACAATATCAGTTTATTTTGGACAGCATCTTTCACACAAGCACTGCCGCTTGAAGGCTTTTCAGAGGCAAATAAAAGCCAGGCAGGCAGAGTAGAAATGAGGGAGAGAGCAGTGCTTTGGAGGTGTGGAGTGGGGAATGCATCTGGGGCTGGCAAAAGGAGAGAGGGAAAAGCTGGAGCATGGGAGAAGCAAGAGATTTAATTTGGAGGGGTTTAAAATGTGCAGTGGTGGGAGAGAAACTGGGGGTGAAGGTGTGTGCCTGGTGGAAGGGTTTGAGGATGGATGGATTTGAGGATGGATGGATGGATGGATGGATGGATGGATGGATGGATGGATGGATGGATGGATGGATGGATGGATGGGTGGATGGATGGATGGCAGCATTCCTGAGAGAGGGAGCAGTGAGAAAAGAGGAATAGAAAGCTGGACTAGAAAACCAGAATAGAAATCTGGAAAAGAAAATTGGAATTAAAATCTGGAAAAGAAAATTGGAATAGAAATCTGGTGGAGGCACACTTCCAGCAGCTGCCTGTGTGGTGATGGAGCAGAGCTGGAGCTGAAGCTCCTCCAAGGGTGGTGTCTGCTCCCTGTGACAGCTCTGATCTGCAATTTCCTCTTCAGAGGGGCTGTGGGTGCCCCTCCAGGCTGCGAGCAGGGCTGCTGGAATATCTGCCTGCCTGGCTTTTATTTGCCTCTGAAAAGCCTTCAAGTGGCAGTGCTTGTGTGAAAGATGCTGTCCAAAATAAACTGATATTGTGCCATAAATCCCAGCTGAGATAGGTGCAAAATTACAGCCCACAAGGAGATGCTTTGAGAGCTCCTGCTTTTCTGGAGGAGGGGAAGAACCATTCCCTCCTCAGAAGTGTGGCTGGGATTATTTGAGTGGTCAGGCTCTCAGGGCTTGGCTCTTCAAACCCATAACTCCAAAGATCAGGTTTTGTTAAAACCACGCACAAATCAAACCCCCAAAGCCCTGGAGAATCTGTGGAGCTGTTTCAGAAGAGGTCCCAGACAAAATACAGAAGAGAAATGTTTTGGAAAGCAACCCCAAAATTCCTAAGTAACCTCTGTAATCCTGGGATGCAGCAGGATGGGGAAGTTTTTTGACAGAAATACAAAATATCCCTAGAAAATAAATTATTTCAGAATAACCAGCAGCGTTTAATCCAAGGAAATGAATGACTGAATTAAAATTTTATAAATAAAAGTGATATTTTGAACTGCATGTAAGAAAATAAAGTGCACTTCTGCTGACATGGGGAGAAATAAGTCCTTTTCTAGCTCCCTAGCAGCTTAAAAGCTGTCAATTAGCAAATCCCTATGCAAATGTGCTCCAACTTGACAGGCAGAGCTCCAAAACAGTGATAACACCATGGGGAAAAATGCACCAAAACCCACAATATTTACAGGAAGCAGCAACACCAGGTAAATATTTTCATATGCTGTAAACTGTATAGGTTTAAAGCGTTCTCAGCATTGCTTTTAATGTGATTAAAGGGTGGGGGAAAAAGGCAATGTGCAAATAAATTGCTAAAAAATGGGTGAAAAATGGGAGGTTCAGACAGCTGAGTGTCAGAGAGGAGCGTGCTGAATCAATAAATTGTGTTCTCAGAGGCAGAATTCACTTGCCCTTTAGCTAAAGTTGGGATCTATTCACTGCCTGATATCATGGTCACTTCCCAGAGCACTAAATCAAGGCTGGGATTTGTTAATCCCAGCATTTTGCTGACAGAGCAGAGCTCAGGCCCAGCCAAAAGGCACTAGATGGGCACAGGGGGGGATCCTGAGCACAGCAAAGCCAGAGGGAACAGTTTGGTGCTCGCTTGCAGAGTTTGCGTTTTGCTTTCGTGGCTTTAAATTGTTGTTCTGGGGAGGAAGAAGAGAAGAAAAGGAGAAAATTTCCCTGGAATGTGGAATTGGGTGGTAATTCACCCCCCAAAAAAGCCCAGAAAAATAAAGAGGTGCAGCAGCAAAAAGTATTTAGGGTCAACAAAATCAGGTGCTCCTAAAAGGCTCGCTGGGCATGGGCTCTTCCCTCTTCTCCATCCTGGCGCTGCTTTGGGGGATTTGCCAGCCAAGGGATGAAGAGAGAAGAGCTGGGATCGTGTCAGGCTGGTCTAAACCTCAGGCGGGGTCTACAGCATGCTTCAGGTTCATCTAAAACCCCGCTCCAGGCCAGCTTAAAACCCTCGCTGCAAGCAGGCCTAAACCTCTCTTAGGTCGGTCTAAAACCCCATTTCAAGCCAGTCTAAAACCCGCACTGCAAGCTGGCCTAAACCCCTCTTCGGGTTGGTCTAAAACCCCATTTCAAGCCGGTCTAAAACCCCATTTCAAGCTGGCTTAAAACCCTCACTGCAAGCAGGCCTAAACTTCTCTTCAGGTCGGTCTAAAACCCCATTTCAGGCCAGTCTAAAACCCCATTTCAGGCCAGTCTAATACCCTCACTACAAGCTGGCCTAAACCCCTCTTCAGGTTGGTTTAAAACCCCATTTCAGGCCAGTCTAAGAAAAGTTTAGGTTCATCTAAACCCAGCCTCAGGCTGGCCTCAAACCCCTGCTGCAGGCCAGGCTAAAACCCCACTTTGGGCCAGCCTAACAACACAGCAAATGTTATCCTAAACCCCCACTTCAGGCCAGCCTAACAACACATCACATTGTTCTAAATCCTCACTTCAGGCTGGCCTAAACCCTCACTGTAGGTAGGCCTAAACCCCTCGCTGCAGGCTGGCCTAAAACCCTCACTGTAGGTCAGCTTAAAACCCTCACGGCAGGCCAGTCTAAAACCCCATTTCAGGCCAGCCTAACACCACATCAAGCTGTTCTAAATCCCACTTCAGGCTGGCCTAAAACCCTCACTGCAGTAACTGCAGCACTTCACCAACACAGGCATTCCCCAGAAAAAGAATTTTGACTTTTTGGGGCAAGACAGGCTGTGCCCTCTCATCCCCTGGGCTGCCCTGGGGGTTCAGTTGATTTTTGCTTCCACACTCACTGAGCTCTTCCTAAAATTCACCCCTAGGGAGGGCTCAAAGCAGAGCAGGCAGTGAAACATCCCAGCAAGGCTTCCCTTGGTAACAATTGCAGCAAAACTGCATTTCCTGAGCAGCTGGATCACTGAATCCACACTCAGGACACAACATTATCTCCTGAAAATACCCTTTCCTTTAGGTACTTCTTGTTGTTGCATCATTTTGCAAGAGCAGGAAGAAATTTGATGGAAAGCAAGCCTTGATACTAAAATATTTTTATTCTCTCTTTATTTGCTGTTGAGGCAGAAGAGGCTTTAGTTCAGCTTTTTTATTATATTTTTTCCCAGACACAATTGGTGTTACATTTCCTATAGGAAATGTGTCACCAAAGTTTTGCTGGCAGCTTTTCCACGAGCACACAGAGGGCCCTAAAAACAGGAGAGCAAAGCAATTCCCTGCAAGTCAGACTCAATCTCTGTCCACCTTTTGCCTCATTAGAAGAGAGGAGGTTCTGAGCCTGGTCCGGGGTTTTACTGCAGCTCTCAATTACCCCGTGTACATTTTAAACACTTCCCAATTACCTGGGCCACCTCTCCACAATCTGGGGCTGGGCAGTCCTTCCCCAAACTCCAAAAAGCAATCCAGGGAATAACAGCAGCCTGCTGCAATTTTAGGGACAGAGATGGGGATTTTTACTCCCTAATAAAACATCACTCCCTTTCCCTGCCCAGCTTTCTCTGGATGTGGATCTCTCTCACTCACTAATGGTTATTATCCCTCCTAGCAGCCAGTGGGAAGACTCCAGTTTGGTTCTGCAGGGATATTTATTACCCAGGCTGCCCTTTGATCCTGTTTAGTCTAATTGAGCCTGGCACACGGCTCAGCCATGCTGATGGATCTGCCCCATAAAGGATCTTTGCAGACAGATGGAAGTTCCATGATTGCCTCCTTTTCCCTGCTATTAGAGGAGCTGGGCTCCTTCCCTCGACTCACAATTTAATTACCAGGCATATGGAAACGTCAGGAGCACTGAAGCCAAGGCCCTTGCACAGATTTCAGTGCTCATTGCTGTGTCCTTTTTAAAGGCTCAACTCCTAAAACAGCCCCTTCAACACCACCCAGAAACGGAGATCCCTCGGTGAGATGCTGCTCTGGGTGAGTTCAGTGGAAGCAGCCAGCAAAATTCCCACTCCCACAGGGCATGGACAGAGGCTGATCCCCTTTTCCTGAACCCAATTCCCTTTTCCCCAAGCCCCATCCCCTTCTACCCAACCCAATTCCCTTTTCCTGAGCCTGATTCTCATTTCCCCAGCCCCATCCCCTTCTCTCCAGCCCCATCCCCCTTCTCCTGAGCAGAATTCCCTTTTCTCCAGTCCAGTTCCCCTCTCCCCAACCCAATTCCTTTTTTCCCAAGCCCGATCCCCTTTTCCTGAGCCCAGTTCCCTTTTTCTGAGCCTGATTCCCTTTTCCACAACCCCATACCCCCCTCCCCAGCCCCATCCTCTTCTCCTGAAGAGAATTCCCTTCTCCTGAACAGAATTCTCTTTTCCCCAACCCCATTCCCTTTTCTCCAGCCTAGTTCCCTTCTCTTCTCTCCAGCCCCATCCTCCTTCCCCTGAACAGAATTCCCTTTTCTTCAGCCCAGTTCTCTTCTCCCCAGCCCCATTCCCTTCTCCCCAACTCAGTCCCCTTTTCCTGAGCCCCATTCCCTTCTCCCCAGCCCAGTTCCCTTCTCCTGAACAGAATTCCCTTTTCTTCGCCCCAATTCCCTTCTCCCCACCCCGTCCCCATCTCTCCAGCCCCATCCCTCTCTCAGGGTGCCCCAGCCCTCATTAGCTCTGTGATCTCCTCCTAGCTGGAGGTGCTCACACCTCACCAGCTCCTCCAGCAGCATTTATCCCCTCCCAGCTCTCCCAAATGTCAGGCACCTCTGAAAAACCCACAAGTTTCAGCTCCTGCCTGGATTTTAAATATCAAGATGCCATTAAGGCTCTCTCAGTGCCCTCCAGGAAGCAAAATGAGAGGACAATGGCAATTCCTGGGCTCTTTGTGGCTTCCTCCTTCTCTAGATTCCCATGGGGATAACGATGCTGCTCCCCAGGCCCCCCACTCTGTACAGCAGGCTCTGGATTCGAGGCACAAGGGAGCAGCAAGGGCTGGATAAAAGGAGTTTTCCAGGCATTATTCATCCCAAAATAATCATCCCTGCAATATTCATCAGGGATGGTCCAGACCCACACAGCTCCTGGCTGGTTTAGGCGCTGCTGGTGCACTGGGAAGGTGACACTCAAAGACCTCCTCCACTCAGAATTTCCCAATAATTTTACAAGAAAGACCCCAAAAGAGAAGGAAATGTCCCCAATCCGATGGAAACCTGCCAGGCAGCACCAGCCCCTTCTTAAGGGACTCCTTTAAAATTCACCTCACCCTTTCCTGCTCCCTCATTGTCCAACATTTCCTTGTTCCACTTCCCTGTTTCCAAATGGAATCCTCAAAAACAAATCTCAGTAACAAACCCCAGGGGAATGAATGGAGGAAGGGGAGGATGGAGAGGTGACATTCATTTCTCCCCCCCAAAAGAGACACCTGACAGTTCCTGCTGCTGAGCGTGTGACAGTCGTATTCAGGGGGATAATTGACTCCCTGTCAATTAGACAGGGAAATCAGATCAAAGTTATAATAAGATTTCTATAAAAAAATAATAAAAATTGAATATGAACAGAGAATGGAAGGAAATAAAATGTACAGAATGGTCTAATGGGGGAAAGGATGGAGAGGGACCCTTTGGAGAAGGAGTGGGAGCACAGCTGAGCTTCCTCTGGCTTGGAATCACTTCAGTGCTCCCATAGACCTGGAGAAATTATACTGAACATTAAAAGCTTCATCTCTAGGTCCAGAAAGGTGCCTGAACACCTGGAGACATCCTAAACAACACCTGGAAGGAAAGGCTGCTCTCCCCTCGCTGCTCAGGGCATGGAAAACTGTCACCATGGTCACCACCCCCTCCTTTCAAAGGCTGGAAATCAGCTGGCGAACTGGGAACTCCTCTTTGAGGGTAAAATTCTGCAGGAAAATTCCCATTTTCTTTGCCAGGCACTGGGGTTGTGTTTTCCAGAGCATCCTCACCTCCGTGCACTCTGATCCCAGCACAGCATTCCAACAGCCAAGTCACCACTGATACTTCCCCTGTTTGATATTTTTGTCACTTCTCCTTGTTTTTTTCCCCCTTTTTTTCCTCTCCTTCAGGAAAAAAAATATCTCTCCCTCTGCTTTCCTTCCCTTCCAATAGAAGCCTGCACTTCCCTGCTCCCTTTCTCAATTTCCACTCTCTGTTTGGCCGAATCCAATTCAATTTAAACCAAATTACTTTATTGGTGCCACTGAAAACACAGGGCTTGCAGGAGCCATTAGGAACATGTTCAACCCCACATTATGGAAAAAAACATTTAAGGGAAGGAACTCTCCAGCAAATGGAATCAATACATTCCAGGTGAAGAATTGCCAGGCATGGGAGGAAAGGAGTTGGAGTCAAACTCGACAACATTCCAAGCTGATAACGTGTCAGGACATCAGCAGCAGCATTCCAAGTGCCTTGATGCCTCAGGTTCTGGCTTTTATATTTTTCAGGTTCTGTTCTACTTTAGTGTGTGGGTCTGGGCTTCATATTAAGGGATGGTGAGCTCTGGGCACAGAGCAGGGAGACAAAACAATTCCTGCTCCAGCTGGGGACCAAGGACAACCTGTGACGGTGTTTGCAGGGGTCTGAGGATGAGGGAAGAGATGAGGATCTGAGTCCATGTTTCAGAAGGCTGATTTATTATTTTATGATATATATTATATTAAAACTATACTAAAAGAATAGAAGAAAGGGTTTCCTCAGAAGGCTGGCTAAGAATAGAAAAAGAAAGAATGATAACAAAAGCTTGTGGCTCCGACTCTCTGTCCGAGCCAGCTGGGCTGTGATTGGCCATGAATTAGAAACAACCACACGAGACCAATCCCAGATGCACCTGTTGCATTCCACAGCAGCAGATAACCATTGTTTGCATTTTGTTCTTGAGGCCTCTCAGCTTCTCAGGAGGAAAAAAGCCTAAGGAAAGGAATTTTCATGAAATATCATGGCTACAGCAACCTATGCAGCCTCCAGCCAAGTAATAATTAGCACGGATTCCATGACTCACAGAAGGCTGATCAATAATCTTTATTAAGAAACCCATTGCTCTTACAGACAGGTACAATACAGGTGGTCCTAATTGCTTCTCCAATCCAAACACCATCACCAGTGGCTAATGAAGGAGCCACCCTTTGGTGAACAAATCCCCATAACACATTCCACGTGTGCACAGCACCAGGTGCAGCAAGTGGAGATAAAAATTGTTTCTCATTCTTTTCTCTGATCTTCTCACAGACTTTTCCCAGAACCAGGCCTGGGAAAGTTGCGTTTCTCTCTGTGACCAGAGAGCTGCCACAACAACCAACCCAAATCTCAGCCCAGGAGCACAAACACCGTGGGCTGGAGAGAGAAAAACAAGGATGGGACTGCATGGGCTAAAGCTGGAATGAGACAATGAACTGCAAGATGCAAATGGAGCAGAACTGATCCAAGGGAGAGACCCCAGGAGCGCTCGTGCATTTTGGGACCATTTGGGTTCACCTTGGGTTCATTTTGAGACCATCCTGAGTTCATTTGGGGACCATTTTGGTTCATCTTGGGCGCAGCCCTGGCTGGGCTCTTGTGCTGCCCAAGGTGCATCCATTGAGGAGATCCTTTTAACAAATCCCTGCTTTGTTCTTTAACTCTGCCCAGCCTCTGTTCCAGGCCAGCCTTCCCAAGTCACCCCTTGATTCCTGAGCAGCCTTTCCCAAATGGATGCTCCCTCATTTTTCTGGGCTGGGAGCTGGAGCTGTTCCCTTTGGATCCCTTCCTGGCTGTGCTGCTGCCAATGAATCCACACTTCTGTGTCACTTCTGAGTCACATCTCAGATGGGGCTGAGGGTGGGCAGAGGCATTTTTAGACCCAAAGGGGGAGTGAGTGTTGTCTCTGGCCAATTTTAGCAGGTGGCCTCAAGTGACCTCTGATTCCAAAGGTTTTTTGCCTGGTTTGGGTTGATTTTCTCTAGGAATAATTCTTAATTACCACACTGGGGCAAGGGAGCCTCACTTGGAACAAGCAGATCCTTAATTACACTCTTTAAAATCTGTGTGATTCCACCCTTCCTGAAGGAATCAGGAGTTTTCCATCTCCTTAAACACATTTTTTTTTAATTAATTTTTTTTTTTTATTTTTTCCCTTACCACAGAGCCAGACCAGCAAAGCTTTGCCTGGTGCACCTCAGAGAGGCACCCTGAAGCCAAGAGCTTGCTGTGAGAGCTGTGCCATCAAAAGCCAGGCTTAAAACCCTGACCCAGCCACCAAAACCAAGATTTAAAGAGATAAAGGAGAAAGAAATCACCCACCAGTTACACACACACAAAAAGCAGCAAAATCTGCCTTAATAAATTTGCAAATTCCCATTAGACAGCATTGAACATGTGGATAAATAAATTATGAAAGGAAGAAATGGTTAAATTGTAATTTTTTGGTGTTCACAAGTAACAAGTGATAGGATGAGGGGGAAAAGGCCTCAAGATGCACCAGGGGAGGTTTAGGCTGGATTTTAGGGAAAATTTCCTCACCAAAAAGTTTGGCCCAGGGGATTGAACAGATCCTGGAGGGATTTAACAGAGGTGTGGATGTGGGGACACGTGGTGGCAGCGCCAGTGTTAGGGTTGTGGCTGGACTCAATATTAAAGAACTTTCCAACCTAAATGATGATTCTATTCCATGAACTCACTGTAAACAGTAAATAAATGATGATTCTATGCCATGAATGATGATTCTATTCCATGGATTCACTGTAAACCGATTTTCAGAAGCCCTGGGGATTTCTGGACTCCAGATTCATTCACACAGAGCTTGGTGGCTTTCCTGGAATGGATCACAGGGGACAAAGCCACCTTCCCCACCAGGAATTTTCATTTTTCCCTTCCCTAATGCACTTTTTCTGTTTCCCCACACTTATGCACCCCAAGCTGAGCCCCCTGCCCTGCTTCTGTCCCCTCTGAGATAGGGACAGCTCCCTGTCCTCACTGGATTATCATCTTAGCATCCCCTTGTTCTGACAACTCCTGGAGGCTCCAAAAATCCCAACACAGACCAAAAAAGATAAAAAAGAAATTTCAGTTTTCTCCTTGGAAACAATCAGCCAGAGCATGTTGTGCTTACTGCAGAGATTAGGAGGTCTCAATAAAAATTTGATTTTTAGCACAGAACTGTCAGTGCTGCCTCCCTGTCACCCCTGGGGATGGCACAGCTTTTTAAGACACCTCAAATGCCAGGGAAGGAATATTGTGATTATTCCAGATGAGGCATTTTATTGCTGTTATCCCAGATAAATCACGTCAAAGCCCTGTCAGAGCACCACCACACCTGAGTGAGAAGTTACAAACACTCACTGATAATGTTTGTCAAAACAAAGAACAACAAAATAATGGTGATAAATCCGGAGTGTGCTGAATTCCGAGAGTTAAATTACACAGCGCTGAGGACCCAGCTGCTGACAGGGGTGCATTAATCATTATTAATTGGGATGGTTATCTCCTCTTCTGCTTTATGTGCCCTTAATAGCACTAAATGCTTGCAAAATAATTTGTTATTCATCATAATTGATCGCTTTCCTCCTAAATATTAATCCTCAGAGCCATCCCTGTGTGGGACCTGGGAAATCTCCCTCTCTGAGAGGAGACCTTGCAGTGCCCTTTTCAAACATTCCTGATGCAGTTTCTGTCTGCATTTCCCTCTTTTGGTTTCATTGCTCTCCCTCCCCGAGCCTGCAAATAAAAATTAATTTCTGAGCGTGCTGCAAACAAAGCCTGGCCTGGAAAGGCCTCCAGTGGAATCCTGGATGATGGCTTTAGTTCAAACAGCACTGCCCAGGCCGGGTTTAACAAATCCGCCCCTCAAACTGCACTGCCCGGGCCGGGTTTAACAAATCCGCCCCTCAAACTGCACTGCCCGGGCCGGGTTTAACAAATCCGGCCCTCAAACAGCGCTGCCCGGGCCGGGTTTAACAAATCCGGCCCTCAAACCGCACTGCCCGGGCCGGGTTTAACAAATCCGGCCCTCAAACTGCACTGCCCAGGCCGGGTTTAACAAATCCGGCCCTCAAACCGCACTGCCCGGGCCGGGTTTAACAAATCCGGCCCTCAAACAGCACTGCCCGGGCCGGGTTTAACAAACCCACCCCTCAAACTGCACTGCCCAGGCCGGGTTTAACAAATCCGGCCCTCAAACAGCACTGCCCGGGCCGGGTTTAACAAATCCGGCCCTCAAACTGCACTGCCTGGGCCGGGTTTAACAAATCCGGCCCTCAAACCGCACAAATCCACCCCTCAAACTGCACTGCCCAGGCCGGGTTTAACAAATCCACCCCTCAGCATCTGCCAGGGGCTGCAGGGGGAGGTCACAGACTGAGCTGGAGCTTCCCAAAAATCCTCATTCCTTGCCAAAAATCACCTGCAGCAGCTGGGCTGAGGTGAGGGCAGAGAACATCCCAGTGCTCAGAGAGGTGCAGAATTCCAGGGAAATCCATCAGGGATCCCAAATCCTCTCCCTGGGAAGGCAGAGAGCCCAGCACAGCCCTGGAGATGGTCAGGGACAGCAAAAAGTGAGACCAGGAACCAAAATAATCCAAATCCATCATTCCAGCAGCCAAAATTCCCAGATTAAACATCCATTCCCAAATTCTCTCCCTGGGAAGGCAAAGAGCCCAGCACAGCTTTGCAGATAGGGAGGGACAGCAAAAAGTCACACTGGGCACCAAAATAATCCAAATTCATCATTCCAGCAGCCCAAATTCCCATATTAGACACCCATCCCCACATTCTGCTCCAGGGAAATGCCAAAACTTCCCAAAAATCCTCATTCCTTTCCAATCATCACCTGCAGCAGCTGGGCTGAGGGGAGGGCAGAGAACATCCCCGTGCTCAGAGAGGTGCAGAATTCCAGGGAAATCCATCAGGGATCCCAAATCCTCTCCCTGGGAAGGCAGAGAGCCCAGCACAGCCCTGGAAGATGGGGAGGGATAACAAAAAGTCAGACCAGGAACCAAAATAATCCAAATCCATCGTTCCAGCAGTGTTCTTGGATGGAAAAAACAGCCCAAATTCCCAGCTTAGACACCCATCCCCACATTCTGCTCCAGGGAAATGCCAAAACTCCCCAAAAATCCTCATTCCTTGCCAATCATCCCCTGCAGCAGCTGGGCTGAGGGGAGGGCAGGGCTGAACTCACTGTGGGGGTCACAAAAACTGGGAAAAAATTCCAGGTGTGGCAGAGAAATCCCTGCTAGGAATATTCCCATCCTAACACCCAGCCTGCTTTAATCCCTGACAGGAAATTTGCTTTAAAACAAAGCTTCAGCCCTAGAAAACATTAAAAAATCTGCCCCTCGTTATCCACTGCTTCCCATTTATCCACAATTTTTCATCTGAGCTCGTTTAGAACACCTGGTGCCCCTCGAACTCATTGGAGAGCTTTTTGGAACCTAAATATTATCAGCTGCATTGTTTTTATCACCTTTTGTCCTTTTTCTCCTGGCCCTTGAAGTCTCCAGACTGTCTAATTAGCAGACCTGGAGTAAAACCCATTTATCTGAAGGCTCTTTAGAGCAGAGCATTCCTGTTGGCATCTGTTAACCACAAAATCTGGCCTCAAAGTTTTCATTTCTGAAAGAAAAAAAATCAGAAGTTCTCTCGATGAACAGCAAAGAACCTGAAACAGAAACAAGGCCAAACAAATAATCCTAAAATGGGCTCCAAAATGAGGTAATCAGTGTTAATGACCCAGAATTTCGAATTTTCACATTAAAATGAGCAGCACTGGGGAAGGAAAATTCAGATTTTTGGAGGGGACACAGGAGGAAAAGGATTGGAGGTTTTTTCCCCCCAATTATTATTATTAATTTATATATATATATATATATATATATATATATATATATATATATATATATATAATATATATATATATATATAAAATTGTTATTGTTATTATTAGATATTAATTATTATTTTTCCTCCCTTTCCTTCCTAAGTGATGAAAGGGGATTTTTGGAACAAAAAGTGAAGGGACAATGAAGGAAAAACAGTGAATTAAAGATTTGTTGATTCGTTCTCCTCTAAGTCTCTCAAGGTGTTTTTGCTCCCTGCAGGTTCCAGCTCACAGCAGGTCCCACCACCACACAGAAAAGGGGTAAAAAAATCCTAAAAAAGGCAAAATTTTTCACAAAACTCGAGGCAAACCTGGAGAAAGAGCCACCCCTGAGGGCCAGGGGGGGTTTGGAGCTGTGCTCACCCACCCTGATCAGCAGAGCCAGGAAACTGCTCCAAAAAGGGACAAATATTGAACTTTTCTGTCAATTCCATCAACTAAGCAGCAACAGAGATGCTTTCCCTGCCTCAATCCATGAGGTTTTGCTACAAATACACACTTTCCAGGATATCTGGCAGCAATCTGGAGGGAATGAAACTTCCCAGGGATATTTTGCAATTTCCACTCAAGCTCAGTCTGTCTTTATATTCACTGTCATCTAAACTGTGAATATATTATATTTTTTTCTCCCCCCCCAGCCCCCAACTTTCCAATTTTATCCTCTTCTATCAGCCTGTCATTGCTGGGATAGGAGCTGGGGATTTTTTTTTTTTTATTTATTTCTTTCTTAGGCAGGATCTTCACCTTAATGTGTTATAATACAAAACATAACAGCCATTACTGGCTTAGGTGACAAAGTTAATATTTCATTTTCAGGTGTTTTACATCCTGATGGCTTCCCACGAACATCAGAGGTAATTCTCACATTTTTCACTGGGAAATGTAATGGGCTGGAAAGACATTCCCGGGTTCTGCTTTCAGCTGAGGCACAAATGGAATAAAAACCTGCAAAAACGCAGTGGTGCTGCCTATTTTGGGGCAGAATTTCTGAGATTTGTTTAATAATCACGTTGATCAGGGAGACAACAGAAGATTTTCTTCCCTTTAGTTCGCTCCCCACACAAATGAGAGGAAAAGGAATGGCTGCATTTACACCCAGAGCCAATCTTTAAGGCAGTGGTGTGGAAAATTGCATTGATACTTCCTCACTAAAATGATCAACTTTATTGAACAGCAGCAAAAGCTGCACATTTGCATCAGGCTTTTAAAAAGAAATCTTCATCTCCCCTCCCTGAGAAATCAAACAGGAGCTACAACGATTTTACCTGGATGTTTCCCAAGGATTTAATTGGAGGCCAATTTATTTGTGGGGGCAGAGGAAAACTTATTGACCAAAGGGGGTTTAAAACAGGAGTTTAAAAAACTGGAGATTTTAAAAATTGGAGTGTAAAACTGGAGGCAAATTGAGCTTTGGAGGAGGGGATTTGATGGTTTACAGGGCTGGGTTTCCAGATGGGGTGTGGTCCTTTAGTTTAGTTCAGTTCAGCCAAATTACACTGAACTAAACTAAAATGGAATTAAATTTAACTTGCTTGGAGCCATGAGATTGAAGCAGGTGTGAAAATCCAGAAAAAATTCAGATTGCTGTGGTGAGCTCATTGACCAAGGGGGTTTAAAACTAGAGATTAAAAAACTGGAGATTTTTAAAAATTGGAGTGGAAAACTGGAGGCAAATTGAGTTTTGGAGGAGGGGATTTGATGCTTTACAGGGCTGGGTTTCCAGGTGGGGTGTGGTCCTTTCAAAGTTGCCAAATTAAACTAAACTAAAGTAAAACGGAATTAAATTTAACTTGCTTGGACCATGAGATTGAAACAGGTGTGAAAATTCAGAAAAAATTCAGATTGCTGTGGTGAGCTCACCTTTCTGTGCAGGTGGTGTCCCCCTGACTGCCCAAATCAATGGGAAATGGGATTTCCAATTCATCACAACAAAGAAACAGAATCCAGGGAATTAATCAAATCACAGACAGAGTCTAACAGCAGCTGAAACATTTTTATTGCCAATATTTCTTCGCTGCCAGCAGAAAAAGATCTCATCCCTTATCACAAACTCAGGGTTTTTTAAAGGCCAGACAAGTTCATTGTGGCAGCACTGAAATCCAGCCCTCCCTCTCCTGCATTCATTCCTTGTTTCCCAGCAGGGTTTTTGCTCTCCTCAGCCTCCTCCTCTAATGCTGCACATCAAGGTTTTAAGAGTTATTTATTTACAAATAATTCCACTTTCCTCTAAGCTTTTAATTCACCCTAATTAAAATCCTAACACTGGCAGGCTTTGCCTTTAGTTTTTAAAAGAAAAGTTTTGTTGTTTTTTTTTTTTTTCCTTATCCCCACAGGGTTCTCCACTCAGGTAATCCTTAAAAAATAATATGGCTTTGGCAATGCCTGAGCTCCAAAAAGTTCCCTTCTTTCCATGGATTTCATGGGCTCCAAGGGATTTTTTCTGCCTGTGCACAGTTAAAATGTTGGTCAGGCTGATTTCCAGGAGCCCTGGGACCAAGCAGAGCTCATGTCCCATGGTAGATCCCATCTCTCTGGAGCACTGTGGACAGAGAAAAGCCCTCTTGATGTAAAAGGAGGGGAAAAGTGGTGAAAAAGGAGAAAAGGAGAGCGGCTGGAAAGGCACAGCTCTGGCAGGGCTTTCATCTCAAATCCAAGGGAGAATTCCCTGAGAGGGCTCCAGGATGGGCAGGGAGCACCAGGGAGAGGAGCTGAGCCCAGGGAAAGGGGACAAATCATCCTCTGGTCATGATGCCTCAGGTTTTGGCTTTTCTATTTTTTAGATTTTCAGGTTTTGGCTTTTCTCTTTTTCAGATTCTGCGCTGCTTTAGTGTGCAGGGAGAGCACAAAGCTCTGAGCAGGGGCTGCTGTGGAGTAACCACACTGGGAGAAAGGAGAAGGGAGAAGAAATGGGAGAAGAAATGGGAGAAGAAATGGGAGAAGAAATGGAAGAAATGGGAGAAGAAATGGGAGAAGAAATGGGAGGAAAGGGAGAAGAAATGGAAGAAATGGGAGAAGAAGTGGGAGAAGGCAAAGGGAGGAGAAGGGAGAGGGAGAAGGGAGAGAAGGGAAGGGAGAAGAAAAGGGAGAAGGGAAGGGAGAAGGCAAAGGGAGGAAAAGGGAGAAGGAGAAGGGAGAAAGGGAAGGGAGAAGAAAAGGGAGAAGGGAAGGGAGAAGAAAAGGGAGAAGGGAAGGGAGAAGAAAAGGGAGAGAAGGGAAGGGAGAAGAAGAGGGAAGGGAGAAGAAAAGGGAGAAGAAGGGGAGAGAAGAAGAAGAGGAGAGAAAAAGAAGAGAGGAGAAGAAGAGGAAAAGAAGAAGAGGGGAGAAGGAGAATTCTGTGCTGGCCTCCAAAGCCCCAGCCATGAACAGCTGCCTCCCAGCTGAGCCCTGAGCTGGGTCTGCAGCTTGCTCAGGTGCACAGAACCCTTTGGGACGATGCCTCAGCAGGCGCTTGTTGAGCATCTCTGATTCTTGCGTTGAGGGCAGCAGAAGGGGTCAAACACCGGCTGTAAGGGGACAAACCCGGTGTTTCTGCTGCCCTGAAAAGCTTCCAGCTCCTCCCTGACTGAAATCCCACATTAATCCACACCCCCAAGCGTTTTGGTCCTTTGTCACCACCGGAAGGCAGGAGAGCCCTGAGGTGCTTTTCAGGTTCCCCCCAGTTGACTTTTTAAAGGAATTCCTGCCCTTGGCAAATCCCCCCCCTTTTCCAGCTGCACTCGGAATTCTGGGCTTCAGAGCGAATCCAACGCTCTTTATTAAAAAATTGTCATCAAGGAAAACCCTCAGACCTGGGGGCACAGGGAATTCATAACATCAGTGACAATTTCTTATTTCTTCAGCCTCTCATCTCGGGCTGTGTTGCCCACAGGGCTGACATCAGCTCTCTGGCGTGTACATATATTTTCATTTAATCACTGCTGAAAAACAGCAAGGCTTTTCACACACTTTTAATGAAAACCACACGTTCTGGTGGCCAGCCAGGCACTATCTCTTCATCTCCCCTTGCTTTCAAGGGCAGGGGAGTGCAGTGCCAGAATTCTGGAGAGGCTGAGCCAGTCTGGGCCTTCTCACCTGGGGAGGACTGCAGGTAAAGCTCCAAGGGCATCACAAAAAAATCCAAATTTTGTGGAAAATCCTGCTCTTGAGGCAGCACAGATAAATTCTTGATAAAGAGTTTAATTTAATTAAATACATTTAATTAATACATTTATTTATTCTTGATAAAGAAATCCGTCCCTGCTGCTGGGATGTGGATGGAGGGAGCAGCACTGCCTGGGGGTGGTTATGGGGACTCCAGCCCTGCCAGCTGACCCCACAAAATGACCCCTCATTTTCAGATATTTCATCCAGGTCTGTTCATGCCTCACCTCTCAGGACAAGACAAAATTCCTGCACTTCCCAAAATGTCCCAGTGTTTTCCTGATGCCTGGTGAATTCTTCACTGGATTTTGGCAGGAGCTGATTCCCATTTCAGCTGCCCAGGAACTTCCCAGGGAATGTTCCCTCCTGGCACCTCCTTCTCCAAGGATTCTGCCTCTCCCACCACTGCCTGAGGGGGTCCTTGTGCATACAAACACCCTTTATATTTTTATATTTAAAATATATTTCTATGTATCTTTAAATATATATTTCTATTTTATATGTGTATGATATATTTTTATGTTTTAAATGTAATATAAATTTTATCTATTTTAAAATATATTTGCATTTTATATATTGATATTGTATATTTTATATATTTATATTTTATATGTATATTATATTTTATATATTTATATCATATATAATATAAATTTTATAAGTTTAAAATATATTTATATTTTATATATTTCTATTGTGTATTTTATATATTATATATATAATGTATTTATATTTTATGTTAAAAATATTAAATATTTGTCTATTTTATACAGGAGGGAAATCTTTGGTGCTATAAACTGGAATTCCTTTATTCAGCAATCAGTCCTCTGTTTGCAAGATATTGCTGCTCATCAATCCAATAAGTGATGGAAATGGTGAATCCAAAATCTTTATTTTGGGTTTGACAGGCTGTGCTGGGTCTGACCCCTGCTCCCTCCAATCCCCTGTCCTGTTTTATCCAGATGCATTTCCCCAGAAAATGGGGGAAAGGACAAAAAGAAATCCAAGATTCCCCTGATCTCTGAGCATTGATTTATCTGACCATAATTGTGAAGGTAATTGCATTACAATTATTAAGATTCCAACTAAGACTTGGACCATTGAGCATCAGCTCAGCCAAATTATTTCTGCTTCTGTCCAGCTCTGTGTGCCACCATTTGCTGAGGGAAATGATCACAAATTCAGCAGCTCCGCAGGTTTTGGGAACATTCCCTCACCCAAAGGGCAGCCCTGGAGCCAGGGAAAAAACCTCTCCTGGGATTTAAACACTGTCACCCCCCACCCAAATATTTTACAGCTTCAGGCCTGACAGAAATGACAAAAATAAAAAGCCCTGGAATGTCCTTCCAAGTGACACTGCAGGAGACAGGGAAAACAGCAGGGACAGGAGCCAAAACACTGACCAAATGTTTCCACTTTGTGGCAGGAAACAAAAATAAGTGTTGACAAATAAAAGCACAAGAGCTGGGCTGGGCAAGAGACTCTTCAATGTTTCCCTGTCTGGGTTTTGCTTTCTAATGTTGACACATGCAGAAAACAAACAAACAAAATCAAAAATCCTCCCTGCTGTGCCTGGATCTGGGAACACATCCCAGAGCCAGGGAAGGTGCCAGCCCTTGCAGCAGGCTTGGCTGGCACCAGCAGGGACACTGGGGACTCTGGGGACACGGCAGAGAGCTCTGAGACCTCCGAGAGCCCCTTGTCACTGCTGTCCAGGCACCAGCAGGGACACTGGGGACACTGGGGACATGGCAGAGAGCTCTGAGACCTCCGAGAGCCCCTTGTCACTGCTGTCCAGGCACCAGCAGGGACACTGGGGACAAGGCAGAGCTCTGCAGGGTGGCACTGACACCTCCGAGAGCCCCTTGTCACTGGTGTCCTGGTGCCAGGCACCAGCAGGGACTCTGGGGACACTGGGGACACAGCAGAGAGCTCTGAGACCTCCGAGAGCCCCTTGTCACTGCTGTCCTGGTGCCAGGCAGGGACATAGGGGACACCGGGGACACCGGGGACAAGACAGAGAGCTCTGCAGGATCACCCTGACACCTCCGAGAGCCCCTTGTCACTGCTGGCACCAGGCAGGGCTGGAAGGGGACACTGGGGACATTAGGGACAAGGCAGAGAGCTCTGCAGGGTCACCCTGACACCTCCAAGAGCCCCTTGTCACTGCTGGTACCAGGCAGGGACATTGGGGACATTGGGGACAAGGCAGAGAGCTCTGCAGGGTCACCCTGACACCTCTGAGAGCCCCTTGTCACACCAGGCACCAGGCAGGGCTGGAAGGGGACACTGGGGACATTAGGGACAAGGCAGAGAGCTCTGCAGGGTTTCCTTGACACCTCTGAGAGCCCCTTGTCACTGCTGGCACCAGGCAGGGACATTGGGGACATTGGGGACAAGGCAGAGAGCTCTGACACCTCCAAGAGCCTCTTGTCACAGCTGGCACCAGGCAGGGACATTGGGGACATTGGGGACAAGGCAGAGAGCTCTGCAGGGTCACCCTGACACCTCCGAGAGCCCCTTGTCACTGCTGGCACCAGGCAGGGCTGGAAGGGGACAAGAGGTGCCGCCTGCCCTGCTCTGGCTGGGGACAGGGTGACCTCGCTGTGCCCTGGGGCAGTCAGGCCCCTCTGGCCCAAATTTGACGAATCAGGAGCAAAAAGAGCTGAAGTCGCCCTGAGCAGGAGGACAAACCCCTGGCAATGACAGCAGAGCTGCCTTCAGCCCTGTGGGAGCTGGGGTTCCTTGGATGAGACATGTGGGACACAAAAATGGGTCCTTTGCCCCCAAAACACTCCAGGTGCACATCACACCAAGAAGTGGCCCCCATGATGATTTCCCCATTTTCCAGAATTCTCTTCCCCTGCACAATCACAGCACATTCTGCTCACAACTCATTAAAATGCCCCAAAACCAGGAGAAGGGGTTAAATGTGAGCTCGTGATCCAGCCTGGCTCCCCAGCTAACCGAGAGAAGGAGGTGAGGAGCAATCCCCATCCCAGAGCAGAACCTTCCTCTCCTGTTCCTCCCCTCCTGACCCAGGTGAGCAGATCCCAGCAATCGGAGGAGCAGCACAAAAATCCTAAATTTCAACCCAAAACGTTCATCTGGGCAATGAATTTGGCCAGTTCAGAGGTGGAACAGGAGCTGTCCCTCACCCTCCATCCAGGGCAGAGCTGAGGGGGAAGGGTTCAGACTCCACTGTCTGGCAAAGTGAGGCTGCTTTTGGCTGCAAGCACAGTGAAACATGTGCAGAACCAGCACAAGCACCCTGAGCTGCCATCTGACTGTCTGGGGGGAACTGGGACAGCAGAATAGGAAGAGGAGAGGATGAGCAACAGCTCTTCCTCCTCAGAGCTGGCTCCAGCTCAGTCTGAGGAGGAGTTTGTGGGCCTGCTGGAGCTTTAAAGCACCAGGAATGAAACTGTGGGCCCAGAAATCAGCCCTGGGGGTGTGGGGTGATGGGCTGTGTTCTTTGAGAGCTTTCCTTTGCAGGAGAAGCACATTCAGCCATCCCATTCCACAGGTAATTCCATGTTTTAGCAGGATAATGACACCTGCAGCCTCTCCCTCAGCACAGGACCTCCCTGAGCACCCAAACCTTGTGCAAGCCCAGCCCTGGACCCCTCCTGTGCTGGGCTAAACAGGGCTGGAGTGAGCTAATGGTGCAGAAGTGATGGATACAGACACTGCTTATGTAAGGCTCATTTCTCGAGGAAACTCAGCTAAAAACAGCACTGAGGAGCTGTGTCGCCTTCCACACGCTCTGAGGTTAAATCAACCCTGCTATAAAACATCCCTGAAAGCCTTTTTTTCCTTCCCCAGGCTCAGCAGCAGCACAGCCCCTGCCTTTGCAGCCCTCATCTCCAGGAGGAGGAAAACATCTGGAGTGGAGAAACGATTCCCTGATGCCTCCCAAAGGACGCTGCGACAGCAGCTCTTTATTCCCGAATAAAAACCCTCTCCAAAGTAATTAGCATTCCTCCAAAGTGGAGTAATTACTCTCCAGTGAAGTCACTTGTGTTCCAGAGGAGCGTGGCCGAGCAGCTGATTCTGCAGGAGCTCTCTGTCACCCCACGGAATGCCAAGCAGCTCCTTCCCCCTGGAGGGAGGGCAAATGGAACTGGGGAACCAGAAATGGAATTGGGAACCAGAAATGGAATTAGGAACCAGAAATGGAAAAGGGAACCAGAGCTCTCCAGGAGGATGTTGGAGCCCCCTTCAGCCACAGAATCACAGAGTCACAGAACCACAGAATTTCAGAATCTCAGAACCACAGAATTGCAGAATCACAGAATTTCAGAATCACTGAATCACAGAGACACAGAATCCCAGAATGATGAGGTTGGGAGACCTCTGAGATCATCGAGCCCAACCTGTGCCCTCACACCTCACCCAGACCATAGCACCCAATGGTCCAGTCTGTTCTTAAACACATCCAGAGATGGTGATTCCAGCACCTCCCTGGGAAGAGCATTCCAGTGCTTTATTATTCTTTCAGTGAAAAATTTCTTCCTAATATCCAACCTGTACCTTCCCTGCCATAGCTTGAGACTGTGTCCTAACTAACAGTAAGGTTAGGACTAAATCTTTTGTCCTTGGGTGTGTGTGGCAGCCATCTTGACACCTTCAGTGTCACGCTTTTTATAAGCTACAAGAACATAAAATTTGGTGGGTGATTGGTTGATGATTTGTCATCATGGTTTGTATTTTTGTTTGGTTTTTTGGGGTAGTTCTGAGGTTAATTCTATGTTTGTTTAGGGGTGGTTGTGGAGTGATGATTACAGTTGGTTATTGGTTTTGATACTAGGAAATATAGAGGAAGGTTAATTGAAAGTGTATTGATGACAAATGATTTGGATAATGTAGGGATATATGGTTTAATTATTTGACAAAAAAAAAAATCAAGATTAAAAAATGGATGCGTAAAATAGAATTTAAATACTAGTTCCCAGTAAATGATAAAATAATTCATCTGTCCAGCAGCCCTTACATTATCTGTTGTCCAGAGGTAGGTAGGACGCCTTGAGTGGATGTCACTTGCCATCCGCCACTTTCAAGGAAAATTCATTTTTCTGCTATTTTATAACTGCTGGCAGGAATTCAAGGAGAAAGGTCAAATTCTTTCCCTGCCCCTAAAGAAGAGACAACAGCTGGGCCCAGCTCAGAGAGCACCCAGAGGGAAGAGGATTTTTATCAACTCCCAACCATGCCCAGAGCCTCAGAAGAGCAGAATTTTACGAGGCACCAGAGACTCCAGCCCTCCATAAATCAGAGGGCTGAAGGAAAGCTGGCTGGGACTCTGCAGCTCCTGGAACTGCTTGTTCTCCAATAAAAGGACATGAAAGACAAGTGATTCCTGAATGTACAACCCTCTGTGTGCTCCTGTGCGGAACAGCCGCGCCACGGGCTCACAGGAGCCGGGACAGCTTCTCCCTGCCAAAAAAAGCCCAAATCCGTGAAGGCAGAAGGGTTAACACAGAGCAAAATGGTCTGGGATGATTTTCCTTTGGGCTGGGCATGTGCTGAAACGTCCTGATCTATCTTTGGAGCTGCTCAGCATATTTGCTCAGCTGATTTGCATAGGCAAATATAAACTGTGCTCTCAAAAAACTGCTCAAGCAGAGTCGGGAGCAAATTAAACACACGGGCTGAGGGGGAGGGAGTGGAAGAAAGTTGTAGCTCTCGTGTGCTCTGTTCCTGGAGCTGATCTGAAAGCAGAGAGACTTGAAAACATCGAGTTCTGGGGGAAAACATGACAGGAGAGGCAGGCTCGGGGAAGGAGATGCACGAGGGGTTGATTCCTGCACATTTCCCAGCTCGTGTGGAGAGCTGGAGCTGTCAGCACTGACAGGGGTTGCATCTCTGTGGTGGTGTTTGCAGGGGTCCCAGGACGAGGGGAGAGATGAGAATCTTGACTCCATGTTTCAGAAGGCTGATTTATTATTTTAATAATGAATAATAATATATATTAAAATAATAACATATTATAGTAAAAGTATATCTATTATTAAATGTATATATTATTAAAGCATATATATTATAATATATATCACAAATATATTTTATAATATAATATATATTATATATTCAAATATTATATTTATATTTGTATATTAAAATATATTTAAATATATTATATCTATTTAAATATTTTATATATTTAAATGTAATATATTTAAATATATATTATAATATAATATATATTATATTTAATATATTATATTTAATATATATTATATTTAATATATATTATATTTAATATATTTATATTATATTATACTAAAATAATAGAAGAAAGGATTTCATCAGAAGCCTAGCAAAGAACAGAAGAAGAATGAGAATAAAATCTTGTGACTGACCAGAGTCTGAGCCAGCTGGACTGTGATTGGCCATTAATCAGAAACAACCACATGAGACCAATCCCAGATGCACCTGTTGCATTCCACAGCAGCAGATAACCATTGTTTTTCTTTTCCTCTGATAACCATTGTTTTTCTTTTCCTCTGAGGCCTCTCAGCTTCTCAGGAGAAAAAAAAATCCTAATGAAAGGATTTTTCATAAAATGTGTCTGTGCCACATCTCAGTGAGAGGATCAGGGGATGCATTTGTTGACCCCCAAGTCCCACCAGCCCCACTTTTCCATGACCAAACCCCTCCTGTGAGTTCGAGGTAGGAGGAAATGTGGAAAAGTAGAAAAGCTGATGGTGCTGATTCCTCCTGGTGCTGCAGAGGAACCCTGAAACCTCAGGAGCCCTGAAGAGAGGCTGCGTTTAATCCACAGCAAAAGAACAAATTTCCTTTTGGTCTTCCTTCACCCAACCCAGAAAACACAAATATAAACGAGGTGTGCCTAAAAACAACCTTCAGGATGGTCCTGTGCAAAAAAATCCATCTGGGCTTCCCAAGGGTGGGAGGTTTTGTCACCAAGCCCTCCCAGACACTTGGCTGTGATCAAGCAGACCCAAAAAACCCCTCTGGAGCAGACCCAGACCCAAATTCTCCCTTTCACCCCTGAGATTCCAGCCAAGATATCCATGGAGGTTTTGGAGTGACAGCAGGGAACTAGAGGAGACAAGCCTGCACCCCTCCTGATGAATTTTTGGCTTTATTTTGCAATTTCCCCTCCCTCAGGTGTCCCCAGGGCTGGAGGGACATCCCACCAGTCTCACGCAGCCTCAGCTCCAGGAAAACCCCAAACCAAGGTTTATCCTGGATAAAGGATAAACCAAAACCTGCATTTGCAGCTGGGCACAGCTGGGTGAGGATGGTTGGCACCTCCAAGGGCACCTGCAAACACAGCTGGGCCTGGGAAATGCTGAATTTGGTTGAAATTGTGGGAATTTGGATCATCAGAGAGATCCCTCCCCAACAACAGGGATTTTTCCAGCAGTTTTAAATCCTGACCCTTCCCAAAGCTGCCTCACAACGAGGAAAATAAAACCCAAAAAGAATTGGATTGCCTGGGGGAATTTGGGCACGCTCAGTGACAAAACCAGGAAAAGCTCCCAACACTTCACTGCTGCTGCCTTTGATCTGCTGAAGAATTCCTGCCAGGCCAGGGAGCATCTGGGGCACATTTTGGAGGGAATTCGTGGGGAATCCTGGAGCTGAGGCTCCCCTGAGCACCACAAAGGATCCTCAAGCACTTCCAGAGAAGCAGAGTGAGGAATCCTTTTTGTTCTGGGCATGTAACATTAGGAAACCTGTCAGCTTCTATTCCACTCGATGACTCGGGTAAATCTCTCTGTCTTTTTGTCTATTCTTGCTTTTCTTTCCTTTCTTTTATTGTTTTTTTTTTTTTCCTTTCTCCCTGAGAAGAAGTTGACGTGAAAAATGAGAAGCAAGAATTGCATTGTCAGACAGAAACGCACACATGTAATGAATTGTAAGCTGCTTGACCCCTTCCTGGGTATTGATTCTGCTCTTTAAGCATGGACTGCTTTGCAGGAGCTGATAAAAGGCAAAAAAAGAAAAAAAAAAAAGAAATCTGCCAAATAAAAATTGAACCCAGGATTTTCTTATTTGAAGCTGAAGCTTGTCACTGGCAGAGCTGCCTGAAACACCATAATACACTGCAATCCCTTCACTCTCCCCAAACACCATTTTCTGTGTGCATGAGAAACTTGCCTGCTTTCATTTATCACACTTTTTTATCAGCGGGGAAAATGTAAATAATTGAGACAAAAAAAAAAAAAAAAAAAAAAAGACCAACCAAGCATTCTAAAAAAAGTGTTTTGCTTTCTGGGATCCCATCTCCCATCAAAACCTTAAAGATGCTCATGAAATATTTCCACACACTAAAGGAGCATTTTTATGAGAAGACATATTTCGTGGAGAGCAAAAAAATATAAAAAATTTGCATTTCTCCAACAGCTGCAGTAAATCCTTATCTCACAGGGATGCTGAGAGAGGAACACTAAGCTTTAAGCAGTTTTAGAAACACATCTTCAGCTGGCATAAATCAACTTATTTCCACCAAAACAGCAGCTTTTGAGGCCAAATTCTGCTCCAGAAAGGAGTTCCAGGTGACAATTTCCCCCCTAATTTTGCAGAAATAAGGGAAGTTTTATAAAGGGGAGTTTTACTTTCCTAACTTGAAGCAAGCAGTGCTTTAAATCCCCCTGGATAAGCCCAGCAGCTCACACTTAAAGCTGTCAGAGTTTTCATCAGTTATTCCCAAGAATTCCAAATGAGTTGGAGCAGGTGAGGGAGCACGCCTGGAACTCCTGTTTGATGGATGGGGATTGCAGCAGCAAGGAAGGACAGGTGCTCAAAGAAAAGCCTTTCCAGGGAATTTTCCACACATAGAAATATCATTTACCCCCCACAAACCCATCAAAAATAAACAAATAATAAACAGAAAAAAAAAAAACAAAAAAACCAACAACCCCCCAAAAAAATCAACAAAAAAACCTAACCAAAAAAAAAAAAACCCAACCAAAAAAACCCCCAAAGACTCCCAAAAATCAATTAAAAAAAAAAAAAAAGGCAGCTCTTTAAATCTTTTTTAGCACAGCAAGGAAACAATGAACCCTCAATTGCTGGAGCTCCAAATATCAGCTGCTCCCCAAGGAGATTTTCAGCTTTTTGCTCTGTTTTTGTGGCAGTTTCCCCTTTTTTTTTTTTTTAGCAAATACTCATATTTTACCAGTCTTTGTTAAATCAGAGGTAAAGCTCAGCATACCCAGGGTATGTGGTGTCTGACCCTCCTGAGCAGCACAGGCACATTTGGATAAATGCCAAATTAACAGCTGGCCACTCCTGGATGGATTTTAGGAGCTCCCCCCGATGCTCCTCAGGCCTCCTGTGACCCAGCCTGGGTGAAATGAACTCATCCACCACTGACAAACCCAGGGAGGGGCTGCACACACCCGGAATTTTCCCTGATTTTCTTGGTCCTTTCCTCAGTACAGCCCCTAGACGCACTGCGAGCATCTCAAAAAACCCCTCAATAAACAACCCAGGAGAGAGAAAAGTGCTGTGTCGACATTTCTGGGCCAAGAGGAGGAGGAGGAGGCAGAGCTGGGAATGAATTACAGAGCAGCTGCTGTCTCACTGACAGATATCACTGCTCTTTAAAACACATCCTTCTCCCACAAAAGAGATTTTTCCTCCTTCCCTTGGCGCTCCAGGCTGGAGGGAGGCTCACAAAAAGCAACAACAGAAAGTTTTCCTACCCTATCCTGCACCTCTGAGGTCAAGGAAAGCAGAGCAGATAGAAAAATCAGCTGGCACCTACAACCATAGCGAGGTTTAACTGCAAACTAAAAATGTACAAAAAAACCCCAAAAAAACCAATGAAAAGCTCCAGCAGAACAGCCCAAAAGGTGAGCAGGGTCCTGAGCTGCTCAATAAATCTCCTGCAGAGGTTATGACCCAGGTGATGGGGATTTGGGGACGTTGGCTGTAGCTGAAACACCAGGGGAAAGGAATTGGTGACACCTGGAGAAGGATTCCTAAAAGTGGTTTAGTTACCCCCAAAAGCTCCAACGCCAGTCAAGGCACAGGGGGTTGGTGGCAGCTGTAGGTGATTTTTAATGGACAGAATAAATTCACATTGAGGATGGGAGGAAATATTTTTCCCAAGGGAAAGCGTGAGGTGAAAACTTCAAATGGAATTGTCCCAGTTGATGGGATCAGCTGCATGGCCAGGGACTCCTGGAATAATCCAGGGTAACTCATCACCCTCATATTTTCTAAAAAATCCCTTTGCCCAGGATTTCTCTCCTGGGAAGCTGAGAAGCCTCAGAGAAAAATGAAAACCATTTTATCTCATTTACTTCTCCTGTGTTTTGCTGCTTTGGAATGTGTTTAGAGATTGTTTACCAACTGGTCATTGTTTGATTGGTTTCATGTGAATTATTTTGACTTCATGACCAATCAGGCTGTGTCAGGACTCTGGAAGGAGTCACCAGTTTTCATTATTATCTTTTTAGCCTTCTGTCTGTATCCTTTCTTCAGTATTCTTTAATATAATATAGTATCATAAAATAATCAATTAGCTTTCATGGAGTCAGATTCATCATTCCTCCCTTCGACAGGGATCTCAGAAAATCCCACAGTAACTCCTCAGTTGTCCTCCAGAATTCCCAAATCCCTGCCCAGCTCCCTTTGACAGCTCACCAGAGGAGCTCTGATGGATTTCTGTGGTTTTCTGTAACAAGTTCCTGTCTCACCACACGTTTGGGTTTGCACAGTGGACAAAGTTTTATTTTAAAGATCCCTCTTTGCCAAGCTGGTTCCCAGCCATCCCAGGGGAACAGCCACCATTATTATCCAAAGGACACCGTGATGCAAATGCTCAAGCACTTGAAATTTCCCATCTGTTAATACTCGTTAACAAGACTTGAAATTCCTTGATTCCAACATGAAATACCTGAGAAAGCACAGGTTTGGGTTAAAAAGTGAGTTGGGCTGGCTGAATTCCTGAATTACAACTTCAAAATTGGCCCCTAGACCTGAGCCTCAGCTGAGCTTTAGTCCAGGCCCAGCTTTTGATCAGGAGAGAGGGAGAGAATGGCCTCAAGGTCTAAAAACCAGTGGAGAGGGAATCAAGGGAGAAGCTTTATGCTGATCACATGGAAAATAACATCAAAGCCCAACAATAAAGTGAATTTATTAAACTCCACCCCCCACAAAAAAAAAAAAAATTTAAAATCAATCGGTATTGAACCTCTATAACAAAGGAATCATAAACTCCTGGCAGAGTAATGAACTTGAGCACAGAGAGCCCTCAGCTGCTCAATCCTCCCCTGCTCCACTCAGAACAGCTCAGGCTCTGCTCTAAATTTCATATTGTAATTATTTTGCAATTTGAAATATTGCATTTTATAATATTTATATTACAAAATATATCATATATTATTATATACAAATATAATGTATAATATAATATATATTATAATATAATATATAATACCTATTATATTATTTATAAATATTTTCCTTCTGCCAGGGCAGCAGGAAATCTCCCTCTGAGCCAGGCACCCCCACAAGGGGCATTTCCCAGCAGCATTTTCCCATTTCCAGCAGCACAGGGGCTGTTGGAAAGCAGGGAATGGCCTCAATCTGAATTTCCCCTGCAAACAGAGGATGTTGTGCTCTCAATTTGTGGAGTCCATCAGATTTGGAGACTCTTTCCAGGCTGGAGTTTGTTATCTGTGCACAGGGGGGTCTCCACTGGATCCACAATAAAATACAACCCACAACAGAGCAGTCTGGAAGAGCATTTTCCCTCTTTTTTTAATTGTTGTTTTGATTTCCCCTTTGCTGAATCCTCAGAATTTTCTCCTGGGACAGCAAATTTACTTCTACTGATGATGAATTTGTTCTCCCCAACACCAGAAATGAAATGCCCAGTTAAGCTCCTCACCTGCTGCCCCTCTGGGCACCCCTGGGTGCCTGCACAGCACCCTGAGCCACGGGGATGGTGCAGAATTTAAATAAAATTATTTATTAACCATTTCTAATTAACAGAGATATCTATTACTAATTTACCTATTAATATCTATTAATAATTTCCCTCAATAATATCTATACAAAGCACGAGTTACCCCCATATGGCACCAAAACACCCTCAGGGTGTTTAAAACCCCACAGACCCACAGCTGAATGGCACCTGAAGACACCTGGATGTCACCTGGATGACAGGCCTGAAGAATGCCACCCAAAGGGACAGACTGTCCTTCCTCCTCAGCATCCCCAGCAAGCAGGGCCTCGCTAAAACCTAATCACTCTTATCAGAGAAATGGATCAAAACTTGGATAATGGCTCTCCTCAGACTCAGGAGTGAGATAATTTTTATTTTTTGCAGAACTGATTTGGAAATGCTCCTAATGATACAATTAAGGGATCAAGAACAAGTTAAGCTGGGCTTAAATGGCTCTGAAGCTGCATCAGATGCATTAAGGCACCAAAATAATTCTGCACTGCGGCATCCTCAGGAGGTCCTGGCGCCCAGGGCCGGGTTCTGTCTGGTCAGGGTTTTAAAACAGGGCTGAAATTCCCTCAGCCAGGGATTTTAGAGCCTGTCAGGATCTCCACAAGTCACTGCCAGGGTGGTTTTAGTGGCTACAAAGCTTACACCTTCACTGGCAGGCCCCACAAATCCACCACCAGCAGCAGCGTGGCAAATTAAAGCCTGATATTAGTGAGCTTTGCTTTCCTTAATCCCTCTGAAATATCCTTTAAAAGGACCTCAGGCATGAAAGCCTTGGTTTAAACCAATCCTGGAATTTTGCGGCCTGCACCAAGCAGGGCAACAGTTAAATCATCCCATAAAAATAAAAGGTTTTTGTGGGGAACTTGGTAAAATTGTTCAGGAAAGATGAGCAATATTGGCTGCCTTCATTTGTGGGGTGCTGGAATTTAGGAAAACTGGGATTAAACCAATCCTGGAATTTTGCGGCCTGCACCAAGCAGGGCACGAGTTAAATGATCCCATAAAAATAAAAGGGTTTTTTTGTGGGGAACTTGGTAAAATTGTTCAGGAAAGATGAGCAATATTGGCTGCCTTCATTTGTGGGGTGCTGTAATTTAGGAAAACTGGGATTAAAACTCAAAATTTGAGGCATTCCAAATTCCTCTGCTCCTTCCCAAAGCTCCTCCCTCCAACAGCAGTTGAGGACACAGCATTTGGAGACCAGAGTGATTTAGAAATTGCCCCCATTTTTTATCTCTCTGATTCCTGAGCATAAGTCACATCCTGATTGAGGAGCAGATCAGATCTCAAATTATTTGTATTTTTTTCCCTGATTGAGGGTACATTTGTGGTGAAAGGAGCGCTGTGTATTTTATTTACAATGCCATGCCTGGCTCTGAGATTGCCCAAACCCAGTGATAAATTCCTGCTTTGTTCTCCTCACAGCATTTTCCTGCCTCTTTAGTGGGAGCTTTATGACTTCTTTTTTTTTTTTTTTTGGTGCAATATGAATTCGCCAGCTTATATATATGCATTCTTTTAATAATAAATACAATGTTTACAGGAATAAAACCTCCATCCCAGACAGAATTATGTGCCTGCACAGGGATGGCAGAGCCAGAGGCTCCCAGCTCTTCCCAGGGGTGAGAAACAGCAGCTCCAGGAGTAAAAGCTGCCCTTTAGAGCAGGTTTTGTTCTTAAAGCATCACCCAGGAGGAGAAGGGGGGCACAGTCAGCTCTCAAACACCAGGGTGGATGCATTAAAGCTTTCCTTGAGCTCTGACCTAAGAGTTTTTCCTCCCAATTTTGGTGCCAGATTAAGTTTCAGGTGAGAGCAGTTTTTTCCCCATTTTTGGTGCCAGATAAATTTCCAGGTGAGAGCAGGTTTTATCCCAGTTTTGGTACCAGATAAGAGCAGTTTTTTTACCCATTTTTGGTGCCAAATGAAATTGCAGTGTTCTTAGGGACAGAGGGACAGGTCCCTGCCAGGTGCAGAGCTCAGGGGCTGCTCCCTGTGCTGAAACCCAGGCAGGCTGCAGCCCCCAGAGCAGAGCAGAGCAGACTGTCACTGCTGTCACACCGAGGCATTTCCAGCTCATCCAGCCCAGGGCATTTCCATCCAGCCAAGAATTACAAGGCTGGGCAGATCTGAGCGCTCCTGAGTCACCATGGATTCCTCCAGATCCCTCACTGTGTGCTTCTACAGATCAAAAACCCCCAAAACTTCTCCTCTTTCCATGTGGTTTGTGATTATTCAGCTGGGGGTGACATTAAATCCAATTAATCCTCAGGCTCCCAGGGCATTTTGCCATCAGCAACGCAGCACAGGGGGAAGAGAGCAAAATGATTCCTTTTCTTTGTCCCTGGTCCTCCCAGAAATATCACAGCACTGAAGGGGATCAATGAGAATGTGCTGCTACACTTCCTTAATGCTTTATTACAGGCACCAGGGTCCTGCTAAACAGCATAATAAAATATCAATAAACAGACTCTGCTGTAAAGGCTCCTTCTGCTGCTGCAGTTTCTGCACCTCGAGCAGGATTTCTGCAGCTGGGGATGTCTCAGGGCTGCTCTGGAAGGATGGGAATGGATGGATGGACTCACAGGGCTGTGGGGCTTTAGAAGCTGAAAGAGGAGAGGGAAAAAAAAAATCACATCACCGAAGGAAGGCTGATGCCCACGGAAATTGTTCTGGTTTCAGCCTCCAGCAGAAAGAGAAATCCCAAAATGTTCATTTGAGAGCGAGACAGATTCTCCTCAGTCAACAGCAATCCCAGAGAAAAAGGAACAGAGCAGCACTTTGGTTCCAGATTTGAAACTTGGATTTTGGGGGCTGTAGGTACGAAGGGAAGGGTGATGAATACATGTGCAGGAGTAGGAAAAAAATATAAAAAGGCCCAAATGAGTCATTGTGATCAATCCCAGATAAAAGTGGGTTTTGATGATTGATGAGAAACGCCAGGATTTTCATTCTGATAAAAAAGAAAGGCTTTGACCTTCCCCCAGAGCAGGAAATCCTCTCTCCATCCTGCTCCAGTTTTGATATCATCTTTTCTTTAGTGCCTCTGCCGAGAGTACCTGAGCAAAGCCGCCCTGCTGGAGGATGCTGCAGGTACAGCACAAATCTCCTTTTTTCTGAGCAGCCTTTGGCTCAGCCAGGGCTCTGTGCAGCCTCAATCTCAGCCGGGCTGTGCCTGAAAAAATCCCTGCTGACCACAGCTCTGTCCTCCAGCTTCCCCCGGGGCCTTGGCAGAGCACCTGATGAAGATGTCTGCTCTGACGCGGAGCTATTATGCTGTTTACAAGAGATCTGCCACAGACAAGTGCCTGCTGTACAGGAGCCATTTCCTCCCCAGGCAGGGAGCAGAGGATGTCCCAAATTAGCTCCTGAGGATGGAGCAATTCCAACACCCCCAGCCACAGCCCCGCAGCGAGCTTGGCTTGTGACCTGTAAATTGTCTCTCGTTTCTGCTCCCCTTCCTTCTTTGTTTGGCTTCTGTGCCTTGCAGTTCATCCAATAATTCAGCTGGAGAGAGGGCGAAAATTCGGAGGGGAGGGGCAGGGGATGGCGAGGCTGAGAAATACCTGCTGGGAATGCTTTGGAAATCACCCAGAAGCGGGAATAGATCATTATGGAGGGGACTGTTAGCATGGAAGGAGCAGACAGGAGCCTGATGGAGAGGCTGCAGTGCCAGCTCGCTTTGCCTGCCCAGGTTCCCACGGAATCCCTTCCCTGATCCCTTCATTGCAGGGCAGCAGCAATCCCGCAGGAATTTGGGTCTTCCCTGGGGTGTCTCAGCCAGGGTGCTGCACCCAGGAGGGGCTGGGGGAGGCAGGGGGGTGGCAAAGGGTTAATTTCTCTCATCATAAATTCAGCCTCCCGTGAATTCAATTCCGCGACGCTGCGCCTGTGACGTGAGTAAATCACGGCCATAAAGCAGGGCAGGGAGGCAGGAGCAGCGTGTGGAGGGAATGGCAATGCCTGGGGAGGCAGGGCCACGGCTCAGCCCAGTGCTGCTCCCCTCGGCAGGACAGACAGCCCCGGGGTGCCCCTGCATCCGCCAGCCTCACCCAAGGAAGCATCTCCTTGGAAGTGGGCTGGATGTGTTCAGTGGAGGACACCAGCAGGTCTGGGTCTCTTTTTCTCCATAAAAGCTGAGGTTCCTCTTCGCTGGGGGAGATGAAACAGGAAAGCCTTATCAATATAAATGCCTGGCAAAAGATTTGGAGAATATGGAAACTATAAGCGAGATTGAAATGAAAGCAAGCTTTGAGATCCCTCAGTTACTGAACAACTGGAAAACAATGGTGTGGCTGCTGAAGGTGATCTCCTTTTGATGGAACAACACCCTCTGCTTGCAGGCAGGCCCAAGGGGCAGAGCAGACCCTGCAGCTTGGCAGAAGGGGCCCAAAGAGGAGTTTATAGGGTTTAAAATGTAACACAGGATGGTGATGTAGTGATTCTTATAGGCTGTATGGAAATGCTGTAGGATTTGTATCTTGGACTAGATTGGTTATTGAGAATTAGAATATTCAACACAGAAGAAGATTTATTGTATTGTAATGGGAACCTCGCTCTCTTACCCCTTTACTCTCTTTGTCTCTCACCCTCTCATCCCCTCTCTTCTCTCGGGCCTGCTCTGAGCTGTGCCTGGCAACTCCCAGCAGGGCCCTGCACCCAGGCCCTTTGCAATAAACCCCAAATTCCAAGCCCTGGCTTCAGAGATCTCTCATCTCTGTCCATCTTGACCCTCCTACACCTCTTGTTTTCCTGACTGTATTTTCCCCAGAAGAAGAGCCCTGGACACCTGCTGTACCCGGGTGTGGAACTGTGCAAACACTGGTGGGTTCTCCCCGTTCCTAAAAGGGCATTTCCTGACACTCCCACCGCAGGTGCTCCTGCTCCACATGTTCCAAAATCCCTCCAGAAGCCTCCAGGTGGGAAAGGACTGCACGTGAAATCCCACAGGCAGCAGGAGCTCAGCTGCCTCCTCTCACTGAGCCCTCCCTGCTCTGTTCCCAGGGCCGAGCTCACACTGTGCTGCCCTCCCCAGCCCATTGCTCCTCCAAAGGCAGATCCCAAGCAGCTTCCCCACCCAGGTGACCTTCTCCAGGGCCAGCACCACATGTGTGGCTCTCGGCAGCACAACGTGACTGTGACCTGAGCTCGCCTCCCTCTCTGAGCCAGCGGCGCCTTCTGAGAGCCCCGAGGGGAGCCCAAGAGCAGGGACAGCCCGCCCTGCCCTGTGTGCCCCCAGCACCCCCTCTCTGGGTGCCCCTGTGGGTGTGAGAGCCCCGTGAGTGGCTCTCCTGCTCTGCTGTCCCCTCCCAGGGTGGCTCTGCTGCGCCCTGTGCTGTCACTGTGTCTCAGCCCTGCTGAAAGTGAAGCTGATGCTGTGTGACACTGCACTCCCAGCGCATCACACACCCCAGACAGCACCAGCTGAGGCTGCTCCCTGCTTCCCAGCCTGGAAACTTCCAGCACCAGACACCTTTGTCTCCCTGCAAAGAGCTCTTCCAGCGGTGGAGGGGTTTAGTGAGGCAGCTGAAATCAGCCTGGCACAGCCTGCTCTGTGCCCCTGGAGCAGGGTGACTAACACAGCTGCACGCTGGGTCACAGGCTGATCCCTGCTCTGATCCAACCAAGCCAGCAGTGCCAATGTTACAGGAGACTCAGGACTGCCAGCAGCACGCAGTCTCCTCTGCTTCCCCCTTGGCTGTGCGTGGCACAAGCCATCAATAAGGTCTGGGTAAGAGATTCTGCCCTCCCCTCCTGCTTCTGTAGAAAAAACTCATTTCAGCCCTGCAGGCTTCCTTCAGCTGTCTCATCCCTCCTGTGTGCACAGAAACACGGAGCCACAGCCAGGCAGGGCCCTCTCTATTTGCAGCCACTCACTGATTAAATGCACCTCACCCAGAAACAAGGAGCAGCTCCCAAAACAACCCTCCACCCCCAGAGAGGGCTCCCTGTCTGACTGACAGCTTGGGAAAGCTCCTAATGATGTCCCCTGGACACTTCGAGGCGACCCAGCCCAGAGCAGGATGTGATGGTTCAGCAGCTGGATGGCCTCGTTTGTTCTGATTTGTATTGCAGAGCCAGCTCCAGCCTCATCAGCCTGGCCTGACCCAGATTTCCCTCTTGCATAGGTCAATAAAAACACAGCAAATAGAGCTAATCAGGCACTGAGGATGCACAGTTAATCCAGGCTGGCCTGAACTTAACAGCAACACTGCAAACTCTGCTGTCAGAGAACGGAGAGGATAAATCTTTCCCTAAACAGTCAAAGGGAATTGTAAAAAGAACACGCTGCTTCCAGGACAGATAATTCATGAGGGTTGGATTTTTTTTTCCCCTCCCTCTTGTTCTGGCTGCCTCTGGTGGATGCAGCACGAGCCTCCATCCCTTGCAAGCAGCGAGCTCCCTTCTCCACGCCGAGTTTATAAGCAATCACCAAAAGGGCATGAAGTCAGACAAAAAGCAAATGAAAAAAATGTCTGCAGCTGGCTCTGGAGTGTCCAAATAAACCCTGGGTAAATGCCAGGCTGCCTTAGTCACTGCAGGGAGCAGGACAAGCTCCTTCCAGCCGCACAGGGAGCGGGGCTGTGCCCACATCCACGGGCTGTGCCACGGCCGTGGGCAGTGCCCAGGGACACCCAGTGCCTCCCAGTCAGGATTCAGCACTGAGTTTTGGCACAGGCAGTGGCTGAGGTGCGGTATGTCTGCTCTCTGTGGTGACACACGGCCCTGAGGGTGACACAGAGCTGGCAGTGTCACCCAGTGACAGCCACCCCGCCTCAGGCAGCCCTGTGGGGTGTGCGGGGCGCCCTGGCTGGGCTTGGGTGTTGTGTCCCTCTGTGATGCCACTGGGAATGTCCTGTGAGGATGGGTGTCCCTGGGTTGTCACACGCCAGCATCCTCACAGCTGGGCTGGGCTCTCCTCTTGTGGAAATAACAGGGGGGTGTTACCCAGGCCATACAGAATAATTCCCATACAGACCATGGGAATAACTGGGGGTGTTATCCAGATCATGGGAATAACAGGGATGTGCTGTCCAGGCCATACAGATCATGGGAATAACAGGGATGTGCTATCCAGATCATGGCAATAACAGGGATGTGCTATCCAGATCATGGGAATAGCAGGGATGTGCTATCCAGATCATGGGAATAACAGGGATGTGCTGTCCAGATCATGGCAGTAACAGGGATGTGCTATCCAGGCCATACAGATCATGGCAATAACAGGGATGTGCTTTCCAGATCATGGGAATAGCAGGGATGTGCTGTCCAGGCCATACAGATCATGGCAATAACAGGGATGTGCTGTCCAGATCATGGCAATAACAGGGATGGGCTATCCAGATCATGGCAATAACAGGGATGTGCTGTCCAGACCACAAAATACAAATAAAATGCACTCAGCGCACCCCTGTACAATAACACACAGTCTACAGCCTCCTGAAAGGCTCTCCCTGAACATTTCCAGCACCTTTCCCTCCCCAAGCAGCCAAAATGTTCCACCAGCCACAGCCCACACCTGCCAAGGCGCTCCAGCCTTTTCCCTCTGGGGTTTAAATGCCAGCCTTGCCCTTATCCCTCTTTTCTCCTGGCTCTTTTTCGTGCCTGGAGTGAAGGAGCCCAGCCCTGAGTGATAACTTAACAAGGGCATCCCTCATCAATGTGCTGATGTCACCTCTGCCTGCTGATGGCACCACTGACAGCGGAACCTGGCAGAGCTCAGGGTGGGCTCAGCCTCTGTCAGGTGCACATTTCCCCAGGAAAATGAATATTTGCTTTCTCCTTGCAGAGCAGGCAGGAGCTGGTGCCTTTGCCAAGGATGTTCCCTCCTCCCAGCCTCCCTCCTGCAGCCACTGCTGCTGTCCCCAGCACTGCAGGCACAGGGAAGCAGCCTCAGAAGGGGGCCAAGGTCACCCCTTGCACAAATGTGTAAGATTCATCTTTCCCAGAGCTTTACTCTTCATTCACTTTGTCTTTCCTTTTCTCAAAGCTGGATGAGGAAACACCTTCTCAGGTACACTAAGTTCATACTATTTTGCTCAAGAGAACCTTATATTCAGTTTCTACCTCCACCTATCCCTTTTTTAATGCTGTTCATCTTGAAGATGCCCCTTGACCTCAGCTATGCCTTTGTACAAAATGAAAGACGAGCTGACAACAGATCTGCCTTAAACACAAAGCTTCCAATGCATTTAATTCCTCCAATAAACACCCTGAGCACTCCCAGGAGAATCAAAGCTGTCATGGACACACCAGCAGTGATGAGGTCCCCACTTTTGGACAGAGCTGATGCTCAAACTGACCTCAAACCACCCTGGGAGGGAGCACTGATCCCTGCAGCACTGAGCAGCTGGAAAAGGAAACTCAGGGGGGAGAGACAGGGGGAAGAGCTGGGATGGGATGGGCAGAGGCTGGGCTGGCCCACGAGGGACTGTGGGGCAGCGTGGTTGGATTTGAGTCACTCCCAGGGGACCACAGAGCAGAGAGGGCTCAGCTGCACATCCCCTGAGCCTGGAGCTGCGGGGACAGAGCCATTCCCTGACACCAAACCTGCAGCTCTGCCTGCCCTCAGGAGATGCTCCCGACCTTGAGCAGGGGGAAAAGGCTGATCCAAAAGCTCCTCCTGAGCAGTGAGCCCCAAGAGAAGGCTGGGATGGCTGTGCTGCACTGCACCCATGTCCTGCTGTGCCAGAGCAGGGGGATAGAGCAGCGATGGACGCACAGAAATGAACTGGGGTGTGTGTGTGGGTGTGTAGGAGCTCCCACTGTTGTCATTATAGCACAAGGGTTCTATTGGCATTACATTGCAAGGGCTCCATATTATCAGAGTTTCACACCTCCTCGATGGTTCCTGTAGGCAGCTCCTCCAGGCACTGACTCTTCCTCGTCCTCACAGTGGCCAACTGACTCCAGTCCCCCTCAACCAACCAATCCACTCTTTTATAACACTCTTCTTATTGTTAAAATCTGTTAAAATCAGGCCTGATCCTAATCTTTAATAATTACCCCAGCTGCAGCTCTTTAGGGGGTAAGATTACTTTATATTCTACCTTTATTTTCTTGTATTGTATCCCCCTACACCCCACCACTCTCCATGCAGCACGTGAGGTAATTTCCATGTGGGATCCAGGGAATCTGCAGCTCTGAGAGCTGGCCCTTGGCTTCTTTGGGAAGAGCTGGGCACTCTCAGAGTCCCAGGGAGGGAATGGTGCCGTCCCAGCTGCGTGCAGGGACATGGCTTTCTCCAAAGAACTGTTTATTTAAAAGATTACAGCGCTTAATCTCAGTTTGGTAAGGTGAGGTTTATCAGCAAGGCTGTGCTCTGAGGCAGCTGACGCACAAGGAGTGGGAAATGCCCGTGCAGAAAAGCTACAATGGAGCAGTGCCTGAGGTCACCGAGATTCTGGAGTTTGTTTTTCCCCATGGGAAAGCAGAGCAGGGCCAGGCACGGCTCCCAGAGCCGAGTGACAGCGCCAGGCGATTCCAGCACCCACCAGAGACCTGCCCTGCTCTCCTGGCCCGGGGAAACCCTGCTCGGGGTGGGCTCCAGCGAGGGATCCGCGTTCCCAGAGCCGGCTCCTCCCGCTGCCTGCTGGCCCTCCCCATCCCCGCGTCTCGGGCGCCGGAGCATGAGCGTGATGTGATGTGACACCTTCCCCCACACTTTGTTATAAATATCGTGTTTCACTGTAACCGTGTCTGACACCCCCTTGGAGGCATTTGCTCATGCTCGCAGCCGGGGCGCGGGCACGTGTGGAGCGGCGGGGATGGGCTGCCCGTGCCCACCACTCACCCATCCATCCATGCATCCCTGTGCCCACCACCCGTCCATCCATCCATGCATCCCTGTGCCCACCACCCGTCCATCCATCCCTGCCCGTGCCCACCACCCGTCCATCCATCCATGCATCCCTGTGCCCACCACCCGTCCATCCATCCCTGCCCGTGCCCACCACTCACCCATCCATCCATCCCTGTGCCCACCACCCACCCATCCATCCACCCATCCCTGCCTGTGCCCACCACCCATCCATCCATCTCTGTGCCCACCATCCATCCACAAAAGAATGGATATTCATTCTGTGCCCATCATCCATCCCCTCCCTGTGCTCACCATGCCCTGCCCATGCCCTCCATCCATCCATCCCTCCCTCCCTCCCTCCCCTCCCCGTGCCCACCATCCCTGCCCATGTCCCGGCCCTGGGCAGTGCAGGGTGAGCCCGCAGTGCCTCAGCCGGGCTGTCCCAGACCCAGCCCTGCTGGAACGCGGATTTCTCCTTTTCCTCGCTCTGGAGCCGAAGATGGAGCTCCAAGGATGGAGCTCAGATGGAGGATGGAGCTCAGATCTCAGAGGATGGAGCTCCGAGGATGGAGCTCAGATCTCAGAGGATGGAGCTCCGAGGATGGAGCTCAGATGGAGGATGGAGCTCAGATCTCAGAGGATGGAGCTCAGATCTCAGAGGATGGAGCTCAGAGGTGCCCAGCCCTGCGGCTGATGTTGATTTCGGTCTTGCCCCGTCACCCCGGGCCCTGGCAGCGCTGTAGTTTTAGGAAATGCCACTAGATGTCTGTCAGGGTCCTGCGCATCGCCTGCTGGGGACAGCCCGGCAAGGGGCACAGGGGCGGGGTACCAGCTGCGCCCGGGTCGGTATCGCCGTCCCAGACAGGATTCCTGAGATTTTTTGGTGGGAAAAGCCTCGATTTGCCCTTTCACAGACTCGGAATGGGTTGGGTTGGAAGGGAGCTTAAAGATCATTGTGTTCCACCCCCTGCCATGGGCAGGGACACCTTCCACTGTCCCAGCTTGCCCCAAGCTCTGTCCAGCCTGGATTTGAACACCTCCAGGGCATCCAGAGCTTCCCTGAGCATTCATTTCCTTCTGAGAGGACATCCAAACACAAACCTATTCATCCTCTGTCAGGGTTCTCTTCCCTGCAAGGCACAGCGATCCCGCTGGGATCCCATGGCTCTGCTGCTGGAATTGCCCACGGCTCTGGGAGCAGAGGCCAGGCCTTGGATGCGCTGCCCAAAAACCCTCGCTGAGGCTCCTTCCAGCCAAAGGGCAGCTGCAGCTTTATGGCTTCACCCCTTGGGTGTCTCTGCAGCAGATGCAGGGAAATTACCAGCACTGCTGCGAGGCAATTACTGCTCGAGCTGCTTGAGAAATGCCAGCTCTTTTTCAGAGGAAATTTGGGATGGAAATCATCTCTTTTTGTGTTTTGGGGAATTTGAGCTTCTTTGGCGCTCAAAAGAAAACGATGGCAAACGTGCTTTTCTTAATACTGTTGATGTAAAAACACATTAAGGAAGCACAAGGATAAAAAGAGGAGAATGTATTTTTGAGCATTAAGGATGGTATTTTACATATTTTACTATTTCTTTATCTACAAAAATTTTTTTTTTGTCTATTATAAAGGTATTTATCTTGCTCTGTAATAGAGGTTGAATAAAATCGTTCCCAGCTTCAGGTCCAGGTCTGTCCTGCAGAGGTCAGGATAGCACAGGAGCCTCTGCATTCAGGGCTGTCCCTCCCCATGGCTGCACAGCCCAGCTCCAGACCAAAGGAATTGTGACAATAATGGAGCAGAAAAGCAAATTTCTTTCCCTTTTGCTTCACAGCTGACGGCTCAGTATGGGACCAAAGAGGAAACCCCGCTAAAACCTCCCAGAGAGGAGCTGGCTGAGCGCTGGCGGGGAGAAAAAGGCAAAAAGCAGTTAAGTAATGGAGAGGACAGAAGGGAGAGATTCTCGGCTCCCAAGAATCGGGGATGCAAGGAGGGCAAAGCATCTGGAAAGGCTCAGGAGCTGTGTCTGAAAAGCTCCCCTGGCTGATGTGTCAAGGAGCTTCCAATCGCCTTCCAAAAGCTCCCCTTCCCTCCTCCGCCTTTGTAATGGGTGGCTGTTCCTAATTATCGGTAAATGTTAAATGTTCTCTAATTCAATCAGAACAACTTGTTCACAGATGGCAAACCCTTCATCTGCTCGGCTCACAGTCGCTGCCTCAAGAGCCGTCGGTGGCTCTTGCTTCCCTCCCGGAGAGGCTGCAGACACGGGAGAGGGGAGGAATGGCGGGGTACAGGAGCAGCCCCGGGTCTGCCCCTTGTCCGGGCAGCTGTGACACCGCCCCGTGCCCCTGTGCGACCCCTCCTGCCCCTGGGCTGGCACTGCGGGCACCAGGGAAGGCCTGGGGTGCGGGTGAGGATGAGGATGAGGATGAGGGATGAGGATGAGGGATTTGGGGTGAGAGGTAAGGGGTGAGGGATGAGGGTGAGGATGAGGGATGAGGGATGAGGGATGAGGGGTGGGAGGTAAGGGGTGAGGGATGAGGATGAGGGGTGAGGATGAGGATGAGGGATGAGGGGTGAGGGTGAGGATGAGGGATTCAGGATGAAGATGAGGGATTCAGGATGAGGATGAAGGGTGAGGGATTCAGGGTGAGGGACGAGGGATGAGGATGAGGGATGAGGGGTGAGAATGAGGATGAAGATGAGGGATTTGGGATGAAGATGAAGGATGAGGGGTGAGGATGAGGGGATGAGGATGATGGGTGAGGGATGGGGGATTCGGGATTCAGGGTTTGGGATTCGAGGTGAGGGATGAGGGATGAGAGGTGAGGGATTTGGGATTCAGGATTCAGATGAAGATTTGGGATTCAGGATTCGGGATTTGGGATGAGGGATGAGGATGAGGATTAGGGATTCAGAATTTGGGATTCAGGATTTGGGATTTGGGATTCAGAATTTGGGATTCAGGATTCGGGATTCAGAATTTGGGATTTGGGATTCAGGATTCGGGATTCGGGATTCAGGATTTGGGATTCGGGGTGAGGGATTCAGGGTGAGGGATTCAGGATTTGGGATTCGGGGTGAGGGATTCGGGACTCCTCCTCTCCCTGCTGCTGTGCTGCCCCTGCTCTCGTTCCCAGCCTGCCGCAGGTGCCCCGTGTGCTGTCCTGGCTCCCGAGGCAGTTGTGTCACAGGCTGCCACGTCCCCTCCCTGCCTGCCCGCTGCTGTCACCTCCCTGCCAGCTCCTGTCACAGCCGTGCCCCGCTGACGCTGATCCCCTCGGACTCCTCGTTCCTCCTCTCATTTTCTGACAGTGAGTGGCACATGCCACCACTCTGTCCCTCCTCATTCCCTGCTCCTGGCACGCCTGTCCCCCTCTGCCGCAGGGCCTGTCCCCTTGCTGCTGCCCAGCTGTGATGGAAAGCCCTGCCCAACGCCCAGGAATGGGATCCTAAATCAGTTGACAGGGATCCAAAATGACTCATGGCATTAAAATCTGTGATTGTCCCCACTCCTGACACCAAAATTTGTGATTGTCCTCACCCAAAATGCTAAAATCTGTGATTGTCCCCACTCCTGACACTAAAATTTGTGATTGTCCCCACTGGTGACATTAAAGTCTGTGATTGTCCCCACTCCTGACATCAAAATCTGTGATTGTCCCCCACCCATGACACTAAAATCTGTGCTTGTCCTGACACTAAAGTTTGTGACTTTCCCCACCACTCCTGACACTGAAATCTGTGATTTGCACCAGGGGCAGGGGGACAGAGGAGGAGGCAGCCAGGTTTTCTCCTCAGACCCCAGGTACACTCCTTGCTGCTGATTCCTAATGATTTATTGAAGCACCTCCTCTTCCTCCCAGCCCCAGAAAAGGGTCTGTCCTTTGATCAGCCAGTGACTCACCCTCCGAGTGATTTACGACAAGCACGAGCTATTTCTGCTCCTGGAAAGGGAGAAAAATAGACCTCATCCTCCTCCTCCTCATCATCAGGGCGGGTGGGAAGGAGGGAAAACAATCCACCCACGGATGTGAGGCTGCCCGGGCTGGGCTGGGCCGCTCCCCACGGCAAAGGGGCTCAGAAGGGAGAGAGGGGGAGGCTCTGATGTCTCACACAGGTGGCTCCATGCCAGGATGGGAATAGAGCAGAGCAGAGCTCTCTCTGTGTTGGATGCAGTGTTTGCAGGGGGCTCTGTCAGCCTTGGGGTGCAGGGCCAGCGTGGACAAACTCTGCTGAGCACAAAGCCTGAGCATCACTCCAGGCCTGAACCTGCTCTTTTCCATGCCTGTCTCTCCCTCCCTCACAGTCTAATCGCTTCCAGGTCAGCATTTTCTGGAAGAGTTTTTCCTTTGAAGATACAAAATTGAAATCCTTAAAGACCTTTATATTTCTTCCATGGCAGCCCTAAAAGCTGGAGCATCACCTCCACCAACTCCCTGACTCAAATTTCCTTTTTTCTTTTAGTTTTTGGCTAAAAGACCACCCCCCTTTCCAGGGAAGGAAGATGTCTGGTTGCTCTGATTTATTGAAGACCCTTCTACTTTTTCCATGGCAGCCCTAAAAGCTGGAGCATCACATCCACCAACTCCCTGACACTAAAATTTATGATTGTCCCCATCCATGACATTAAATCCGTGATTGTCCCCACCCATGACACCAAAATCTGTGAATGTCCCCACTCCTGACACTAAAATCTGTGACTCAAATCTGTGACTCTGTAACTCCCTGACTCAAATTTCCTTTTCTTTTTTGGCTAAAAGACCAGGGAAGGAAGATGTCTGGTTGCTCAGGATGTCAGCAGATTCACAGCTAATACCCAGCCACCGTACAGAGCCACTGCTCCACCTCTTCCAACAACTGGATGAGGAGAAGAAAAGACCCTCATACTTTTTCCATGCCAGCCCTAAAAGCTGGAGCATCACCTCCACCAAATCCCTGACTCAAATTTCCTTTTTCTTTTTTTTTTTTTTTTGGCTAAAAGACCACCCCTTTCCAGGGAAGGAAGATGTCTGGTTGCTCTGATTTATTGAAGACCCTCATAGTTTTTCCATGCCAGCCCTAAAAGCTGGAGCATCACATCCACCAACTCCCTGACACTCAAGTTTTATTATTCTCCAATTATTCTCTGCTGATGGAAACAGGCTGACACAGAGCTAAAAAAATCCTTTTTTCTTTTTTAGCTAAAAGTCCACCTCCTTTCCAGGGAAGGAAGATGTCTGGTTGCTCAGGATGTCAGCAGATTCACAGCTGACACCCAGCCACCGTGCAGAGCCACTGCTCCACCTCCTCCAACAGCTGGCTGAGGAGAAGAAAAGTCATTAAAGTGTGAGTTATATTGGCTGGAAAAATCCTTGGGAAGGAGCTCCACGCAGAGCCCCAGTGGGCAGAGTGCTCGGCTGCTCAGGAGCAGTGATTAGGGAGAGTTTGTTAATGAAGCAGGTTTTAGTGACTGAAGGCAAGTGGAGAGAGAGGAGAGGGAGGAGAGTGTTTGGGAAATGCTCTCCTGTGGCCCTGCTGCAGCTGAGCTTCAGTGGCCGTCAATCAGCCCAGTTCTGCCAGCTTTTATCAGCTGAGGATGCGGCCCAGGGGATTTGGGCATCCCTGAGGCCACAGCACCATCCCACCCTCCCAAAACTGCTCAGCTCTGCCTGCTGCAGATCCCAAAGCCCTGTGAGGGCATCCAAAGCTGCTTCAGAGCCAGAAAGATTTTACTTTTTTTACCTTTTTTTTTTTTTTTTACTTTTTTTACTGACTTCTCCAAACCTGCCTTTTTTTTTCCTGCAATGCCTTTAAATGAGGGGGGATCCCCCGAGGCAGAGCAGGGGGACCCTGAGGGGAGCCCAGGCAGCGCTGCTGTTCTGATCTCCTGGGGTGGAAATCAGCTTCACCCACTGATGGAACACGACCACTTCACCCTGTCTGGGGCTCTGCTCCCAGCTCCCCGGGCTGTGCTTTGCCCTGAGGGAGAGATGGAAGGCTGGATCAGGGCTCTCAAAAGACCCAACACCGTTTTTTGACAGTGTTTATAGGAGGATTGCACCCAAAACTCGCCAAAAAGATGAATTTTGTTCCCTATTCCCTCGTCCAACCTGTTATCCCTCCCCCATCTCGTTCCTTTCCTGCTGTGCAATGTGTTGGCACAGCCACACAGGGAATTCCCATTTCCCAGGTTTGATTTCCTCCCTTTTTTTTCCCCCTCAGCGATGAGCAACAGGAAAAAGGCTTCAGGGGAGTTTGTCAGCCCAAAAGCAAGACCAGGACAGGCCCTTCCCCCAGGATAGCTCCCATCAGGTGATGAGAAACATTCCAAACCCTCCAGGGCACCTCCCAGGGGATGCAGGCCCTGCTCTCCAGCCTTTATCTCCTGCCTTATCCATATCTAATCTCCCTGCCCCTGCTGAATCAGCTGTGACAACAGGAAACCAGATTTGCTGGCAGCGGGGCTGGGTGGTTTGGGATAGGCAAACCTTCAGAGAGGGGGAAATTGGGACATCCAAAGTTTCTGGGGTGAAGAGACCCCTTGGAATCAGACCTTGGGCAGCCCTTCCCTGTGTCCTTTTTGGCACCACCGAAATCCCTGCAGTGAGCAGGGAGAATGAGGCCTTTTCTCAGCTCTCTCCCATCAATCTCTGCCCACCCAGCCCTGCTCATCCCAGGATAAAGCCCATTCAGCCCAGCCCCTTCCCATCCAGCCTTTCATCACCAGGGATCGATATCCCATATTGACTAAGCAGGGCCCAGCCATTAACGAGTTCATTTTCCATCACTTAGATGCAGATGGATTCCCTCAGGAGCCCCAGGGTCACCAAAGTTTCATTAACAGAGGCTGTAAAAGTATTTAAATACATTTAGAAGAATCACTTGACAAATGGACTGAGCCCACAGCCCTGCTCCTCTCAGGTTATCCTGGAAGACAAAAGAGACTTTTGCTGCCCACAGAAGGACAAAAAGCCCTTAAGAGCTTGTCCCTGCCATGATCCATCTCCAACACTTCACCTCCACAAAGGTCCAATCTCCCCATAATGCTCCAGGTGGAAACCAGTTACTCATTTATCCCCAGCTCCGGGTTAAACGACTGAAAGGTTTTTGGCCTCCAAAATTCCCGTGTTCGTTGGCAAACTGAGGCAGGAGGGGATGAAGGCTCAGCCCCAAATCTGGAGAGGTAGAATAGATACCACAGACGGGCACTGGGAGATCTGAATTCTTGTTCCAATTGCTTGTATCAGGGTGAAATAAAATGGAACCAAACCCAACCAGGCCTTGAACACAGAAAATTCCATGAGAAAAAAGGTGTCAAAAATACAGGCTGAGCTCAGGGGGTCTCTTCCTGCTGCTAAAAGTTTTCTCCTTGCCACAGATCTGTAGAAAACATTGAATTTTACCAGCACCAAACCCTGTGTAGGTGCTGGCTTAGCTGTCCCCCATGAAAATGAGATTTGGAACCCAAAAACATCATAAATCCCCACCAAAATCCCATGGAAAGGCAGCCCTGCAGACAGTTTCCACTGTGAGCTCATTTTGTGTCAGAGAGCTGGAGCCACGCACTTGAAACATTTGCAAACAGAAATTTAATGTGACATTTTTTGTCCCCGCTCGGGAGGAGATGACTCATTAAGTCACTTTACAGCTCTTAGAGGGTGCCCAGGGTGGCAGGGGCTCATGGCACATGGAAACAGAGTCATACTGAGGAGGGAGGGCAAATAAATCTGGCTCCCCAAATCCAAAGCCTGCATGAATCCTTCTTCCTCGTGGGAAGGCTCTGAAGTACCATTAACCCACTGATTTTTTTTTGCCTCAGTATTTATTTTTTTTCTTCCCATCACAAATAAATCTAAATTGGAATGAGGAGTTAGGAGCAGAGGACGTTTCTTGGGCTGGTGATATTTGGTGCCATGAGGGCTCATCCTCACTGCCAGGCCAAGGTGGGCAAAGCCACCCAGAGCCTCTGGGAAGTTCTCATGATTTCCCAGGTGACTCCTCCCTCCAGCACCTGCAGGAGAAAGCAGAAATTCAGAGATGGAGAAGAATGAGCCAGGAGGGGGGAGAGGTTTGTCCCCTGGGACAGAGCAGCCACCCCACGGCGCTGCCCCTCTGCAGTCACCCCAGGCTGACAGAGACCTTCCCCTTGGAGTGCCTCCAAATTCCCACTGCTAACTCCTCAGACTGCAGCAAAACCCCTCTGAATAGACATCAGGCAGGCCCAGTTGGCATTTACAAAGCAGGCTGGGAGGGGGATTACTCTGGGCTCACTCTGCATTGTTTGATAAAACCCCTTCCCTGCCTGGGCTGGAGCAGGAACGTGCACAGGAAACCCCCAGAGCCTCCCCACAGGAGATCCAGGGGTGCAGACAGGGTAAACTCGGCCTTTAGCAGTCATAGCTCTGTTTATCAAGTGTTAGAGCTGCCAGCCCTCAGGGGTGATAAATCAGCATCTCTGGGATGTGCTGATTCCCACCTGGCTTGGTGGATGGGGGCAGAGGGTCCTGCTTCTTTGGGACCCAAAAATTAATGACATGGCTGAAAGAAGGGAAGATGAAAGATAATCTTTGCTGGATGTGCCTCAGAAACAATGGCAAGGGTTGAGTGGGGCAGTCCCTTCCCTGCCACTGTCTGTGTTCACAGCAGTGATTGTGCTCAACTCACTCCAGGATTACACCAAAAATTCCCACGTCTGGCATGGATTTGTTAATGCATTGGAGCTGCTGCAGAATTGCACCCTGCATGGATCTGGTCCAACTCCAAGGTGTCCAGAGGGTGGCAGTGGCTTTGCCCTGCTGGTGGCAGGGGTGGCTGCAGGAGCACAGCTCCCTGACCACAGCATCGCATTCCCCCTCTGGTGCCACTGCCATGACAGCCTGCAAACGAGACAGACCCTCCAAGCTCCCTGTGTGACCCAGAGATCAGGCCCCAGGAGAGCTTATGCAGGAAGAGAAGCCTATTTGTCCAACCACAGCGAGCTAAAGGCTTATTTCCACTTGTGCATTTGCAGCAAGGCCTGATCCTGATCCAAACCCGAAGCAGAGCGTGTCAGAGAATTTCCAGGGCAGAGAAATCCTCCCTGGGAGCTCTCCCTCATGGATGGCTGCACAGCAGCTCCTGACACCCCCGTCAGGAGGCTGCTCCCACACTTGGCTGGGGACTCTGTGTCTTGCCTTCCTCGCATGGGCACTGCCAGGGCCCTGGGGATGGCAGGGCACAGAGCTGTTCAATAATAAATGCTATTTTCTGATACAGTCACTGCTGCCCTGAACGAGCTGTGCCCGTGCCTCTGTGAGAGAATTTCCCTTGCCCGACCTCATCAGCGATGCCCTTTGAAGTGTTCCTGCTGATTCCACCCTCTGCTTCTCCTCTGGTTTCCCTTTCCCTGTGGATGCTGTGCCTCATCTCCTGCCTGCCTCTGGCCCTCATGGACGCGCTCACACCATCCCCAGCGCTTTGTGTGCATGCAAGAGAAATCTTCCAGTCCCTTCTTCCACATCAGCTCCTTCTGGGAAGAGAGCAGCTCCTTCCTGGAGGCATTTCACAGCTTTGATGAAGGAATTTTTCTCTGCTGATGGGAACAGGCTGACACAGAGCCCGCACAAGGCACGGGAGTGCCCAGCACTGCTGGCCAAACCTCGGGCCAGTGGTTGTTGCTTGCATCACTCTTACCCATGCAAGACCCCAAATCCCATCCCAAATTCCTCCCCTGGATTGAAAGCCCCTCACCCCAGCCCTTGCAGGGCATTTCCAACCCGTGGGTCCCCACCCCAAGCCCACCAGCCTTGCAGTTCCAGCTGCTTTCCACTGGAAATCCCTGGCAGAACTCATCCTGCTTCCTGCAAGGCTGGGATTCCTGATCTCCCCGGGTTTCTTTTCTCCCTGTATAATGAGGATTACGGTTTAATTCCTGCCTCACAAGGGGGTGCTGTGGGGATTGCCAGGGTTAAGGCACTCAGACAGCACGGAAAGGCTCTTACCAACCCTTCAGCAGAGGGGCTCAGAAAAAAACCCCCACTGCTGTTTGCAGCCTGCTCGCAGCTCGCATCAGCTCCCATTAACTGGGAGGCAATTTTCTCCCCAGTTCAGACTTAATTCCTCCTCTAACTGCCGGCTCTATCCAGAGAACAGCAGGGCAGCAAGGACTATCAGTGCTGAATTGCCTTTGAAAATGGGATGTGTGAGCTGCCTGTGCCGTGCATGTGTGCTGTGTATATGTGAGTCCACGTAGGAGGCTGCACCGGGAGAGCTCAGAAGTGAAGCCAAGCACGGAATCACCTCTGCACCCCTGATCCCCCATTGCTGGCTGCACCACGGGCGCGTTATGTGTGTTTACAGATGAAAAAGCGAAAAATAAAACCGGTGCCGGCTTTCAAATTCCGCCGAGCGCAGCCTTCTGCACTGATTCCAAATGTTTATAAACACGGGAGTTAATGTAATCAGCACTGCAGCAAATACACACCAGGTACACGGCAGAGACAGGAGTGTCAAACGCGCTCCCGGCTCGGAGTGACAGCTCTCTGCTGTGGGCTCTGCAGCAAACAAAAGCAGCTGAAAAAACCCCACCGAGGAATGCCTGAAAGAGCAATCCCTCCCCCCCTCCTCCTCCTCCTCCTCCTCCTCCCCTCCTTCCAAGACTTTCTGGTAGTCAGAACTGTAAAAATCTCAGAGAAGGTGTCCGTTCCCACTGAGCCTTTCAAGTGGCAGGGAGCCACTGGGAAGAGGCCACCGCTTGGGAAGGCACTGGGGGAATTCCTGGCTCCCCTGAGGGCCATCCATCAGCCCAACCCCCGGTTCTGTGCTCATCCCACAGCAGCCAGGAGCTGCTTTAGAAAGATTTGGACAAGTCTGACTCCAGCAGGAACTGTTCCACCCTGGGGAAGGATGTGCATCAGCTCGCCAGGGAAGATCCCATGCAGAGGAGCTGTGCCAGCGCAGAACCCTCACCAACCCCTCACCCAAAGGAGCTGTGTCAGTGCCAGCCCCATCCCAACCCCATCCCAGCCCCTGCTCACAGCCCACGTTTTTCGGTGGGAAGGGTTTGGGGAGGTCCCATTCCAGCAGGTTGCTGAGGAGACGTTACCTCACACAGCAGCATCAGCAGAAAACCCCGGTGCTGGCAGAACAGCCAAAATGCTGGGAGGACAAAACACTGCAAGCCTGTTGTTGTTTTTTTTTTCTTTTTCCTTTTTTTTTTTTTTTTTTCCCCAGCCAAATGTTGTTTCATGCTCTAATGGCAATTTTCAAGAGCAATATTGGCGTGACAACTTATGTAAGTGTGGGCCAAGTTCCTACCCCACTTCCAGGGTCTGTGCCTAAACCAGATTTCACAGGGGTGCACAGGAAAGGTTTGGATCTCTGTTTTGGGGGCTACCTGCCATGAAAAATGAGACTTTTACCACCCCTAAAACCCAAGAGAGGGTAAATATCACAGTTTTAGAAATTATTTTCCTTGGAGAAGGTGGGGTTCCTCACAGCCCAGTTCTATCTGAGGCAGGTGGGTTGGTTTTTCCTCTTTTTGTTTGCGGTGGAACACATTTAGAGATTTATGGAAGGGATTTCTGAGTCTCACAGTGGTTCATGTGTTCCTGCAGCAGGAACCTTGAAATCCCCTGTCTTATCACTGCAGGGCTCCTTTTCCTCATCTCTGCCGGGGATGAGTTTTAGGAACCCACTGTTGTGAGGGGTGAAACAAGGACATAAAAAATGGGTTTAAACCAGCTGATCTAGCAAGGCAGGAGGCAGCTCCCCCAGCCCCTCAGAGGCCATGCACACAGAGACCTCCCCAAATTAAAAACAATATAAAGCATGATGCAATTAAATATGGTACATATTATGATCTTCCTCCCCTAGAAATAACAAAAAACTGCCAAACCAGAGCATTCTGCTCCTGCCTCTCCTGCTCATGCACGAGTCCCCTTGGGCTTCACGGAAATTTTGGTCTCACAAAATGCTGCAGAACAGGGGCCCCCATGGCACTGTGTAATAAATCTTAGAAGTTAACAGCCAGAACTGTGCCAAATGTGATGGGTTTTGCTTTGTGCAGGATCATGAAAATAATACATTCTGGCTCAGTAAGTCAGGCCTCATGCACCAGGGCTAATGGTCCACTGCTGCTGCTGCTGCTGCTGCTGCTAAATGGATTTACATTTTTGTCTCACATGGTTGAGGTCTGTGATTTGGGAAGCCAAGGCCCCAAGGCTCTATGAAATCTCCCCAAATTCTTGAAGGGAAATGTGAATTTTCCCCCGCCTGAAATGCAGGAAGCTCAAAGGAGGAGAGTTGAGGTGTGGCTGCCCCACAGATCTCAGGGATGTCAGCTCAGGTGCAGTGACAACAGAACAAGTGGGAGAAAGGGGAATGTAACACTGGGAATAAAGCAAGCTGGAGCATTGTTAATGTGGGGAACTCCATGGTAACTCAGAGAGACCTGCCCAGGGGAGCAATGTCTCATCGGAGGTATCTCTTTAATGGAGCTGGGAAAGGAAATAATGAGATTTTATGGATTAAAACTGAAATTAGACAGATAAACACTCCGCAGACAGGAAAACCAACCAACAACTAGGATGCTGGGAACTCCCCATAGCCTGCCTGCCCACGAGGATGGGGGGTTGCCCTTCTGAGCTCAGGCCTGCAGCTTTAGAGAAGAGGCAGGAGGCAGAAATCATCAGTTCAGCAGCCTCAGGTCCACAGGCAGGATGTCCAAAGGAATCCCAGCGGCCTTACAGTCTGCGAATCTATTAACTAAACCTCATTACTACGTAATAACTTTTGTTATTTCAGAACAAACCTTGTATCTGCCTAATCCGCTTTGTTACAGAGCTGCCCATCCTTCCCTCGAACAGGAATTAACTTCTAACGGAATTAAAAGGAGGAGGAGACTGCTGAAGGGGTCCTTGGGGGTATCTTTTTATAGCTGCTGGCTCCCCCCCCCCCCCGTTTCCCTTTCCCACTATGTGTGGTATCCTTCCCCACTGATTCCATCCTTTTCTGCCTGCCAGGCATTGATTTGTTCCTGTGTTGTTCTAATGGAGCTTGAAATCAACATGACTTTGTTGTTGGTTGTTGTCATTGTTGTTCACATCTTTGTTTGGGGTTCAGCATCCTTGCAGAGGCCAGGGCAGCTCAGGAGCCGGCATTAGCAGGCTAAACACCTCCTTGGCGAGAGATCCACAAAGGCTGGCTCTGTGTCCACACAATAAAGGCTGCTACAAAGCGCAGCGAAACCGCTGCCCCCTCCTCCCGCGCATCATCCCTTGTGCCAGCCCTGAATCCCCTCGCTCATCGGCGCACACAGAGGGTGGCCACAACAAGCTCCTTCTTCCAGCAGGCCCCAGGAAAACGCTGTGGTATCCACATCCCAGGCGTTTCGGATCGCCGCTTTAGGTCCCACGTATCTCACTCACATCGCGCAGGGTGAAAAATGCGTTCGGTCTGGGCGGTGGGCGCCGGGCACTGCGCTCCGGCGTCCGAAAGGAATTCAGGAACAGCTCAAGAATTCGGGAACAGCCCCAAGTCCACAAGCCCCGCGCGGCGAGGCAGGAGCACCTCCGCCAACCCACGGCGAGGCGCCCTGGGCTGCTCGGCGAACAAAGCCCAGCTGCCGCCAGCTGCCAGCATCCGGAGGGGCGGGCGGCGAGCCCGGCCACCCGTCCCGCCCTCGCCTGGCCGCGCATCGCCGGGAGCCGCCGGCCGCAGGAAGGGTTAACGCTGCGCCCTCCTTCCTCCGAGCGCTGACATCACGGGGCGGGCTCCTCCCGCCAGTGTGTGCGTGAGTGCGAGCGCGGCCGCCGAGCCCCGCACCGGGCACCGCACCCGGGCACCGCACCCGGGCACCCCCGCCCCGCGGCCGGCCCGGCCCCGCGCCCCCCGCCCGGCCATGGAGCGCCGCGCCCGGCCCCGCACCGGCACCGCCTGAGCGCCGCCGGGGCCCCAGCGCAGGGTGGGCAGCGGGCGGGGGCTGCCGAGCCCCGCCGCCGGAGCCACGGCACCGCCGCAGCCCGCCGAGGGCTCTGCCGAGCCGCTCTTCGTTTGTTTTGCCTCCCCTCTTTCTTTTGGGGTTTCTTTTGGTTGATTTTTTTTTTTTTTTCCCCTCTCAATATTTTTTTTTTTTAAATCGCATTTTCCACCCCCCTCTCTTCTCCTCGTCACTCGCCCGGGCTCTGCAGAAGGAAGCGCCCGCACTGCCCCGCGGCCGGAGCGCCCCGCGGCCGCCCAGAGGGGCCCCGCGGATGTGCGGATCCCTCCCGCCCTCCCACCGCCTCTTTGTCCTCACCCACCTCCGATCTTATTTTTATTTTTATTTTTTAAAAATTTTTTTTTTCAAGCAGACCTGAGCATCACCGGGGGCTGGGAGGGTGGGGGGCCCCGCGGCGCTGCCAGACCGACCCCTGCCCATTGCTCTTAAGGAACTCTCATGGCTTCACGGCTGCAGACAAGTTGCCGTGCATCGTGGTGGACTATCGGAGTTTGCATCCTGGCAGCCGCGCTCCTACCAGGTGAGCCGCTCCCCCGAGGGCGCTGCGGGGCTGGAGGCAGCCCCGGCGGGGTTTGCGGGGTGCCCGTGGGGGAAACGGGGTGCGGGAAGGGTGAGATCGGCGTTTTGGGGTGCGGAGCAGGTGCGGGAGCATCTGCGCGAGGGTGGGAGAGGAGCCGGGGCCGGTTTCAGCGGCGGCTCGGCTCGGAACAACACGCTCGTTTGTTTTGGAAGCAGCTGCAGGCAGCGGGCTCCGGAGCCCTGCGAGCCGAGGCCGTTTGTTTGCTTTTTGGACGGAGCAGCGTCTAGCGAGGCGCAGCAGCCAGGCTTCCCCGGAAAGGCAGCCACGAGGCTGGGCACGGAGCGCAGATGTTTCGGGAGGAGCGACGGAGGCTTTGGGCTCTCCAGCATGCCCAAAATCCCCGCTCCCCTCCGCACACACTTCCCACGGGCTCTTTTGCGGAGGGGCTGGACCGCTCCCAGCTTTCAGCGCTTCCTTTCGCTGCCTTTCAGCTTGGCTGCCTGATGGCATCTTATTCATCCCTTTGGTTCCGATCCATCCCTCGGGTTCTGATCCGTCTCTGGAACGGAGGAGGTGGGCAGAGATGCGCCTCTCCCCGCTCGCTGGAGCCAGCCGGGCGGTGGCAGAGCTGTCCGTGTGTCCTTCCCTGTGCTGGGAGCTGCCCCGGGCTCGGCGCAGCGCTGGGAAGCGGGCGAGTGACCCACTTTGGCCAGTGCCCTGCGGGGACTCATTTATTCTGCTCCAGTGCAGAAGGGGTTAATGCCATCCTGGAGGGCTTTCCGGGAGTCGGAGCCATGGAAAGGGGGTCGGCAGTCTGCGTTTACAGCTTGTGAATGAACTGAGGGATGCAAACGGAGCCGGGGTTTTGCCTTTTCGGTGGCTGGGGCTGGAGCGCGGGCACGGGAGCGGATCCAGCCTGGGCTGGGATCTGCAGCTGGGGAGAAGTTGCAATGGAGGCAGGGTGGAATTGCGTCCTCTCCTCCGACATTGGGGCTGGGGCAGCGTCCCACAGGAGCGGCCAGGCTGGCTGGGCTGAGACTTTGAGATGGGAGCGAGGTCTGGGCCATCAGAGCAAACGCCAGGGCCCAGAGTTCCCTGGCACAGACGGGGATGCGATAACATCAGGACATGGGAGATCAACAGATCCCAGCCACTGGATGGTCTGGTTAAAATGGATGGAACGGGAGGGGGCGGTGATCCAGAAACCAGGGAGGCTGTGAGAGGGGAAAGGTTCTCAGGGCGATGGGAAAGCAGGGCTGGGTGCACCTCGGTGCTCGCAGGACAAAGGGATCGGCTGTGCATTGCGAACAGAGGGGACGGAAGGGACAGCCTCGGGCTCCCCGCGCTCCTCTGCGCTTCAGGCAGGTGCCGGGCTGAGCTCTGGCTCCTCTCAAGGAGTCTCAGAACTTTCCGTGCCGTTCTTCACCCTCCTCATCCTCCCCCCACAGGCCCGGGCAAAGGCGCTGGAGGGGCAGCGATGCTCTGGGGACTGTGCTGGCTCAACCAAAGGACTTTGTGCTCCCCTGGGAATTGCTTTCACCAAGGAGACACGCAGTGACCCTGACACAGCCTGGCATCTCACCTTGTCCTGCCAAGACTTTTCCTCCTATTTTTGGCTGCTCTCAGGGCTGTGCTGCCAGCAGCTCCTCTCTTGCCACTGCAGCAGCGTGGCAGTTTGTCTTGCACTGTCCCACTGACAGCTCTGCCAGGATAAGCCAGTGGTGCATCTCGTGGTGCCTTGCCAAGGCCGGGGTACAGCCAGCTCTGCAGTGCTCCAGGAGGATCATCCTCCCCAAAACCTGGCCCTGAGCACAGTGCCCTGCAGCCTGTGTGGGCGAGACTCTCGGCCCGACCAGTTCAGTGGTGGATGCACCACAGCTGCAGGAGTGTCTGATCCTGGATATTAAATATTTATTCATTCATTTATTTCGTTTGGGTGCTGGGGATGGACCCAGAGCTGCAGGGAAGGACCAGCACAAAGCAGAGAGTCTTTACCAGACCCCATGTAGCTCCTTGAGTTCGCAATTTATTTTGCCAAAATCATACATATAAACATATATAAAATTGTATTTAAGCTTTGAATTCAGACAGGCTTGCTTAACAAGGAGAGGAAACTCAGGATCCTCTACTACAAGTGAATTAGTAGCTGTGGGCCTGTTGGAAAATGTGGTTTTGTACCCAACCTCCAAGAAGGATCAGAGCAGTGCCTGCTCTCTGGAAAACCTTTCATGTCCAGCTGATCAATGCCATTTCATTCTGTTCCCACCCACCTCCCCCTTCAGATAATGTTAGCTTTTTTTCCTTTGCTCTGATAAGGAAATAAAAGTCCCGCCGCTGTAAAAGCTGTAAGGAGTCTGGTATAAAAATCTGCTTTACAAATTATCTTTAATGTGAGCAGTTCAATCGTCCAGAACGGATTCAATTCATGGCTCCTGCAGCCTTCCCTGCCCATCCATTTGGAACCAGGTATCAGCTCACGCTCCACTCGAGATATTGATACCAACAGGGGTTACAGAAAGCCGTGGGGGAAGGGGAGGAGAGATCCCAGGCAGAGGTTGGGAACACTTGCAGTTCAATTTGTGCTTTACAAGCCTCAACAATCTGCCTGTTTATCCCCACCGTGGAGCTCCTGCAGCTGGAGGTGCAGCCACACAGAGCAGAGGCATCACCTGTGCCTGCTCCTGCCTCTGCACATCTGGGCCTCTGCTCCCAAAGTGCCGCAGACCAAATCCCTCTCTGCTATTCCTGCTCTCCCAGAGGGGCCTGGGAACACTTTGCAAAGTGCTTTGAGATGCTCCACAGGGGAGAGAGAGCTGCAGAGGTGGCTGGAGCTGCTTTGCCACGGGGTTTTTCCATCAAAGGAGCATTGGCTGAGCCGTGGTGACCCGCAGGGCTGAGGTCAGGCTCGGCTGCAGCTGGAGGGAGGGTTCATTTCGGGGAGCTACAACAGCTCTCTGGAGTGCTGGGAAGAGCCAGAGCGTGTCACTGCAGGATCTGCTCCATCTTGCACTTTCTAGAGCTGCTTTAATATCCCAAAGTAGATTCCAAAATGAAAAAAAAAAAAAAAAAAAAAGTTGCCAGAGTCTCCTTCAGCATTTGGGTTGAGTTCTTGGCTGTTATTTCTTCTTCCCCCGCCTCCCAAAACTCACAAACAGCAGCATCAGGCTATTTCAGGCAGCAAAAACGTGTCTTTGGCTGATTTTTTTTTCTCTTTAAAATTCACTTCAACCGACCGGTCGGGTTTTACCCTGGCGTGGATGGAGGAGCTGCTGAGTGTGTCAGCGTGGGTGAGGCACCAGGCTGGGGCAGAGGCAGCTCAGCCCATGAGCAGGGGGTGTCCCTGCCCCAGGCAGGGGCTTGGAAGGTGATCTTGAAGGTGCCTTCCAGTCCAAATCATTGTGGATTCTGTTAGTAGAGGATCCTGAGTTTCCTCTCCTTGTTAAGCAAGCTTGTCTGAATTCAAACCTTAAATACAGCTTTATATATGTTTATATATATACATATATACATGATTTTGGCACAATGCATTGAGGAGCTACGTGGGGGCTGGTAAAGAGTCTCTGCTTTGTGCTGGTCCTTCCCTGCAGCTCTGGGTCCATCAGAGCTCCCAGAGACGCTGTTTGCCCCCTGAACCAGCAGCGTTGGTCAGGCAGGAGCTCCCAGCCCAGTCCCATCCACTGGGAGATCCCAGGGGCTCATCCAGCAGCACTTCCAGGGCTTGGGACGAGCTGGTGGCCGAGGAGCTGCTGGCAGAGCCTGGCTCATCTCTCCTGGCATCACCCCCGCTCTGGGCTGCAGCTGGAGCAGCCACAAAGGCCAGGCTGAAAGGGAGGCACCACAGGGCTCCTTTGAGCAGGGCTCACACCTCGGCTGAGTCACGGGAGGAACCAGAAGAGCAGGTTGTCCATGACCTGCTTCCCAGGCTGCCACCAGCACCTCCTGCCCTCTGCTAGTGCCACTGGGCTGGGGACAGCCTGGGGGGACAGCAGCGAGTGGCCTTGTCCCAGCTCTTCCCATCTGGGGAGTCACACAGCACTGCCAGCAGACAGGGAGGGGGCAAGCACTGCAGGAAAAAGGGGATTTTTCCCAGAATCCACAATGATTTGGATTGGAAGGCATCTAAAGATTGTCTTCCAACCCCCTGCCTTGGGCAGGGACATCTTCCACCAGACTGGTTTGCTCCAAGACAGAAATTTTGGGAAGAGCTGGAGCTGGGCTGTGTGAGGGCTGCAGGGGTGGGTTGGCCAGGGCTCAGGAGGACGGCCACAGCCCTCAGGGCTGCCAAGAAAGGGTTGGAATCTTGCACCATCCTTGCCCGAGGTGCTGATGGCTCCTGCTCGGTCCCTTTCTCAGGCCAGCCAGGCTTATCAGTGCAAAAAAGCAGCAACAAATGAGGGAGGCACAAAGAAAGGTACTCCAGTCTCAGCAGCTCCTGGAGATCTTGCTTTTTCAAATAACGTCAGATTAAATCAGGGCAGCTCTGCTGAAGGGTGAGCTGGTGCTGAGCCACTGGAGCAGGGACCCAGTTTGCATTGGAGACACCTCTTGGTGTTAATTACCAGAGCTCAGCACGGAGATTTCCCAGCTCTGAGCCCACAGGAGCCTTCCAGGTGCAGGTTTGTTTAACACACAGCAGCAGTTCCAGGTGAAGGTTTAACCAAGGAGTGAGAGGTCTCGTGCCGCGGTTCCTCCTGGCTGTGTTGAGCCATGGATGTTCTCCCAGGTGCACTTTTTGCCAGGATTAGTCCAGGCTGCATTGAGGCACATCCCAGGGTTTTCAAGGGGAACCCCTTGGCTCTGGAGCAGAAGAAAATCTGCTCAGATGACAAAGAGGAAGGAAGGAGTTTCCCCTCTGATTCCACGCTGGGTTTAACGTCCCTTCTGTGTCACAGGGAGAAATGGGAAGTGAAACTCACAGCACGTGTTGCTGTCTGTGCCCTGTGCTGTGTCCCAGCTCCTTGGGGACACGTGTGGAGCCCAGCTCCTGCTGCCACCGAGGGTTTGTCCTGTCTGGGCACTGACTGCAGCCCTTCCCAGCAGAGCCAAGTCTCTCCATCTCTGCTGCAGTCCCAGGGCACGCAAACAGCAGCTCCTGGCCATGGGGAGGGGACACAGCTCCTGTCCCTTGCTGTCCCCAGCCCAGAGGGACAGGAGGGCCCAGCCTAGGGAGGCACAGAGGTCTCCTGTCGTGTCAGCAGCTTTGTGGGGTGCTGGGCATGGTGGGAGGAACTGACCCAACCTGATGAGCCATCTCTCCTCCATTCCCCCACCACAAAGCAGCCCCTGCAGGAGGTTCACAATCCTGCCCTGACGTTATTGGGTGTGATGCAAGCTGGAAGCATTTCTGAGCATTATCCACCCAGCTCTCCTCTCTCTGCTGCATGCCTGCCCTCCCTGGGCCTGAGCCAGACCAGCTGGGGACTGGTGGACAGCACTTGAGCCCCAGGTGTGCAGGGAGAGGAGCCCAGCAGAGGCAGGAGCAGTGGAGCCCAATGCAGGGGTTTTCTGTCCTCCATCCCAGCCTATTTGCCTTTCTAGCTGCAGGAAACAGCAAAGTGCTTCCATCTGCTCCCAAGCATGCAGGGATGCTCCAGATGTGGTCCAGGACCTGCAAATCACATCCCTGCCTCGGAGCAGCATCAGGCACCAGATGGAGCACCTGGCTGGGAGACAGCAGGTACTCCCAAGCCTGCTTAGGCAGGAGGACTCAGCCTTCACCTCCCTTCCCAGCAGTTCTCTCCCTGTAATCAGGCTGGGTTTGAGGCTGTTTTGCTTCTCTTGTGGAAGATCCATCCCCCTTCCCTCCCTCTGTGCTGGAGAGGGGCATCAGGAGCACAGCCAGGAGTGATGGAGGGTCCTGTTGGCCAGGGCTGGCATGAGCCTTCCCAGAACATTCCAGCACAAAGGGCTGTCTGAGAGGGACCCAGGGGGGGCTGTGTGGCCACCTGAGAGCAGACCCAGCCCTGTGCTCTGTGTGTGGCTGCTGCAGTGGAGCTGTGTCCTGTGGGTGCAGGGATTTCACCTAGGAACTGTCCTAAGAGCGTCTGCTCTCTGCTCCGAGGTTCTCTCATGTGCAAAACCAGGTTTCACTTCTTAATTTCATTCTCCTTTCGTTTCCCCTTCAAGGGAAGTGCTGCTGGAGCACATTTCCACAGCCCAAGGGCACGGGCTGGGGGCAGAGCTCTGCCTGTGGGCTCAGGGTCTGCTGCTGGTGGGCACAAGAGGCCTCAAGAGCAGAGGGCTGTAATTAGAGCTTGTTGTGCTGAGTGCCCTGGCAGAGCCAAGGGTTACAAATGATCCCTGATGGGCACAAGTCACAGAGCCGGGGGAGAGTTTAATGGGAGAGGTAGGGGAGGAGAGAGGTCAGAGTTTCTGTCGCTCTGTGTTCCTGATCTCTGTGCGGAGCAGCTTGGCCTGGGGTGGTTTTGCTGCCCCGTGAGGAGCTGTGGCACCCAGGGCAGGGGAGAGCAGCGAGGGAGGGATGAACCCTGCCCTGTCCTTGAGCAGCCTGGTGCCACTTATCAGCTCTGAGTTATCAGTTCTGCGCAGTCATAACTCACCCAAACCCACGGCCCTGATGGAGGCTCCCCTTGCCTTGGAACCTCTCCTAGAAATCACACCCTGCAAAGCCTGAGCCTGCACTCAGGAGGACACTTCGCACTGGAGAATTACCTGCATCAAGCTCTGGCTACATTTTCCTTAGGAAGAGGCATCCAAGGGGCTTTACCCTGGCTTTCCTTGGGCTACACAATCAGCAGAGACCCCTTGGAGGCAAGGCCAGAGCCTTGATCCCACCAGTGCTGGTGGCCTTCCTAACATGGGGGGGCCAAAACTAGAGGAGATGTTAGGGATGGATAATCCAGATCAGTTTAAGAGCACACAAGAAGAAGATCTCCCCCATTCTGGAGGGGTTGTATTTCCTTTTTCTTGCCTGTCTCCTCGTTTGTGTTGTTCTAAGGGCTGGAACTGGAGGCAACAGCAGATTTGGTGGTGCACAGCTGCACAAGCTGCTCATTGCTGGGCCTCTTTGGGCTCTTCCCCTGGTCAGCTGCACCAGGAGAGGGTCTGGGGGCCGTGCTGGAGGAAGGGACAGCCCTGGGCATGGGGCAGAAGTGGGGCTGTGCCCGTTTCTGGCTGCTGAGGATCGGGGATGTGTTGCATAGCAGCATCCCTGCCATGCTGTAATTCATATCAGCTGCCAGTTTCCATTGGATACAGGACCCCTCTGGGCTCTGCCAGGCTCCATGGAGTGCTGGGTGTTTTACTTGCTGGGTTTATTTTCACGTGCAGGGTGCTGAGGGGAAAGGGCACTCGTGGATCTCCTTCCTCCAGCTCAGCCCCCCAAAATCTGGGGGCCAGGAGCTCTCTGTGTGTGTGTGTGTGTGTGAGTTTCATGCAGAGACTTCCCAGTGATGGGGCTGAGCTTTGCCAAATTTACCTGGAGCTCAGATTCAGTGAGAAGCCAGGGAAAGATCCAGTGAGAAGCCAGGGAAAAAGGGGCAGGGCTTGTGGGGGTCCCCTCTCAAGGGGGTGATTGCAGTGCTCTGATCTCTCCAGGAGGCTTCTCTGGGGATTTGCTGGCTGCTGTGGTGGCTGTGCTGTGTATCCCTCTGGCAGGGGCTGGGTGGGATCCTGTGGAGGATGGAGCAGCCCTGGGCAGGGGTGGGAGGGAGGAGAAAGGCCTGGGCAGAGCAGATTTGTAAAAGGGGGAATGTTCTCTGTGCCTGAGGAGGGAATGAGGAGCAGGACTGAGGACAGGGAAGGCTGCAGGGCTTGCAGGAAAGGCAGAGCCCTGGCAGTTCTTGTCTGAGGTTCTCCAGGAGAGAGAATGAACACACATCCCGTCCATGATCAGTCAGCTCTTGGCAAGATTTCCTGAATATCCACCCAAAAACCAGCTGAGGTGTGCCCACCCCAGCACTGACCCACTGAAGCATCAGGAAGGAAAACTGGCCTGGTGCTCCTGCCCGTGCTGCTCCATGGATTCCCATCTCCAGAGCTCAGGGGGCCTCACCAGGGCTGGGACATCCCTAGGACACCATCCCAGACACCCAGGGCAGGAGTCACCCCTCAGGATCTGCATTTGCTGCTGATTGACTTTGGAGCTGGAGCAGCAATTTGCCAGTGAAAGAACCTTTATCCCCTGACTCCCCCAGTCCTCCTGAGAGTTTGATTTCTCAGCTCACAACAGAATGATGGTGGTAGCAGAGAATTCTCTGGGGCTAATATTGCCAGCTAGCACACTATAGAAAGAAAATTCTTTATTTGTTGGCGTGGCAGGAACAGACTTTGGAAAATGTACCCTGATTTTTAAATACCCATTTCGCCTGTGGTGTAAATACTAAAATGGGTTTTTTACTCTCCCCCCGCTTCTTTCTCTGTCTCTTGGAGTTTAAAAATATCACCAGCCTGGGGAGGTGCATCTTTCACTGAGATTTATAATGGCTGCTCTCAAGTGATCTGGAAAATGAACCTCCCTCTGCCCCATCCAGCCTGGCACCTTCCAAGAATTTATTTCCTATATTTGCGCAAGCCTAAGAATACTTAGAGGCTGCATCTCCACCCAAGCACTCTAATTATTTAAGTTTTGTTTATGGCCACTCTCAGGGGAGCTGGGAACGTCCAGGCTGCTGATCCCTCCCTCCTCTGGGTAATTCAGCCCTGCATTGCTGCTGGTTGATAATGGCCAACAAATCACGGATGCTGCGCCATTTGCCCAGGATGGATCAGCCTGGCTCTGTAAACCGGCCAAGCCCTCAGGGCAGGGGTGGGCAGAGCTGCAGGGGCTCCTGTGTGAGCACAGGGCTTTGGCTCTGAGCCCTGCTCGGTGCCCTGTGTCCATGCCAGGCTGCCTCCTGCCTTATCCACTGATCCCTGCTCACTCCTGCCTCTGGAGCCGCTGGGAACCTGTGGCTGAGGTGAGGCAGCAGCCTGGGATGGCAGGAGGCAGCGAGGAAGAGGAGGGAGGCTCCTTCCTGGGCTCTGCCCACCTCCCCAACCAACCTGGGGCTGCCTCTGCTCACACCTGGGGCTGCACCCCCTGCCCACATCCCCACCCTTCCTCCCTTGGGGGATTCAGACCACCTCTCCCATTATCCTGCTCACCCAAAAGCTGCAGTTTTGGCAGTGAGGGGCTCTTTTCCCACATCCCCATCCCTTCCTCCCTAGGAGTGTTCAAGCCACCTCTCCCATTATCCTGCTCACCAAAAGCTGCAGTTTTGGCAGTGAGGGGCTCTTTTCCCCCATCCCTTCCTCCCTTGTGGAGTTCAGCCACCTCTCTCATTATCCTGCTCACCAAAAGTGCAGTTTTGGCAGTGAGGGGCTCTTTTCCCAGCCCTGTGGCAAAGCTGCCCAGCCCCAGTGAGGTCTGGAGGAATCTGCAGTCCTGTGGCTGCCTGTGCCCCTGTCAGGCTCGGTGATAAAGAGAGAGGGAGAGAGATTTTGATTACATTATGACAAGCGACAGAGAGATGGAGTGAGAGCTGCAGTCTGCCTGCTGTAATTCCAATTAGCAGGGGTGGTGTGGCCAGAGCCTGACAGCTGTATTGATCCCAGCTCTGGATGGGGAAAACCTTGCCAGGGGTCCCTGGGGCTGAGCACAGGGACAGCTGTGGGGCAGGGAGGGGAAGAAAAGCCTGTGTGCAATGGGGAACTTGAGCAGGTGTCTGAATTTCACCTTCCAAAAGGCCACAGCCAGCCTGGTACTTGAGCTTTCTTCTGGATTTGCCTCAAAATCTGCACTGCAAACCCCCCTTGGGGTTTGTCTGTAGCTGCAGGAGGAAGCAGGCTTCTCCTCAGTGTGCACTTGGAGTGAGTTTATCAGGACTCGGGTTCTTCCCTAGACAGAATGTACCCAAGTTAAATAAATCAGCATCCAAGGAACAAAAGCCCAGGGCTGCAAGGCAAGGGGGAGTTTTCCTCTGCCACTTGAAGGTCAGAGCTGAGGCAGGCTGGCAGGGCTGTGGGCAGGCTGGGGGTGCAGATGCTGTCTCAGCTGTACCCTCTCTATGGCAAAGGGGAGGACTCCAATTTGCAGTTTTGCAGGTATTGATCTGAGACCTTTCACTGCCTCGAAACTCACTTTGGAAATAAAAGGCTCAAATCATTCTCCTTAAGTACATATATTCTTTTGTGTTCTTGACATTTCAAATGCTGCCGTGCCCGTGGAGCACCTCACTGGCAAGGGGAATATCTGCTGCCTACCAGGCATGAATCAGCTCTTACTTACAGGCAAAGAACGGCCTGGAGGTGATGGCAAAGCTCAGAAGGGCTGGCAGCGTTTCCTGGCTTTGCCAGCAGCTCCCTGGAACATCCTTGGCCAGCTCCCTTCACCTCTGTGTGCCTTTCCTTGTCAGGAGCTGCTGGGAGCTGTCCCTCTCTGCTCTGCTCACATTGCCCCGCGTCTGCAGAGTGCCCTGCACACCTGATCCTCCCTCAGCCAGGCAGGAGACGTTTGCAGAGCTCAGGGAAAGGCAACTCCCTTTTATTTGGTCATTTTTTTCACGGCAGCCAGAAGCAGGCAGCTCCTTGCCCCGGGAGTTTGGAAGGCAGGAAATGCTTTTGCATGGATCCAAGTACAAACATTCTGTCAGTGCAAACACTGGGCTCAGTTTCTGGCGGCTCTGGGTGTGGGATGTGGGGCTGACATCATGGAATTGGGTGAACACAGCCCACTGGCTTCCCTGCCTGCTTGAATCCAAAGCTCTCTTGATTGATTTCTGCTGGTTTTGTGTTCAGGTCACCTCTGGTTTCCAGGACAGGGATTGCAGGAGGGTGAGAGGTGTGGGCTGAACATCTCAGAACTTCCCTGCTCCTTCCCACCCACAGCCTGGACTGCGCTGGACTCAGGAATGACTGCCAGGGATTCACATCCTGAACAGGGCGTTGAGGCAGGAAGGATGTCCTGCCATGGCAGTGGGTGACACTCATGGTGTCCTGCCATGAGAGTGGGTGACACTCATGGTGTCCTGCCATGGGAGCGGGTGGCACTCATGGTGTCCTGCCATGGCAGCAGGTGACACTCATGGTGTCCTGCCATGGCAGTGGGTGACACTGACGGTGTCCTGCCATGGCAGCAGGTGACACTCATGGTGTCCTGCCATGGGAGCGGGTGACACTCATGGTGTCCTGCCATGGGTGTAGGTGACACTCATGGTGTCCTGCCATGGCAGCAGGTGACACTCATGGTGTTCTGCCATGAGAGTGGGTGACACTCATGGTGTCCTGCCATGGGAGTGGGTGACACTCATGGTGTCCTGCCATGGCAGTGGGTGACACTCATGGTGTCCTGCCATGGGAGTGGGTGACACTCATGGTGTCCTGCCATGGGTATAGGTGGCACTCATGGTGTCCTGCCATGGGTGTAGGTGACACTCATGGTGTCCCGCCATGACAGCAGTGGGAGCCTCCAGAGCCCTGCAGTCAGTTTTGCTCTTCCCCAAATCTCCCTGCACGGCTGTGAGGAGGGTTCCTGGCACTTGAGCTGCCCCGGATAACAGAAACACCATTCATTGCACGAGCAAGCACTCCCAAAGCTCTGTGGTCCTTCCCCCAGGCAGGGATGGAGCCCAGGCCCACTGAGGCACCCGGTTTGTCCCCGTGTGAGCCTGGCATTGATGGCACTGACTGTGGCTGCCTCAGACAGCAGATGGGCTGGAACAAGAGTCTCTGTGCTAGAAAAGCTCTGAGTCTCTCTCCTGGGTGATGACGATTTCAGCCATATGCAGGAGAGTCTCTGGCATTCCAGGGCTGGGAGAAACTTCCCTGGGAAGAGCCACAAAGGGCCATTCTTCATTCTGTGGCCAAAGGAGGCGCAGGATTCATTGGAGGAAGGAAGGGAGGTTCACTTCCAAGCTCTAGAGGAGCAGGGAAGCAGCAGAGTCAGCAGCCTGCCCACGGAGTCTGTCTGCATCCTCCTCCTCCTCCTCCTCCTCACCCCGCAGCCCCAGTGCACCCCAGCGCCCCGGGCTGGGAGTGTTCCAGACTGGGGGAGTTATTACAAAATCCTGGTCAGGACACAGATAGAGAGAGAGAGAGAGATGGAGGGTTTAAAGTTCGATAATTGTTAATTATTACCCAAGGTTCCCAGGAGACTTTCTGGGAAAAAGACGTGGCTGTCTTCTGCAAAGGTGTTTTGTGGAACATTAGTCTGTCCTGGCCACACTAAACCTTTTCACTCTGCTTCTTTCTGCCTCCTGTGGGATTAATAAAGTGCTGCTGGAGAGCTTCTTATCTCAGAGCTGAATAATGTTTGCAATACAGGGAGGGGAGGCAGCTGTGATCCGGGAAAGGGAGCAGCGGGGAGGAAGGGAAGAGGGGGCTCGTGGGGCAGGGGCAGGGTGTGGGGCAGCCAGGGCTGGGCAGAGAAAAACCCTGGAGGTAACAAGCACTAACACAGAAAACCAACTGATTTCTGCATGGATTTAATGTGAGGGTCTCCCACTGACACTGCAGCTTTGGACACACAGATTATAGTGAATTTAGGATAGAGCCATAAAGGACATGGGTGATCATCAGAACTTTGCAAGCATTCCAGACACCAGCAGAAAAAAAAAAATATATATATATATCAGGGAATGCCCTGTGAAGGAGAAGAAGCCCCAAAAAGGTGTAATTATAGTGAGGACATGAGGGATTATCAGAACTTTGCAAGCATTTCAGACACCAGCAGAGAAAAAAAAGAATATATCAGGGAACCCCCTGTCAAGGAGAAGAAGAAGCCCCAGACAGGAGTGCTGGTGCTGCCATGGACCTGGGATGCTTTGCTGCCCTTCCCTCTCTCCCTTAAATATATCAGGAACCCCCTGTGAAGGAGAAGAAGTCCCAAAAAGAGATAATTATAGTGAGCTTTGGATAAAATCATAAAGGATACGAGGGATTATCAGAACTTTGCAAGCATTCCAGAAACCACCAGAAAAAAAAAAAATATATATGTATATATATATATTTATTCCTTCCTCCTGTGAAGGAGAAGAAGCCCCAAATGGTGCTTCTGGTGCTGCCATGCCCCTGGGAGGCTTTGCTGCCCTTCCCTGTCTCCCTGCCCAGCTGGCAGCCGAGCTCTGGAGCAGGAGCCCGCGGGCCAGGGCCACACCTGAGAGGCAGGACGGGCTCTGAGCTTCCCACGGGTGTGGGCTGGAGCAGGCTGGGCCGGGCTGGGCCCCCAGGCCAGCACCCAGCACCCCTGGGAGCGTGCCAGGGCTGCAGGGAGGGAGCAGCCGGGCAGGGAAGGGCAGGGAAGGGCAGGGAGGTTCAGGGGGTTCAGCCCCTCAGCTCCATCATCTCCCACCCTGCTCCCCCTCTCTGCCTCCTGAGCCCTAAGGAATGCTGCTTCCCAATCCCAGAACCTCCCAGGACTCCATGGGCAAGGAAAGCCCAGAGGGGTTCAGCCCCCCTCAGCTCCATCATCTCCCACCCTGCTCCCCCTCCTTGTCCCCGTGATATTTGATGAAAAATCCCTTTGCCAGGATTTTTCTCCTGAAAAGATGAGAAGCATCAGGGGGAAAAAAAAATATATAAACAAAAACTATCTGCTGCTTTAGAATATAGCAAGGGATTGTTTGATTAGTTCCATGTGAATTGTTTAATTTAAAAACCAATCACCATCAACTGTGTTGTACTCCAAGGAGTCAGCCAGGAGCTTTCATTATCATCCTTCTTTCATTATCATTCTTCTTTTTCTTGTCTAACCTTCTAAAGTATTATTTTCTCTATTTCTTTAGTATAGTTTTAATATAGCATTTTAAATATAATATAATATAATATAATATAATATAATATAATATAATATAATATAATATAATATAATATAATATAATATAATATAATATAATATAATATAATATAATATAATATATATAATATTATATAATATAATATAATATAATATAATATAATATAATATAATATAATATAATATAATATAATATAATATAATATATCAGCAATATCATATCATACCATATCATATCATATCAGCCTTTTGAAACATGAAGCCAAATTCTCATCTCTTGCCTCACCCTGGGACCCCAGCAGCCCCCACACCTCCTCAGCCCCCTCTGAGCCCTGAGGAATGCTGCTTCCCAATCCCAAAATATCCCAGGAGTCCATGGGCAAGGAAAGCCCCTGTGTGGCCCTGGAATGGGGACAGAGCTGCAGAACTCCCCCAGCATCCACAGGGGTTTGTGTGCAGCCAAGGATGGTGGTACCAGCTCCAAAACTAGCCCTGGACAACCAGAAACTGTGGGTTTTTCAGGAGAAAAGAGGCTTGAGCAGCTGGGACAGCCTGTGCTAAAGCTCCTAAAGAACAGCCATTTCTTTTTATTCTTCCTTTCTTCTTTTAGTTTTCCTTTTTCTTGCAGCAGAGTTTCTTGATGCCTTCAGCCCGTGTTTCCCCACAGAGCCCCTCACCTGTGCAGGCCCAGACAGCTCTGGAGGCTTTGAAGTGCAGCCTCACACTTGGTGTTTTCCCCCCCCCCAAAAAAAAGGAACCAGAGCTGGGGCTGAGCACAGGGAGCTGCAGCTCTGTCTGCAAGCGGGGTGAGGAAAGAGGAGGTGAAGGATGGGGTGAAAGAAGAGGTAAAGGGTGAGGTGAAAGAGGGGAAGGATGAGGGGAAGGATGAGGTCAAAGAGGAGGTGAAAGAAGTGAAGGAAGAGGTGAAGGATGAGATGAAGGAAGAGCTGAAGGAAGAGGTGAAGGAAGAAGTGAAGGAAGAGGTGAAAGAGCTGAAGGATGAGGGGAAGGATGAAGTCAAAGAGGAGGTGAAAGAAGTGAAGGAAGAGGTGAAGGAAGAGGTGAAAGAGCTGAAGGATGAGGTGAAAGAGGAGGTGAAGGATGAGGTGAAAGAAGTAAAGGATGAGGTGAAAGAGGAGGTGTAGGAAGAGGTGAAAGAGGAGGTGTAGGAGCACCCTTTTATTTTCTCTCTGGGTGCCCAGGACAGGCCTGGCTGCCCCTCTCAGATCCTCCAGAGGAGCTCTGGGATCTCCAGGAGGGCTCAGCTGCTCCACACACGGCCCCACGTGGATGGTTAATCCCCAGGGAGATTAAAGGCTGAGTTTTATCTTCACCCACCCCTCTCCTCAGCCCAGTCTGGTCGGATGAATCCCTCTGGGACAAGGCTGGGACAGATGAGCCCCGTGTCCCCTCACAGGGCTCCAGGGATGCCACTCTGCCCCCTGTGCCCTGCTTTAGGGCTGAGGCAGGCAGGGAGATGCTCCAGATGCCTGAGAAAATGTGGATTTCCCACAGCCAGGTGGATCTCAGCCCCCTTGCGAGGGGACAGCCCCTGTCCCTCCTTCCTGCAGAGCCACCCCGAGGTGCCACCAAGGTGTGGCCATGGGGAGGAGGAGGGGAGGGCGCCAGGGGGTGGTGACCCCCCTGTCCCCAAGGGTGTGGCCCTGAGCATTCCCCTCCGAGGGGGATTTGCCTGCCAGGCCCATCTGTTCCTTCAGCCCATTGCCATGGCAACGGGGTGGCTTGAGATGGGCCGGGGACGCCGGGAAAATGAATCCAGGCAGGAAAAATATTCTTTATTTCTTTAAATCTTGGGCGGAAATGAAGGGGAGAGGGAGGGGATCCTTCTGGCTCCTCCCTGTGTCCCCCCTTAGGGCTGTGCTGGCCCCAGGCCCCTCCTGCTCTCTGCTTTTCCCTTCCCCTCCAGGTTGGGTGTCCCATCCAGGGGGGTGGCAGCGGCCAGGTGAGGGTTGGGGATGTGCAGGTGAGGGTTGGGGCTGTGCAGGTGAGGTCTGGATCTCCTCAGGTGAGGGTTGGGGCCATGCAGGTGAAGTCTGGATCCTTCAGGTGAGGTCTGGATCTCTTCAGGTGAGGGTTGGGGATGTGCAGGTGAGGTCTGGATCCTTCAGGTGAGGTCTGGATCTCTTCAGTTGAGGTCTGGATCCTTCAGGTGAGGGTTGGATCTCTTCAGTTGAGGTCTGGATCCTTCAGGTGAGGTCTGGATCTCTTCAGGTGAGCTCTGTGAGCTCTCCTGCCCCGCTGGCATGTCCACAAGCAGTGAGGATGCTCTGACAGGGAACTCTGCCTCTCCCCCAGCCCTGGAGCCATTCCCATGGAATCCCAGACTGGTTTGGGTTGGAAGGACCTTAAAGATCATCCCTGCCCAGCCCAGATCCCCTCACCTTGCCCAGGTGTGTGACCCAGAGGAGCCTGGCAGCTTGGTTTAATGCAAGGAGTCACTTGTCAGAGCGAGTTACTCCCAGTTTTTCCAACAAAAAAAAGCCTGGAATGGAGTGAAAATGGTGCCCTGCTATTTGTGTGCATGTGGCTCTGCCTGGGTGCATCTCAAGTGGAAATGGCCTGGAAAAAGAAGCAAACAAAAGAGGAAACAACAAATAAATATCTGCTTGTTGACAGTGAGATCTGGGCTAATGTTTGACAGACGAAAGTGAAGCGAACGCGAAGTGACAGATTGACAGGAAGACAGACATGTTTTTGTGCTGGTTTAGCATCCTGATAGAAACAGAAGATAATTCAGCTTTGCAGGGGACCTTGAGGGGTCACCTACCTGCCTGCTGCAGCAGGTGGGTGTGCTAAACACCCCTGAACACCCCCTGGCAGCAGCTGCACGCCCCTGGCCCCTTCCCCTGGCACCAGGAGGCTGCTCTGAGGGGCAGGAGCTGGCTCCAAACTGCTGCCACTGGGGGTGGGGGGCAACAGGAGCAGGCTGGGGGAAGCTCTGTGCTTTAGTGACAAGGGGGTGTTTGGGCAGATTGCCCTCAATGATCGTGGAGGGTTTTCCCAACCCTGATGATGCTGAGATCCTAAAGCCAGGGCTCCTCCTGGGGAGGACACTGGCAGCAGAGGCAGGCAGGGGGGTCGATGGTGAGGATTTTTGTTTGTTCCTCCTGTATCTGGGGAAGTGGGATGGATGGGGTGAGTTCTCCCCGTGCTGCAGTCCCAGCTGGAGATTTTCCCATCTCTGGCTTCCCCCTGCCCTGGACACGTCTGCTCCCAGGGCAGGAGGCAGTGGGGAGGCATGTCAGGTTGGATAGGGCTTGGAGCAATCTGGAAAATGTTCCTGTCCATGGTGGGGAGTGGGAAGTTGATCTTTAAGCTCCCTTCCAACCCCTTCCATGATTTCAGGCTTTGGGGCTGGGGTTGAGTGCTGAAGACAAGCTTTGTTTCCCCAGCATCTGACCTGAGGCTTGTGCTGGGAGCTGAGATGAGGAACCAGGTGCTCACATGGCCCTGGTGAGCGCAGAGCTGGCTTAAAGTCACCTTTGTGCTCCCCTTTATCCCAGATCTGAGTGCAGCAGGGCTGAATGTCACCTGTTCCCTCGTGAGCAGCGATTTACAAGCGCTCATCCTGCTCCTTGTTTGCAGAGCAAATGCCCTTTTCCTGTTGGCTCTGCCCTCCCTGCCGTGGGGAATCAGCAGATTCTGGGCTTGAAGCTTCTCCCAGATTTATGAGCTTGCTCTTCACCTTGAGAGTGAGGCTCCCTCGCCCTGAGAAAGCTTTGAAACCCAAAACACCAATTGCTGACTTCAGCAAACACCATTGATCCTCCTGCAAATAAAAGTTCTTTCTTTTTCCTTTTTAGGACATGGCTTGTGGGGATTTTGTTGTTGTCTTCTTTGTGTTTCTCTTTTTGCTCCGGAGACACGAGTCCCAAATGGTTCTGAGCAAAATCAATGTGATCTGAAAAGAACTCATCAATAGTCCTTATGGGGAGATATTTCCTACCAGCCAGACACCAACAAAAACCCACAAAAACCCCTCCTCTCATCTTCCTCTCCCCTTGAAAAGCAAGGTTCTTTAATTGGCTTTTAATCCTGGGAAGAGCAGAGCTGTTTGCACGGAATTGCTAATAGGGGATCATATCTTGCCATGAGTGATGGGTTATTTGATCCTGCGCCTCAGAAACCTGAGCCCTGCTTGGGAAATCAGGTGGGGAGGGGGATCCCAGCCTGGCTCAGAGCCCGAGCACAGGCACAGCTGCTTTGTGATTTCCAGGAAGGATTAGCAGAGCAATGGGGAACAAACCCCTTTTGTCCTCTTGCTCCAGGGGATGCAGTGACACCAGGGGGGAAAACCCTGCTGGATCTATGGGGTGCACAAAGTGGGGCACCCTGGGCAGTTTGGGGATTTTGACCTTGGTTCCAGGGGTGTCCCACACGTGGCTGTGACTCTCAGGGACAAACATTGACCCTGTGAGTGATGAATAGCAAAGAAAAGCACTGCCCTAGCCCTGCACCTGCACAGGTGAGCGTGCTGCTGTGTGGGACGCTCGGGAGAGGAATGCTTGGAGCAGGAGAGCTTGGTTCTGTGGGCTTCTCTGCTCCTATTCCTGCTCTGACCACCTATTTTTTGGCACAAAGCCTCTCATCCTCCTGCCTGTGTGGGCTCCTGCACGCCCTCACCTCATCTCCGTGTCCCTAAATGTCACTGCCAGCCCCAAACTGGGCTTGGAAATGGGGATGAGAGGCTGATAAACCCACCAGGTCACCAGGGCACCCTCACCAAGCTCTTCAGGCATCACAGGGGGGTTGCAGTGAGCTCCAAAGTGGGGACCACTGACCTCACCAGCACATGGAGCACTCCAGGAAGGGGTGCTGGGAGGCACCTGGAGCTGGGAGAGCTCCAACAGCACCAGGTCCCCAAGCTCTGAGCCCAGCAAAACGTGCTTGAAATGCCCCCCGGCTCTGAGCTGACTCAAGCACTCAAGGGAAACTTGTTGATGTGGATGACACCGCTCGTTCCTGGCTGGCTTTTGTTTGTTTTGTTCTGTGTTTCTTGCTGCAGCTGCCTTTGGAGCAATAAATAGCTGTGGAGCTTGCTTGTGGTCTGTGCTAAGCTGTTAATATTTAATCAGAGGTCTGAAGCTGGATTTGTTTGGTTGGCAAAAGATAAAAATGGCTTTTTGGGGGTTTAGAGCTAGGGACAGACCTTCAGGAAAAGAGCTCAGGGTCAGCTTTTAATTAATCAATTATTTTAAGACTGGAACACACTGGTCAGTGACAGATTTTCTGAACACCTCAGCTCCCAGCAAGCCTGATATGTGCCAGGCACCTGAACTGGCTGGCGCTCAGCAGGGCCCTGGTGTGAAATGTTATTTACAGAGGAAGCCCTGCTGACACGTGCCAGCAAAGTGTTACCTGCATCCACTCCCCCTCCTCCTGCTCCTTCTTGGGGCCTGGATCCTGCTCTCCAAGGAAGCCAAGGAGAGGAGGATTTCCTTCCTACACCAGGATCCAGCTTCTCTCTGGCTTTGCTGGGATCAGGGATCCAGGCCCTGGACAGCTGCTCCTGTAGAAGCTCTGTTGCAAACTGCTGAGGGAGGGAAGTTGAGCTTTTATTCCCCATCAGCAACTCTTGCCATGTACAGAAACCCCTGGCACACCCCCCTAGGAGCTGGCTGCTCCCCTGTGTGCAGGGAGGGAATTCTGGGTGTCCTCAGGGCCAGCCAGACCCCACAGCTCCACCCCTGCTCGAGGGATCCTGTCCCAGCTCCTGCCTCCGTCCCATTTGCAGATTTCCACGTTGGCCCTGCCTCGGTGCAGGGGTTTGGCAATGCCCAGGGCTCTCCAGTGGGTTCTGGAGTGCCAGCTCTGTGGATCCTGGCACTACAATAATGATAATTCTGTGGATTATTGTCCCTTGGGACCGAGCAGCGGATGGCCATGGCTTGGCCAGCTGGTGTTTGCCTTGTGGAGGAGGGCAGGATTTGTTTGTGAGCAGGACCAAAGCTTGTCAGCTCTGGTGCCTGATCCCAACATCCTGCCTGCTAAATCCCAGCCTTGGGATGAGCTCCTGGGGTCCAGCTGTCCACTCCAGGGGCCAGAGCCTTGCCAGGGCTTTTCTCAGGTGCTGGGGTATCACTAGAAGCCATAAATAAATAAATAAATAAATAAATAAGCAAAAATAAAACTACACAGTCATGCAGCTCTCACAAGGTAAAAAAGAGAGAAGTTTAATTTCTGACTTTACCATTTATAGATTTTCAAAAGTGACAGTGGATTGGAGGATGACAGTGTCACCTCTCCAATGACACTGGACAAACCAACAGTTCATTAAATTTCTCCTCCTCCATAAAATAATGCAAAACAATCAGTTATTTACATCAAGTGTGTAAGAAAGTTCATTACAAGAATGTAAACATCAAAAAAACTTAGAAAAATTTAAAAAACCAGGGCGACACTGGGGTGTGTGTGCTGGTCAGTTGTGCACAGGGTAAGGGTGCTGACCCTGTTGGAAGGGATGGAAGCACTCCCTGCCTGGGGACAGAGCTTTCCCAGGCTCACCCTGTGGGGTGGCACATTGTCACCGTGCTGGTGACACCCAGTGCACGATCCAGGGAGGGATAAAAACCCACAGACCTGGCACTGCAGGGTGCAGGTGTGAAGGATGCAGGCTGGGGATGCAGATCTGAAGGATGAGGATGGAAGCGAGGCAAGATGGGGGTGCAGGGGCTGAAGGGTGAGGATTTGAGGGGTGCAGGATGAGGATGTGAGGAAGGAAGGATGGGGATGTGAGGAATGCAAGATGGGGATACAGATTTTACAAAATGGGGATTTGAGAGATGCAGGATGGGGATATAAGAGGGTGTGGGATGGGGATGTGAGTGGTACAGGATGGGGACATGAGGAATGCAGGATGGGGAGGGTGGGGATGCAGGACTGGGATGCAGGGGTTGCAGGATGGAGGTTTGAGAGGTGCAGGATGGGGATATCAAGGGCTGCAGGATGAGGATATGAGGAATGAAAGATGGGGACATAAATTGTGCAAAATGGGGATTTGAGAGGTGCAGGGTGGGGTGTTGGGGGTGCAGGACGGGGATATAGGAGGGTGTAGGATGGGGATGTGAATGGTACAGGATGGGGACACGAGGAATGCAAGATTAGGGGTTTGGGGATGCAGGATTGGGATGCAGAGTTGCAGTTTGGGGATATAGGGGTAGCAGGATGGGGATGTGAGAGGTGCAGGATGGGGATATCAAGGGCTGCAGGTTGAGGATGTGAGGAATGCAAGATGGGGACATAAATTTTGCAAAATGGGGATTTGAGAGGTGCAGGATGGGGATATCAAGGGCTGCAGGATGAGGGTGTGAGGAATGAAAGATGGGGACATAAATTTTGCAAAATGGGGATTTGAGAGGTGCAGGATGAGGATATCAAGGGCTGCAGGATGAGGGTGTGAGGAATGCAAGATTGGGACACAGATTTTGCAAAATGGGGATTTGAGAGGTGCAGGATGGGGATATCAAGGACTGCAGGTTGAGGATGTGAGGAATGAAAGATGGGGACATAAATTTTGCAAAATGGGGATTTGAGAGATGCAGGATGGGGATATAGGAGGGTGTAGGATGGTGATGTGAGTAGCAGAGGGTGGGGATATCAAGGGGTGCAGGATGAGGACGTCAGGAGGGCAGGAGGGATCCGGCTGAGAATGCCGAGGTTTCAGGATGGAATGTGAGGCTTTCAGAGAGGAATGCGAGGATTGCAAGGCTGAGGTTTCAGGATGGGGTTAATGCTCTGCACCACGGCATCCTTTGTTCTGGGCAGGCTGCTGAGGTTTGGAAATGGAGCGCTGAGGAGCGAACACCGCAAAATAGAAACGTCCGCACTTTCTGCTGCTGATTTTCAGTTTCAACAGCTGCTCCATTTGGAAGGGATGAAAATGCACTCCGGCTTAGTAGGAGTCAATTAAAAATAAACCGAGGCAGAGGATTGGTGCTGGAGCTCAGCGACGCTCATCGGACATAAAAGTTGCATCCTCTCAAGGCTGGATTTTCGCTCCCATTTGCCACGGGCGGCGGGATGGAACGGGGAGCGCTCATTTGCATGGCAATGCTGCCGGGCTGCGCTCCACTCCCGGCCCCGGCGCTTTGTTCCCGCTGCCGGGCTGGGCTGAGCCCCCCTTTGTGCCAGGGAGGGGACGGCGCTGTCCCCCCGCGGGGACACTGCGGCCTGCCCGGGCGGATTAGGCTGCGGGGAGGGGGCAGGGAGATGCTGCCCTTTGTTCTGGGCTGGGGAAGGTGAAACAGGAAGGCCTTAGCAATGTGATTGCCTGGCAAAAGATTTGGAGAATATGGAAACTATAAGTGAGATTGAAATGAAAGCAAGCTTTGAGATCCCTCAGTTACTGAACAACTGGAAAACAATGGTGTGGCTGCTGAAGGTGATCCCCTTTTGATGGAACAACACCCTCTGCTTGCAGACAGGCCCAAGGGGCAGAGCAGACCCTGCAGCTTGGCAGAAGGGGCCCAAAGAGGAGTTTTTAGGGTTTAAAATGTAACACAGAATGGTGATGTAATGTGGTTTAACTCTCCTTACAAGGTTAAATATAAAGTTTGTACACAAACAAATTAGAGACAATGGCAAGCAAGTGGTTTTCAGAGCCCTGGATGAGGGGGACACAGAGGTTCTGGGGCTCTGAGCAGGCTCCAGGCTTGGCCTTGCTTTCCAAGGCTTGGAGAGGAAAGAGCTTGTTTAGAATGTGACACAGGATGGTGATGTAATGATTCTTATAGGCTGTATGGAAATGCTGTAGGATTTGTGTCTTGGACTAGATTGGTCAGTGAGAATCAGAATATTCAGCACAGAAGAAGATTTATGGTGTTGTGACGGGAACTTCACACTCTTACCCCTTTTACTCTCTTGCCCTTTTACTCTCTCTGTCTCTCATCCTCTCTCCCCCTCTCTTCTCCCAGTCCTGCTCCAGCTGTGCCTGGCAGCTCCCAGCAGGGCCCTGCACTTGGCCCTTTGCAATAAACCCCAAATTCCAAGCCCTGGCTGCAGGGATCTCTCGTCTTCATCTGTCCTGACCCTCCTACCCCCCCCCCCCCCCCGATGCTCTGACAGTTTTGGGGTTTTTTTTTTTCACCTTCTGTGGCCGTGGAACAGCAATCCTCGGGGGATTTGCCTTCTGCCTCCCCAAAATAGCAAAGAAAAGCACAGCCTTAGCCCTGCACCTGCACAGGTGAGCATGCTGCTGTGTGGGATGCTCAGAAGAGGAATGCTTGGAGCAGGAGAGCTCGGTTCTGTTGGCTTCTCTGCTCCTATTCCTGCTCTGCCCACCTATTTTTTGGCACGAAGCCTCTCATCCTCCTGCCTGTGTGCTTGCCAGCAAGAAATTGTGAGCAAGGCAGGGAATCCAGGGTCATCCAGGGATGGATGACTGGGAAAGGAATGGAAAAGACCTGATGGCCCGCAGTAGGATCCTAATTTTCCTCCCCTTCCTATTATTTCTACATGGATGCTCCACTTGAGCTCTGCTGAGCTGGGAAACAGGGGCAGGTCCTGTTTAGCAGTGCCTGCTACAAACCCAGCTGGGTTTGCACTGCCCGTGCCTTGGGCTGCTCCACGAGGGCAGCAGGGGGTGGCACCAGGTATCATTTTACCCAGGCTGGACCAGCATTGGGCTAAACCACCTCATCTTTAAGTGATGAGGCTGAAATCCGATCCTCAGCCGGTGTCGCTTTTCTCCGAGGGGGAATTTACAAAGGGAGAAGGGGAAAGACGAGTTCTGCTCAGAAATTCGGGCAGAACCCAGCGGTGACAAGGAGGAGGAGGAGGCAGGCTCAGCTGATGTTCCCCTTGTGGCTGTCCTGGTTTAGACCCTCTAAGGAGAGCAGCACTTCAGGAGTCATTTCTGAACAGAAAAGGCTCTCCTGGAATGGCTTCTCCAGCTCAGCAGCTCCTTGAGACAACAGAGGCTGAGGTTTCCTCCACAAGAGATTTCAGCAGTGGTTGGGGAGGCCTCTGGATGAGCAGAGCTCTCCCTCTTGCCCAGGTCAGTGAGAAAGGCTCCATTTCACTGAGTTCCTTTGAACAAAAAGGGAAAATGGAGCAAATCATCCAGACTCCCTCGTGTCCAGGGGAAAAATTAGGCACTGCCAGATTTATCCAGCCCAAGGTGGATTTCTTAGGCAGAGTGCCTGAATTGAGAATTTCTCCTTGCTGACTTTGCAGTGGGTGCAGACAGGGAGCCAGGATGAAGATGTCTGCACTGTGAGCTGGGATTTTCCATCAAGGGGGGCTGCTCCTTGTGCTGGCAGAGTTTCTCCTTCTCCTCTCACCTTTCTGCAACTTTAGGAGCCCTTTCAGTGGCTTGGAGATGCTTAACAGCTTCCCACTGGGGAAGGTGGCCCTATCTTGGAGCCTCCTTCTCCCCTTCCCTGCTTCTCTTGTGCCTTCCCGTGGTTTTCCGTGGCATTTTTGCATGGCAGGAAGAGAAAACGCAAGGATTGGAAATTAAATCTGGAGAATAAATGGGAGATTTGTTAACTTATTAATCTGACAGAAGTCATTACCGTCTCTCCAGAATTCATCATCTCCTTGCCTGGGTTGCTCCCAAGGAGCCACACAAAACTGTGACAGCAAAGCTGGGAAGGGCTTCCTGAGGGGAAAGGAGAGGAGGACACACAGCCAGGGTGGGCAGGGCGCAGGGGGATGGCACGAGGGGCATCCCAGCCTCCCAAAGCTGGGCAGGATGGCTGTGCTGGAGCTGAACCACCATCATCTCCTGTGCTCACTGTCCCCTGGCACAGCTGCTGTGGTGCTGCTCTGGGGACAATCCAAGCCAAAGGAGCTGCTGTCAGCACTGCAGGAGCTGCTCTCCATGGGTGGACTCAGAGAGTTCTTGGAGCTGCTGTGAGTCCTTGCACTCTTCTTGCACTCCTGCTCCTGTTAATGTGTCATTTAACACAAGTATGGGCAGAATCCTGCAGTCCTGAGAGGTGCCAAAACATTGCTGATGAATCCCCTGGCTCCAGCTCCTGGCATTATCAATTAAAAAGCCATTTGTCCTCAGTGTGTGCACTGAAAAGCTCTCAGCTCATTTTATTCTTCATCACCCTCAGTGCAGGAAGGCCTGGGACTCCATTTAAAATCTATTTGAGCAGTGGTTCTGAGGTTTCTCAGTGACTTGGCCAGGTTTCACGGGCTGTGCTACAGCCAGTGGCTTCTCTGCCTCCCTCAAGATCCCTTGCTCTGTTCCCACCTCTGTAAAAAACCAGGGCAGTGGATCAAGAGGAGTTTTCAGACAATCTCTTCATGCTTTGGCCTGATCCTTCCTCTGGCAGCACCAAGCAAGGGCAGTGGGGGCTTTTTGCTGTTGTGTGGCTGAAAACTCCAATTTGGGTTTTGTTTTTTTTTTTTTTTTTTTGTGGCTGAAACTTCCAGTTGCTGGGTGCATTCATGTTTGTGAAGGGCAGAGCTTTGAAGGCTGGGGTGACAAGGAGGTGTTTCTGCAGTGTGACAGGGCCAGGTGCCCTCCCCTTCCCCTGTACACTGAATTTCCCTGCTGGGAATTTGTCAGCCTGCTCCTCCTGGCACGGCACAGAGCGATGCTGTTGTGTGCAGAGGTGCCAGAAAAACAGAGCCAGAGGTGCTGTGGAGGGTGGGAGAAGGGGAAAACACAAGGGAAGTGTGAGTCAGGTGCCTGTGTGCTGCCTCTGAGCCTGCCACTCTTCCTCTTCCTCCTGGGAAGGCAGAGCTGAGCCACAGCCAGAGCTTTGCTGCTGCCCTTGGCACGCACAGAGAGGGAAATCAGCCCTGAGCAGCTCCAGCACAGGAGAAGGCACCAGAGCCAGGCTGAACAGCTCCAGGGACAGCTCCAGCTCTCCCAGGGCAGCCCTGGCTGAGGGGGAGCACCCCAAAAACACCTGGAGGGGCTCTGGGGCACAGGGGGAGGTTATCCAAGGGGGGCCCAGCCCCTGCTCCTGCCCTGGGCTCTTAAAAAACTATTTAATTCTTAAAAAAAACATTTAATTCTTAACTCTAGATTAAGAGAAGGGATCTTAAAAACCATTTCATTCCACCCTCTGTGCTCTGTTTGCTGCATCCCCTGCTCCTCAGGGTGTCCCAGCTCTGTGGATGCTGAAATTGCCCAGCCTCTCAGAACCACTGAATCACAGAATCAGAGCCACAGAATCACAGAATTAATCACAGAATCCCAGAATGATGAGGTTGGGAGACCTCTGAGATCATCCAGTCCAAGCTGTGCCCTCACACCTCACCCAGACCATAGCACCCAGTGCCATGTCCAGTCTGTTTTTAAACACATCCAGAGATGGTGATTCCAGCACCTCCCTGGGAAGAGCATTCCAGTGCTTTATTATTCTTTCAGTGAAGAATTTCTTCCTAATATCCAACCTGTACCTTCCCTGCTATAGCTGGAGCCTGCGTCCTCTGCTTCTGTCAGTGCTGCCTGGTGGAAGAGACCAAGCCCAGCTCCCCTGCAGTGCAGGCCACCATGGCTGGTGACACTGGGACAGCCTGCAGTGCCCCTGTGGCTGTGGCTGCTCCCCAAGTCAGGCTGCAAACGCTGCTGGAAGCACAGAACGTCCTGAGCTGGGAGGGCTGCACAGGAGCCCTGGAGCCCTGCACCCCACAGGAGGGTGGGAGCTGCTGGAGTCCCTCCCTGGTGGGCTCTAACACCAGCCCTGGGAGCAGGCAGCTGCATTTGAGCCCCAGGGCTGCAGATTCTGGGTTTGGACCTCAGGCCTGCTGTTCAGCCCGGGGAAAGCTCTTGGTGGTGGCAGCAGGGACAGCAGGGACAGCAGGGAACGTGCCTGGAAGGGGCAGCTCCTCCCTGCTGTGGCAAGCAGGGATCAGCTCCTGCCCTGGAGCTCCAGGGCTGGCTGTGTTCTGCTCCAGGTGCTTTTCTGAGGGTGCTGTGGGGCAGGATGGACCCACCAGGGGTGTTTGCCAGCTGCAGGTGATGCTGCTGGGCCTCCAGCCCAAGTGAGGTCAGCCCAGGGAGCTCTGCCCTGCCCTGCTCCTCCTGCCTGGCCCAGCTGTGTCTCCTGGAAGGTTTCTCATTTCTGGGCTGGGTTTCTCCTCCGGCTGCTTTGTTTATGGGGGAATAAATGACACAATCAGGCAGCCTGATCTGGTGTGCTGGGAGGGAGGAGAGGCTCGATGCAGATCTCAGGGGCTGTTGCAATCAGCTTAGCCATTCCCAGCATCAGGGGCTGTGCAGATCAGCCTTGGGACAAAGGCTGGACCCTGCTCTGCCAGGCATGGGGGCAGGACCAAAGTTTTCACCTAAGTTTGGAAGTTTTCCAAGTTTGGAAGCCTTTTCCAAGATCTCAGATCAAACCTTGTGTTTAATTCTAAGCTCTGGCTTACAGGCCTAAAGTTCTGAGTGTCCCCTGCATTTCAGATTCCAACATCTCCCCTTTCTTCTCTTCTCTGATCCATCCCAAAGCATCTGTAGCTGGGCTTTCCCCATCTCCCAGCCCTTTATTCCCCACTGCAGTGCCCCTGTGCACAGCCCTGTGTCCCTGTCCCCTCTGTGCTCCATGTCCCCATTTTTGGGTGTCCCTCCTCGCTCTGCCCCTCCCAGTATCTCCCACCTGGTGTTCCCAGTTGTGCTGTGGCTGGAGGCTGAGGCCCACGGAGCAGGGCAGGGGCACCCCCTGAGCTGTGCCAGCCCCTGGAGGCTCCAGCTGCCACAGGAGCCACAGCTGGACCTGGGGTGGAGAGGGTGGATGGGGAGGGAGCGTGGGAGAAACAAGGGCCTGTGCATGAAATATTCCAAGTGGGGAAAACTGGCAGGGTTGCTAATGCTCTGAAGGAGGAGGCAGCCCTCTCTCAAGCCCTGGGGCAGATCAGGAGGCAATAAAGGAGAAGAAAACAGCAGAAATGAGATCTGCCAAGCTGCCGGCCCAAGCAAGCTGGAACCTGCCTGGGAAGGCAGCTTGTTCCAGAGTGGGAAGGGGCAGATTCCCAGCCAGGCCTGGCTCTGTGCAGAGCCTTTCCCATGGAAACAGAGCCCCAGCTTTGCAGGGAAAACTGAGCTCTCAGTATCTGGAGGGAAGCTCTGCCCCCAGCCCCTAACCCTGGCTCAGGCTGCCCCTCTCCCAAAGCTCAGCTTGTGGGCAGCTGGAAATGCCAGCCCAGCCCAACAACTCAGTGCCAGCTCACAGAGCTTATTTGGCCCAATCTGGGGTTCATTTGTAGGGACAGAATCACAGCAGGCTCATACCAGGACCCTTCACTCATGCTCTACCCCACCAGAATGGGAATGAGAAGGGGGATCTGCTGTGGCAGCTGGATTTTTCCTTTTGGGAGGACTCACGTGGTCCCAAACATCACCCCACTACAGGCTGCAGTGCTTTGTGTGCAGTTTGTGCAACTGTCCTGCACAAACTGGGGCTGGAGGAGGGGAGGGCAGTGCTTTTCCTGGGCTGAGCTGTCCCTTGTCACCAGGGCTGGCAGCCAGGGGACATTCCTCAACAAGGCAGCACAGCCCCTGCTCACACATCCCCGTGCTCAGGACAGCTCTGGTCCATCCCAAGACACAGGGGCTGGTTCCACGTCCCTGCTGCTGCTTTGCCTGTGACATTTCTCACTAAATCTGCCTTTCTGGGGCAGGTTGGAGCAGGCAGCCCCATTTCTGGTTGGACAGGCTCTGTTTGTGCTCTGGAGGGGTTGGGAGCAGGGATGGGAGGTGCAGGGTTTGTGGCCTGGCAGAGAGGGGACATGCTGGGACTTGCTGCCCCATCACTCCCCCTCTCCACTGTTCCAGCTCAAGGTTTTGAACTTTGGGAACGTCTCCCTGAGAAAAAAGGGCTGTGAAACCGTGCCAGAGGGAGGGAAGGGATGGAGAAGGGGAGCAGCAGGAGCTGGTGGTTGTCTCATGGGAGCTGTCTGAGCCAAGGCTGTCCAGTCTGGGGACACAGGGAACAAGCAGCCGTCCCCCCTGGCTCTGCAATTCAATGGCTCCTGCCTGTGAGGAGAAGGAATGCCATTGTTCCCCTTTCCCTGCTTCCCTCTCTTCTACCCAGCTCCTTCTCCATTTCAAATGGGCTTTTTGCCCCCAGTCCCTTCTCTCCCCACCACTCTCCTCTCTCTTCCATTCCTTTTGTCTGGCTCTGTGTGAACCCCTGTCCTGCCTGCTGCAGAATTCCTGTGCCCAGACACAACAGATGCTAAAGGGCAAGACTGGAGCTACTCTAGATGCAATCTCCATTTTGCTCAAGGATCATTAATTACCTCGATGATTAAATACAATTAAAGATCCCTAAGACCTTTCTAATATCGGGGCCTTCAGCAAGGGCAGCTTTTAGGAACCTGCACCAGCAGTAAAACAAAAGGAGGAGATAGAGCAGTAAATCGGGGAATCCCAATTAAAATCCGGGCTTAGCTCATTAACCTAATTACACATTGTGTCTTGCTGGCCTCAGCTGGGCTGGGGGGGAGGCGAGGCAGCAGTGGGGGCGGGCTGGGTGTCCATGTGCTGATCCTGTGGGATTGTTTATGTCAGCTCCCATTGTCCCTTTGGCTGAGAAAATGGCTTTGGTGGGGGATTTGGAGCCGGGGCTGCGGAAATCCAGGAGGGTTTTGTGTCCTTGGAGCACTGCACGTGTTTCCTCTGCCCTGAAATGTTCCCTGGGCACACACCCTGCTCTGTGCCCTGCCTGCCAGGTGGCTCCTTCCACACCCAGCTCACCCTCAGCCCCTCATGGAGAGCACTGGGGGACAAGGAGAGGGGGAGAATGGGGTGGAAATGGAAATGGAAGGGGAAATGGGTCAGTGCTGAGCACAGAGAACCCCCCGAGCAGGCAGGTTCCTTTGCTGAGGCTGAAGAACACCAGAGCCCCCTGACTTGGGGCTCACCCTGCAGGGAGCCATCTGCTCTGCTTGCCTGCTGTGGCACCAGGGGTCCCTGGCCCCTGGCCCCTTCCCCCTTCTCACTGCAGGCTGCACAAAGACCCCCCCTTCTCCCACTCTGAGCCCAAAATCCTGCACAAAAATCTCCCCTTCATACATCCTGGGGTCCAAAATCCTGCACAAAAATCTCCCCTTCTCCCACTTTGAGGTCCAATATCCTGCACAAAGGTCTCCTCTTCTCTTTGCATCCTGAGTGCAAAATCCTGTCTCCCCTTTTCCCACTTTGAGGTCCAAAATCCTGCACAAAGTCCCTCCGTTCTCCCATCCTGAGGTCCAAAATCCTTCTCAAAGGCCTCCCCTTCTCCTACCCTGAGTCCAAAATCCTGCACAAAAATTTCCCCTTCACACATCCTGGGCTCCAAAATCCTGTCTCCCCTTCTCCCACTTTGAGGTCCAAAATTCTTCTCAAAGGCCTCCCCTCTATCCCGAGTCCCAAATCCTGCACAAAGGACCCCCCTTTTCCCATCCTGAGCTCCAGAGCCCTGCTCCCAAGCTGGCACAGGAGCCTGCCTTCCCAGGAGTTCTTGGGAAGGGAGTCCTGCTGTCCTGGGCCTGTCTGTCCCACCAAGAGAGGGAACAGGAACCTTCAGAGGCTGGAGCCAGGTGACTCAGGGGATTTGTGGCTTTTCCACACCAAAGTCTGTGGGTGCAGCTGCCTACGTGGCTGCCTTCAAAGGCTTGGGGAGGAGGTGGCAGGCCCAGGCACGTCCTGCCCTAAACCAGCCCAATTTGGGAAAGCAAGTTGGAGCTGGAAGAGGTCAGGGTGCGGCTTCCCATGCAGCAGGGCCAGGGAAACAGGAGGAATGGGGACCCTGAGTCCTGTGGGAGCCTCAGCTGTGCCCTCCCCAGCACCTGCAGGCACGGGGGACAAGGGATGGAGCCAAGGAGGTCTGTGCAGCACAGCCACTGCCAGCTGGGAGAGGACAGAATTCCCTGGGGAGAGCTTGGCAAGGAGGCAGAGGGGAGTTTCTGACAGCACAGTTTGCCATTCCTGCTTGAAGGACCCCTGCCATAACCTGATAACAAAGCCAGGGCGCCCCAAATGTCCATCCCAGCTTGGGCAGAGCTTGGGAAGGAGGCAGAGGGGAGTTAGGCACATGCAGGAGTTTCTGACAGCACAGTTTGCCACATTCCTGCTGGGAAGGAGCCCTGCCATAGCCTCAGAGGCCTTCACACAAAGCCAGGGTGCCCCAAATGTCCATCCCAGCTTGGGGAGAGCTGCTGGCAAGGAGGCAGAGGGGAGTTAGGCACGTGCAGGAGCTTCTGACAGCACAGTTTGCCACATTCCTGCTTGAAGGACCCCTGCCATAACCTAATAACAAAGCCAGGGTGCCCCAAATGTCCATCCCAGCTGGGGGAGAGCTGCTGCTCAGCCCTGACTCCTATCTGAGTCCCCTGGGAAAGATCTGCTCCTTCCCTTCCCTCTGCCCACACAGACACACACCCAAACACCATTTTCCTTCCCCTGGGTTTGCTGTGGGCATCTGAGGAAGATGAAGGGATATGAGGGGACCACGAGGAGCTGGGAAGGGCTTGGTAGGATGGGGCAGATAGAGAGGATCTGCCTCTCCAGCTACAGGGATGACTTTGGACCTCAGGATGGGAGAAGGGGAGACCTTTGTGCAGGATTTTGGACTCAGAGGGATCTCTGCTGTGTTAGGGATGGAAAAGCAGCAGCTTCAAACCTTGCTGGAGTTCCTTGGTGTCACAGTTTGCATTTGCACAGCTCTGGGAGCTCAGGCACTGCTCCAGCCCAAACATGGGTGCAGGGGGGTCATCCCCACTGCCATAAAACTGCAGGGCAGCTCTCACCAAAGAATTTAATCTGACAGAGGATCAGCAGGAGCCTGGTGAGACATCCAGGGCTTGCTTTGCACATTGGCCATTCCTTGGTGCTCTGCTCACAGGTAATTAAAATGGCTCAAGCCTGCAGCCCCAGCCTGCAGATCGTCTGTGTCTGTGCCCAAGGGACCCTGCCCTCAGTGTCTGCTCCAGAGATCCCCCTCTCTGCAAGGCAGGCTTGGAGGATAAAAAGATTTCATTACACAGGCAGAGGGTGAAGGCAGAAACTCGAAAAAAAATTCTAAAATTCTAAAATCACTGCAATGGAAAGAAAGAAGGGAGAAGAGAAAATCCTGGGGATGTATAGAAAGAGGGGGTTTGTAGATCCTACAAGGAGAGAATTTTGAGTGTTCCTCTGTTATGCCAAGTGTATCTGGAGTATTCCCAGAGCAAACAGTGCAATTACTTTGGATTCACACTTTGCCACGGAGTTGTCAGGCCCCAGGTTGCAGCTCCCAGAGGGCTCTGTGCAGACTTGCAGATGAGTTGTTGTGCTTTCCCAGGGGATGTGGAGGCTCTGAGAGGAAAAGCCACGCTGACTTTTCTGAGGACAGCTGTAAACTTCCTCTTCCTCTTGGGCTTTGTGTGGCTTCCCCGTCTGGGTGCTTCGCTTGGGGACATCCACAGCAAAATGTCCCCGTCCTTGGCTGGGTGTTTGTGGAGCTGGAGAGGCCCCAGGGCTGGGAACAGCCATGGGGATCCTCAGAGCTCGCCCTGAGAAGAGCTGAGAGCTGTTGTTGTCCTTCCCAGGGCTGCTGTTTCTCTCTGATGGGATCTCTCCTGAGGAAGGTGTGTCCCTCCCCTCAAGCAAGGCTCTTCCCTTCCCTTTGGGGCACATCCTTCCCATCCTCTGAGCTCTGTTTGCTGCATCCCTGTGGGTCAGGGATGACCTCAGAGGCAGACCCCACCTTGGCACACCTGGAATGATCTTCCCTCCCCTTCTTGATCGGCTGAGCTCCCTGTGACTGTCACAGCCCTTGGTTCCCAAGCCTGCAAGAAACTTTTGGTTTATTCAACTGCCTCCTCTCAGAGTTTTTGCAGACACAGTCCCTGTGACCTCCATCCTTCACTGCAGATGGGGCCTTTGAACTCTCAGAGCCCCGCACTAACAGGGGTTAATGACATTTATCTGCATACTTATCTTCCTTCTCCACTGCCTCTTGTCACTCTGAAGTCACCTCCAGTAAGGGTTTGTGGCACCCAGGTGACATAATCTCTTTTTCCAAGATGGGACAGTTACTGTTCAAACAGGTTCAGAATCTCCTTTTAGTCTCTTTTCCCTGTCTTCTCTTTTAATTCATTTTCCATTCATTTAATACCCCCATGCTTATTTCTGGAAGTCTTCCTCCACTACTATTCTGGTCAGTTTTTTACCAAATTGGAAATGGGACTTTTTGTCCTCTTTCCTCTTGCCATTAGCTATTTATATCCTCCCATCCATCTCTTTAGGTAGCCAAGAATCCAGCTGTGTTCTCTCTGCCACTCTGCTCCCTAAGCACCAAGTAAAGGTGGCTCTGAGCAGTCCTTAGCTCAAGCAGGGGTGACAGACAAGTGACACTGCAGCCTGGGAGCCACCCCAGGTCCAGAGGTGGTGGAGCACCAAGGGGAGCCACAGCCAGGCTGCTCCCATCCCTCTGAGGAGGAGTTCTTGTCTCCCTCCTTGGGATTCCTCCTGCACAGCTCCTCCTCACCCGGGTGATGGTCCTGGCATGGGAGGTCAAGGCATGGAGTCACAGCAAGCTTTGGGTTGGAAGGGAGCTTAAAAACCATTAATTCCACACCCTGCCAGGGGCAGGGACAGCTTCTCCTGAGTCCCATCCAACCTTGCCTTGGATATTTCCAGGGATGGAGAGTCCACAATCTCTCTGGGCAAAGCCCAGCCCATCTACCCTCCAGGCCTCCCTGCTCCTGCCTCCACTGGTTTGTCTCCAGAGCCGTTTTCCCCACCCTGAGCACTCCCCTGCTGGAGGACAGAGCTGCTCCCATAGGAAATGGGGAATTTTGCAGCACCATCCTCGCTCCAGCCCTTGGGAGGCAGCAGGGAAGCAGCATGCTGTGCTGGGGAAGGTGCTCAGGAGTTTCCAGCTTTTCCAAGATAAAAGTTCTGCTGGAAACCTGGAGGACCCTTCCATTCCTTCATTCTTCCTCCCACCAGGAGAGCTGGCTGACATTTTTGGGGTAAAGTTTGTCTTAAAATATGCACAATGTTCTGGAGGAACTGTGTCCATATTGTCACGTCTGGTAAAAAAATGTAATAGCCTGGTTTGTGTTCTCTCTCTCTCCCCCTCTTTTTTGCCCCCAAATCTGAAAGGAACAGGAGTTCTCTCAACCAGCCTCCCCTGGAGTTGTTAGAGAGTGGAAAGGCACAAGCAGCAGACTTGTGGAGGAGGAGGAGGAGGTGGGCACAGCAGGCAGGTGCAGGGTGGGAGCAAATCCGTCTGTCGGGAAGGAGGAGCAGAGAGAACCCAGAGGGAGAGGGGCTCCAGAGGGGCTGGGGGTCCCACACAGCTTGCAGGGCTGGCCCAAGCCCCCAGAAAACTCCAGGGACAGGGTGGGATGAGAGCCAGGAGAGGATGAACCCAGATGGATCAGGGGCTGTGGGGAGTGAAGGTGGGGAGAGGCACAGGGATTTGTGTTTGGGGGTGAGAGCTGCTGGAAAGGTCAGCTCTGGGGATGACTAAGGCAGGATGGGCTGGCAGAGTGGGGATGTTGGCAGTTTCAGAGGGTGGTTTCCTTCTGCTTTGAAAACTTCCACAAAAGGGAAATTTCAAAAGAAAACTTTGGCCTAGCTTCATCCAAAATGCCCCCATCCCATGGCAAGCAAAGCGTCCCATCCTGGCTGCAGTCCTGGTCAGTGTTTTACCATAATGCCATTTCAAAGAAATGAGAGTCCACAAGGAAAAACCATTTCAAACTTATCAAAAGGTTTTTGGTTGGGTTTTTTTTGGGGTTTTTTTTTTTTGTTTGTTTTTTTTTTAGTAGAATTTTGCCAAAATCAGCACGTTCCAGTAGATGGTTTTGGCTTGGACTAAGTGACACTTTCCATCAGAAAAATATGCTGTGCTGGAAAATGTTCCACCAGCTCTGGTTATTTTTTTCATAGCATGCTTTCCATTTTTGTGGCAGCCTCCAGTTTGAGCTGAGACAAAGCACACAGGAGTCCCCTGAGAGCAGTTGACCTCCTGGTCTTTGGAAGAGCAGGATGACTCCCTGGAGCTCTCCCCAGTGGCACAGGAAAATCCATCTGGCTTCCACATCGCCCTGCACGTGGCTTGTTGCTCCCTGAGAAGGGAACACGGAGCCTGGTGCTGATGTAGTTGAACAAAAGGCAATGAAATCACCATGAAAGGCAATGAAATCTGTCAGTTAAGGCCAACTGAGCTGTTTAACCCTGAGAATCCAGGCCTGGTTTCTGCAGCACCAGGCTGGGGATGGGGAGTTGGCTGTTGGCTTCTGTCCCTGTGCATGGATCTCCATGAGGAGCTGATTGCTTTTGGTCCTGCCTGATCTCTCATGGATCAGGACCTGGGGAACAGTTTTAGGACAAATGTGTGATTCCAGCCTGCCCCAAGGATTGAGGCCTGTGGGGATCCCAACCTTCCTGCTCAGAATTCAAGTGAAACACCCTGGGAGAGGCCCCCAGAAGTGTTGAAGGTGGTGTTTGCAGGGACACCTTTGTCCCTGGGCACTGAGGCACTCAGCACTGGTGTCACTCCACCTCCTGAGGGACATTTGTCATCAAATTCCCCTGAGTGTTGTGGCACAGCCCAGCTCCTCCCTGGGGCTACCTGGAAGCACAAAGCCACCTTGTTGGAGAATGGGACAATCAGGCATGGAGAAATCTTTAATTTCTCTTCCTGGAGGATCCCCTGTGTCCCTCATTGTGTTACAATCACTAAGGAGATACAACTTTTGAGTCTAAGTCCCCAGTTAACTCAGCAGAAGGAGCAACGCTCCCACTGAGAGGCGCCCAAATGGAAATGGGAGTTTGTGAACTCTCTGCAGGACAAATAATCTTTTTTTTTTTTTTTTTTTTTTTTTTTTCTCTGCAGAATTCCCTGCTCCTCCTGCCTTGCCCTCTGCTCTGGCCTCCCTGAGCCTTTGCTGACAGCCCTCGCTTCTCTGGGCAGGGCAGAGGGGCTGTACCTGGTTGGTCTCCCAGGAAAGCAAAGCCCAGGCAGGGCAGAGGATGGGGCAGGGAGTGTGACCCGTGGTGGGAGGTCTCCCTGCTGGGCTCTGACCCTCCCTCCCTGCTTTCCTCCCCCCTCCCCATGCTCAGCCTGCCTTTAATGGGTGGTCTTGTCCCTTGTTTACAGTGCTGGCTCTTGCAGGCCCCTCTGAGCCCAGCAATCATTCCTCAGACAGCCTGGATGGAGGTTGGGACCTTAATGGATGGGAGAGCTGCATCTCCACCCAGCACAGGGGTCACAGCAGGGTTTGGGTTTAAAGGACCTCAAAGCTGATCCCATTTCACCCCCTGCCATGGGCAGGGACACTTCTCACCATCCCAGGGTGTTCAGAGCTCCCTCCAGCCTGGCCTTGGGCACTTCCAGGGATGGGGCAGCCACAGCTTCTCTGGGAAACCTGTGCCAGTCCCTCACAGCAGAGAATTTCTTCCTAAAATCTAATCTAACCCCACTGTTTTTCAGCACGTGGGATATTTCAGAAATGTGGGGCTGGCTTTGCTCAGAGGGTGAATGGCACACTCACCCCCAGCCTCCAAGTCTCTCCTGATTTCTGGCATGTCCTTAGCACAAAAATCCCAGAGATTTGGCTGCAAGCAGTTTGCTCAGGGTTGGTAAAATCGTGAGCCACTATTTGGGAACCTTTAGTGGAGCTCTTACCTGGGCAATGTTTAGGTTTCCACGCTCTGCCTATTAAATGGATTTTCCCCTTCATCTCCCCCAGTTTCCCCAGCCGTGGAAATGAGGGTGACTCTGCCATTTGCATGAGGGGTGGGTGGGGCTGTGGGGCTCCCCACAAATGCCTCCATCCCTGCTCCCTCAGGTGGGAATTGCCACCATCCTCTGCACATCCCCACCTCCAGCCGGCTGAGATTGCAACTGCTTGCCTGGGTGGCCTTGGGCACATCTCTTTGTCATTCAGCACCTCTGGTTTCCCCACCCCTGAAAGCAGGGGTAATAAGGCTTTCCTGCCTCTCAGGGTGTTGGAGGATTAATTAGTTGCTGTTTGAAAAGCCTTTTGAAGATGCAAAGCTTTTTTCCATAAATATGCAGAGTGATTCCTGCCGATGGGGCCCAGGTAGGACTGGAGCTGTGTCTGCCTCTGTTCTAAGAAGTGAAATCTGTAGAAATTCCTTACACAGGGGCTTGATGATAAGAAAGCTGAGCAGCAGCAGGTTGGAAATCAAGCAGAGCATTGAATTTGAGGTTATTTGTGCTCACTGTTCTTTCTGGGGGGTTGTTCATGGGCTGGAATCTTTAAACAACCCAGAGAAAGTTGGGAGGTCTGAGCCTTTCCCACTTCCCTGCAGAGATATCTCTAGGGCAAGATAAAAACACATTAAAAGAGAAATCACAGGCAGGGAGCCAGCGAAGGGTGTCTGTCCATTGCATCTGTTGGTGCCATGTTTGCATTTGTCTTGTTTGCAAAGCTTTTCCCTACTTGTCAGCCACCAGAGCATATATCACATTCTCCTGGTTACAAAAAAACTTGCTTGTTTCTGTCTTTCGAAACAAATTACAGAAGAACAGAGCGTGGCATCCCTGCTCCCGAGAGGAGGAAACATTTCTTTTTAACTTTGGGAGATAGTGAGATATCAGCAATATGTTATATCCTGAGAGATAATGGGAGGAAAGCAAAACCACAGGCAGAAAGCTGTGACTGTTAAACACACATTTCAGCTATAGGAAAGTCAGAGTTTTGATCTTCTTGAAAATTACAGGGCTGGCCAGCACCAGCGGGCTTTGGCAGGGGTGCATTTTTCACCACGTTTTGGACACGAGGCCAGCGTTTGGAATCTTTGATAATTTCCTGTGACCGGGCATCTCTGCTGATGAAAGAGGCTTGGTTTGAGTGGGGACAGAGGGAATTGGCTGCTGGGGCAGCCAGGGGAGGCTGCCAGTTATTAACCCTGGCGCTGAAGTCACGCCTGAGTCAGCAGAGTTTCGGCTTTGTCCCGTTCCCATTGTGGAGGCGAGTGAGTCACTCCCTGCTCCAGCCCTGAGAGCTCCCCCATTTCCTGCTCCAGCTCCACAGACCAGAGAGAGGGGGGAAAGGATCTGATGTTCTCTCGTTTTTCTGTGCCATCGAGTTTATTTTTGTTTTTATTGAATCTCTTCAGTCTCAAGTTCCCTCCTTTCGGAAATGAGGCTCTCCATGGGTTACTATCTTGATCCCCTCTTCACAGCTCCTCATTAAATCTCTCCTCCTTAGCACCTGGAGAGCTCGAGGAGATTTAGCACTGGACCAGAGCTCCTTGAACAATATCCAAGGCAACAAGGAAGTCCAAGAAAGAGGCAGAGCAGAGAAAACACTCGTGTGCATTTGAGGACTCAGCCCATCAAGATAAGGTCTCAGGACAGTCTCAGCTTAATTAGCTTCCCTCTTCTCAAAGCTCCAACTTCTTTCCCTTCCTCCACACTTGATTTTCCAGCTTTTCTTCCCCACCCAACCACCAAATAAGCATTGGCTCTGCTTGTGGTCCTCTTTCTTTTGCTTACAGGTTAGAATTGGTAAGCAAAAAGACCTTGGTTTTTCCTTGCTGGCAGGCAGCAAGATGATTCCAGAGAGAAGAGTCTTGGATTTTTGGTTCTTTGTCTTTGCCTGGCCAGCTGCCTGCTTTTCCTAGTGCAGAATGCCATCCTGGACATGTCCACTGGTGGAACAGTGGCTGGAGATGAGCAGGGGCGAGCGAGTGGGCTGGGGTGGGGTGGTGGAGATACAAGAGGGGTGGGAAGATTTTTAAGGCTACAATGGAAGGAGAGAAATTCAAAGAAAGGCACAAGCATTGACCAGCTGGAGAGGCAATCCTGGACACAGGCAGCGGGGAGGGAAGGAGATGTGACATGGAAATTGCAGGACAAAGGAGATTGGAGTTGCGAAACCAAGCGCTGGACAGGTGGGAGCAGGAGCACACGGCAGGAAAAGAGCTGAGGAAGGAGCTGGAGCCACATCCAGCCCACAGGAGAGGGGAAATGAGCCAAGTGGGCAGCAGTGGGGCACGGCAGGCTGTGTGTGTGCTCAGGTGTGTGGGAGCTGGCAGCTGGATGAGCCGGGCGCGCTGGGGCGGGCCGGGCGCTGCGCGGCGCGGACAGAGCCTTTGTGCTTTGTTGCTGAGCACGGGCTTTGGGAGCTTTATTGCAGGAAGGCCTTTCCCAGTGCTGTGTCAGCTCTTTCTGCAGGAGCCCTGCTCTGCCAGCCTCCCTGCTTTCGCCATGGGGCATGTTCCCCTCCCCGTGACTTGGGGGGTGAAGCAAAGCAGCTGTGAGAAAGGCAGGGAAAGAACGGCAGGGAGGGAGAGCTGGGAGCAGAGGCAGGCTGCTGTTCCCATCCCACTCCCCTGCTTTGCAGCCCTTTTCCTGGCTGGATGCAGCTGGGGATGTTTGCAAAGTTGAAAAACTCGTGGTCTAGTCTGGTGGTCATCCCTGTCTCTTCAATCTGTGGCCTATCCCACCCTGGTCTCTGTTTTTCTTCCATCTCTTTCTATGAGGAACACTGGGACAAGCATGGCCTTGCTCTTGCTTGGGGCCTGTGTGTGAGTCCCAGCAGTGGCTCAGTGACCAGATTATAAGTGGAGCATCGATGGATGAGGCCCTTTGGGGAAGAGCTTTCATTCCAGGGGCTCCTGAGGCTGCTTTGTGCTCCATTTATCCAGAGAGGAAATCCTGCCCAGGCAGGAGAAGGCTTTATCCCAAAGGCTGCCAATGATGGCCTGGCTGGAGACCTCGCTCGATACAAGCCATTGACTGGTCCCGGGATAAAACCATCTCTGCCATGGGCTGGATCTGGGTCTGAACCAGTGACCTCGAGGAGAGGACCCCGTGTTTCCCATTTTCAAGCCAAAGGCCAGCCCAGTCCTTTCTTTTTGGGAGGGATTTATTTGGCTGAGGGCCAGGCAGGCCATTGTACAACGCTGCCATTTCCCGACAGCTCCCATAAATCTCTCCCAGCTCCCACTGGGAAGGGGGAAGGGATGTCTGGGCGTGCAGTTTCTCTCTTGGGGTGCCCCCACCCCATCCCAGTGTTATCTCAGGCCTTTCATGTGCAGCCATGTCACCTGGAGCTATAATCTTGCCACATCTCTCTCATCTCCCTTCTAAGGCTCCCCCTCCCCTTGTGTTGGAAACTCAAGTTTTACAGTCCCTGTGGTGCTCAGGCTCTGCAGGAGTGAATCAGTGGAATGCAGAGAGACCTCCAGTGAAAGTCTGCTGCCACAGGAAGGGCCTGGGGTGACTCACTGGAGCCCACTCCTTCATTGCAACGGGCTCCCAGCAGGGCAAGGCAGGCCCTGTGCTCCTGGAAGAGCAGCAGAATCCTGATTTAAATGCCTGGCAATCAATGCAAAGGCTCCCTGGCAAGAGCAGAGCTACCAACCCCAACCTCTTGGCCAAGTGCCGCCTCACACCTTTGCTTCTTGCCACCTGAAATTCCCCTGCTGGGATTTAGGATCTTTTTTCTCATGTTTCCCACCCTGCCTGACAACCTGGGATGTTCCTCTGGGCTGCTGGAGGCTCTGCCCCACACGAGTTGTGTTTCAGATCTTGTTTTCCTTCAGAAAGATGAGTTCAGAAACACCAGGAGAGGAAGTGACACAGAGGGGAAAGTTTTGGGCTCCTGTTCCATCCCAGTTTTCCTTCATGGAAAATTTGCAGTGTCTGTGAGAGATACAGGATGGGACATCACTGCCATGGCCACGGTGCTGTCCCAAAATCAGGTCTTTTTGTGGGACTTAGCGCAGGTTGAAGTGTGATGCATTGATTTGTCCTTCTGTAAGATCCCAGCTGCTGTGACTAAGAATCAGGAGCTTTGTGACATCTGCATCAGTCATGATATTGCCACACCAAAGGGTGGCTCATCACACTCTGCCAAGGGCTGTTTCAGTGCCCTGGAGGGGAGATGAGTATCAGGGAACAGGAGGGAGAGAAATTGGTGAGAGGCTGAGCAGAGGCAAGGTTGTGCAAAGCGGAGTGCAGTTCACATGGCTCTTAACAAAGAGGCATTGAGTGAGGTTGTGACAGAGCTCACCCAGAGCCTGGAGATCATTTCCAGAGCTTTCTGCATGGGGGAGCAAGAACCTGATTTGCAGGTGTGGGAGCCTTGCTGGAACAGCACCTCCTGGGATTTTAGGAGAAAGAGTTTCCAGCTCTAAGAGCCACCACCTGCCACTTCTGCTGTGTCCCAATGCCCCTGACACCCAGGGAGTGCAGCCCTCCCTTCCCAGCCCGTGAGCCTCAGGGCACCCTGAGCTGTGCACAGAGCCCCTGAGGCCTTGGTGAATATCTGGGGTTGGGATCGTGGGGAAAGGCATCAACACAAACCACTTCAGAGGCCAAGGTGGAGGAGTAGGATCTCTGAGGTCTGCACTAATGAGGTCTTGGCACCAACAAGTCTTTGGCACACGGCTGGGCCCTTTTTGGTCCGCGACAAAAAATAACACCACAAAACTAATGAATAAAATGCAAGTGGGCAAGCTGCAACCCATCCAGCTAATCCTTGCTCGGGTGCTGGCTGCCCCTGGGAGGTGTCAGCATGGATTGGTGGGCACTGGGAGATCTTGGGGTGTGAAAATGGCAGGATTCATCCCAAGCTTTCTCCCTGCCCTACCAAGCACACGGATCATTCAGCAAAAGGAGAAATGCGGCCAATCCCAGCACTTCACACACACACACATCCAGCTGAATATGTTCAAACCTCTCCAGAGGCTGATTAGTGATTTTATTTTCTCCTCCTCTGCCGGCCGTGCGTGCTCATTGCCATCAATTATCTATGCATTTGCCCTGATGAATTATTGAGTGTGTAACGGGGCGAGGGAAGGCCTGTCAGCCCAGCTCAGTCACCTTGCAAACAAGTACTCAAATGAGCACTCTCCAGAGCGTGGCAGCAGCCAGGTTTGCCCTCTGGCTTCTGATTTAGGATGGGAAACTGATCCAACAACCTCCCAAACCCCTTTCCCCTTTCTGTCCCCCTTCCTCATCGCTGCATTGAGGTGTGGGTGCTCCTGGAGCAGAATGGGTGCGTTGTTTTCCTGATTTAAGGCTTAGGTGAGTGGAACAGAGAGAGTTTTTCCTGTCTTGCAAAAGAGTTGTTCAGTCACCTGGAAAGGAAATGCGATTTCCGCGCTGTGTTTGGGGTTTTTCAGGGTGTTTTTTTTTGTTGTTTGTTTTGTTATTTTGTTCTGCCGGGTGTTATTTTTTTTGTTTTCCCTTTTCCCCTGGAGCCCTGAGAAAGTTTGGAATGTGTTTTTGTCAAGGCTGCTGCGTGTAAGGGCCTGAATCCCAGCTTTGGCAGCATTTGGCTGTTGGCAAGCTGTCTTCACTCAACTGGCACCAGCTTTTTCCCTGGCCAGAAGTCTGGCTCTTCACACCTGAGCACAGGAGGGTTCTGCAGGACCATTGTGGGTTCAGGATCAGGTTTATCATCTCCAAAATCCACTTTTCCTCCAATTTATGTCCAAGTCTAGACTGTTTTGATGCATGGGTCCCATGGCAGGGGTAGGGTAGAACTGGGAATTGTTGCTGATGCTCAAGGCCAAGATAAATAACTTGATTTTTAAAAGGGTCAGTTCATTGATTTGCAGGGAAATCACAGCATAAAGGAAGGGCACAGTAATGATGGATGGAATGAGGGACTAGACTGACCTCCCCTGTGCCATCCATCACATTCCCTGCAAGTTGAATGACTTTATCTCCATTCATCGAGAGGTACATCAGTGGAGGCCTTCAGCCTGGCAGTGCTCATGCCACAAGGGACTGCCAGCCCTGCAGGGGTGACTCTGAGGAGAATCTCGTGGCCTTCCACCCTCTCCTGCCTGCAATTTGGCTCCTCTGCTGCTCCCAGGCACCAGAGAAGACGCTGAGCCCTGACTTCCTGCGCCGGGCCGCTTTGTGGGGCTGTGGAAACGCCGGTTCAAAGGGCCCCGCCGGGCCCCGTGGGGGGTCAGGGAGCTTGTGGGGAGCAGAGCCAGCTCCTGTGGGGAGCAGAGCCGGCCCCTGTGGGGAGCACAGCCGGCCCCTGTGGGGAGCAGAGCCAGCCCCTGTGGGGAGCAGAGCCGGCCCCTGTGGGGAGCACAGCCAGCTCCTGTGGGGAGCACAGCCGGCCCCTGTGGGGAGCAGAGCCAGCCCCTGTGGGGAGCACAGCCAACCCCTGTGGGGAGCAGAGCCAACCCCTGTGGGGAGCAGAGCCGGCCCCTGTGGGGAGCACAGCCAGCTCCTGTGGGGAGCAGAGCCGGCCCCTGTGGGGAGCACAGCCAGCCCCTGTGGGGAGCAGAGCCGGCCCCTGTGGGGAGCAGAGCCAACCCCTGTGGGGAGCAGAGCCAGCTCCTGTGGGGAGCAGAGCCGGCCCCTGTGGGGAGCACAGCCGGCCCCTGTGGGGAGCACAGCCGGCTCCTGTGGGGAGCAGAGCCGGCCCCTGTGGGGAGCAGAGCCGGCCCCTGTGGGGAGCAGAGCCAGCTCCTGTGGCAGCGCCCCAGCCCCAGGCAGGCCCCGCTGGGGGCAGCGGCCCTCGGTGGAGGAGGCGCTGATGACTCGGCGCTGCCCCGGCTCTGGGAGCTGAGGGAGTGCTGAGCACACCCACCCGGGCTGGGCCGTTCCCAAGGCCCTGGCTACGTGATTGAAGTGCTCCCCAGCAAGCTCCCACACGCTCTGGGAGGCTCTGGAGCCTTCCGAGCCAGACTGCCTGGCAAAGCTGTTCCTCACCTCGGCGAGTGTGGGCAACGCTCACCTCTGGGGTGGAAGGAGCAGCATATGCTGCACAGCATGGTGGAGACATCTCCCCCTCCCCTGTGCCCCCGTTCTTCCCTCAGATCCCAGCGTGGCCTCGTCTAAACCCAGCCTGTGCCCTCGTTTCATCAGGGAGGATGTTGTGGGTGCTGGTGGTAGAAATGTCCTGCACTGTGTCCTGCTGCTGGGACATCCCTCTCCAGAGGGGAAACATGGTCCAGATGTGACTTTCTCAGAGTGAGGACATCCCAACCCTCTGCTTTGTGGGGAGAAAACTGTGGGGAAGATGGCCCTGGCTGTGCTGGGAGGGGAAGGGTGCGCCCTGCCAGCCCCAGAGGACACGGTGGCTTTGTGTGTGCAGGCACTTGAGGGCACCAGCGCTTTGCTGTGGCTGCAAGAAGCTTTGGAGAACATTCCTGATCACCCAGCTTCAGTGTTGGGGTGTGGGGCTTGGCTCGGGGAGCAGGGGGCAAGTCCACACAAAGCTCTGGAGGCCGAGTTTCGGTCGGAACTGCTGATGGCTGTGGTCAGCTGGTGGCGTCTCGTGGCCAGGCTGGGTTGTTGGGGCTTGTCCTCAGGGTCACAGGAAGGAGAAGGGAGAGAGATGAGGCATGGATGAGATGTGGGGATTAGCGTGAGGCTGGGAACAGCAGGCAGGGAGTGAGGGGGCAACGTGGAGTGTGGGTGGAGAAGAGTTTTATCTGCCTGCACTCGTGTGTGTGTCTGTGAAACTGCAGGAAGGAGACTCTTGGAGAGGTCCCAGGACACATCTGCCATGGGGACCAACACTGAGGAGTTTATTTTAGCCTTGGACAGGGAGCCATTCATCCCTGGAAGAACAGAGCAGGGTGACATTTCTGTTAGGAGGTGCTGTCTTGTTTCTCTTGCTCTGCATTTTTCTTTCCCCAGCCCCTCTCTCTGTTCCATTACTCTTTCATGTTCCTCATTCTCTGTGCAGAACATGAAAGAGTTCTCTATCTTTCTTTTTTTAACTATCCCTTTCTTTCCTTTCCTGCCCAGCTCCCAGAATCCATCCAATTGCAGATTCTCCCAGAAGCTGGGAGCAAAACCCGCTTTTCTCGTTCTTCCCACCTTGCCTCCCTGTTGTATTTATCATACAAATACTGGCTGTATAATTACCAGAGCATTATCTCTAAACACACAGATTAGGAAAAGACACAGTGGCAACAAAGATGAATTTCAGGGTCAGTCTGGTGGGAGATGCTTTTCTCCATCTGTCAGGGGAGGAATCAACTGAGACAGAAGAGCTGTCATGGACTGCAGCTCCCACTTTTCACCAGCACCTTCCACAGAATCAGGGTGGAAGGTTCCTAAATTCAGCCACTTCTGGGGTTATAAAAAGGCCACAGAAATGATCTGGATGATACAGGGAGATCATGCAAGGTGTAGAGGCAGTGCCTTAACGTTCTTGTATGGGAATTATTGCTGCCCTGAAATGAGGGCTGGGTCTTTGCAGCTCCTTTAATTACTGCTGCAGCTCCAATGGGATTAAATGGATGTCTGAGTGTGTGTTAGCATATGTTGGGATGTGCTGTGCTGATAAACATCAGGGCTTTCACATGCCTGCAGACACACATGCCCTGCATATTTGCCACAACTGACTCAGTGTCACCCCGAGCTGAAGACAAAAGGGAGGAAGGTGTTATTGATCCAGCCTTGTGCCTTTGGGTGATGATGATGATGAGCCCTAGGCTGGTCATAGTGGGAGGAAGGTGTTTATGATCAAGAATGAAGCTGCAGGTGGATGCAGAAGGTGCCTGTAGCCACAAATTGCCCTTGTATCAGCCATGTCAAAAAGAAACACAAAAACCCTGTGAGGAACCACTGAGGGAGCTGGGGTTGTTTAGCCTGGAGAAAAGGAGACTCAGGGGTGACCTTATCACTCTCTGCAGCTCCTGAAAGGTGCCTGTGCTCAGCTGGGCTGGGCTCTTTCTCCAGGCAGCACTGACACAACCAGAGCACACAGCCTCGAGCTGCACCAGGGGAAATACAGGTTGGATATTGGGAAAAAGTTTTTCACAGAAAGGGTGATAAAGTTCTGGAATGTTCTGCCCAGGGAGGTGGTGGAGTCACCATCCCTGGGTGTGTTTAACAAAGCCTGGATGTGGCACTGGGTGCCAGGGTTGAGTTGGGGTTCTGGGGCTGGGTTGGACTCGATGGTCTTGAGGGTCTCATCCAACCTGGTCATTCTGTGAATTCTGTGAAACAAGTGGAGTAAATAGAGGAACTCCTGAGCCTGATGCCAATAACCACAATGCTTCTGGGAAGTCCCCAAACACTCACAAGTTGCCATTTCATTGCAGGGCTGCAAGCTCAGAGTGTCTTGGTCAATGACACCGTCTCGGGGTTCATCGGCACGGACGTGGTGCTGCACTGCAGCTTCACCAACCCGCTGCCCGCCGTGAAGATCACGCAGGTGACATGGCAGAAGGCCACCAACGGCACCAAGCAGAATGTGGCCATCTACAACCCCGCCATGGGCGTGTCCATCCTGTCCCCCTACAAGGAGAGGGTGACTTTCCGCAACCCTTCCTTCAAGGATGGCACCATCCAGCTGTCCCGGCTGGAGCTGGATGATGAGGGCGTTTACATCTGTGAGTTTGCCACCTTCCCAACCGGGAACCGGGAAGGGCAGCTGAACCTCACCGTGCTGGGTAAGGCTCTGGGCAGGCTCTGCAGGGTGAACCTCCAGTCCAACAGAGCTGCAGGAAGCTGAGATTCACATCCTGGGAGTTCGGGGCAAATTTGGGGTGTAAATTGTAGCAGGGATGGATTTCTAAGTTGACTGGGAAGAGGTGAAGAGCAGGGAACACAAAGCAGGTGGTTCTGAGACAGCTGAGCTGTCACACCTCTTCTTTTTCCAGGCCTCAGTTCCCCTTTTCCCTCCACCTACACTCCTAATGTAGGTGCAGTAACAGTGACCAGGTCCCTGTGGGAGTGGTGAGTTTTAATGAGCTGGGGCTGCCAAGAGAGAAGAAACAACAGATTGATCCTAAACTCAAGTAGAGCTTGTCCCTGGAGCTCAGGGCTGTGAGTGAACAGACCCCACCCAAGGTCTACATGAGTTGCTTTCTCTCCAATTTCAGTTCCTTTCTAACACAGGGATGGAAACCTCTGGGAGGAAAGGGCTTACTTTCCATATATCTGTGCATTTAGGGCACCTCCACCATAGTTTCCCCATAAATGATGCAGGTAGATGGTGCAAGGTGCATAGGCACTGCCATAAAGCAATTACTACATGGGAATTATTGCTGGCAATTTGCACACTCTGGACTCACCACAAGCCCTGTCACAGCCTCAGTGGTGTTAGATGGCTCTGGGGGTGTAGCAAACACACCAGCACTGCTTTTATAACCATCCCTTTGTACCCTTTTCTCCTCCTCCTCTGTGACCGTGTTCACAGGGGTCTGAGGATGGGGGAAGAGACGAGGATCTGACTCCATGTTTCAGAAGGCTGATTTATTATTTTATGATATATATTATATTAAAACTATACTAAAAGAATAAAAGAAAAGATTTCATCAGAAGGCTGGCTAAGAATAGAAAAAGAAAGAATGATAACAAAAGCTTGTGGCTCAGACAGAGAGTCCGAACCAGCTGGGCTGTGATTGGCCATGAATTAGAAACAACCACATGAGACCAATCCCAGATCCACCTGTTGCATTCCACAGCAGCAGATAATCATTGTTTCCATTTTGTTTCTGAAGCTTCTCAGCTTCTCAAGAGAAAAAATCCTAAAGAAAAGATTTTTCATAAAAGATGTCTGTGACACTCCTCCTCCTCCTTTCTTCACTCCCCTACAGCCAAGCCCACGAACTGGATGGAGGGCACCAAGAGGCCTCTAATCGCCAAGTCTGGCAGGACAGACAAGATCTTGGTAGCCACCTGCACCTCCTCCAACGGGAAACCCCCCAGCACCGTCACCTGGGACACGAAGCTGAAGGGGGAGGCGGAGTTCCAGGAGATCCGGAACAGCAACGGCACCATCACGGTGATCAGCCGGTACCGGCTGGTGCCGAGCCGCGAGGCGCACCGCCAGCAGCTCATGTGCGTGGTCAACTACCAGCTGGAGAGGTTCACCGACAGCATCACCCTCAACGTGCAGTGTAAGGGGCCTGGCACAGCTGGGAGGGCTCCCCCTGCTCGGGGCTGCCCAGGGGAGAGGCTCTGGAGAAAGAGGGGTTTGGGTTGGGCTGGTGGAGGGGCTGCAGTTGTGGTTTTGAGAGTGAGAACTGAAAGGATCCTTTGGAATAATCGTGGGTTTTCTCTTTTTCTTACCTTCTTTCTCTGCCTCTGCCGTGTCCCTCCTGCTCCCCTTCTCTCTCTCTTTTGCACTCCCTCACATTCCTCGTCCCATCATCTTTCCCTCCTTGTGTTCACTCTCCTTCTCCCACTCCTTCCCCCTCATCTCTTCCTATTTCATTTTTCCCCCTTTCCTTTCCCACATTCCTCATCCCATCACCTTTCCCTCCTTTAAATCTTTCCATCCCCCACTCCTGCCCCCTCATCTCTCCCTATTTCATTTTCTCCCCTTTCCCACAACCCTTTCCTCTCTCCTTTCCCCCCCGCTCTCCTCCCTTTCCCCCCACCCCTGCAGATGAGCCAGAAGTCACCATCGAGGGCTTTGATGGCAACTGGTTCCTGAACCGCAAGGATGTGAAGCTGATCTGCAAATCTGATGCCAACCCCCCAGCTCACACCTACGAGTGGAAGCTGTAAGTGTCCCCAGAGCCCCGCTGCCAGCAGCAAATGTCACCTCCCAGCAGGGACAAGGAGTCTCTGCAGACACCTCCCTCACCCTGTGGTCACTTAGGGCCCAGTCCCATTAGTGTCAGCAGTGTCACCCCAGGTACAGCCTATGCCTGTGGTGAGGGTGGCTGCCAGCTCAGTGCAGCCTCAATACCCAGGGAAAACTCCCCCTTCTCACCTCACTGGGATCATATCCTGCCCTGGTGACATGAGGCAGCTGAGATGTGACAAGGTGATTCACGTGCCTCGGCAGCAGAGCTGGGAAAGAACCCAGGATTGCCCTGCTTTGAAAAGGCACAAATAACAGAAAATTTGTGTGTGTGTGTGAACAACTTTCCCCTGGAATCAGCTCCTCACGTGACTGGCATTAAACAGCAGCAATTCCTTGTCCTCAGGTTTCCAGCTTTTGGCTGAACACACTAAAGGGACTTGAAAAGTGAGTGAGGGGTGTCTGGGCAGTCAGGTGGGAATTGATACAACCTGATGTGGTTCTCCTGCTGCTCTTTCTTCTCTGTAAGCACTCATGTAGCTTTAAAAGAGGAAGATCAAATGGATCCTTTCTTCTTTTCAGCTGGCATTTGTCATCAGGAGAGAGGCTCTCAACATGGCTTTGCAAGGAGCACATTCTCTCTCATTCCACTTCCCAGATCAAACTGTTCAAAGTGAAAGTCTGAAGAGGATTGTTTTTCTTGCCTTTTTTCCTAGTTCTCCATCCCCAGCTCTCTCCATCTGTTGGTTCTGCCAGTCTGACTTAAATTCTGAGGAGCTCTCTGGGTTCCTCACAACATTTCCAGGAAAGCCTCAGAGGCAAAAACACACCCAAGGCAGAAGAGATGCCACTTGAGGCAATTTCTGTGCCTGGAATGTAAAACCCAGCCATGCTTTTCCTCTCCTCCCATTTGGGTGGTGATGAGCAGCAGTCAGGGGAGCTCTCACAGGAGGCAGCAATCCCACACCACCCTTTTGAGCACCCTGTGCTCTTGTTTTTGTAGGTTCAGAGCTCTATAGGACTATGGTTAAGGTGCTTTTCCATCAGCTTGGGAATCATTGGCTTGATGCAGCTGGAAAAATTGTTTTCTGTACATATGTGTACATACAGACATGCAGGATACATGCATTTGGGCACTTCTTTACAATCCTAATTATACCCCCGTTATTCCCTTTTGTTTCTTCTAAATTGCTGACAATATGTGCACATTTGGGTTGGGAGGAGGGGAAGGAATTACTTGAGTAATTTTTAATTGCCTAAAAGGAGTAATTACTTTACTTTGCTTCAGTAATTAAGAATAACCAGGCCATGTGTGTCTTTTCCTAACACACAGGGGCTTTTTTTTTTTAATTTTTTCATCTGCCTTTGTCAATTTATTTTCTGTATCTCCGGGTTTAGTTTTGCATAATTCCAGTTCCACGCTTTGTGACATGGGCAGGGCTCTAAATCAACACTGCTGTGCTTGAAATTAACCCTGGCTGATCAGGAGGGTTAAATGGGCAGGAAACTGGGCTTAAAACCAGCTCAGGTTGTGTCCCTTTCCTACCTACATTAATGGGGATTTTCCAGCCAGCACCTCCAGCTTCCACACCTGCCCATGGGCAAGCACAGACCCAGAACGTTGCTGTCACCTTTGGGTGTCACCTGTGGGTCAAACATTGTCTCTGTCCCCCCCCAGGCCAAACGGGACCCTGCCAGGGAGTGTGGAAATCCAGAACAACACCATCTACTTCAAAGGGCCCGTGTCCTACAGCGTGGCTGGCACCTACGTCTGCGAGGCCACCAACGCCATCGGGACACGCTCGGGCCTGGTGGAGGTCAATGTCACAGGTAGGACAGCACCTGGGCTGCTCTGCAGCATGGGAAGAAATGGTGGGGAGGGAGACAAAGGTGTGAGCAGTTCTGTGTTCACAGGGGTCTGAGGATGAGGGGAGAGACGAGGATCTGAGTCCATGTTTCAGAAGGCTTGATTTACTAGTTTATAATATATATTATATTAAAACTATACTAAAAGAATAGAAGAAAGGATTTCATCAGAAGGCTGGCTAAGAATAGAAAAGGAATGAAATGATAACAAAAGTTTGTGTCTCGGACAGAGAGTCCAAGCCAGCTGGGCTGTGATTGGCCATTAATTAGAAACAACCACATGAGCCCAATCCCAGATCCACCTGTTGCATTCCACAGCAGCAGATAACCATTGCTTACATTTTGTTCCTGAGGCCTCTCAGCTTCTCAGGAGAAAAAAATCCTAAAGACAAAAAATGTGTCTGTAACACAGCTCCATCTCCTCAGTCACTGTCTCCTTTTGAGGGTGGGAATCTCCTGAGGGAAATGGGGCAGTGGAGTTCTTGGCTTGGTGCTGGTGTTGCACTGCTTTACTGTGGGTTTTCTCTTCTCCTCTCGTGGCCTTTTTTCTTTCTTACACCAATTCAGTTTGTTCTCCCCTCGTCTTCTGCTTTGGATTCAGAGAGATTGTTGTACATATTAACAGCAGAGGCACATCAGGGAGATATTGATCAGAGCAAGGGGCAGGATGAGGATGTGGACTGCCAGAAAGGCAGGAGATGGATGAGTCACTTGTCCACGATGGTGTTTGGTGTTCCTGATGTTGGGCAATTCTCATGATTCTTCATTTGAGCTCCTTGCAGAGCAGTTCCTGCTCTGTGAACTCACTCACCCGCCTGCCAGGGATCCCTGTGGGTGCTGGGGGAGCTTTGGGCTCCAGGGAGGAACAACATCCCAGGCTGCAGGCAGTGGGAAGTGATGCTGTGATGTCCCAGGAGACAGAAGGGATCTGAGGGCCTGCAAAGCACTGTGGCCACAGGAGGTAGGGAAAGACATGTGGGCAAGCTGAGGGAGTGTCAGGGAGAGAAAGTCATGTCAAGAAATAGCTTCAAGAGAAGAAATAACTTATGGCAGTAACCTGATTTCTGAAAGTCAGAGTGACATTGTGAGACATCACTGAGGGGGAAAGTGGCTGGGGGTGCTTTGAGAGCAGGAAAGGGACATTTATCCTATTCCTTTGGGGCAAAAGGAGCCCTTTGGGTTATCAGGAGGGCTGGAAGTGCCTCTTGGAGCAGTGAGGTGGGGCACAGCCACACTGCAGCGAGCTCTGGCCTGCAGAGAGCCCGGACAGGATGGGCAGGGAGGTGAATGAGGTGCACTGGGGGCTTCCAAGGCACGGGGAACACAGAACAGGCTCCCGGCGCTGTCACCTCCTGCTCCGCCCAGCCCAGGGCAGTCAGAGCCTCTCCTGCCACCCCAGTCCTTGGGGAGTTGTCTGACCTGAGGGTGATGAAACCCCAGCTCCCTCCACCAGCTTCCTCTGCTGGTAAACGCTGAGCAAGCAGAGAGCCGAGTCTGGGACAGCTAAAATTAGCAATAACTCCGTGTTTGTCACCTCAGCACCTCAGCTCCCCTCTCTGTAACTTGGGCAAACCAGGCTAAGCTTCCTCTATCCAAGTGCTTGGAGGTCAATGGATGGGATGTGCTAATTAGATGCTAATTACCCGGTATTTGTTTATGATCCTTATCACCGGAGCAGGCCTTTCATTCACACCTCGTGTCCTGGATCCCTGCCTGCTGAGCCGCTCCTGGTACAGCCATTTCTCTGGGGGCTGTTTCTTGTGCACTGGAAGAACAAAACCCTTTGTGCCCGGCCCTGCCCAAGCACCCAAAACCAGGGCAAGGTCATGGCCACAATCAGCTGCTGAGGAGTTGTCACCTCGGCGTTCCTGGGGCAGTGCCTGGTACAAGCTGAGCTGACTCCCTTTGGCAGCAGAAATCCGTCCCACACAGCGTCCAGAACCTTGGGGCATGTTTGAAACAGTGAGCAGAGCTTAAAAACCTCCAAGGTCAGCCCCCAGACACAGAAGGAGGTGGAGCAGGGACTGAAGAAGACTTTGAGAGTGACAGGCTCTCACTTTCCATCCCTCCATAGCCTCTGTGTCCATTTCTTGCTGTCATCCTGCCTGTCCAGCCACCCCTTATCATTTGGGGTGTCAGGACAGCAGGCACAGCTCTCTCTTCGTGTTTCCTGCCCGTTTTTGATGTGTCTGAGCACCGCAGTGGCACTGAAGGTGGCTGCACCAGCTCACCTGCACAGGCTCCTCCAGACACGAGGGGCTGTGGATTTCCCCCTCTGGAATTTGAAATTGTCTCTTTCCCTGGTGTTTTTACAAAGGACTGGAAAAGAGCATCGTTCTCAGGCTCCACCAGCACAGAGGAAACGGGGGCTGGCAGGGCTGGCAGGATTTTTGGGGTTGTGTTGGTGTCTGCCTGCCTGCAATCTCAGCTGGTTCCCAAAGGTCCTGGCAGTGGGGTTGAGGTTAAATGAGAGGGAATGAAGGGCACACCCACAGCTGCCCTGTGAGGAGGGATTAACAGCCAGCCCCACAGGCCAGGCCTGCACCACATAATAATAATAAAAAAAAATCCTTTAATAATTCATGGGATCTGAATATGTTTATCCAGCTCTCCCTGAGGAGCGATTAGGCCGGTGCTGGGGAGGGCTCACCCTCCTCACTCAGCTATTACAGGTACATTTGTTTGGGTCTTGCAGGCAATTTAGGGATTGTCAGTGGACCACGAAACCTCTTTCAAGAGCTGCATGCAATAAATGGAGTTCAATCTAGTGAGCAGCCAGCCTTGGGAGGGAAAAAAAAACAACACAGAAGGCTGATGCAGAGAAAAGCCTGCAGCAGCTTTTCCCCTTTCTGTCTCCCTGTTCTCCCCCCTTTTGCCACCCAAAATCTTCCCTCCAGGCCCCAGAGAGGAAAATGCAGGGCTGCTCCAACCCCCTGATGGGGAGGGCAATTTGTTCAGAGGGAGAAGGCTGAATGCTTCTCTGAGAGTTATGGCGCATTAAAGAGATTGATAAGTGGAAATTTAATATTTTATTCCAGCAATCTGTTCCCCTAATAGCTTCTCCTGCCTTGCAGGACCTTTGTCAGTCGCAGGCAAGCCATGTAGTGTGACATGTAACTATTTATTGCAGGCAGTGGGTGACAGAGTAAAAGGCTGTGCTTATGGACTGCACGTGTGTGGTGGTCCTGCACAGAGAGCTGGCCATGGATATTCACCTGTGTGATCCAAATCTGCATCCTGGTCATGGATATTCACCTGTGTGATCCCATCCTGGCCATGGATATTCACCTGTGTGATCCAAATCTACATCCTGGCCATGGAAATTCACCTGTGTGATCCTAATCTACATCCTGGCCATGGATATTCATGTGTGTGTTCCCATTTTTATCCTGGTCGTGGACATTCAAATGTGTGTGACCCCACTGGAAATTCACACCTGTGTGATCCCATTGGAAATTCACACCTGTGTGATTCCATTTTCATCCTGCTTATGGACATTCACACCTGTGTAATCCCATTTTTGTCCTGCCCATGGACATTCACACCTGTGTGATGCCATTTGCATCCTGGCTGTGGATATTCCCACCTAGACTCCCAGTTTTCAGCCTGGCCATGGAAATGGTTTTCCCAAAGCTGCATGCACAGGGCAGGATGAAAACAGGAATTTTGGGAAATGGGAATTCCTGCACAGGGCAGGAATAAAGCATTTGCATGTAGGAATTCATGAGCATGGGCCCTTCTGGGTGCAGCAGAGCATGGCCACACACTGGCCCTGTGCAGGGAACATTCACCCACTTGTGCACTGGCTCCAGCCAGAGGAAGCACAAGGAGAAAGGGGAAAAAAAGGCAAACGGACCTTGGAGGAGACTCACAGAGCTGGGGAGCAGGGAGAGCCTGTGCCAGCAGCTTTGCAGCCCTGGCCTTGGATCTGCTACAGGCTGGGGGGGAGGAAAAGCTGGCAGGGGTTGCTGACCCCCCCTGCCTGGCTCCCAGCAGGGAGTTATTTACACACCAGCAGCGCTCTCGTCCCAGCAAGGTCACTGCAAACAGCCCTGGGGCTCGCTGGAGCTGCTGCCACAGCACCAGGCTGGGAAAAGCCCTTTCTGGGAAGTCCTAAGTGCCAATTCCTGCAGCAGGTGCTCCCAAAGCCAGGCAGATTCAGGTGGGAGGATGCTGGGGAGGGCAAAGAGGAGCAAGCCCCGAGGAGGGGGGGTCTGGCTGATGCTAATCCTGCAGAGTGGCTGTGCATCCTGTCTGGTGGCATCTGTGCCAGCTGCCCCCACGGCAGCAGGGCTTGACTGACAGGGGATAGGTGACCTGAGAGAGAGATTAAGGCCTAAGACACGTTTGGCATCTGGCCCAAGAGCTGTCACACTCTGAAAGGCCGGAGGCAGCTGCTGAACTGCTGGATTAGCTGCCAGTGGTTGTTCCATCCCCACCCGCCCTGCAGGAACCCCTGGGAGGGAGAGGAAGGCTTGGAAAGCTGGAGATGGACGTGGCAGAGGTGCAGGGGGGAGAGAGAAGGTCAGCAGTGCTCTGGGCTTCTCAAATTGCAGCTTTGTCCCGAGGTTTCTCCTTATCTTCCCTCGTGTACATAACTTAACACACGAGCAAAGTCCTGGGATAATTTGGCGTGGGCTGTTCCAGCAGGGAAAGTTTGCCATCAGCAATCTGGCTCCTGAACAAACCCTGCAGGGTCATTTCTGTGTTTGCTGAGGCCATCTGGGAACTGGGGAGCCCTGTGAATACGTTGGAATTGGGGTTCCTGTTCCTCCCTGGAGCTGCTGTTCACGTTGTGTGGATGTTTGGTTTTCCAAAGCAAAAGGAAATCCAGAGTCTTCCTCTGGAAGAGCTTGGGCTGACACATGTCCAGCAGATAATTCCTCATGGAGTTTGACATTTTCTTCAGTGCCTGTGGCTACAGAGAGAATTTGGGCTGGTGCTGCTTTTTCCCTTGGTCCTTAGGATTGAGGGGAAAAGGATGGTAATGGGGCTTAAAGGAAAAACATGGCCACAGGAAGCAGTCTTTTAAAATATCCCAGCAGATGAGCAGAAGAGCTTTTGAAAGCTGATTTCCAGTGGATCTGCATATCACAGAAGAATTACTGGGTGTCTAAAAATACCCTTTTTCTGATCTGGGCTCCTCCTGCTCCTGGGAACAGCCTCCTGTCCCTCTGGGTTCTCTGATGTCTAATGAGGTTTGGCTCCCACCTCTACCAAGGATCCTGCTCCAGCCGTCTCCAGGAGCTTCCTGATAGGGACAATTTCAGCTCCTTCTGTCACACAGCACTAAAATTGGCCAGCAGGTTCAAAAAAGCAGCAGATAAAGGATTGATGGACAGGTGTGATGATTTGCATGCGCCTCATTTTTATTGAAAAACAGCCATTAGGAAAAAGATGGGATTCTTTCAAAGCTCTACTTTTGAAGCCACTCTTGTGATGGGGAAGGTTTGGGGAAGTTTGTGGCCTCACTGCTCAGCCCTGGGCTGCTGCAGGAAGAGGGCAGGAGATGCCTGGAGCCTTGCAAAGGGATCAAAGGGAACCTGTGGGCTGGGCCAGGTGCCAGGCTGAGCCCGGGCTGAGCTCCTGTCTCTCTGCCTGCTCTCCCAGCTGCTGTCCCCGAGGTCTGGCTGCTGGCACGGGGACAGGAAGCTGGGCTGAATGCAACAGCTGGCAGAGCTGGGCACGGGCAGATAGTGTTGCTGCTTTAATTCCTATTCATACAGCAGTCCCTCTTTTCATAAGGGCCGGGGGGTGGCAGGGGGGGAGGCTTTTCATGCTGGCATTAAAGCCTGGCTTGTTCCCCCTCCCTCGGCTTCGCTGTCTCCTGTTTCTCCAGGCTGCTTTTCACAGGGGCTTTAATTCTCTCCAGACTCTTCCTAATGGATTTTTCACATGAGGCCTCCGAGCAGGCTCAGGGTTCCAGAAATTTCACGCCCCCCCCCCACCCTTGGACACTAAAAAAGGGGATTCCTTTTCCCACACTTCCCCCTCTCCCCTTGGCGCTGCTCTGTTTGAAACGGGGTGGATCCCAGTTTGTGGGATTGCTGGATATCCTGGTGGTCAATGGATCTGGATGCAGGGACAGGTGACACGCTGGTCCCTGCTCACCACGTGCCAGTGCCGAGGCACCTTGTGCCAGGGCACAGCCCCTCCTTCCCGCCCGGGAACAGGGAAGGGCCCCCCTGCTCCGGAGCCAGCGCGGGTCTGTGCCGCCATCCAGTGGCAGTGCCGGGCTCTGGAGGGGCCGGACCCCCTCCTCCCCCGACACCGACCCACCCCAGGGTCACCCCCTGATCCTCAGAGCCCCCCTTGGCCCGGTGCTGGAGAGAGGATGAGGAGGGAGGAGCTCTGTGGGTGAGGAGGGGGCGATTTGATCTTCCCCCTGTCGTCCTTCCTTCTTTCTTTCTCCCTGCCCACAGTCTGGGTTTGTTTTTTCTGGCATGGGAATGGAGGGTGGGGATGGGATGAGGGGAGAAAATAGATCCTTGACTGAGGAACGTGTGAAATCCACCAGGGATGGATGGATGGATGGATGGATGGATGGATGGATGGATGGATGGATGGATGGATGGATGGATGGATGGATGGATGGATGGACGGACGGACACAGGGATGGATGGATGGATGGATGGATGGATGGATGGATGGATGGATGGATGGATGGATGGATGGATGGATGGATGGATGGATGGATGGATGGATGGATGGATGGACGGACACAGGGATGGATAGATGTGTTCCTGCTCATGTCCATGGCATTGTCAGTGCAATGGGGGTGGCGAGTGCTGCCTCAGGGGTGGGCAGCACAAAGGGCAGGGAAAAAATAAATATCTGCTGAGAAAGGTAGGAAAACATCCCCCCTTTTCCCTTCACACATCCAACCTGGGCTGTCAATGAGGCTTTTACCAGGAAAGTGGGCCAAGCTCCTTTAGAAATCAGGCACAGCCTTCCCCTCTCAGATCTGCTCTCAGAGCTGGGAGGGAGAGGAATCTCTGAGGTTTGAGGGATCTGCACACCACATCTGGGTTTTCCAGGGTGGGTTTTGGGACCTGTGGGGCCATGCACAGACTCAGCCTTGCTGTGGGGAACAGCAGGGTGTGAGGAGACTTCAGAGCTGTGGGAAAATGAAACATTGAGCCCATGGGGACTTGCTTGGCTTCCCCTGCTCCCACTCAGCCTCCAGGCCTCCCCTGCTCCGTGCACAGCTTTGGGAACTGGGCACCACAGAGGCTGGGACAGCGAAGAGCAGCCCCAGGGGGTGGCTTGGGCAGGGGTAGAGGGAACAGCGTGGATGTTGTGTGGTTGAAGCTGAGCCCTCAGCAGGCAGGACCACGAGGGGATGGACGTGACTGTCCCTGGCTTGCCTGCAGAGAGCTTCTGCATTAACCAGCTGGCTGGGACAGGCCTTCTGTTGATGCAACATGTGGCTTTGGCTTTCCACAGCCCAGCCCTGGCTCCCCGTGCTGCAAGACATGCCCTTGCTGCTTCTCTAAGGCTGTCCTTGGGAAAAAAATGCTGGCTCCTGCCTGCACAGCATCCTGCTCCTCATTCTGGCTGCAGCAGGGACCCTCCATCTGTCCCCCAGCCCACTCTGCCCAGTGGGCTGCTCTCTGTGTGGGTTCAGCCTCGGGAGGCTCTGCTCCAGGCAAGTCAGCACTGCAGAAACCAAGATGCTGTTGTCAGGTTGATGTTTCAGGAAAGGCAGGAATTAATCATCTTCCAGCCACAAAAAAAACCTAAAACATTTATGGCTCAGGCCAGCAATTGCTCAAATTCAGTGCCCTTGTCCAAAACCTGCAGCTGTTGCAGTGCCTTCACCTGGGGGAAGCTCCTTTGTCCCTTCACTCTCAGTGGCTGGGCAAAGCTGTGCCAGCAGGGAATGGAGGGGGGTGGGCAGCAGTCACTGCCTCTCACCCCTTTGGAATCTGCTGCCTGTGAGCCCCCCACAACCCTGGCTGTGCTCAGGGATGCTGCCTTTGCTGCTGGGTCTGCACCTCTCCTTGGCTGCTGGGGGAAGAAGTGAAGGCCAGGAGGCTCCGGGGTTGGCAGAGAGGCCTTGGAGGTGGGAAAAGCACTGGGAGAGGTCTCATATGTAAAAACAAGGCTGCCACAGGGCATTAAGAGGGCACCTGCTGCCTGAATTAGGAGGCAGAGAAGGGCTGAGACAGCCATGTGGTGTCTAATGCCTGCTGGACACGGATGTTCAACAGGCTCTGAGCCCAGCCAGGGGCTGTACCTGTGCCCAGGAAGGTTGATTGAAGTCCTGGCTCAAACTTTATCTGTGCCAAAGTGTAGGTGTTGAACTGCATGAAAGAGAACAGAGCTGCTTTCTCATCTCTTTCTTTTACCTCCTTTTGAGGTTTTTTTGGTTTTTTTTTTAAATAGGTCAGGGTAGGAGCAAGATTAGCAGAAGAAGTGGCACTGTGCTGGCCAGGGAAGGGGAAGAAGCAGTGGGAGGGCTGTGTCCTCATGCTGCAGGGTCAGCACAATGGGTGAGGAGCCAGCAGGGCTCTGAGCAGCTCTGAGCAGCCACAGGGGACCTGTGGGTGGGGGATCACAAGGTGCTGCTGCCTCGGTTCTAATCTGGGCTGGGCTGGGAGCAGAGGGATGCAGAGCTGGTGGGTCCAACGTGGCGCCTGTCTATGCCCACCCTCGGGTGGGGTTGGGGTTTGCTCCCTGTCAGGAGCACTCTCAGGGGAACTGGAATTCTGTCAGCTGGTAAAACGCAGCGCGTCCGGACTCAAGACTCAGGTCTGGTGGGATCTGAGCATGCCTGGAGGCACCAGGAGGGCTGGGGAGGGTAAAACCACTGCTTCCAGCCTGCTGGGCTCCTGCATGAGGCTTGGCCAGCTTGGCACGGCACCTTCCCCTTGCTGAGGCAGAGCTGACCCTGTGAGGACACCCCTCTTCCCCTTTCCCCAGTTTTTCCCTTCCCTGTTCCTTACCCTCATCTTCCCACCCCCTCACCCCCCCGCCCCAAACTGGCAATGAGAGCATGGAGGGGAGGGCGCGTTTCCGCATGGTTTGACACTGTTCCCCCTTCCATCTGTCTTTTCCTACCCAGAATTTCCCTACACCCCGTCTCCAATCGATGATCACAAATCCATGGTGCAGCCGAACATCCCCACACCGGTGATTGGGGGCATAGTGGGAGGCGTCTCGCTGGTCCTGCTGGTGGCCGTGGTGCTCTTTGTGGTACTCCGGCGCCGGCGTCACACCTTCAAGGGTGACTACAGCACAAAGAAGCACGTGTACGGCAACGGCTACAGCAAGGCTGGCATCCCACAGCACCACCCCCCCATGGCCCAGAACCTGCAGTACCCCGACGACTCGGACGACGAGAAGAAGCCGGGCCCCTTGGGCGGCAGCACCTACGAGGACGAGGATGAGGATGCGGGAGGAGAGCGCAAGCTGGGCGGCCCCAAAGCCTACGAGGAGGATGCCAAGAGGCCTTACTTCACCGTGGATGAGGGCGAGGCCCACCCCGAACCTTACGACGAGAGGACACTCGGCTTCCAGTACGACCCCGAGCAGCTCGACCTGGCCGAGAACATGGTGTCGCAGAACGACGGCTCTTTTATTTCCAAAAAGGAGTGGTACGTGTAGCTCCACGCCCCTCTGCTGCACTCACACGCACTCACACACACTCACAAATGCTCACCAACGATGCCCTCCCTCCCCTGCATCCCTCCCGCGCACGCCCCGGCCCCGCACAGACTTTTTGGATGCTGGGGGCCAGCGGGGAGGGAGGGTGGCTTTGCTTACGGATCATTTTTTGGGGAGGGGGGGCGGGGCTCGTGCGGGAGGGCGGGCGGGAGGTCGGGTAATTATTTTCTCTCGGTTTTGGTTTTTGGCTTTTTTAATTTCTCTCTTCGACGACTTTCGTCCCCTCTGTGGTGTTTGTATTGGTCGGTGGCTTAGGTGTTACTCTTTGCTTTAACGACTGTTGCCCAGCCTGTATATTACACTCTGTTTGTGTCTTCATGTCTCAGAGTGCCCTTCCCTCCCCGAGGCTTCCTCCTCCCACTCCCAGCCCCCTGAAACACTGGAAATTTGTTTGTATGTTGTCTTCTTTGTTTGTTTTTTAACCCTGGGAGGGGGGCAGGTCGGCTGTCCATAGGACAGAGGCCAGGAGAGTTTTATGGCAATGGAAACATAGGTGCCATTATCAGGTGAATGGATTTTGGGGTTTTTTTCCCCCCTAATCACTTTTTTTTTGGTTTTTTTTTTTTGGTGGGGTCTGGGTGACATTCCCATTGCCTGCTGCACACCTGGAGAGAACCACAGTCAGTTTTTAATGACTCAATAAAGGAAAATGAGGAGAAAGGGGGGAAAAAACCACCCTAGACCAAACCCCAGGTGTAGGGGCTGATAGCAGAGCAGGGAAACAAAACTGCCATTTTCCTCCTACGATTTATTATCGCCTGGCTTTTTCATTTTTCCGTCTTTGTTTGAGTGTTCTTTTAAACGAAAGAAAAGGAGTATTTATTGCTGACACTTTTCCCCCCGTGATGGCTCAGAGAAAGGCTGGCTCTTTTTGTTCTTGTTGCTGTTGCTGGTACCAGCCACAGAGCAGTTCACTGGGGCACCCCTGGGCCGGGCACATCCACTGGGGAAGGGACCAACTGAGGACACTTTGCTTCCACACATTCACTGCCTTCAGCTCTGCTCTGCACACCCAGGCAGGGCAGGACCAGCCCCTGAGGTTTATTTTATTATACCACTAAGACTTAATTGTCATGTGTTTACACTTTATTTTTTATTTTGGTCAGAGCACGGGGGTGCTCCTCTCTCTCTCTCCTCTCTCTCTCTCTCTCTCTCTCCTAGCAACAACCCCAGCCCGTGGCTGCACCACGTAGGTGGCATTGATTGCCACTTTTCCAATATCACATCCCTCTCCTGAGCACAGGCTTGGCAGACAGGGTAGGAGGGACTGAGCCTGGGGTATTGATCTTTCCCTCCTTGCCTTGAGCCACGGCGTTGTGCTGGGGAGGTTTGGATTGCTGCTATCTCTGCTCTGTGAATAAATGGGATTCCAGACTTCAGGGCCCTCTGTCTCACACCGACCATCTCCAAATTAGATTCACTGGGATTGGGGCTTATTTTTCTTCTTGTGGGTTATTTTTTTTTTCTTTTTAAATTTGATGTATAAATAAATCTTTTGTTTGAAAAGAAATCCCCAGTTTTCTGAGCTGTATTATCATGCACATCTAAAAATAGCAGGACTAATTCTCCTCCTGCCTTACCCGCTGGGTTTTGTTCCACAGCAGTTATCCTGCTGCAGAAAGGGAGGAGGCTGGAGAGGCAGACCCACACAGATGAGTCAAGGTCAGATCTCTGATCCAGGCAGCCTCCAAAGCTTTCCTTTCCTGTGAGGTGCTCGGTGCAGACCAGAGCCTGAGCCCTCCCCAGCGTGCCCTGATTGCATTAGTGGGGTAGGGCAGTGGGCAATCCAATTGTAGGGCTGTAATCTCTCTGCTGTTCCTGCCAGCCCCTCAGGCTTCCTGCCTTCTGGCACCACAGCCACATGCCACAGGAAGGCTGCTCTGTGTCCTCTCAGAGCAGGACAGAGATTCCCTGGACAGCCACATGCCCCAGGAAGGCTGCTCTGTGTCCTCTCAGAGCAGGACAGAGATTCCCTGGACAGCCACATGCCCCAGGAAGGCTGCTCTGTGTCCTCTCAGAGCCAGGACAGGCAGAGATTCCCTGGACAGCCACATGCCCCAGGAAGGCTGCTCTGTGTCCTCTCAGGGCCAGGACAGGCAGAGATTCCCTTGGGATTCCTCAGGCTCAACCACCCCACTGCCACCAGGAGCACCCTGCTAACAGGAAAGCCCCCAATAAAGGGAATAAAAACCTCTTAACATCTCTCCAAAGCTCTGATTAGTGATGATTAGGGGTGGGAATGACTTCCCTCCAGTGCCTTGGGAGAGCAGCACACACAGGGCTTTGATTCCCCCAGAGGGAGAGCCTGTAATCTGGCTCAGTGTGTGGTGCAGGGAGAATTCCCAACAAAGTCCATCTCTGGAGTGAATAATCCTTCAGATCTGAGCCCCTGGGAGCAGGATGGTGACAGTGCAACACCAGGCTCTGGGCAGGCATCAGCAGGCACCGGTGAGATCAGTGGCACAGACCCTGCCCTGCAGATTGCCCCAGCACAGGCACACCCTCTGAGGGGGTGGCTTTGGCAGAAAACAATCTTTTCTAAAGTCTGCAGGGTCCAGCAGGGATTCTTCACATTGAGGCCACTGCTCAGGTCTGGGCAATTCCCACCAGGCTGACCCCACAGCTCTGTGTCCTAAAGAGCAAAGGTGCAAAGGTTGGCATGAGGGCCTGGGAGAGGTCAGGGCTGCTCCAAAATTCAGGGACGAGCAAAAGAACCGTAGGAAATCTGCTTTGGGAGTTATTAGCTTGCCTTTGAAGGTGTCATTTTTGGAGCTGTAGCCTCCTTGGCTTATTTATTGCCCATTCACACACTGTCCACTGAGTGAGGGCTCAAAACCCCAATGGGAGCGGGGAAAAGGGAAGGAGAGAGTGGAGCAGTGTGGGATTTCCAAGCTAGAGCCTGTGCACCATTCCCTTCCTGCTGCAGCACTTTTCCCTGCCCGTTTTGCACCAGCCCAAATTTAGGACTTAGCTCAGCCACTTACCTGCTCAGAGTGGTTCAGAAAAGGGGTCAAATGATCATTTTTCATCCAGAACCTGGAGTGGAAGATCCTTAGACAGCATTGCCTGGCACAGCAGTGAGGCACCCTGCGAGTTCAAGGCTCAGTGCTGCATTTCTCTCATCCTTGAGCTCTTCAGCACTGCTCCCCTGGTGCAATTATCACCTCAGCCATGGAGAAATGCCACCTCTGTGCTGTCATTTGCTTCTTGCTGTCCCTTGCAAGGTCAGCTAGATGGCCAAGAGACTCTTGGGGGGGTAATTAGCTGAGTGATTAGCCATTAATCCATAGCAAGGTGGAAGAGAAAAGAAGTGTGGGGGAAGAAAATCAGATTGATGCTTCATCTGAGAGCTGGTTTTGGTCCAGTAATAGCATCACTGCCTTCTCTGGGTTAAATTGCTCTGAGGGGACCCTTGAAGGGAATTAGATGAGTTTTTCCAGCATCATCAAGCAGAAAGTGATCCCTGTTCCCACCTGAGTGCAGGGGTGAGCTCAGGAGAGAGGCCAAAGTGAAGAACCACCTGCATCCTGCAGGGAGGGAATGGGCTGGGACCGCACAGGGCTCAGCAGCAGGGCCAGCCTGGGCTGCTCTGTGCTCTGCTGATGGTGTCACCTGTCCCTTTGTGCCCCAATGTCCCTCAGAGGGCAGATTTTGCCAGGCTGGAGTGCCACACACGAGCTGGGCCACCTCTCTGGGACCCTCAAATGAAAAATCCCCTGCTTCTCCCACCCCACTTTCGTCAGAGGTGCTAAGGAGCTGGAAAATGCCCCCATGGGACCTGGCAAGGAGCAAGTGGGAGCTTCCAGCAGGGGGAAGCTGTCCACAGCTCCTCTCCATCTCCGTGCTAGGGAGCTGCTGCTGGGCAGGAACTGTCCCATTTCACACCAGTCCCAAACTGGTGTGGCCCTCTGGGTTGGGTTTGTGCCTGGGGAACGCCTTCACCCTGCTGGGGCTGGGGGCCAGTGCCTCATCCCCTCCCCTGGCAGGGACCCCTGGCCAGGAACAGGCACATCAGCCTTTTGTGGTGCTTTTCCCTTTTCCCTTTTCCCTTTTCCCTTTTCCCTTTTCCCAGCCTCATCCTGGATAACAAAGCTCACTGTACCTCAGGGTGGGTGGGGAAGGTGAGCAAGCAGTGAGAGAGGTCAGTGACCCAAAATTCAGGTGAATTTGGGCCAATCCCTCATTTCCTTCCCAGTGTGAATTCAGGGAGCTGTACAAGCAAACAGAGCTGTGTCACAGCCCACAACGAGCCTGTGCTTTATGTACAAAGACACCCCAGCTGTTTCCCTGCTGGGGCTTTTCTCTAGGATTATTCATTGCAATTCACCCTGGTGATGTTATTTTCCCTTATTTAATTACCAGGTTTGTTGATTTTTTTCCCCCTGTTAAATCATTTTCATTCAAGCAGGGGAAAAAAAAAAAAAAAAACCAACAACCTGAAGATTTCCTCATGAAATAAATCAACAAACTGAGATGGTTGCACCAAATTGACTGCAAAGACATGAGGGACAAAGGGAGCCATTTTCCTGATGTTGAGTCAAAAAGAAACACAACAACAGTTCAGCAAAAATCAGGGAGGGTTAGGGAGAGAGAGAGACTCCAAAGATTAATCTCGAGGCAATCAGAGGAGGGAGTGTGATTGGAACAGGGCTGCTGCTCTGCTTGGCTCTGTCCCTCTGCCCTGCTCAAGCTCACACATGCACACACACACACACACGGAGACTTTTGGGGTTTGGGGAGCAGATTAGGTGGAGGGAAAAACCCCATTGCCCTTGTGGGGCTCAGCTGTGTCATTCCTGCAGGCTCTGAGCTTCCCAGTGTGGAAATGGGGTTAATCCCAGCAGGTAAAAACCCAGAAATTTAAACTTTGAAGTTTCCCTCCAGCTTTGCTGCTGCAGCACTGAAGTTTGGGCCCTGTGCAGGCTGTGGGGACAGGGGACACTGCCAGCACGGTGTGGCTGCTGCCTGTTCCTGCCTGTTTTTACTGATGAGGTGTGGCACAGCCCCTCTCCCTGCCCACCCTGCACTCCCTCCATCCCCTCACCCCGAGGAAATCTGCTCCCACTTTGGGCTTTTCCCTGGGAGGAGCAGGGGAGCCCTTGGAGGGTGTGAAGGTGCTGGGTCCTTCCCACCCATCCCAAACCCACCCAGAGTGGGGCCAAGGGCAGAGGGGCTGGGGGAGAGCAGGGGGGCTCAGCCCATCAGAGGGAAGGAAAGCCAAGCCTAAAGCTGAGCTTGGATTTGGGACTGGGGGCTTTCCCTGGGGGAATGTAAGGAGCACACGGAGCCAGATCCTCTGCTCTTGGTGGAGGGACTCTCCTTGAGGGTCTGGATTTTCTTTTCTTTGGCCTTTCTCTTTCTTTAAAACATGATTCCTCAGCTTCAGTGATTTTATCTCTCTTTTTCTCTTCATCCTCTGGCTGTAATGATCATTGTGGAATTAAAACTGCAGACAGACAAACAAACAACCCCAACCCCACTTTTTTTTTCTTTTATTTCTTTTTTTTTCCCTTTTTTTATTTTGTAATCTGTGTTGTAAGTGCTTTTGTAAAAAATAAAAAATAAAAATAATAATAATGTAATGGACTTTCATGATTTCGGTTTGGGGTTTTTTTCTGGGATTTTTGTTTTCTTTTTTTTTGAGGATTTTTGTTTTGTTTTGTTTTGTTTTGTTTTATTTTGTTTTTCATCCTTTGTAATTTGTTCATTTTGAGTCCTGGGTTGGGGAGGGGGGGATATTTTCATGGTTATAATTTGTGTGGGTGGGGTGTTGCATCACCCTTCCTTTTACTTGTATAAAAAAAACCAATAGTGGCTGAGCTGTGGAAAAAAAAATGTACTTTTTTATAAATAAAGAATTTTAAAAAAAGAGACCTTCTCCTTCTTTCTGGGGCATCTGTGGCTGCGTCATTGTGCACTCAGTGATTGGGAGCTGTGAGGGGAATCACATGGCACCATGGATTTCCAATTATTTGGGATGGAAATATCCCAGGATTTGCAGTGGTTTTTTGGAAATTCCAATTATTCGTATTTGTATTTTGGAAGGGGAGTTGCTTGCAGGTGAAGGCTGAAGGTGAAGGGTTCAGAGATCTCCAGCCATGGGCTGGGAATGACTGCAAACCATGGAGGTTTTGTGTGGAATTCCTGGACAGCAGATCCAGTGCAGGCTAAAGGAGGCTGGGAGAGCTTCCCTTTGTTGATGTAAACAGTGAAATTCCTTGGCTGAGGCCCAAAGTTAACCTGAGCTTAAAAATAAACGGCTAGAAAAACACAGGGCAGAAAAATCCATCAGGAAACGTGCGAAAAGTTAGGACAAGTGTCTGTGGTGAGGAAGTTCTCACTGCTGGCTGCAGCAGATGGGACAGGCTATTGGAAAAATGTCAATATTTCCCTAGAAATATGGAATTAGCTGGTGGCAGGGCCAGGATGCAGAGACTCTGGAGGATGGTTTATAGAGCCACACGTGCCTGCCACGGCAATGGGGCTTCAAAACCCTCTGCAGGCTCAGGGGGAGCTCAGGGGGAGTTCAGGGCATGTTGATGACTTGGGAAGGCTGAGCTAGAACAGAGACTGGATGGAGCTAAAGAATAAAGCAAGGATTTATTGGGAGGCCTCATTGGATGTACCTTGAGCAGCACAAGAGCCCAGCCAGGGCTGCACCCAAAATGGCCGCAAAATGAACCCAAGGTGGACCAAAATGGTCCCAAAATGAACCCAAGATGAACCAAAATGGTCCCAAAATGCACGAGCGCTCCCGGGGTCTCTCCCTGGGATCAGTTCTGCTCCATTTGCATCTTGCAGTTCATTGTCCCATTCCAGCTTTAGCCCATGCAGTCCCATCCTTGTTTTTCTCTCTCCAGCCCACGGGGTTTGTGCTCCTGGGCTGAGATTTGGATCATTTGTCCTTGGTGCCCAGCTGGAGCAGGAATTGTTTTGTCTCCCTGCTCTGTGCCCAGAGCTCAGCATCCCCTGATGTGAACCCAGACCCACACACTAAAGCAGCACAGAACCTGAAAAATAGAAAATCCAAAACCTGAGGCATCAATACCCCCCCTTGTCCCTGCCTTGGGAAAGACACTTTGTGCGACAGGAGGCTGCAAAAGAAACCTTGTTCCCAAAGATCCTTGTTCCCAAAGGAAACCTTGTTCTCAAAGAAAGATCCTTGTTCCCAAAGGCCAGGCCTTGGCCAGGGAGGGAGGGACAAGGCGGGCAGGAGATCAGAGGAAACATTTCTGCTGTCCTTGCGCTGCTATCAGCAGCTCCTGTGCCAGCCCTGGGACAGTGGGATGCTCCCTGGGAAGGGTTTTTGCACCCAGCTCAGCACGTGGGTGATGTGCTGGAGGCCTGAACCTAAACCTGAGCCCAAGCCCAGCACAGAGGGAGAGGGATGCTGACCCAAATTGGGATTGGAGCTGGAGGGAGAGGGCAAAAATGCTCAGGATAGGCTGGGGAGGAGCGGTTTGGTCCTTGGGGCTGGTGCCCTGTGTGCAGCCTGGCAGGAGAACCCCCCAGACTCTGCTGCTCACAGAGCCAGGCCTCAGCCACTCTGCCTTGGGGGTTAGAGAGAGCTCTGGGAATGCTTTCCTTGTGGAAAAGGAGGAAGAAACAGGCTCCAAGGTGACCAAGGGGACTTGTGACCACTCTCTGGGCTGTGTCTATGTCTCCTCTCATTTTCCCCCTCTCATTTTGCCCCGTTAGCCATGGCACCTGCTTTGGGAGGGATTAGAGAGCTCTGGGAATGCTTTCCTTGTGGAAAAGGAGGAAGAAACAGGCTCCAAGGTGACCAAGGGGACTTGTGACCACTCTCTGGGCTGTGTCTATGTCTCCTCTCATTTTCCCCCTCTCATTTTGCCCCGTTAGCCATGGCACCTGCTGGAGGAGCAGCTTTCCTTCAGGAGTGACCGCAGCTCCTACAGAACCAGCTCCCAGCAGCTGCCTCAGCCTCCTCAGCTGGCTCTGGGGGTGGGGAGGAACAAAAGGAGCCCTGCAGGGCTGGGGCTGAGATGGGCAGAAGGGCAGGAGCCCCTGGGAAATGCTGCTCTGCTTTCCCAGGCCAGGCCCACAGAGTTCGGTGCTGATGGATAAAACCCACAGCCTGGGGCCTCTCCTCAGCAGCTCGGGTTGCACAGGGCTGCAGGCAGCAGGAGCATGCAGAGCCCCCAAGGATTGGGTTTCTTTGGAACCAAGCAGAAACACTCTGGGGACGGGAGTGCCAGCAGTGCCTGATGGGCAATAAAATGGCTTGGATCCTTTCCCCAAGGCACAGATCTGCAGGAGAGCCCAAGAGGGGCTGCAGAGCCCCGAGGAGCAGCACAGGGCGAGGCAGGAGCTGCGTCAGAGCAGGAGGAGGTTTGTGGCTCTGTGTGCGCAGTGCTGAGCGTGATGGGGTTCCCCTCCCTGGCGAATGCAGGTGGAATTTGGGGCTGGAATGTCCCTGGTGGAGGTGCAGGGCCAGGTTCCCATCCTGTGCATTCCCTCACCATGCCCGACGACTGTGGGGTTTTATTTCTGCTCAAATAAAGGAGTTGGAGAAGGATTTGTGGTGAGACGCAGCTCAGGGCGATCAGGGAATTTCCCAATATCCCTGGAACAGCACCTGGGACTGACACCTTGCACAAGACCCAAAACCAGGGGGATCTCCCAGGGATGCACAGAGCCAGAGCTGGAAGTGCAGGAGCCAAAGGGCTCCAGCAGCCAGAGGAGAAGGTGGGACTGGGAGATGTTAAACCAGCGAGGGGGCACTGGAAACAGGTCAGGTCGCTGAAATATGTGACCTTCAATCCCAAATTCCTTGTGAGGTGAGAGGCAAGCCCTGCTGCAGTTCAGCTCAGAGCACTCAAGGTCACCCAGAGCCCATTAAATCTCCTCCAGCCACTGCTGGGTAAATGGAACCAAGCGAAACTCACAGTGCAGGCTGAATTACTCGTAGCAACAAATATGTTTGATTAGGGTTGGGTTTGGTTTGTTTTTTGGGTTTGGTTTTTTTGTTTTTGGTTTTTTGGTTTTTTTTCATTTTCAAATTATTTGCAATCTCCAGTTTGATTTGTATGAACATATTTGTTGGAGGAAATTGCTTTATGCAAATGGATTCCAGCTGAGGGACCTGTGACACCAGAAGTGCTGCTGAGCCCCAGATGCCCTCAGTGGTGCCTGGCAGAAGGAGAAGGGGGCTGGTTCTCTCCTCCTCCTCCTCCTCCTCCTCCTCCAAACAGGCATTTCACAGCCTTCCCAGACGTGTTTAGAGGCAGCCTGGATTTAGAGAGTATTTGCAGAACAAGGCTCAGCCTGTTAAAAATAAAATAATAATAATAATAGTAAAAAAAAAAAAGAATAAAAAATGGATGCGTGTTGCACTGCTGGAATTTCACATCCTAGCAGGCAGAAATCAGAGAGCCAGGTTGATATGTGCACCTGAAATGTAGGGTAAAAATGTTGTGTCACCCTCCAGGGGCTGAATTATTGAAAGGCAGTGATTTATGGATACCTGGCATCCGAGCTGCTCCCTTCACCTCACAGCTGGGGTGAACGTGGCCTCATCTGACTGAGCCAGGCTCAAGGTGAGCTGGGGATGCTCCCTCCTCCACAGATTTCACAACTGCTGGACCAAGCCCAGGTCCTGGCAGGCAGCAGGCAGAGGATTTTGTCTGAATGGCTGGGAATTTTGGGAGGAAAATGGTTGAATGTGAACAGTAAATTATCTTTTCCTGCCTCTGTGCAGAAGACGCTGTCCTGTGCTTTGCTGGGGAGCTCAGCACTGGCTGAATCCCAGGAGGTGATTAGGGATCAGATCCTGAAGGATCAAAGGGAGCTGTGAGAGGAGAGGGTGGTTCTGATTTTTGGTGGTTTTCAAGTCCTTTTCCAGCCTCACCCTGAGTCCAGGTGCGCCTTCCCTCCCTCCACCCACCCTGAGCCACCCCTCACCCACAGAGGGACTGTGTGGGAGCGTTCCCATCTCTCCCTCATCTCCCTGAGCACCCCAAACTCCTGCCAGCCTGCTTTCCTCAGGGTTTGGAAAAGAAATTTGCCAACTTCACACCTGCCAGGTTTAACTGATTGCCCGTGGAGGGGAGGGAGGGAGGAGGGAGAGGAGGAGGGAGAGGAGGAGGGAGTCCGTTCTTATGGCTCTGCTCACCAGGGGAAATTCCTCCCTTCCCCGAGGAATAAATGCTTCATTTCCACCATTCCCCGAGGAATAAATCCCTAAATTCCTCCATCCCCCGAGGAATAAATGCTTCATTTCCAGCCTCACCCCACTGCTGCAGCTCCCAGTCCTCCCAGTGTCACCAGAACAATGCACAGAGGCTTTTTGCTGGCACACAGATCTGTCCACCCAGGGAGCTGATCCCACCCCAAAATGCTCATCCTGAGGTCCATAATTCCCCCAGTGTGCCCAGTCCAGCTGCTGCCAGCTGTGCTCTGAATGCTGCAGCTGTCTGGGCTTATCAATGGAATGGGAATGGGCTGGGAATGCCAAGCTGGAGTAAACACTGCCCAGCAAAAATGGCATGGGGGGGCTTTGCAACGGGCAGGAATTGTAATTAAACAGAAATTAGTTATTTAAATGGTCACTTCCTGGGGTTTCATTGGCGTCCGATTAACTGAACTTTTAATTTGCATAAGCAATAAATGTTTAATTATGTTATTAATATATTTGAGTTGAGGAGCTTATGGGGTTTTATAATTGGCATTTAACTAGATAGTTCCAGCATATTAACTGATGTTTTATAGCTCCATGTGAGCTTCTCCAATTATAACTGACCTAAAAATTTGCTTGGAGGACCTGCCTTGAAAGTGTTACCTGAGCAACAGAATGGGGGGAGGTGAAGGGGAGGCTGTTGGAGCCCGTCCCCAAAAGGAGGGATGTGCACAGGCAGCTTGTTGGAATTCAGGACACCCCTCTGGCTGTCCTGGACCCTGCCAGGGGGCTCAGGGACCCTGGCACAGAGCCCAAGACCCCTGTGCCTTTGATTATGACCCATGGAAAAAATTACCAACCTTAGATGAGGATCTGCAAGCCAGGAAAGTTTGGGTAGAATGACAGTGAAGTTATCACAGGGTGAAAAATCGAGTTTTGGGGTTTTTAGAATGGGGGTTCAGGGGGGCAAGATGGAGGAATCTGGGCGTGTCCAGCCTTTCTCCTTCTTCTTCTCCTTGGCCTCCATCTTCTGCTGTGATGGTGGCACTTTGGGATTGGTTTAGAGTAGAAGCTCACTGTCTAACACAGGTGATGGGTATTGGGAAGTAATTGTAAATATTGCACAGGTAGTTTTTAGTATAAAAAGATAACACAGCCCTGAGGGTGTCAGTGTGCCTCTGTCTGACCTGCTGGATGGACCTGGGCAGGACAGGAGAAAGAATTTTATAGATAAGAAACAATAAACAACCTTGAGACTGAGAACTGAAGAGCCCTGACTCCTTCTTTGACCTCTGGGCTGGGAAAAAGAGACTTTCTGACACATCTCAGGGTCCCTGCGAGCACCTGGAGTCCTGAGAGCAGCTCTGCACCCTCCCCAGAGGCTCTGAGAGCCCCGTGCCGTCCCTGGAGTGTCCCTTCCTCAAGGCCCTGAGTCACAGAGGGGTCACCTCCCCTCTCCTGGCGCCCAGCAGGGGACTGGGCTGGCAGAGGGAGATTTGGAGATGGGGAGGGCTTGTCCTGGGCTAGGGGGTGACCTTGTGACAGCCCAGCTCTGGCAGCTTCTTGTTCAACTCCCAAATCCTGTCAGTCATTCTAAATCTATTTTCCATCCCGTCTCTACACTTGCTTTGATGACGTGACTGGTTTAGTAGGCAAAAAAATGACATTGTGTTTGACTGACAAGGCCCATTTCCCGTGACCCTCACAGACTGGCTATAATATTGATTATATTCCTCCCTTTTAATTCTTTATTACCTGGAGCCTGTGTTTGCTTTTCCTGTGGTGCCAGGAAACCACCCTGTAGGATTCGAGGCATTCTCTGTGCCCTCCTCCTTTCTGCTGGAATTTAACCTTTCTCAAATTTAACTATTTCAACAAGCAGTAAAAAACCAACAGCAGTGAGTTTGGAATCGCCTCAGCTGAGTCTTTCAACCTCTCTGTTTGCTCATAGTAAGTGGAATATCCAAGGAGATGCTGTCCAGGAAGCTCCTCAGCTCTGCCATCCTCAAACACAGGGAAATTCTTTTGTCATCTCAGAAGCCACCAACAAAAGTGTGCCAGTCCCCAGAGACAGATCATGAGCAGCTTTTCAAATCTTGTGCCTTTTCTGGGTCATTCCAACCCTCTTGACCACATCCACCTGCTGGAGCGCCTGTGGAGCAGTGCAGGGGTTTTGTTTGGTCCTGTTGTACCCCCAGGGTAAGCCTGGGTTTTGTACCCATGGCCTGTCCCTCAGCTTCTCTGTGCTGCTCACTGGTTGCTCTCTTTCCTGCTTTTCCCTTTGCTCCTTTTCCTGCTTTTCCATTTGCTCCTTTTCCTGCTTTTCCATTTGCTCCCTTTCCTGCTTTTCCATTTGCTCCATGCTGCAGAACTGGGAGCTCCCTGTGTCCAAGCTGAGAAACTCCCAGCTGAATGAGGCTGCATGGCTAATTATTGGTGCTTTTATCATTTATTGGTGTTTTTATCATGTCAGAAGTTAGGTGAGGTGGGAAGGTGTGTGAGAAGACTTTCAGTGCCATTAACAGGAGGGAGAGATCAGGGAAAGGGTCAGGAAGGTGAAGCCTGAGTTGTTTTCTGCACCAGGTCCCTCTCCTGGAGCAGGATTGGGTGGGGACAGCTGGGGACAGCAGGACAGGGATGGTGACAAGGCCTGGAAGGTGTGTGAGGGGCAGGAGGGGAGGCAGCAGCCCCAGAGCCACAGGAGCATCCAGCAGCTCCATCCTCACACATCTGGCAGCTCCCTCCCTGCTCCAGGAGGATGGAAAATCACTTTTTGTCTGGGTTGCTGCAGCTGTCAGGGATTTGGGGACAGGAGAGGAGGAAGGGGGTGTGAGGAGCAGCCTGGAGCCCTCCCTGCTGCCGCAGCTGCCCAGGCACAGGAGAGGACTGGTGTCACAGACACATTTTCTGAAAAATCCTTTCCTTGGGATTTTTGCTCCTGAGAAGCTGAGAGGCCTCAGGAACAAAATTTAAACAACAATTATCTGCTGCTGTGGAATGCAACAGGGGCATCTGGGATTTGGCTCATGTGGTTGTTTCTAATTAATGGCCAATCACAGCCCAGCTGGCTCGGACTCTCTGTCAGAGCCACAAGCCTTTGTTATTAATTCCTTCCTTTTTCTATTCTTAGCCAGCCTTCTGATGAAATCCTTTCTTCTATTCTTTTAGTATAGTTTTAATATAATATATATCATAAAATAATAAATCAAGCCTTGTGAAACACGGAGTCAGATCCTGGTCTCCTCCCTCATCCTCAGAGCCCTGTGAGCACGGTCACAGCCTTTCCCCCTTTCCCTGCACTCCTGGCCAGGTGACAGGGGAGCAGAGCAGCTCCTCCTCACCCTGAGCTCCATCCTGGCTCCCTGAGCAGGGATGCAAAGGGGAGGGGAGCTCATCCTTTGGAGACATCCAGGACACAGCTGTAAACACCCCCACGGCAGCGGGAGACAAACACGGCCCGGGGCACACGGCCAGGCGGAGTGAGACGCTCCCAGGAGTGCTGCTGGGGATCGTTGAGCAAATTAACTCTATTAACACAAATGATGAGAGTCTGAGCTGCAGTTCCTGTGCCTTCTATCTGACAGAATTCATCTGGTGGCTGCTTGTAATAGCGTGACCTTAATGGACTCATCAAGGGAGCAGGGCTGTATCTCTGGCTGAGCATGGGCTTGGGAGCACGCTGTGCTCTGGGCAGGCTGCTGAGAGCAGGACAGGAGCATCCTGGAGTAATAGGCTGCAGGATCCAGCCCCTCCATCCCTCCAGGAGAGGCAATTTCAAGTGTCATCACCTCCTCGAAACTGTGCGGCAGAAGAAATAAATTACTAAAGGGATTTGATTGTTCATTACTCTGCCAAGCTGCAAGGAAATGAAGCAGAACTAAAATTAAGGGCTGCGAGGCAGAGGAAATGCCAGAGAACATTTCCCTTCTTCTCCAGGGCTCATCTTCTTCCCCAAAACAGGCTGGGGTGCTCCCCATCCTGCAAATCCTGCTCCTGGGAGGCAGGGGGCTCTGTGGGGGTGGTAGGGACAGAGGACAGGTGAGTTTGGGGTGGATTAGTGGCAGCAAGGTCGTGTTTGCCCCCTCTTTGCTGGAGGGGCACAGAGAAGAAAAACCAGCCCAGGATGGGGAATCTGTGGTGGAGTTCCCAGCAGAGCTCTGCAGAATCCTCAGCACTGAGAGGAAAAACCAGCCCAGGATGGGGAATCTGTGGTGGAGTTCTCACTAAAGTTCTGCAGAATCCTCAGCACTGAGAGGAAAAACCAGCCCAGGATGGGGAATCTGTGGTGGAGTTCTCACCAAAATTCTGCAGAATCCTCAGCACTGAGAGGAAAAACCAGCCCAGGATGGGGAATCTGTGGTGGAGTTCCCAGCAGAGCTCTGCAGAATCCTCATCGCTGCTGGGTCCCAGGGGTTAACACCCTGCTCCCACTGCTGCATCCAAACCCCATCCTTGTCAGTGGCCACTGGCAGCATGGAAGGGGAGGTCACCAAGGGCTAGGGCCACATTCCAGACATGTTTTTGCGGCCAGCAGCTCTTTAACCAGATGTCATTTAAGCAAGGATGGTGCTTCCTGCAGGGGAGGGGAGGAGAGGGACAAACTGGTCATTACTGGAGAGAGCCTTGCATGGCAAAGCCGTTCCCTGCTGGAATGTGTGTGAAATCCCAGCTAAAGCCGAGCACATCCCGGGGTCCACTTCAAAGCAGGCACCCCAGGGAGAGCTGGATCCACACATTGCACGTCCAGGCTCTCCCAAAACCTCATCAGAGGCTGGAGACAGGCTTGAAAAGCCTCAAAGTGCCAGTTGGGCTGGCAGAAATGACAGAGGGAAGGAAAGTGGTCAGGGATCTTCAGGGGATGCTGTGATCAGTACCCGGACAGGGGGGTGGCTGTGCTGGGGATGAGCTGAGCACCCAGGGGACACCCAGATTTCTGGCCTTCAGTGGAGGGAAATTAGAGAGGGACAGAGGGATTCCCACTTGTGGGAGGGAGGAAAAGGACAGTGCATGGGTGTCAGGGCATTTGTTTGTCTAACCAGCCTTGGAGACACTGGGTTTGCCCCCATCACAGACACAGTAAAAGCAGGACACTGCCAGCACCCTCTGCAGGCCCCAGCAGCGCCGTGTGGGAGGTGAGCAGCACATTCTGGGGGCCCAGCCTGTGCAGAGGGGGATTTCCAGGCACTCGAGGCATTGTCAGGATCGCAGCCATGCCTTGGCACTCGCCTGTGTGGTGGCTGATTGTGTAAGTGAGAGTTACATCAACAAACAGCCCGATGGGAGAGGCTGTGATGGCTCTGAAAATTCCATCTGACTTATATCAGGGCACGGAGGCAGAAGAGCAGCTCTGCCTTGATTTTGGTGTTTAACCTTTAGCTGGCTGTGCTGCACAATGTGGAATAGGTCAAGATTATCTCGAGTCAGGATGTTCCCTGCTGTCAGATCTTCGTGGGCTTTCAAACCTAATCAGGAAGAAAGGAGACCTAATCAGGGGAGCAGGCAGCATCCCCCAGCCAAGGACATCCTGCAACTAACAAATTTTAAGGATGGGGTAAATGAAGATGTTGTCTATCAGTGGAACAGACAGCTGATAGCATCCCTTACTCCAGGACCTCAAGGATGTGTTAAATCAAGGTGCTGATGGATGTCTGTGTGGCCAAACATTCAAGGTCCATGCATCCCGTAGCTGAGCTTCATTATAATAGTGAAAATCACATCACAAAGGTCCTGCCCAGGAGAAAAATCTTCCCCTGAGCATTTGTAGAGGTTTGCTGGGGTTACATAACTGGCATGGGAATTACTAGCACGGTGCTTTTGTCTCCAAGTGAAGCCCAGGCACTCTTCCTGCTCAGAAAACCCTGCCAAACACTTTTCCTAACCAAACCACTCCTGTTCCCCAAGCTGAGGTGCAGCTGCCCCTGTTCCCCTCCCTAGATGAGCAGCCCTTGGTGACAGAGCTGCGTCTGGATCCTTCCAGGGGTTAAATGATGTTGCAAGCCAGGAATTGCTGTGGAACGTGGGTTTGTGTTTGCACAGGGCAGGATTTCACCGTGACCAGCAGCCAGGTCACCTCCACCTGCAGTGAGGGAAGGGTCTGAGCTGGAGCAGGGTCTGAGGGGCCCAGGTGGGAGCAGAGTGAGCTGCTGTGCTCCACTTCTCCTCTCCCCTTCAAACCAGGGTCAAAGCAAGGGCTGTGAAGGGTTTGGACGCAGGGGGTGAAGGGCTGAAGGCACTTCAGCCCCACACGCCCATGGTCCAGTGCTGCTGTGCAGCTTTCCCAGCAGTGTCTGCCCTCCTAAATCCCTTTCATCCTCTGGGTGTTTGGCTGTCCCTGGAAGGGATTCACTGAACGCACACAGCCCCCAGAGAAACCCTGCCCGCCCTCCTCCCTCAGACTTCAGATGCCTCCAAAACCCCCAGTGCTTTGCAAGCCCTGCTGTTTATCCTCCCCCCTGCCCCATCAGCTCCTGGGAGCAGCTTTCCATTAACCCTTTGCAAACAAAAGGCATCACAACAAGGCTGGGAACCAGCTTGTGCCTGGGGGTGTGTTGTGTGTTCTACTGGAGCGTGTCTCAAATTAGCCAATCCTGCTCCTGCCTTCAGAACCAAGCCAGGGAAGTATTTGTTCTGCCAAGCTTTTCAACTCGGTTTAATTTAGCTCTGTGAACTTGTCTCAGGCTCCCTGGAATGTGTCAGGTGGGGTGTATTATAAATATGCATCATCTGAGCTCATTGTCTTGCTCAAAGGACCAGCAGGCAGAAAGAGTCCAGCAAATGTCTCCTTCCACCAGGTCACGGTGACAATCCAGGCTGGGGACAGGCTTGGTGTGGGCTGGCACTGGCTGGGCACAGGGTGCTGTGCTGTGAATGAGCAGGGCTGCATGGAGCACTGGGGTTGCATTAAATGCAGCAAGGCTAGCTGCTGCAGGAGCTTCAAAAGAGAACGATCCCAATCCCTTCCCAAGGCACAGCTGAGCCCCTTGGCCAGCCAGCCATGACACAGAGGGGGATTTGCTCACTGTGGGGAGGTGATAAATGGAAAGGGAACCCTGCTTTGGAGGGTTATGGGTGCAGGATGGGAGCAGAGGGTTTAGCAGAGGTGTTCTGTGTTGTTGTGGTGGTTTGCTGGGAAGGAAAGAGGGATCAGGTTGGATTTAGCAGGGGGCAGGCAGGAGAAGGCTGTGCAGCACTCTTGGAACAAACCAGCTCCACTCAGAGCTGCTGTAAACCAGCCCTGAGAGTGGCCCAGCTTCCAGATTCACCTGGGGGATGCAGCTCAGTGCCTCCTTAAGGTGGCTGAATTCAGGGCAGACGTGGAGGGACACTCATCCATGGCTGGGGGGACACAAATCCATGGCTAGAATGGGACAGACACCCATGGCTAGAATGGGACAGACACCCATGGCTAGAATGGGACAGACACCCATGGCTAACAGGACACACATCCATGGCTAGAATGGGACACACATCCATGGCTAAGGGGACACAAATTTATGGCTAATGGGACACACATCCATGGATAGCAGGAGGGACACTCATCCATGGCTAGAGGGACACACATCCATGGATAGCAGGACACACATCCATGGCTAGAATGGGACACACATCCATGGCTAACAGGACACACATCCATGGCTAGAATGGGACACACACCCATGGCTAACAGGACACACATCCATGGCTAACAGGACAGACATCCATGGCTAACGGGACACACATCCATGGCTAACGGGACACACATCCATGGCTAGAATGGGACACACATCCATGGCTAACAGGACACACATCCATGGCTAACAGGACACACACCCATGGCTAACGGGACACACATCCATGGCTAACAGGACACACATCCATGGCTAACAGGACAGACATCCATGGCTAACGGGACACACATCCATGGCTAGAATGGGACACACATCCATGGCTAACAGGACACACATCCATGGCTAACAGGACAGACATCCATGGCTAACAGGACACACATCCATGGCTAGTGGCATCCCTCCTCCCCTGGGAGTGGCTGGCAGGTTGGAATATGGTTGAACTGGGCTCTGGGGTTGGGGAATTGGCCACCAGTACCTCAGAACTGAGAATTGGCCACCAGCACCTCAGAACTGGGAATTGGCCACCAGCACCTCAGGACGGGGTCCCTGGCCTGGCTGTGCACAGATCTCCTCTGCTGCTGGCTCCCCTCGGGAAGGCGCGCACGCAGCCCCGGTGACGGGAATGACGCTCCACGGAGAGATAACCATTCCCTCCCTTCCCTGTGCCTGCCTCCCTCTCCAGAAGAGCCGTGGGAGAACAAAGTCATGAACAAAACAGCTCTGAGAGAGACTGGGGGTGGGACGCCCTTCTTTTCTCCTTAATTGTAATACTGTGAATTAATTCAGCTTCCAGAAGGAACAGGGAGTTTCCCAGCAGCCCTCAGACATCCAGATAAGGCTGAGCTGTTTGTTGAGCCCCTCTGGTACCTGCCTCACTGCCAACTGCTTCACACAAACTTTGTTTTCTCTTTTTTTTTTTTAATTTCGTTCTTTTTTTTGGAGAGTTTTAAATTGTTCAAGCGTGACAGAGCACGGGGGTTTGCATTCTTAATTGGCAAAGCCTTTTCCCACTCCTGTCTGGAGGCCCCTGAGCTGTCCTGCCAATTTATTCTGATCCTGATTCACAAGCCTTGCAAACATCTTCCCAGGGCTGCCCAAAAGCCCTGTCAGTGGAACTGAATCTTCATCTGGCACTTCTGGGCATCTCCTGAGGCTCTTCTGGTGTTCTCCTCATGACCTGAAGCATCCCCTTTTTGCAGCCACCCTCCCCTCCAGAAAAGCCCTGGTGGTGGCCTCCAAACTGCACCAACCACAACTCTTCCCCAGGGGGAAACAAACAGTGGATAGAATGAAAAAATAGGTTTAAAAGGAAAAAAAATAAGAGGGAAGAACAAGCATAAAGGAAGGTTTCTCTCTAATTCTCATTTTCCTCTATCCTGGGCACTTTCCTGCTCTCTCAGGACCTTCTTCTCTCATTTATCTTCCTCACCTCCTGGGGTTTCCTCTTCTTGCCAGCAATTAGCGCTGTCACCTCTGCCATCTCCCTGCCTGGACCCCTGCAAAGCTGTGGCCAGCCCTTTGGAGCGGCTCAGACTGTCCCCAGCAAGGAGAGCTGCGCTTGGAGGGGCAGGGTTTGTTGTCACAGGGCTGTGCCATGCTTTGGTGCTTGTCCCTGCAAGGCCACACAGCCCTGGGATGGGCTCTGACCCCGGGATGTTCATACAGAGAGCCTGGGAAGGAGAGGGATCCTCATAAAAACCCAAATATCTGCAATTCTCCTTGTTCTCCTTCATTATTTCGCTCCCCTTGCTGCCCTGTATTCACCTCTCCCTCTCCTGCTGCGTTTCCCCCACCTCTAAATCTTCTCAGCCCCTTCCTGCTATCACCCAGCCTCACCTGAGTGCCTGGAGATCCATTTTATTTATTTATTTCCTTTCCCTCTTTCTCCTTCCACCCTTTCTTCCCTCCCCACTCTCCTGATTTACGGCAGCAGCAGGAGGCTGATGTTCCCTGCTCCTTCTCTGCCCGGTCCCTGCCATCCCCAGAGCCATCAGGGGCCAATTCATCACGGGAATGCCCCAGCTAAAGTGACTGGGACATTCTTTACAGCCACAATCCCGAATGCTGGCCCGGAGGGGGCTCCGTGGTGAGATGTCAGCTGTGAGAGAGCTGTCTGGAGGCACAAATATTATTTACAAGGTGTTGTGGCTCATGGAGGAGGGAAGAGAGGAAAAGTGGCTGCCAGCCATGGGGTCCGATGGCTCCAGCATCCTGCCACCAAAGAAACACAGCTTGGGGCTCACATTAAGGAGCAGGGGAAGGCAGGGGCAGGGTGGGATGCTGACCCATGGAGTGTCAAAGTGTGGCAGGAAAAAACCCAGGATTTTGTGGGAAAGGGAATGGGGCATCGGTAGCAGAGCAATTCCCAGGGTGAATTCCCCAGCGTGGGGCTGGGAGCTCGAGTGCTTGGTGCAATTTGGGATGGAGCAGAGCAGGGGGGGGCTCCCAGGGAAAGGTTTGCACAGCTCAGTTCACTCCTGGATGACAGCAGCAAACCTGAGAGCTGGGGAAGGCTGGCTGGGAGCGGAGACCTGGGAATGCTCTCTTGGAAATGATCCAGCACAGCCCTTTTGAGACTGCACCTGGCACGGGGGGCTTCAGGATGAGCAAGTGCTGGATCCGTGGAGGTGAAGTGGGAGTAAAGAGCAGGATTTTCACCCTCAAAAGTCCTGGATTCATCATCCTATGTGGTTTGGGGATGTGTGCAGATGTTTTATAGCCACATACATTTTGTTTTACTGCTTTGCACATGGAAAGTGGGCCTAATTCCAAGGCCTTGGGGATGGGTAGTTTAGGGGAGATTCTGGTACCCAAAGCCAAAATTGTTGCAGAATAAGATCCATTAGCCCAATCTGGTCTCTCAGAGCAGCCAGTAGCCAGGGCATTAAGAAAAGTACAAAAATTAGATGTGACAGACAAGTCCTACAAAGCCCCTTGTTCCCTCATCCCTGTCTTGCTCCCCTCCCCTGAATATCTTTTCCTCCTCCTCCTCCTCCTTCCTCCATCCCAATTATCTCCTCCTTTCATCACTGCCTGAGTTGTAAGTACAAAGTACCAATTAGCTAGTTTTCAAGTTTAATTAGGTTGGAAGGTAGAGCAAATTAAATCCTTTTATCGCAGGTTTCAAAGCGCTTTCCCATCGGGATGGGTTTCCTTTGGATGAGGCCCATGTTTGTCACCAGGTCACCAAGCAGGGGATGAAATGCAAGATTGGGTCCATCTCCCTCCTGCCCCTAAATCCTGCACTCAGGGCCTCTTTTTTAGGAATGATTTGAGGTGCACAAACCTCTGCTCCACCTCGATCTATTGAGCATTGCTCCTTAGATCGTTTTAAGAACATTCCAGCAGCACCAGGAATTCAGTGAGGAAGCTGGGACAAAGCCCAGCAGAAGGCTTTCAGAATACTTCAACAGTATCAAGCAGCAGGTCCACATGAATGCTTGGAAGCACCTTTATTCCCTAAACCCTTCTTCCTTTGAGGCCTGAACAAAGGCAGGGAAGCGGATCCAGGAATAAACACCTGAAGATGAAACTGCAGAGCAGAGTGAGGAAGTGTTTAACTCTTGGAGACACAATTGTAGCCACATTTTCTGTTCCTCTTGAGCTCTGAGCAGTGCATTTCAATAGGATCTGGCTCCCTCCACGGAGCTGCTGGACGGGGACACTCGGGGAAGCTTTGGGATTCATCCTCACCTTTGCTCCATGGTGTGCCAGGAAATCCCTGCTGGTGCCAGCACCACCCCAGCTGCATTTCTGCTGTTCTAACTCTGTCCCCTGCCACATTTTCTGTTCCTCTTTAGCTCTGAGCAGCTCATTTCAATAGGATCTGGCTCCCTCCATGGAGCTGCTGGACAGGGACACTCAGGGAAGCTTTGGGATTCATCCTCACCATTGCTCCTGGAATCCCTGGTGGTGCCAGCACCACCCCAGCCGCATTTCTGCTGTTGTAACCCTGTCCCCTGTGCTTCCCTGTGTGTTGCAGACAAGCCACTACCTCAGAGTGCCCCCGGAGGCATCATCGGGATCGTGGGAGGCATCATCGCCGCCGTCTTCATCATTGGCGTGGCCGTCACCGTCATCATCGTCTACAGGCGGCAGCAGAAGAGCCGCTCTGACACTGACAACGACCTGTGAGTAGCACGAGCACTGCCCAGCCAGGCTGCAGCTGCTGTGGGCACGGGGGACAGCTCCTCTGGACCTTCCTCTGCCTGCACAATGGGAAAACTTGGTGGGGAAATGTTTTCCTGCTGTGTCTGTCTCGTTCCTCTGATCACCTTCCCTTCCTCGGGGCCTCCTGGTGCTTCCCACGCTGCTCTCTCCTGTTGCTGAGCTCTTGGCACAAGGCTGAAGTGGGAGCTGGAGCACAGGGATGCTCCACCAGGTGCTGGGATTGCTGTGGCACAGCCTTGGGGCAGAGGCTCGGTGCCACTGTCCCCTTCCATGGGTGGAGGAGGATCCTATTCCTCCTTTCCCAATGGCTTCAGGCTCCTGAATGAGACTGAATTCCATCCTGCCACCAGAGAGGGGTTTCTGATAGACCCTGAGAACCTCTGACTGCATCCCAAAGAGTCTGGGAAGGTTTCACATCCACCAGCGCTGCAGTTTGGGACCTGTGGGTGACATAAACTCTGCCAACAGCAGGGACAGAGGCCACCCCAGGGGCTCCTCTTTGGAGCTGGGCTTTGCCCTGCCCAGCCCAGGGCAGCAGAGATCCCAGGCAGGGAATGGAGTGGTGTGGAGGTCACTTTGTGCAGCAGGAGCCTCTCCAGGAGCATTCAGCCTGGGCTCTGCTGAACAGCTCCATCCTGCCTCCAGCTCCTCACCCCCTGCCTCCCTCCCTCCCTCCTTCCCTCCCCACCTCGCAGGGGAGGCACGGAAAGCCCAGCACCCAGAGGTTGCTTTTATGCTCCCCCAGCCCCCACCTCATTGTTGTTCCACCTTGGGCACATTTTGTGCTCCATTTAATCCCATTTGAGAGAGGGCACTGGAGGATAGCAGGAGAGGCAGGGGAGAGGAGCGGGGGAAGCGGCAGGAGGGGCAGAGAGGAGCACAAACAACAAAAACCAGCACCACAAGGTGAAATTGCATCAACAGCAGCGGGCCTGTGATCGAGATGCATTCTGACAATCCACTTCCCACAATGGCCCTCCACCAGGCTCAGGGAAGAGCCACTTTAGCTGAGAATAGAAACACAACCGTGCCCAGCTCTGCCGAGGTGCTGCCTCTATTGTGGAGGCTGATCCCGAAGGTAATAGCATTTCTTTTGAGCAGAGCCACGGAGTCAATGTTTTACAGAGCCCCGGGGACCTGCTCTGCCCTCCCTGCCACCAGCACATTCCAGTCCCACGCTGGGATCCAAGGGAAGGCGCCCATCTCCATCAGATCTGGTGGAGCCTGCACGGAGAGGAGCGAGGGGGGCAGCCGGCTAATTAGTGGATCAGAGTTTTAATAAGTTTTGTAAAAGGATTAGACACATCTGTGCATGTGAACAGAATGTGCAGAGACAGTCTCCAGGCTGGGATTATCGTGGCTGCCAATCCCTGTGCTCTGGGGTAGGAGCTGATCCTTGGCGAGGGTCAGGGATAAATGTCCCTGCCTGGCAGAGCGGGTCCACGAGGAGGGTTCAAACTCCTCCTGGGAGCTGGGGCAGGGCTGCAAACAGGGCTGTTCATTGCACACAGGAACCGTTCCCAGAAAAATGCCAGGCTGGGGCTGGAATTACCTTGTTATCACTTGCTGGTACCTCAGAGCCATGACACAAACACCTCCCAGGGGATGCTTTGCTGTGCTGGTGTCCACAGGGGTTCTTGGGTTGGGGAAGAGACCAGGATCTGACTCCCTGTTTCAGAAGGCTTGATTTATTAGTTTATGATATATATTACATTAAGACTACACTAAAAGAATAGAAGAAAAGGTTTCATCACAAGGCTGGCTAAGAATAGAAAAGGAAGGAATGATAACAAAGGTTTGTGGCTCGGCTCTCTGTCCAAGCCTGCTGGGCTGTGATTGGCCATTAATTAGAAACAACCACATGAGACCAATCCCAGATGCCCCTGTTGCATTCCACAGCAGCAGATAACCATTGTTTGCATTTTGTTCCTGGGGCCTCTCAGCTTCTCAGGAGGAAAAAATCCTAAGGAAAGGATTTTTCATACAAGATGTCTGTGACAATTACCTTGTTGTCACCTTCTGGTACCTCACAGCCATGATACAAACTCCTCCCAAGGGATGGTTTGCAGCCATTCTCAAGCCGGTGTCCCAGCTGCACCCTCAGGATCTGCACTCTGACACTGGGATTTGCCTGGAATAAGGACAGAATGCCAGGAGGGAGTTTATTTTCCATTAACAATTCTAATTGGGGTGAGGCAAAGGGCACGGGGGAGTTCCTGAGGATAATCTATGTGATTGTATTGGCAGTTTGGTGACAAACACAATCAAATCCTTGGGCACATCAAAGCAGCAGAACCTTTTCTCCTGCCTTCTACTCAGCAGCCTCTTCTTTCCCTGCAGGATTGACCTCCCTCCATCCCACAAACCTGCCCCGCCACCAAAGAGGAAACAGGACATGAAAAGCCACCTGACTCCAGAGGACATCCAGGTAAAAACCTGCAAATTCCTGCCTCTGGCACACAAAGCTGATCCCAAGCAGGGTCCACAGGGCCTGGATTTTGGGAAATGGGGGTTGCAAGAGCAAAGACGTTCCTGGATTGAGTTTGAGGGGCAGAAAGTGAGGATTTTTCAAGGCCAGGTTGGATGGGGCTCTGAGAAACTTGGTCTAGTGGGAGCTTTGAACTAAATTATCTTTAAGGTCCCTTCCAACCCAAACTGTTCTATGACTCCATGATTCTATGACTCTGTGACTTGTCCCCCAGAATTCCCAGAGTCTAGCATTAATTGAAAGCTGTAATTTGGATTTTGCTCTGCCCCTTTGGTGGATATTGAAGTCTGAAGGAGTCGATGTTTGGTTGTGGTGCCACCTGAAGCAGAGCTTGCCCCAAGTTGTGCCACAGGATAATTATCCCTTCTCTTCTCATCCCTCTTCTCTCCCCAACTCCAGGTTGTTCACTTGGACAACATGAAACACGAGGAGGAGATCCAGAAGTTCCCTCTGCAGACTCCCTACTATGACATGGCAGCCCCCGAGCCCTCTCCCTACAGTGACAAGCTGGTAAGGAGCACAGGGTGACAGTGGCACTGCCTGGCACCTCAGCCCAGCCTCACCTGGCACCCAGGACCCTAAAACAGCAAGATCCACAGCCTGGGATTATCCCATCCTGGAGGAAAGCAGCCTCCACGCTGACCTCAGCTCTGATTCAGCTGTCTGTAGGTCCCACAGCTGTTCCTTTATGGGTAAAATGCCCTGCCCACCCCAAATTCTGTACCTGCAGCCCACCTACCCCACCCTGGGCACCCCTCAGCTCCTGCAGGGAGCCCCCGTTGGGGTTTGCAGCTGAGGGAAGCAGCAGTGAGAGCTTCACAAAGCAATTATCTGCAGGGCAGAGTGTGCCAGCGTTTGACTCTCACTTGACAACAACAAGTTATTTAAACCCTTTTTTTTTTTTTTTTTTCCTTTTTTTTTTTTTCTTTTTTTTCTGGAGTGTGGATTTGTTCAGCCTCAGATGGGGAGATGTTAATGTGAGGCAGCAGCAGCAGGGAGAGATTAAGGGTCAGGAGGAGATGCTGGCAGTCACATGGAAAAGGCTGATTTGCAAGGAGTGAGGAAATGTTAGATGTGAAGGAGTAGGGAACGGGAAACAGGCAAGGTTAGAGTGAGTTTTTGATGAGAAAACAGAAAACCATCCCACTCCCAGGCCTTGCACAGCATCCTTTCCCCCCCTCACCCCATGGCATGGGGAGACTCTGATTTTTTATCCATAGCAGAGCAGATATCCCGATGTAAATCCTTCAGGTCTGTCCCAAGCTCCTCCTCATGAGGAGCTCAGAGCACTGCACACCCAGCCTGGTGCTTCAGCAGAGTGAACTCCTGCCTGGAGAAAGGGGCAGAAATATCAGCCCAGACTGGAGTCATTTTTCATGAACACCACCAATTACAGCCCAGTTCATCCTGGTGTGACCCTGGCATGTGCAGACAATGGAAGGACAGGGCTCAGTGACCTTTAGCTGGCACAGCTCTGAAGCCAGGCAGACGCCAAGGGCGCTGGAAATCAAAAGCCACAGTTCTGTGCTGATCCTGTTTACTTCATCCCTAAAGGAAAACTTCCCCAGTCCTGGGGCTGCTCCCCAGCTCTTTCTGCTCCTTGCTGAGTTTTAGATGAAACACAGGACGCTGGAGCGAGACCACAGCTCGAAAAGCATCTGAAAGCTGAATTTCAGGCAAGCAGGAGGATGGAGGAGCTCATTTCGGGAAATAACGAGCAGTCAGTTAATTAAGTGGCAGAGTTAGTGATGTGAGATGGGGCCTGATGGGTTGCTGCTCCGTAACCATGGCAACAGAGTTTGCAGCTCTCAATCCTGGCCGGAGAAGATGCATTTCCATGTCCCACGCCTGGCACCGGCTGCTCCTCGCCCGTGGAGCTCTCCCTTCACTTGGCCCACCAAGAACTGGCTCTGCAGCACGGATGGGGCGTCTGGGGGGACTCCAGCTCTTGGCACGGGGCTGGCACAGCTGTGGCAGAGCCCTGTCCCTGGCCAGCGTGCCTGGCAGCCCCTGGCAGTGTCACCAGGCTCGCCCAGCACGTACCTGCGCCGTGCTCTGGCTCCCTGCCCCAGCAGCAGGACGCAGCCTGCTCCCATCCCTTGCTAAACGGCTGCATCCTTCGGGCAGGCAGCTGGCTGGTGGAGTTTGGGGCTGGCAAGGGACACAAGGGTGTCCTTGGCTGCCAAGGAGTGCTGATTTTGCTGGATTCTGCCCAGATCTCACAGGCAGGACGCGCTGCCTCAGCCAGGCCGGGGCTGGGTTGTGCCGTCCGGCCACGCTTTGCAAAGGAACAAGCTTTGCCTTCCTCCCTGCAGGGGAAAAAAGTGACTTGCATCACTTTTTTCACCCTTAAAGCACTGCAGAAGCCTCCTTTTCATGTCACAGTGGGGTTCTGAGGAGTGGGAAGCCCCAGGGAACAGCAGTGGTTACCAAAACCATCATGGGATGGAGCAAGACCTGCCCAATCCTTCACCTGAGGGCTGGCTCAGCTGGAGGATGAGGAGGGAAGCACATCCCTGGTCCCTGCCAGGCTCACTTTGGCACAGCCCTGCTCCCACCTGCTCCAAATGCAGATGCAGTGGCTGCTCTGTGCTTCTGGGATCCCTGAGAGGCAAAGGCACAGCAGAAAGGCAGGATATTCTTGTTCTGCCTGTACCTCATCTGCAGATTTGGCTTGGGAGGGGAGTGAAGAAGATGAGAGTGGAAGGGAGCAGATTCTGCAGGAAAATGGGGCGGGTGCATTCAGCTTTGAATGAATTGTGCAGAACCTCGTAATTTGGGATAAACCAGATTTATCACGAGGCCGCACGAAAGGCTCTGCCCGGGGTTGGCGATTTCACAGCGCTAGAACGGGAGTCAGGGAGCGATTAGAGATGGCAAAGAGTGAGGGAGGGGAGAATGGGAGAAGTGCCAGCAGAAAATAAAAGAGGCAGGTGGAGGAGGAACCTCCAAGAGGGTGTGCAGGGCCGTGCGTGTGGACGTGTGCTGGCAGGGGACCAGGACACAGGGAGAGGCTGGGGCATGTCTGCAGGCTCAGGATACCTGCAGGAGGGAGCAGAGCTGTGAGAGAATCTCTGTTTTTAGGGTTCCAGGCTGTGGGGAAGCCAACAGAGAGCTGACAGCCCCAAAATGCCCAAGGACAGCAGCGTGGACACCTGAGGCTGCAGGGGTGGGTGTAGGGGTGTGGGGGCTGCCTGCAGCGCTTTTCTCTGAGCACTTTTGGGGTGACAGTGAGGATATCAGTGGGGTTCAGGTGTTTCAGGCGTGTGGGTGAAGGCAGGTGTGCTCTGCCAGTGCTTTTGGGCCAGGTGGATGCTCCGTGCGCGCGTGAGAGGCAGCAGGAGCCCGAGAGGGGTGGAGGCAGAGCCAGTGCAGGAGCAGAGCTGTGATTAGTGTCCGTGTCAGCAGGGCCCATTTGCACAGGTAGAAGGGGAAGTTTCATTGCTGCAGACAGCCAAATAATTTCTCTGGGTTTGCAGGGCAATTACCGGGGTGCCGATGGTGATGATTTACACCCAGCGCTTGCGTGAGGCAGTGCTGGGCCTTGTATACAAGGCACATTATTGATATTGTAATAAATTCTGCTCCAAACAGGCAGAAAAGAGCAGGAGGGAACCCAGGAGCAGGAGAAAGGAAGGGAAATCCATGGAGAAAACACCTCCTGCGGGAAGGAAGCAGAGAGGAGTGAGGCAAAGTAGGCAGGATAGGAACAAGGAGGTAAAACTTAGCCTGGCTTCCTCCAGGAGTAGGGGAGGTGCTGAGACACAAAATCCAGGGGGAAAGAGCTCTGCAAGGCCTAGATTTGTGTCTGAGACTGGAGTTGGCATTGCTAATTTTCCTAAATGTCCAAACTCCGGGTCCAGACACGAAGCAGAGGCTCCACAGGATGTGCAGCTTTCGTGCCAACAACTCGCCGCTGCCATCTGGCCACCAAGGGCAGGACAGAGGTGACCTCCAGCCCTCTGCTCCTGCAGCCCCCAGCTTTGCTGAGCACTGGAAATGCTGGAAGTGCTGGAAGTGCTGCTGCAGCCCCGTTCCCCTTCATTCCCCTCGTCCCTGTGGCTGAGGGGCAGAGCAGGGAGCCAAGCCCTGGCGCAGGCCAGCGCAGCAGGCAGAGATAATCATGGAGTGAACGACCCCTTCCAGCAACAGGCACTCAACCAGCTCATTACGGGGCTATAAACTCCTAAAAACGGCCCAGCCACAGCTGCTAGGTGGCTGAGGACACTTCCAAACAGAGAGGAGAGGAACACTTTCAAATTAAACACCTTTTGCACCACTGCCATGCGGTGCGGCCATTTTGGAAATGGGAGAGAGAGACTGGGAAGCTGTTTTGTTTGGAAGAGGCTCCTTTCTCCTCTCAGAGAGGCTCAGCAGATGCCTGGCTAATGCTGGCGCTGAAACCAGCCCCAAAAGGGAGGATTAAAGAAACTCCATGGGGCAAGAAGCCAGGATCCCCCCTCACACCATGGCTGCTGGCGCCAAGGCCCCTCCTGGTGATCCTTTTTCCCCCCTGGGCCACAAGCTCTGGGCTATCCTGCCTTCCAGGCTTCTCCCATTATTATTATCTGCATGAAAGATGCCTGGATAGGAATGATCAGACAAATTGGATAATATTCCATTCATGCAGTCCTTGCTGATAAGCCTGCTTAGTGAAGGAATGCCCATAAATATTTCCACGCCAAAGGAGGATGCTTTTAGCATCTCTTAGACCGTGTTAGGATGACAAACTCGTGCTGCAGAGGTAATCTGCAGTGCCAAGCTGTGCAGCCAAGCCTTGTGTTAACTGTGCTCTTCAGCACTCCACATTTCCCACATTGGGGCAGAACAACACTGACATTCCCCTGTGGCCATGCCTTTAGAGTTTTGGCTTTAAAGCCATTCCCTCTGGGTATCTCCTTCCCAAAACCCCAAATTTCAAACCAAGGATTTTCACTCACGTTCCCCAAACCTGAGTTTGCAGCGAATCCCAAACTCTGGGGTAGAAACAGACAGCTCAGGTGCATTGACAGGTTTGAACCCACTGACCCAGCCCCAGCTAAGGAAAATGCTGGAGCCAGAGGGGTTCAGTGGAAGATCAGAGCAGTGAGACGGTGCTGGGAGCAGCCCCAGGGAAAGGGGCAGTGGCTGGGAGTGCTGCCAGCCAGCGCTGGGTCACTCAGCTCTGCTTTTGGGGGAGCAGCACCTTTGTGACTTTTGCTTTGATTTGGGATTTTACCTGACTGATTATTCATTACCTCCCTACCTCCTTCTTTTTAACTGTTTTTTCTTACTCCCCCCCTGTTTTCTTACTCCTCCCCTCCCTCCTCACCCTTTTTCTTCTTTCTTCCCCCTTCACCCCCTCCGTGTCCTGTCTCACCCCTCACCATCTGCACGGCCCCTCTGCCCCCACTCCCCACCTGCCCCCCACTCCCCCCTCGTGTCCCCCCACTGCCTTGCTGCTCTCTTCTCTCCAGAACCCTGGCAACAAGGACTGTGATGTCCAGTATGCAGAGCTGGACACGTCGGCTCTGGCTGTGTCACCCAGCCCTCGGAGCTCCATCCATGCAGGAGGAGACCTAGTCGAGTATGCAACCATCCAGCCCAACCTTCGCTAGCGCATGTCACTCTAGGCCCTTTCCCCTCAGATTCTGGCCTCCAGGTACTCACCACAACACTCTGCCTCCCTCACTGCACCCCTCAAAGTCCCCCCTCCCTGCATTCCTCCCTCCCTCTGGAGCGCTCTGTCTGTCTGTCCCTCCCTGCCTGCTCTCCTGCTCTCTTTCTGTCTCTCTTTTTCTTTTTGTTTTTGGGGGTGCTGCCCAGAATGCCTTTGCCTTGCCTTGCCTCTCTGCATGCTCTTTTTGCTGTGTTTCCCCTTTGCTTCCTGCAGCCAGGCATGTGGGACAGGGGGAGAGGGTTCATGCCTTGGTTTGGCCCCCCTGCTCCAGGTGGGTTTGAAGTTCCTGCTCTGGTTGAGGGAATTTCTGAGGAATCAGAAAGTCGGAGATGCTAAGAGGGCTTTTCCCCTCCTTGTTCCCAGGACAAGGGAATGATGGAAAGGAAAATTTTGAAAAAGAAAGGCTTGTGTGCATGTGGAAGTAACTCTAGAGAAGATGGAGCATATGTGCATGTGTGAAAGAACAAGGTGGGAGAGGATGTGACAGAATATGGGAGCACCTAAAGGTTCCCCCAGCTGAAAGACTCCGTGGATAGGAGACAGGCAGAGAGGGACTGTGCATGTGACAGTGACAGGGCTGGGTGGCTGAGGCTGGTGCAGGTGGTGGGTTTGGATGCCTGGGAGAGAGGGAGAGATTCTTTTCCTTGGTGTTCTCCTTCTCAAAGCCAGGCACAGACTGAGCCCTGCTCTCCGGACTTTTTCAAGCCTCACCAAAGTCTTTCAAGCTCAGGTCCTGTGGCAGGGAGTGATTTGGACTCAGTTGCTTGTTCTGGACCCTCTCCAGTAACCCTCTGAATGAAGATTTTTTTAGGGGAAAAAACATGAAAACTGGGGTGACTTCAGCTCTTCCCATGTTGCTTTGCCCCATAATCACAGCTTTTTCTTGGTTATTAAAGCCACCAGGTCCCTGAAAGGGAGAGATCTCTCCTTTCCCACCTTTGCTGGATGATTCCAAGAGTTTTTGGCTAAGGAAATGCCACTGGTGCCCCTGTCCTTGGCTCCAGCTCTCCCTCACTCCTGAGGTTGTGGTGACTCCAGGCTCTGCTTTGCTCCTTCCCCTTTGTTTTGCTGCCTTTCCAGCAGCAGGAAGGATCTGTGGGTCTAAAGGAAGGGAAGGGAGAGGAGAAAAGGCAGCCAGCAAATGGAGAGGTGCTTTGGAGGTCCTTGAATCCCTCCTGGTCAGCCCAGGTCGATCAGAGGAGGCTCAAGAGAAGCGGCAGCTTGGGGCCAGAAAGGGATGGCTTGGAGAAGATAAAGACCATTGGATCATTGGGAAGGGAAGGAAGACAACCAGGAGGAAAATGGCATTTTTGAAAAGCCCCACTGAACAATCCTGTTTAGTGTCCCCCTGAGCTGAGGAGCTCCGTGGTGAGGGTGCAGCACCCACTGCTGGGTGCGAGCTGTGCAGGGGCTGCTCCAGTTTGCCCTGTCCCTGTTCTCCCTGGTGTTCCCCGTGCTGGAAGCAGCCCTGTAGCTCCCCTGGTGTAGCAAAAGCCCTCCTAGGTGAGTGTCTGCAGCAGCCTGGGCCGGAGCAGATCCATAACCTCTCTCTCTTGTGGTGTCTCACCCACTCCTGCTCCCAGAATGAGGATCAAGGTCTTCGTAGACGTAACGAGCGAGAGTGGACAGTAAGTTCTGGATGGGTTTGGTTTTTCCCTTCCCTCTGTTTCCTTGTGGGGATCTGTTTGTCACTGTGCTCCCAGGCACCTCCAGCCTCTCTGGGATGAGAATTCCAGCCCTGAGGAAGGGGTGGTGGAAACCGGCCCCTCTCCCTCGTGTCTTCACCTCCCGTTCCCAACAGATTCCTGGGCTGCTCCCACTGTTCCAAACAAGGCAAGAGCTCCCTAATCCATCCTGGGAGGTCTCGCCTCGTCCTCCCCAGGGTGGGGAATTTTATTGTCAGCAAAAGGACAGTAATCCTCCAAATCCAAATTTGGAAATCCTCCCAGTCTCTCTGAAGTAAAAATAAAGCCAGTCATATGGTGCTTTGAAGGTGTAATCTCCCTGCTAAGACACACCACAGATCAGGGCAATTTAATTTTTTTTTATGCTTTTTTGATTATTTCCTCCCCCTTCACCTCCCCACACTCCAGCTCTCCCTTTTCTTGGGAATTTCTTGTCCCTGTTGCACCAGGAACAGCCTGGAAACCATCAGACTTGGAATCAAGAACACAACAAATCAGTGACCAGGGTTCAAATTCCCGTTTCCAAATTGCAGGAGAAATTGCAAAATTTCCACATTGCAGGAGAACTTGCAAAGAGGTGGCTCCTTATTAGCTTCCCATTTTTAAATAAGGATATCAGCCCTGCCTTGACTCCAGAAGGGTGGAGAGGAGGATTTGGGAGAGAAACAGCCAGGAGGGAAATGTTTGGGATGATTGGTGGTGTGAGGTGCTGTAGGATCATGGACCAGGTAGGTACCAGAGGCAGCAGGGGAAGAGAAAAGCATGCTGTGAGAAGGAATGCAACGTTCTGAGCAAGTTTTCTGCATAATTAATACTTGCATGTGTCTGAATGCATCCCTCACCACAGGTCCTTGCTCTGTATTTTGGGAATTTCAGCTCAATCTTTTTATTTCCTGAACCCAGGGGTGAGTCCCTCTGTCCCACTTGTCCTCAGTTCTGTCCTCACAGGAGCCCAAGCTCAGGTTCCTGCTCCTCCCTGACACATCAATGCTCATTCTTGACTCAGGACAGGGATTATCCAAGAGCTCCCTCTCAGATAAAGCACCAAACAGAGCAGGAACCTTCCTAGATATCCCTAAAATCATGGCCATACTTGGAAGTGGAAAAATTCCCCGAATACCCCGAGCAGGGAGTTCAGACCCAGGGGAGGAGAGGATGTGAGGCTCCCAGCACCAAGAGGAAATATTTATTTTTTTGTTTCCCAGTGTATTTTCTGTCCCCCAACAGCCTCAGCCTCTGCCCTGGCTGGCCCACAGTGTGACAGCAGCTTTGTGACGCTGTCACTCAACAGAGCTGCTCCTTCCTGGCCATCAGCCTGTGCTGCAGCCCAAAATTCCAAACCAACAGATGAGGGGGGGTCACGGTAGTGGCAGCCCAAAATTTCAGGAGTTTTGAGCAGCAGGGGCTTTTCCCCAGCCAGGAAAGCACAGGTGAACCCATTCCATAAGTGCAAAATTGTGCTTGCCACGAGCTTGGCCAAGCAGAGAAAACCATTTGCCGTCCAACTCTCATCTGTAAAATCTTCAGATTTCCCAAAAACCATAGCAGAGAAACCCTCGGGACACTGAGAAGGAGTTTCCCACTTTCAGACCAGTAGGAACTCATTATTCCGAGATGATTAAAAGTACAGGACATGGTCAGCTGCCTCTCACCTCCTGCTACCCAAAGAGATGTTCTGCAAACAGAAGAAAAGATGGAATTGGGTGTGGAGGGATGGAGAAGGGTTGAGTTAAAGTCATGGCAGAAATGAAAGCTCCCTAATTCAATCAAATAAAGCCTGTTTAAAGGTAATCTGCCAGGCTGTCTGAAATGGATAGATTGCTGACATCCCCTTTAATCAAGCCCTTGGAAATAAAACTGAGAAGGGAGGATGTAACCCAGATAATGAAGAATTGCATGGAGTCATGCTGGAGACAAAGGCAAGTGGGAGAAGTCAGGTGGGGGAAGGTGGTAGAATCGTGTGCCAGTTCAATTTAATTAGTTCATTATCCCTAATTTAATTTCAAACTTCGTTAAAGATAAATTAGATTGGGGAAAAGTCACAGTGGGACTGGGGAAGGAAGTCAAAGGGCACCGGCTGCGAGATGTGTTCGAAAACACCAGGCTGGTTTTGTTCTCCTCCCTTTTGCCACTCCACGAACGAGCTCGGGGAACAAAGCAGGAGCAAAGCAACTCCCAGCTCAGGTGCTGAGGAAAGGTAAAAGGAGACAGAGAATTCTCTTCCTTTGGCCCTGACATTCTCCAGCTGCCCTGCCCTGACCCCACCTGTGGGGAGCGAGCACAAAAGAGGGGCCAGCAAGGAGAGAGGGATTTGTTTGCACTCACCTGTGCAAACAGAAGTGCTGACAGAACTGCACTGGGTGGCTTTGGCCATGCCTCACGGGCCCTGTCTCACAGCCACATTAACTGGCAGATAAGCAGGAGGAGAAATGCTCTGCTGACCCCGTGCATTGTCACAGACAGCCTGTAAAAGTGTCTCACAGCCCCTTTTGCTGCCACCTGATCACATCCAGCTCAGCTTCCACTTTTGTTAACCGAGGATCTCTCCTAGGAGACCTTTCTGTCCAGCAGACCTGCACACAGCACCAGCAAATCCTCTGCAGAAACTTCTCCTCCCACTTAATTGATAACAAATTACAAGAAACCCCCTTGCCTGCTTTGTCTTACTAAATTTCTGTAATTAAGAAAACTTCCCTTTCAGGCTAGCTTAACCCAGAAAATTAAAGCAGGAGGAGAGTGTGGCTAAATACAGATTTTTTTCCCCATTCCAGGTGTGGAAAGGGGTTCTGTTGAGTGTGACAGTTCTTAAGAGTAGGTTGTACAGGGAGAGGACTTTACACATCCCATTCTCCCAGTCTGTGAGCTTCTTTTTACCTCCTTTATCAGCTGGTCAAAAGAACAGCAAACATTTATTTAAGGTAGAGTCAATGAGGCTTTTTCATGGCCCCTGGCTTGGGCTCCTCTGGTTGAAGATCTCTAATGCTGCACTTATCCACATTTTCACTTGGCAATTAAAAGGCTAAAATGGACAAAAACTGTGGGAAAGGCCCACCCAAATGTAGGATCCCAGCACAGCAACTCCACTACTGACTTTTAAAAGCTCAATCTGTAGGATAAACAGTTTGCCAATGGAAGGGAAATGAAAATGAGGTTGACCTCAGCATTGCTGCTGTTTTCCTGGAGCCCAAGCAAACTTTCCCTCACTGGGCTCAGCCAGACTGTTCCCAAAATTGCCTTTGTGCCTCTCCCAGCAGTCTGAGCCATCAATAAATTATTGCCAACACCTTGTTTTCTATAGGATTTTGGATTTTTAAAGCATCCTGGTGAAATATTCATCCAGGAGCTGGAGTGGATTGCTCTGTTCCTTCAGGCGTTTTCTCCTGAGGGCCAAACCCTTGTCCTTTCCACTAAACTGACTGTTCCTGGGATTTTGAAAGGGAACAAGGAAGGACTCAAGGGCAAGTTGCTTGCTTCAAACCACAAGCATCAAAACGTTTTCCAGCGCTGTTTGCTCCCTCTCGGAGAAGAAATTATCTCCTGGAGAGCACCCCTGAGAGCAGGTTGGTTTTAAAAACAAATGTCCATCCTGCTTGGGTCATCCTGCAGGGTTTCCAAAGCAGGAACGGGAGCAGGGAGGAATCCTTCCCATGTGCTGCCACCCTCTGGGGAGCCGCAGCCCTGGGATGTGGGAGGGATGCTCCCTCAACCCCAGCAGGGCAAAGCATCCACGCACAGAGGGAGAAGCCGACAGAGCAGCCTCGGGTTTGGAAATGGTTTTGTGTTCGCTGTGGTTGATTTGAGTCACAGAAGCCACCCCGAGGGGAGCTGCTCACACAGGTAAAGCCCAGCCCTCCTGTCCCCCACGTTAACAACAGGCACAGTGAGCTCATTCTGCATCCCCAGCCCCTGTAGGACGCATGTGCCCTTTCAATGGAAGAGCGCAGGCCTGGCTTGGATTAATGATGCCTTCAAGCACTGCTTTTCCAAAACTCAGGTTAGAAAGCGTAGGAATAAACTGCCCTTCCTTTGGCTGGCTGCTTGTTTAGTCCAGAGAGCAGAGTATTTACAGACAAGAGACAAACCATGCCCAGCCCATACATATTCATCAACGATCTGGGTATTTCAGGCAGCGAGACAGAAACTTTGCAGCGTGAGGATTTATCACCTGGGTTTCCATTTTCCTCAAGCAGTGAGCTCTGTAAACTGGTTAATATTCCATCCTGCTTGCTCTCTGTGTGTCTCAGCAAGGAGCTGAAGGGCTGTGTGTGTTTTCTGGCCATGGATCCCGGAGTTTTCACCCGTTGACTTTTGTCTCTACTTGCAGAACTTTGGAAAGTGTCACTCAGAGATATCGAATGCGAGTGATTACCTGACCCGCTGTTACTCACATGAAGATCGATATCTGGAGAAGATCCCTCATGTCTATGCCCCCTTGTCAGACCTCCCACAAGATCTTTATCCTCACCATTCCGACATCTCCTTCTGCTGCCCACCTCCCGGCTCCCGGGCTCCTTACATCTGTCCTAAGGAACAGTATGTTTAAAGTGTCAACACTGCAAAAAAAAAAATAATGAAGAAACTCATGGTTTTCACCTCTCCTGTGGCTCAACAACCAAGGCCTTCCAGCCCTCCCCTCCCTTTGCCATTGCTCATTTTATTGATTGGGTTTTCAATCCGGGTGCAATTGCCATGATTAGTTCCAAGTGTCTGCCTGGCTTGCTAACGCTCAAGGGAACACTCTGCCTTCTCCCACGTCCTCTCCAGTACCTGCATCTTTCTTTTCTCCTCCTGGCTCTGTGTGTGCATGTGTCTGTGGGTGACAGCTGCCCTGTGGTGGATGGGATGTGCCCAGCCCAGTCCAGTGTCTGTAGGTTTTCCCCTGTGTTGATTCCTGCACTCCTCATGCCGGAGTAGCCGGGTGTGGATCATCCCCAGCCCTCGCTGCAGCTTCTGTGAGGTTTTACAGCACAGCCAGTGCTCAAAGCTGAGCCTGTGGCTTTTTATTTCTTTTTTTTATTTTTTTTTCCCTGCTCCTTTTCCCCCTTGGAAGTGGGGATAGCAAATCCCTGTTTGTGAAGAGCTGAACAGCCAAGATTGCTCAACCAAATCATAAGATGCTTATAACGAAAGATGCTCAAAACCAACCCAAAAATAGAGATCAGGACACGGTTTAGGCGGTTTGTTTCTGTCCTTTTCCCTTCCTGCTCCCACTCCCAATCTCCTGGATTGACTCTTTTAAAGGAGACATGTTTTGGAGTCAACACATTTGGAGAAAGCATCCTTTAAATAACAGGTCTGATAACCAGAAACCCAAAGGAGAAAATAATTATCAAGGAAAACATTCTCTCTAATTTTCCTTCCAAAGCCTAACGTGGCCCCCCACGAGCTTTTCCCCCTTCTCTTCCTCGCATCTGTTGATTGGAATTTTAAAATTAACTCAGGCAGAATATGAAGAACAAATCAGGATTTCAGGTAATCTCCTTGCTCTTAATGAAGGAAAAAAGCCAATAGAGGAATTTGGCCTTTTAACTTTTATAAAAGCATCTTAGTTTTGGGACTACACCTCTTTTTGATATTGGAATGCGTGTGGGTGTGTAAATCCAAACGTGTACATTCCCGTGACCACAAAGTGTTCTAGAGAAGGGAATTTATCTCCACATCACATTTGTGTTCACTTGTATTAGAGAAAAAAAATATATAAATATCGATATACACTTCAATGTATATAAAAGCAAAGAAGAGGAAGAGGAGGACGAGGAATGAACATCCTGCCTCAGAGCTTGGTTTCAGGGATAACTCCCATCTGTTTCACCCGTGGCATGGAAGAGGTGAGGCTGGGATGGTTCTGAACAAGGGGACAAAGCTTTGCGGCCAGAGGGCATTTCCTCTGCTTTGGCTCGGGGAGTTTCCTTTGCTTTGCAAACCTGGCATTCTGCAGGCACTAAAATCCCTCTGGAAAACGTGAGGATGCTGGAGCTGAGGCCACGTGGGAGGGAGAGGTGTCACCACACCCTTGCCCTGCTGCCCAGGCACCCCAAACCCGTCAGTGCTGCTGGGAACAGGTGAGGAACGGAACTCCCAGCAGGTGACAGCTCCTGTCAGGGGACGTGTGACCACACAGGTGTCCCAGCCCAGCTCCTGCACTGAGGCACCCATTTATCTTTGTCCAGCTGGATCTCAGCAGCTCTGCCTGTTCCCTGCCCTTGCTGTGTCCCTGTCACCCCGTCCTGCCTGTCCCTGCTCCTCCCCACAGCTGCACATCTGGCTCACTCTGCCTCCCTGCAGGCTGACAGACACATCTGGATGGGGGACAGGGGGTTCACACCCTGGGCAGTCGGGCAGCACAGCCCTGGGGGGATCACACCACGTGCATGGATCCCCCAGAATGGCAAAAAACACCCCCAGCTCTTCCCAGCCCTTCCCCGGCGCCCGAGCAGGACAAGGTTTGTGGGGGAATTGCTGCACCTGCAGAGGCTTTTCCTGCTGGGAGAGGTGGCCTCACACTCAGTGACAGGTGGGTGCATCAGCTGAGCCGCATGGGGGTGCCTGGCTGGCTGAGGAGGGGATGAAGGGGAGTTTCTGATGCATTTTTTGGCCAAGCTGGAATGGGTGGCAGCAGCTCTGCCATGTGCTGGTGCGTGGAGCACCCTCATTCCCAAAGGATCAGGGGAGGATCAGCAGGGCACAGCCTTAGAGCACTGCACACAACTTTTCAACCCCGTCCTGCCAGTCCTGACTGATGCAAACCTTTCTGGAATCATTTGTGGTCCCATTTCCTCTGCCAGTCTCCAGAGGATTCAGCTGGTTGTTCCCTCACACCAAAGGACTCCAGTGCTCCAGGTCTCTATCAGAAAATGCATTTTTCTCCCTGGTTTTCTCCCCAACACACCTTGGGTTACTGTGGAGCTGGAAACTGGGTGTGCTCTGAACTGAAGGCACAGCCACCACATTCACCCCACGCTGAACCTGCCAAACCTGCCTTTGCTCCCTCTCTTTGGAAAGGTGAGGAGGTGCTGGGAGCCCCACGGGTCTCTGATGTCCTGGAATCAACCCAGCACCACTGACCATGAGGAAAAAGCAAGAAAAAAACCCCATTCCAAGCCTCCCTACCTGCATGCCTGGAACAGCAGAGCTCTGCCTGTACCGTGGTTTGATTTGGAGCCTTCACCTGATGTGGTTTCAGACAGATCCAGGAATTTAAATGAGAAGTGGAATATGTTCAGGTCTTCAGATACAAGAGGAAAGAAGCCAGACAAAATGATTGCTTGCCAGAGGAGGCTGAGAACACGTTGCAGGTGGTTTTCTCTGCTGCCCATGTCTGGGACAAAGATGCTTTGATGAGCAAGGGGAAGGCAGGGGATACAAACTGCAGCATTACAGAAAAACTCTGCTTGCCTTGTGCAGCTTTGAATCTCAGCTGCCCACAGAAGTCTGCCACAAAGGGTTTTACTGGGCTTGCAGCAAAGCAAAAGGATTTCAATCCTCCCTGAAAAGGTAAAAGGCAGAGGAAGCCTCAGTTCAAAGCAGTAGTTTGACTTATGCCAGCACAGGTATTTAGTCTAGGAATGTCTTGGTTCTCTCTGCCTCTCCTGAGGAGCTGGTTTGATCTCACAAAATGGCAAGAGGGGCTCGCCACACACCACCAAATTCCTCTGCGCCCTAGGAAAAGGGGGCAAACCCTGAAGGCCAGCCCTGAAGTAACAAATAGTGAGTGCACTGCTTTGGTTTTACAAATGTGTGCTTGGAAGTGGTTCTGATTCAGGGCTCTTGTTCCTCCCTCCTTTTCCCCTGCATTGGGCAGCCGCAGCCAATGGCTCTGCCCAAACTCCCCTGCACCTGCTGCCATGGGCTAAATCCTCACTTTGCCCCAGGAGAAGGCTGCCCATGCCTGGGGGGAGCTTGCAGGTGCTGGATCAGGCCCAGGGGGAGGTGTTCTCCTGCTGACACGGTGCCAATTGACTTTACAAGATCCCCGCTCTGGGGACTGAGCCCTGGGCCTGGATCACTGAGCAAGTCCAGCTGGAAACCGGTGGAGTGGGATCCAGTGGGCTGGGAGGAGCTGGTGTTGTAGGATAGGGAATCGTTTAGGTTGGAAAGACCCCTAAGATGGAGCTGTTCTTCCTGTCACCAGGGTGAAATGTCACGGGTTCTGTTCCATGCGTGGGTGGCACTGACACCAGAGCTCTTGCAGATGGAAAAAGACTGATCACAGAGCTTAAATAAAAGTGAGCTGAAGAGTTACAGCAACTTCTGTCCTGCCTGTGGGGCCTGTGTGGGGTGTTTGATGTCTGCCTTGCTCCCAGGGCTGCCTCCTTGCTGAGTTGTCCTCCACATCCCTCACTCCTTGCACTGCACCTCCTAAAACGCCCCCACAGGCACTCCTGCCTTCTCTCTGACCATTCCAGAGGCTGCTCAGGATGGAATAACCCACGTTTCCTGCTGCATCCCCCCCTGCCTGCAGCACAGGGCAGCCAGCACCCAAAGGTAAGCAGAGGAGCAGGGTTCAGTGACCTCCAGGGTGATGGATGCTGCACCTCCCTGCCCTGGCTGCTTAGGAGATGCCAGCCCCTCTTCGCTCTGCTTGGGAATCCTCCTCCCAGCCTCCCCCTGCACGTGGGTGGGACAGATCCAGCCACAAACAGCCAGTCCTGGGGCCAGCAGCTATTTAGGGAAAGAAAAGGGAGGTTCCTCCTCCTCCTCCTCCTCCCCAGCCCACTTCTCCTGGGGCAGGCGCTCAGTGGAGGTTGCACCAGGGTGTGAATCCATCTGAACACTCAAAACTTCCTCAGGAGGTCCCTATCAGACACAAATTGATCAATAAACCGTTTATTGATGGCGGTTTTTTTAGCACTGACTCTGAGAATGAAAAAGCCCCAGGATATTTCTTACCAGCAAAGCTGCTCTGCACAAGGATGGAGCCTCTGCCTCTGGGTAAAGGCCCTTTGGAGCAGTTTAGCCACGGATTTGGGGCTGAGTTGAGGGATGGGGCAGAGAGGGAGGGTGGAGGGCCTGAATGCACCAGCAGCAGCAGCAGCCAAAGCTGGTCATGACTGGGAAGGGTTTATTGGGTTGTGGGAGAGGAGCTGACACGATTGTGCTGAGAACTCCGGAGTTTCTCTGGGCTGCTTCTCAGGAACATCCAGGAGAGACGAAATTCTCCTCAGGGCCAGGATATCACACAGGATAGTGGGAGCAGAGGGCTGGCAATGCTCTCCTCAGCCTGCACACAGACAGGTTTATCCTGCACTTCTGGATCCTGGCATCTCCCCCCAGGACTGTGTTTACCTCCCAGGAAGGGGGAAAGAATCTGGATTCGCCTCCTGCATGGAAGTTTTTCAAACATTTGCCCACAGACTGCCACCAATGCCCATCTGAACGTGGTCCATGGGAGCTGAAAAGTCACACCAACACCCAGTGTGGCATCAGAAACACCTTGCACAGGTGGAAGATGCCCACTCCAATAGGAAAACACATCAATCCCAGCTCCTTTCTTATTTCCTCGTGGCTGGCAGGGTCAGGGACACTGAGTTCTGTGGTCCCTTTCCCCAGTGCTGAATGTCTGATCAGTGCCACAGTCAGAGCAGGAAACTTCCTGCTGGGCCATTTTATGGCTGTGGAGAAATTTATGCATCTATTCATATGTATAAAACTAAAATACAGCTCTTGGACAGCACTAAATATATCAAACCTATCAAAACACACAGGATAAGTAAATTGATACTTATGTAGTGTAAGGTGAAAAAATGTTGTTTTACCATCTAATTACCTTTATAAAGATATTTTCTCCTAGAACTAAAAAAAAAAAAAAGGCCCCATGGAGAGTGGAGAATGTTCAAATTCAAGGAGGAGCTGCAAATTCAAGGCCAGCACAGGAAAGGGCTGCTCTGAAGATTTCACATCCCTGCTGCAAACAGGGCAGGCTGAGCTCTTCTTTTTTATTTTAATTTTTTTTTTTTTCTCTCTCTCTCTCTACTGTCATGCTCTATTTTCTTCCCCTTTATGGCAGATGGGAGGTGAGGCTTTAAAGGCTGCCAAGAATGCATCCAGCCCTGCTCCTCTGGCGGAACAGCACCATAGAGGGAAGGAACTTTTCCTCCAAGCTTCCTCCCACCCCCAGCCTCCCTTCCCCCTCGTCATCCAGGCTCCGGTGCCATCATTTTCATATCGCTACTAATTACATTAATTATTCTCCTCAGCATAAAGCTCATTACGCTGGAATTCGCGGTTCATTAAGTCAGAGGCAGGGCTTTTCCTCGGTGCAGGGCTGTGGGGTCAGGATTATTTCTGTCCGGGCTGGGGGCAGCTCCTAATCCTTGTGTCCCTTTAGCGCCTGCTAAAGTGCGACCAGAGTCGTGTGTGCCACCGCAGGGCTGTCACAGCAGGCTGGGGTGGCTCTGAGCCCCGGCAGGACGGGAAAGGTCAGCGGTGCTGGTGTGAAATGAGGTTTTTTTCCAGCCCAGGGGAGAGCGGGTGTGAGGAGCAGAGCAGGGAGCGCTCTGCAGGATGCGCTTGGTGCTGTGGGGAAAGGTTTGTTCACCAGGAGATCCAGCTCCACACCTGCTGCAGAGCTGCCCTGAGCCTCTGGAAGCTGCTCCCAGCACAGGACACAGAGGATTTTCTGCCTGACCTAAGGCAAAGCGCTCAGGGGGCTGAAATAGGAGGGAGATTTGAGGGTGCCAGGGGCTGGAAAGGCCACCCTGGCCGTGCCTTTGGGGTGACAGCAGTGCTGTGTGCCAGCTCCCCACGTGCCTTTGCCAGGTTGGAGGGTTTATCCAGCTGAAGGGTTCATCCACCTGCACTCCCTGAGAGCTGGAGGTGAGGAACACTTCCACTGTCCTGATGGTGTGGAGGGGCTGCACATCACTTGGTGGTGATGGTGTGGAAGGGCTCCAAGGGCTGCACATCACTTGGTGGTGATGGTGTGGAAGGGCTCCAGGGGCTGCACATCACTTGGTGGTGATGGTGTGGAAGGGCTCCAAGGGCTCCACATCACTTGGTGGTGATGGTGTCACCTCCTGCCCTCCCAGGGACACCTCTGGAATTACCCAGCACCTGCCCCTCTCCTAAAGAGCAGCCAGGAGCAAGGTTTCGCTGATTTTAGAGAGTTTCAGGAGCAAGGTTTCGCTGATTTTAGAGAGTAAAACCCAGGCTGGGGACGGGAGGGAAGGAGGAAGCAGGAGAAGCTGCAGGTGCCCTGCTGAGGCTCCCCAGCTCCCCGAGCCCAGGAGCTGGAGGGATGGGCAGCATCACCTCCTAAGGGACCTGACCCCAGGGAATCCTTTTCCTGAGCGCAGTCCCTCCCTGTCACACAGCACAGGTTCCTAGCACGCTCCCTAATTACTGTAATTAAGCAGTCACGCTGAGTGATGTTACACACGGGGTTCAGAGTGGTTACAGCCCTGCAGAAGATTAAACCACCCCCAGCTGCAGGGCCTGAGCTGTTCCCCGTGGTGGTGATGATGGGTTAGAGCAGCGGGCAGAGCCCTGTGGCACAGGCTGTGTCATTTGTCACGGCTCTGGGGCCACAGCATCCTGTCACTGCCTGTGACCCCCGTGTCCCTGCAGCTCCCAGAGGTGCAGGACTGTCTGCCACAGTAGATGGGAAGCCCTGGAAGGGTAAATATAATGGCAATGGTAATATAAATGCCAATCTCCCTGTGACTGGCACAGAGGTGATGCCTGTGTGTCTGTTTTGTCATCTGCCAAGCATGAGGATATAAATATGCAGCTGGATTCGTGCAAGTGCAAAGTGCTGTGGAGCAGGGAGGAGCCCATTTCACTTTATTCACTCAATCCCCACCATTTTCTCTCTCTTCCTTTAGGAAGGAATTGTGACATTAGGCAGCAACCAGGTTCGAGCAGGGAGTTCAAACCCATTTCCTCATGGTTTAACATCAGCCTGATTAGCTGGGAAATGCCCTTTCCTAAGGCACAATGGCAGGGCACCAAACTGGAGACAACCTTTTCAATCCCACATCTGCATTCCCTCCCTCCCCAGCCTTTTCTTTCCTCGGGGGTCACTCGGTGTTTGCAGTTCTGTTCTCCCAGTGCAGGAGGCAGGGACTCAGTTCCCACACAATTGGCACCTAATCCATTTCTCTGAGAATGTGAAAATCAATGGTGTTTATAGAACCCACAGAGGCCCTCCCATCGGTCACTGTCCTTGTTAGGTCCATCCCTGGCTGCCAAAAGATCCTTTCAGGAGGAGATTCCCCCAGCTGAAGGAGGAAAATAATGATCCCCATGTCTTTAATGAAGCCTGAGAAGTCTCCAGGCTCCTGCTCTCACCCAGAGCAGAGGGAAAGAGTTTCTTGGTAATTTCATGGGATGGACTGGCTTTTCTCAGAATTTTGCCTGGATAGTCAAATTCTGGTGCTTGGTTTAGCTCCAATTAAGCTCAAAGTGCCTTCTCACACATGCAAGGACATGCATTTCTCCAGCAGATGTTCAATGGTTTCAGCTCTACTTGTGCTTGCAGATTTTGTGGGCACAACACTGAAAGCCAAGTTCAGGCTGTCCCACAGCACCAGAGCTCCACACCTTTATTACTATTATTATTATTATTATTGTTAATAATTCTTTTTTCTTCTATTTCCTGTGCCTCTAATTTTATCTCTAGGAAGTATCCTCCAGCCAGTGTTGGATGTCTGTGTCCTGCCTGTGCTAGGAACAGTTCCAGCCCCGTGCTCAGCTGCTCCATCTGGGGATGTTCCAGGGGTTTGTACAGCTGTTGACTGCTCCCCTTTCCCATCTGTTTCTCTCCTCCCTGGCTCATCTGTCCTCTCCACCATTCCCAGCATGGCAGCACCACCTGGAGCTGTTGGAGTTTAGCAGAGCAGGGAAGCCAGGCTGAGCTCTCCAGTTTGCAACTGCTCTTTTTTTATTTCATTCCTTTTTTTTTTCTTTTTCTTTTTTTTTTTTTTCAGTGTTTGCCTTCCAAATCCCACGGAATAGTTACTAATATTCCATCCCTGCTTATTGATGGGAAACCAGCTGGAGTGTGATTGCTTGTTATATCTCAGGGCCTGCTGATAAATGTTGCTGCTGAGCTGGCCATTTCCCAGCTGCCCAGGCCTCAGATCCAGAAAATTTCATTTTTCTTTTCCCTAAAAAACCTGAATGGATGGACAGCTCATTCCTCTGGATTTACACCCAGATTGGCTCCTGTTCTGGGAGGGCTTTTAGGCACACAGAAAGGGCTCAGCTGCACCTTGCTGGCTGTTCCAGGGCTTTTTCTGAGTATTTTCAGCTCTTCCACAGCTCCAACCCTCTCCTGGAGGGCAGCAGCATCCTGACATATAAAGACAGCAAAAAAAAAAAACCCAGAATTAACCATTTTGATTGCTTTTACCACTCTTCAAGGCACATCGAAGGCCTTAGTGATACAGTTTTTAAGACTTAAATTCAATGTAGGATTTAATATGTGAGTTCTTTGTCCTTCAGCTTCTTCTTTCTCTCTCTGTTGGGATTGGGTTGGGATGACCCTGGGGCAAGGAGCCCAGAAATGGCTCCAGACTCCCTGAGAAGAGGGAGCTGCTCCTCCCCTGGGCTGGTTTAAAGATGTGACTCGGATTTTCAGCACCAGGACCATCCACTTTTCCACCTGCTGATCCTCAGGGAGCAGCAGGAGATGTGAGCAATCCTCCAAGGGTAGAAAAACCCCACAGGAATTCTGTGCCATTCTCACTCATGGGGAGGATTTTATAAAGCAGAAGAAAAAAAAACCCTTCAGAGTTCAAATTCATTCTTTTTCTTTCTTTCTTTCTTTCTTTTTTTTCTCTTCCTCTCCTTTTGGAATTTTTTTCTTTCCAACATGATATGAATACAGTCACAGAGCTCCTCTGCATATTTAGATTTTTTGTTTGAGCACCGGATTCCTCTGTTCCCATTCGCTCAGCTAATTACCCTTTTAGCTTGCTTTTGCTCTATTTTCACAGATCTCCTGGTTTATTTATATCTACCTATCTATAATGATTTCAGAGCCATTACTCACAGCAGCACCAGGAAACATTACATTTCCCAATTTACAATTGCAATTATGATATCCGTCAGAAACAAATGCAGCTGCCTTTAATTTTAAGCAATATTTTGATCATTGTAATTAAAAAAGGAACTTATGGCACTGCACACATTAGAGAAATTAATGTAATTTCCTGGCTGCCTTAAAAGGCATGCAAATAGTGGTCTCTGGATGAGAGATTTGGGGGACAATTAACCCTTTTTGGTTGCTTTTACCACTCTTCAAGGCCCATTGGAGGCCTTAATGATACGGTTTTTAAGACTAAAATTCAATGTAGGATTTAATGTGTGAGTTCTTTGTCCTTCAACTTCTTCTTTCTCCTACTATTCTCTTTCTGAAATTGCTGGTTATTAAAGGATTTATGTGCAAACAAGACCATTTTCCTGTCACTGCTCATTTCAGCTCGCCTGTTTCAATGTGTGGGGACAGATGAAATCCAGTTGCTGATATTATAATCACTGCCACAATTGCGTATTGCAAACTCAATAACAAACTCTGGCAGATCCCAGGTCTGTGTCTCGCTGTGCTTTACAACAAGGAGAATTTACAGCCTGGATTTGGATTCATGGCACAAAAAAAGCATCTCTGAGGGAAGCGAGGATTCAGATGAACAGACACAGAACATCCTTTTCACGGAACTTGAGGCTCATTCAATTAATTTTAATGTGCTGCTTTAGCCATGAAAGGTGCAAGTTTGACTTGTTGTTGTCTTAGCAGCAGGGGATTCATCAGTGCATGGCTTTTCTCCTCGTGTTATTTGCTGTCTCCTCTGTTCCTTTGGCCACTGGGTGCCTTTCCCAGCTTGGGGCTTGTTCTGCAGCAGTGAAATGTGAATAACAGGCACGTGGGAATTGCCAAAATCGGGCAAAGCTGGGGTTCTCCCAACTTCCTGTCCTTTCTGAGAGGCTAAATTAAACAAGGAGGAGAGGTGGCCACAGCTCTTGCAGTGGACAGGGTTTAATTGTTGCTCTTATCGCTGTTTGTGCTGTGATTTGTCCCTGCAGATCCTGCCTGGCTGGTGCTGCACCACTGGGAAATGTCCCTGTTTTAAAACTCCTAATGACAAAAATGCTGGGGGAAAGGGACATTCCGGGGGATCAGCAAACACACAAACAGCCTGGGGAAGTGTGGGTGCTCCAGGATCACGTTGGATGGGCTGGGGGAGAGCAAAATGACACCAAACGAAATGATCTCATCACAATTCCCTCTGCTCTGCTTCTCATTTCTGCAATCTGGTAACTGGTCTGACCACAGATTTCTATCAGGTCCAAGATGATCTTGAGATAATTTGATGTCTGTCAGTAACAGGTCAGGAAGACAAAAAGCCTTTTTTTCCTCCCTTTGAGCACCCAGAGCTGCAGAAAAGAGACAATCCAATTGCAAACAGAAAATTTAAGTGTGAGAGAGGAAGAATGGGCTCCTTTTAGGAATTTTTCTTCAGGTCAACACCTCATCAGGGTGATCACATCCTTAATTTCAGCCTGGAAAGATCAATCCAGTTGAAGGAAATCAAGCTGCAGTCAGCTGTGTGCACGTCAGTGCTCAGAGCATGGAGCAATAATCACTCCCTGATCAGAACTGGCTTTGCCATTATCTGCCTGGTGCTGGGCTATGATATATGAAGCAATTTTGGCTGAGACAGTTTCTGTTTTGTGTGCAAGCAGATCCTGACTGGTAAAAACTATACAGAATTGTTTTGGGTTGTTTTTTTTTTCCCCTTTGTGCTTTCTTTTTTGCCTTATGAAGGAGTAATATTTTAAACTAAAAGGAGTTTTCAAACCACAGTCACCATCACTCATCTTTACAGTCCTGGGGTAGGAACAATCTCTTCATTAGACACTGAATTTTTCTCCATTACAGCACTATCTGAATGCATTTATTTGGTCATTTATTAGAAGTTACTTGATGGGGTGCAGGAAAGGAGAGGACTAAATTAAAGCAAAAGGGCTGTGTGTGTAAACACGCCTGTATATTCTAAGTGGAGAAGTCTATAAAAATATTCCAATTTAATAACAGCCATAACTCTGAGGCTCACACTGAAAACACCTCACTTGCTGCAGTGATAAAGGGAAAAAAGCTTTGGGCCAACCCCATCTGCCCAGTGGGTTTTCATCCAGCTGGGGCTGAGGAAAAGTGATTTCTCTATAAATATTGCATCAGCATCCAGCTCTTTGTTCAGGGACAGCCTTGTGTGTCTCAGGCCATGATTGTCTTGTTGGCTGCACTTTGCTTTGGGAGATCTGCAGGCAGCCAGGATTGAAGTGGAGCAGGGTTTGATCAAGCCAGGCTTTTGCTTTTAGGATTCCCCAGGCCTGGCCTGTGCTCTGTGCTGCAGGAGTGCCTCGGGGCCAGCTGATCAGAGGCTGGATGTGGAAATTCAGCTCACACCAGGACCCTGTGCAGAGGGAACTGGCACCACCTCATCAGCAATGCAGGGTAACCCCTCCTGAACCCAAGGCAGCAGGAGGGGCTCACTAATGGAACAGAACAAACCCTCAGGAGAGCCTGAACGGCAATGTGAGGCACCAAGCAATTAATGCTGGGAGATTCAGACTCTATGGCCAGGTCTGGTTGTTTCCTTTTTGTTCAGAAGCTGGGCGAGCTCGCTGTACAAACCAGAATGTGCTGAAGATGGAGAACCTTGCTCTCCCACAACAAAACCTCCCTTCTGCACCCTGCTCATCTCCTCCAAGCCTGCTTTTCACCCACACTCCCCCTCCCACCCCTCTGGCTCCCTGTGCTCCTTCTCTTGGCTCAAGCTCTGTGCCAGCAGTGCCCATTTCCCCCAGGCTGCAGGAGCTCCTGCATGGGGATGCTGCAGGTTCTGCCCCCAGGAGATCACACCTTTGACTGGAGTCTGAACATTGCTTTCCCACCCAGCATCGTGCTTGGAGCTTGGCTGAGGAGATCAAAGAGCCTCTCCCCCATTTCTGTGCATGCCACACCACCATTCCCAAGTTAGTTCTCCTAGGATGCCTGTGAGGCTGCTAATTTTAGAGGATCTATCACTGTTTCTGGGTTTATTTTGATTCCCCTTCTCACTTTTATTAAAACAGACAACTCTTCCCTGCATATTCCAGAAGGCTGCTATGGTTTCTCAGAGGAGATTTGTAAAAACTAAAAACCAAAAAAGAAGGACCACTTCCATCCAAATACTCTTAAAAATTTAACAAAGCAACACAACAGCTCACAGCTCAACAGCAGCATTTAGTCTTTTATGCTTAATTTCCACTGTGAATCTCTCCCTCAGAAGTGTGCTCATGTAGCCAATTGCACAGCGAAAATGCCAGACTGAAAAACAAATGCAGCGCAGGCATTTGGCCTCTCCAAAAGATAGCAGGACATAAAGCAGGATTATGATCCCAGGATGCAATAAAAAGAGATAAAAAATTCGGAAGAGATCAAAGTAATTTCGGAAGCAAATGAAACATTTACGTGGGAATCAGACCTTATAAATGGGAAGAGAGCAAATGGTATCAGCCTGGATTAGTGTCAAGGGGGTCTAAGGGCAGATGTGTCTCAGGAACCTTTTCAGGTGTTTGGAGCATCCTCAGAGCAAAATCAGGGCCAGGAGGAGGAGGAGGAGGAGGAGGAGGAGGAGGAGGAGGAGGAGGAGAGCTGAGCTGTGCAGGTCTCTGAGGCACCCAGGGAAGGGGGAATGGCTGTGAGTGGGTGAAGGGCTGGGAAAGGCCAGGTTGGTGGGAATGGCAGGTATTTATCTGCAGTACTTGCTTGTAGATAAACAGCCATGAGAAGAACTTTTGCAGTCTAAAACTTGACAGACACACCCAGAGCAGGCGGATTTTGAGCTGGCCCCAGCTGGAAATCCTTTGTAACCTCACCCAGGAGATAAAGCAACACTTCCCTGCTGCAACTCATGCTGGAGAGGGACTGGGAGAAAACAAAAGGATTTCATGGTGTAAATTAAGGAAACAGCTGTTCAAGTGACACGGGTGAGCAAAGCTGAGCAGTTGGAGATGAAAATATTATTATAACCATCTTTCAGCCTTTCCTTTAGGAGCCCCAAGCAGATGGAAGGGTCAGCATTCCCACTTTAGAGGTGGCAAAGTAATAGCTTGATCCTGAACCAACAGCCAAGGGAAAGGAGGGACGGAGTCTGTGTGGAGAGAGGGAATGAAAGCAAAATTAATACGAAGGAAAGAGAGCAAAAAGAGAAGAAATGCAAGTCTTTGGAGGAAGAGCAGCCCTGTGTGAGGGGTGGCTGGTCCAGCAGGAGGCTCAGCAGCTCCTCAGCACTGTCTGTGCACAGATAGGGCTGCTCAGCATTGATGGATGGGGGGTGCTGGCAGCAGCAGCCCAGCCTCTGAAACAAAGCCCTTTGACAAAGCTGTTAATTAGATCCAGCACCTTATCACCAGCATGGACTCTCCATCTATTTCCCTGCATGAATTGGGATCATTCCCAGAGAGACACAAAGGGGAGAGCAGAACCTCGCCCCAAAGCTGGCTCCGATCAATTCTCATTTGCCTGGGACACGTTCCTCTTTTTTTGTCTCACCTGACACTGGCTGGGAGAAGCAATCTTTAAATGTCACAGCTCATGACCTCCACCTCTCCTGCCTTCTTGCAGGATTGATCCCTGCTCAGGCTGGGGAGTGAGGAAGGTGCAGCAGCCCTTGGGAGAAGGTTTCAGTTTAATGCCCAGCATGTTCAGCTTTGGATCTTCTATTGAAATCAGGGAATTTGTTAAGCTGATGAGGGAAGGCTGCAGTGGAGAAACACAATAGCAGAGTGGGATTAGGCCTGGAGTAAGTGTCTGTACTTTGGAGGATTAATGAGAAAACTGCAATGGATTTTACATGGTGAAAAGGATTCGCTGAATGCTTTAGGTGAAATGAAATTAGTCCCACTCATGCTCTCTGAGCCTCCAAGCAGGAGAGGAGACTGGCACCCTCCCATCACGTGTAATAGCCAGATCCCCTCCAGCTGCTCTTCTTTATGGAAAATTCCAGTACAGCACTGCTGGCCATTTATTTCCATTTAGGATGGCAAGGCAGGCTCCATCTCTGGGCACAGAGAAATCCTGACAAAGCCAACTCTGTGTCCAGGGACTCCAAGGCTCCCTGAGGCTGAAAGTGAGGAGAAACACTTGCCTCAGACACTCCAGATGCTCCAGATCCTTGCAGGAGAGAAGGCTCAGAAGGAGAGGCCCTGAAATGGAGCAGGGAGAAGGAACATGAGTTCTTCAACACGTGGGGAAAGGTAGATGCAATAAATCAACATGTGGGTGGGTGAAATCATCCCAGGGTCAGGCTGGCACATGAGAGGTACCAGGGAGAGGCTTCCCAGACCCCTGATGGAGGGCACAGATGGGCAAAGAGGGACTTGCTGATTCTGGAGCATTTACAGTGCCCAGAGCTGCTGCTCCTGGACACAGAAGAGGCCACTGAGAGCGACTTGGGCTGGCTGGTGCCTCCTGTGAGTTGCCTTCCAGTCCATCATTCTGTCTAATTAGGCACCTCTGACACACAATTAATCCTATTTGCCTGCCAGCTTTTTTATCTTTCCTCCTGCTTTTATCAGGCAGAGAATTAGGCCCTGCTGGCATGCAAACTGCACTGCACAGACCTGGCTTTTCAGGGGGATTTGGAGACTTCTCAGAAGGCAGAACCCATGATCTTAAAAGTTTGTTAGGAGTAATTAATTTCTTTTTCTTCTTTTTCTAATCACTGAGTGTTGATTTCACCTCTGCTCAGACAAGCAGAAAGGCAAAGATGTGAGGGTGGGTCAGAACTCAATTCATGGCTGCAAAGTCCAGTAAATCTCAGTTTTCAGCTGCTCCCCACAACTTATGCACTGTCCTCATCCCAGGCTTCACCTGGAAATTCCACAGACCTTCAGAGCTGCACTTTCAGGCCACAATTTATTTCCATTTAGGATTTTCTTACCAGGAGAGGTGGTGGGAATTGAGATTTTCAGGTCCCTTCTTCAGCCCATGAGAAGATTGGTCTCACCAACCTCCAAGAAAGAGAAGGAAAAAAAGAAGTTGAAATTCTTGAACTCGCAGCACGATCACTTTGGCAATGAGACAGGTTAAATCTCACTCCTTACTGGGTTGTTCCCATGAAGTGCCTTTCCCTTAACTGGGAAAGAAGGAAAATCTGTCTGCATGGTGAAAATGGACTGCAGATAAGGTCTGGCGACCACTGAATCCAAAACTTCTCCCATGCACAGGTCAGAGGCAGAACAAAGCTTCCAGACAGCCCAGTGTCCTTACCCTGGCAATAGAGAATAGGGAATAGGGAATTGGGAATAGGCATAGATTCCCTTTCCATAGATATTAAACTTCCTTCCAGGCCCCTCTCTCTACCAGCTTCACACATCCCCAAATATGTATTTGAATATGTATTTAAATATGACCTTCACCCTCAGCCGTGTTTTTGTTCTTGTTGGGAGCAAGGCTGAGGAGATGGTAATGATAAGAGCTCTACACCTGTTTAGGAAATGAAGCGGCAGGAAAAGGTCACGCTGCTCCCCCTCCCTGCCACCTGCTCAGCAAGAGCTGCCTGCCCCAGCCAGCCCCAGTCCAGCCCTCCTCACAGCCACCCTGGGGATCACTCCCTGCTCGTGTCTCCTTGTTCCAGCAGCTTTTTGATTCCTGTAAAACAATGATGAACAAGACACTTCTGACTGAGCAGGTACTGCAGAGAGCTGCACCTTCCCCACCAGCTTCCTCTGCTGCCTCTTATATCTCACACTGAAATGTAATTATCTCCGCGGTGCAGGGTGTAAATCAGGGTGTGTGTCAAGACGATTTCCCTCCGGGTTTTATTTTATTGCGTAATAATATTTGACACAGGGCTTAGAGGTGCTGTTACCTGCCTAATCGTGTGAAACAATTTCATGTGCAAACAGCTGGTAAGTGTGAAAACTACCATCAACCAGCTCCAGGAAATGCTCTGCTTCCCTTATCTGTTCTTGGAGAACACCCCCTGGCACTGGTGTTTCCCCATCAGGCTGGGAGGAGCTGCTCTGCCCTCACACAGGAGAATCCAGCTCCATCCTCCCTCCCTGGTGTGCAGAGGGAATCAGGGTCTCCATCTGTGTCAAACCCCTCAGGCCAGAAGGGATGAAGTTAATTTGGAATAATTAATTGGTTGGGTTTATTATCTCAGAGAGGAAAACCCTCTGTATCAGGGATGTTGCCCCAGCCTAATCGCTCACAAATAATCTGCGAGGGAAAGGTTGGGCTGTCACCCTGCTCAGGTTCAGAATTTTACATTCAGTTTCCCTCAACATCCATCATTGGGGGTTTGGCATTCCACTACATTTTGTCCTAAAAGGGGACATGAAGGTCCTGAGGGCTGCAGGGACAGGTGGGGCACAGGGGAGCACATGGAAAAGCTCTGTGAGTCCAGCTGGGCACCCAAAATGGAGCTCTCAGTCCTAATTTACAAACCTGCTCGGGCACGAGTTTTCCTGAATGGTAAAACCCTCCTTCACCTGGGAACACAGAGATGAACCCAACGCAGGTGTGACATCAACGTGGAGAAATTAAAGGAGCCAATTCATGCAGGAGGGGAGTGAAGATCCCCAAATCTGAGCCCCCCCCCCCTTTCATTCAGGAGCTTTGTGCTGCAGAAAAACCCAAGTGCACGGGGAGAAAAGCTCAAAGCGGAGAGGAGAGCTCAGAGCAGCCCTGCCCTGCTTCTCCTCAGCACAAATGGGAGCCTCCGACTCTGCCTCGGGGAGAGGGGACAAAGGAGAGGCAGAGATGGCAATCTGGGCACAATGGTGGTTATTTATAAGGCTTTTTTTTGTGCGTTGGAGATCATAGCCAAAAGGCATCTGCCTGAGGTCTGAATTAGTCAGAGCGGGGCTGGGAGGGGAGGTGGGCAGCTGCTTGAAATCACCAGCCTCCAAGTCACTATTTTTTTTCTCCTCGGGGTAGCTGGCATTGTCAATGATGGTTTAACCTACTTAGGATAATAATCCCTGTAATAAAGGCATTTTTAAAAAATCCCTTAGCCCGAATGGCTGCGTGGAGGGCTACGGGAGCTGCTGAGCAGGGAGGTTCTGTGTGGGGCCTGCCAGGGAACAGTGGTGAGCCAGCTACGTTCTGTCGGTTTTTAATGCACTCCCAGACCACCACCCCCTGCCAGGCAAGAAAATTCCTTTCCAGGAAGGGATCTGGCAGAGGCTGTCCCTTCCCCCCCAGAAAAGACCTCCTCCCTGTGGATTAAGGCATTTCACATCTGGAGCAATATTAGATCATCGAGGTTTCTGGTGCATCCTGAAAACCCCTAATCCTGGCCACCAGCTGGCCCAAAGCCCCTCTCCAGCTGCTGGGTCCCCTTTAGCACACCCAGTGCCAAAATGTGTGACCTGGTGGCACCAGCAGCAGCCTGTCCTGCTGGCCCAGGTGCCAGGGCAGGCGGGTGTGGTGCCAGGGCTGTTGGGGTCAGTTAATCTCAGGCTCAGCTGCCTGATCCCAAGGTGGGCAGAGCTCCTGTATAAACCATGCTGGTACTGGGAGCAGCCCTCTGGGACGGCTCCATGGCTTTGTGGCCAAGGTCTTCCAGCTGTCCCAATTTCACAGAGATCTTCAGAGGCCACGGATAGAGCCAGCCTTGTTCTTTAGCTGTGTTTTGTTGCTACTCCTCAACACAAAGCCCTTCTCTCTCTGCTCCCAAGACCTTTCCTCCTGCACAGCACGGCTGTCCATCAGCACCCTCAGCGCCATCACACCTCCTCGATCCATTTAATGAGGTGCAGAGCTCACTGCTTGCCTGGCTCCAGCTTTGATAAGGTCCTGGCTAAACCCTTCCCTGCTCACCCACTCAGAACGCTGAGGAAACCTGAGCTGCTGAAGCAGGGACACTTTGGGAGGGATGGACTGGAACCTGCTCTCTCCCAGAGCTTTTCCCCCAGGCTCAGGCTAACACAGGGACACAGGAGGGTGGTTTTGGTGTGTGTGTGTGTGTATTTACCAGATATCTTGGGAGTGAGTCACAGGGAACAGCACGAGTTGTGCCGGACGTGTTGGGCTCGGAGCAGCAGGGCTGGCAGGGAAATGTCTCGGGGCTGTGCCTGGCTGTGGGCTGGCAGCGAAGGTGGGGACTGGGGGCTGTGTTATCCCCTCCCTCTGCACCCTGTCATGTGCCTGGACCCGTCACAGACTCTGCCCTTCATCCCTGTGGGCTGGGTGAAGCTTTTCCACCCCAGTCCCTGGTGAGGGAGGCAGGGACAGCAGAGGGATGAGGTGCCCCGGGCCCAGGGGCTGTGCCTGCTCCCCTGCCCAGGCAGATCATTTCCATACTGAGTGCTGCTATTCATGAGGGTGCTCAGAGACTTTTATGGAGCTGCAAATCCCAGCTGCTCCAACCGGGAATGAGCCAGCTGTGAGCCAGGGAGAGATTTCCCCAGTGCTGAAGCAGAAATTTGCCGGGCTGCCATGGGAGTAATGCAGGCAGGGTGACAGCAGCTGCATGGATGAGTCCTGGGAGAGAAGGGAGAGGAGCCTGGAACGTCCTGGGGCTTGTCCTGGTTATTTATCCCTCCATCAGAAAGGAGGGCTGAGGAGGCTGGGAAATCCTCAGAGGGATAAATGATGATTTAGAGCTCACTGGAGGGACCCTGCAGCCCCTGGCACACAGGACCTGGGGGTGTGACACCCATGAGGGACAAGGGACAGAGAGCAGGAGCCTTCATCTCCACCACTGGAGCAACGAATCAATCGTTTTCTCCCTTTGGGGGCCACTGAGGAAGATGATGGGGGTGGGAAGCAGCAGCCCTGGCAGTGCTGGTGATGGTGTCACCCCTGTGAGCAGGGCACAGGAGGCAGGGCACGGCGTGTGTGACAAGCAGTGGCTTTGGGAGCGTTCTGGAGCCTGCTCAGGCTAATGCAGGGTTTTATTCTAAACCATCCATGAAACACAGCTCGAAAATTGCACTTGCTATTGCTACCTCAGCCACTGCAATCAAAGCTGAGGAAATGTGTGGCTCAGAGAGCTCTGAGAAGCAGCTTAAAAAAAAAGGGGGAAAAAAAAAAGAAAAAAGGCAAGGGAAAAGGGAAATGGAGGGAGAGCAGGGACTGCTGTGATTGCCCTGATGCCAGGGAGGGGGACAGAGGCTCCCCAGGTCTGGGGGGCTGCAGGGGTCAAAGGAAAAGAGAGGTACAATCAATAATAAAATGAGATGCAAGAGCAAATCTGCCTCTATTTGCACGGTGAGGGAACAGCTTTGGGGGTACTGTTAATTCCGTGTAGATCATATTAACACCTACAAAACACTTGGTGCTCCCTGTAAAAATGGCAGCATTTATTAAGTGCTGCAGTACAAGCAGCTGGGTCTCATCATTGTCCTTTTGCCTGGGATTTCAGAGGGGAAAGGAGCAGTGTTTGCTCTGAACATCATTGTCAAAAATGAACATTTGAACGTGATTTCACAAGGACACGACTGTGTCAAAAGAAGAGGTGGGATGTGGTGACCCTGGAAATGTCTGGAGCAGTAACAGGGTCCTCCCCTTGCTGTTACCACCTGAATTCCTGGGTTCACACCCCAGGCTGTGCTCTCAGCTTTGCCATGAGCTCATCCCCAGATCCGGGGCTGTGGGAAGGGCCAGGGAAAAGGAAGAGCCTGAGGGGACAAGCTGAGTGTCCCTGCAGGAGCAGGGAGAGCTGTCAGGCTCAGATCTGAAGGCAGCTTCTGCAGACAGCTGCAGGATGGATTACACCCAGCTCTGCCCTCAGTCTGGAGGCTGAGATAACAGACTGGTTGGATGTCACAGACCACGAGCCCTGCCTTTTCCATCTCTGCATCCCCACGTTCCTCTGCCTTGTACAACCCTCCCCGGCTGCCAGGCACATCTGAGGTATTAAAAAAGGGGATCCTAAGGAAATCTGGCAAAGACTTTGCTATCTCAGCCTCGCAGCAGAACGAGATATGGAGCTGAGGGAGCATCTATCAGAGCAGCCAGCACCCAAGGCATCCCGCAAGGAGCATCCCCACCCTCTCCTGAGACTGATCTGAGGGGAGGTACAACATCTGTGGCAAAGCAAGGATGTTGTGTCTTTCACTCACTTTCCACACCCCAGGATGGCCCAAGTGACAGCACAGAGCCACCAGGACTTGAGAAAAATGCATCTGAGCAGCTGTGGTGGTCATTTAGCCCAGCAGCTACAGGGTATGGGCGTGATGGATGCTGCTGATCATCCTCTGCAACACTGAATTGCCTTTTTAGATGAGAGTTATCAATTTTGCTGCCATAGCAACCCCAAAAGTCACCTAGAGGGCTGCCTGTCTGGGAGAGCAGGGATGGTTTCTGTGTGAGACCAGGGGCAATTCAGGATTCCTGGGGTTCTGGCCCCGGCTGAAGGGTGTGGGAGCCCAGGGACCAAGGGCAGGGCAGTGCAGGGACAGAAGAGAGGAACCAGCTCTGAAAATGGGTGCTGGTGTTTCCTGTCACAGGCCAGCAGCTGCCCCAACATCTTTCCCACTCATGGGTCCCTCTTATGTAGAGCTTAATGACACTGTGAGCCCCTGTCCCTTTGTCACAGTTGAATAAAATGTCTGAGAGGGTTCAGGAGTTGTAGAAGGGGACAGAAAAGCCTCTTCTCACTGATGCCATATGTGGTGTGATCCCATATCTCCATTTCCTTGGAAAATCAGGCAAGAACTGGCACACTCCAACCATTTCAGTGCTTTTCTGTGAATGTTTTCAAACCCAGAAGTTTAGCAAAACTACCCTTTTCAATGCAAATAGCTACAATTTAGCTAAATAGTGATTTTCCAACCAAAGATTTCGCAGAAGATTTCCCAGACAGCTGTACAGAACAGCTCAGAGAAACCAGGGTTTCTTTCCTTCATTCTGCCATTCATACATTGCACATTTTAAACATGTTCCTGTCTGTCTGTGAGCTGATGTCAGCTTCTCATTCCTCCCAAGCGTTTGAAGTGTATTAATTTTATTGAAAGACCTTGTCAAAGCTGCCTCTGTGCCCCCATCTAGGATGCTGGCTCTGCAAAGCCATTTTATTTTCAATCTGACCCACTGAGCACTGATTGCAAACAACGATTTCTTCTGCTTTCTGTGCATCCTGTGTGTGCCTCCCTCCTTTTTGTTTGGAGTTTATGGTCACTGGCTCTGGGTTCTGTCATTATTTGTCTTTGTTCTGTGTTTTAACCTTTGTTAGAGACTCATCCATTGTGCAATCCCTGTTCAGTGACCTATAATATCCTAATTTAGTTGGCATTTTGATCTGGGTGAACAATCCACTGTACACAAGGCTTCTTTCCTTTTCTGTTTCCCTTTCCTTTCAAAAGGTCTTCTGTGCATTTCTTCGCCCTCTTCACACCCCTCTCTGTGTTTCCTTGGGTTGTCTTTCACCCTTTCTCTCTTTTTTTGTTCCAGATCAGCCTCAGCTCTCACCCCTGCTCCTCTCCCAGCCCCTGCTCCGTGCTGTGGCACCAGCAGGTCCTGCAATCCAGTTCATCCTCCCAGGATCAGCCAGAAAAGGACACTGCTCCTCTGCTGAGGCTGAAAATTTTGTCAGCTGCTGGTGGATGAAATAATGACCCTAAAAACCTCTGGGGAGTACAGCCCACCCACGTCTGAGGAGCAGCAGGGAGTGCCTGTGGTGTTCACCATCACAAGAGGGAGTTTGGGGAGGTTTTAACAAAAATGCTTGGTTTTGTTACAGCAGATTGAGACAAAGGAGAGGGAGCCACAGGGTTCTGGAGAGCTCCTGGCACTGCAGCCCTTCCCTGGATTGCCAGGGACAGCAGCACTGGGAGGAACCTGCCAGGATCCTGTCCCAGCTGTGTCACAGGGGGCCCCTAGGGACAAGGAGCTGGAGCCCTCTGCTCCTCTCCTGCCTCTCCTGGGATCCCCCTGGCTGAGATCCCCTGGGCTGGCCCCCAGCCTCCTCAGGGCAGGGCTGGTGTGGAGCCTGAGTGCCCAGAGCAGAATTTCTCCCACTTCCCCTCCTCCTGTCCCCAGTGCCCTGAGCTCCTCTCTGATGGATTCCTGTGCCAGGAGACCCCAGCTGGGAGCTGCTCCCAGGGGAAGGTGCTCACATTTCCCTGGCTCTGGGGAGATGAACATTGCAGGGCCTGGGAGCCAGCAGTGAGCCAGGGGGGCTGTCCCTGCTAATTCCCCCCTAACACAACACCCAGCTCCTCATCACCAGTGCAGACAGGCACAAGGTGCTGCTCTTGGTGGAGACACCTCGAGGTTGCAATCCAGTTCATCCTCCCAGGATCAGCCTGAAGAGGAAACTGCTCCTCTGCTGAGGCTGAAAAGATGGAGATGGGTGGAGAATCAGTGCCTGGTTCTCTCAGTCTTGCCAAGGAAGAGGAACCAGCATTGTTCATCTTCTCAGTGTGGCTGAGATAATCACTTTGGGAAAGAGGTAAAATGGCTGAATAATTAAAACATGGGTGGAGTGCTCTAATTATGATAGTGAGCTGTTTGTCCCATTAGGGTCATGTTTAGGGATCCTAAAGGAACAGCATCCCTGTGCCTGGCAGGTGTCAGGTGGTTGGGAGCCCCAGTGTCAGCTCAGCTCTCTCCTTCCTCCCCTCCTTGCATCCTGCTGAAATAACAACCCTGGGCAGCCACGCTCAGCTCTGCTGCAAGCCTGGGAATGCTCCAGTGCACACACCCAGGAGAAGGAAAACACCCTTCTGGCAGCTCCTAAATCTCTGCTGTCCCATCTCTGCATGGTGGCATCCTGATGGGGATGTGAAAGAGGGAGATAACACCGAAGGGGAGGAAAACAAGGCCTTTGGAAGGAAAGGCAGAGCGTGGCAGGGCTATCAGATCTGTCAGCACGACAAGTGGCAAGGGGAGGGAAGGGAAATGCTATTGTACACCCCATCCTGGGGCTGGCTGGGGGAAGGAGAGGGAAAACAGAGGGAAAAGAAGGCGGTGTGTTCGACAGGGAGCCAGCACGTTTGTTATCAAAATGGAAATGCGGCCCTTTGTTGATGGAGGTGTATCTGCTTCGCATTGTCTCCCGTGCCAGCCCTGTGAAAGGCTCCTTTGATGGCTCCGTGTTTGTGCAGGGGCTATGAAATTGCTTGGGAAGACAAAGGGAGTTGGTGCTGCGGGTAATGAAAAGGAGCCGAGGGCTCCGCTCCGCAATTTCCCCCGGAGCAGCTGTCAAAGGCTCGCTGAGAAAATTGGAAAGCTGAGGCAGGATGGGGGCCAGTGATGAGCAGAGAGAGTGAGAGGCTGCTCTTTTGCAGGGCTAATGTGGCCATCTGCTCTGCTCTGCTCTGCTCTGCTCCAGCCCAAGTGCTCCAAGCCCTGTGGCCGCTCATTGCCCGCTCCCATCAGCAGTGAGGACAGGGCCAGGAGCTGTCTGCCACCCCCTCAGACACTGCCAGGAGCTGGGATGGCTGGGCAAAGGATGGGAATCCTATCTGGGAGAGCCTGAGGGCTGCACATCTCACTCCTTTCCTCGCCCTGCTGATCACCAGTGAGGGCACCGGGGCTGGAGTTGCATGTAAAGCAGCAGCAAGCTGAGAGAGAGCAGGTTTGGATGAGACACTGGGGGAAAATTCTTTATTGTGAGGGTGGCCAGGCATTGCCCCATCCCTGGAGGTGTCCAAGGCCAGGTTGGATGGGGTTTGGAGCAAGCTGGTCGAGTGGAAGCTGTCCCAGGGGGTGGAAGGAGATGGGCTTTAAGGTCCCTTCAAATCCAATCCAATCCAACCCAACCCAATCCAATCCCAATCTATGCCACAATTCTACAATTCTGTGATGAACACTGCAGGGATAACACATGCAGGGAGCACATCAGGCATTGTGGAAAAGCACCCAGCAAAGCTGAAAAAATGTTAGTACCCAAAGCACAGCCCAGCTCAGCTGGACACTCCAGCAGGCAGCAGCACCGCATGGCCCAGCCCTGTGGCTCCTCACAGACTCACCTGGAATGTGCTTTTCACCTGGATTTCTCCCTGATTTCCTGCTCCTCACCCTCAGTTCCTTGCACACCTCTCCGAGGGGTCCCACAGTGACCCCCCCTACCCCACACCCTGCTCCACCCACACAGAGTGTGTGTCACAGACATCTTGTATGAAAAATCCTTTCCTTAGGATTGTTCCTCCTGAGAAGCTGAGAGGCCTCAGGAACAAAATGCAAACAATGGTTATCTGCTGCTGTGGAATGCAACAGGTGCAGCTGGGATTGGGCTCGTGTGGTTGTTTCTAATTAATGGCCAATCACAGTCCGGCTGGCTCGGACAGAGAGCCGAGTCACAAACCTTTGTTATCATTCTTTCCTATTCTATTCTTAGCCAGCCTTCTGATGAAACCTTTTATTCTATTCTTTTAGTATAGTTTTAATATAATATATGTCATAAACTAATAAATCAGCCTTCTGAAACATGGACTCAGATCCTCATCTCTTCCCTCATCCTCAGACCCCTGTGAACACCATCACAAACGTGGAGCCGGGTGTGTGTGTGTGGAAACCCTCTCTGATCACACACACACACACACAAATTCTCATTAACTAATGGTGTCCCTAATAGGAATGGGTGTCTTTCTTCACCCCTGCTGCTGGGCTGCAGAGTTTAATGGCTCAGTCATGCTCAGCCAGCCTCGCTCCTTTATCTGCTCAATAAAGAAATGGTTTATGGCACATCCACGCCTCGGCCCGAGCTGGCAATTTCACACAGGCCTTATCAGCACTCACACACGCTGTAAGGCTGCTGGAAATGAGACGTGGGATTCGCATGTCTAACAACCGGGGTTAAACGCTTTTTTTCCCTTTTTTTCCCTGCTTTTCCCCTTTGCTGCTCCCTCTTCTCCCCTCCCTCCCTTGTCTCACCGGTTACAGCTCTGACAATGGCTTTAAAAGGATAGTCTTGCCTGGCTTCTGGTAAAAGATGTTAATTTATTGTAGTCGCTTCTTTATTTGATTATTGGTTTATTAAAACTGCCAGGGGTGAGAGCGTTTGTGCTCGAACAAATCCTTTAATCTGTTACCAGCTCTGTAGGCAAGACAAACACGAGAGTGGCTGTGGCTTTTTGGGGGGATCCTTCCCCCTTTCCATCAGGAGATGGGAGCACAGGGATGCAGCCAAGCCAGCTCGGAGGAGCTGCCAGCCAGGAAGGGCTGGCCCCAAGAGCAGCAGCTGTAGCTGTCACACTCTCCCCAGCCTTGGACACACTCAATTTCCATTTGTTCAGCTCACCTGCATCCTGAAGAGCTCTTTGGCAGCGTGTGGTGACTCCCTGAACTCTCTGTTTCAGCCTGCCTGGCAGGGACCCTCTGCTTTCTGCACCCCAAAGGGCTCCTGCACCTCATTTTTTCACCCCCTGCTCCTGTTCCATGTCTCCCCTAGAAAAGGGAACCCTGCTCTCCCCTGCCCATTCCTTCAGCCCCCAAACCCAAGTATCCACAGCTGCTTTTACCCCTTTTGCCCAGCATTCAGCTGGATGTCACCACCAGTGCCTGTGGTGCCTGCTGGGGCCTGAGGTGACTCCTGCAGGTGAAGGTGGGGCTGGTTTTCCTCAGCCAGGAATCCCAGCAGCATTCAGAGCCAACCCTACACTGTCTGCACCTAGGGATGGAGTTATTGCAGCAAATCCAGCCCTGCCTGGTGCATCCCAGCCCTCAGGACCCATCCATCCTTTACTCTTCCCTTCAAGCATCCCCTTCATCCTCCTCAGCTGCACATCCTGATTTTCCTTCTGCTCTGCCCTCCAGCTCAGGGATGTTTTCCCTGGGCAGAGATGTTTTTCCAGGGGCAGCAGCTTGTTCCAGGCTGCAGTTCCTGCCACATAAAAGTCAGCAGCAGCAGAGCAGAGCGATGAATGAATGGCAGTGGTTAAGGTTTTATACAGAGCCTTCCAGTCCAAGTGTTGCAGGGCACTTAGAGGGCTGCATCAAAACACAGCCCCAGGATCCCTCCAGAGACAGGAAAAGAGTCCCCAGGACAACCTGAGCTGGGTTAGTGGCATGTGGGGTTTGTCCAGGACCTGGGAGGGCAAGCAGAGGGGAAGGGTGACTCCCTTCCTTCTGAGCTGGAACAGGGCACTTCAAACAGCTTTAAAATCCTCAATTGCAGGTCTAAAATTGACATAAATTCAGTGCTTTCGGGTTTTTTTGGTTTTTTTTTTTATTATTATTATTTTATTTTAAGGCATTGCTGTTGTAATTCCTGGATGCTTTGGGGAAGGCATGGGGCAGATTTAATTTAGCTGAGGGGAGAAGCAACCCCTAAATTGCTGGACCTGCAACTTGAAACTCCAAGGACAGGGGAGAGGAGAAAGCCTCCCAAGGTGTGCTGAACCCCCTCCTCTTCTCTCCCTGCTGCTTTTCAGCAGAAAGTCACCTTCAGCACTGATGGCAGGGGCAGGACAAGGTGCCTGTGGCTGGAATTAAATCAGGTTTTATCCATCCTGGGGAATCTGCACATTGCCAAGGCTCCCACATCAGTGATGCTTCCGAAATGTCTTCATCACAACCGTCTCAGCTGACCTGTAATTAAATTTTCTTCCTTTCTGTCTTAGACCTGTGCAGTTGCATCCCTCTGCCTTTCACCGGAGCAGAATCACAGACATCCAACACCTCCTGCCAGCCTCTGAGGGAGGGGATCCAATGACTCTCCTGGATAACTTGTTCCTCACTCCTCTCATTAAAAACCTTTCCCTTCGACTTCACCTGGATTGTCTTGCTGCATTTTTCCTCTCCCATTCATTAGAAATAAATAAGTGATGAACTAAGCAGATTTCCTGCCTCCCTTGCTCCAAGAGAGCTTTTGACATGGTCTGTAGGAAATGATCCTCAACCAAAACTTAATTTTTTGTTCCCATACAGGAGACACTTGAGATTAAGGCCTAAGACCCAGGAAAAAAATGTAAATAAGGGGTTTTAATGCAAGATGTTGATTATAAACCTGGATCTGTCCTCCCACAATGAAATGGTGCCTGAGGGCATTAAGCTCCTGCTCACATGTCAGTGTTAGGGCAGAGAGGGCTGAATAATTCATCAATAAACCTCAAATTTGGCTTTCCTGCCTGTCTGGGAGCTCTGTCTCTCCCAGAATCTGTTCATTAGGTGAGGTAACTCATAAAAATGGCAGAGGGACCCCGGGTGGGAAGCCCTGCTCCGAGTGGAAGTTTAGAATTTGCTTTGCTTTGCATCAGGAATTAGCTGGGACAATTCCAGCAGGGAAACGAGAGCTGCTTGGTGTTGGTTATGCTGCTCACATGGCTCTGGCTGTCTCCTGAGCAGCTGAACTCAACCCCTGGAATGAGTTTCCTGGGTGAATATCACACTGGGTTTCCATAAATGTGCTAAAACATTGCTTAAAATTCGCCTCTCTCAGTCAGGCTGATCTATCTCTGTGTCCATCTGTATCATTTTATTTCCACAGCACCCATCACTACTCACTCCTCCTCAATCTAATCTTCCTCATCTAATTATTAATTCCTCCACTGGAGTGCTTGCTGCAAGCTCCCATCAAAAGCTTGAGGATGCAATTGGAGTAAATCAGTTGAAAAATGAAAAAGGAAAAAAAAAAAAACCATATATAGTCTGAATTTCCCTACATTTAATCTCAGTTTTCCAAGCCCTTTTAAACTTTTGAACAACATTCACACATCCAGGAAGGGGAATGAAGATAAACGGACATTTAAGTTCACTCAGACAAAATTCCACTAGAAATGGCAAAATCTGATGGAAAGGGGAAGAATTTGGTGATTATTTTTATAGAGGAGAGCTTGTGAGCCCCCAGACAAATGTCAGGGCACTAAGCCTGGAAGCAACCAGGGAAAAGAGCGGAACAGCTCAACTCAAGTGGCAGGAGGTGTGATAATACCTGGGGACAAGGCACTGGAAAAAGAGATAAATCATCTTTAGAAGGATGCAGGGAACCTGGGCTGGGAAAGGATTCCTGGGATCATTCAGGGGATGACAAAATTAGAAGACAAGGTGTTTTTGTCAAGGGGAGACTGAAAGGACATCAGATGCCAAAGGAGGAGAGGGAAAAGGAGGAGGAAAAGGAGAGGAAAAAGGAGAGGAAAAAGGAGGAAGAAAAAGGAGGAAGAAAAAGAAGAAGGAAAAAGGAGGAAGAAAAAGGAGGAAGAAAAAGGAGGAGGAAAAAGGAGGAAGAAAAAGGAGGAGGAAAAAGGAGAGGAAAAAGGAGGAGGAAAAAGGAGAGGGAAAAGGAGGAGGAAAAAGGAGAGGAAAAAGGAGAGGAAAAAAGAGGAAGAAAAGGAGGAGGAAGAAAAGGAGGAGGAAAAAGGAGGAGGAAAAAGGAGGAGGAAAAAGGAATTTCAGCCCTCCAGCTAAACAGGACCAAGGAAGGGGCAGCAGCCAGGAATTGTCTCCTTTTCCCCACCAGCCAGAAGTGGGAGATTCCAATGTCATTCTCCATGGATTTTGAGCCTTGCCCAGCAGGAAGGGAGGGAAGAGCAAAGCCCATCTCAGTCAGAGACTTTGCAGGAATGAATCACTCTCCCCTCACCCTGGAGCGCCACCGTCTCCTCCAGGTGACAGCTCACGTGGGAGGATAAATATAAATAAAGAGAGGGAAGCTGCAGCATTTTGATGACTCATGTAATATTCATTTTGAATTAGTTTGTACATGATTCTATTTAAAAAAAGGCAGACATTCCATAAGATTTTTTTTTTTGGTTTGTTTTTTTTGGGGTTTTTTTGCAAGCTCCAATTTGCTGCTGGCAAGGAGCAGCGCTCAGGTCTTTTATGGGTATTAGTTCCATAGTGTATAGCAGGAGGCAGAGGAAGTTTAATTATGATTCACTGAGCCACGTTGTGGGTATGTTTTAAAGCCACTTAATTAGTGTAGAAATATACAGCTGTAATTATCCTGAAATATGGCCTAATTAACCTATCGAAAACCCATGCACGTGGCTCAGGAAACTTGGAAGCATTAATAGTCTATTAATACACCGGGGCTGACAGCCCATCATGCTCACATTTGGGAACAGGAACCTCCTCCCGTGACCTCCCATTGAGCAGAGATTCCTGTGGCAGGTAAATCCTGCCCTTTCCCCGTGCTTGGAGCAGCTCCTGCCGCAATCTTTGTGTATAAATTGGAACAAAGCTGCTGTGGTCCTAAAGCTGCTGATCACCCAAACCTTTGCTCCGTCCTCTTCCTCAGTGCTGAAGTTCGTCTCCCAGTCCCTCCAGCCCTCAGCAGACATTCCTGCAGGCTCAGGGTGTCCCCCCAGCCCTGCTCTGTCACTGTCCCCTCTCTGGATGCATTAAAGCTGCATTGGGCCATTCCCTGCTGCGTGCATTCCCAGCCCTGGAGCAGAGAGGAGATAATCAGGGAGATAGATAAAGCACAGCCCAAGCAAAAAGGTGATGGCCAAAGGTCTTGTGTTCAGTGCTGGGTGTTAAAGCTGATAAAAGCTGGGAAAACCAATTGTCACTTCAAAGGCCAGGTAATATCCAAGGCCAGGGAGTGCCCAAGGCCAGGCTGGACAGGGCTTGGAGCAGCCTGGAACAGTGGGAGGTGTCCCTGCCATGGCAGGGGTGGCACTGGGTGGGATTTAAAGTTCCTTCCCACCTGTGATTCTATCACAGGCCTTCCCAAACCATCCTGGAGACCCAAGGAATTTGCCCTTGGAATGCTGCTTAGAGGAACTTCCACAAAACAAAACAGCAAATGAGTGCCCTGCCCCTTATTCCATCATTTTACAGATGAGGAAACCAAGGCACAAGCTTGGAAATTTAATTCCCTGACTCTGCCTTCCTCAGGCCCAACAATCAGGCCACGCTTCTTCTTCACTGGGAAAACTGATTTTAACAGAGCTTCATCTTCCAGGAAGGAGCATTTATTTCTTCCACTTGAGCTGAAAAGACAATCCCAGGATTGGCAGGGAGGGGTGGTGAGCGGGAGAGGGAAAGGCAGGGAGGAAGCAGCTGGCACCAGGTTCTTCAGGCAGAACACACCACCAAATATTCCAGCAGTGTCTTCATCCTCTTGGTGATCAAAGCAACCCAGATTGAATCCGGCTCGTAATCATCCACAGGGTAGTTTGCTTAAAATTCCCCTAATTATGGAAGTGCAGCAAATTACTGCTCCACGATGAACTGAATAGGAAATCGAAGGCTCCCACACCCCAACTGCTGCCACGGTGGCTCAAAGACAAGGCAGGAGGGAGGTTCAGAGGGAAGAGAGACAAAGAAATGCAGGTGGGAATGAGCAGGGAGAGGAGGGGAGGACCAAGGGAAGGAGGGAATTGTCCTTCTCCTACATCTCTCTGGGATGCCACCAGTTTTGGAGAGCTGAGAGGTGAAGAGAGCACTGAGATGCAGCCTTGCTGAGCTGGCCCTGCCACTTCCCCAGCAATTGTGACACTTGACAGTGTGCCACAGGCAGTGTTTTGACCAGAGCTTCTGGCAGAAACCCAGAGAGCTCATCTGAGCACCATCCTGCCCAAAATGCAGGAGTGGGGCATCTCTCTGGACAAATAATCTGTATTATTTTCTCTCAGAGTGCTCTTGCAGTGGCAGTGCCTCATGAGAGGTGACAGCAGGTTCCACAGAGGGCTCAGCTGAGTCACTTAGGGACAAGGGGCTGGAAGAGGCTGTTCTGTGTTAACAAGAGGTGTTCTCTTCTAAATTTACCTCCATTTTAGGGCAGCTCTGAGAGCAAGTCCTCTCCTTGTCCTCTTCAGACAAGGCGTGCCCAGGATCCTGATGGAGTTGTCTTGCTCTGGATGCTCTGTTCTGAGTGTGAGGGGGAATTCTGCTGCCTCCATCTCCCTCAGGAGCACACACAGGCTGGGATTAAGCAGAGCACTTTGCTTACTTAATATCAGTGTCACTCCCAGAGCCCTGGAATGAATGAGCTCAGCAGGGCAGAGCAGAGCCTGAGCCTCCCTCAGTCACAGGCGGCTGCTTGGGCTCCATCCTCCTCCTCCTCCTCCTCCTGCCAGCACAACACATCAAAAGCTGCCTGCAGGAGCCAAATCATCCTCCTGGGAATGCCACCCCCATCAGAAACCAGTGCTGGGGAGGGAAAACACCACAGACAAGTGTAATTCATCCCACCCGGGTGTTTGTACTCGAGTAAACCCTCCGGTTCTTTGGAGATAAACAACAACAGGAAATAAACACCCAGCCAAAAATGGGGATTTTTGCCAGCAGCTTTGGTGGGGCTCTTTTCAGCAATCCCCAGCCACGGGGAGTACCTGTGTTGATAGGAGTTCAGGTGGGAAAGGACTTCAGGGCTGCTCTACCCAATCTTCTGCTCAAAGCTTTGTAGGGTCAGAGGAGGTCGCCCAGGAGGAGGAGTTTAGGTTGGATATCCAGAATAAATTCTCCCCTGAGAGGGTGGGGAGGCCCTGGCACCCTTTTCTATGCCATCTCATTGTAAATCCAGGTGAACACAGGGGGTTAAATATTTTCATCACATGCAGTGGCACAGGACTATCCTTCTTTTTCCTTAATCCGGGTGCTTTTCTCCCCCCAGAGTTGTTTATTTCATAGTCAACTTCCAATATAATTTGTACCTTGTTTTGCATCACTGTAAATCATTTCATTAATGAAAAAAAAAAAAGACCAAGTCATTATAAAGCAAATATACAAAATACGCAGTGCTAATCTCTCCCTTATATTGCAAGGATTAAATAAACAGAAATATCAGCAGAAAGTATTCCAGACACGTTGGACTGCCATAAAATCTACTAGGTGAACTGTTCATTTACATATTCCCCAAATACAATGGGATGACACTTTTGAAATTAAAAACTGATGATACAAATGGCATTTAAAGTTCATTTAATATTATTTGTTAAAATTTCACTGACAAATCTGTCATATGTGAGGCAGATCCTATTACTAGAAGGAGAAAAAAAAAGCAATTGAAATCCAAACCCACCCCAACAGTGAAGGGACTATTAAGACAGTAGATGAGAATTTGCATTATCAAATAATCCTAACAGGAGAATTTATAAATGGAAATGTAAACTGTGCAGGGTTTTAAATGTTAATTCATCCCCATAACTAGTTTCATAAACAGCTTGACTGTGTTTCTCCTGGAGACAAGGCAGAGATGTTTCCCTGGGGGACTGGGAGAGCCCAGGCAGCAGCAGCAGCCGCTGGGTTTGACAGCAGCAGACCTGGAGGCACCTGGGATTCAGAGGCAGTGCAGGTGGATGAACCCTGGCTCCAGGCCCCAGCCCTGCTTTGGGCATTTCTGTGCCCCTTTCCCACCCATTCCTGAGTGTCCCACACACCTGCACAGCTCCACCCCTGCATCCTAAACCCCTGAACTCCTACAGAGCACTGACCCCATCCCTTGGCTGAAACTTGGAAAATTATCCCACTGCCCAAAAAGATCCAGAGCAAAACTCTTTTATCAACTCTGGTTGAATGACAGGTGGCTCACGCACTGCTCAAAAGCAGGTAGATATTGGGATTTCTTTTGTTTGTTTATTTATTTTCCCCTCACATAAATATGGAAGGGAAGCACTGCAGGTGAAACGGTGCATGGAGATTAATCTGGTTCATAGCCCTCATAAATATTAACAGGCTGGTAAATGTGTAACCTTATTACTTTGTCCCTCTGCTCTCATCTCTTCCAACCTATTTTCACCAGAAAAGGTTAAGTAAGTTGGTAAATGAGACCATGGAAAAAGGGAAGGTGTTCATGCAGAGCCAGTACACACAGAAGAGGGATCAAAGTTTTTCCTTTCCTTTCCTTTCCTTTCCTTTCCTTTCCTTTCCTTTCCTTTCCTTTCCTTTCCTTTCCTTTCCTTTCCTTTCCTTTCCTTTCCTTTCCTTTCCTTTCCTTTCCTTTCCTTTCCTTTCCTTTCCTTTCCTTTCCTTTCCTTTCCTTTCCTTTCCTTTCCTTTCCTTTCCTTCCCTTCCCTTCCCTTCCCTTCCCTTCCCTTCCCTTCCCTTCCCTTCCCTTCCCTTCCCTTCCCTTCCCTTCCCTTCCCTTCCCTTCCCTTCCCTTCCCTTCCCTCCCTTTTCAAACAGAATTTTTCTGTTCTCTCCCCTTCCAGCAATTCCACCACAGGAACAGCTGAGTGAGGAATGAACAGACACTTTCCACTATAATAAAATGTGTTATGGGGGAAAAGAGTGGAGGAAAAGCTTCACCCACAGATGAAAGCATCAGCTCTTGTCCCTGAGGAATTTTCCTGGAGGATGGAGATCCCTGAGCGAGGTGGGAGCTTGGTGCCACTGGAAGGACCTGAGTGAAAAGGGCATGAAATGCACAAAGGGGGTTTCTAACACCAGGGTTTATCTGGGGCTCTGAGCACTCACAAAATTACTGAGATGACTCTTAGAAAAGCAAATGGATGGAGCCAACAGGTCACAGAAACCCTCAGAGTTTGGCTGCAGCTGTAAAAGTGTTGATGGGCTCTGGAGGGGATTTGGGGCTGGGGGAGGTGGGGACAGGGAAAGGTCGGTGCTGCTCCCCGAGGAGGAAAGGAGGGGACAGCAGGGACCTTCTCCTTGCTGACAGGAGGCTCTGCAGCCTGCAGGGGCTGGGGGTGAGCAGTGGGGCTCAGCATCACACCACGGGCTGCTTCCCACCACGGGCTGCTTCCCCTGCCTCTCCACGCTCCCTGCTCAAAAAAAGCTGCTGGGGCTGGAGAAACTTGCAGGGTTTCCTTTCACACCCATCTCCTGGGTCATGGGGGATGCTCTCCCATGAGCAGGAGGGGGGATCCTCAGCACCCCAGGGACAGCAGGGGAGTTTGGGATGCTCACGGGCAGGATGGGACTGCAGAAAGGTCTGGAGCTGCAGCTCGGGTTGTGTCTCCTCTTCCTGTGGGGCTGGGCCAAACCTTGGGCTGGAGTCCTCCAGCCAAAAGCAAGTGAGAGGCAGAGAGACACAAGCACAATTTAGGAAAGGACTGTTTCTCCAGTAATTAACATTTGTGTCCTGCTGGTTTTATTTCCTGTGTCCATGTTTTTCCATCCAGCAGCACAAATGATGTGGGCTTCAAAGCAATCATGCCATTTTCTGTTAGCTGATCTTTTAATGCCTAGGATTTATGAAAGATGGCACCCTATATTTTTGTGTTTACATGGATCATTGCTGAATTGGAACTCATCCTGTTTTCATGAAAGGATTCCTCCCTTTTTGGCAGAGCAAAGGAGTTTGTTTTCAAATCTAGCCTATGTGAAAGATCATGTGGCCACGAAGGAAATCTTGAATCTGTTCCAAGTGGTGAGTCTCATGAAGGCAGATCTGTACCAAAACCTCTAACACTTGCAGTTTCAGATATTTTCAGCAGGGAAAACCCTCAGCTTGGCGAAATCTCACAGAGGAGACATATTTCACTGACATGAGCTTTCCTGAAAGACAAAATTGTGAATTATATACAAAGGAAGGAAGGGGGGGGAAAAAAAAGCAGCTGAGACTTTATGCAACATTGCCATTGATCAGCTGCCCTGAAAAGCAGCAACTGCTGGGGAGAGCAGAGAGCCAAAAATCTGCAGGGATGCATCAGGTGAGGATGCAGATGGGGACTGGGAGAGGAACCCAAAATCAGGAGAGCAGAGGAAAATGGTGCTGGATTTGCACTGTGGCTCTGGGTTTTAGCAGCAGCAATCAGATGTTGGGTAGAAGATCTGCACTCCCCTTCCTTGGTGGAGATGGATTTCTGTTGGTTTTCTTGGTTTTTGTAGAGATGGGGTAACTTAGAGGTGTTTGAAAAGATTTTATTCTATTATTAATCTTGATACATAGTGAGAGACAAGAAATGTCAAACTCAACACCGTTCTATCCGACACTAACCTATTTCTTAGTTATAACACTTTATAAATCTTTGAGCTCAGTAACTTGTAATAATACAATAACAATAACCATGCTACTATTACTACTTAACAATAGTACTATTATTTCTAACACTAATCACTTATATTTTTTCTCTACATAGTCTTGCTATAACGCATCTTTCACCATTCTAATTTTCTAAAATATTTTATCCTTTTATAAAACTGTATTTTAAAACTTATTTCTAGTTCAATCTCTCTCTCACCAATATCATCTCTAGTCTATAACTTTCTGAAGTCAGCACACCTTATCTCAGTATTTACATATAAATATACAAAACTATATAAGCTTTCTATCAGATTTTGAGAACTCTTTACAAACCCATTTCTCACAAATCCAGCAGAGCCCCGTTTTCCCTGCCCTGTGACACAGCCTGGACTGAGTCCCCTTAATCACTCTCAGGCAATTCATTCCTGGGGGCCTCTCCTGCAAAAATCCGGCTAAGATCCAGAGGCAAAGAAATTCCTGCATGGAATTTCCCAGTCCATGCGAAGGTGAATAAGAAAAGGAAACAAGCAGGGAGCCTGGAGGATTTGGTGGTGCTGATGGGTGTCTGAGGGCTGTTTAAATAGCCCCATTCAGCTGTGGAGGTGTTGGCTGTGTCTGATTCCGAGGAAGATGATGCTGCTGTGCCTCAGTGAGGTGTTTTATGAGCTCTGCTGGAAGATCAGCTCATGCCAGTGTGGAGCGACACTGATTTGGGAGCACCCTGTTCTCGATGGAAAACTCTGTGCTTGTTCCACGTAGGAGGAAATATTGCTCCAGCAGCCTGCAAAACAACACGTTCCTCACCTCCTGGCTTTTGATACCCATCAGAAAAAGTTCACTGGCAGAGAAACAATCACCAGCAGCCCCTGGAAGGGTTCAGAAACTGCTTCAGGCAGGGTCTTAGGGGTTGGGAGTGCAGCAGAGCCACCCTGCCTCTGCGAACTTGTAAGCACCCGAATTTCTGGCAAGAACAGCAACAAAAAGAATAACAAAAGGGGCTGGGCAGGGGCTGCGAGGTGCAGAGACCTTGCAGCAGCTCCCGCTTGGCATCCTGGCTCCACAAGCACGGATTCCCATCCAGGAGGAGCCATTGATTCCCGTGACTAATGGGGGCTTTAAGGAGGAGAGCGTGCCAGATCAATATGCAATCCTCAGTACATGAATCACTCCAGCTTTCCCAATTTATTCCCCTCCAAATCCAATGGACGAACAAAAGATAAATACACAGCCGGGCTGGGGGGGCTGAGGAAGGCAGGTGGGGAGGCAGAATCTCATAAGGGATAATTAACTGGCTTTTATCATGCTAACAAAGCATTAAGCCAGTAAATCTATGGAAATGGGAATACTCCAGAGGGTCGTTACTGGCATAAAGCAGAAGCTCTGGAAAACTACTTGTCTTCTCCAAGTGGCTTGGGTTGAGGAGAGGAAGGCCCTGACACTGCCCCTGTATCCAGCCAGGACAGCATCCCACATTCCCATGCTGGAGATTCCCCTTCCCACTGCCCTCTCAGAGCTCTTCCAGGCTGGGGGAAAGCTAGAGGTGCAGAAAAAATGGGTAATTTAATTCAAAAGAGGAGAAAACTTATATTCTCTGGGGATGAGACAAGAGAAAATGATCATTTCTTCCCTCTGGGGCGAACAATGCCCAGCACCAGAGCTGCTGTCCAGCTTGGCAGAGGGAGAGACTCCCCTGAGGGGTTCTGGGTGCAGAGATCCCCCACACCCAGGTCCTGCAGACATCCCTCAGCATCCTCACATTGCACCAAACAGAGAGAGGAAAAAGAGTGGGGCAGAAAACAATTTTTTCTGACTGACAGGAATCTATCTCAAATTGAAGCAAAATGTCGATGTGTTGCCAATTTTCCCCAGATGACCAGTAAAAATGCAGTTTAGATTGGGTTATTCCTTTCCTCCAATAACTTTAGATTGTTCCATTTTGATTTGAAGCTTTAGGGTATTTTATAGCATTCAAGTTTAAACTTCAAGTGAAAGGGTAAATTTCGACTCAGACTTTCCCAGACTTTGTGTCCTGATTGCATGAGACTGGGGTGCCTTGATTATTTCAAACCCTGTTTCTCCAACTCAGAAAATTCCTCGTGAACGCTTCCAAATCTTAAATAGTTCTGCTACAACAAATGAGCACTTTTCAGTGAAGGACAAAAATGCATCTTGGGGGAAAAAATTGCCACTGTGTCTGCCTGTCAGAGGCAATCTCATGCTCACCATTCTCCTTCCAGTTCCCTCCTGCTTCTTAATCTCCCCTCATTCCCAAATGAAACACGAGAGAGATTTGGGACAGATTTAGGGCAGATTCCCACCCTCTGCCATGGAAACAACCCTTCCCTGTGTCCCAGCTGAAGGCGGTGTATTTTGGCATGGGAAGGCCATTAAAACCTTGTTGTTTTAAAGGTTGAAATTTACATTTTAAATCCTGAATGTACAGGCATAACCTCAGGTGTGACTTCAGCCTCCCCAGTGAGCGCTGCACTTGTGTTTCCAATGTTTTTCCCCATCTCACATCCCATCCTGAAGGATTTCCTCCTTTCTCCACAGCCTCAGCGTGCCACTTCCCTCTCAGCGTAATTCCAGCTGGGAATTCCTGTGCTGCTGGGGCAGGAAGGAGGCAGGAAGATGCAAGGGAGGCTGTGTGACATCTCAGAGCCAGCTGTGACAGGTCAGGGTGGCTGTGATCTGGGAAAAGCATCCCAAGCACTTGAATGGGGTGGGATCATCCCTGACAGCAGCCTGGGGACCAAATCAGGTGGAATTCCCATATTAAAATGCCAAGTATTGGGAAAATTCAGGTTGGAACAGTTAGGAATACTCTGAAAAGAGCTCTGGCCACAACCTAAGGCAATTATTAGGGAAAGGGGGGGAAAATAACCTGGATTTTGCCCCTGGAAATCCATCCCTGCCCCATACCTTCCTGGGAGAGAACAGGGAAGCAGACCCTGGGGTTGCTGAGCTTCAGGAAGGGCATGGATCCGTCCTCCAGCCCTTTCCTGGTCAGCAGGATGTTCTTAAAACACACAAAAAAAAAAAAAAAAAGAAAAAAAAAAAGAAAAAAAAAAGAACAATATTAAACAATAAAACCCCTGGCTGCTCCCAAGAGATGACAAACTCAGTAAATTCAGAAATTTTCCCCTTCATGGGCAAAATTCCTCTTCCTGCCTCCCTGGTGAGAGGAATGGCGCATTTGTCTTTCCAAACAAGCTGTGGGGCTGCTGGTGGATAAAACCAGCACTGGGAAGTAAACATTGGGAAGGATTCCACTGATGGATGAATGGAAGAAGAGATTTGCTTTTACAAATAAACTTTAGGTTTGCTGATAAATGAAATTAGACATTGAAAGATGAAAGAAACAATGGGAAGAAAAACCCCTAAATTCCATGAGAATTAACAATTAAAAGGGAGGGTTTATATTAGAGGGGAATCTTTGGTATCAGGTGTGGTGGGGAATCTCAACCTCTCAAGTACCTCAGCCAATGGGGAAAACCCCCTAAATTCCATAAGAATTAACAATTAAAAGGGAGGGTTATACATTAGAGGGCAATCTCTGGTATCAGGTGTTTTGGGAAGTCTGAACCTCTCAAGTATCTCAGCCAATGGGGAAAGAGAGAAGGGAAATGTGGCTGGAAATTGGGATAAAAAGGAGGCTGCATCCTCCAAAACTCAGAGAGACCCCAGGGGATGCCCCATGGCCTCTCCCTTGACTGGAATAAAGCCAAAGGACTCCTCTGTCTCCTGTTTGGACACAAACCTCTGGTGCTGGTGGATGAATTTTCCTAGCAGTGGCAATTCCACCCTCCCAGTGCAGGAAGAGGGGCCGTGCTGTGCGTGGCAGGTTCTCATCTCCGCGCCCGTGGCGATGCAGTCGCGGCTCTCACGGCGCGCTGGGCACGCGCCCTTATCTGCCTGCCCGTGGAAAAGCAATATCAGTTTGGTGGCGTTGAGGGCTGCAGCGAGAACAATGAGCTGTGCATTGTTAAACAAGGCAGCAGCCCCGTGCTGTACAAGTGGAACAAGTGTAATCGCTGACACAGGCTCTGAGCGTAATTACGGCTCAACAGCGAGCACGGGAACCTTCCCTGCCTCGCCTGGGCTGCTCTGTGCTTTATAAATCCTGCCCTCAGTGAGAGGAAATGGCCTCAAGATGCACCAGGGGAGGCTCAGGTCGGGTATCGGGAGGAATTTCTTCATGGATAGGCTGCCCAAAGGGGTTTGGAGTGTGTCTCCCTGGTTTTTTAAGATTTTCTAAGCCTTCTGATGTTGACATTCTTGTAGTGAATTTTCTCACACACTTTCTGTAAATAACTCATTGTTTTGCATTACTTTATGGAGGAGGAGAAAGTTGATGGGCTGTTGGTTTGTGCAGTGTCATTGGAGAGGTGGCACTGTCACCCTCCAATCCACTGTCACCCTTGGAAAACTATAAATGTTGGAGTCAGAAAATAAACTCCCCTTTTTCTTCACCTTGAGAACAGCAGTGTGTGCTTGTGTTCTTTCGTGTCCTATAGCAACAGGAGTGCCAGTCCCTGGAGGTGTCCAAGGAATTACGGGATGTGGGGATCAGTCACAGCTTGGACTCAGTGATGCTGGAGGTTTTTCCAGCCTCAGTGATTCTGTGACAACTCACAGCCTTTGAGAAAAGCCTCACTAATCCCACTGAGCAGCAACAGAACCACACTCGCACCTACCTTCAATTTTAAAGCTGGGAAGGGTCATTGCTTGAACCCTCAATGACAGCACAAGGCACCCTGTGCTCCACAGCAACCCCATCACCTGAACAGAGAGGGACCTGCCCCATCCTCCCACCTGAACATGCCTGAATTTTATTTTATTTTATTTTCTCAGGCAAATCCTAAAGCTCTGAAGTCTAATTGCTTCTCTTAGCAGCCCGATTCACATAATGACTACAGTGTTTTGCCACGCTGAATAGCAGCTGTGTATCAGTAATATCTCTGGAGCAGGGTCAACTGCTCTGCAATAAAACTCCATCCTGCCTTTCATATCCCATCAGCACAATCAGGGAATTGGGCTCTTCCCCGAATACCAAACGCAGCAGCAAACTCCAGAGGGAGCTTCCTGTGCGAGTGACAGCTCTGCCTGGTGAGCCAGCCCTGGATGCCCATTCCTGCTGCTGTCCCCAGTCCCTGCTCAGGGCCGTTTCCAGCCCCACTCCAGCCAGGTGAGGCTACAATCCCAGCAGATCTCACAGCTGATTAACACAGCCAGGCAGGCAGAGAGCTCACCCTGACCCAAACCTGCCCGGGAATTGACGGTAAAACCAACTTCCCCACAGTTTTTCACCCTGATCTCCCAAAATCACTCTCCCTCTCCGTCCTGTCCCCTGCCCCAGCCGGCCAAACCAATCCCTGGTCAACATGGGCACTCTAATTTGTTCCTGCTTTCATCCCTCTTAAAAAAAACAAAGAAATAACAGGGTTAAAAAACCCATTTCAACAGGTTTTCCTTTCCTCCTCCCCCTTCTTAAATGGGTAGTCATAAACCCCGTGCCTGTTTTCCCATGGCTAATTAGCAGTGCAGATAATAAGCTGGTTTCATAGAGTTAGCATGCATCAGTGTCTCTGCTAACTGGGTTAATTACACAGTGGATGGGCATTTGTTAAAGGGAGGATGGTGAGGATGGGTCTCTTTTTCCCAGCAGGGCTCGGGAACCTGCGGTATTTTCCAGGCAGTGCCACCAGATTTCGCAATAATTCCGATTTTTGCAGTAATTCTGATTTTTGCAATAATTTTGATCTTTCAATGGTTTTTCCCCAAGTTCAGTGCCACCAGCAGTATTGGCTGTATCCCCAGCCCTGGGTGTCCCAGGTGTTTCACACCAGGGACGATTTCTCTGTCCCAGATGCCCCTTTCTCCCAAAAACTGTTAAAATTTTGGCCAGTAAAGGGCTCTGAGCATTCAGCACCTTGAATTCTCCATATCTCAAGAATGAATATGCAAATGAATTGTAAACACCAAAAAAAAAAAAAGGTGAATTCAAAGCCAGCCTTCAAGGGGTTAAGAGCAACATCTCTGCTGGCAGAGCAGGGAAAGGAGAGATGAATTCTCAGGCTCAAGAGCAATTTCAGAATCCACTCAAGCTTCATGCCACTCTCTGAAATCTCAGTGCACCTCAACTAGATCAGAAATTGGTTTACATTACCTTCTTTGTGTTTATGAGTTTGCAAAAGCTGATTTATTTTAGTCCATTGTTACTCTAGGAAATTATAGCAAAGGCACCTATTGGGAGGAGAGCTGGGGTTCATTATAAAGTTGCTTAAACAAAGTCACTGCCATCAGGAAAGCTGGATCAGAGACTATTTTATTTTTATTGCACTGCAAGGAGATACCTTGGCAGCAGAGTTAACCGAGGCCTGGCAGCTGATGGGGGAGAGTAGAGCTGTGGTCAGATGCAGTCAGCAGAAAAATTACTTTTCACTTCTCAGAGGACACAATTTCACCTGGAGGGTTTCATTTCTTTCTCCGTTCCACACTGGCACAGTGCCTGTGATGCCTCTTTTGCTCTCACTGCTGGAGAAAAGACACCTGGCTGGGTGTGCTCCCCCCCAAAAAAAAATCTTATTTTAACCATAAATGTGAAAGGTTTTGGCCTTCCTGTAGAGCCAGGCCCTGCTCCTCCCTCTGGAAGACCAAAGGACCCTCCTGTTCTGCTGTGACCCCCGAGCTCCTGCTGAAAATAGGATATTCCACCCCACCCTTCACCCTTCATTCTCCCCAGTTCCAGCCCCTTGGCTTCCTCCCTGCTCCCTCCTTCCCAAATGTTTTTCCCATGCCTTACTCCACCAAGGAGCTCACGGGCAAAACCCAAGTGTGGAACAATTTGAAAGCAATTTTGCAGCTGCCTCGTGATCAGAGGCAAAGCAAGGAGATACCTTAGCAGCAGAGGCAAAGCTCCTATCAGGGGTGTTCATTTTGGAGAAATAATTATCTCTGCTCGTAGGGAGAGGGAGGAATTGGGTGGAAATACCCCACACTCGGCACTGCCCAGATGGCCTGGCTGGCTCCTGCCTGCATCTCTGAGTTGCCACCCAATACTCTTGGCTGTGTTTTGCCCAGGACACCTGGGGAAGGTTTTCCCCGAAGGAACAGAGGCTGGAATCTCCCCCAGGCACAGGTGGAGTGTGCATTCCTTCACCCAGCAGCTCCACTCAGCTGATCTCAGGAGTGGGTTTGCACCAGAAGGAAGAGAACCAGGAAAGAGCAGCATTCCACACACCCATTGCTGTGATTCATTACTCACTGGTGGATGTAAAAGAGATGGAGAGCCGCTCCTCACACAGGCAGACGGTGATAGGACAAGGGGGAGCAGTTTTAAACCAGGAGAGGAGAGATTTACATCAGATGTTGGGAAGAAGTTCTTCTCTGGGAGGGTGCTGAGGCCCTGGCACAGGTTACCCAGAGAAGCTGTGGCCGCCCCTGGGTCCCTGGGAGTGTCCAAGGCCAGGTTTTCATCCTGGGATTCTGTGATTTCCTCAGTTATTCTTAATAATTAATCAGAATCTCTGAGCCCTCTGGGGAAGGACTGTGTTTGCACAGCACATTTCTGTGCTCTCAGCTGGCTTTAGTCGGTGCCACAATGAACTGAATCCTTAAAAACTGCCCTGACATATTAAAAACTCTTCTTTGAAAGCAGAGTGAAAAATAACACTCTCCTCCACAGAGCTAACCCCAAATGCAGGCACTTTAAAAACTTCCTTTGTAACTTTCTGATCCAGATCTGAAAATTGGCTGTCAGATCAAGCCAACAAATCGCAGCTCTGCCCTTCCTCCCTTAATTCCACGCCAGGAGCTGCAGGAGGAATGAATAAACAGCTCTTGCCTTCAAACCCTGCACCCTGCACCTTTCCCTCCAAAGATAATCACACACACTCTTGATTTAATAGCTGATTCCAGGGGAGATTAAAGCTGAAAGGAATAGGCCACATATGAGGAGTTTTTATCTGGAGGTGGGAGATTTCCAAGGCAGCCACACAGGCTGGAGGAGTGGACAAAGTTTCCTCTGTCACCTGAAAAAATGAAGCTTCTTGAAGGAATTCTGGCTCAAAAACCTTGGGGGTTTTAAGCCTTGCTGGGGCAGTGTGTGACATTCTGGGGCAGTGTGTGACACCCTGCCAGCCTCAAAGCCCCTGGCCAAGGGTCATCTTCAGACAGGGATATTATTCAGATTCATTCTTCATTTCTTATTCAGGGGAAAAAAATCCCGATTTAAGGATTCCTGACCCTTGGCTGGTGAATGAGGTGTGAGTAAAAGCAGTAGCACTGTGGCTGAGTACCTCCCTGATCCTCTTGTTGGGTCAAACAGGTTCTGCAGCTCTTTGAGGCTCCAAATCCCCAGAAATAAATCCTCCTAAAGAGACCAGCTATGCCCAAGCTGGCTCTCCATGTGCCAGCTCCAAGCTCTGAGCTGTAACACAGAGAAGACAAACCGTGCACCCATTAGCACCACATCAATATCATTTAAAGCCCCATTCTGAGGAGGGCCTGGCAGCCTTCTTAATGCATTTCATTTCCCTGTGTCTCTGAGTGGGCATAAATAATTGTGCAGTGCTGGCCCTTCCCACTCCATCCTCCCAGCCAGAACGATTATCTCAGGTTCTTTCCCAGATTTGGCTCCAGGATGCAAAGACCATTTATGGCCACTGATTGTTCAACAGGCCAAGGGTATAATGTACCATAAAATGAGATTTCAATACTCAGTGGGAGATGTGAGCAGCTCTGTTTTGTCACAGCGGCCTCTGTTCCCACACTTGAGTGATCCCCAGCTCTTGGAGCTTCCCACTGGGTTCAGGAGAACCCGGAGTGAGGAGAGCACTGATCCAGCATGGGCTTAATGATTCTGTTTTCTGCTCTTGTCTTCACCACTTTGCCCTCAGATTTTTGCCTTGCAAGGGCTGCCCTTGATGCTAATCCTAGCTCAGACTGGCAGGAACTCTCCGTGCACAGGACGGGCCATGAGATGAAGGAAAGTTGCACAAATAGGGAGGGCAGGCTCAGCTCTGGATTGTTTCTCCCACAAAGCCAAGCTCAAGGATCAGTTTTATCCTCCCAAAGTTGGGAAACCAGCAGAGCTGAGCCTGGGGAGCGGACTGCAAGCAGAGAAGAGGAAAATCTATCACGAATTAATCACAATAGGGCATCTTTCCTCAGCCTCCTATAAAACTCCAGTGTGATAATTTAGTGGTGAGAATATCCTCTAATGAGCTTCGAGGAAACTGCAGTTGTCTTAATGGGCTTCTTAATGAAGAATCATTTAGGATTTTATTAACACTGAGGAAAAACACATGGTGTTTGGTAGCTGTTTGGAGCTGGGTGAACATGAATAATTGCTCGAAATGCTCAAACACGAGTGCTCTAATGGGCCCCTCTTTGGTGCTTGAAGGATATCACAGTTTGGGTCTTTGTGAGGAGTATCCAGAAAGAAGATTTTATGTTGGTTGCTGGAACAGAATTTCCAGTGCTGTGGCAAGTGCCACGGTGCCATATGGATCCCAGATGTTCTCACAAGTGAAGAGAGAGTGAAGAGCCAGAGGAAACCTCCAGTGGGTCTCAGCTTTGAATCTCAACCTGGGTTTGCTCCAGGTTCATCCAAAGAGCAGTGTTTGCCAAGTGACCCCAGCTTTTCATTCTGCTCCTACGTGTTATCTTTTATTTTAAGTCCTGACACCACTCAGACTGCGAGCAAGGTCCTGATGCACCAGCTGAGGTGGACCTGGAGAGCTGGGAGAGGGGAAATTGTCATTTCCCAGGACAGTTAACCCAATTAATGGGCAATTTGTTCTGTGGCCATCACATATCAGCAGCTTGAGTGAATAAAGCCAAGAGCTTCATGCTCTGCAGCCCTTCTGTGTGGGATTTGTTCACTGCAGAAAGGCTGAGCTTGCCTGTGGACCCCAGTTCCAAATGCCAGCAGCTCGTGGGAAATGTTTCTTTCTAGTCCTGACAATGGCTCCAGATGAAGATAATTCCACCTAGGCTACTGTGAGCAGGCAGTTATGCAAGCAGGGATCCTGCAAGAAGCACAAGAGGTGCTAAGACAGGGAATAAAGAGGTTATTTCTCCTTTCCCCGGGCCTAGGTTTGCTGGGGGAACTTTTCTCCCAACTTTCTCTGATCATATCCCTCCATCCCTGCCCTCTGTGGGAGCACCAGGCACCTTCCACCCTCTGCTCCTCCATCAGAACTGGTGATGGATCTCTCCTTGATCAAAAACAAAAAGAAAAAGGTTTTCCCTAATTTTAAACTTCCTAAAGGACATCTAAATCTGTCCCTGAGAGACCAGCAGTGGGGAAAGACAGAAATAGCCATGAAATTACTGCCTTAATCTATCTCTGCTGCTTACTGTGCAATCCCAAGGCCAGCATTAAGCACACAGTCATGGAGTTAATTAAATGGGTGACTGTGCCCTTACACATAAAACACAGCCAGGAGGTACCTGCAGCATTCCTTGGGTTTCACAGGAATAAAGAAGGGAAAAAAAAAAAAAGGAAGAATGGAAACATTTTTGGATTAAGATGAAGGAAGGATTGGTGCTCATTTTCTTTCCTGATGCTCCACTTTGATAGATGCCAGGAGCTGAACTCTTGTTTAAACAAGATCTTGTTTTTCCAAGATTTGTGCCTCCGTGCAGTAGGAGCAGCAAGGGAGGGGTTTTTGCCAAATTCAATAGAATCAGTCAATAAAGTTTCATTAAAACAGAGGCAGTATCACAAGCTTTTTAAGTGTGGACAGTGCTCACAATTTATTTTCAAGCTAGATTTATTCCACCACTACAGCTGGCAGTAAAATAAATGGCAATATTACCATTATAATTAATCTCTAACCTTGAAATTCTAGTAATGACTGAAAAAAATAGAAAAGGAAGCTATGTTTAAGGGGGAATGTTCTGGGGAGGTATTATGTGCAGGTGGATTTATTCCACATTCAATTAAAACACCAACACTTCTGTTACTCCATCAGCTTTGATTTGCCAACATCTTGCTCTGGTTTTACTGCAAGCAGAAATTAGGTTCTTGTGTTTCTAATGAAGTCAGCACCAGATTAAAAGAGTATTTACCCAAATAGTTCACGAGTGCTTTGGGCTGCGTTTGAATGGCTCCTAATTCACAGCAATTTGAGGCCGGCATTCCCCGCAGTTTGTTTGGATTATGGAATATATAGAACACATAATGTGTGCCTAAAACTTGCAGGTTCCTGCCACACAGGAGCTGTGGATTGTGCATGGCTGAGTTCCCACCCCTTTTTGGCCGCTTCAAGCACCTTCCTCCACTCCTTCGGCTTCCCCTGGGCAAATGAACAATCACCACTCAGCATCAGGAGGTTTTTCCAGCCACAGAAGATCCAGCTACTGCTCCAGAGACTGTGTCTGCTGCACTGACAGCCTGAGATTGGCACAGATTAAAGAAATGAGAATAATAATCTGTTAAAATAGGGTAGAAAAAAAAAAAATCAGCTGTCCCAGGCACATGGTAAGGTGTGAGTCATTCTCTGTGCTGGGAAAGAACTTGGAGCCTTGAGAGTGATAGAGACAGTTCTGAAATTAGGAAATTAGACATTATTTAAGCTTCCACTCTCTCTGTTGGTAATTAATCTGGATTCACTGCTATACTGACATTCACTGGAGATGTTCCTCTCTGGTTGTTCCTGTTTGGGCTGCCAAGGGATGTTCACCCATCCATTGGGGTGTGAGAGCTCAATTCATTTTTGGCTCAGTTCCCTGCTGTCGTGCCTAAGCGATGGACAATGCACCTGGACACCAGTGCAGAAGAACAACACTAACTCTGGATCCAGCAAAAAAACCAAACTTCTGAAAACACTGCCAAATAAACCCCGAGGAAGGGAAAGTGATGAAAATATAAATGATTAGAAAGAGATAAGAGACAAAGGGCCTAAACATGCCCAAGGAGAGAGGAAATGAAGGTGGGGAAGTGGTGTTCAGTGGGTTTAAATGAACTCCCTGATTATCACAGATTGGCACCACTGATGAGCTGCCTACCCCATGAGCTCAGCTCCAACACTCCTCAAGCCCTGCCAGCTTTTCCCAGAGTTAAAATGGTTGAAACTGGGTTTGTTTCCCCCATCAGCTTGTGCTGATCTCTTTCTACCCCACCTTCGGACACAGCAAAAGAGGCAGGGACAGAATTTGGAAAGAGACAGGTGATTTTTAGCCCAGCATGATGATCCCTTAGATGCCATCAGGTCTGCAGCAATCTCAGTGTGCTGTGCTCTGAGGTTTCCTCAGGAACATATTCCTCAGACATGGACAGGTCCTCCCATCCTACAAGGAAGAATTGATGGAAGTAGAGAAAGTTGTTTTAAATTATTCAATATAAATGTAAATAGGAGAAAGGCTTCCTTTGAATAAATTGTGGTTTTTATGCTCTGCCCTGGAAAAGTGGGCAGCAGGTTAGGATCTGCCTGCAAAATTGAAGGCAGTATTTTTCTTGGTGGTTGATGCAAATAACATAAATATGCTTTACATTTGAGAAGGAAGCTTATGAAATATTAAAGCCAAATTCCCAGTTCCCATCTCCTATTGAAATGGAGTGCTCTTGAGGGAGGCTGGAGGATGGCACAGGAAGGCTGAGGTGAGTGTGTGCAAGGCAGGGAAAACAAAGTGTGGAAAGGGAGATGTTTGTACAGAGGGAGAGATGGGCAGGGGGAGGCTGGATGAAAGGAAATGTGCAATGTTTGTGTGTCCCAGGAGAGGCTCCCCTCTCCCAGGCCCCATGTGTGTAGCAGGAGGTGGATTCTCCCAAGGGACAGCAACAAAAAAAAGGAGCAGGGCATGGAAGTCGCTTGAATTATTCAGTGCCCATAAATTACCTCTCTTTGCCACTGCCTGTTTTATTTCAGGGGAGGGATGAGGAGATGGGGCATGACCAGGAGCCCTGATGGTGTGCAGGTCCATGCCTTGTTCAGGCAGGGAGAGAACCAAGAATACAATTTTTCAGATTTCACCACTTTTCCATAGCGTGGAGCTCATTTCTTCCCATCCAGGGAATTTAATTAATCACAAAAATAAAGCAAAAAATTTGAAGGGCAACTCTCTAGCAAGGAGTGGGAAAAACAGATGCTCTTGTTTCTCTCAGAGCTCACAGCTCCTCTCCTCCTTCACACCACAAAGTCCCACAGCCCCAGGGATCTCCCAGAGCATTCCAGAGCCTTCATCCCATGGCATGAAGGAGTTCAAGCAGCTGCTCTCCTGCTCTACAGCCAGGAGCAGCTCTCCTAGCACAGAGGCCATGGAATGCTCTGTGTCAGTACAGCAAGGACTGGGAAAGGTGGTTTTGGTGAGAAGTTCTTGGAGCCAGCTTTGCCTTGATCTAGGAAAACACACCAAGAAAAAAATCAGTTCTGCACTGCAAGGCACTGGCAGCCCTAAGGCACCATTGTCTGGTTTCTATTTCTGACTGCTCCACCCCTATCTGAGCTCAGCCATAAAAGAACCCAGGCTCTGGAGTGACCAGAGGAAGAGGAGGATGGAACACAAGCAGTGAGGTGTCTGCAGCACCGGTTCATCACAGCAGAGGCACATCCCTGGGTGCTGCACACAGCTCAGAGGCAGGCAGGGACACCCAGAGCCGGTGGGACCCCACAAACAGAGCACAGGACCCCACAAACAGAGCACAGGTCAATTAAATCTGTGCCTGGGACCAGGGGGTGGCAGGGACAGGGCTGCTGCAGGGACAGGAGGGGAATTGGCAGCTGTGCAGGGACTGCAGCAATCTCTGCTCGGGTGCTGTTGATCATCAGCCTGTGCTGCCCCCAGAGAGCAGCTCCATGAAAAATGCAGGAGAGTGGCTGAGTGTGAGACTCCACAAACATCACTCCTGAAAGGGAGAGGGGAAAAGGCTGCTTGTGCCAGGGGCCAGCTGTGAGCCAGGGAGGATGGAACCCAGAGCACAGGGAAGGGCTCTGGGGAAGAGGAGCACCCCTTGATGGCTCCCATCAGGATGGGATGGGGCAGGCACATGTGCAGGGGAGGGACAGAGCTACAAACAGGGCATGAAGAGCCTTCCACACATGAGCTCATCTATGTTTATAGCTCTATTTCAATCTCTGTACAGTGCGTCTGTGAGTGAGACTCCTGAGACACGGGGCTCTGTCTTTGGTGACCTCAGACAGTGCAAGCTGGCTGTCCCCAAGGGCCGTGTGACACAGGGGAGCCAGGGACAGGGATCAGCCCTGGCACTGCCCCACAGCTCAGGCAGAAGGCCACACACCCACTCACACACTTCTTTAACATGCCTGGAGCAAACAACCCAGCTTCTATTTTGTCTGATTTATTTTCTTCCTTCCCTCTTGAGATAGGCAGCATGACCACTTCAGATATTTCTGGGGCTAAATATGGAATGCAGCAAGAGGCAAGCAAAATCAGGGTTTAAACATCTGCCTTCCTTGGCTGGATGGGTCTGGGAAATCTGAAAAACTCCTTTGAAAGACAGACAGGAGATCAATTCCATCACTGCAGTGATGTCCCTTAGCAGGTCACTTTTCTCCAAGGAGATCTGATTCCCAACGTTTATACATTTCTGAAACTCCCAAAGTTTATACATTTCTGAAACTCCCAAAATTTATACATTTCTGAAACTCCCAAAGTTTATACATTTCTGAAACTCCCAAAATTTATACATTTCTGAAACACCTTTTTTTTTTTTTACTGCACTCACCTATAGCACAACAGAAGGGAGGGAAAGGAAAAAGGATAATACTAAACTTCTCATGAGGGCATCTGACAGTAAATATGGACCTGCCACGAACATTTTCATGAAATACAGCACCCCTGCAGCATTTTAAGCAGCACCCCCCCCAAAAAAAGCCATCAGTTTGATCCCCTTGAATTGATGACAGGTGGATCATTGCTGGAAGCTGTGCTTGTATTTACAGACAGGGCTGGGGATCCCAGCAATGCAGTCATTGGCTTGAGTTCCCCCGGCAAGGGTGGATAATATGTGGCTGTAAACACAGTAATGGATAGAGAAATATTGGTGTGGTGCAGAGGAAACACAAACAGGGGTGGCTGCAGGATGTGCTGCACTGAGCAGGAAGGGGAGAGCTCACCTGGATCCCTCACTAGAGCAGCACAGCTGCCCATGCAGATTTTTAGTGCAGTTTTTTAGTTTAATCCCAGCCAGGATTCTCTTGGCCCTCAGTTATTAAATTCCCCCCTTATTCCTGCAGAAAATCACTTTTGCCACCCTCCACCCTCGCAGCCACCTCTCCCTCTGAGCGCTGGGTTAATATTAATGAAAACAAAACAGCTGATACAATAAAATCAGAAAGAGACCTCAAGGAAATTGTGATGGTTTCCCTGCACTGGGAGCAGGAAAACCTCTCTCCCCACCTGGGATCTGCTGGAACTGCCCCACGCCTGGCTGGATGCAAGGAGTGCATCACGAGCCTCCTGCTTGCTGCCAGCTGGATGCTGGTGTCGCCACCGGCTCAGCACCAATTATTTATGAAAAGGAAATAGAAACAAAACTGCTTGACATTTGAAAAGAAATCATTACCACACACTTGTGGCGAATCAGAGCTGGAGTGCTTTAAAGTTCCATGTCCCAGTGCTTAATTAGAGACGAGGCAGTTTATGTTTAGCTCTCATGAAAAATTTAACCCCCCGGATGCTTTGCCTGCTTCCAGCCAAACGCTGCTGCTGGCCCAGCCCCTTCCACTTCAGCGGGGTGCAGGGCTCAGCCCTGCCCAGGGACAGCAATCCCAGCTGGAAGCAGCCCCAGGAACGCTCAGGGGAGGCGTTTCAGCAGTTTCAGACCCCACAGGGATGGTTTGGGGTTGGATCCATCACAGCAGGACCTTGGTGTGGGATCTCAGTGAAGCTTTTCCCCTTCTCCCCCATGCCAGGAAAATCCTTGGTTCATCAGCCCTGTGGTGTCACCACCCTCCCCAGGGCAGGAGCAGCTTTGGCTAAATCTGCCTTGGTTGGTTTTTCCCCTTGTTTTTACAAACCACACCTCCACAGATGGGGCTGAAAAGATATTTTTCCTTATTTTCTTCTCTCCCTGACAGACCTTTCTGGCTCACAAGGCAGCAGTTAGAGCTTACTCCCTATTTTGGGGGTCTGCTCTCAGCTGGAGATGACACTGCTCACCTCCATCCCTCACCTCTAAAACAGATGTAGCAGGTGTAGCATGAAGATAAATAGAGTGAGCAGCACAAACTGCTCAGATAATGGGATCTGGGAGAGTTTCCACAGCCAACCATCATTGTAGCTACAGCAGAATTTCCCTAATCTCGACAAGCCCCTGCTTCCCTGTCCTTCAAACAGCAGTTTCGTTTGCATTAAAAAAAAAAACAAACCAAAAAACCTTCCAAGATGATGTGGATTGCACATTTTTCCCCCCCTTCATGCTTTACAAGATATAAACATTGAGTCTTCTGTTTAAACACAGCCTCTGGTTAGGGATTCCTGGGAAACTGAGAAGCAGGCCATTTTTCAGATAAATGATTTATAGAGAAGATGCTATGGATGACCTGATGCTGACCTGTTTGAATTAATTCCAGCATTTGAGCTTCCATTTCTATTAAAACTCCATTTACCAGGAAAGTGAAAAGGTAATTATCGTCCCCAGCTTTAAATCACTCCACTGCTGAATTATTAAAGGGAAGAATTAAAAATAATCAGGCTTTTTCATTATACTTCATAGAGAGGAAATTAAAGGTGTAAGAATGTATTTTTTGCTTGAATTTAAGTATTCATTTCTGAGATTTATGTAGAAATAGAAATTATTCTCTCTGCGTGCCCAGTTCATTTTCTTTATGAAGACACACAGACACACACATGGGGAGAAGGCGAAAAGTAAAAGCCCTCTTGTAAAATGAAAAAAAAAAAAGAGAATAGAAGGAAGAAGGGATTTAACATGAAGAAGTACAGGAGAGCGTTTTGCATTTTAATACCCTTTTTTCTGCACAATTACACCTCTGAGTGATCCAGCAGAGGGAGATTAAGCTGCTACTAATTTCAGATATACAGTTGTAAAATGCTAGGTTAGTTCTTATCAGGAGATGTAAGAAAATCCGACGGTGTCAGGCAGCAGGAGAGAGCTGATTGCTTCTGGTGCCTGCAAACCCACGGGAGAGGCTGCAGCAGCACCAGAGCATCCCAGGGACGAGCCCAACCTTACACAAACCCTCGCTCCACAGAGCCCAGCCCTTGTGCTCTTTGCGGAGTGAGAATGGGCTGGGAATGGTCGGCGAGGATGCTCACAGCGAGAGCTCGCACCTTCCCACACCTCCCTGGAAAAGGAAGGGAACTGCAGCAGGAAAAGCGAAGCTGGCGCCTGGATTTCGTAGCTGGAGCAGGGAATCTAGGCCAGCCAACATCTGTCCCTGGCAAAGCAATCAGAAAAGCTGATATATGATTCAATTGATAAAGAATTAAAGGGCAGAAATATAATTAACATCAGTCAACGTGGTTTTATGGAAAATAGGTCTTGTCAGTCAAATCTGATTTCATTCTCTGATGAGATTACAAGTTTGGTTGATAAGGGTAACTGCAAAGATATAATATATTTAGCTGTTGTAAGATGTTTGACTCTGTATCTCACAACTTTCTGATTAAAAAATTAGTGTTATATGATATGGGTGAAGCACGTGGTAAATGGATTAAGAATCCTATTTCTGACGGAAGGGACTGTCCATGGAGGAGAGAACACTGCAGAGAGAGAGAGGCACAAGTGGAGCTTTAACATTTCCACCCTTGGACTCAGCTCCCCTCAATAATCTTGAGATGAAGAATTAAATTAATCCTAATGAAATTTGCAGGAAGCCTGAAGATCTAAGGGGAGGAATATGGCAAAAAAAAAAAAAAACCACAAAAAAACAAACAAAGCGGGGAGATAGCTCCGGGAGAGAATAGGAATTCACTGGAGTGGGGCTGGTGTGTGGACAGGGCTTTCCCTGGGAAAGACCAAAGGCAAATGCAGAGCACGCTGAGAGCACTGATCCATCCTCCCTGGAGAGAGGCAGAGAGAGCTCAATCCTTTCAGTTTATCAGAGATGGAGGAGTGACTTGACTAGAGCAGATAAAAGCCTTCGTGGGGAGACAATGGCAGGTACTAAAGGCCTCGTTAATCTGGGAAGGATAAAAAAAAAAAAAAGCAAAAGAAAAAAGCCCAATGACTGCAAGATGAAGCCAAAGAAATTCAAATGAGAAATTAGGCCCAAATGCCTGACCGAAATGTGATTAAATACCAAAAACTGCTCAAATTCTCAAGCTCCAAACACATGTAGCGCGTTATGAAATAGTTGCTGAAACAACAAAACTGATTTTAACCCAGAACCAAGGTAAGACTTAACTTGATAAGCCTGGATTTACTGTCCTCCTGCTCAGTGCCCAAAACTCTCCAAAAGTCTTTCCTTTTTACCACGTTCTGCACAGAACTTTGACTACCAGATCTCCTGGGCAATGATTTTATTATCCCTTAAACTGAAAAGAACTTGCAGCCCTTTTAATAATACTTTACATCTCTCCAGGGTTTTCCCTTTTAGGATCTCAAAGAGCTCTGCAAATAACTATTATTCCTCATGTTCCCACACCGGGTCTTCCTTTCCATCACACAGATCTGGGAAGAGGCTGAGATGACACGATTTGCTCTGTGTTGTGCAAGGTATCAGCTGGTTTTTGATACTAGATGAGAACATGGAGACATTTTCCATCCCTGCTCTGCTTCTTTTGCCTCTAACACCCATCCATCCATCAGCTGGGTGGAAATTTTGATTAAAAATTAGGCAGAGATGCCTTTGGATAAAGCAGAAACACAGTTTTGAAACACTGTTAGAAAGGAACACCTTCATTTTTCATTTTAAGTCACAACATGACTTTTATACTATTATCTTCTCAAGGCAAAACTGGAAAGAAATATTGCGCTCGCCCCAAAACAATGTTTCTTCCAAAAAATTGCATTTCACAGGAAAAAGGAGAAGTAGATTTTAATTCAGAGTAAGAAAGCTGACATCCCCTGTTGGGATGGATACTGCAGGCAAAGGAGCAGGCAGACAAGTCAGCAAGTAGGTCAGTAGGTAAACAGGGGATGGATTATGCTGTAAATGGATTAATAAATATGCAAGTAGAAAAAAACAGAGGCACCTTTCCATTTCCCTGCCCTCCCTTCCCACCACGAGAGTCTGTAATGTATTAGGGGAAACGCTGCTGAGGTGTCAGAACAATTTCTATTAAAGGTAATTTTCTAATGAAAAGGTTATAAGAGACTGTGTCAGAGCTAATCAAAATTCAATCTCCCTGTCACCAAACAGCACAATCCTGCTCCAGCAGCTCTGCCTTGGAGGTTTGCACAGAGTGAGGCAGTGCAGCCCCATTGCAGAGCTCCATGATCCTCACCAGAGCACAGGGAGAGGGAACACTTCCCTCCTCAGCAAGCCATGCCCTCTCAGGGAGGAGTTTTCCAGTGCCTCCAGCATTTCCCTTCAATTATCCCTCTCATTCCTCCGTGTCCCTCCTTCCCTCCCACCCTTCCTCTGCTCCCTGTCTTCCCCAAGCCACCCGAGAGGATTGGAGGCAGGATTACTCACTGATAGCAGCAGCCACCCTCCTAAATCCAGTCAGGGCTGCTGGCTAATCCCTTTAATGAGTTGGTTGAGCCCTGGCAGCCGAGCTAACCTGCATGTTTAACTCCATGTTCACCCCCTCCCAGCTGCTGAGCAGAAGCTGCAGAACAAGAGATTGTCCTCAACCCTAAAGTATTTTTTAATTCCTTTAGAGGATGCCTCAGAGAGCCCCACACTTGTGTCTCTCCAGTACCACGAGCTGGAATAAAATAGGTGGGCAGATCCACTTCCCTCTCCATCAAACACCGTTTGAGAAAGGCTATTATGACATCCAAGAAGACAATCTGGAAAGGTGCTGCCTGTTTCCCATCCAGTTTGTGTTTCCCTGCCATCCTTGCTGGCAGGAATAAAGGGGTTTTTTTTCCCCTCCCTTTCCTTATTAAGATAAAACTGTCACCAGCTTCCCCATTCAACTGGTTTTTTGGGACTTTCAAAGCCTGGAACTGTATTAAATATTCAGTCTACTCCTTTTGGCTACATTTCAGAGCTTGTATCCCTCCCTTTAATTGCTCTGTCAAGAATAGATGAAAGTTTGATACCAAGGCTTTGACTGGGAAAAACTCAAACACTTTGGGCTCTGCTGTTTTATTTATTTAAAGAGGAAATATCGGGAATACTCTGCTTAAATTAGGCTCTATGCAATTGCTAAGGACTTCCTTTCTCATTTGTTCTTTTATGCATCCTGCCATTAACTCTTTTCGCTGCTATTTTTTGTTATGCTGAGTTATATTCATGGGCTCTCCTTTATCTCTCTCTCTCTCTTTTGGGGCACAACTCCTCAAACACCTTTTCTGTAGCAGTACCCAGCCCTATGATCTCCCAGGAATGCAGAAGGAGATTTCCATCCAAGGAGAAAGCTCCCCGGGGCATTGCTCCACCAGCGAGGTGGCAGAAAGCAGAATTTGGAGACAACTTGGCTGCCAGAGATGAAACAACCACAGCATCCTCTGCAGGGCTTCAAAGGCTGCCTCTCATTCATATGCACCCAACAGAAGCTCCTTAATCTGCACCACATCAGTTCACTCCTCGGCCCACCTCAGCCATGTCTCCAGGGCTCTTTCCCTCTTTTTGCCTCTCCTGAGCATCTTTGTTCCTGCTCTGAGCACTGCTCCATCCTCCAGCAGTTTTCCATGCACAAACTCAGCTCGCTCCTGTGGCGGGCTGCAGCTGGAAGGAGATTTTTGTTTGTTTGGGTTTTATTCCCTTTGCTTTTTCCTTCTCGCTGAGGTCTGGGGAGGGTGGGTGAGCACATCTGTGCCAGGAGCAGGGGCAAGGACAGCCCCCATGGCAGCAGCCACGCCAGCTGTGCTGCCCTCCTGCTTCCTTTGATGTAATTAACTTCCCTTCCTCAGTGCCTGCATCACCCCGGCTCTGCTTCAATCATCCTCTCCCAGCAATGAGCATTCCTTGTCATTAGGGCCTTAAAAACCTCCATTATGAGCATGTAAATGGGAGGGAAATATTTTACTACTCCAATTTCCTGTTGTGCCATTGCCAGCAAGTGCTGATGTTATTGCTGAGCATCTCCAAGCTGCACCAGCAGCTACAGGAGCAGGCCCACGTTGTGCTTGCAGCCAGAGTCTGACAATGCAGCAATGCCAAGGTTTTCCAGGATTTTTTATGAGGAAAGAGTGGAGAAAGATAGAGGAAAGCAAAGGAGAACCTGATCTGCTTCCCTGACCTAACAGGCAGCACAGTCTCGAGGTAAAAGCAGGGAACTGAGCTGTATTTCTGGTATTTATACAGAAATTGAAATCTCAGTTTCTCTGGCAGCATCATTGAAGGATTCTGACCTCCTCAGATTTTCCTGCATTAACAGCATCTGAGCACTGGCCCAGCATGTCTCCCCATCAGCTGGCACCTACCACAGGCACTTGGATCTGTTGGATTCTGTCAGCTCCCTTCCCAGGCCTGGCCAAGCTGCCTCCCCTTCTCCCAGGAAGAGCAGAGTCTTGTGCTCCAGAGGGACACTGGCCTCTCCTTCCCTTCCCCACACACAGAAAACCCCCTCTGACCTGTCAGGACCCAGGACCCCCCTCGGGCTGTCCTGAGCAGCCAGGACCCCTGCCCAGGGGCTCAGAGACCCTGGCACAGAGCCCAAAATGCCCCTGTGGGTTTGATTATGACCCATGGAGCAAATTACCAACCTTAGATGAAGATCTCCAAGCCACAACAGTTAAGTAGAATAATAGTGAAGTTATCACAGGGTGGAAAAGTAGATTTTGGGGTTTTTAGAATGGGGGTTCGGGGGGCAAGATGGAGGGATCTGGGCATGTCCAGCCTTTCTCCTTCTTCTCCTTGGCCTCCATCTTCTGCTGTGATGGTGGCACTTTGGGATTGGTTTAGAGCAGAAGCTCACTGTCTAACACAGGTGATGGGTATTGGAAAGTAATTGTAAACATTGTACAGGCAGTTTTTAGTATAAAGACATAACCCTGCCCTGGGGGCAGGCAGAGTGCCTGGAACTGTCCTGCTGGATGGACCTCGGCAGGGCAGGAGAAAGAATTTTATAGCTAAGAAACAATGAACAACCTTGAGAGCGAGAAATGAAGAGCTCTGACTCCTTCATCAAGCACCAGGTGGGAAAAGAGACTTTGAACATTCTCGGGGTCACTGTGAGCAGCGAGAGATCCCAACACTGACCCCCCCCATGCCCACCTGGCTGCTACTCCCATGGAGGCAGCAGCCAGGTGCTGCCAAAGCTCCTTCAAACACAAACTGTTCCCCTCAATAACATTTCCAATGCAAATATCAGTTGTGTTTACAGGCACACAGGCTCAGGGGGAAGTGCAGGGGAGAATTTATCCTCCATCTCCAAAAAAAGCTGTGTGAAGCCCGTGTTACAGTTTTTGTCCTTTTCTCTCCTGTGTTTGTGTTTGTTGTAGGGTACAAGGGACACTGGATCCCATCTCTCCAGACAGGTTTTCCACCTCATGCATACAAAGGTCTCTGCAAGCAGAACCCACTGAATACACACAAAATATTTCTCCCCAAGTTGCCTAACAAACCCCTAAAGGCAGAACCTGCAGCCAAGGTGCAGAGGAGAGATAGCAAATCAGGCACTGCAGTGCTTTCAACTCCAATTTCCTTGTTCTACCTCCTGATAAGGTGCTGCTGAGACCTCTTCCATTTCTCAGTTCCACTCTAGCATGTGGATTTGGCACTCGTGAACTCTTTAATTTCATAAACCACCGGTGCTTTGCCTTCCCTTTTGCACCCCTGTGCCTTCTTGGAGCTCTCTAAGCCAGGTGCAGCCACCTGATAATTCCCTGTAATGCAATCACAGGGCCTCAGTGCCAGGACTGAGCTGAGCTGAGCCACAGCCTCCACTCAAGGACACCAGTGCTGATAAAAGAGGGGACTCAAAGTGATGTGGAACCTGAACCACACCACACAAACCCCCTGATTTTGCTGCTCCCCACACTGACATCCATCTGTTGGACAAAATGCTGCTTGCCTGCAATTCCCAGGCTCCACACATCTCATCTCCAAGTATATGGATACAAAAATAACAGAAATAGCAGCCTTTGGCTTGCTGATGAGTGCTTTATGTCCTCAGTGGCCCTGAGGAAAGGGCGCACGCTGCTGGTGCCTTCCTCCAGGAAAATCCCACCCCTCTCTTTGCACTCAAGCCATCAGGACCAGAACAAGGCAGTTGTGCTCATCCAGTTAAAGGGGGAAAGGCAGGGAAGTTAAGAGAGGTTAAACAGATTTAGGAGCACTCTCAGCCTTTTGTGCGCGACCCTGCGCTTAGGGGCAGCCCACATCGGATTAAATCCTCTTGAAGAGCTGCTCTGGCTTTGCCCCTGGACCTTTCTGTTTGTTCCCTTGGAGACGAGCCCTGAAAGCTTCTCCAAGAGCCCTGAGTGCTCTCATTTCCTGCCTCGGCTGCCATCCACACTGACCAGTGGCCAAGCTGGGCATGGGCAGGGCAGGATAAAACAAGGCAATGGATTCCTGCAGGGGAAAAGCTCCTGCCTTAGCAGCTTGCACCTGCATGCAGACACAAATTGTGATTTATGTGCTCAATGCCACTCATCCTTGCACCAAGCACTGCCAACGCTGGCCAGGGCGTTTCTGGTGAGATCAGAAGCCTCATCTGGATGTGCACAAAGAGCTCAGGAGCCCTGACACTGGGCCAGGGAAGTGGAATTTATAGGTGAATGCATCCACTTGCCCAGAGACCAGGTGCAAAGATCCTGATGTCCCATCCAAGGACAACTCAGGCAGAATTTAACACTCACACATTCCTATTTATGTCCACATCCTGTGGTCTTGAAATAAAACCAACCTTTTCACAAGTTCCCATTGGCTGCAAGGGATAATCCAGACCTGTTTTTAAACACAGGAATGCCCTTTCCAGCTGTCCTCCTCAAATAACTTTCTTTTCTCCTCATCAGAAATTAAAGTTCTATGGGACAAGTAGATGTCACTCAAGTACCTGATAAAAGCTGAGTTTAAAAGCAGTAGATACCCAGTTCTGTCTTTCTCTGGCCTCAGCTCAGGGGTTAGGAGTTATGATGCACGAGTAGGAATATTTAATAACAAGAGGAAGATTTGAACCAGTTGTAGAGCTAAAACATCAAAATTGCAGTGCTAATTAGGGGTTTGAGGGAGGTTTACTCTTAAATGGTCATGAATGAATGGGGAGTGGATGAGGGCGGAGCAGAGAGATTCGTGTATGAGTGGGAATTAATAGTTGTAAAAATGAAATTTGGCTTTGTTTTGTGGTTAGGGCTGGGATATGACAAGGCTGCCATCAGAGTCTGGATGATTTCAGCCTGTGCTGTGTAAGACTGGCCAATTTTCTAAGTTCCCTTTTGTTTCACTTCTTTGGGAGAAGATCCATCTATGGATGTGGAGATTAAAATGGCTTTTTTCCTTGTCACTTTGGGTGCTGATTTTAATCAGGGAGGGTTTTTTTTTCCTTCCTCTTTCACAGCTCCATTTCTAAAGAAAAAAAGAACAGCTCAGAGAGAAATTGGAGCTGCTCCCAGGACAAATGGGCCTGACTGGCAGTGCATAAAATTACCACTGTCTCTTCACCTTGCTTTCTGCAATCCCTTTATTAACTAACTGAATCCTCAGTCATTCTCTCTTGCCCAGCTCATTCATTCTCTTTCTTTCTCTCTCTTTACTCCCGGCTAAAAGGTTCATTATCTCATGCTCCTGGGCTAGTAATGCACCCAGATCATGGGACAGAGCAATTACACGTCCTGCAAGTGTCCCCAAGCCACGGAGCTGGTGGCACCAGGCGCCTCTGGCCCTGTGGGGCTCTGTTTTCTCGTGGGATGATGCCCCTGGTTGGGACTAAGGGTGTTTAATTTCCAGGATAAAGCGGAATCCTGCCCTCCCATGGGCAGTGGGAGGCAGGAACAGCAAATTGATGTTAATTGTGGCACAGGACTCAGCTCAGAGGACTCAGACCCAGGATTTTGCCCCCAGCCAGTGGGAAATCCCACCAGTTGCTTGTGGGGCTTAGCAAGCTCTTGCTGCTGCCCTTGGACAGTGAACCCAACTCCCATGATCTGTTATCTCAGGGTCCTTCAGAGTCCTGCCACCACCTTCCTCATGACTGAAAAAGGGGCCAGTTCTCATTTCAGCCTCTAGAAAAGGCTCCAGGCACAGCCCCCAGCTGTCAGTCAGAGCACACATCCAGGTTTCAGTTCCAGCAGGGTAATTAATTTCCATCCAAAGACCAGAGGAAAGGTGTATTTGTTTAATGACTGCATTAACAATTTGTTCTCCTGCTCAGTATGTGTTCTGGCATTTTATTAAGATTTTTTTTTTCACTGAGGGTGGGGAACAAAGACTAATAAAATGTGCTAATGACAAATACCAGCTGTGTGAAGAGGAGACATGAAAGGGACAAGATGACTCGTGGGCTGGATTGTAAAAGGCTCTGAACCATCAGTGCACAGACTGGGCTGAGGAAGAGCTGACACCACTCCATTTCTAAAAGGTGGTGGATTTCTGGCACTTAAATCTTGCTTATTATGGTCTGCCTGTGGTGTGGTGGGCTCTGAGGGAGCCCAGGCCTCTCTCAGCAGGTGCTGTCTGACATTTCACCTTTTGTCCTTGCGCTCCCTGGACCAGCTTCAACTCAAGGAAAGGAACCAGTCCCACTTCCCTATGCAGAGGCTTTTCCTGCTCTCCTCATCCCTCCTTGCTTGTGCATTCAAGTCTGATGCTCTGGGCAATCTCACGGCCACCAAACTTCATCCAGGATAAATTAAAATTTTTTTACTTCCTTAGTATTTTGTAGCTGACATGAAAATAAATAACTAAAAGACCCCTGTTTTGTTGCAGCAAATATTGTTTTACAGGAGATGGAGGCAGATATGACCCTCAATATACTGCCCTTCACTGCAGTTATTTTCTCTTCTCTCTATTATTTGGTGAAGTTTTCTAGAACCATTTATATTTTTCCGTATATCACTTTAAAATCAGAAAGAGCTTTAAAAGCAAATTGCATTTTTTCTCTCATCGCAGAGCTTTAGATTTCTTACTCTTCTCTTTGATTTTCCCTTTTTTTTACTAAAGTAAATAAACAACAAAAATTTTTACAGCACTCTCAAAAGGTTATATTCTGGTCATTTCTCATGGTTGTTTTTCAGTGTTCAGTGACAATTATTACTAAAAAAGAACAATTTTTCAAGCCAGGACTTAGAATGTAAACTATGATTTCTAAAGGATGAAACAATCAGGCTGCATCCACCTATTAGAGAAATCCAGGGAACCTCAGTGACCTTGGATGCACTGAGATTTGCACAAGTTTTTCAACTTCTGCACCCCCTGGCACCCTCAGCTTCACTCGTTCCTCCCAGACACGGAAGGAAGTGCTCCAAACACCTTATTTCTGGCACTTCTCACAGTTTGGAGGCGTCCCCCACCTCCCCAGCTTTCACCCAGGCAGCAGGAGGATGTTGCTGCAGGATGCTGAGCAGGGATCAGCCCCAGAAAAAGGAGGGCTCAGGTTTTGCTCAGTGCCTCATCTGGCTGTGGGTAAGCTGGGAATGAGTTGGGCATTCTCCTGCTGATCCTGCACAGAAACCACAGCATTTTCTCAGCAGGGTGAGGCCTACAGGGTAGCTCACCTTTCCTGTCTGGAGGCAGCCCTAAGTTTTAGAAAGATTGGCCCTCTGTAAATTTCCCCCCATCTCTCATTCAGAAAAAGGAGGGCTCAGGTTTTGCTCAGCCTCCCAGTGCCTCATCTGGCTGTGGGTAAGCTGGGAACGAGCTGGGCTTTCTCCTGCTGATCCTGCACAGAAACCACAGGCGTTTTCTCAGCATAATCCAAAGCAGGGTGAGGCCTACAGGGTAGCTCACCTTTCCTGTCTGGAGGCAGCCCTAAGTTTTAGAAAGATTGGCCCTCTGTTAACTTCCCCTCATCTCTCATTCCCTCCAAGTAGCTGCTACCATCTGTTCACACATCCAGGGGTTTTATTTTAAGTGGAAGTCCTTCACCATTCAAGGAGAGCCTGCCCCATGACACACAGCCCAGGTAACACCTCTGCTTTGATCAAGGCCCCCTGCAAGTTCCAGGTGTGTCCCCATCACCTGAGCAGGCTGCAGTGAATCTCTCAGCACAAAAACAAGCCATGCAAAGCAGAAAGCCTTGTCATGGTGATTTGTGCCTTGGGATTCACTGAAATCATGGACAGAAGGGCCTCAGGGACAAAATGCCACTCAATGAGCTCTGTGCTGTCTGATCTGAAGGGCTCCAAGAGAGGAAAAGCAGGAGGTGGAGTAGGAACAGGTCAGGGAAGAGTCTATCCACTTAAAAACCACTTGATTTTCAAAGGAAGAAGCATCGAGGACTTTCTTGCCCACTTGGTGATGCCAGTTCCCAAAGGAGACAGGAGGAACTGGCTCCTTGAATGACCACAGGTGCCCACATGGAGAATTCAGATGAAAACCCAGCATGGTCCTAGAGGACAGTGGCTGACCATGTGTGGACACTTCGGTCCTTGAAAAGCGGGAGGAGATGGCCAGCAAACTTTTCTTGGGGGGTCTCAGTTCTGCACTGAAAGACGCCCAGAGTTTGTCAAAAGCCTTCAGGAGGAATCACACCCTGAAGACAAACTCCAGAGCTCCCCTTGCTCTTCCTCTGTCTGGTCTGAGTTTGGAGCGGCCGCCCCATTACTGCTGGTGACAGGCGTGTGATAACATTGCCATTTCATTAGCAGGGTATTGTTCAGGAGATTGATGGCTGGCAAGCTAAGAAAAATTGCATCTCCCTCTGCAGCTGCCTGTCTCAGAGACAGCATTCATCACAGAAGGAAGGGAGGGAAGGAAAACATGCAGGAGTAAGAACCTGATGCATTGGCATTCTACTGAAATCAGCTGTCTGAGGGTGAGGATCCTGAAGCCTGGGAATGCTCCCTTTGCTGCTCCAACCCCAGGAGAAAGTAGAGAAAATGAGAGTGTTGAGACCACTCTTCCGAGTCTGAAGCTACAGAGGCCTCACCTCTCCTCTGTGCTCAGGAATTATTATTATTAAACAGACAGTTCCAAAGCAAAGCAAATATTGACATTAAGCAAGAAAGCAAATGCCATTGTGCTTCTGGGTGCTGGATGAGGAGAGAGACAATGAGAAGCAGAAGGAAATGAGGCTCTGGAAAGATTTAGAGAGGCTTAGGTTTGTTCCCCAGCCCTCTCAGCATCTACACACTCTCCTTTTGCTGGGATTTGGGGCTTTCTGCTGGAGACAGGAGTGCTGCAAGTGCAGAGGAAGGGCACACCGTGGTGCCATGTGTTTGTGACAAAAAACCAAACCCAGCTCATATTAAAGCTGCAGCCTATCCTGTCACTTCTGGAATATCATCCCTGTTTCGTCTGGCCCTCTCCATCCTCTCAGAGGCAGCTTCTGACGTGGGAGGCCTGCGAGAGCTCCCGATGCGATGAACAAAAACCACCTCACGCCTGTACACAAAAAATTAAAACCTGATTTGTGTCTGCTGAGCGAACGAGCCACAGCTAATGAAATCCCCTCACAATAGGACGTTACAGGAATGAGAACCACCTCCTTCAAAGCACAGCAGGGGACAAGCACAGCCATTCGTGCTGTGCCCCTCCAGAGTCACAGGGTGACAATTCTTTCATGGCACAGGCAGGAGGGAGCTCCCTCACGCCCTGGCAGATGAGCCAAGGAAGATTTAATTTGATTTTACCAGGGAAAAGACACACACAGACACACAGGGGCACGCAGCAGGAACGCTCTCCTGCTGCCTCCCTGGGGAGCACAGGAGCTGTCAGCCATTGCTCCCACTGAGGGATGGGAGATCCCTGGCAGCAGGGAGGGGACACTCAGTCATGGGCTCTGTCCTGCCCTCTGTCACTTGTGACGTGCAGGAGCCCAGCAGGGAGGATTTATTATGGTCCAACGTGTGTGCCAGTGAAACCAGACCCATCTCCAAGGCTTGAATAACCTCTGTTGCTATTGTGCAGGATCTCCTCCTCGCCAGCTTCACACACCCTTAGGGAATGGAGTTGGGAGCTGCTTTTCTCTTTTCTCATGTTTTTGGTTTGGTTGTTTTCCCCCAGACGGCGAGATGGGAAGCACAGAGAAATGTGAATGCCAAAGCTGGGGCCAGGAAGCACATCTGCATCAGTGCCACTCAGCATCCAGATCTGATCACAGAATCACTGAATCATTAAGGTTGGAAAAGGCCTCCAAGATCATCCAGCCTGTGACAGATCACTGAGTGCCACATCCAGGTGTTCCTTGGACACCTCTGGGCATGGGGAGTCCAAACCTCCCTGGGCAGACCCTTGCAATGCCTGACAACCATTTCCATGAAGAAATTCTTCCTGGTGGTCCATGACAGCCCCCTGACAGTCTCCCTTACCCAAAGGCAGCCACGTGAGCAGAACCACGTGGGAGGATGGATTGTAGGAGAATAGAGATGGTGCTGAAGGCAATCTCAGCCCTGAGGAGTTGCAGCTGTGCTAATTAGCAGAGAGTAGGAACAGCTCTGCCCTTAATAGGGCACACCTGTGTCCAATAAGGATGGGTGCTATAAAAGAGTGGGTTAGCTGGTTGAGAGGAGCTTTGGTGCTTGTTGGCTGTGCTGTAAGGATTGGGTGGCTGTGCTAGGGACAGGAAGGAGCCAAGTGGCTGTGCAGAAGAAAGAGAAAAGGAGTCAGTGCTGTGAGGAGCTGCCCATGGGGACTCACAGAGAGAAGGTATGAAAGTCTTCCAGTAACAAACTGGTGGTGACAATCAGGTTCCATCCACTGTTGGCTGGTGCCAAGCACTGGTGCCAGCAATTGGTGGCCAATATGGGGATGAGTCCCAACAGAACCATGTCCCACACCAAGGGAGGGGTCCCCAAACTGCTGGGGATATATGACAAAGAATCTAATAATTTCCCCCACTGTTTATTTTTCACCCTATAGCAGGTGTGATTTCACACCGTGCAAGGTGCCTGCTCACAGCTCTGGCTTTGCAGCAAAGGGTATTTAAAAGGCAAAGAATGGTTGGGAAAAGATGTGTTTTGTATTAAAAGGATGAAATTCGTTCAGCTGAGCTCAGTCTGGACTCCTTGAGCAGGAGGACAAGAGTTCCTTCACTATCTGCACCCACACAAGTTCAGCCTTTGTGATTTTTTTTTTTCAGTATCAGTTAACTTTCTTTTCTGAACAAAACATAAAGTGTTTGCTTTTTTTTTTTTATTTTAAAGTGTTGAAATGGGATGATTCACCAGTATCTTTCATTCTTTCCTACAGATATGTTTGCTATCATGTTTCTTGTAAAAATTGACTTATTTATGGAAGCATTTCCTGCAAAGAATTTCAGTTTCATTAAGGCAGTTTTCTGATGAGGAAGCAGATAATCAGGGCATACCTGACCTTACCTAGTGTGTCTCATCGTCCCTTGTTAGTACTGAGGAGCTTTTCTGACACAGTGGCAGGAGTGAAGGGCTGGATTGCCGTGTTTGCCATGATTCTGGCCAGGACTCAAGGAGTAACTGGGGAGACAGGACCCTAGCCCGGACCAGGAAGGAAGCAAGAGAGGATTTTAGCACCTTCCCCCTGCCTCTCCTCTGTCTGCAGTGCCAGCAGCATCACTGCTATGATTTTGCACTAAGGTTTGCAAGAGACTTTTTGATCCCTGGGGGAATAACTGTCATGGCCTTCAAGCCTGTGGTTTGAAAGGGTGGAGAAGTGCAAAAAGGAAACAAAGCAAAGACAAGACTTCATCTGCTTCTGATGCAGAGTCAAACCAAGCCATTAATTGGAACACAATCCACAAGCACTGGCACCTGGTGAGTGTATGACCAGTGCACTTTCTCCACAGAAAATCCTGGAATATTCTGGGGCAAGCATGCTCTGCCTTTTAAAATTGCCCTTAAGTATCCATAGTGCTGCCTCCCCCTAATGCTTTCCTCAGGAAAGGAAAGACTTCTTCTGCTAGAAGACTGGCAGAAAGGGAGAGGAAAAAACCTGAGGAACCAAATGAATGCAGATGACAGAGAATGGCTGTGAGGGAGGCAGAGCCTCCAATGGCTGAATTCACTGTTGGCACTGAAGCCAGCTCTGCACTGGCTCAGGGGAGAGGACTGTTCTGTGTCGTTCTGCATTGAGTGTTGGTGGGATTTTAAGGTTGTCATCCTGGTTTGACACCAATTCTGCCATTTCCAGAATGGCTGATTTGTGGCAGGAATCCCAGAGGCTGTGCTGAGCTGCCTCTCCTCACTCGTCTTGCTCCTGAGGGCAGCTTAACTAACTCACCTGAAAGATTATTTATTTGGCAGTAAAAGCCACAAATAAAACAGAGCTGCCTAATGAAGACAACTTGGTGACTCTGGCCCATTTTTAATTTTAATGTTGCATGTAATCTCCATTCTGGTCTCTGGAGTTGTCAGTGGTTTTACAGCTCCTGATTATATGAGTGCAGCAGGCAGAGACAGCTCTGTGGAAGAGTTGGGAAAGCAGCATTAACAACAGCCCCAGGGGAATGCAGCCACAGGAGCTGAGGAATTGTCTGCACCATCATTGCAGTGACAGAAAGCACAGGCTGAGCAAGCACTCTGTGGTGGTGTCCTTTTCACAACCTACCTGCCTGCTTATTTATAGGTATCCAAATAGCTCTGGGCCTGAAACACAAGGGATGAGGAGACTCCTGCATTGCCATCCATGGAGAGAGTGACACTTCACTGTGTGTTAAAGGAAGGCAACTCTTACAGAAATAAAGCGTGTACCAGGGATTTGCCCATGGGTACAGAAAGGAGAGTCAGGCCTGCAGCCAACTTTGGAATCCTGGACTATCCACCACTGCTCAGCACCTTATCACCAAGGCTGCCTACACAGGTGAAGGATCCCATTGGTAACAAGCGAGCCAGCCTCCTCTCCTCTCCAGAGCACCGTCCTGCCAATAAAACCCTCCAGAGTCATTCACCTCCTCCTACAAGTCAGGCCTGGTGCTAACCAGCTCTCAGACTGGAGAGTAAATCTATTCAGAGGCTAAGGATTTTTCTGACAGGAAGATGAATACAGAGACAGAAGATTCCTTCCTGGCATGACTACAGGCAAACACAAAAGGCCAGTCACATTAAAAGTGGGCACAGTTCCTGTCTGGAGCCCCAAGTCCTCAGCTGTCCACCATGGCCTGCTCTCCAGCCTGCAGGAGCCTCAGGCTCACTCCTTCCATGACACCGTGAGAGATGCTGTCATCTCCCTGCAGGAAGAACATGGCATTGTGCTGTGGGAAGAGAGGGCACCAAGGGAGACCTGCAGAGCACAGAGGGCCTTGAAACAAACACCACTGGCAGATGAGGGTGCTGGGAGGCCACTTCCTGAAATCCGGCATTGCACAGGATGCCTCCCAGACCCAAGCTGGCACCAGTGGCAACTCAGGCTGGTTTGGCAGTGCCAGGTGGCTCCTGCAATCTGCCATCAGGAACCTGGACTGGTGAGTTTTGGTTCCCAGGGAAAAGGGCCGGCAATGGTGTTTGGGGGCCTGTGGCCCGGAGTGGCCGGCTGGCTCCTGGAATTCCGCAATACGCAGGATGCCTCCCAGACTCAATCAGCCACCAGTGCCAGCTCGGGCTGGTTTGGCAGTGCCAAGTGGCTCCTGCAGTCTGCCATCAGGAACCTGGACTGGTGAGTTTTGATTCCCAGGGGAAAGGGCTGGAGCAGGTGTTCAGGGGCCTGTGGCTCTGAGAGGGCAGCCGCCTCCTGAATTTCCAAATGGCACAGGGTGCCTCTCAGACCCAGGCTGCCTCCACCTCCAACTCGGGTGCTGTCTCAGAGCTGGGGAAGGGAAGGGAAGTATGGGCTTAGCTCCAGGGGCGGCTGTGCCTGGCCTGGATCAGGGATGAAGCACGTGGAGCTCCACGACTCTCCTGGATGCTCTGGTGGTTGGCAGGAGCAATCTCAGCCCTGCAAGGTTTGCATCCCTCATAACCACAGCAGGAGGTTCTCCAGCTTTTATGGATAGGAGAATTGGGATCTGGAGGAATTATACAATTCACATACAGGCAGCCTGTGGCAGATCTCAGAGTTTTATTCCAGCCCCTCCTAGGACTCAGAAGTTTAATTATGCCTGCATCCTTTCTCTTTACAATCATGTGAATCTGGAGCAACTCCCCTGGAATTATTCTGTCCTTACCTGCCCAGAGCCTGCCCTAAGGTGGTGGGCTGCACCCAGAGCCAGGGCTCACAGGCAGGCAGCACTTGGGAAGGTGGCCAGAGAAGATGCTTCAGACCCTCTACTTCCCCAGCCCGGGCCTGCAGGCTCTCCCCTGCTGCTGGCCCCCTTTTTCTCCTGTGGAAATGGTGCTGCAGTGCAAAGAGTGCTTGGATAAAGCCCAGAGGCACCGAGCCCCAGTGAGAAAGGAGGGTCTCATCCCCTGGCTCCCCTCCAGGGAGCAGCATGTCAGCCACACAAGATGCTTGTTGAATGAAGTGCAGAAACTGCCACCAGCTGTGGAGCTGGTGAAAACCGGCCCAGCCATTGACAAATCTTTCTCTGGAGACAGCTGACTCAGAGCTGCTCTGCCTCCCGGGTGTCTCCTGTCATGCAGGCCCCGTCACTGCTGTGTCTCAGAATTAGCCAGGAGGATTTTCTGCCTTTTGAGTTTGACCTTCTAAGGATGTTCAGCATCTTTCAGCATCTGCCCCATCAGGGATGTGACATGCTTCACAGCTGTGCAGGGCAGCAGGCACAGGCTTCCCAGAGCAACAGAGAACTCATTCCTCCTCCTTGCTTCCCATCTCTTTCCAGGGACTGAAGCGTATGGGCTGCGTGGCTCCTGCAGGTCCCAGCAGGGATATTGGAGCAGAACCCAACAGTGTACCCAGGTGACCAGGAATCTTTTCCTACTTTTAGCTTCTCCAGTATGCTGTTGGGAATCACCTTCCTGCTGCTGCCACCCATGGATCTGCAGCCAAAACACTGGCAGGGTTCTCCATGGATAATAAGCATTCCACTACAAAGCCAGGGAAAGCTCTCACTACCCACATGCAGGGATGTGCCTCTCTCAGGTGCTGGATCAGTGCTTCTCAGTGCTGCTTAGTTCAGTCCCTATCTGTCTCTGGTCACAATGGACATTCCTGTGCACATTGGAGGCTCCCCAACCTGGGCTGTAGTTTGGCTTTGTCCCAGTTCCCAATGCTAGCCTGCTGGTTGGGCTTCCCAAGAGGCAAGAAAGAGGCTTGTCTGTCCTCACAGGTAATTAAGCCTGGATTAGAATATGATCTGACTGGAATCTAGCCTGAGTATAATTGCAAAGGGCTTCCCAGAGGTGAAACTCTACAACCAGAGTCCAGGCAGTGCGTTGGCCTTCCTCTGTCTTCTGAAAGAAAGGGGGTAGTGAAAAACCCACCGAAGGTGCTTTGGGAACCTGGACAACACAACGCTGCCCACCACATGCAGTTCTCTGCTCTGCCTGCAGGAACTGAGGCACAGAGCCCTGACTCTTGCAAAACCAAGTTTAATCCTGAGTTCCCCCTAAAATTTCAGGTGCTTGGCTTTGCAGGGCTCTCAGGAGTGAGGTTGCAATCTGGATTCCCTCAGCACCCCCACCCATGATCAGCTTCCTCCCGGCTGCTGCATAATGGGCCTGTAAACACAGAACCAATATGCAAATCTGACATTTAATTTGGACATGAGAGTTTAATGAGGCTGTGGAGATTCTGCCACTTGCAGCCTCCACATCCTGCAACCTGCAGTCACATTCCTTCAATTGAATGTGTCCCCACTACACCTCTGGATGCACAGGCATGTTCCTGTGTTCTCCAACAATTCCACCCTTTCCTCCCAACTCCCCGTTTTTCTCAGTCCAGTCTGGTTTGGTGATGCTTTGGTTTGGTGGCTCTGTAGCCTGAGCCAGGGGGCTGGGGCCAGACATTTCATCAGCTGTTGTGCTGTTTTGTTCTTGAAGAGGCAGAAGATGTACCAGGAATCAGCTCTGGGATGAAGAGGGAAGGGCGCAGATTGTGCCTTGCAAGGCCTCTCATCCCATCCCATGAGACCTGGGAAATGCTTCCCTGCCAAAACAAGTGCCTTAATCAGGGAGAATGAACCATATCCACTGGCCTCAGTGACGAATGAGAGAACAAATAATCAAATAACAAAGCCCAAGCAAAGCCCAGGAACTCCTACATGCAGCAAGGAGATACTCCCTTTGTGCCACCTGCCTGAGAGCAAAGCCTTCCATCAGCTCCCAGTTCAGAGACTCCACAGTCTTTTTATTTGAAGAGGATTATGGAGCTGCCATTCAGTAAATGAAGTGCCACTCCAAACAGCTGCACTGTGGCCTGCCCTCCTCCAGGCACGGTGCCTTGCTGGGGCTGCAGAGCTGTAGGCAAAGGCTGCTCCTGGCCTTGGAGCTCTGCAGAACTAAGGAATGCTGGAAAGTGCGTACACAGGAGCCAGGAGAGAGGTGAAGAAGCAGGAGAGTGTCATTTCCTCATTTCTGCTGCTGCCCTGAAAGGTACAGCCCAGGTTTTCCTCTTCAGCAGCCTTCTTTTCTCCCAGGTTCCAGCCACAGCACCACACTGCTCCTCTGGCAACTGAAATGGATATCCTGCTTTCCTGGGAGGGGACAGCAGGGTGAGAGTCGCTCCCCTCTCCCTACTGCTTGGTATCACAAGTTGCTCCCAGAGCCATTATTCCCACAGCGAGCACAACACCCTCTGAGCAGGGCTGATTGCCCAGAGCCACAGGAGACAAAGGCAGTGAGCTCCAAGCCCCAGCTCCAAGTGTGCCACGCTTAATTCCCAGGGAATAGGATCCGAGGAGAATCCATGCAACTGGTGAAGAGACAGGGAGACCCAGCCTGGGGCTGGAAGGGGGGAATATGAACTGGGCCAGGGCAGGAGAACATCAGGAAGAGGCAGGAACGTGGGACATGAGCTCTGTTCAGCACAAGCAGGCTTTGGGATGAAATATTAATGCCAGCATCCTGAACAGGCAGCAAGCAGCGGTGTCTGAGCTACTTGGCCATGAATAAAAGATGGTCCTGAAAATGGGGAAGAGCAGCAAATTAATTAATTGAAGCAAAAGTCTCTCTGCTCCCATTAACGAACAAGCCTGGAATTCTCCCTCATGCAGCTCAGCTTGGGGAACATGCAGGGGCACAGAGAGGAGAAGGACTGCAGAGGGAGGGTCTTCTGCTGGTGACCTGGGGTCTCCCACTGCCCAGCATGCCTGTAAGCTCGAGTTCAGATCCTGATTCAGCTTCTCATCATGTCTGACCTGCCAGCTCTGGGAGTTCAGCCTCTGCCAGCTCAGACTGCTCACCTGTGCCCTGGCTCCCTCGGGTTTTAGGTAAGGGGTGAAGTAGGAGCTGAAGGGGAGCTGCAGATTCCTAACACCCATTCCAAGACCTGTGCCAGGTAGCCCAGCCCTGGGCCAAATGTGGGGCCCAGCCAGCTGCTTGCAGGTGGGCCAGCAGGAGGGCTGGAGCTGTCCCACTGGTGGAGGGCCTGGAGCTGCTCCTGCCTGCAAGAGCAGTCTGGTTTTTCTTCATTCAGAGCTGGGAATTTTCTGGGTGTTGCTCAGTGCTGCCATGCTCAAGCCTAATCCCTTATGCTGCACCAGTTAACTGGGAACAGAGTAGTGGGGGCTGCTGCAGATGGAGACACCCTCAGCACCAAGGAATGACTGATCTCCTCTTCTGAAGCCTTGCCCATAAATTATAGATTTTAAGCAGTGTTTGTTTAAAATATTCAGCTTGCCACTTAAAAAAGAATACTCATACACACCAGGAATGGGAAAAAAGGATGGGGGCTGCATTCCCACTTGGAGGAGGGGGAGGGAAGCAGCCAGGAAGGAGAGAGGTGTTTCCTCAACTAATGAGCCAGCACCCCTGGCTGTGGATGTGCAGTCCAACAGTGAGTCACCTGCACTGCAGCTTTGCCTGCCTCCAGCGCACAGCTCAGGCCCAGCCTCTGCTTTTGTCCCCTGCATCCCCATGTGCACAACATCCCACAGGACAATGTTGTGCTTGCAAACTCAGAGCAAAGATATCTCAGGTATTCTGAGAGAAGGAAGGAGGTGAGGAGGAGGGAAACATCCCCCTCTACACAATCCCTACTTCCCTACAAACAAACCCATTGCTTTGAATAAAAATTCAGCTTTTCAGCTGCCTTGGCCACGGGGCAGATCCACCAAAGGTGAGTTGCAGGGAGCAGCAGCCGAGATAGTTCTCCTCAGTGAAAAATGCTCCCTTCCTTCTGCACTTCCCAGCCCGGCCAGGCACCAGAGCCGGTATTGCCGCCTGATGGTGAGGAACAGGCAGGGCCCTGCTGCAGAATGAAGGGATTTGTTTCTCCTCTAGGCTGCAGCACCTCCCAGGCTGAGACCGGCTCTCACTGTCTTCTGGGATGGATTTCCCATGGAAGAGACTGCAGAGACAGCCTCGCAGGAGCTGCCTGCAGCTTTTCCTGCCCGAGGAAGCTCACGTGGACACTCAGGTACATCTTGGGAAGGGTACAGGGAGCAGCAGCCCGGTTGTTCAGGAAGGCACAGATCTAACCCTGGCTATCTGGGATTATCATGGTCACACCCAGCCCAGAGCTGGCTCCCCTGAGCCTCAGGTAGCTCTGGGATCTCCCTGTGATCTGAGGAGGATGGATGGATGCATGGATGGATGCCAGGATCACCAGCCCAGGGCAGTTTCTCCTCCCTTCCTGCCACCTGGGTGATGCTCCAGGCCCAGCCCTCCTCCTGGTAGCTTAAGCACACACCAGGCTGCATCTCACTCCCTCCTTAGCTGCAACCCCTGTGCCCTCAGGAGGCAGAGAACCTTTCCTGCTCTCCATCCCAGGAGACACTGACCATTCTGGCAAGTTCTGTACTGTATTTTTAATAAATTAGCCCCAAACTTCATTTGCATGGATAAAAATAGCATCAGCTGCTCTGCCAAGCCGTTTTTCTCTTGGTTAACAGATTCATCCAAGCTGCTCTATTTGTCTTTCCTCCACAGACTCATATTCTTCTGGATTCATTTTGTCAAACAAATTGCACAAGCTGGACTGCCCATTTACCCAGTGCTGTTTGATTACAGGGGTTATTTATGAAACAGCAAGACATATGGCATTAAGCTTCTTAATAATAATAATAATAATGAGAGAAGGGAAGGAGAAAAGCTCTAGAAGAGAGGAGGGAGAAAATGTTTTTTATTACAGACAAAAGCTCCTGCCATGGGTGATAAATTCCAGACACTTTTTCCAGTTGCTCTTGTGCTGCTGGCATGATGAATGGCACAGGCACTGAGGAGCATGGCCATGGGATCCAGGGTAAGGAGGAAAATGCTGAGGCACACAGAGGTGGTGGGGCTGGCTCTGGTGTGCAGGGACCACTGGCCACGGGGCACTTCACTTCCCAGGAGGTCACAGAAGTGCAGACTCCACCCAGCCCTGCTTTTGAACCCAATTCCCTCTCTTGTCTCTGATGCAGTCACTGATTCCTGAGGAGTTTGGGACCACTCCATTCAGCACATGCTGGCTCCCTGAAGACATCCTTTTCTGACCTGGCCATCCTGGCTCTGATGGTGACTCACTGCAATTCAATCAAAAGTTCTGTCAAAGAAAGATGCTCAATTAAGGGCCTGGGAGACTTTGAAAGCAGAGTCATTTCTGCAAGAGGAAGGTAATTAACTTTTTTAATCAGTGGGCACTGATCTGAAGGTCTGGTGAAAAGAGAGAGAGAAGCAAACTCATTCCCACAGACTCAGAGCAGAGCCCTGTGATGTCACTGGGGGCCCCAGGAAGGGCTGGGAGCTGGACTTGGTGCACACCAACCTGCAGAGCTGCTCCATCACCTCATCCTTCTCCCTGAGGCTGTTCCCCAGGGGCAGAGGCACCTTCACATCCGGCCTTCCCTTCTCTCCTTATCCCAACAAAGGAAAACACACCAAACTTCCAATCAGGGCAGCATCAGTGTCTGGAGATAACTCCTCAGCAGCCCAGACTCCCTCACTGTCTTACAGGGAAGGCCCTGGCAATGGGATAAAGGAGCTCAAGCACCAAGTCTAAAGGCTTTCCCCTGGCACTTGCAAATGTTCTGTAGCACCAGCCTCAGCTCCTGGTCCCCTGTTCATCAGCTGGCACAGATCAGGGTGCCAGGCAGGCAGAGTTCATCAGGCCTCATTTGCCATTACAATGAGCTCCTGCGTTTCATGGCCTGCATCCTAAACCTGCTTTCTGATTCCCCAAGGCAGAGGGATTTACACTTTCAATTTTATGTCTAGTTAGTTAATGGTCCATTACTGTCAAAAGGATCAGTAGCTAGAAGTTAAATCCTACAGGATTTATGATAAGGAAGAACCAAAGGCTGCAGAAGAGCACGTGCCAGAGTGGGCACAGGGAGCATTGAGGGGTTTGCAGGTCCTGTGTTGTGACACTGGTGACAGAACACTGCTGGTGACAGCTCTAGAACAGGGTTCAGCCCAACACTTTTCCCTTACACACTGTACCACGTTTCTGTCTCAAAAACTCAGGGCAAAACAGCAGCTTTGGCAGGGCTGGAATGGGTTTGCCTTGTTTCCTGTCCCCTCCCCGTCGAGACACTAAAGGGGCTCCACTCCCTTAGCAAGATAGAGGTCTCTGCAGTACACAGGATCCTGCCAATTGCCAAAAATGTCTGTCCTGTCTGTTCTGCTGCTATCCCTGAGATCCACAGCGCTGCTCCTGTCAGAGCAGAGGTGTTAAAGCAGCTACACTGAAAGGTCTGTCAGCACTACAGAGCTGGCTGTGCAGGGGTTTATAAACCTGCCCATAAAAACTCACTCCAGGCTGGAGGGTAAACAAGGTCCCCAGGCCTTTGAAGCAGAGAATCGCTCTTTTTATTTCGTAAACAAGGAAACTTTTTTTTTTCCTGCTGGCTGAGGTTTACTGAGTGGTAAGTGGTGCCAAAGAGAGAGAGTTTGGCTAGATGGGGGACTGGAAAACATTTAAGTGATCAATGGACAGTTCTTTGTTGTGTTTAGCAAGGGGCTGGAAATTGTTTTGTAGGTCAAGATAGTTTGAGCTGCAGCCAGGCAGGAAGCACAACACTGAGGTCTACAGGCATCCAGACAGGGTCAAATGTCCACACCTGCACAAGATGGGCATATCAGGCTTGGAAAAACAATCCAGGAGAGCTCCCAGGTCTAAGCCACTCACTCCTTCACCACCAGACACAGATGTGCCAGCCAGCAATATTGCTGATTCTGAGAAGCCTGGGACAGAGAAGGAAGACTTATATGTTATTTAATGACTCTACCAGTCTGGCTTTCTAGTGATTCTATTCTCTTTCCCTGCCAGCATTCTCCTCTAGAGTTTCCCTTACCCCTTTGATACAACCATAAAGCTTGGAGCAGCCCATGGCACGCTCCATGCACACTAATGCCAGAATTCAGAAGTTGTTTTCATCATTTCATCTACTAAGCTGCTGGGAGATCAGCAGATTTTCACTTTTTTTTATTATTATTATTATTCCCATCTACTTTCCATACAGCTGGGAGTGCTCCTCCCCACTGAAATCTCCACTAAAACCCCACTTCAGTAAGTCAGGCCTAAGAGTATGTGCACAAAACAGAGCTGTGCAGCTCATGAGGCTCACTTTGACCCCTCCTATCTACCCCACCAGGGAACACCGGGCTAAGCTCTGAAAAGCAAAAAACCATTGAGACATAAAAAAATAAACCAAAACCCGCCCTACCGACGGCCTGTATTCTGTCAAGAAAGCACAGGACTCTCCTCTTTCCACTTCGTGCATTGTGTAATTTGTGTTCACCTGCAAGGAATCAGCATTGTCCCTGCGCCCGCGAGCAGCAGCCTAGCGAAGGGCAATGCTGCACTCTCGTGGTTCCCAGCAGGATAAACACCCTGCCTCTGCCTTCGCTCTCAGTTCCCTGGATGGAGACACCCCCACGAGGGCAATGTCCCTTCCAACTCAAACCACTCTGGGATTCTGAGTCCCTCGTGTCTCTCCCAAGCAAAAGCAATCCGTGTATTATTAAGAGGAAGAGGCTGGCTCCATCAAATCATTGCTTTGCGTGAGGGGGACACCCGGGCCGTCTTTGTTGGCCCTTCACACGTGATTAATTCATATTTACAACACTTTGCTTCATCTGAAAGGAGCTTCTTGTGATTTATTTCCAATGTATTTTCAGAAATGCAGCCCTGGCCTGCCAGCAGAGAGAAGAATTGCATGAAAAGAAGCTGTGGGTTGGTTCCTAGTGTTTGTTTACTCTTCTTGCAGTAAACAGCAGGTTATCTTGTTTGTGGTGCTTCGTAAATCCCCGCTTTCTTGAGTGTGTGTTTTGCAAGAAGAGCCTTCCCCCGTGTGTGTGTGTAGCATGGTTATAATGGCAATGTTTTCCTCTGGTTTTCATCTAATTCATTCCCTGCCTTTCTTATTATTATTATTATTTCTTTTTATCCCTGCCTCTGATTTACACCAACAGAAATTTCTGGTTTTCCTTTGGTTGCAAAAAACTTGCTTTAAGGGTTTTTTAAAAATTTACCAATGTGTAACCTCAGAAATAAGTAAGTATTATCAGGACATCCTTCAAGTTAAAAAACATTGCTTTAGGAGTATCTTACCCAACATTTTTTAACTCGAATCTGAATCTCTTCAAAACAGATTCACGATATTAAAAAAAAAAACAAAACAACAAACAATGGCATAAAAAATTCTATTCCATGGAAAGAATAAAATGAAAAATCATGTCATAACTGACTCACACAAACACCTTCCACTCTTCCAGCAGTAAAGAACTACATAAATATAGTTTATGTTCATGTGTAAATAAGCATAGTAAATAAGTCAATCCTTGGACAAAAAGCTGAGAAACATACTTGTTCCAAAGGGTTTTATCAAAGCTTAGTACAAAAATCCAAGCAAACAAAAAACCCCACAAACTAATATTTACAATTACTAACAAAATTAACAATTTCGTTTTCAACAAAACTTTAAATTATTTAATAATGTTTTAACTTTTGAAAAAATTATTTAATTATTTCTATTTGTTATCTATTTTTAAGTAATTAACTCTTTTAAGTTTGTAATACTTTCATAAATTAAATCACTGCATTTTAATAAATCCACACAACACATACTTTTAAAATTTTAACATTCATAACTAGAAGATAACAATAAGAAACTTATAGTTACTTTGTTTTATAATGTTACATGTCTAATGCTGGTTACATCTAACAATAACTTGTTGGTTAGATTGATGTTTAGTTAGTTAGATAGATAGTTAGATCAATGTTTAGTTAGTTAGTTAGATTGATGTTTAGTTAGTTAGTTAGATCCATTGTTAGTTAGATTGATGTTTAGTTAGTTAGGTTGATGTTTAGTTAGTTAGATCCATAGTTAGTTAGATCGATGGTTAGTTAGTTAGTTAGATCCATAGTTAGTTAGATTGATGTTTAGTTAGATTGATGATCAGTTAGTTAATTAGTTAGTTAGTTAGATCGATGTTTAGTTAGATCAATAGTTAGATCAATGTTTAGTTGGTTAGATCAATGATCAGTTAGTTAGATAGTTAGATTGATGTTTAGTTAGTTTGTTAGATCGATGATCAGTTAGTTAGATAGTTAGATCGATGTTTAGTTAGTTAGTTAGATCAATAGTTAGTTAAATCGATGCTTAGTTAGTTTGATGTTTAGTTAGATCGATGTTTCGTTAGTTAGATGTTTCGTTAGTTAGATGTTTCGTTAGTTAGATGTTTCGTTAGTTAGATCGATGGTTAGTTAGTTAGATGTTTAGTTAGATCGATGTTTCGTTAGTTAGTTAGATTAATAGTTAGTTATTTAGATGGATGTTTAATTAGTTCGTTAGTTCGATCGGTGGTTAGTAAGTTAGTTAGATCGGTGGTTAGTTAGTAAGTTAGATCGGTGGTTAGTTAGTAAGTTAGATCGGTGGATAGTTAGTAAGTTAGTTACATCGATGGTTAGTTAGTTAGATGTTTAGTTAGTTATATCGATAGTTAGTTAGATCGATGGTTAGTTAGTTAGTTAGATCGATGGTTAGTTAGTTATTTAGATCGATGTTTAATTAGTTCGTTAGTTCGATCGGCGGGGCGGGGCTGCGCCGCTTTCCCCGCGCCGCCAGGGGGCGCCTCCCGCTGCTCCCCTCAGCGCCCTCAGCGCCGCGGCCCGTGAGGGGCGCGCAGGCCGAAGCCGCTGCGAGCGGCTGGAGCAAAGCCCATCTTTACAAAGGCTGTGGTGGTCTCGTCTCTCAACCTGTTTTTTGTTTTTTACAGCAGTTTTACTGCGGAGAAAACCTCTTTATCTCAGCATTCACAAAATCCTAATCCTTCTTTTTTTTTTTTTTTTCCTCTCCCCAACAGCAGCAGCTGTGACTTTCTTTTTTTCTCTTCCTCCACCTTCTTTTCCCTCAATAAAATGCTTTTTCAGCCTCTGGTTTGCAATTTTTCATACACCTCCTTCTCTCATGCTTTTGCACTTGTCCTGTATTTCTTTAACGTTTTCCCCTGCAGCCACAGATTTTCAGATTTTGATGTCATGGGGTGTTTATCCACCCTTATTTGTTACCATGCTTTGGTGTCCAGGTAGGCGCCTTTACCCTGCTACAGCTGACATCTTATGGGCAGATTTCTGTGAATTATCTGAAGAGAATATGAGAGTGAGTTGTAATCAAGTGCTGACTGGCAGGATCTCAAACCCCTTAGGCATAAATGTTACAGCAGATGCTGTGTGGCTTCTGCTTTGGAACATGCTCGAGCTCCCTCAGCCACAGGGAGACATTTCTTCCATAAAATACAGACAGGAGGTGTTTGCTCTTTGCAATGAAGATCTCAACATTTAAGGGAGATTTATTAAGCATGTATTGCCTTTTCTTGTTTATTCTTGGTGTTCCCAGCTGTGAATTCCTCAGCAACAGGAGAGCAAACTCAGCAAAACCTGGTTTTACTCATGTTTGTTGTGCTTCTTGGCCAAACGTAAAGTGTCCACATGGCAGAGCCTCCACTTGCTGAGTTTTAGGTTCTGTAGATAATAATAACTAATAAAAAGGTACGTAATTGATAAAAACAAAAGATAATAAATAATTAATGATAATGGATAATAAGTAATAGCTCAGAGAGATGAGCACTCACCAGCACAGTTCTTTGTGTGCCTGGGTAAATTCCCACTGCTACAATCCTGGGGTTTTTTTTCCCCTTTCATTTCTAACTTTTTTCTAACATTAGGATTCTCCTTTCTATAGCTCAGTGCCTCTTCATGACAGTGCTGTCTATATCCACAATCTCTCCTGCACTAATATTTCAAAGCAGAGCGGTTGGCCTGGACTCAAAAAAAAAAAAAAAAAAAAAATAAAAAAGGAAGGAATTTCTTCAGGGTGTTTTTTTCTGTGGCAAAACTGCTCCCCAGGGATGTGAAGTGAGCCGCTTGCTGTCCCTGAAGGCAACTGTAGAAGGGATGGGGGACCGGGGCTCCCAGCTCTGCTGTGAGAGCCCAGGCACTTGTGGGTTCTCCAGCCTGAGCAGGAGTCAACAACAAAGGGGTGTGGAGCTGCCTGGGAAGCACTTGAAAATCCCCCCCTGCTCCAAACAATTTGTCATCATGGACTGGGAGGACTCCCCGAGTGACCACGTGCAGCAGAAGAGGTTGATGAGGCTGGAGGGCTGCTGGTGTTTGGGCTGTGATGCCGAGAAGGGAAACAGCAAAGCTGGCCTGGAGGAGCCAGAGCCCGGCGTGTGGGCAGGCAGAGCTGCCTCCTCCTCTTCCAGGCACTCGGCTGGGGCAGGAGGGCTCTGAGAGCAGGGGAAGCCCTTTCTCCCTCAGCCCTGCACATGTGCCGTTGTCCCTGCGAACAATGGGGAGAGGAGGGAGCGCTGGAGCTGGTGACACAAACGCCGGGGCAGGAGCAGCTGGTGGCTGCTCAAGGGAAGCTCTGTGTGTGCAGCCACAGCCGCTGCCCTGCCAGCACTGCCCGGGTCCCAGCCAGGGCTCCCGGCAGCCTCAGGGTAGGACTGAGCCCTGTGCAGTGCTAGAAAGGGACAAAACTGCCTTTATTTATGGAATTATGGAATATCCTCAGTTGGGAGGAGTTGAGTTCCCACAGCACAGCTCCCTGTACATCCCTGAGAGCAGTGTCCAAATGCTCCTGGAGCTCTGGCAGCCTTGTGGCCCTGACCATTCCCTGGGGAGCCTGGGCAGTGCCCCAGAGCCATCCTTTCCTATATCCAACCTAAATGTCCACTAGCACAGTTCCAGCCATTTCTGCACCTCCTCTCCCTGGTCATCAAAGAGCAGAGAGATTGGTGCTGCCCCTCAGGAGGAAGTTGTAGACTATATTTAACTCTGGACTGGATTTCACCTGCCTCTCTCCAGTGTTTGGGGCTTCCCAGCGCTGGGAGACCCTGCAGGCAGCTGCTTCCTGTGGTTCCTCTGCGGTGCTATCCCTAGGAAGCTGTGTGGTGAGAGTTAACCACCTTGGCCTAATGGTTCCCTCATAAATAAGGAATGTTAATAAATACTTTCTATTCCTTAAGGCCCAGCAGATAGGAGGAGAATATTCAAGGAAGCTATTTCCACTTTCTGTAACTTGCATTAGTCATCTCTCCTGAGACAGAGGGGAAAGCATGGCTGGGGAAGGGCAGCAGAAATGCTGCTGTGCTCTACACCTCTCTTTCTGTCCAGCACCTCCTGGAGGCCCCCAGCTTCTCCTTTCCAACATAAGTAACTTTCCCTAAAACAAAGGGGCTTAAGGTTTATCTGGGAATCAGTTCCCTCTTGGGGCTTCCAATCCTGCACATCCTGTGTCAGTCCCACAGGTACTCCCCATTTTAAAGGAAGTGAGGGTGGTGGTGTCACGGGTGTTCAGCAGGTGGCAGAGGGGAGTTTCGCCATCTGAAGTGACACCTTTTCCCAATCCTAGCCCTGTCCGTGTTCACTCCCCTCCAAAGAGCCCATGGGATGTGGCACCTCGCAGAGAGCTTGGAATACAGGCCCTGTGGCCACTGACCCTGCAGGTAAGAAACAGGTCTGCAAACTGAGCCAGGAGTTACCTGCCAGACCTGCCCAGCTCAGCTGGCAGAAATGCCTCTCCTGCCCGCAGGGATGAGTCTCCCTGGCAGCTTAGCAGAGATCAGGTTTGCAGGGCACGGTGCAGAAAGCAGCTCTCCCAAAAAAAACCCAGCCCCTGCTGAGAACTAACAGGATGTGATGGGAGGCGGTGAGGAGGAGGCTGGAGCAGGCAGCCAAGCGCCCTTCCCACTCAGTCTGGAGAGCAGATGGAGCAAACTAAGAGCTCTCTACCTCAGTCAACCTCCTCTTCCAGGCTGAGCTGGCTCCTCGCGTGCTGGCTGGCTCCCACAAGGATTCCTAAGACTTGCAAAGAGATTTCAGTGGCCTTTGGCTGGAGGCAGACAGAGGTAGTCACCCCCTCCTCCAGATGGATACCAGGCTGCAGGGACAATGGCTCTGCTCTGCTGGGTCTTGCCTGGTGGATCTCAGTAGGCTGGGAAGGCAGCAGTGCAGGTGATGCAGGATTTACTGGCGAGGATCTTACACTGCAGGGAATGCTCAGTGCTGGCAGCCTCCCAGAGAAGCCCCTTGAAAACATTCCCACCTTGGGGCACTGGTTGCAAGCACAGAGCCGGGAGCTACAAGGCAGCTCCAGGATACAATGTGCAGCAAACAGGGAGGGAAGGGGAGGGATGTTCCTCTGGCAAGTGTGTCAGTGCAGGGCTGGAGCTGACTGCTCACAGGCACTCCCTGGCCCTGATCACTGTTAGAGATCTTCACTCTCTGGGGCTTCTCTTTATGCAGGACACAGGCACGAAGCAGGGACAGGCTACCAGGGCCGGGGCTCTGTGCCAGCCATCTCCTTTGCCAGGCTGATGTGACCCCAGGCAGTGCTGCAGCAGGAGTCCTGCCTGCCCCTGTTTTGCCTGGCTCTGGGCTGCCTGCAGGAAGCAGGGGAGCACAGTCTCCTCCACCCCTGCTCTGTGCAGCACTGCCACAAAGCCCAGGGGCTTCATATCTGGGCCGTGCTACATTTAGCATCTGTGGGGCCTCGCTGGGCTCCCGAGGGCCATTCTGTCCCTCCAATCAAGGGCACAGCTCTTCTGCAGCCTCCCTTCCTTGTCCCTCAAAGATGGGGTGGGAAGGGCCTGGGTTTAGCTACGTGCAGTGAGGAGCAAACCCTTTGCAGCCCTCCTGTCTCGGGCAGGGGCTGAGCCATGAGGCAGGTGAGCACCAGTCCCTCCTTGGGCTGTGATCTCTGCAGCTCCACCACCAATTCCCAGATGCCCTCCCTTACCTCCTCCATGTTGCAACTCCCCAGCTCCAACGGCCTTGGGGAGGGTGTCAGGGGTCTCTCCACAGCACGGCTGCCCCCAGGTCCTGTTGTTCATGTCCTTACATCACCTCTCCCCTGCAACTGTCAGTGTGGGAGCAAATGGTTGCTGCGTGGGCATTGTTTTGAGCAGGACCTGGGGTGTGCTGCTGTGCTGTGATTCATGAGCAGCACGAAAAGGGAGAGACTCTCCAATTCCTGTGTTTGGGATAGGCTGAGGGCAGGGCAGAGATGTTCCTCTTGGGAAGGATGTGCATCCACCTTTCTCCTAGAAGGGTGTCTCCTGCAGCAGGATGTCCTTGGACAAGGCCGGGTTTTAATTGCTGCAGCATCACCAGACACCCGAGTCATGGTGCCCCTCAGAGCCTCTGCTCCCAGCCTGCCTCCTGCAGCTACTGAGCTATTGGGAGCAGTGAATTCCCTCCCAGGGACCCCCACATGCCCTGGCTTTCTCTCCAGAGAGGATCCAGGGGCAGTTTGGCTGCTCTGAGCTCCCAGGGGAGCTGTCTGTGCCCTGCTTCTGCCTGCTGGTCTGTCTGTCCTGCCGCATCCACTCTCTCCTGCTGGTGTCTGCACTGCTGTGCTGCACTGAGCCTGTTTGGCTGCCTCCTCGTCCCTCTTGCTGTCTGTCTCCCTGACTGACATCTGCCACTGCAAACACTGCCTGCCCCCCTCTCCATTAGGTTTTCTCCTCCCCACCCCTTTCCTCTGGCTGCTATCCAGAGGCCTCTGCATTAGGTGTGATTTAGGTGCTTTTCTCTGGTTTAGGGACAGCAGCCAGGCTGCAATCTGCAGCAAAAGGGAAAACCTCTGCAAGGAGCCTCCTGCAAATACCTAGGCAGGGCAGTGGTTGCCAGCACTACCAGATACTGCACACTCACGCCTGCCTCTACAGCCAGAGGCTGAAAGGGAGCCCAAATCTCTCGCAGTGGGACTTGGGCCACTGCATGCCTCTAGAAGCCAGTCCTTGGAGCTTGAATTCCCTGGTTCACTGTGCAGTAGCTGTGGTGGAGGGTGGGGATGTGGAGGAGACACAGCTTGTGGAGATGTGAGGATAAATGTGAAAAGGACGTGTGTGTGTGTGTGTGTGTGGTTGCATGTGCTGCCCCACATCACAGCTGTGTTTGGATGTAGACCTTGTGCTTGCAATTCTTCCCCCCTGACAACACTGCAGCATGCCTCGTGTCTGTCTCTTTGCCTTGCATCCATCTGCTCCCAGTCTCAGTGTCTTTCCCTGTTGTTTTGCCATTCCTCTCCTCCCATCCATAGCCAGCCCTGCCAGCCTGAGCCAGCAGTGTGGTGTGTCATGCTGCCCCAGTGCCTTCAACACCCTACTGCCACAAGGGTCAGCCCTCTGCCCTCCTCATGGTAGCACATTGGGACCCTGCTGAACACTCCCAGGGCACCACAGGCCCCCTGGCCAGCTTGGAGGGCTGTCCCTGTTTGGGCCAGCACACCTGCAGCCCATGTAGTGAGCAAGCAGCCAGAGCCAAGCTTCTGTAGAATTAGCAAAAGCCCCTGCACAGCCAGCTTGCAAAACCTCAGCACTTGAATGTCACCTGAGATCAGGTTCTGCTGGAGGAGAAAATGACTTTTATATCAACTTTCCCAGTGTCAGCCCTTTTAGCAGGGCCCAGCCAGGGCTGTGGGAGGAGGTGAGAGCAGGACAGACCATCCTGTGTCTCTGTGCCTTCCTGGGATACCTCTGGACCCAAACTCACAGGGAAAACAGCTCCCTGCTGCTGCCTTCCTCTGCAGTCATGACCTTGCCAAAGAGCAGGGAAGAGGCCTTGTCCCATGCTGCTTTCTGGGTCCAAAGCCATTTTGCCTGGGCAGAAGCAGTTCTGCTTATCCCCTTCCCAAACATGCTGATGGGAGCCTGTGGGGAGCAAAACCTTGCTGTGTCCTCATTGTCACCAGACCTGGGCCGAAAACTGAAGGTCTGTGTCCAGTGCCATCACAGACAGAGGCTGTAGATGTGACACTTGGGGCCATGGCTTAGCAGTGGAATTGGCAGTGTTGGGTCAGCAGTTGGACTCGATGGTGTTAAAGATCCTTCCCAAATTAAAGGATTGTGTGATTCTTTGATTCAGCATTGTGAATCATTGATTCACAAGGATTCCCCACATGGAGGAGACCTGTGGTGACCTGGTGCAGAGCGGCCTCTTGGAGCACCTGAGCTGCACTCATTTGGTGGCAGAGGATGGTACCTGCCCCCTCCTCAGCAAAGCCCACACCAAGCTCCTTTTCCCCTTCCCAACCACCCTCCTTTCCCAGCAAAACACCTCCCACGCTGCTGGGGAAGTTGACGGTTGGCAGCTCTTCCGCAAAATGATGTTCCCATGGCGATGGGGATGTGTCGCCCTTCCTGGGGAACATAAGGGGGGCAAACCGCACCTTCCGCATCAGTGCGCGCCCCTCGTCCGGGGCGGGGGCGTCCGAGTCCCGCAGAGGCAGGGCCCCCCCCGCACCGCCCCCCGCCGCAGGGCCGGGGGCCGAGCCTCAGTGACGCCTCCTGGTCCCCATTCGCTGGGTCCGCCCGCCCAGCCCTGCCCAGATTGCGGGAGCGCCGCGCCCACAGCCCGCCGGGCAGCCCCGGACAGCGCCGGCAGCCCCGCAGGCAGCGGGCAGCACCGGACAGCGCCCGCAGGTAGGCACCGAGCGCCCCGCACGCTGCCGGGCCGGGAGCGGCCGCCGGGCTCGGGGCACGGCGCGGGGCTGCGGGCGGGGGAGGGTCCGCAGCCGCCGGGCGCGGCGGTGGCACCGGGGGCATCTCGCCCCTCGCCCGGGGGATGCTCGGCCGGACGGAGCGCGCCGGAGGAGGGGACGGGCTCAGCCTCTCGCCACCCCCCGGTGCCGGTGCCCCCCAGCCTCGGCTCGGGACTGCGGTATTCCCGGTGGGCGCGCCCGCGCGCACGCCCGCACCGCAGCCGCGCTCCCGCTCCGCGCTGCTGCAGGGGGGCAGCTCGCCCACCCCGAGCCCTCCTGCCCCTCTCGGGGGTCTCCCGATCGCTTTTCCCTGCGCACCGCGTCCCCGTGCACCCCCTTTGCGTGCAGCCACCCCCCGGCACAGCCAGGCTCCTGCCAGCCCCCCAGCCTGGCTCTGCACGCCCCCGTCCCCATCCCCGCAGCTCGTTTGTCACCCTGAGCCTGTGACGCCGGTGGGTAAAGGGGGTAGGTACCGCCATGGTGTGACCCCGAGCAGGTTGGGACTTTGCCCTCTGAGAGCTGGAGCCCCTCGAATGCCGCTGTCCCCCTGAGCCCTGTCCCTACGCAAACCCCTGGGATCCTGCAGGAGTTACCTGGCTTGCTCTGCTCCTAGCACTGCTGGCAGGAGAAGAGGGGTCCAAGGGCTATCAACCCTGAGCCTAGAAAATCTGAGTGTTGGGCACATAGATGGGAGGAAAACCTGCTCTCTGGGAGCTTCTTTGCATGGATTTTCTGGAGGAAAGACAGGCTATGACCTAGATAGTGTCCCAGGACATTCAAAAGGGAGCAGATTGGTGCTGGGAAATGACAAAGCAAGGGACAGAGGGACAGTTTCTAGGAATGCAGAGGTTCAAGCATTTACCCCATTGGCAACCTCTTGGTTGTCAAGATCAGAGAGAAGAGAATTTTTCTTCCTGGCCAAGCATAAGGGTTCTGGATAAAGAGATTTTTTAGAGCTTCAGGGTGAGCAAATGGGTTTGGTATTTCCTCTTAGAACGTTATATGAAAAACACAAAAATTGTGAAATAGAAATTGCGAAATGCAACTGGCTGTGGTACAGGCGATTCCTAGCCCTTCCCTGGCTGCTTTGCCAGGCTCAGAGGGAGCAAACTGAGGGTCTGTTGTCCCCTCTGCCAGCCTGGGGTCACGAAGGGCTGGTTAACCAGCTCCCCCTCTTGGACCTGGCCCTCCATGGCCAGCCTGGAGGGCTGACTGCAGGACGCTCGGTGTGTCCTTCAGCCCGGCTGCCTCGCTGCTCCCCCGCGCTGTCCCTCCATTCTGCATGTCTGCGGCTGGATTCCCCACGTGGCCGCTTGGCCAGGCTGCAAACCTTTAATTGATTCCTTGTGGCTGCATTGGGCCAACTGGAATCAGCAGCCCTGCTGTTTGGATGGCTCATCACGGGCCCCTTACCCACACACACAGCCTGGAGAAAGACAGGCACTGGGCAGGGACCCAGACAGTGGATGGTGCCACCCAAACCCCTTCCACCCCGTGGCCAAGCAGGCTCAGTTCAGCTCCTGGAGGCTTCATGCCATCCTTCAGTGGTCTTGGCTCGCTGTCCAGCTGCTGTGTCCCTCTTCCTCACTGCTCTTGGCCCCTTTCCCTCACTGCATCGCAATGACTCATCCTTGCTGAGCTCACCCGCTGGAGCTGCTGGAGGACTGGCAGGGCAGGTGGCCACTGACCCCCAAAGAGGGTCCCTCAGCTGGCAGCCCCCTCACCATGAGCCACAGACCCCTGGTCAAGGTGTGCAGGCACTGGGGTACAGCCTGGTTTCACCTGTCCAAACCTTGGCTGGCCATGGGGCAGGAGGGGGAGGAGGCTGGACATGCAGGCCTTGCTGCAGGTCTGGCCACGCTCATTTAATGTCTTCTGGGGGGATCTGGACAGGGAAAACAACGTGTGGATGGGGCATTGCCTGGGGATGTGCAGAGGTGATGCTGGGCAGACACACAGTGCCTGATTCCCCAGCTGGGTGCAGTGCCAGCTCTGTGCAGTGAATCAGGCACTGGTGAGGAGGAGCAGACGCTCGAGCATCGTCTGTGCAAGAAGGGCAGCCTGCACCATCGAGTGCCCACGCCCATGGGGCAGTGGCCTGGCTAACTGCCTCTCTCTCCCCCTGCCCAGGTTCCCCTCTCAGAGACAGCCCCCACCGGGCACCTCAGCAGCAAGATGAACCCCACCGTGGGCATCGCCGTCATCCTGACAGGTACGTCCCTCCCTGCTCCCTGCTCGGCCCAGAGCGGCCTGGAGGCTGCATGGGCCTCCCCAGAGCTCACTGTTCCCTGCCCAACCCTCTCCTGCCTCTCCCAGTCCTCCAGGCCGCCCACTGCCAGATGATCAAGGACCTGAGTGCCTGCCTGCTGGGCCAGAACCTGCGCGTGGACTGTCGCTATGAGAACAAAACCGACAACCCCCTGACCTACGAGTTCAGCATCACCAAGGACAACAGGAAGCACGTCATCCACAGCACCATCAGCGTCTCCGAGAACATCTACCGGAGCCGAGCCAACGTCACCATGCACAAGAACCTGGTGTGCCTCCACCTGCAGAGCTTCACCACCAGCGATGAGGGCATCTACATGTGCGAGCTGAAGGCCACCAATGACTACACTGGCAATCAGATAAAGAACATCACTGTTATCAAAGGTGAGACAGGCAGTGGCACCTGGCCTCAGCCCTTCCCACCTGCTCATTGGCTTGGCAGGGCCAGCAGAGAGCACCACAACTCCCTGAGCTCCATAAATGTGTCCTGACCCTTACATGCTCTTCAGGTGGGACTCACTCTACTCCATCTCACAGCGCTTTTCCTGCCTCTCTTGGGTCCCACCTCGGGCACATTGCCTGGGTATCCTCCCATAGAGAGGACAGTGGGGATCCTTCACACCTGCAGCACACAGGATCAGTCCTCCAGATGCAGACCTTTGTCTCACCTGGTGCCCATCCACTTGTCACCTCAGTCAGGCACAGGCAGGGTTACGCTTCTCAGAGTCCCAAAAATATTTGCTGCTACACGCTGGGAGGGAAACAGGCCAGGATGGGGCGTGCTGCATTTCTGCGACAGAGCAAAGGCAAGAAGCTGTGTTCCAGTACCATTGGAACTCCCAGCCTGAGCCCCATTCCCGAGGGATTTCATTGCCTCTCTTCTCTCCCTCCCCATTCCTTCTCCTCACAGACAAACTGGAGAAATGCGCCGGCTTCAGCCTCTTGATCCAGAACACCTCGTGGCTCCTGCTGCTGCTCCTTTCCCTGCCTCTCCTGCAAGCCGTGGACTTCGTGTCCCTGTGAAAGGCGAAGCACACACACTCACAGCGCTCGCACACACACGCACGCACACACCGAGCACCCCAGCCACCCCGCCTTCCTCGCAGCCCCTGGAAAGAGAAGCTGAAGCGTCTGGAAGCCGTGAAACCTCTCTGTGTTATCTCTATTTAGCCGTATATTAACGCTAACCACCGTCCCGTGCCGAGGCTCACCATCCCACGCACTCGCGCCCCGCTCCGAAGCATGGTGGCTCTGCTAGGCAGCGTTGCTTCTCCCATCGCGCCTCCCCACTCCGTAGGCTGGCTGGTTTGCTTGTGCTGGGAGCACTGGAGGCCTCAGCCTCGCTTGTCCCATCCCTTTAACTCTTGGGGTTTGCCTGTTCTCAACCGGGGAAAGACAGCTGGATTGGCAGGTAAGAGAGAGGGGTGACGTGAGAGCACGCAGAGGGTGCCCGTGGTGGGTGCTGTGCCCGTGGTGGGTGCTGTGCCCGTGGTGGGTGCTGTGCCCGTGGCCCCTGCAGGTGACAGGGCTCCTGGTGTCCCCACCCACCCTGCCTGCCACCCAGGTGACTGATTCCTCACCCTGCTCCTCTCAGCCTGAGCTGCCACGGCTGAGAGAGGGCACAAAATTACTCCTGTCTCAGTGAGCAGGAGAGCCATGGGATGCTGCTGAGCCTGGTAGGCTGGGAGGAGAGAGGGGAGCAGGTCTAGGAGACACCATGAACCCCCCCTTCCTCCTGAGGGCTCCTCTGGGGCCCTGGGAATGGGCTCAGTGCAAACGTGCTTCGGCAACAAGTTTTTCCTAATCTGTTTCTTACAGCTGAGCTGGAAGTGAGGTCTCCTCCAGACACCATCTGGTACCTTTGGGCTGCCCGAGCCAGACACCACTCGCTCTCCCCGGGGACCAGCCCTTAGCTGTGACGAGAGAATTGCTGCCAGCACCAGTGGAGGCAAGCAGAGCCTCTCTGAGCTAGCCACAGCCCCACTGCCCTCCCCAGGGCCCTCAGAGCTGCACCCAGGATGGCTGGTGGGGAGGGGGTTCCCCTCTGGGAGTGTGACCTCAGGGTCTCCATAGGGACTTCCCTGCACTGGCACCTTGTCTTCCCTAAGGGAACGTGTGGGGACCCCAGTCCTTCCTCATGGAGAGGCAGAGCAGTCTTCCTCCAATCCCACCGTGCTCCTGGGAGGAGCCTGTGCGCCCCCTCCCTTCTCTCTCCTCCCTTTCAGCATTTCCCTGTCTCCCTTTAAGAGCAGCAAAGGACCGAAGGGCAGCCCACAACCTCGGTAATGCCAGGATGGTGCCAGGGGTTGGCGAGAGCAGGGACAGGGATGGCCAGCACAGCTCAGATCTGCCAGCCCAGGGCTGCCCAGATGCCCACGGGACCCCGAGGAGCCTCACCCAGGGGAGGGCACAGGGAAAGGAAGAGGCAGGCAGGAGCATCCAGGTGCATGGGGTGAACCCCAGCTGTGCCACCCGTGCAGCCCGGGCTGTGCCACCACGGCTGAGAGCAATACACAGCAGCTGCTCCCCACTCCTTGCTCCTCTCCAGAGCTGCTTCCGACCCCCGTGCCCGTCCCCTGCCCATCCCTGCCTGCTTGCTTGCTGTCTAGTGCTGCTGAGGCCATGCCCAGCTGAGGCCTGGCTGTGCCCAGCTCCCTGGGCGTGCTGGTGAGCGCCGGGGCAGGCACAGAGCCCAGCGGCAGAGCGCGGACGCGGCTCGAGTCTCATTTTTTTGTGAACATTTGTAGTTGTTTCCACAGCTTGTCATCAAAGAAATTCTGTTAAGGGAAAAGGAAAAAAAACGGAAAAAAAGAACCCTATGAAAAGCAACAACAACAACAACAAAAGAACAACACCTTACCATCCAGGAGTGTTCCTCTGTCTGCACAATAAAACCCTACCTAGGTTGTGTGTTGGAGCCACAGGCGCCCGTGTGTGCGGCGGTGGGGACAGGGGCTGTGTGGGGCAGGGTACCAGGAGCCTGCCAAGGGGTGCAGCCCCCCAGGCAACCCTCCTGTGCCTCCAGCACCCCAGTGTCTGTGGGAGAGAAGCAGGCAGAGGGGAAGAGTCGACTTTCCTGGGCAGGGCAACCCCCTCCTGCCCACCTGGAGTGTGGCCCCCTGCCCCCAGACCCTTTGTCCCCATCCCTGTCCCTAAACCCTCAGTCTGTCCCAGAGGCCACCTACTGCCCACGGTGGTGGCAGGGAGGCAAGGCAGGAGACCAGGTGTGGTGCTGGCCCATCCATCCTCTGGGGAGAGAATTGCCAGGGATGGAAGTGGCCATGGGAGGGGGCCCGGGTGTGCACGTGTCCCAAAGCTCCTGTGCCCATCACACCGGGGTCCTACTGGAGCCCCCATGCCCACACTCTGCCCGGGGGGCTGCCAAGGGCTCCCGTGTCCTCTGGAGCAGCCACACACTGCCCTGCCCAGGGTCAAGATGCAACCCTGGCACCAGGAGTCACGAGCAGGAGCCTGCCACCACCCCCTAACACCATTGGTGACCCTGCGCCACCTCCCAGAGCAACGCCCCGACGCGTCCCTCCCTGTTTAAGGGCTGGAGCCAGACTGGAGGGAGGGAGGGAGGAAGATGCCACCCTAATTACATCCCTCCCATTATCCCCGGCAGGTGCTCGCTGAGTCACGGCCACGCAGATGCCGTAGGCTGGGCGGGTCAGGCGTCCCGGAGCGGTACCCCAGTGTCCCCATGGATCCACGAGGGGTGGCCACGCCATGCCAGCTGGCCCCTGCCCACCTCTGCTGAAGGTTTAGGGGGCTCTTCTCCCTACAGTTCACCCCAAGGGGAGCAAAACGCAGTCCAGCTCCTCCCCTCACCTGGCTGCTGGCAGCCACGACCACCCCTTTTTTGTGCCTCCCTGCTCCCCACGCACCAGGTCGCGTCCCATCCGCCGGCTTCCTCCCTTAACCCTCCCTCTATCCTTTCCCTCCTGAACCTCGACGTCCCTCCCCAAACCTCTCCCTTCCTCACGCTTACCCTCAGTGCTCCTTCTCCATTGGCACAGCCCTCGCAGTCTCCCCTCGCGGCCCCCCCCGTGCCGTGGGCCACCAGCCCCCCCGGGTTCGCGTCCCCTTTAAGCCTCCCCAAGCTGGAATGCGAGAGGAGCATTTCAGCGCCCTGTGAGGTCAGATAAAGACACTATATTTATCTGGCTGGTAACCTGAGCCCTGAATTTCTGCGCTGGTGTTTTTACGCGGCCCCACAGCCCTCGGGCTCGGCCCGCTCCGGCCACTGCGCTCCCTCCCAGGGTGGAGGGGCTGAGCCGGGGGTGTCCTGTCCCCTGCGAAGGGCTCGGCTGCTGCCCGTCTCCACATCGCCCATCTCCGGTGCCGGGGGAAGCTCCCCGAGGAGGCAGGACCAGCCCCGAGGGCATCACCAAATGCCTGGCTGCTCGCCCCTCGCCGTGCCCTGAGCAGCCATCGGCCGCCCGCGCCACATGCAGGTGAGTGCAGGTGGGGACACCGCCCGGGGGAGGGGGACACGGAGACAGACAAAACTGTCCCCTTCTTCCTTCAGCTGGAGAACACCACGGGGGAGAGGTTTCTCTCCAGGGAGAAGGTTCTGAGTTCACACACAAAATCCTGGCTTTGAGCCCTCTCCGGCACCCTCCTCATCCCCTGGTGTGGGCAGAGCACCTGCCCGAGGGTCCCTTCTCTTTTTTTGCCACCCACAGACCTCAAAGCAGTAACTCGTGCCCTGGCTCTTACGTCAGGGTCCCCGGTGGGTTTGGGGTTTTGCTGCCCGGGGGTGGCCCGGGAGCAGCAGGCTCTGCAGTAGGGTAGGGATGTGTCAGCAGCACAGAGCGGGGCCAGGACGGTGACTCCTGGGCATGTGGGGGGAACCTGGGGGGTTCTCAGGCCCAGGGCTGGCAGGGGAAGGGCCCTGGCCAGGCTGGCCCCAGCTGGGTGAGTCACCTTGGGCAGGGCCTGTCACTTTGGGGGGTGGCAGTGGTGGGGGGCAACGCAGGAGCTGGGCTGTGACAGAGGCACTGCAGTCCCCATCTGTCAACAAGGGTCACTCCAGCCCCTTCCAGGGAGCAAACATTTTGTGGCACATTCCCCCCAGGGCTGCTTGGGGTCACCCTTCCTAGAGGGAAATGGACACCAGGAGGATTCTGTGCCCTGTTTCCCCTGGGGAATGGGCAGGAGGCTGTCCCACCCCACTGGCACACTCAGCTGGACACAGAGCCCCTCAACCCCAAAGCATTTGTACCCTGAAGAGTGCAAAGTGTCTCACACAGGGTCCCCTTCTCTGCCTCCACTGAGTCCTGGGAGCTCCCACGTAACCTCCAGGCTGGGACATTTTGTCTCAGGGGACAGGGGACACAGCTCCGAGCCTGCGTAAGCGAGAAGCAGCTGTGCTGTGACTCCTTGGATGGAGCCAGCGCTGTGTAAGCTGAGCTGAGCCCGCTCTGGGGCTCCGTGGCCACCGAGGGGGACAGCTGGCACCAGGCACGGGCAGGACAGAGGGGACACCTGCCACTGGGCACGGGCAGGACAGCAGCCGGGGACAGAGCAGGGCTCTGCTTCTCTGCCTTCAGCGTGAAGGTTTTGCCTCCTCACTTTGAGCAGAGATTCCCAGGGAAGGCCAGGGCAGGACTCCCCAGTGCCCAGAGCAGCCCCCTGGTGTCCCTCTCCCATGTGGTGGCAGCGCTCCTGCCCGGCCCCGTGAGCGCAGACCGGACATTCCTGTGCCTCAGCTTCTCCTGACACCCCGGGAGGATGATGAGGGTGCAGGAGGCCTGACTCAGCCGTGCCGGCTCCAGAGCTTTACCAGGCAGCAGGAAAGCTCAGCACAATGACGGCTAGGGAGGGGCCAGGCAGCCCAGGAAGCGCTGGGAGGAACCGGGGTTTTCTCACACCCCCTCAGCTCCTCTGGCTCCTGGCACGCTCCGCTCTCCCGCCGCCCTGGGGTCTGCTCGGATGTGACATGGGGACTTGGAAGCACAGGCAAGCCTGGCTGATGTGACATTCCTCCATGGTAAGGCCTCTCTTCCCAAGGAATGGGATAGCTCCCATGTCTGGGGCCGGTGCTGGCTCCTGACCCTGCATCTCTCCATCAGCTGCTCCGCATCCCCAGGGCAGGTGCTGCCCTGTGGAGACCTGTCCTGCTGCCAGGAGCTCCTGCTGCCCTCCTCCTCCCAAACTGGTGCTCTCCTGATGCTGCTGGTGCCAGGAGAGAGCGTGGGCACCTGGCAGGGGATGATGGCGTGGGGCTGTCCTGGCACTGTCCCAAACCAAGATCATCTCTGCTGGCGAGGAGGATGGAGAGCAGGGGCAGTCGCTGTGCCAGGCTGCTCCGTGCCCCAGCAGGGCAGGCAGCCAGGCATGTGCTGCTCCCTGGGAGCCCAGGGGCTCCGTCATTCCCATGCTGGCACTCGAGTGCCAGTCTCTTGGCTGGGGTCCCACTCCCTGTGAGCGAAATTCCCCACTGTCCATGGCAAATCCCGACTGGCAGAGCCCCGCTCCTGGTGAGGGCGGCCGCAGCCAGGCTGGGAAGAGCCGAGCCGGGTGTTTCGCGGCACCCTTGCCCGGGAGCAGATTATTCACCCTTCAGCCTCCGTCCCCAAACAGGTCTGTGCGCTCCACCTCGCTGCTGCTTGTAAATATTTCCCTCTCCGGGGTGGGATGGCTGCTCCCTGGGCGGTAACAGCGCCCGGACGCTGCCGCTTGGCGGCCAAGCCAGGCTGCCCGCCAGGAGCCCACGGGGGCCGGCTGCTGTCTCTCACCGCCCCCCGCTAGGAGCATTCCCGGGGTGTTTCCATGCTGAGCCTGCGGGGCTCCGAGCAGGAGGCTGTGTCGCCCCAGGGCCAGGCTGGTAGTGACCCGCGGGGGCTCCTTGTGCCGCGGTCCAACGCCCGTCCCCAAGCCCGGGTGCACCCTCGGTGCTGAAGGGACGGGCCAGGCACAGACTCCGGCACCTCCCGGCTTGGAGCCGGGCCAGAGCCCGCCCCAGCTGGGCTGGGAAAAGCCTTTGAATCAGGGTCATCTCCCGGGTGACTGGAGACTCTCGGAGCCACATGAGCCACTGTTCTGCCAGGGAAGGGACACCAGTCACCCCGGGAGCTGAGCACCAGCAGCGCCAGAGCAGAGGAGCTCGGCTGGGTCCTGCCTGCCCCAGTGCCACCCACGGCCCCAGCACAGGTAGGGATCCAGCCTCAGCCTGCCAGCCGGGGCGCTGAGGGGAAACTCTCCTCCAGCTCCTGACAGCCCCTGTTTGGGGACTACCACACTGCCCTGCCCCTGCTCCGGCTTGGCTCTGTGTGTGCTCTTGAGGCCTCTGTCCCTGTCTCTGTGTGCTCCTCCCCTGCCCTGTGCGGGAGCCACCAGCTCTCTGTGGGCACCGAGTGCTGGCTCTGCCCGGCTGGCAGGGGCACGGCTGCCACCTCACCAGGAGGACTCTCGGTTTGAATTACTGATGGGGGCACACAGGGCACAGCCATGGCAGGGAGACAGGAAAGATGCTCAGATGCTGCTCTTGCCTCAGTTTCCCTCTCACTGAAGTGCCAGCCCCTTGCCAAGCCCCAGCATTCCCTGTGAGTAACCAGGGGAAGGTGCTGGACTGGCTGGATCAGCCCATCCCTGCTGCCTGTCTCAGCCAGAGCTGGGCCTGGGCATCATCCTGTAACCAGGCCACTGCGTCCCACCTGGAGGAGGCACTGGGGATATCTCTGCAGTCCCAGGAGTGGGACAGCCACGGGATGGTGCAGCAGGGATGCCAGAGCTGGGGCAGAGGTGACTGCTGCCGTTCCTTGGTGTCTATGGGGATGCTGGGTGCATCTGGCTGTGCCCTGGGGCTCCCTTCTGTGGTTTGAGGTGCCTGGGGGTATGGGGGTGGCAGTGCCAGCCGGGTCCTGCTGTCCCAGGCTCTCCAGGAAAGCTGGCAGGTGGCAGGAGCCATGGCCACAGTGCCACCAACAGCCCCTGGATGCCCTCTGTCGCCCAGGATCTCCAGGGGAGGCAGGAGCTGCTGGGTGGGAGCTGCTGGGTGCCCTGTTGTGCTGACCAGGGCCTGTGGAACTGATGCCTGGGCTCTTCCCTTGCAGCCGATGCCTCCAGGACAGCCTGCCGAGCCTGCAGCATGTCCCAGCTCTCCTCCACCCTGAAGCGATACGTGGACTCCTCCCGCTACGCCGAGAGCACCTACAGCAAAGTGCCCAGCGGCTACAGCTCCTACAGCTCCTATGGATCCACCCTGCCCACCGCCTACGCAGACAGCGACAAAATCGGCTTCAAAGCCAGCTACCTGCCCTCCCCTCGCTACCACCACGCTGGGGGGCTGTCCCCCACCGGGGGCTATGACAGCGGCCGGCTGTACCCCGACCCCGGCATCCGCCTGAGCCCCTCGTACCTCCGCACGCAGCCGCGGCCGCCCGGCGCCGGGCTCAGCGGGGGCGCCTGCTACACCTTCAGCGGCACCCCCGGCAGCCCCACGGGCTACCTGCCCTCCGCAGCGCCCCTCAGCCGCCACAAATCCATCAGCCACTCGGACCTGGCCAGGGAGTTCTCGGGGCTGCACACCTCAGACAGCGCCTACCTGCCCGCGGCCGGCGCGCTCAGCACCCGCACCCGGCCCGAGCACGGCAACCTGCAGGGTCTCTACCAGGCTGCCGCTCACTCCGACTATGTCCGTGGCTACCTGGAGAGCTACGGCAGGAAAAGCCACCACGGCAGCCTCTCCAGCGGCCACCTCAGCCCCTCTCAGGCCACGCTGCCACCGTCGGGCAGCCGCTGTGCCAGCCAGCCCTGCGAGAGGAGCGATGAGCACTGGGATGCGTCCTCCCAGGACCCCACGGTACGCGGGGCTGCCTGGGGGTGGGGGACACAGCTGCGATGGGGAGGGATGTGGGCAGTGCTTGTGGTGAGCTGAGGAGCCCGAGGCACTCGCGCTGTGCCTGAGAACCTGGGCGTGCTGCTCCGTGCCTCGGTTTCTGCGTGTGACCCTCTGAGATGCCCTTGCTGGCGCAGCAGTCCCGGCTGGAGCTGCTGAGGCAGCCGCGTGCAGGCGGGCGGGCGGGCGGGCGGGTGTCCCCTGAGGGGCTGTGCCGCAGGGCACGCTCCCCAAGGAGGCAGGACCAGCCTGTGCCCAGGATTGTGCCCGCTGCATTTTCTGCATGCATGTGACAGCAGGTGATGGCTCCCATGTGGGGCTGACAAGGATTTCCTGCTGCCTCATCCCAGATAGGGAAGGTGACATGAGCAGGCTGGGCACTCATCCTGCTGGGACAGCTGGTTTGGCTGGTGCTGGCTCTGCCACAGTGACTCGGTGCCCAGCGATGCCAGTTCCCTGGCACCAGCCACTGCTGCCAGTTTGGGGCCCTGAGCCCCAGCCTGTGTGGCAGCAGGGGGTTCCCCATGGCAGTGCTGCTCTGGGCAGCACCACACGTGCTGGAAGGTACTCTGTGCCCCGTGTCCCCATCAGTGCTGCAGCGTCCCCAGAGCCCCAGCCCAGGCCGGGAGCAGGCACCGCACACACAGCCCGTGCAGGGGAGCAGCCTGGTAATTTTCCACTCAGGTTTCCTTCCAAGATCTGGCCAGGCTCTGCCTGCATTGTCTCCCGCTGTCTTTCTAGTCACCCTCCATTCCCCCATGGTCTGACCTGCCCTTTGCTTCCCTGTGTCTCTGTCCCACTGCCATCCGCCAAACCATGAGAAATCCTGTCCTGCTCAAAAGGAGGCAGAAAAGAATCCCCCAGAAATTTTTCCCTTTGAAGCCAGTGCCCCCACATCCTTCCCTGTGCCCCTTCCCCAGTGCTTTCCCCCACAGAACCACCTTCAGCAGTGCCCTGCTGTGGTGTGGGACCCCCTGTGCCCCCCTGCCTCATGCCTGGCCCCCAGTCCTGGGGTGAGGGATCAGGCTGTGGAGTGAGGGCAGTGGAGGATCAGCGCTGTGGAAGGGAATTCCTGCCTCCCCCTCCCACACCAGGCCCTGCTGGGGGGTTCCAAGGGGGGATCCAGCGGCTGCTGCAGCCACTGGCTCTTGCTAAAGCCGACACTGCCACTGCAGGGTTCCCACCCCATGTGCCCACACACTGCTGTGTGGGGTGCCAGCCTGATCCCATGGGGTGCCTGGGGGGCAGCAGGGACTGTGCAAGTCCCAACCCACAGTCTGCACATGAACACAGCCTAGGCTGATGCGTGGCAAAGGTGGCAAAGGGTGCTGGGACAGACACCCATGCCAGGGCAGGTCAGGTCAGTGACACTGGCTTAGGTTTCCTCGGTGCTTTGATGGGCACACCTGCTATTTTCCACTGCTGTGGTTTATTCCTTCCCTTTCCCAAGCCAGGACACAAATGTCCCGGTCGTAAACCAGAGTTGGCTGCCTGCAGCCGTGCCAGGTGCCGGAAACAAGCGCAGACTGCAGCCCCGGAGCTGCCACCCGTTCTGCCCCATTGCCCAGCCCCGAGGGCAGTGTCAGCAGCAGCCGCTCCTGACGCAGCCAGGCCACAGCGGGGCTGGCCCCACGCCTCCTCCCATCCCTTTTTCCACCGCCACCTCCTGCCTGTGCGCCATGGAAACCGCCATCCAGAGGGGTTTGCAGCCAGGAGGGAGGGTGTCTCCATGTGTCCCTACCCTCACCATCGCTTCGTGCCTCAGTTTACCCCATGGGCAAAGGGAGCTGTGTGAAGGTGCGGTTCCAGCGAGGAGCTGTGTCTGTGGAGCTGCAGGGCCGGGCTGGCTCCTGGGAAGGGCAGTGTGGTGAGGGGCAGGCTGGGGCTGTGCCGGCCCATTAACCACCCTGGGTGTACATAGGGTCAGAAGGCCAGGGCCACCCACAAAACGCCGGCAGCTCTCCGCAGTCCCATCCTGAGCAGCTGACGTCCCTGGCCCACAGCCAGTGCTGGCTGGCCCTGCCTGCTGCCGCGGTGCCAACCGGGCCTGTGGCAACCTCTGCCCGCCCGGCAGAAGGTCACCGCTGCAGAGGGGCCAGCTGAGGGCAGGGACCTGCTCTGGGTGATGCCATCCCACTGGGTGTCCCCTTCTCTCTCCCGCTCCAGCCTCGCCCTCAGAGCCTGTGAGCTGCTCTCTGGCTGGAGGGGAATTTGGTCCTTGGCCCAGGGCGCTCGATGTCACCGGGGCACGAGGTTGAGCACGGGATGTGGCTGAGCCGCCCTCTTGCCATGGAACCGGCTCAGCCAGCACGGTGCATCCCCACGGGGAGAGCTGCCCCAGCTCCCTGCACAGCGCTCGGGGCTGGCTGTGCCCATCCTGCCCCCATGGTACCACCTGCACTGCCAGGCAGGGTGGCAGGAGCCCGGGATTTTGGGGAGCCGTGCCCCTGGGCACGGCAGGGCACCCAGGCAGGGCAGGAGGGTGTGTGCCCTGCCATGCACACCGTGTCCCCGTGTGTGTACGCCGTACACAGCGCGGGGTGTGTACATGTACACACGTGTGAGCACGCGCAGGCCCCGGTTATGACAGCCCTCCCGTTGTGATGCAAAAGAGCCCTGCAGATGAATAACGCTGCAAGATGCCTCCTCAGATATTTTTGCTGGTGCCAAAAATAGTCTCCCTCCCTTCCTCCCTCCCCTCCCTCCGTCCCCAGTCAGCCCCTCCGCTGGCTGTGCCGAGCTCCGCTTGACAGAGAGGCTGCATCTGCAGCCAGCAGGATTCAGCAGCTCCTGCCTCTGGATGGGGGAGTTTTGGGGGCTCCAGAGGAGGAAAGGAGGCTCTGCTTAGAGCCCTCTCGGTGAGGTTGGAGGCTGTGGCTCTGTCAGAGCAGCCCAACTGAATTCCCTGCCCTGGTTGCCCATGGAAATTTCCCTGAGCAGGCAGAGAAACACCTGGGCACGCACAGCAGGCGCAGGGCTCCGGCACTCGTCCTGCCGCGGTCAGAGGGGTGAAGCAGCGGGAGACGCAGGACGAGGACGCAGGACAGCCGGGCTCCCTGCCAGTCTCCGCATCTGCCCTTGCTGCAGGAGAAGAGCTGGAGCCCTGCCCGTGCCGTGCCTCAGTTTACCGAGGGGAGACGCCAGGTGGGGTCTTTGCTCCACGTAGGAATTGCGAGGAGCCTTTTTTCCCCAGCGCAAGGCATTGAAATATCCTCTGAGCTCAGCTCTAATGCATCCCCCAAAGAGGGGGGTTCCCCCAAAATGTCACTGCAGGAACCTGGCATTGGCACTGCAGGAAAGGCACATGGCCGGGAGCCTCACAGCCCTGTCTGGCAGCCTGCAGACCCTCTCTGGGTACAGGCACCCCACGCACCCACATGCTGTGGGACTGTCCCACTTTTACCCCGGCAATTTTGGCGAGTTACCCCCAGCTGGGGAGCCCCGCTCGCTGCCCAGTGCCTGCCCGGAGCACAACGTGCCCGGGGCCGGACAGCCGGTGCCACCAGCCCTGGGCACGCCGAGCTGCGAGCAGGGGGGAGCACTGGGGGGGACAGGCGCTGCTCCGGCGTCTCTCCCGTCTCTCCCCAGTTCCCCGTTGCCCCCGCGGTGCGCGCACGGTGCCGGTGTCGGGGTACGGGAGCGCGGGCAGCCCCGCTGACAGAGATGCCGAGGGGGCACCGCGGCCCCCCGCAGCCCCCCGGAGCCGGGGCGGTGTCGCCGCCCCGTTCCGGAGCGTGTCCCCGGGGCAGAGCCGCCCCTCGCGGGCCCCCCTGGCTCCCGGCGCTCTGTACCACGCGGTGCGCGGGGGCTGGCCGTCACCGAGCCGTCACCGAGCCGTCACCGAGCCCGGCTGCCGCCTCTCCACCCATTTGATGTCAGAGCCGCTCAGGTGCCGCCAGCCCCGCAGCCGGCACCGGCTCCGGCCCCGCACGCCCAGCACGGGGGGCTCCGCGCCTGACCCCGCGCCCCCGGCTGCAGCCGGCCCCGGGCTGGGGCAGCCCGGCCGGTGTCCCCTGGCTCCCCGCTGCCCCCGGCTGCTCCCCGCCGTCCTGCGGTGCCCGCCGGGGCCACCATGAGGGATTCCTACACGGTGACGCTGCCCGAGGAGCCCCCCGCGCTCCCCGACCTTCACAAGGACCTGCGGCCCCGCGCCTCCATGCCAGGGTCCCTGCTGGTCTCCACCTTCGTCGGGCTCGTCCTCAACAAGACCAAGGTACGAGATGCCCGCAGCCCCCATCCCCCGGCCTGGGGGCAGAGAAGGGGGCACCCCCTGCCCGTCCTGGGGAGCGTGGAGTGCCCTGTGCCATCCCCCGTGCCCAAGGATGGGGTGGCAGGGGGTGGGTGCCCTCCCAGCTGCCCGTGGGGACAGCGTGTCCCCGTGTCCCACAGGGTGGCAGGGAGCAGGTGAACTGCACGTGTCAGGACACCTGGGTTCCTCTCCCAGCCCTGCCCTTGCAGTGACCTTGGCCAGGTCCCCGTGTCCCACCACAAGGAAGGGTCTGCTGGCCACGCTGAGCCCCTCGGCAGTGCCATGGGAGTGAACTTGGCTGTCCCCAGAGCCACAGTGCTGGGACAGATCTCTCCTGCAGGGATGGCAGAGCAAGGGGCAAGGAGGGCAAGGTCTGAGCACTTATGTAAGTCTGGCTGCTCTGGTTCTCCTGCTGCCCCAACAGGCTCCTGGCATGTGGACCTGGATGGGGCAGGACGGTCAGGATCTTGTCCCTCGTCCCCACCGCCTGTCCCTTGTCCCCGTCCTGCGGTGCAGCCTCGGGGAGTCCCCAGCCGCGCCGCGTGAGCCAGCTCTCCTTCAGCGCCTCTGAGCATGTCGTGTCCTAGTTAAAGCCCTGTACGGGAGAGGGGGATTAGCTGGAGTTGAGTCACCCAGGGGAGGGAAATCCAGAGGGGGAAATAACACCTCGGTGCACACAGGGCTTGTGCCAGGCTAGGGGAGCACCTGACACCCCCTCCTCAGCCCCAGCCCCCCCCGGGGTTGTTCCAGGCTCTGGGAGGACCTGGCTATGGGGGAATGCAGGATCTGTGGGGAGGTTTGCACCCACATGGGCAGGACTGGCCGGTCCCTCCTGGCACAGGGCAGGAGCTGCCCAACCAGGACAACTGGACAAGCCCGTCCTGGTGGGGAGGGCTGGGGCACACTGGGGCAGCTCCCGGGGGTTGCTGCTCACCCCTGGCACCGTGACCTTCCCTGGGGTAGTGGTGGGGACATGAGCGGGGCCTTGGGGCTCAGATCCTCCAAGGGATGGATGTAGGCTGTTGGGACACTGGCCCATCTCTCCTGCCGCCATCTGCTCAGGGATGAGAGCCAGGCCAGCTCCTCCAGCCGTGGCATGGCACTGACCTGTCACATCCTGCTGGCACCCTGTGCCCAACTGAGCCTGCCCCCAGCCCAAGAAGGCACCTGGCACTTTTGGCCAGCCCCCTGGCACTGACAGCCATGGGCAGCCACATCTGGGGACATCCCAGTGCTCTGGGCACTGTGGGGGCACCCGATGGCACCGAGGGCAGCCGCTCAGAGCCACGTGCGCCCACACAGGGTGGCCGGGTCCCCACTGGTGCCGGTCCCTGCTGCGGTGGGTGATGCCTGCGCCGTCGCTAAGGAGCACATGTAACTGGATCTGGGTTATTTTGGGCTGCTGTCAGGGCTGGGTGCTCAGCACCTCCCACACACACACCAGCTGCTGCTATTTCAGAGCTGCTGGGCCCCCTCCCCTCCTCCCGCCTCCTCTCCTCCTCTTCAAGCCTCAGGTGGGCAGCTGGGGCGTTTGCCTAAGGATCCTGAAATCCTGGGCAGCACCAGGGTCTGGGGAGCACCATCAGCAGTCTGCCCCTGCAGGCCCTGTCAGACCCCCACCCTGCTCTGGGGAGGCTCATCCTGCTGCTCCCTTGTGCAGGGCTGGGAGCAGGACCCCTGGGCTCCCAGCAGTGTCCCCCACCAGCATCCTGTCCTGCATGCTGGCAGAGGGGTGGTGGCACCCCTAAACCCCTCTGTGCTCTTGGTCTCTCCAGCAAAGAGTGATAATGGTTCCCAGCCCCAGCATCCAGCTGCCCATGCCCATCTTTGCTTTTCCTGGCTCAGGGAGCACCTGGAGCACCTGGAATTGTCACCCCATGGCACAGGTGCAGCGCAGCCAGAGCTGGGAAGGCACCACTGGGCACACAGCCCTGTTCCCTGAGCTTGGCTGTCACAGGGCTGGGCTTGCACTTTCCCAGGTGGACTTTATCCTGCAAGACAGCTGTGCCAAAGTCTGGGCTGCGCTTGTGCAGCATGTCCTGGAGGGGATGGACACCTGGCATGAGGCAGGCACGCAGTGACAGGGCACTGTGCTCCTCCTGCAGCGTGGCACTGCCATGGCCCTGGGTGCCAGCCTGACCTGCAGTCCAGGGCATGGGGCAAAGGCATTGCCAGGCAGGGAGAACCTTGAGCCCTGTGCATAGTCCTGGTCCAGCAGCATGGGGCAGGCCAGCCATGGTTTGTCACCAGGCTCTTGGCCCAGAGAGCTGCCCAGTGCTGGCTCTGCCCATGATGTCACAGCGGGATGGGGCCTCTCCTTGCACCCGAGGGTCTGCTCCACAGGCAGGTTTGTGGCACCATGGCCTCGCTGGCCTGCCCACAGGCATGGCCAGCCCGCCACCCTCCCAGCACTGTTCCCTCTCTCTGCAGAGCTCCAAGGCCGTGCAGGGGCTGACCGGCCTGCGGAACCTCGGCAACACGGTAAGTGCGTCCCCAGGCCTGTAGCTCACACCGGGCACATCTGCGGGGCAGGGGGAGCCCTGTCCCCTCACCTCACCCCCAAAGCCCCACCCTCACCCTGGCAGCTCCCTGCACCCCTCTTCCCACGGCGCTTCCCCTGTCCTGTGCCCAGCCCAGGTGTCCCCCTGCCATGGCCTGCCTCCCTCTGCTTCCCGTTGCCATGGTTTTCTCTTCTGCCTCCCCCAGTGCTTCATGAACTCCATCCTGCAGTGCCTGAGCAACACCAAGGAGCTGCGGGATTACTGCCTGCAGAACCAGTACCTGCGGGACCTCAACAACAACAGCCGCATGCGCACGGCGCTCATGTCAGGTAACTGCCCAGCCCTGGTGGCTGCGGGGGCTTCCCTGCAGCAATTCCTGCAGCAATTCCTGCAGCACATCCCTGCCACACCCCACATCCTGCAGGACCCCCACCCAGAGCTCCACGCTCCTCCTTGGGCTGCCCAGCCAGCGGAGGATGGGGCTGTGAGACCCCTGAGCTGTCCCCATGGGGTCATGGCCGTGCCACCTCCCCTGCTGACCCGCCTCTCTGCCTGCAGAGTTTGCAAAGCTGATTCAGCTGCTCTGGACCTCGTCCCCCAACGAGAGCGTGAGCCCCTCCGAGTTCAAGACACAGATCCAGAGATACGCCCCACGCTTCGTCGGCTACAAGTAAGGGGGGGTGGCTGCAGGGTGGTGGGGGGAGCTGAGCCCCCTGCAGCCTCTCACTGGCCATGCTCTGTGTCTTGCAGCCAGCAGGATGCACAGGAATTCCTGCGGTTCCTGCTGGACGGGCTGCACAGCGAGGTGAACCGCGTGCTGGTGCGGCCCCGGGCCAGCACCGACACCCTGGATCACCTCCCGTAAGTGCTGGCACTGCACAAGCCCCAGGAGAGTTCGCTGCCCACAAGGCCAGCCCAGGGACAGTGACCTCACAGGTCCCTCTGGGCTGGGTGGCGGGGCTGGTGTCCCCCAGGCCATGCTCAGTGCCCCGCTGTGTCCCCATCCTTGCAGTGATGACGAGAAGAGCCGGCAGATGTGGAGGAGGTACCAGGAGAGGGAGGACAGCCGCATCAGCGGTGAGCAGGGCTGGGGAAGGGAGGACAGGGCTGGGCTGGGGGCGAGGGGGGAACCAGGGCTCTCACCCTGCTCTGTCCCACCCCACCAGACCTCTTCGTTGGGCAGCTGAAGAGCTCTCTGACCTGCAGCGAGTGCGGCTACTGCTCCACAGCCTTCGACCCCTTCTGGGACCTGTCCCTGCCCATCCCCAAGGTGAGGGGGAGCCCCAGTGATCCCTGTTTCCCACTGCCTGTCCCACACTGCCTGTCCCTAACCATCACTGCACTCCCACAGAAAGGCTACGGGGAGGTGACACTCATGGATTGCCTCCGGCTCTTCACCAAAGAGGACGTGCTGGATGGGGACGAGAAACCGGTACAGGGCAGGGGGGCTCCCTGGGGCAGGCTGAGGCCCTTCCCCTCTGTGCTTGTGTTGCCAGGACTGTGGGCAGTGCCCTCACCCTCCTGCTCGTGCTGTTTTCTCCCACAGACGTGTTGTCGCTGCAAAGCCAGGACAAGGTGCACAAAAAAATTCAGCATCCAGAAGTTCCCCAAGATCCTGGTGCTTCGTATCCTTCGGGCAGAGGGTGGGGACAGGGACTGTTGTAGGGGGCAGAGATGGGTTATTGCAGGCTCCCCTTTGTCCCTTTGGCTCCTTGACGTCACCCTCCAGACCTGAAGCGCTTCTCCGAGTCCAGGATACGAAGCAGCAAACTCACCACCTTCGTCAACTTCCCGCTGAAGGACCTGGACCTGAGGGAATTCGCCTCGCAGAGCTGCAGTGAGTCCCAGCCCCTGCTTGCCTCTAACCCCAACCCTGAGCTCCTGGGGCCTCCTGGGCTCCTCGTGTCCCCAGCTGGTGGGGGACAGAGGGGTGAGGGGTGGGAGGCACAGAATCCAGGCTGCTGGAGCTGCTGGCATGGTGGGGGGCTCTGTGCTGGCACTTTGTGGGGCAGCAGGGCTGAGCAGCCCCCCTGCTCCCCACAGACCACGCCGTTTACAACCTCTACGCCGTCTCCAACCACTCGGGCACCACCATGGGGGGACACTACACAGCCTACTGCAAGAGCCCCGTGTCCAGCGAGTGGCACACCTTCAATGACTCCCGGTGAGCCTGGGGTGGGACAGGCGAGCAGGGACCCCCCTGCCCAGGGCATCCCATCCCTGCTGCTCACAGCTGTCCCCTTGCCCTCTCTGCAGCGTCACCCCGATGTCCTCGAGCCACGTGCGCAGCAGCGATGCCTACCTGCTCTTCTACGAGCTGGCCAGCCCGTCCTCCCGCATGTAGCCAGCCCTGCCTCCCTGGGGGAGCCCTGGGCCACCCCTCAGAGCCGGCTCCACCAGGGTTCGGGCGTTTGGCACCCCCAGAGCAAGGGGGAGGCAAAGAGGAGACACCCCCGAGGTGGCTGCAGAGGGAGGCTGGGGACAGCCAGGAGCAGAGCCCGGGCAAGGACATCCCAGCTCCGAACTGAGGAGGGACTCGTGACAGGACGGGGCTCAGGCAGCTCCAGCTCAGGCACCTTCTGATTGCTGGCATTTGGTTTTTACCTCGGGGTTTTAGTTTCTTTTCTTTTTCCTTTTTTTTTTTCCTCTTTTTTTTTTTCTCTTTTTTCTTCTTTTTTTTTTTTTCTTTCTTTTTTTTTTTTCTTTCTCTTTTTTTTTTTTTTTTTTTTTTTTTTTTTTTTTTGGTGTGTAATAAAAATCCTGAGCAAGGGACTCTACAGGAATGGGGCCACCTGTCCCATTGACTCAACCAGGACCTCTTCTCCCCTGGGACAGCACCCAGGAGAGCCTCACACATCCCTCCTGACCTCTTGCCACTCCTGTATCTGCTTGGCCGTCCCAGAGGATTCCTGAACTGCTCCCGATCTCCTCCCGGCACTTCCAAACCTCCTGGCAAAGGACTCCAGCCCTCTGGTGGCCTCCGCCCCATCTCAGGCAGCACAACCCCTGCAGCTGCCCCACACACACTCCTCAAAGCAGCCTGAGCCCAGACCCACGGACAGGAGGGAGGAGAACATTTTGTGGAATTTCTATGTATTTATAATGGACTTTGCTTCAACCTGGAGCCCCCCGCTGCTTCCTGCCTCTCCAGGGACTTGTGCCGGGGCTGCTCCGGGTAGGTTTTTACCTGCCTCCTCAAACGACGGTGCCTTAAACCATTTAGGGGAGAGGGGGGGCCGCGGGGGTCGCACGGAGAGGGAGGAGAGGACGGTGGCTTTCCGGGACCATCTGCAATCGGGGCTTTTTTTTCTCCCTGTGATCAGGAGCCCTCCTGGGTGCCCGGGGACCGGCCCTGCTGCTCTGTCCTCCAGCTAGCAAATGCCAGTGGCCTTTTTAGCCTTTAATTTATTCTCCTCCCCGTCCTGCCTTGCCTGAGGTGCCGCGGGAGGAGACACGGGCACCATCCCAGCCCTCGGGGCAGCTCCATCCAACCCACAGCCGGCCCTGCGGGCACGGGCTGAGCGCTGGCACCAGCATCCTGCCCAGCCTGGGGCATCCCAGCGGGGCTCAGGGAGGGCAGGATGGGAACGGGGGGCTGCCCGCGGCGGGAGCTGGGCTGGGGCAGCGATGCTGCTTGGCAGGTGGCTTGTTTACTGTGTAAGCAAGACGGGTGGGAAGTGTCTCATACAAGGGAGACTCGTGCAGGAATAAATTTGAGCTTGAACAGGGCGTTGGGTGCGTGTGTTTTGTCTCCGGGTGCTCTGGCAGAGGGTGGACAGCCGCCACTGCTGGAGCCCCAGGAGCACCCATGGAGCAGAACCGCTCTGGGCTCGCCTGCAGCAGGGGAGATGTGGCTGCAGGTGGCAGAAGGAGCCTCTTCAACCCCACGGAGCTCCCCGGTGCCCACACTCGTCCCTCAAAAGCCCTGAACAATGGCTCCTTTCTCCCCTACTTAGGGACGGAGACGGGCATTAAGGGGCAGCAGGAATGCAGGTGGCAGGGCCCAGGCACCCAGCGAGGGCAGGAGGGACACGCTCAGCCCGGGGTCCCCAGCACGGCCCTTTCAGCGCTGTCCTGAGCAGAGAGGAGCTGCGGGCAGCTGCAAAGCCCAGGCGCCGTGCGGGGACCCCAGCAGCGGGGTCCCTGGGGATGGGCTCCCAGCAGGACGGGTGCGAGCACTCGTTCCCCTTTAAGACGCTGTTTCTCCGTGCCAGAGCCTGACCTCGGCATCCTCAGCTGAGCTGGATTAACGGGGCGAGGGGGAAGGGGCCTGCGGAGGGGACTGGGGCTGCCGCCGCCTCCCGGGGCTCCCCGCACTCCCGGCACGGCGGGCATGGCCCTCGGGTGGGCTCCGGCGCTGGGCTGCCGCCTGTAGAGCTGGCACTGCCACCTCCTCGGGTGGGCTCCGGCGCTGGGCTGCCACCTGTAGAGCTGGCACTGCCACCTCCCCGCCCCACAGCGTGGAGCAGGGGCCCCCACGCCGCCCCGGAGCCCATGGGGACAGCTGGGGAGGAGCGGGCGGTGGGGCTGGGGGGCACAGGGCGCTGGGCAGGATTTTAGCCAGGCTGCTCCAGGAACCGCCCGCTGCCATGAAAGACTTCACCGAAATCACGCTTTGCCCCGAGGCTCTGGACGGCAGCAAGGTAGGGCTGGGGGTGTGGGTGCCGCTGATGGTCCCCTCGTGTCCCCGCTCGTGTCTCCCGGCGGGTCCCCAGGGTGCCACCCGCTCTCGCTGTCCCACAGACCGAATTCTGCAACCCCGTTTTTGAGGGCGAGGAGCCCCGGGCGGCACCGAGCGCGGAGCACCCGCCAGACAAGGATGGGACCGGCCCCGCACGGCGCCGGGACGGCCTCGGTACCAGCCTGGGGGTTTGTACACGGCCCCTGCCCATGGGGCTGCAGGAGCGGGGCTCTGGGGCTGCTTGGGGACACATCGGGGACGTGCCCAGCGAGGGCTGAGCCACCCTCGGTACCAGCCTGGGGGTTTGTACACAGCCCCGGCCCATGGGGCTGCAGGAGTAGGGTGCTGGGGCTATTTGGGGACATATCGGCACCGCGGGGACGTGCCCAGCGAGGGCTGAGCCAGCCCTGCAGGGAGGTGGGGAATGGTTTAGCAGTGCTCTGCCCGCTGTTCTCGCCTCCAGGCCAGCAGCTCTGGGCACAGGTGGGCTGGAGGTACCGCGCCGACTGCAAGTTCACCTGGCTCTGCGTGGCTCTGATGAGCACCATCCTGCTCTTCCTCATCGCCCTCCTGCTCGGCATCGTCATCCACCGTGAGTGCCGAGCCGGGAGGTGGCTCTGGCTGGGGTGGGGGACACAGAACCGGCTCAGAGGGGGAGAGGGGCACCCAGAGCACGCCCCGGGTCTGCCCGCTGTGGGGAGAGGGTGGGATCTCCGTGTCCCCGGGATGTGTCCCATCGGTGTGAGATGCCCGGGCAGCTGCACACCTGTGGGTAGGGTGGCAGCACAGCACTGGGAGGGCTTCCTGAGCCCCTTCCCTGCACCGCAGCCGTCCCTCCCTCCCCGCTGGGGCTGAGCAATCCCCGCTCTTCCCTGGCCACAGAGCTGACGTCCCCACACCCACCTGGTGCCCCAGCCACGGCCCTGCCCGCCCGTGGCACTGCCACCACCGCCACAGCACCCATCCGAAGGGACCCCCCGGCCCCCAAAACCGCTGCCACCCCAACCGAGAGCCGGCTGCCCACGGCCCGCACCGCAGCACCGGGTAAGAGCCGAGCGGGGCAGCGTTTTGGGGTGGGGCTGCCCTGCTCCAGCTCATGCCCACGCTGTTGCCTCGTTCAGCCTGCGGAGGGACCCTGCGCGGCCCCGAGGGCTCCTTCAGCTCCCCCAACTACCCCGGCCCCTACCCCCCCAACGCCCTCTGCATCTGGCACATCGAGGTGGGCGCCGGCCTCGCCATCCAGCTGAGGATGGAGACGTTCAGCGTGGAGGGCACGGCCTCCTGCCTCTTCGACCGCCTGGAGCTCTACGAAGAGCAGGGCACCGCTGGCACTGCCCCTGCCCCAGCCCGGGGGAGCCCGACCAGGTAGGGCTCCTCACACCTGTGGAGCGTCGCAGTGTGGGGGCAGAGAGCGGTGCCAGCCCTTGCTGTGCCCCCAGGTTTTGTGGCAACGTGCCCCCCCCGACCTTCAACTCCAACTCGAACCGCCTGCGGGTCACCTTCGTGTCTGACAGCAGCGTGGGCGCCCAGGGCTTCAGCGCCCGCTACCGAGCCGTGCTCCCTGCAGAGAGTGAGTGCCCCGGCCCAGGGCACTGCCAGGGTCCCTCCCTGCTGGCAGGGAATGGGGAGAGCCAGCACAGGGAGGGGAGGGTGCCCGGCGGAACCCCCCCTCCAGCGAGGGTGTCTGTGCTGCGTGCAGAGAGCTGCGCCTGGGACGAGCACCTGTGCGACCGGGGGCTCTGCCTCCAGCTGGGCTTCGTGTGCGACGGCTTCCACGACTGCACGGACGGGAGCGACGAGGCCAACTGCAGCCTGAAACACAAAGGTGAGAGGGACAGACCCCCACCCGCAGCCCCTAGACCCCCCCACCCACAGCTCCCAGACCCCCCCCCACCCACAGCTCCCAGACCCCCATCCGCAGCTCCCAGACCCCCACCCGCCACCCCCAGACCCCCACCCACAGCCCCCAGCCCCCCACCCGCAGCCTCCAGACCCCCACCCACAGCCCCCGGCCCCCGCGGCACCAGGGATGGGTGGGAGAGGGAGATGGAAGGAAGGGAGAGGGGCAGGGGGAAATCTCTTTGTGTGTGTGCGTGTGTCCCTCCAGAATGTGGGGGGCCGCTGACGGCCTTGGAGGGGCACTTGTCCACCCCGAACCACCCGCAGCCATACCCACACCAGCAGGTGAGAGAAGGGGCGCTGTGGGAGCGCGGTGAGGGTGAGGCTGGGCAGGGAGGAAGGCAGCCCCGGCCCCAGGGAGAGCTGGGGGTGCCCCTGCCCAGCTTCACGGGTGTTGCCGGCTGCCCCCCCGCCCCGCAGCTGTGCCTCTGGCAGATCTCGGTGCCCCTGGGCCACGTCATCGACCTGCACTTCCACAACTTCAGCCTGGAGTCGCACGAGGACTGCAGCTTCGACTTCGTGGAGGTGCACGACAGCGCGGGCACGGGCACTGCCAGCCTCATGGGCAGGTACCCGACACCCCCAGTCCTGCTGTGCCACCCTGGTGACACTGGGGCAGTGCCTCACCCGGGGAAACTGAGGCACGGGGCTGGCTGGTGGGGAGGAGCCGCCGGAAGGCAGGGGCTGGGGAGGTGCTGGTCAGCCCCCTGAGCCCATCTCTTGTCCCATGACCTCGCAGGTTCTGTGGCCACCAGCTGCCACCCGCCCTGACCTCCTCGCGGCACGTCATGACCGTGCTCTTTGTGGCAGACGAGGGAGTTGCAGATGAGGGGTTCTTTGCCACCTACCAAGCCCGCAATGCCACAGAGAGTAGGTAGCCAAGTGGGGGCAGAGGCTGCTCAGGGTGGGTGGTGCCACCTCCATCTTTGGGGGGCTTCAAGGCCAGGCTGGATAAAAACCTGGGAAAAACAGCTCTCGTTCCACAGCTGGCCCTGCTTGGAGCAAAGGGCCCCCAGGGCCCCTTCTCACCTTGTTTCTCACCTGGTTTATCCTATAACATCACAGCAGTGGGGTTGGCACCTGGAAGGGCTCACCTGCACAGAGGTGTGATCCATGACCCCAGGGCTGCCCCCAAATACCCCAGGGAATTTGGAATCTCCCTACGCTGGATCTGCCAGATCCCCTGGCCAGTGAGCAAGACAGGGGTGGTCAGCATGGGAGCACAGTGGCTCCCAGCCCTGCCCTGCCCTCTCCCCTTGCAGAGACCTGCAGCCCCGCAGAGTTTTCCTGTGGGAATGGCGAGTGCCGGGCGCTGGAGTCTGTGTGTGACGGCTGGCACGACTGCCCCGATGGCACCGACGAGCTGAACTGCACCGGGGTGTCCTACCCGGCCTTCGGTGAGTGCCAGCACCCCTGGGTGCCCCGCTCAGCACCCAGCCCGCCCTGAGCCCAGCTGGCACAGCCGGTGGGCAGCCCTGCCGCTGGCACAACCCCTCTCCCTGCGGCAGGGTCTGTCTGCGAGCCCGTGGAGGTGGAGATGTGCCTGGGGCTGGGCTACAACGCCACCTCCTTCCCCAACATCTGGCTGGCCATCCCGGACCAGGAGGGAGCCGCCGAGGTGCTGCAGGACTACCAGGTGAGCTGGCCGGGGGCTGTCCCCACACTGCCGCGCTCCGCAGGTGTGAGAGCTGCCCTCACCTGGTGCGCCGGCCTCACACCGCTGTCCCCGCTGTCCCGCAGACGCTGATGGAGCTGGCGTGTTATCAGCACCTCCGCCTGCTCATCTGCAGCCTCTTCGTGCCCAAGTGCACCCCAGACGGGGGCGTGCTGCAGCCCTGCCGCGCCGTGTGCCTGGCGGCGGAGCTGCGCTGCCAGCAGTCCCTCGGCCTCCTCGGCATCCTCTGGCCCATCAACTGCAACATCCTGCCCGACTCCAGCGACCCCGTGGAGTGCTTCCAGCCCTGAACCGGCCGGAGGAGAGCAGCAGGGGCTGAAGCCACCCTCCCCACCCCAAATGTCCCTCCTGTGCTCTTCCTGAGTAAATACCCAGCTGTTGGGTGACCCCTCAGCTGCTCTGGGGTCAGCCCCTGTGCCCAGTGCTTGGCTTGGTGCCTGGATGCCACAGGCTTGCCCACAGCTCCATCTCCCTATCATATCCCACAGGGAAAGGCTTGTGCTGGAGGGGCAGGAGGGAAAGGGTTAATGTTCCCCAAACGGAGCAAGGCTGGGCAGAGGTGAGCCAGGCTGCAGGGACAGGAGCCCAGGGCTGCCCGTGTCCCACAGCCCCAAAGCCAGCAGAATAAAACAGCGTGAGCAGCTGACAAACCCAAAGCAGCAGGTGACTCATTTGGGGTCTGTGTGTGGGTGCTGCCAGATCCTGGGGAAACTGAGGAATGGCTGGAGGGAGGGAAGCCAGGGATGGGGTGGGGGATCTGAGCAGGGATGGAGGGGCACAGGGGACACTGCAGGGGACAGTGGGCAGCTGGCTGTGCCCTCACTGGGCTGGGGGCTTGCAGGGTCCCAGGGAGATGGATGGGCCTCAGAGGGGTCCACTTGGTGGCCCCATGGTGCAGGGAGGGGATCCTGTGCCATCAAGAGTGGTGGCCTTGCTGGCTGTGCTGGCTGTGCTGGCTGAAGGCCACCCTGGTGGCCACAAGCCTGGCAACACCCATGGCCACAAACCAGTGTCCAGCTGGCCAAAAACAACAATCCCTTCACACCTTGGGGGAGAGGAGAGAGGTGGCTCCCTGCCACCAGCCAGCCTGCCCGTGGGTGTCCAGGCATGGAAGGAGCACTTGGCAACGTCCCCAGCTCCACTGCAGGCTCTGGCACGGGGAGGAGAGAGCCAGCAATGCCATCGTGTTTCCCACTGCCCTGAGCACGTGGAGAAATCCCCAGCCTGGCTGGGGTCGCCGGGCTCAGGACCCACTTGTGCCAGTACCGCTCTGCCCCTGTGCCCAGCACGGACCTGGCACTCCCACCCAGCCCGGGGGGTTTGAGCCCACCCAGCTCCTTCTCTCCCTGCATGTCCCAGCTGCTGCTGGGCACAGGGACGTCCCCAGCCGCAGGCCCGCCCCTGTGGCCAGCGTGTGACCGTGTCCCTTGGACGCACCCGGCGCTGGAACGAGTTAAAGGCAGGCTGGGAGTGCCTCGAAAGCTTCGCCGCGCGCTCGGCGGTCCCTGGGGCCGGCCCTGCCTCCTGGCACGGGCACAGACGGCTCTGCCTGCCCTTCCACCTGCTCTGCACGCTCAGCCCAACGTGCTGGGACTGCCCAGATGGATCCTGCAGCTTCCCCTGCGTGCTCCCAGGGCTGGCACTGCCGGGTATGGTGTGTTCTGCCATGCCTTGGCCTCAGCTTTGCTGCCAGTCAGGGCACCCTCACACCCTGAGAGCTCCCTCTTCTTTCTGCCACTCCATCTCTCTCTGCCTCGCTGGATTTCCCCCCTTCAGCTTTTATCTTATTTCCTTTCCCTCTGCTGCCTGTTTTCCTTGTTTTGCCCCCCTCCACCCGGCTGCCCAGCCGTGTCCAGCTGAGGTGGTGCCCAGCCTGTGCCTCCTCTCCCTCAGCCGGGCTGTTTGCAGCGCTCTCCCTTCCCCCTGCTTACAGCACTTCCGACATCACGGGATTATTTTTCTTTTTCCCCTTGTCTTGTAGCTTTTGGCTCCCAAGGCCCTTGATTTCCTTTGGAGTTTGGGAGGAGAGACGTGGGGAGGAGGGGGGGGTGGAGAGGCTGCCTCTCTTAGGGCCTTCGTCAGAGCCAAGTGGCCAGGAAGAGCCTCAGCCCTTCCACAGCGGTGAGCAGCGAGGTGAGGTCCTGGACTGGAGCCGCGGGATCACAGTGAGTGGGGACACCCAGCCGGGGGCAGCTGGGACTCCCTGCCTTCCTGCCTCCGGCGCCTGGGCGGAGGAGAGACACTTTTCTCCTCCTTTTCTCCTCCTTTTCCTCTTTGTTGCCGTCGTGGAGGGGGAAGAGAGCAGCTTTTCTGGGTCAAGGCCACGGGGATGGGGCCAGCTCTGGCCCTGGGGCTCAGCCCTCGTCGTGCTGCTGTGGGAAGGGCTGGGGGCAGCCCGGGCAGGGGGGTGGTCCCGGTAGGAGGGTGGTCCCGGGGATGCTGCAGCCGGCCGGGGGTGGAGCAGAGCCGCCGGCAGCCGGGATGGTGCCAAGGGCAGGGCCAGACACGGCCCCGCGTTCCCCGAGCTGCCGCCCCACCACACACCCCCCCCCTAGAGACAACAACCCCGCCCCAGGCACGCTCACAGCTCTCCAGATGCCAGCCATAAATCCCCCTGCCCGTTGCCCCATAGCTGGGCATGATGGGGCAGTGCCCACCCCAAAGAGCCCCCAGCCACACACGCAAAGGCGCTGCCACAGCCCTGGCCCTAAATCCACACCCCACACATGTCCTGAGCTGCCTCGGGGCTGCAGGAGGCTGTGGTGACACATGGGCCATGGGGATGCTGTGGTGGCACATGGGGGCCATGGGGTGGCTGTGGTGGCACATGTGGGGATGCTGTGGTGGCACATGGGCCATGGGGATGCTGTGGTGGCACACAGGCCATGGGGATGCTGTGGTGGCACACGGGCTATGGGGATGCTGTGGTGGGACTTGGGCCATGGGGATGCTGTGGTGGCACACAGGCCGTGGGGATGCTGTGGTGGCACATGTGGGGATGCTGTGGTGGCACACGGGCCACGGGGATGCTGTGGTGGGACTTGGGCCATGGGGAGGCTGTGGTGGCACACGGGCCATGGGGATGCTGTGGTGGCACACAGGCCATGGGGATGCTGTGGTGGCACATGTGGGGATGCTGTGGTGGGACATGGGCCATGGGGATGCTGTGGTGGCACACAGGCCGTGGGGATGCTGTGGTGGCACATGTGGGGATGCTGTGGTGGCACACAGGCCATGGGGATGCTGTGGTGGCACACGGGCTATGGGGATGCTGTGGTGGGACTTGGGCCATGGGGAGGCTGTGGTGGCACACAGGCCGTGGGGATGCTGTGGTGGGACATGGGCCATGGGGATGCTGTGGCAGGTGCAGGCAGCACTGGGGCCTCGCTGAAGGGAGCAGCCCAAAAGGTAATGGGGAAAAAGGGGGGAAATGTCCCCTGCTGACCCCCCACATTCCCTGCCAAGCAGTCCCAACCCTCCTCGCTGTGGTCCCCAGAGCTGTGATCCTTCTCTGCCCTCCTCTAGCCCCTCCAGGACAAGATGAAGCAGCTCTTCCTCCTCTTCCTCCTCGGGCTCATCAGCAGGTCCTTGCAGATCGAAGACAACAAGATCCCTGGGCTGTGCTCAGGGCAGCCGGGCATCCCAGGGACCCCGGGCCTGCACGGGGGGCAGGGTTTGCCAGGCAGAGACGGACGAGACGGCCGGGATGGAGCCATGGGCATGCCAGGGGAGAAGGGTGACATGGGCCCTCCTGGTAAGAAAGGAGAGATCCCATCTGGGGAGGGGGATTTGCCATTCCCTGCCCGTGGGGAACACCCCATGCCAGGGAGTAAGTGCTGCATGCTGGCACAAATTGCCAAACGGAGAATGAACCCTGCAGAAGCGCCCCTGCCATGCCACCACCACCCCTTGGCCCTGCCTGTGGTGCCCCCGTGTTCTGTAAAACCAGCAGCTCCTTGTCACTGGGGAAGCTGCATTGTCCCCATCCCCAATGCCACCCCTCTCTCCCAGCCCTGCTTTAGGAGGGACCACCATCATCCCTGACCTGGCTCCTGGGCTGGGCTTTCCCCCAACCTGTGAGAGTTTCTCCAACGATTTGTTGATGCTGAGTTAATCAACGCACCCAGCCCTCCCCGCTCGTGCTGCTCCCCCATGCGGTGCCCTGCTGTGGCAGGGAATTGCTGTAATTGGGACTGGGCAGGAGGGGTGGAGGAGCTGTGCTGGTGACTCCGAGGTGACCCTGTCCCCCTCTGCCTGCCCCAGGAGTGCCGGGTCCCCGCGGGGAGGTGGGCAGCCCCGGCGTGGACGGGCTGCACGGTGAGAAGGGAGCTCAGGGCGAGTGCGCCGTTGCTCCTCGCTCCGCCTTCAGCGCCAAGCGCTCCGAGTCCCGCAGCCCTCCCCTGGCCGACCAGCCCATCCTCTTCGACGTGGTGCTCATCAACGAGCAGGGCCACTACGACCCGGCCACGGGCAAGTTCACCTGCGAGGTGCCCGGCCTCTATTACTTCGCCGTGCACGCCACCGTGTACCGCACCAGCCTGCAGTTCGACATCATCAAGAACGGCCACTCCATCGCCTCCTTCTTCCAGTACTACGGCAACTGGCCCAAGCCCGCCTCGCTCTCAGGGGGCACCCTGGTCCGCCTGGAGCCCGAGGACGAGGTGTGGGTGCAGGTGGGCGTGGGGGACTACATCGGCTTCTACGCCAGCGTCAAGACGGACAGCACCTTCACCGGCTTCCTCGTCTACTCCTACTGGCAAAACTCCGCCGTGTTCGCCTGAGCTCACCCTCGGCTGCGGGTTCGGCCCTTCCCGGAGAGCGGGACCCCTGCCCTGCTCGGGGCGCAGGAACGCTCCCTGTGCCAGGGCGGGGATGGCGGAACACCCCTGGAGCAGCGCTGGGGCAGAGCTCGCTGTTATTTCGGGCACCCCCAGGGCAGGGCAAGCCGGGCTGAGCGGCCGGGGGCCCGGCCCGGGGGTGCTGCCCCATCCCTCCCCTCAATAAAGCGCTGCTCAGCTCCGCGTGTGCCGCCTGCCTGCTGCGCCCCGAGGGCGGAGGGGGCTCCGCAGCCCTGCCCGGGGGCTCCGGGCCTGGGCCACCGTGTCGGGATGTCCCCGCAGGGCCAGCGAGAGCCGCTAGATGGTGGCATCGGCGTCCTTGAGTGGCGAGCGCAGCGCTGTGACCGCCCCCGGCACCTCCCGAGGCTCGGGAGCACCGCCGGGGTCCCCCCGAGGACCGAGTCCCGGCCGATCGAGGGTCCCCATGCTGTCAGGGCCACCCCGGGGGGAGCGGATTGCCCGGGGCGAGCAGAGCCACGGCTCCGGGGGTGGCCCTCGGTCCCCGAACGGGGCTGGCGGAGCCCCCCGCGCCCGCCCCCCGCCCCAGTGCGAAAGCGGTGACCCGCCGCTGGGAAAGGTCGCTATTTTTAGCAGGGGAATGAAGAGCTTCCTCATTCCTTGCCCAAAATAGGTCCCTGAGGGGACCAGCCGGGGAGGGGGCTCTTGGCCAGCGGCCGAACCCCTTAATGGGCTTGGGACGCTGCCCTGCCCGGCTGTAGGGCGCCAGCTGGGACCGGCCCTTCCCAGCCCAGGAACCGGGAACACAGCCGGACAGCCACCCCTGCCCTGCCCCGGATCCCCCATTGTCCCCCGTGTGTGCCGGACGGACCCCCAGGAGGGCAGCTGTGCCCGTCAGGATGGGCAAACCCCGTGTCCCTGCTCACCAGGGGCTGCAGCAGCTGGCACCGGCCGTGGGGACACCGTGTGCCGCCCCGTGCCACCCCAAAGGCACCCCCACCCTGGCACTGAGGACCACGGGCACATCACTGCAGCCTGCCCGGGCCACCCCCGGCCCGTGGGGACCTGTGGAGGCGCTGGGTGTCCCTTTTGGGGGGCAGGGGGACTCTGCTGCAGGGCAGCCCCGGGGCCGGGTTGCAGCAGAAGTCTCTGTTTGGGCTGGAGATGGCTTTTTCTGCAAGCAGAGCTGCTCGGGGGGCAAACAACGCCGCAGAGCAGATCGATGGCTATTCTGGGAGGAGGAAAGGGAATTCTCTGGACGAGGTGGGTGGGGGCTGGGAGCATTCCCTGGTCCCTGTCACCGTGTGGGGAAGAAGGCTCAGCACAGGCAGCCACAGCAGTTCCTGGGCTCTGCTGCCTTTGGGATGCTCTTGGCTGTGTGGACACTTAGTCTGGGGTCAGGGGGACCCCCTGTGAGAATGTGAGGGTGTCTGCTGCTGCCTAGGGAGGATGAGGATGAGGATGAGGAAAAGGAAAAGGAAGCCACAGGAGACTTTGACAAGCTCCTAGTAAGCTCCAGGTGCTTTTGATGAGCTCTGCCAGCTTCCCCGAGTTAGGAGAGCTTGGAGACCCCATCCCAGCAGAGCCCAGGCTAGGGAGGGGCCAGCAGCCCTCAGCCAGGCTAAGAGAGGAGCCTATATAAGAGCCAGGCTGAGGCCTCAGGTGCTGAGTGCAGCTTACAGAGGCAGCAGTTGGATCGTTTTGTTTCTTTTGAGGTTTTTGTGGTTGCTTTGTGGGTTTTTAGGAACAAAAATAAACGTCAGCACCTCTTTGCAGAGCAGCACTCGTGTCCTTGGCAGTCCAAGGTCACCTGAGGAGGTCAGCAGGCACCAGAGATTAAAGAGATCCATAGGATCGTGTCTGAGACCCTACAGCTGCACATGGGAACGCCCCAGTGGTGAAGGGTGGCCTGGTGGCTCCTGGCAGCAGCAGGATGGCTCCTGCTCCACCCAAAAGTTTGGTTATGGCCCAGGTTCAGAGGCCTAATCGCTGCCGAGGTGCAGGGAACACTCTCAGGCATCTTCAGGACTGCTGAGCTGGTAAGGAGCCCCTTAACCTGGGAATGGCAGGGGAGGGACAATCACGTGGGGGTGGGCTGGGCAAGAAAAGGACCAAAAAAAGGCTCAGGAGAGCAGACACGGCTCCTTCAGGGATGTCCTTGGGATAGCCCCATGTCCTGGAGAGGTGTCCAGGAGGATGAAGGGTCAGCTCCCCCAAACTCAGGCCCATCCCTACGAGCAGGGGTGCGAGGTGCTGATCAAACCCCGCCATGGGCTGCTCAGAGAGGCAGGAGAGCCTCCCCCTATGGAGACATTGGGAACCCTGCTGTCCCCAGACCCGAGCACGCTGCTCTGGGCTGGTGTCCCCAGCAGCCTCAGCCCCTCCGTGTTGCCTGCGAGGCACCGGGGTCGCTGCTGAGCCCGGGCAGCTGCTGGGGCTCCCTGTGCTGGATCAATAATGAGAGCCCAGGCTGGTTCCCACAGCATCCCAAAGGCTCCCCGTGGTTCTGCCGCTGATCCTCACCTGCTCCCTCCCTGCCGCCCGGGTATCATCCCCGCTCCCGCTGTGCCCATCTGCGCTCCCGGCTGTGCGTCCCCTCCCTGCTGGCAGGGGACCGTGCCTCCTGTCCCCAGGCTGTGCCGAGCCGCTCATTAGGGACGGGGAGCCGCAGCTGGGCTGACAAAGGGATTTCCCAGCGCCTGGGGGCTCCTGCTTTCAGCGGGCTGCCAGAACCCACCACCCCAGCGCTCCTAAACCGGGCTCACCCGGCAGCAGCACGCTCCTCCCTCCTTGGGGAAGGGTCTGGGCGCTTTGATGAGCTGAGAGCAGCCTGCTGGGCTGTGTGGGACCTCCCAAGCATGTTCAGGAGCAGGGAATTGCCCGAGGACTCCAAATCTTCTGTCCCGGAGTGGCCCAGACCCGAAGTGCCAGGGCAGGCAGGGCTCACGGAGCTGGTCCATTAGCACGGAGCCCGTTGCATTTTCCTCCTGCAATTGCTGGCTGTTGGAGCAGAGATTGAGCCAAGCGTGTGCAGGATGGCTCCCGGGGGAGGGCTGTGTCCTGCACATCCTGTCCTCGCTGGGAAAGCTGGGCTGCAGTGGCCCGAGGTGGCCGAGCACCCTCCCCATCCCCTGCCGGGGCTGCCGGGCTGGGAGAGCCTGCCTGGGCAGGGTAGGGCAGACATTCCCCTGCTGATCCCACCTTCCTGCCCCCTCTGCAGCCTCCCCAGGGGCCCAGCCAGCCTCGGGTCACACCCTAGGAGCATGAGAAGTGCCTCAGTTCCCCACTTATCAGGTATCTGCCAGCACTGCCCTCCTCCCTGTGCCTGAGCAGGTATCTGCCTCTTTCTGGCCTCCCCTCTCTTGGTTTCCATCCTGATTGAAATGAGCCACTTTGCTGGCATGGCCCTGCCAGGGCAGGGCAAGCCAGGACTCCTGGAGTCTCTGCCCATCAGGGTCCTGAGCCATTTTTCCAAACAATTTATGAGGATGCTGGGGAAGCAGAGAGTGCTTAAAAGCACAAAGCAACCTGCCAGGAGCTCAGATCCGAGCCAGGGAGCAGCTCCTTGTGCAGCAAATGCATCTGCTCAGGGTAACCCTGAGCCTGCCACAGCCTTTCTGCAAGGCAAGACCCAGCCCCCTGCTGCCTCCATCCCTGGGACAGTCTGAGGCCTCACAAATGTGCAGGAACAGGAAGGAACAGGTCCCAGCACGTTCCTGCCAGCCTGGAACACACTGGGAGCCCCAGCCCCTCCTCCCTGTCCCCAGGTGTGGTGTATCCACAACCATCTCCTCTCACCTGGGCTGGCAGAGCAGGAGCTGGGGGCTGCCAGCTCTGAGAAGCCCACCCAGAGTGGGTTTGGGCGTGAATTCATCTCCTGGGTGCTGGATTTTCCCCGGCTCCAGGGTATCCCACAGCACTGCTTTTCTGGGGGCAAACACCCCCGAGCCTGCAGGTGATGTTGACCCTTTGAGGGGAGTGATGGGCTTTGCATGGAGCCCAGGGGTGAATGTAGGAGACACAAACACACATTCCCCCAAAAAACCCTTCCCAAGAACGAGGCAGAGCCCAGCTTTTGGTAAAGGAGATTTTAATCTGCTCAGTATCTAGTCCATAGTGCAAAGAGTTAAACTTAAGGCAAAGCCTTCTCTTATAAACAGCAAACAGGCCCTAAACAAACAAGCGTGACTGCTATAATAATAATAATAATATAAAAAAAAGGGGTTAAGGGAACAAACTGCACTTCTGGGGAGGTGTCCTTTCCCCCCAGCCTGTAACTCATGTAGGGAACCTTGCACCCCCTGATCCATGAGCTGGTCCCAAGGGAATGCTGCTGCCTGTGGAGCAGGGCCACAATCCCACCCCTGAGTGACTCCAGCTGCAGCTCCCTGACTCCCCTGCAAGTGCCTGGGACAAGGCAGAGCCTGGGTTCACACTCCTCTGGTGAGGGTTTGGCTGCTCCCAAGTGTTGGTGGCTGGAGAGAGGCAGCTGAACGAGGGAGGTGTGTGGGGAGGCACAGGGACAAGAGCTTGAGCAATGGGGAGCTTTGCATCTCGTTGGAGTGGAGTGGAAGCAGCTGAGAGCCCTTCTAACACCCTTTAGTGCTCAGGAGCCTGGCTGGGCCAGGAATCCTTCCAGCTCCCAGGAAATGTGGGAGCAAGCAGCCCTGGCAGTGCCTTTCTGAGCAAAGCCACTCAACAAGAGGATAGTTCCTTGCTAGAGCTCAGCTTTGCAGCTCAGAGGCATCTCCCAGCACAGCCTGGCCTCTCTGCTGCCTCTGTTTTGGCTTAAATTGCTAATCAAGAAGGAAAATAGAAGGAGAAGCATGCCAGCTGCCCTCAGGCTCTTGGCTTGCAGTCCAGAGTCAAGACTCTCTCCGGTCTGGCTCCAGCCAAAATTGGCTGTGGCGTGTGGCTGACCTCAGGCAAGCAGCTGGAAAAGGAAAAGCTTTTTAGTGCAAGGCCCTCTTGCAGCCCAGCAATTTCTTGGAATGGTGCTGGTTGCCCAAGCTGGGATGAGCCATCTCAGGCCTGCCCCAGCCAGGATGGGATGGACACCTTGGGCTCCAGGGGACACTTCTGAATGGAAGTAACGACATTGGTGACAAACAACAAGACAAAACAAAGGTACAGCCCTGCCCTAATCCCAGATATCCATGGTCCTGGTACTGCTCCACGCACACAACTGCAGATCCACAGCACGGATGTGCAGAAACTGTGCCTGGAGCTGGAATGTCTGTGAGCTCCCAAGAGTTTTGGGGTGCTCCCTCTTCTCCTAAAGAATTCCTCCCTCTAACCTGCCCGGCCTGGGAAGGAGCCAGCAAGCTCTGGAGTGACCCTCCCTGCTCCATGGCACTCTTAGGCTGAAAATGTGTGGGTTTTGGAGAGGATTCTCCAGCCTTGGCTCAAGTCTGGGCTGCTGCTGCTGCTGCCAGGGCTGCCTGGGGGGCCACTCCTCAGTTCCCCAAGCAGCAGCAGCAGCCCTGCAGGAGGAGTGATCCCTGCAGCCTCCCCGTGCAGGTAACCTGATGTGTGCTTGCTAGTCTTGCATAGGTGATGCGTGGAAGCAGCAGCAGCAGCACTGAGCTCTGCAGGGAGCCCGGGTCCATCACAGCTCCACGCTGTCCTGGCAAGAGAGATCCCTCAAAAAGCAAAGCCCTGGGGTGATGAAGTACCCCAAAATCCCTGTTCTCCAGCTGAGAGCCAGGCTCAGCAAACACTAAAAAACTCGAGTGTGCTCCTGGCTCTCCCTGGGCCTTGCAAACAGGGCACTCCTCCCTTTTCCCATGGAGCTCCTCCAGGCCTGGATGCAGCCTGCCAGGTAATTTTCTAGTGAGACCTTGGGAAAAAAATCTCCCTTGCCTTGCACCAGCCCCTGTGATTGCCAGGAGGGCACAGCCTGTAACCTTCCATCAGCTTTGGCTAGGAGGGACCAGAGCATTTTCCTGCGCTCTGCTTTGGATCTCAGGCTGCAGGCTCGAGGCAACAGCCCCTGAAACAGCAAAAGTTGTCAACAAAAAAACAGGTAACTCTTCCAGCCCGCTGCAGAGATCAGTATTGTGCTTGCTAGCAAGAGCTACAACCTAGTTAGGCAGCAAATGTGACCAGCAGACACCCCACAGCGTTCTGCCCTTCCAGCACCATCCACAGTTCTTTGGAAGCTGCTCAAGGCAGCCCTGGGAAGTGCACACAGGGGTGTCCTTGACCTCCTGGGAAAAACAGCCCAAGCCCCCCCTGGGCTCACAGGTAGACGTTGAGGGTCTGCAGGATGACCTGGCGGCACAGGGGGCAGTTGCGCTGGTAGATGTCCTGCTGCAGGAGCACCTCTGTGCACTCCTGGCACAGGCACAGGTGCCTGCAGGGCAGCAGCAGGACCGTCTTGGTCTGGTCCTGGCAGATGACACATTTCTTACGCTCCTCTTGTTCTTTCAGCAGCACCCAGGGGTCGTCGTCCGGGGCTCCTTCGGCGTTCAGCCGCTGCTTCCTCGGGGATTTCCACCAGGACGTGCTTGGCTCCTCCCTGGATGTCTGGGGACGCTGCCCTGCCCCAGCACGGCTCAGAGCAGGCCTTGGCTGCGGCCCCTGCTCTGCATCCAGCTGCTCCTCCAGCCCGGCCAGCAGCTGGCCCAGGGTCACACTGTCGGCGGCCGGGGCTCTGGGGGCACCCACGGCGCGTCGCTGGTCGCTGCCCTGGTTCACCATCCTCCCTCCCTGGCTCCAGTTGGTCACCTGCTGGATCCAGTCCACCAGCCTGCGCCAGGGCTGGGAGGTGACGGCCACTCCCAGGGTGAGCACGGCCACCTGGTAGAGCCGCCAGACGTCCCTGTGCAGGCGGCGCAGGGAGGGCAGCGTGTGCAGGTAGCCCAGCAGGTATCCCGTCAGCGTCCACAGCAGCCCGGGGTTGAAGGCGAAGGCGCTGACCAGCACGATGAGCAGCAGCAAGCCCAGGCCGTAGACGTTGACGAAGAAGACGCTGATGAAGAGCTCGGTGGCGGAGCAGAGCAGCTCGAAGGCCATCTGGCAGGGCGACCACAGCAGGATGGACACGGCGATGGCTCCGCTGGACACGTGCGCCAGGAAGGCGGCCAGCAGCTCGGCCAGCCTAACCACGGGCCCGGCCAGCGAGTCCCAGAGGGCGGCGAGCAGCGTGAAGAGGTTCTGCGTGCCGATGAGACACACGTTCACCAGGCTGTTGGCCAGGTACATCAGCAGGCTGGAGCCGATGGCCAGCGCCTCGCACAGCTGCCGGCCCAGCGCCTGCCCGCAGCCCAGCACGGCGCCCAGCCCGCGCTGCGCCAGCTCCCGGCCCCGCAGCGCCAGGTGAGACGCCAGGTGAGACACCAGGTGCCCGGCCGCCCGCATGCCCTCCATGGCCCCGTAGCAGCCGCGCACCAGCACCAGCGCATCCCAGCACGCCACCGCCGCGGCGGCCGCGGCCGCGGGCAGGCTGGAGGCCGCGGCCAGCAGCCACAGCAGCGCGGACACCAGCGAGGACACCAGGAAGAAGTTGAGGTCGAGCACCAGCAGCAGCAGGTCGAGCAGCAGGCGCAGCCCGCGGAGCAGCGCGAACAGCACGTCCATGGTCCCCGCGGGGCCGTACGGCAGCTCAGCCGCGGGGCCCCTCCGCCATGGGCGCAGCCATCTTGGCACCCGCCGCCGTGCGCCCCGCGGCCAATCAGCGGCGGGGGCTCCGCCCAGACTCGCTGCTCATTGGTCGATTCGCAGGATGCGGCGGGGGCGCGGCGGGGGCGCGGCTTCCAGCAGAGGCCACGCCCACTGCGGTGATTTAAAGGGCCAGCAGCGCCCGTTAGCCCGGAGCGTTCACCGCGAGCCACATCGGTTTTTGCAGTGTTTTAACTGCGGAATGAACACTGTTCATGCAATTCCTGATCTCTTTGTGAATCTGCCCGACTACTTCATAAAGAGGAAAAGCTCATGGCACAGGGACGCTTTCCAATATTCAGGATTGATCCAAGCCAAATCCAACCTGGCCTTGGACACTCCCAGGGATGGGGCAACCACAGCTTCCCTGAGCAAGCTGTGCCAGTACATAAAGAGGAAAAGCTCATAGCACACGGATACTTTCCAATACCCCAGTCTGATCCAAGCTCAGTCCAGCCTGGCCTTGGGCACTCCTAGGGATGGGGCAGCCACAGCTTCCCTGGGCAAACTCTGCCAGGACCTCCCACCCTCGCAGGGAGGAATTTCTTCCCAATATCCCACGTAACCCTGCCCCCTGTTAGTGGGAAGCCGTTCCCCCTTGTCCCACCACTCCCAGAGGAGGGCACAGGGATGGTCAGGAGATGCAGCAGCTCTGCTCTGGAGACAGGCTGGGAGAGCTGGGGGTGTCCAGCTTGGGGAGAGAAGGAGCAGGAGACCTTGGAGCCCCTTCCAGTGCCTAAAGGAGCTCCAGGAGACCTGGAGAAGGAGTTTGCACAAGGGATGGAGTGATGGGATGGGGTTCAGGAGCCAGGACAGAGCAGGCACAGTGCAGGGATGGGCAGGGCTTGATATCAGCCCCCAAAGCTGGTTCCAAACAGCACAGGGGGATCCCACCACCCACAGTGGCCATGCATGAGTGGGGTTTGTGCCAGCCTGAGCCCTGGCACAGGGAAGCTCTGCACTTGCCAGCAGGATCCCCTGGGCCTGTTTGGGACAGAGTCAGCCCAGGGTCACCCGGCCAAGCAGTTTCCTGCAGGAGGTTTGAACATAAAGCCATGGCCATGGCTCACACCAAGGTTACAGCCCTGGAGCAGGTCCTGCCCTCCCTGCTGGACCCCAGCCAGGGCGTGGGGCTGTCAAAGCCTTGGCTCTGCCGTGCCCCAGGGGACGGTCCAGCCCTGCTGCCCTGAAGGCGATGACAAGTTCAGGAAAATGCAGCCCTGAAGCCCAAGGCTTTTTAAGGAAGGAGAGGGCGAGTGCAGTGCCTGATGACCCACGGGAAAGCCATGTGCAGCCCAGGAGGCTCCGGCCAGCGCGGGGCCGAGGGGGGAAGCACCACAGCCCGCGCAGCGAGGCACCAGCCCCGAGGGAGCCGGGGCCACCTTCCTGCAGGTGGCTCCCTGAGCAGGGCGGGGTCCGGTGTCTGTCTGTCCGTGCCCGGGCTCTGTCGTGCTGTCTGGCGCTGTGGCTCCGAGGCAGCGCTGCTGCATCCCCAGGGAGCGCATGCCAGTGACGGAGTCAGGATGCTTTCAGCATTTATGGTAATGTTTGGGTTTCTCATCGCTTTCCCAAACAGGAGAAGGGAAAAGAGAGCCGAGCCAAGGGCTGGGCGTGCTCCGCTCATTCCCTGCCTCCGGCTGTGCACCTGCCTCGCCCTCCCCGCTCCCGGTGCCCGCCCGTGCCCTGCCGTGCCCGGGGCACCCTGGTGGGCTCCCACCGCCGGGCCGGGGGGCAGCGGCTGCAGCGTTCAGGGGTCGTGGCTCCACGGCAGGGCTGCTCCGTGCTCCGCGGGATGCAGGGGAGCTCTGCCCGCTCTCATTCCGGTGGGATGTCCAGCCCCAGGGCGTCCCGACCTGCAGGAGAGAGGCGCAGGGGGCTGGGACAGTGATTCGGCTGGAGCAGAGAGGGGAAACCTTTGGATGGAAACCCTTCCCGGGGCTCCGCGGGGACACAGAGCTGCCCACCGAGGTGCCTGGCAGCCAGGCTGGGGTGGGACCCCTCCTCACAAGGACAGTCCCCGGCTGCTGATGCACTCGCTGGAGTCTGGGGCGCACTCCCAGCTGTGGAGCTGTGGCAGCACACGGGGTGTACCCCCCTTGTGAGCCTCCTCCCCTCCTCATCCTCACTGGGCACAGACTCTGCTGCCATCGGGGACCCCCCGAGCCCGCCCTGAGGACGCAGAGCCCGGCACGAGTGCGGCTCCCGCAGCCCTGCCCTGCCGGGAGCCCCGGGGCAGCGCAGCGCCGGCGGGGCTGGCACCGAGCCCGGCCCCGGGGCTGCTGCATCACGGCTCCATCACCGAGCTGAGCTCACCCCGCGTTCCAGAAAAACTGCAGCCAGGGGACGCCAGGGCTGCCTCAGCCCTCACCCCGAGCCCTTCTGGATTTATCTGGAAGCAGAGGGAGGCAGGGAACAGCTCCAGGGCTGCGTGTCCCAGGAGCGAGGGATTCTCTGGAGCCTGGGGGGATTCCCCAGCCCCAGCATCTTGTCCTGCCTCCCTTGATCCTTGGGCACATCCCCAGGGGACTTATGGAGTGTGGGTCCTACTGGTGTCACTCCAGTGCTCCCAGTGTGCTCCCAGCATTCCCAGTGTGCTCCCAGTGTTCCCAGTGTGTTCCCAGTGTGCTCCCAGAGCTCTTAGTGGGTTCCCAGTGTGCTCCCAGTGTGCTCCCAGTGTGCTCCCAGTGTTCCCAGTGTGTTTCCAGTGTGCTCCCAGCACTCCCAGTGTGCTCCCGGTGTTCCCAGTGTGCTCCCAGTGTGCTCCCAGTGTGCTCCCAGCACTCCCAGTGTGCTCCCAGTGTGCTCCCAGCACTCCCAGTGTTTCCAGTGTGCTCCCAGTGTGCTCCCGGTGTTCCCAGTGCTCCCAGTGCTCCCAGTAAGCCCCCATCTGCCTGAGCAGCGGGCACCATGCCCAGGGTGCCCTCCCCTGCAGACGCAGGGCGTGTGGCAGCCCCAAGAGCCAGGCCAGGCTGCACAGTCCTGCCGGGCCCTGCCTCACCCCGGGTGCCCCCAGGCCGGCCCTGCCCAGCGCTCTGCAGCCCCGAGCTCGCCGGCCAGGCGGGAACAATGGCTCATTGCGCTGCATCCGCTGCGGAAAATCCCCCAGCCCCCCTCGGGCTGCGCTCCAGGACGCTGTGCCTCGCTCTTCCTCTGGCCTTGGAGGGGCAGCTGAAGGATCCCCCACACCCTGTGGGCAGGGAACGCCCCGAGGCTGCTGGGGAGAGCCCTCAGGAAGGACCTGGAGCTGCAGGGAGCCCAGCCCTGTCCCCAGCAGGCACAGCCTTCCCTCATATTGCTCACCCTGTGGCCCTGAGCAGGAGCATGAGGGTTGCTCGCCGCGTTTCTGGAGGGCTCTGTGTCTCCCCACGACGGGAGCTGGGATGTCTATCTCCTCCTGGAGCCTGGCCAGACAGCCCTGGGAAAGACAAGTCCTCTTCCATGGGAAAGTCGTGCAAGAAGGAATTCCTCTCTGGCCAGCCCAGCCCCACCGTTCCCCAGGGCCCTGGTGGGACTGTGCCCTGCTTGCTGCCTTGTCCCAGTCAGTCCCCAGTTTCCCCCACGCCTCTCCACAGGGAACCTTCCCAAAGGCCTCCAAAGGGATCCCCTGCAAGAAGGGCTCCCCCAAAGCTGAGCCTTTAGCCTGGGGCCAATCTCTCATTAGGTTTTCTCACAAATGATCCTAATGAACCATCCCGGGGGAGCCCTGCAGACACAGCCAGGAGGAAGAGATCCCTGCAGGCGAGCCCAGGGAGTGATGCTGCATCCCCATCCCAGCTTCTCCTCCCTTCCTTGGCAGCAGGGAGCCGGAAAAGCCGGGTGAGAGGGCAGGGCTGCTCCTCCTGCCCGCTCCCCTGTCAGCCGTGGCATTGGCAAGCGCTGGATGAGCGTGGCCAGGACCCCTCATTGTCCCCTGGGCAGCCCATGCCAGACCCCACAGCCTGAGCCATCATCTGCCCCATTGTGTGGGTGAGTGCCCAGCCCTAGACCCATCTCTGCCCCATTGTGTGCCCAGCCCTGGACCCATCTCTGCCCCATTGTGTGGGTGAGTGCCCAGCCCTGGACCCATCTCTGCCCCATTGTGTGGGTGAGTGCCCAGCCCTGGACCCATCTCTGCCCCATTGTGTGGGTGAGTGCCCAGCCCTAGACCCATCTCTGCCCCATTGTGTGGGCAGCCCTGGACCCATCTCTGCCCCATTGTGTGGGCAGTGCCCAGCCCTGGACCCATCTCTGCCCCATTGTGTGGGCAGTGCCCAGCCCTGGACCCATCTCTGCCCCATTGTGTGGGCAGTGCCCAGCCCTGGACCCATCTCTGCCCCATTGTGTGGGCAGTGCCCAGCCCTGGACCCATCTCTGCCCCATTGTGTGGGTGAGTGCCCAGCCCTGTCCTGCCGGCACACAATGGGGCCATTTTCCGGCGGCCATTTTCCGGCCGGCGTGGAAGTGCTCCCAAGGAAAAGGACGGTTTATAAACAGCTCCTGGCTTCCCCCGGCCGCCCCATCAGCGCCCATCCCCACATCCTGCCCTCACTCGTGCCCGCAGCGCTCCCAGGCTGGGACACGGACGTGACCAGCCCGTGTGTGAGCCGGGGCAGGACGTGGCTGTCACACCCTGTCCCAGGGCTGCACCTGCTCCGGGCCCTGGGGCTCCTGCAGCCCCAGGATGTCCAGTGACAGCCCTGGGCACAGGGCTCCCTCTCCACATGCCTTCCTTGGCAGTGGCTCTCAGCTGGATAAGGTTCTCCCTCTCTCTCCAGCTGTCCTTGTCCATCCACCCTGCACGCAGCTCCCGAGGCAGGGAGCAAGGGCAGCTCCACAGCCTTGTCTGCCACCCCTGTGAGCCACAAACCAGCCCTCAAAGGCAGTCCTGGAGCCCTGGGGTGCTGCTTGTGTCCTCTGCCAGCAGCAGCACCATCACCAGGGCAGGATCCTGAGCTCTCTCTGCACTGGGCTGGGCGACCCTTGCCAGCTCAGCTCCTTTTTGGGGCTTTGCCACCGCTCTGCATCCGCTGAGCCCCAGCCACCTCCGCACAGCTGCTCCAAAAATTGCTCTCCTCTGTGACAGACATCCAGATGTCACCTTCCTTTTCCCCCCCCCACCTTCCTTCCCCCTTCCGCTCCTGTCCTTCCTTTCTCCACCCTCCCGGCTCCTCCAGGCTCCTGCTTGGCCCCTCCTGAACAAAGGCCCCGTAGCCATGGTTAATAATCCCCTCAGAAAGGCCCTGCACAAGAGCAGAGGAAGGAGAGAGGAGACACAAAGGAGCCGCTGGAAGCCAAGCCAAGGAGGAAGGGGGCTGGATGGAGGCGTTTTCCTCCAGCTGAGGAGGACATGGAACTCCAAGAGGGCTCCCAGAGGTGAACAGAGATGAGGCAGGGGTACCCCAAAGTGACCTCACGGCACCCAGGGAGCAGAGAACCAAAGGCTGGGCAGCCCAGGAGGGTTCCTGTACTCACCCCAGAGTGCGAAGCCCTGTGTAAGCCCCAGAGCCCTCCAAAATGCAGCAGCAGGGACTGGCAGGAGGTGCCCCAAGGGTAAGGGGAGCAGTGGCAGGGGAGCAGCTGGAGCTCCTGGGCGGTGTGGGAACGCTTGGAGCTGGCCTGAATCCCATCCCTTCCCCGGGGACAGGGCCCCTGGCGGCCCTGACAGTGTTGTGTGAAGAGGTGCAGGCCTGGCTGGACACAGCCAGAGGCTTCCACTCTGCACAGCTGCCCTGCATCCACCCCAGAGACCTGCAGGGAGCTGAGCCAGCCCCCAGCCCATGGGCACCAGGGCCATGTCATGGACACCAGGGCCAGCCCCAGCCCATGGGCACCAGGGCCATGTCATGGACACCAGGGCCAGCCCCAGCCCATGGGCACCAGGGCCAGCCCCAGCCCATGGGCACCAGGGCCATGTCATGGACACCAGGGCCAGCCCCAGCCCATGGGCACCAGAGCTGGGCCAGCCCCCAGCCCATGGGCATTGCTGAGGGTTCACTGGGGGCAGCTGGCACAGAGCACCCCAAGCACCCCCCAGAGCCCAGCCCAGCCTCTCTGGGCTTGGCTGCAGGGCCCAGGGAAGGCACAGGGCCCCCGTCCCACCTGGGACACACGAGCTGCCTGTCAGGACAGGCACAGGCACAGCCCACGCTGAGCCAGCTCCCTCTGGCAGCGTCCCAAGGTCCCCACATCAGCAGGGATCCGTCTGGGGGTGCAGGAAAAGGTGGAAGAGCTGTGGTGTGTGCTGGGATGCACAGCCCCAGGCCTAGCTCTGTGCTGGCCATGGCTCCCCTCTGGCTGCAGAGAGCCAGGCCCAGCAGGAGCCAGAGGAGGGAGGCAAATGCAATTGCACACTTCCAGATCATTCCCGCAGCCTGCGATGCTCAGATAAGGCCGGGAAATCAGCCCTGCCCTGGGCAGGGTCCTGTGCATCCCAGATTTCCAGCAGCTGTGCCAGGGACTGGCAAAGCCTCACCTCTGCCAGGGGCAGAACTGCCTGCCCAGGCACAGCCTCCTCTGAGAGGTGGCAGGAGGGATGGAGCAGGAGAGTGCTGAGAGCTGTGGGGGCCCAGGCACCAAAATCCCTCCAGTGCCAGAGGGTGGGAGCTCTGGGAGCTGCTCTGTGCCTCAGGTGGGGCCAGAGCTCTGCTGCCTGGCTTCCCCACCCCAGCTGTGTGCGTGGGGTGTGACACAGGAGCCTGATCCACGGTGTGTGTGCATCGCTGTGAGCAGGGACTGCAGCCAAATCCATTAAGGCAGCAGATAAACAAGGAGGCATGAGATCAGGCAGCAGGGAGGGAAGATGAAGGTGGCCAGCCTGCCCCGCTCCCCACGCAGTCCCCGAGCCCGCCGGGTGCCACACACAGCGTGGCAGGGCGATTTCATGCCATCTGTTCATGCCTTGATTTCCAATCCTGCCCCTCTTCCCCAGAATTATTCATTTATTTGGGGGAAAAAGCACAAGTTTTCTTCAAAGTGAAGCAGGCTGCGGCCCGAGCAGCTGGAGGCAGAGCCGTGCAGTGAGAGCAGGGGGCTGCCTGAGGGTGGCATGCTCCCCAGCCTGTTTTCCCCAGGGAGTGGCAGTGCCCTTTCCAACTGCTGGGAATTTTCTGCAGAGGTTTTCTTAGCAACGTTCTGCTTTATTTTTAACACGGAATAAAAGTTAGCCCCAGAACAAAATGCACCAGGGGCGTGTCAACCGAGCTCTCCCGCTTTGTTTGTTTGACTTCGGTGGATGCTTTCCCGTGGGCCTCCTTCCTTCTCAGGGTGGCATTTGAGGGGTGTTTTGTGCCAAGTGGAAAATCCCTTTCCCTGCTCCAAGGAGAGCAGAGCCTGAGGCTCCTCCGGTGCTGCATCCTGCCCTTTGGAGGGAGGGGCAGAGTGAGAACATTGTCAGGGAGTCCCTGAGCCCGGGGTACCCACTCAGGGTGGATTTCCCCACCACAAGCAGGGAGCTCCTGCCACGAGGTGTGAGAGCATCTCAAAACTGAGGCTGTGAGGCCGGAGAGCAGCTCCTGAGCATCCCGTGGATGATGGCACAGCTCCCTTGCACTTGTTCTTCCCAGCAAAGGGAGGAGGCCTCCCCTGTCCAGCAGCAGCTCGAGGGCTCTCAGCCTTATCGCTGCCCAGCATTGCCATTTTAAGCAACTGATCTCCTGGGGAAAAAACTTAATCATTTCCGATGAATCACTGAGTGTGTTTGGCTGGGAAAGTCTTGTGAGGGGGGTGCTGGTGCTGGTCAGCCATGCAGAGGAGGAGGAGGAGGAGGAGGGCATGGGAAGGCTGCTGCATGGCACCAGCCAGGGAGCAGCGCTGGGGCTGGGGGCCAGCACAGGGGGCTGGCGGTGGGAGAGGTGCTTGGGCATTCCCAGGAGGAATTCTGTGCCTCAGGGGAACCTGCAGCCCGGCCCTGGAGAGGCTCAGGGACATTCCCAGGAGGAATTCTGTGCCTCAGGGGAGCTGCAGCCCGGCCTTGGAGAGGCTCAGGGACATTCCCAGGAGGAATTCCGTGCCTCGGGGGAGCTGCAGCCCGGCCCTGGAGCGGCTCAGGGAGGGTCGGAGGGATGCAGCCCCTGCTGCCGGAGGACGGGAATGCTGCAGGGAAAGCAAGTGGAGAAGAGAAAAGGATGTGCAAAAGTTCAGAGCGTCTGGGCTGAGAGCGGGAGGAGGGCACTGTCACAGCCCTGGGTGCGTCCCCATGTGTGATGAATCTGAACCAGTGAGTTTCGGCTGTCCTGTGAATGGGGGAGCGAAACGGCGTTGAAGGTGAAGAAAACCTTTGTCCTCCAACAGCCCTCCTGGCTGTGACTGACCCGGGGAAACTGAGGCACGGAGCCAGGCTGTGACAGGGCAGGGGCGCTGGGGCCGGGTGTGCTGCAGCACCTGGCGGGGTTTGTTGTGCTCCTCCCGGCTCTGCCGCGGGCTGCCGGAGGGGCCGGGCTGGGTGATTACCCCTGGATAATGGGAGCCTTGTGCAGCTCGGCGAGTCCCCCGCCCCCGGGCCGGCCCCTGGCCAGGCCGCTGCCCCGGCCACGGCGGGGAACAGCTCCTGCACAGCCGCCCCATTCAGCAACAGCTGCGCGGGGGCTCGGGCCGCGGATCGCTGCGATACCCTGGGGCCCCGCCTCGGGGACAGCACGGGGCTCCCGGCGGGGCTGGGGGACACCGAGGCTCAGCAGGGGCTGGGGTGCGAAGCCTGCAGACCCTGGTGGCCCGCCTGGACACGAGCCTGCTCCGCTCCCAGCCCAAGCCGCCCCCAGGTGTCCGTCGGAGCCCAGACAATGACAAACAGTGTTTTGCCTGCGTGTTTTGAGTCTGTCCTTGTTTGGCGTGGGTTCAAAGGTGGCCCCCGGCTGTGGCCGGGCTTTAGGGCAGTGTGGGGCTGAGCAGGGCACTAGGTCACTTGTGGTTATCGCCACTGCTACCTGCACATTGGACTCTCAGGGAATGTCGCACCGCCGGCATTCCCCAAACGCTCTGAAAAACACATCCCACGCCTCGGCCCCCTTCTCTGGGTCTGTGAGCGATTCCACCTCCAGCGCCCGGCTGTCTGCCTGCCTCAGCCCGTGCACGCCCGGACAGGCAGGAGCTGGCAGGTCTGCGAGCCCCTCCGGCGGAGCTGGGGCCGGTCCGAGCGGGGCGGGGGCCGGGCCGGGCCGGGCCGGGCCGGGCTGGGCTGGGCTGGGGGCCGGGCCGAGCGCTGCCCGCGGCCGTGCGGGGCCGGACACCGCTCTGCGGGGCTGGGCGGCGACGGCGCCCGCCCGGCTGCTGCTGCGGGTGATAAGCGGCTGCGGGCGGTGGGCAGGCACCGCGCCTTCCTCCTCCTCCTCCTCCTCTCCTCCTCCTCCTCTCCACCTCCTCCTCCTGACGTCAGCCCACGGCCCCGCTCAGTCTCGGGCGGCCGGCGGCGGGCATGGCTGGGGGGCGGCGGCCGGCGGGGCTCGCCCTGGGCTGGGGCTGCTTCCTCCTGCTCTGCTGCGGTGAGTGGCTGCGGGCAGGGCCGGGCAGCGCGGGGCCGGGCCCGGGCGGTGCGGGGCGGGCGGTGCGCGCACCTGCGGAGCGCCCCGGGGTGCCGCGGAGCCCTGGCGGGGATGTCCCTCGCCCCGGGGGACACCGGGCTGCATTGGGGCTGCGCTTGGCCTCTGCGCAGCTGCCGAGGTGCCAGCCCGAGCGGGGTCCCCGCGGAGCCGCGGCGGCGCCGGCAGCCGGGAGCGCTGCGCCCCTCGGGCGGTGCCTGGCGCGGCTCCGGGAATGCTCGGATCGCGGGGTCGGGGCAGCCCAGGTGGGATCGGCCCTTCCCAGCGTGTGTCCCCGCCCGGGCGGCCCCGCGATCCGCGGCGGGGCGGGTCTGCGTGCCCCGTCCCGCTCTGGGGGCCCCTCTGCAGCCCCCCCAGCGCCGCGCAGGTTGAGGGGTGACCCACGTGCGTTCAGCGCGCACTGGGGTGAGCTGCTTGTTGTTAGGAAGCATCCACCCCTTTCCTTCTAAGGAGTTTTCCCCTGAGCGCTGTGTTTCTCTTGGCTTTTTTCGAGCTTGCTTTTTTTATCCACTTTCCAGTCCATTTTCACCCTCGGGGGGTGGCTGCGCTTCCTGCCCTGCCCCGCTCCCCGCATCCCGCCCTCCCCTCGCCGGGAGCCCGGGAGCGCTCCCGGTGCGCTGGCTGCTCCCAGCCCCGCTGAGCTGCGGAGGTGGCCCCGGCGCTGGGAACCTGCCCAGGCCGAGGTGTTGGAGCCAAAGTCAGGCTCAGAGCGGAGTCTAGAGCAGGCTGCTCCCACCCCCGTCCCGTGCCGGGATCCCCTTCCCACAGCCCATGTGCCGAGCCAGGAGTCTCTCAATGGTTGGCGGCGTCGGTGTATTTGGAAGCCCAGACACGTGAAAGGCTTGATGCTTCCCAGAAGCACAAGGGGCCACGGCCAAGACATTCCCAGGCCAGCCAGAGCTGCTGGAACGGGGGGCTGAGCCCACCCCGGGGCTGCCTGAGCCACCCCATCCCTTTGTGCCCCGCGGTCTGGCTCTTAGAGAGGTGTCTGCATGTTGTCACCCAGCTGCGGGGTGGGGTTGAGAGCTTTGCCTCTCCAGCTGCACATGACAGGTCCTGACAGGGTGGTGGGGTTGTTTTGGGGTGCAAGGTGCTGGTCCCCGCTGCAGCAGAGCCCTGGCTCGGTCCCCATCCCGGGCAGGGTGCGGGCTGGGCGGGGGCTGTTGGTGTCAGGAGGTGTCGGGCGCTGCTGCTGGTGCTGCTTCCTGCGGGGCTGGGGCTCTGCGCCCTCTTTCTTCCCTCTGTGAAGAAGACAAGGTGTGGGTGATGCTGTTTTTGGGGCACCCCGGCTGGTGGATCTGCGCAGCTCTCTGAAGGAATAGGAGGGTAGCATGTGTGGCTGTGCCGGCAGCAGGCGGGATCTGGCCGCAGCTGGTTTTCCTGAGAGGGGAACACAAACCCACGGAAACCTCAGGCATCCCATGTGCGGCTCCAGAGCCCTGCGGTGCCTCTCTCTCCTCTCGCTCCGGGCCGGGGGCTCTGTGCCGCCAACGCAGCCGCACTTCTCGCCTTCTCGCCGCACACCTCGGCTCTGCAGGAGGCTGGCGAGGGACTGTGCTGCTCCCCACCCCCTTCCCCAGCTCTAAAAGCAAATCTTTGTTCTTGTGGAGCTCTGGCTGCCGGCCGGCTGTCCGCCAGCCAGATGGAAAAGGCACGGGGGCTCTCCTTCCTCCTTCCCTGCTCGCTCCCTGCAGACGCCCGCACCATATCTCGAGGTCTCCGGCTGGAGCTGTGCCAGGCACTTGGGGTGGCTGGGGCTCGGTGCTGCAGCTGGGCTGCTCCACGCGCGGCTGATGGATGTGCCCAGGTCCCATCACCGAACCTGCAGTTGTGCTGGGCACGAGAGAGGATCGCCATGTCCCCGGAGCCTGCTGTGCCAGGCTGGCAGTGCCCAGCGCCTCTTTAGCCTGCCCACGCACAGAGCAAAAGGTCTTGGAGCTGTAGAAGCGAGCCTCGTGTCACCAGGGTTGTGGGGGACCTTGCGAGTGTCCCCTTGTGTCCTCTTCCAGCCTGTCCCGGAGGAGGTGGGGAGCAGTGAGCCCTTTTTCCAGGCGGGGTGGGGGCTGCAGAGACCGTGTCAGCCTCCTCAAGGGCAGTGGATGGCTGGGAGGGTTGTGATCCTCATGCCAGCCCCGGATGCCAGCCATTCTCCAGCTCTGAGCTCATGGTTTCGCTTGCTCCGCTGCCTGGTTGAGGGCTCTCATGCCGAGCGGGTCAGGGGGAGGGCCGGCTGCTCTCCCCGGGGCTGCCTCTGCCTGGGGCCCTTGCCGAAGCTCTGAAAATGATGGAGAGGCAAAGTCTGGCCTGGCTGCCTGCAGTCCAGAGTGCCAGGGCTCAGGGGAGGCTGTGTGGGGTCAGCAGGGACACACCCCAGCCCCAGGCTTGCCCCGTGGTGCAGGTGCCCTCCTGCAGCACGCAGCCAGGTCGTGGCTGTACAGGTGGGCAGTTCCTCCTGTGCAAAGTTATCTTTTCCTTTGTATTCTCAGCCAGTTTCCTGGCCCTGCTGTGTGCTTATCTCTGGGACTTTCACCTGTTTTTCCAGCCCCTTCTTTGCCGTGCTGTGATTTGCTCATCTTTCTGTGCCAACTGCGATACGCTGAGGGGATGGGCAAGGGCCAAACTCTGGGTGTTGGGAGTTCTGAGGCGGCTGGTCCTGCGTGTCGGGGCCTTTGCTGTGGCAGAAGGGCTCCTGGCTGTGTTTTGGCTTTGTGCCACCACACACCCACTGCAAACAAAGAGCATTTTGTGGGCACGGTGCTGCCCTTTGAAGTCGCCGTGGTGGCTGTTACAGAGCGGGCACTATCAAGGGAGATGTTGACACAGCTGCTTCCTCCAAGCCTCTTGTCCCCAGCTCCCGTACCTGGGCTGGCTCTGTTGCTTGGGGACAGGCTGCTGTCCCCTCTGCAGGGCCGTGTGCCAGCCCAGGGCGTGCAGAGCCCCCTTTGCCTTGGCAGGGATGGTGGCCGTGACGCTCCCAGCCTTGCTGCGGTGCCGCCCTTGTCTCTGCTGTGCCTGGCTGGGGCTGCTCTCTCCCAATCCCTTGGGAAGCTGCTCCATGCCCTGTCCTGGATCAATAGCCATTACCTTCCCATCCTCCCTGGAGCAGGGCCAGCAGCTCCATTACTGCTGTGGGCGGCTGGGCAGGGAGGAAGGTGGGGTGCAGTGATGGTCCCTGTGCCGTGCGTGGGCAGAGCTGGGCAGGAGCAGAGCAGCAGCCAGGGGAAGCCTTGGCAATGCTGCAGGCATGGATGCTTTGACTGCTGGGTTCCGGCTGGGGTGGCAGGGTCCGAGCTTGTGGAGGGACCTGGGAGTGCCAAGGCTGTGGTGGCTGGGGACATGCTGCCTCCCAACGGTGTCCTGGGGACACAGCTGGTGGGGGCACGACATGCCATGTGCCCCCTTTGGGTACAGGATCGCTGGCCTGAGCCCACGGGCTCCCTGTGGATGCTGAAGGCAGTGTGGCAGTGAGGTCCTGGCTGTCACTCCTGCTGGGCTGGGACACGGTGTGTAGAGCACAAGGCACGGCTCTGCCCCACAGCTTTTGGAGGATGGAGATGGGGGCAGGCTGTGCTTGGACAGCCCATTATTCCCCATTCTTCCTGCCCCTAACAGTAAATTCTGTCCCACAGCTGCAGCCAGCAAGCTGGAGATCTCCATGCCACCGGTGGTGGAAGTGGAGGTGGGGGGCACAGCCAGGATCGAGTGCAACTTCTACATCCCTGAGAATGCTTCCTACACCTACATCGACTGGTTCTACGTGAGTGCTGGCCTGGGAGAGCAGCTCTGGCAGCTGGGCTGGGGTGGCAACGAGCCCAGGGCTTCCTGCCGGGCCCCCCAGCCCAGCCTGGCCCCTGCCCTTGCAGGTGGACCGCAGCAACAAGCAGGTGAGGCTGTACCACGTCACGGCCAGCGGGGTCCTGGAGGATGACACGGACTACAAGAAGCGTCTGTCACTGGGGGAGGACAAGGCCCTGTCCATCAGTGCAGTGACACTGCAGGACCCCAGGACCTTTGTGTGCCAGGTTGGAGCTGGCAGCTACGGCGTGGGCGAGAACAGCACCGAGCTCAGCGTCTACAGTGAGTGACTCCTCCCGGGCAGCTGCTCTGGGGGCTGGCTGGGATCCCATCCCAACCCATCCCTCCTAACATGTGTGAGCTTCTCTTTCCAGAGGTCCCCACGACCCCCGAGATTGAGCCCAACTCAGGAGGCATCTCTGTGCACAGCGGTAAAATCCCAGAGGTGAGGAGACACACAGGGGACAGACAGGGAGGCTGCCTGCTAACCCTGCCCTGTGCTCATGGCTGTCTCTGCCACCACAGATTGCCAGGTGTGTGAGCAAAAACAGCTTCCCACCTCCCAACATCACGTGGCACAAGAACGGGGAGCAGCTGCACGCCCAGGACAACCGTGAGTCTGGTGGGGATGGCAGCCAGGTCAGCAGAGGGGCTGGGGGCTGGATGGCAGCCAGAGAACCCCAGGGAGCCAACGTGGTGGTGGCGGTCCTGGGATGATGGAAGAGATGAGAATCTTTACTCTATGATTTATTATTTTGTGAGATATATATGTATATATATACATATATATATACATATATATATACATATATATACACATATATACATATATATATACATATATATACACACATATATATGAAGATATTTTAATATATATATTAAAAATCACAATTTATATATATATAGATTAAAATATATAGTAAAAGAAAATGATCTATTAAGACTATACTAAATATATATATATAGATTAAAAGATACATGAAAAGAAAATTATCTATTAAGACAATACTAAAAGATATATATAGATTAAAAGATACATATAGGTTAAAAGATATATATAGGTTAAGAAATACATTTAAAGAAAATGATGTATTAAGACTATACTAAAAGATATATATAGGTTAAAAGATATATATAGGTTAAAAGATATATATAGGTTAAAAGATGTATTAAAAGAGAATGATCTATTAAAACTATACTAAAAGAATAAAAGAAAAATTTTCATTAGAAAGCTAGCAAGGAAAAGAAAAGTATAAATATAATAATAATAAATATATAATATAATATAATTATATATAAAATATAAATATATATAATTATAGTCATAATAATAAATATAATAATAATAAAATCTTGTGACTGCTCACAGCCTCGACACAGGTGGCTGTCGTTGGTCATCAAGTAAAAACAATTTCACATGCTGGGTAAACAATTCTCCAAATCACACTCCAAAGCAACAAAACACGGAGAAGCCGAAGCTCCTCAGCTTCTCAAGAGAAAAAAATCCTAATTTTTTGGCAAAGATTTCTGATAAAACATCTCAGTGACGAGCCCTGCGTGCGGCCGTGTCCCCCGCAGAGGTGACGATGCCGTCGACGCTGACGCGCGAGTCCAGCGGGCTGTACACGGTGAGCAGCGCGCTCTACGCGCCCGTCACGCGCCAGGACCGCCACTCCCGCTACCACTGCACCGTGCACTACTGGCTGCGGGGACAGCGGCGTGCCCTGGACTCACAGCCCGTCCAGGTCAACATCTTCTGTGAGTCTGGGCCCGGGGGGGCCGCGCCGGTGCCCTGCAGAGGGGCTGGCACTGACTCTGCCCGTCCCTGCGCCCAGACCCCGCCGAGAACCTGAAGCTGAAGGTGATGCCGTCCTCGACGCTGGTGAAGGAAGGGGACAACGTGACACTGGTCTGCGAGGCTGATGGGAACCCACAACCTGTCTTCAGCTTCTTTAAGAAAAACGTGAGGCTGGAGGGGACCAGGGCACCAAACGTCTCCTGGTTGCTCTTTGTCCCCTGCCCAGAGAGTCCTGGGGAGGGGATGCAGTGGCTGGGTGGGAGGGGGCCTGTGTGGGGCTAAGGACTCTGCTGTGACCGTGCTCACAGGGGTCCCAGGATGAGGGAAGAGACAAGGATCTGACTCCATGTTTCAGAAGGCTTGATTTATTATTTCATGATCTATATTACATTAAAACTATACTAAAAGAATAGAAGAAAGGATTTCATCAGAAAGCTAGCTAAGAATAGAAAAAGAATGATAACAAAGGTTTGTGGCTCAGAGAGTCTGAGACAGCTGACTGTGATTGGCCATTAATTAGAAACAATCACATGAGACCAATCCCAGATGCACCTGTTGCTTTCCACAGCAGCAGATAACCATTGTTTGCATTTTGTTCCTGAGGCCTCTCCTCTTCTCCAGAGGAAAGAATCCTCTGAAATCCTAAAGAAAATATTTTCCATAAAAGATGCCTGTGACACTCTGCTTTGTGCCCACGGTCTGCAGCTGGATGAGTGGCAGGATCTGACATCGCTGGCAGAGCCCGACAGCGGCATCCTGAGGCTGCACGACGTGAACAAGACCAGCAATGGCACGTACAAGTGCCAGTCCCTGGACCTGGATGATCTGTCACAGATAGAGAAGGATGTGGATCTTGTTGTGAACTGTAAGAGAGAAGGGAATGGACCCTGTGGACCTCGTGCTGGGTGCTTTGTCCCTCCTGCTCACCCTGCCCTGGTCTCCATTCCTCTCCCAGACATTGAAGGGGTCCATGTGAAGATGGAGCCGTCCTCGACCCTTCGTGAAGGGGACAGTGTGATGCTGAGCTGTGATGCCTACAGCCCCGTGGGCCTGAAATACCAGTGGAGGGATGACAAGGTGAGTAGGAATCCCAGTTCTGTCGTGCTCAGGCTCAGCCTGGGCTTTGCAGCAAATCAGGCAGAGTCAGGATCTTGCTCTGTCTCTCCTGAGAGGCCGGGGGAAGGAGTCCCTCTTTCATGGACCTGCATTGTCCACCCCAATATTGTCACCTCCTGGCCAGGACTGCAGGGAGGTTCCTGTGCTTGCAGGCTCCCTCACTGTGTGTGGGAGAGCTGAACCCCTCTGGGATGTGGGCACAGAGGGCTCATTGTTGGGGACATTCCTTCCCAACAGGGCAAGAAGCTGGTGGAAGGGAACCAGCTCTTTGTGAAGAACCTCACCTTTGAAAAGTCCAACACCTTCAGCTGCAAGGTGATGGCCCCGAGTGTGCCTGGGCTGGAGCAGAGCAAGAAGGTGTCCGTGGCTGTCGAGGGTAAGACCTGGCCTGGGTGCAGAGAGACCTGGCCTGGGTGCAGGGTGACCCCTGCCTGCCCTGTACCTATTCCCTGAGATCTGTGGGTGCAGGGTGACCCCTGCCTCCCCAGCACCCATTCCATTGAGAGCTGTGGGTGCAGGGTGACCCCTGCCTGCCCAGCACCCATTTTCCTGCAAGCTGTGGGTGCAGGGTGACCCCTGCCTGCCCTGTACCCATTCCCTGGGAGCTGTGGGTGCTGATGTCCCCTGCCTGCCCCCAGGGAAGCCGCGGATCGTGGCCATCAGCTCCCCGCTGTACGTGCGCCAGGACGAGGTGGTCAACCTGACCTGCAAGGCCATCGCCTTCCCCCCGCCCACCGTCCAGTGGAGCATCAACGGCACGGTGAGAGCTGGGAGGGACCAGCCTGGCATGTCCCAGGGGCTGCCCAGGCACTGAACCCTGCCCTGCCTGCCCTGCCCAGGCTCACGAGTACGTGGACAACCAGCACGTCGCCAGCAACCTGACGGTGCGGGTGAGCCACGACCTGGTACGGGCAGGAGCCCTGTGCCGGGTGTCCAACAGGCTGGGTGTCAGTGAGGAGCGCATCCAGCTGGTGGTGGGTGAGTGTCAGGCCCTGCTTTCCGTCCCAGGCCCCCCCAGCAGTGTCAGGCCCCCCTGGCCCAGGCGCCGGCTGTGCCGTGCTGCCCTGGGGGGGCTGAGCTCAGTGTGTTTCCCTCCCTTCCTGCTCTTCCAGACGGTTCCATCAGGAAAGGTCAGTCTGCTGCTGGTGTCCGTCAGGACACGAGTTATGCTCACCTCTAGCCTGGGGAGGGAGCTTGGCTGCTGGCTCTGCACTGCTTCTCTTGCTGTTTCTCTCCCTGCCAAGCCAGGCAGGAGGCTGAGGCTCTGTCCCCAGCGGGGGAATGCTGCCTGCTTGTCCTCAGCGAGGCCACCCAGTGCAGCTTCTTGCAGCCCAAACCTGCTGGGCAAGGAAGCAGAGTGGATTGGGTTAGGAATTCCTTGCAGGAATTCCTGTTATCCACCCTCCTGTGCCACATGGGGCATGGCAGCCCAGAGCAGAATTTCTGTGTTCCTACAGAAACTGCCCCAACGGAGCATTTCTGTACTGAAATCTGCATCCTGCAGGCAGCTGGGGAAGCGCTGGAGCTTTTCTGGGAGAAGGGGCCCTTTCCTAACACAGAAGGGAAGCTGGAGGGCGTCATGGTGGGACAGGCATTAATTTCTTCCTCTCCCTGTTCTGTTTAGATCAAAAGTCAACAGCAGAGAGCCAAGGGGTGATCATCGTGGCCATCATCGTGGCCATCCTCGTGGTGGCTGTGCTGGGCGCTGTCATCTACTTCCTGCACAAGAAAGGCAAGCTCCCGTGTGGCCGTGCTGGGAAGCAGGACATGTAAGCACTGCCACCTATCCCCCAGGGGCCTGTGGGGCTGGGGGTGCCTGATATCACTCATGCTTCCCATCCCATCCCATCTCACCGCTCCAGCTCTCCCTGCCCGGGCGGGAGCACGGCCTCAGGGGCTCCACGGCTTTTCCAGCTTCCCACAGGGCACTGCCATGCAGGGAGGAGACAGCAGAGTGGTAGAACAGCCAAGGGCCCCCTCCCTGGGCAGCCCAAAGCTTTCTGTGAGCTGGAGTCTCTTTGACCCCAGCGCTCTGGTCCCCTGAGGTGGAGCCCCAGTGCTCAGCCAGCCACGCGCCCTCCTGGGTATCCCCAACGCGTCTCAAAATTGTCACCTCCCTCCCCTAGCACAAAGCCAGAGGCCCGTAAAGACAAGATTGTAGTTGAAGTTAAGTCAGATAAACTTCCCGAAGAGGCGGGGCTCCTGCAGGGCGCTAACGGCGAGAAGAGAGCTGCAGCTGACCAGGTAGGAGCGAGCTCGGCACCGCCCGGGGCTGCACCAGGTAAAGCTTTGCTCCCCTTTGCTCCCCTCCTCCGGCACTGCCCACCCTGCACGGGCTCCATCATCCATCAGCAGCACTCGGGGGGGCCGTGGGAGGGAGGGGAGGGGACAATAATGGGAGGTGACAAAGCTCTGCTCGTGCAGTGCCCTGCTTGGCTCTGCCCCTTCCGTGGAGCAGCAGCCAGGCTGCCCAGGGGAGAAGGAGCTAAAATAGAAAGATGTTTGGCCAGAAGTCAGAGCAGAGGCTGCAGGAATGGGTCCTCTGAGCCAGAGATCTTGGGATGAGTCTTTTGGGACATGTGTGTGCCCCTCACCTGGGATGGAGCAGCTTTTCAGCGTCACTGCTGGGCACCACCCCTGAGCCCGCTGTGGTTTTATTTGCCTCGGGCCAGGCCAGAGCCCCTGCCTGGCTCTGCACAGCTCACACTCCCCTCCCCTCGGGCTGGGGGCCACCCTGGGCTGCCCCAGCTGTCCCCACCCCCCTGTGTGTGTCACTGCAGCAGAGGGTTGGGTTTGTGTTCCTCCCTAACCTTGTGTTTTCCCCCTCTCCCTTTCTCTTCTGGTGGACCTGAAGAGCGAGAAATACATCGATCTGAGAAACTAGAGAGGAAACCTCCTAAGTGCTTTCTTCCTTCAAACCTTTCCTGCTCTTGGATTGCCTTCTCCCACCCCTGCTCCAGCCCCTGGGGAGCACGGCCAGGGACCAGCCGAGTGTCACCGTGCTGGGGACACCTCCCTGACTCACCTGGCCCCTACCTCAGCCCTGGGCTCGCAGGTGTTGCCTTAGCAGCAAAGCTGGACTCGCTTTACTACTCCAGAGAAGCCACAGCAATATTAGGAAGAATTGTACCCCATTAATCCCTACTTGGTGGAATGATTTGAGGCTCTTTCAGGTAATCTGTTCTGTACATGTTGTGGGAAGGTTTTGACACATTCTTTTTACCCTGACCTTGCTCAGAGAGGCTGGTGGAATTCAGTTTTTGGGATGTCTGAGGCACCTTAGCAGTAGTGAGTGCAGGTTGGAGGAGAGGGGAGTGGAAGGGGGGTGTGTTAGAGGGGTGTTTGCAGCTTCCAAGAGGGTTTGAGTGCTTGGCTTTGTCTTTGAAGCGTTCCTGGGTCGGTTTATCCCAGTGGTGCAGTGATCCCACAGGAGGAGAGGACCTGGCAGAGCAAGGAGGGGGTGCCAATCTCCAGGAAGGCTTGAGGGTGTCTGGTTTGGAGCTGTGCCGACCCGAGGGCAGGGCTCTCTCTCCCCTCTGAATTTGGTTCATTGTAGGGATGCTGCAACAGCAGGACCCAGAGCTCCCACAGGTTGAAATTCAATATTGGACAGGGCCAGTCAGTGACGTCTCAGGGTTTTTTTGTGCTCAGCCATTGCCAGCCCCAGGTCCAACTCCTCTCTGTGCTCCGCTGCCACCTCTGGCCCCACGGGGAGGAGAGGAGAAGGGCAAGAACCTTCCATGAGCTTCAGTGCCAGCCTCCCCTGCCTCATCCCAGAGGGATCAGCCCCTCCTGCCCCTCCATCCCCTCCTCTGAGCTCTGCTGCCCACAAGGCTTCGTCCCCCGGGTGACAGAGGGGACCTGTCCCCGCCTGCTCCACGTGGTGTCCAAAAGCAAAAGCTTTGGTTTATATATATTTTTGTTGGATTGTGTGTACATTTCCAGGAGTTTTATTTCTCTTTTTTTTTTTTTTTTTTTTTGGTTGTCCGATACTTGCAAGGTTTTTTTTTTTATATATGTGAAAATAAAGTACGGATTCAAAGCTGAGTGGTGGAGTTTGTTCCCACAGCCAGAAGGTGGGAAGGGCATTCCATAATTGCATGGAGCTTCCAAGAGGATCCATTTATGCCCCTGTGGCTGCTAATAATACACTAATTACTATAAATGCTAACAAATATGTCCATTCTAATAATAATAAAAATATATTTATAATAAAATAAAAAAATTATAAAAATAAGTATAATTATAAAAATAAAAAATAAGAAAATAAAATAATAATAATAATAATTTCAAATTACATAATCTTAGTTCTAGGCTGCAATAAGTGATTGTACCACTGGATCTTAAAAAATAATATTGTAAATAAAATTGACTGTTAGAATTTTTTGATAATTGAATCAATAGCTGACACCAATACTGTCTGTACATACTGGAGATAATAATAAACACTTATAAACTAACACTACTAATTAATAAAAAATATTAATAAAGCTGATAACCACCCCCTGTCACTACCCTGAGAGGACAGAGGGTAAATAATGGGTGACACCAAAGTGTCCCTGCTCCTTTGGCCCAGCTCACAAGAATTAATTCCTGTGTCCTCATCTGAGCCCTTGATTAATTACTGGGGACTCAAATGACCTAAAGTTACCCCTATGACCTAAAGTAACCCCAATGAGGACCTCAAATGACCTCGAACGACCCCAATGACCTCAAGTAACCCCGATCATGACCTCGAACGACCCCAATGACCTCAAGTAACCTCGATCATGACCTCAAATGACCCCAATGACCTCAAGTAACCTCGATCATGACCTCAAATGACCCCTGTGACCTCAAGTAACCCCGATCGGGGCCTCAAATGACCTAAAGTAACCCCGAGCAGGGTCTCAAATGACCTAAAGTAACCCCTGGAAAACCAAAAAATTCTCAAATGACCTAAAGTAACCCCTGTGACCTCAAATGACCCCAATGACCTCAAGTAACCCCGATCATGACCTCGCTTGACCCCAATGACCTAAAGTAACCCCGATCATGACCTCGATTGACCCCAATGACCTAAAGTAACCCCGATCAGGACCTCAAATGACCTCGGACGACCCCAATGCCCTCAAGTAACCCCGAACAGGGCCTCAAATGACCTCAGGTAACCTTTTCTCCTCATTTCACCCCTCAGTGGCTTCTGTGAGAGGTTTCTCCCCAGTCCAGTCACGCCCATGGCCCCAGACACCCTCCCTGACCCCTCTGGGGGCTCCCCTGGCTCCTGAATGTCCCCTTTGTCCCCTGGACCAGTGTGTCCCTGTTTGTTCCATTTCTGGGCCCCTCTGGAAGGCTGGAGTGTGGCACAGCCTGGATTTATTATATCTGTTTTCTATGTAAAATATTCATAGATTGATATATAAGAATAGATACCAAAGAGTATTCAATGAATGGATTCAAATATATATAATTCTTTTCCTATCTTTATTAATAATACATTCTAATAACTCTATTCTAGAATTGTAATTCATACACATGTAATTCTAGAATTGTGTGAGATATTTATTTATTTATTTCTATAATTTCCATGCAATAACTTTAAAAGTCTGCAGAATATTCCCTTGGATTCTCTTCCTGGGTGGTAACTTCATGTTCTTCTTGGGCCTGCTGGCTTAGAGCTTTTATTCATTGAATCTCTCAGAATATGTTTAATCACTATAATCTTTATATAAATCTTTCCTGGCCTCTGTCAGTGGCTAGAATATAAATTTGAATTTACCAGATAATTGTGGTGATAATTATAAAATAACTCCAAAGTCAGCCTGCAAAGGATCCAGGAGATTGAAAACCTAAAATTTTCTTTTTCCAGCACTTACAGAAGCACCACAACACACACACACCATCTGCTACAACAAAGGAAATTTTATTTAAAAATAAAACTTTGTTTTGTTTTCTTTCTTACTGACACAGGTGAATGAAATCCCAAACAAAGAAGCTCTTAGTGGGCAGCATACAAGGATGGAAACAATTAATAAATAACATTAGTATAACCTCTAAACATTAACAATGCATCTGCAAACAAAATGAGGACTTTAAACCAAGTGAACCTTAAAGCTCAGCTACTCTCTGTAAGAATATTTACCTTCTGTTTTTCCTTATTCTTTACAGATCTGAAAGGATTAAATACTGCTATTATAATTTTATATTAATGACACTATTATACTTTTTTTTTTTAAAATATCTCGTGAAAATCTCAACATTTTTTAACACTGATATTTTACAAATTGGTATTTGTCCATGAGAAAGAACAACAGTAACAGCAGTTCTTCCTCCACTGGGAATTTCAAACAAAAAAAGATTTCTAGGAGGAACTTTAAAAATAAATGTCCTTATTCCCCACTAATCTTTAAAGTGGCACCTCTGAGAAGGTGCCCTGGGAGTTGCATTTTTTCTTGCTCAACTGAAAAAAAAAAAAAAAGAAATAAAACGAACAAAAACCCAACAAAGCAACCAATCAAACCACATTTACAGCAAGGAGCCTGCCTCAGGATGAGCTACAGAAATGTCACCAGTCTGCTGCAGGAGCCACATGCTGGGCCCTGAGCCTGTCTGACCCTGGGGAGGGCTGGGGTTGAGGACATGCACTAAAAAAGGGGAAAATTGGGGATTCCTGCTCTGCTCTGGACACGGGAAATCACCTGGATCCTGCTCAGGAGGGCACCTCCTGCTTCCCACAGCTCCTGCTGGGAGTGATCCCCCTCCTTTGGGAGTGATCCCCACTCCTTTGGGAGTGATCCCCCTCCTTTGGGAGTGATCCCCACTCCTTTGGGAGTGATCCCCACTCCTTTGGGAGAGATCCCCCTCCTTTGGGAGTGATCCCCACTCCTTTGGGAGTGATCCCCACTCCTTTGGGAGTGATCCCCACTCATTTTGGGAGTGATCCCCACTCCTTTGGGAGTGATCCCCACTCATTTTGGCGTGATCCCCCTCCTTTGGGAGTGATCCCCCTCCTTTGGGAGTGATCCCCCTCCTTTGGGAGTGATCCCTACTCATTTTGGGAGAGTTTCCCCTCCTTTGGGAGTGATCCCCACTCATTTTGGGAGTGTTTCCTCACCCTTTTTGGGAGTGTTCCCTCACTCCTGTTGGGAATATTCCCCACTCCTGTTGGGAACATTCCCCACTCTTTTTGGGAGTGTTTCCCACTCTTTTTGGGAGTGTTTCCCACTCTTTTTGGGAGTGTTTCCCGCTCCTTTCAGGGACAGCTGCAGGACACCCCCAGCATTTTTTACCCCATCCCACGATCCTGACTTGGCCCCGAGCTCGGCTCAGCTCCAGTCCAGACACGGAAGCTCCACGGCTGAAATGCTACAAAACACAGTGTCAGAGTCCAAGTGAGCATTGCCCATCTCTCCTGCTCCTCCTCTGCACCCTTCCCAAAGCAGTTTGGTGCTGCTTGTCCAGCTCTGCTCATTTCCCCACAGGGATGGATCCTCAGATCCAGCCTGGCCACGCAGCATCCCCTTAAGAAAGGCACTAGACATTTGGGTTGTTTTTCCTTTTTAAAGTAGCATCAGAAAGGTAATTTTCTTAAGAATAAAGGAGAGGGAGGTGAAGGGAAAGAAGAGCAATCAATCTTGGGCTTAGAAAGAACAAGAAAAATCCACTGGGCAGGGCCTGGATCGAGCTGGCAGAGCACAGCCACAAGACATGGCCAGGACTCTGCTGCCCTCAGTGGAATCAGCAAATTCTTAACGTGTCTAAGGAAGAAAAGGCAAGACTTAAGTTTCTTAAATCAGTTTGAGACATAAACAAGTGCACAGAAAGGACACATGCAGAGAAATCAGCGATACATGCCACAAAGATTGCTCTCTCTAATCTCTAATACCCAGAACAACACCCACAGGAACATCTCTTGGCACATAGACCCCAAAGACAGGCCTGGAACAGCTCTGCCAAGCAGGATTTCATGGAAATTACAGCCAGCCTGCCCTGAGGGGCTTGGAGGGCACAGGGAGTCACTGGTGCCACACACGCTGGGCAGGACAAGAGTTAAGGCTTTGGAGCTGGCTGGGTCAGCCTGGCTCAGCCATGGCAGGAGTCACACTGAGCTCACACAGCAGGACAGACACCAAAGGGCTCCAAACCAACACAGAGCCCAGTGGGAGTGTGGAAAAAAGGGAAATAAACCCCTCACTAAAGGGTTTGCACCTGGATCTGCAGGACAAGGGACTGCGGCTGCTCAGGCTGCCCAGTGTGACACAACTGTCCCCTGTCCCCTGTTCCTGCTGTCCCCTGCTCCTGCCTCAGCAGCACCAGTGCTGGCCTTGCTCCTGCAGAGGCTCCCACACATCCCACAGGGAGCAGGGCTGGCACCCCTGGCAGCTGCACTGGGGGCACACGAGGAAGAGCAGCTCTTCCTCCCCTCCTTCTTCCCCCAGGCACTGAGCCCAGGGCTGTGCCCGAGCCCTGTGCCCTGCAGAGCACCCCCCTGCCCACTGCCAGGCCTGGCAAGTGCCAGCCCTGCCCCCAAACCAGCCAAGGGAGGGTCAGGGACGTGGCAGGAGAGCTCCCCAAGCTGTCTGAGTGTTTTCTCCACTACAGAGAGGAGAGGAGTAAAGAGACACTTCAGCCTGCCTGGAAGTGTCCTGCAGCAATTCAGAAAGCTTTAGGTCTAGAGAGAAACCTCAGCTTGAATTCAAATCCACTTTCTGCCCTGCTAACAGCACTCATGAAGGGCTCTCTGCCACTGGGGCCATCTGGCCCAGCCCCTGGATTCCTCAAAAGGCCAGAGTGCCCCCGAGTGCCAGAATCACTCCAGCAATATTCCAACTGCAGCCCTTAGCCCAGTGACCTCTGCTGACCTCAGGGAGAGGCAAATAATGCTGGACATGCTCCAAAGGCCAAGAGCCTCTCAGGCTGACAGGCTGTGATCTGTCTGTGCCTCCTGGATCTAAATCTTCTCCAAAGGAACCATCCACTCCTCTAATATGAACAGAGTTAAGTAGCTGAGTAGGCAAGCCAGGTTTTTCCAATGCAACAGCTGAGTTCTGACCTTTAAAACCATGTGATCACTTCACAAATACAGAATTTTTTCCCCAGGTCTGTTTTAACACCAGATCTGGCAACACCTTAGAGAAATGGAAATGGAAAGGAGAGCCCCCATGTTGTTTGGACAGCCATGCAGAGAACTGCTGCACTTCTGGGACTGCAAAGCAGGTGAAATTCCAACAAACACATCAGCTGCATCTACCAATTCCACAAAACATCCTGGCACGACATGGCTCCTGCAAAAGCTCTCTGGAGGAATGTGTGTGAAGGCCACTAGTCTGCAACAGCCACCATGCAATGAAGATAAATAAAACATCCTATTTACCAGGTGCAACATTCCTAGGGAAGAGCAATGGGAGTGTCAGTGACGGCTGCTCCAGCCCAGCAGGGCCACAAATCAAATTTGAGCACTGAAGCACAAAATGCTCAAGGCTAAGAGAGGAGAAGCAGCAGCCCCAGTTCTTTGCTCTTGCTCAAATTCTTTGCCCCCCTCTCCCACCCCTCAAAACCACTCCAAGCTCCTCCAGCTCCTGGAACCTGGTGCTGCCAGTGCAAGAGCACACACACACACACACGAGAGAAATCCAACCGCCAGGATCAAAACCCCTGACAGAAACTCGTCCTGCTATCTCCAGGCAGCAAGGGAGGACTGGAATCAGAAGCAATAACTGCTATTATTACAGGCAAGAGGGACACACCACGGCCAACAGGAAGCAATCAAAGGATTCTTCCAAGGTCTCCTATAAATTCCCAGCAGAAAGTGACCTTCCAGCTTCTCTGAAAAGCCTGAGCCAGACACACAGCAGCGAACAGATCCAAACCTAGTACCATGAACCACAGGACACACCACACCGACCTCGAGACTTTGTTTCTCTGAGCATCCACTTAAAATTCACAGCACAAAACAACTCCCCCCAGCCTCCAGGGCATCGGCTCGGGGATCCCTCGTCACGAAACCTTTCTCTACCAACACCCTGGAAATAAATCTGTTCTCTCAGACAAGAGGTAGGGGTAAAGGACTCCAAGACATACACTGTATAAAACACCGCTCCGCTCCATCCCACTGCTTTGAAATCTGGAACCACGAAAACCTGATAACTGATTCTCTTCAAGAGGCAGGACTGACCTCAGCACGAAGTCTCTAAAGGAACCCCCTTCCCCTTTGGTGCACAGCTGGGCAGCAGCTGCCCAGGCAGTTGGTCCACAGCAGCTCAGGTGTGAGGTGCCCGTGTGCTATGTGGCCACGTGCGCCGGGGAGGAGATGGACACGAACTCCCGCAGAATATTCTTGGCCATCTCAATATTGTTATGTGCAATGACCAGAGCTTTCTGAATGTCCTGATATGAGTAGCCTTGGCTCATGAGGTTCTCGATCTCGCTGGAGAGGTGCAGGGAGGAGCTGGCCCCGCTGCTGGCTCCTCCTGCTTGGCAGCTCCCGGCTTTGCGCTCCGAGTTTATCCGCCGGGGCAGCGGCTTCGGCGGCCGCTCGGGGACCTGGGAGCCGTCTGAAAAACCTGGCAGGAGAAACAAGTGCATCACTTCAACAGAAAGATGTGGAAATTTTGTTTGGAACGAAGCTGAGATGACAGCAGGGAGATAAATGGCACTTCAAAAAAGCTGTCACTGAGCTCTGCTGCTTTCTCCAGCCCTTTATCCTCCTTCCCAAGCTGCTCAGCTTCCCCACCTGGGTGCAAAAACAGCTGGGGAGGTTTTTCTTAATTAACAAGGTTCATCAGGCTCATTTAGTAAGATAAAACCACATAAAAAATGGCATAGGATCTATGTGTGTAAGCAGAGCTCAGATACCAGCCTTAGAATCAGAAAAAATGACAGAGTGAATATTCAATGCACCAGACACCTCATTTCCTTCCAGAATCAGACAGAACCCCCCGGTTTAACCGTCCAGAGGCTGCTCCCTCGTCTCTGTGTGCACAAACTCACTCCCACCACAATTGCTCAGCAACTGAATTATGCTCTCTGAAGGGTCAGCAACTGAATTATGTTCTCCTCTTCCTCTGCTGAAGCTCTGCCTGCCTAATGGCTGATCAATAAAGCTCAGCCTGTTCTGCTTTTCCCTGAGTCATTCTGATGTGACACTGCCCTGCAGCCACATCATGCACTGCTGGGAAGAGGAAATAACAGCCAATAAACCAAACAAGTCACCAAACTCTCCAAGGAAAATACACATTGTTTAACGTGCTCACTCAGCATCTGACATTTCTGAGTTTTAACCTCCTGTATCATTGCAGAAAGCATTTTCTGCCAATCACAGGAAACTTTTCTACTCGGATGTTTGACATCACCTTAAAGAAAGATTTATTTGTCTCCCGGAAAAAGTCCTCAGGGCACTTCACAGAGTTTTCTGGCAGAGAACTGGAGTACAACAGACAAATCACGTCCACACAATTCCTTTCTAAGAGTGAGCACTGCAGCTTGCTCAGAGAAGCAGCATTGTGGGGTTTTTCTCAAAAACTTGCCCCAAAAGCCCTGAGACAGAGAAAGCTCTTCAGGAACCAGATTCCCTGAAGCTTCCTCACCGACCACAGCTCAGTCCAGCTCCCTCATCTTCAGAATTGAAGTTTCTCACACATAAAAAGCTTTTTGTACATGTGAGAAGAAGGTCTGCCCCCTCCTCTGCCCCAGACTGCCTTCTGGAATTGCTGTTTCAGCTTGAGCTGGATCAAGTTTCAGAGACCACGGGTCAGTCTGAAAGGACAACTGCTAAGACAGTTATTTTGGTAAATCATTAATTAAAACTGCAGGGTCCAGCTCCTGAGAGCATAAATCTGCCAAGATGAATCCCACAGCAGTCAGGCTTGCCTGCACCAGTGCCTTGCTTCCCACAGCAGTAACAATCAGCATTTTCCACATTCTCCATTTTCCTAGCCCCAAAGCAGGACAACAGCAGTGTTATTTCAGGGCTGTAGAAACAGAGTGTCAATGATTAAACTCAGTACTTCATCTGGGAGGTGGGGGTGGGACTTGCCCTGTTTCTTTTTTATCCCTTTCAGCCAAATTCTACAGACACAGGAACAGATTTAAAAGTGAAAAAGGGAGGTGGGGCAAAAATAATGAACTTTTCTGCACTAGGAAACTCTTCTCTGTGCTAAAGAAGGTCAGGGAAGTGGAATGGTGAAGCAGGAGAAGAGAAGACTCACTGGGGGAAGGGGTTCTGGGTACAGGAGGTTCTGCTTCCAGAAGGAACAAGAAACTCATTCCTGCTGCTTGGCAAATCACCAGCACAGACTGAAAACCCCCAACAGAAAGAGTTTCAGAGCTTCCTTAAGAGCTGCTGAGCAGGAAATAAGTCAATCATTATTCAGAAAGGCTCTTGGAGACACGAGGCTTTAGTTTTTCCCTCAGAGAATGTGCCTTGCAGCCAGAAGGACACCATGTCCTCTATTCCCCAGGGACAAAAAGCTGAACTTGCTGAGCCACTGGTCCCTGCTCAGAGGAGTTCAGAGCATCAGGAGCTGTGTGCAGAACTCTTGTGCCATCTGCAGGCACTGGCAGTGCCACAAACCCTGCCAGGCCAACCCTGCATCTTCCACTTGGCACAGGGACACAATTCCTGAATGGTCTGGGTTGGAAGGGACCTCAAAGGTCCTTCCACCCCCTGCCATGGGCAGGACACCTTCCACTATCTCAGGGTGCTCCAACCCCAAATCCAACCTGGCCTTGGGCACTTCCAGGGATGGGAAATCCTGTCTCAGAACCAGGTACACCATGGTACCAAAACAGTCTATGCTCTGTAGGAAACAGTGGTTTAAGGAATATACTTTAAGCTGAAAAAAGCTTTTCCTAACTGAGATTCCAGTGTGATTTGCAAGCTTGGGGATTAAATGACCAAGGCAGCACATTCCAAGCTATAAATCAAACAAAAGCTAAAATAAATCAAACAAAATACCTAAGAACCAATTCTGCCTCATAAACCTGATTTTACACCTTACATCCACAATCTTCAGTGAATGACACAAGTTTCAAAGATGCAGAGCCAGGCAGCAGCAGCAAGAAGAGGGAGGAGAGCTCTCTGACCTGTGACAGGGTCGTTTTCCAAGGACATTCGGCTGAAGGCAGGAGTGGCATTGGAGATATCAGACAGGGTGCGGCGAGCGACGGCCACGGGCAGCGGAGCCTTGGGCACATCGTAGCCATCCTCCTCATTCTCTGACTCCTCAGGGCCATTGCTGGCAGTGGCTGCTGCCAGGCTCCCTTCATCTGCAAGAGGAGGCACGTGCTGAGCTCTGGGGCTGAGCTGTCTCTCAAGGCAGACTCCACTCCCTCATTTTCCAAGCACTGACAGGACACCAAACTAAAGTTTTGCTGTTAAAACCTCACAGTTAATGGCAGCTCTTTCCAGATGGGAAAATTCAAGCACTGGAATGCTCTTCCCAGGGAGGTGGTGGAATCACCATCTCTGGATGTGTTTAAAAAAAGACTGGACATGGCACTTGGTGCTACAGTGTAGTTGAGGTGTGAGGGCATAGGTTGGACTGGATGATCTTAGAGGTCTCTTCCAACCTCATCATTCTGGGATTCTGTGTCTCTGTGATTCTGTAATTCTGTGATTCTATGATCCAGTGATTCTGTGTCTCTGTGACTCTGTGATTCTGTAATTCTGTGATTCTGTGATCCAGTAATTCTGTGTCTCTGTGATTCTGTGATTCTGATTCTGTAATTCTGTGATTCTGTGATCCAGTGATTCTATGACTCTGTGATTCTGCAATTCAGTGATTCTGTGTCTCTGTGACTCTGTGATTCTGATTCTGTGATTCTGTGATCCAGTGATTCTGTGATTAGGTTAAAAATACTTGATAGATTCAGTGTGCATGAAGTACAGACTCGTACTTCCACATACATCCCAGCTATTTTAACAACAAAACCAAATGTAATTCCTCTAATTCAGCCTAAAATGCTGTTCCACTGGGAGCAATTCATTGTAGGCCAGTTGCTCAGCTGTTCTTTAGCACACCCACTCACCAGAAGCGTTGACAGCCTCGAAAGCAGAGGATGCTGCTTGAGAGTGAATGTTGTACATTGCTTCATACATGGAGCCCTCGGGCTGCTGGTCACAGTCCAAAACTCTGAGGGAGAGAAGACATTCCCCATCACACAGGTGACAGTGGCCACCACCTCCACCCTGCCTCTGTGACAGAGTTTGTGCACAGCTTCTTGTTTCAAGGTGAAATCACCACTGCTCTGTGAAGTGTTTGTTCTAGAAAATGCTCTATTAATGTTTATTGCAGTAGAGTACCTCAGCTTAAAAGAGTTAAAATGATACCACCAAAACTGATACCACTGAAAATTACATTTTAGTAAGAGTTTTGAATTTCAGTTGTTTCTGCTCTCAAAAGGTTCTTGGCAGAGAGAGTGGGAAGGAAGGGGATATCTGAGTCCTTTAATACTGTACAAGGACTCTGCAAAGAGCAGTGGTCACATTTCCTTTATTGCTATTTTAGTCAAGATCTGGTGAATATCACTGGGGGAATTCAGAAATCTGAGCAAGCGAAATTCCCACCCTGATGTCCCAAATCTGCTGCCCCAGAGCTGGGAGGAGGGAGTGCAAACCCAGCCAGAATCTCACCGTAAACTCTGAGTCATTTCCAAAGGCATTTTGAGCTCTGGTTTTTGCACAGCAGGACCTGGAGGCACCACAGGCAGAGAGGATGGTGACATGTATTCAGTGTCCTCATCGCTCTCAGACTGCTCCCCAGGAGGCAGTTTTGGTACAGGCAGTGGTCTGGAGGCAGGAGAAACAAGATATAAAACATTTACACCGAATCTAATTAATACCAAGGTGCCCTTTAAAATCCACAGTCACCTCACAGCAAGTCTGTCTAAAGAAATAATTTGGTTTTCAGGATGCAGCCCACAAGGTCACACCAGCACAAGGTCATGATGCAAAAGGAAGTGACAATATCATGCACATTTATATCACACAAAGCCCCACTCAAAAGTGAATTTATTAAAGAGCTGATGGCAACTGCCACAGCCCAGGGGAGCTCCCACCACTCCCCACAGCTCCTTGATTTCAGCTGCTTTCTCTAAATTGTGTTTTGAATCTGTCAGAGTTTAAAACCAAGACTGAAAGGGTTGTGCCAGTTCTGTTCCTGGCACCCAGCACCCAGCAATTCCCACTCTGTAAGGTATAAAAAGTCCCAACAGACCTGGCAGCTAAGGAGTAGATGGCATTGGCAGATGAGGAGGGTTTGATTTTGGGGTGTTCACACTCTGAGGTTGCTGCTGGACCACTGTTGGAGCTCTGGAAGACAAAATTCCAAACCAGGAATCAGAAACAACTCATGGCCCAGTGTAGCTGCAAAGCCACTCCTTGTACAGCCTCTGTGGGAATGAAGTATCCTCATTTCTCCCACAGAATTCACTGACACCTCAGAAATCTAGGAATTCTCTGACAGCTTCCCCTCAGTGGGGACACTGCAGGGACTTTCCTGCAGGAAGAACTTCACATTTTGAGGTTCCAATGGCCTTGGCAAATTCAGCTGAAACAGGCCAAGATGGGAGCCAAGAGGAAAAGGATGCAGATAAAGACAGAAATGGAGACAGGATTAGACTGTGCACGTGCCATTTTCTTAGAAAATCTGGCTAAAACTGTGCTTGTTTCAATTTTAGAAAGCTGGAAGCATTAGAAGGAAAAAATAAGGAAATGGAATCAAGGAAAGCAAAACTGCCTGAAATTTCTTTTAGACAACAAAATGTTGGACTAATCAGTTCACTGGTAACAGTGTCCTGCAGGTGAACAGACCCAAACTGAACTCAGGTTTTATCCAGTCAAACTCCTCACAGCTGACATGGTAGTTTTCTCAGGGCTGAAAAGCCAGCAGAGTAAATCAGAATTTTGCAGAGAATGTGGTGGTGTTCACTGGGGTCCCAGGACAAGGGAAGAGATGAGAATTTGATTCTATGTTTCAGAAGGTTGATTTATTATTTTATGATATATATTTTAAAAAAATGAAATAGTAAAACTATACAAAAGAGTAGAAGGAAAAATTTCATCAGGAAGCTAGCAAAGAAAAGAATAAAATGATAATAAAATCTTGTGACTGACTAAAGAGTCTGAGACAGTTAGACTGTGATTAGCTATTAATGAGAAACAACCACGTGAGACTAATCAAAGATAAACCTCTGCATTCCACAGCAGCAGATAGTTTTTTGCTAATTTTTCATTTCTGAGGCCTCTCAGCTTCTCTCCAGAGCTGAGAAAAGAGAAAAGATCTTAGCAAAAAGATTTTTCATAAAATATGTCTGTGACAAGAGAACAACAGAAGACATCCTCAGCTTTTCAGCACTGAAAGGTGAACAATAACCAGGCAATTGGGATTTCAACTGGGATTTCAACCTTGTTCCCAAAAGGAATGAAAGCATCTCCCTTGCATGGAACACACCAACTTCTTTCCATCTCTCCCATGACAAAATCCCACTCCTCAGCATGAGAACAAGGTGCCTTTTCTCCCAGATTGCCTCTCCAGGCTCCCTCCAGAGCTACTCATTGTGGGGCTGTCCAGGCTGAGGGTGCTGCCGAGAGCACGTTCAGAGGACATGTGAATGCCACAACCAGGCAATTGGCATTTCAACTGGGATTTCAACCTTGTTCCCAAAAGGAATGAAAGCATCTCTCTTGCCTGGAACACACCAATTCTTTTCCATCTCTCCCATGACAAAATCCCACTCCTCAGTATGAGAACAAGGTGCCTTTTTGTCTCAGACTGCCTCTCCAGGTTCCCTACAGAGCTACTCACTGCGGGGCTTTCAACTGGGATTTCAACTTTGTTCCCAAAAGGAATGAAAGCATCTCCCTTGGCTAGAACACACCAATTCTTTTCCATCTCCCCCATGACAAAATCCCACTCCTCAGCATGAGAACAAGGTGCCTTTTCTCCCAGATTGCCTCTCCAGGCTCCCTCCAGAGCTACTCACCGTGGGGCTGTCCAGGCTGAGGGTGCTGCCGAGAGCACGTTCAGAGGACATGTGAATGCCACAACCAGGCAATTGGCATTTCAACTGGGATTTCAACCTTGTTCCCAAAAGGAATGAAAGCATCTCTCTTGCCTGGAACACACCAATTTCTTTCCCTCTCTCCCATGACAAAATCCCACTCCTCAGTATGAGAACAAGGTGCCTTTTCTCCCAGACTGCCTCTCCAGGTTCCCTCCAGAGCTACTCACCATGGGGCTTTCAACTTTGTTCCCAAAAGGAATGAAAGCATCTCCCTTGGCTAGAACACACCAATTCTTTTCCATCTCCCCCATGACAAAATCCCACTCCTCAGCATGAGAACAAGGTGCCTTTTCTCCCAGATTGCCTCTCCAGGCTCCCTCCAGAGCTACTCACCGTGGGGCTGTCCAGGCTGAGGGTGCTGCCGAGAGCACGTTCAGAGGACATGTGAATGCCACAACCAGGCAATTGGCATTTCAACTGGGATTTCAACCTTGTTCCCAAAAGGAATGAAAGCATCTCTCTTGCCTGGAACACACCAATTTCTTTCCCTCTCTCCCATGACAAAATCCCACTCCTCAGTATGAGAACAAGGTGCCTTTTCTCCCAGACTGCCTCTCCAGGTTCCCTCCAGAGCTACTCACCATGGGGCTTTCAACTTTGTTCCCAAAAGGAATGAAAGTATCTCCCTTGGCTAGAACACACCAATTCTTTTCCATCTCCCCCATGACAAAATCCCACTCCTCAGCATGAGAGGAAGGTGCCTTTTCTCCCAGATTGCCCCTCCAGGCTCCCTCCAGAGCTACTCACCGTGGGGCTGTCCAGGCTGAGGGTGCTGCCGAGCGCCCTGGCCTCCAGCTGCGAGGGCAGCGAGAAGGGCAGCGAGTGCCGGTTTGAGAGCTCCCTGCCGGCCCAGGGCTCCGCTGGGGCTTTGGGCATGGGCCTGGCGGGCCAGGGGTCGCCCTGGCGGTTGGAGGGCAGCGGGGGTGGCTTGTCCCTGTCGCCAGGAGTGCAGGGCAGGGGCCGGCGCTGCGGGCGGCTCTCGGGGCCCAGGGGGTGCGGGCGGTCCGGGGGTGGTGGAGGGGGCAGGTCCCGGAGCGTGGGGGGGATCGGCAGAGGTTTGTCCTTGTGCAGAGCACCTGGAGCAGCCTGGGAGGAGCAGGGAGAGAAACAGTGCTTAGAACAGACAGCCCAGGCAGAAGAGATAAACAGGAGGGAGAGTTTGGGGTGGGTTTATCTGTTGGTATTAGTACATCATCTCCAAGAATGTCGAGATGTCTCCGCACCTTCTGCACAGGCTTGAGGAGATAACACAGGAACTACGTGCGCTCCAGCCAGGCTCTGAACACCCCAGATTGTCACCCTGATTTTTGAAGATTTTCTAAGCTTTCTGATGTTGACATTCTTGTAGCAAACTTTCTCACACACTTTCTGTAAATAACTCATTGTTTTGCATTACTTTATGAAAGAAGAGAAAGCTGACAGACTGCTGGTTTGTCCAGTGTCATTGGAGAGGTGGCACTGTCACCCTCCAATCCACTGTCACTCTTAGAAAACTATAAATGTTGGAGTCAGAAAATAAACTTCCTTTTTTCTTCACCTCGAGAACAGCGGTGTGTGCTTGTGCTCTTTCGTGTCCTATAGCAACACCCAGATTCCTCTTCTTGAGGGAAAACATCAGCTTACAGCAGCCTTGGATTGGAATCCAAACAGAGCCTCCCCATTATTTAAAAAAATGATTCAGTTGTGGGTTATTTGTACAAGTTAACATTCATCAGTCAGTGATAAGTATTCACAGAAACAGGTATTTTCTTCTGCCTGAACTTTCCTAATTTCATTATTTCATCTGAACCAGATGAAGAACTGCTGCTGCATCTCAAGTACCATTAACTTAATGCCACCAAGATCATCCTCCTGCCTTCTGCTGATCAATCAGAAAGCCAGTTCATTTCTCCCAGTCACATACATTGAATTCCTTCCTTCATTTTCTATGTAAAAAATGCTTGATGGAGAAATGAGTGCAGAAAAGTTGGGGGAGAGAAATATGATACCTTCTGTATCAGCTAGAACAAAATATGAGGGAAATCCAAAGGGTGCAGGGAGCAGGGATTGAGGCTGAAAACAGAGAATGTGATAGCAGCAATAATAATCTGGTAGTTCAGGATGCAGGACAGAAAAAGAAGAAAGTACTTGGGGATGTCAGAGAGAACATGTCGGGGTCCCCAGATTGTTCTGCCCCACTGAAATCACACTGAAGGGGAAAGAAAGGGCTGTGTCTGATTCTGCCCCACTGAAATCACACTGAAGGGGAAAGAAAGGGCTGTGTCTGATTCTGCCCCACTCAAACCACACTGAAGGGGAAAGAAAGGGCTGTGTCTGATTCTGCCCCACTCAAACCACACTGAAGGGGAAAGAAAGGGCTGTGTCTGACCTTGGAAGTGGTGCCAGGGCTGGAGGCCCCGGGCGGGTTGGCCACTCGCTGCTGCAGCAGGTCCAGCCGGGGCGGCACAGGGGGCAGCGCGGCCTGAGGAGCCACTGAGAACGGCGAGGGAGGGCGTTCCACCTGAGAGAGAGACATGGGACATCAGCACAGGGCTCAGGCCAGGAGTTCCTGCCCTCTGGAGAGCCTCTCCAGCTACAAAGTGCTCTGTGGGTAACAGCTGTCCTCCAGGAATGGAGGCGGCGCCCAGCGCTTGGAGCAATCCAAGCTTAGCAGTCAGACACCACTGAAACGCAACTCAGAAACACACACCAAGGTGTCCTGATGGAGTAACAAAAATGCAACTTAGAAACACACACCAAAGTGTCCAGATGGAATAACAAAAATGCAACTTAGAAACACAAACCAAGGTGTTCTGATGGAGTAACAAAAATGCAACCTAAAAACACAAACTAAGGTGTCCTGATGGGGTAACAAAAACGCACTTTAGAAACACGAATCAAGTTATCCTGACAGAGTAACAAAAAAGCAACTTAGAAACCCAAACCAAGGTGTTTTATAGAGTAATGAAAATGCAAACCGAGCTGCTCTCATGGAGTAACAAAAATTCAACTTAGAAACCCAAACCGAGCTGCTCTCATGGAGTAACAAAAATTCAACTTAGAAACCCAAACCAAGCTGCTCTCATGGAGTAACAAAGCTGCCTCAGTGGGCCTGGAGCAGGGACAAGCTGCTTTTCAACACCAGAGGGCACGATCTGCTGCAAAGCCTCCTGTCCCTGTGCAAACTGCTTTCACCACACAGCACTGGTGTGCACCAAAGCCTCCATTTTTGTCTCTGGAAAGCTGCTTTTCCACTTAACAAAGCAGCACAGTGCCTGTTATTCTCTTTCTCTTTTTTTACAATCAAAGTTAGTGCTGTTGCATTTTGAAAAGCTTCACGTATGTTTGAGCTCACTAAAGCCAACATTGACAGGATGTCACACCAAGAAAATTGCTTTGCTTCCCCAAAATATGTAAAAAAAAGGCCTCCAGGAACAGTGTTTACAGATTAGTATATTTTTTCACAGGATGGAAGATAAAGGGAAAAAAGACTCCAGGTAAACCAGAGGTGGAGATTTTTTCTGACTAGGAAATGCAGCTTATTTTAGTTGATTCAGCTATTAAAAATTAACCAAATTCAAACCCACTTCCCTATGCAGTAAAAAAAAATGCAAGAGCAGCAATCAGATTTTAAAATGAGAAATGAAAATGAAATGAAAAAGTGACGCAGGGATCCACAAAGAATGCCTGTACACAGCTCCTGGAGGGAAGAAGAGTTATCACACCTTTATTCGACAGATTTATCAGCCACCATATAAAAAGGTGACAGCCAAACTGAGTTCCTCAGCAGAACAGCCTGCCCTGTTATTTATCAGGACCTTGGGAAGGCTGTATCCATCACTGGGGAAAAATGGATGAATTTCTGCTGATCTGGGTGAATTCTGGCTAGAAAATCAAAATCTAACACACAGAGGAGAGCTCCAAACCCAGACCTTCCATTCCAACAGGTCAGTCCAGCTTTTTCACCCCTCTGGAGATTCCTCCAAGACAACACACAAGAGATCAAAGGCTTTAAATTGTGATCCCAAACTGGCAGTGTGAAATGAGCTCACAAAACTGGACCTAAACCCCTGTTTTCCGTAGGGAGCAGGATGTTTACTGCTACATGGTCTGACAAACCTCACAGGCACTAAAAATCACCAAAAGAAAACTGCTGCAGAAAAGGCCCTGCCACATTTATCATTTATGAACTTACTTTGGTACCAGCGAGTTCTTTCATCATGAAGAGGGAATCATCAGCTTTGTCATCATCATCATCATCATAATTGGGAGAGGGGGTTCCTTCTGCCCCTTGCCTGGACAATCCTCCTCCTCCCCTGGGATCAAAGGGATCCACCACGATTGGCTCCGTGCCTTTGATCTCACAGCGGCAGAAGGGACAGCCTTGGCCTTCAGATTCCTGCAGGGGACACAAGAGATCTGTCACAGCAGCCTCTGGGGGGCACAATTATCACCTGCTCCCTAAACAATCAGCTTGTAACCTGCTTTTTGGCAGGGAGCTTTCGACTGGGAGGAATAACAAAGGAAAACTGGGCTAGAAATAGGGAATATTTTCTCCTTGAAGCAGAAAAACAGCACTTTAGGAAGTATTCACAGTTTTTCCTTATTCCATATTAAGATATGAGGCATCTAAACAGCTTCTGATGCTGTGACATAACGAGAAAATGTTTCTGCTATGTTCTCTCCACACCTGAACAGTTCTGAGAAAAGAATATACCTGTAAAAGATATTCTGTATAAGAATCTGCAAAAGAAGAGAATACCTGTAAAAGATCAAGCAGCTGCCCTCAGAGAGATAAAGAAGAGCCAGATAAAGAAGAGGCCAAGGCTCACCTGCCAGGCTGTGAGACAGGAGGTGCACATCAGGTGCCCACAAGGTTCAATCTTCACATCCTTGTCGTTCTCAGCACAGATTTTACACAGCTGGAAAGTGGAGCCCATCTCACAGTACAGCTCATATTGCTCCTGAGGGAAAGCCAGCATAAATCACAGCATAAATGCAAAGATTTCACCATCATTTTATGTGCTAGATGCGTCTGTCAAGCTCTGAAAAAAGTGGAATTCAAATGATCCAATAATTTTCATTTAAGCATCCCAAGAAAAGCAGGGTTCAAGACGTGTTGATGTTGAATGGCACAAAAGCATCAACGTTGGCAGAACATTCTAAAAATAAACCCTTAAAATCTGTTTTTGCCATCTTATCTGCCCATCCCTATCACACAAAGATTTCTGAATTTTGTAAAATGCTGCAGCACTAAAAACAATTCTGACAGAACTGGGTGAATAGCTAAGGAGGGTGGAAATCAGGGAGAAAGGCAGAGAGTTGCATGGAATGGAATCTTTTATGGAATACTTTACTCACCTGTGTAACTTTAATGTGGTCCTGAGGTGTGGGCTCACACAAGCCAGTCAAATCAGGATTCTGATTCCGGCCATCAGGAAATAAATAACTGGAAGAAGTTGGGAGAAAAAATATCTCTAAATGCCTGTACACAGATCTAAGGTTTCTTTTGGAGGTGGGAAGGTGAGAAGCAAGGGGTGGGAAGTCAAGGTATTCTGGTATTCTGAATTCTAAAATTCTGGAGGAATTTTATTCCAGAAATTCCAAAATTAAACACATTATTCTTAAAAGTATTGGTTCAAATTAAGGGTTTGACAAAAAAAAAAAAAAAGGATTTATGAGAAGGGAAACACTGGTGCACATTTATCATCTGCTCTTGCAGAGCTCTACAGTGCAAAGACAGCTGTCAGTAATTCCTGAGTGCCAAAATAGTTCAGCAATGACTTATTCCACTGACAGCAATGGGGCTATTCAAATCTTAACTGCTTTGTTGTCCTAATTTTCATAAAGTTACTTACAAGCCTTCCCTGAAGCCATCAATCAGTGCTTGGAAAAGAGGTTTGTTGTGGGGGATTGTCTGGAGAATGTTCCCATCTGCAGTGACGTAGCCAATGGCCCACTGACCCAGGCGGGTACAGCTCAGTCGGAAAATGTAACTAAAAACACACAAAGGGAAAGAAACCTCAGCTTGGAACTGACTGAAAACGTTCAATGACAAGTAGGCAGCCTTTGTCTGGCCATATCAAGACAGTAAATAAAATTAGTAGGAATAACTTGATGATTGTAGCAGCTTTCCTCAACTGAGGCCCAGGCAGTTCAAAGGGGAACTTTGCAATATGATACAAAATGAGAAAAGAATCCAACTGGCCTCCAGGTGAAATTAAACCCAGAATCCAGAGTAAGAGAAGCTAACATCCTTAAAACCATTTGTTTCAAATCAACTTTGAAAAACCCAACAAACAAACACACTACAGGAGGCTTCCCTGTTTAAAAGCAGCCCAGAAGTGACCACACAAGCTGCAGAAAGGAGCACAGATAATCTGTGTCAGCCCTGCTGCAATCAGTGATGGCAGGCAGACCCTCCCTGCTGGCTGAGCTCCCTCTCACCTGCCAGGTTTGTGAATGAATTTCTGCAGTCTGGCCTTCACCTCGTCATAGGTGAGGAATGCCATATAGCCAGGGTGAGTCACTGCCAGGCTGTTCCAGTTCCTCAGCAAAGATGACCAGGGCTGGGGAATAACCAAAGAAACAAATTAACCACACACTTCTGGAAAGGGTTAATGTTCCTGAATCAAAGGGTTCTGCAGTTAGAGGAACATGTTTCTGTTCCACCACAAAGCCAGTAGAGAAATCAAAACATTCATTCCCATGCAGCACGTGGCATTTGAGTTTGTCGCTTGTTGGGGATCAAATTATCACCTAAGACAGACCTTAATCAAAACTCCCTTAATAAATACAAAAGGAGAAGTCACTGAGGTCACAGCTTAAGAATAGCCATCAATTGTGCTGCTTCTGCAGAGAGAATGAGTCATTCCCCAGACAGGGATAAAGGCAGGAGTTTAATGAGATTATGCAGAGCCCAGGAACCATGACTGCTCTGCTCTCCAATACCGACTTCCTGCATGGCCTGGGGACAGTGGCCTCCCCTCTGTCTCAGTTTCACTGTCTGTAACTTGTGACTGTTCCTCACCAACCCAGCCTCACCAGGGTGTGGCAAGGACTGTGGCTGGGCTCAGATCTGAATGAAGAAACCAGCACACACATCTCAAATATTGCTTAAAATGATGCCCCAAAAGTCATAACAACCATTTGAAATCTCACAGTCCTGAGAAAGGCTTGGCTGTGTAAATCTCCCCTGATTTCTCCAAGTTTTTTAACTTGTCTGCAGGAAGGTATCAGCATTCCCTAAGAACTCTGCAACCCCTGGAATTTGCAGCAGCTCTTGACTTGTTCTTTATGTACAACACTTGGAAAAAGTGCTGAATGAGATCAGCTACATTGCAACACCAAACATGGGAATTTTTCATCTAGACATCTCTTAATTACAACCCACCCCATCACATGGGAAAAGGCAAGTCAGAGCCAAAGAAGTAAGTGATTGTTCTTGTAAATACCTAATTGTACCATCAGAAGCTGTGTTTTTGAATTTAGCACTATTAGAGACTGTGGGGAAGAATTTCACCTACTGTTAATATCCCTTCAGTGATACAGAGATTCCTCACACACACAGACATGTTCACAACATCCTGGCTGGGGCAGTTCAAAAGATAGGAAACCCAAATTTCCATGCTTGAGCTCCATCCTGAACACCCCCCCCTCCATGGAAAATAAATCTGACAATAAAGAAAGGGAAGACAGAGTGATGAACTAAGCTTCACATTTCCTGGCTTGCAGAAGCTGTGTCAGAGCTTCAGTCTCAAAGTGACCTTTGAAAGAGAAATCCTGATTCATGGCAGGATGCTGAATGTGCCTGGGAGTTGCAGTGTATATTTAGGGATTTTTCTTATTCTACAGCCAGAAATATTACTCACATTTACTGCAATATGGGGTCTTAAGTAATACTCTTTAAGGGATGGAGGGCAAGGCAAGCAAATCCCATACAGCACAAATAATGAGTGTAAAATATTGGCCTGGATAAAGAAGAGCAAAACACCTGAAGTGATTCCCATTGCTCAGTTCTCACCTGGAAGAGTCGTGTGAAGATGTCAAACTCAAACACTGAGATGTAGTCATTGCAGGTCAGGTCAATGGTTGATTTGAGAGCCATGGCCTCCAGGCCAGAGCTGATGGGATGCACCTCGTGCAGGGCCTGCCGAAAACTCTTCCAAGGAACAATGGTCCTGGGGAAAGCAGGGAAGGGCAAATGGCTGAGCACCACACCATGAACACACCCACACCTTATCTTTGTCAGTATCCACGTTGTGATAATAGAGGAAAATCAAAAACAGCCACACGAGATTTATTCATGTTACACAAAAAACCAGATTTCTTGGTACTGCAGGAAATCAGCAGCCAAATGAAATTATAGCAATTTTCTCTGCACATGCAAAATTTTGGAATTAGAAGCCCCCCTCTGGTTTCTCTTTTCCCTCTTTCTGCAGTCCTACCACAACATCACTTGATAATAATTTCACAGTGCTGCAGCTGGCAGAGAAGAAGTTAAGTCTAGATGGTTAAAAAAAAAAGCTGCAACCAACTCTCTAAAGAAGCATTAACTGGAGAAGGAAGATAATCAGAAGCCAAAACACAGGCTCCTGTTTAAAGGAATATTTTCGTTTTTTTAATAAATCAAGTGGCATAGAAACACAGAAAGAAAATGCCTCGCTTCAGACAACTGTGCTATTCATGAGTAAATACATTATGGCTTTTTGTTCTGACAGCTACTAATTAAACCCTTTAGGTGAAGTACCTCAGCTCCCTCCGTCTGAAAGCAGTACCCAATCCATTAACTTTAATCCCCAAACATTGCTGTGAACACCTCCATGGTTCATTTAGCCAGTGTTTCATTAGATACAGAAATTAAACCTGACATTTCAGCAGTCTGCACACACAGACTGTTACATTTCCCTTTCCCCTTCACTCTTAGCAAAGCCATTTTCTACACAGAAATTCAGAGAAGAAGAGAGGTGAGTGAATGATTGGAAAGACTAATTGGAGGGAAGATGAAAAGAATATAATATTATGGCTCAGCTAAAGAACAACCCATGTTGGGGGCATGGTAACCTTTGGAAGAAGAAAGGATTATTTTGCATAGCTTGTAGAGCTTACTTAAAAGTTAAAGAATTAAATCAAGGAGAGGAAAATTAAAGCTGAATAATCAAGGAAAACACTGGGACAATACAAGAGTCTCCTGGGGAAACTGGGGAAAGATTCATCACTTGACACATTTAAAAGCAGACAGGACAAAAACTGGGAAATTTAATGTAGGAATGAGCAGTAGGTCTCTCCCATCATTTATTTTAACCTGACAAAGCCCTTCCTGAAGGGCCAACCAGAATTCTTAAAAAATACTGGGTGCAATTTGCTCCCACACCTGTTTTTAAGCACAGTTAGGAACTTACTTTTCACCAAAAGCCTTTCTCCAAAATTCTGCAGCATCTGCCTTGGTGATCCGGAACGTGTCCCCCTGGAAGAGGCCACTGGGGAAAATCCCTTTGAGTTCTGCCAGCATGTGGCTGAATATCAGGGACAGTTTGGTCAGGTTCCTCCTGCAAAGGACCACAGAAATTGTTTCTTTTGGGAAAAAAAGAGTTTAGCATTCCAAGTAAAGCAGATTCAGCACTTATTGCAATTCAAGAATGATCCCAGCATGCAAAATTCTGATCTGGGGCTCTCCTTCAAGTGTTTCCCCAGCAAACATCCAAAACATGGGAACTACCAGAAAGGTCTGTGTTTCTCCAGACATTTTCCACAATGACAAAATCTGTATAATCTCTTTTAGGTGGGCAGGCAAAAATCCTCCCATGGAAAAACACATTCACAGAAAATGTGCAAAACCAATACTCAGACCTCACCTACCAAATATTGAAGACAAAAACTCATCAGGTTTGGGTCTGAAAATCTCTTTGAGAGCACATAAAACTATTCCTACCCCAGATAATGGAAGCTGAATGTCTCTGCAGGTCTCCAGAGGCTCCCAACACAATAGATTTGCTCAGGGAATCTCTATTTGATCCTAACAGGCCCAAGCTCCCAAGGGAATGCAAAAACACCTGCAGGTTTTTCCTAAAAAGGTCATAACTTACACACAAAAGCTCTCAAACATTGTGTTTAATTATCCAATTTGAATTACAGCTGGGACCTCAAGTCCCTTCCCTGCCTGGTGCCACTGAGACATCAGGAGTGCTCTATCCCACAGGAAATGCCCTTTTTTAAGCTGGAGAAGAGAATAGATATTTTCTGCTATTCTATTCATCACAGACACCTCTCTCTCACTCCTTTATCCAAATAAATATTCCAAATATTCTCCTCCACTCCACTGCTAGGACAAGTTCCTGAAAAGACACAGGGATATTTCTAGGCCAGAGGGTTTTTTCTCACCCCCACATCATGTGCTTGAAGGTAAAAGAAGGAACTGGCATCATGTGGGGAAGAACAACTTGTGAGCAGTGCCCAGCACACCAGAGCTGCTCAGAAACCACCCAGGCATGGCACAGACTCACTTATGGCACTGATTATTGAAATATTGAACCACACAGGGAGGGAACATCCCCAGCCACATTGGATTGTCTTCTTTTCCCATCTTTCTCCCTGAGTTTGCTGCTGTTGCAGAACATTTGTGTTTGGCAGCAAACTCCACTGCCCCAGGCTCCAGCCTTTCACCAGTTTCTGGTGTTCTGGTTGGATTGGCTCCTGTTCACTTCATCTTGGATATTTTTCAGATACCAGTTGCTCCAAACATGATATTGCCACTTGAAGGACTTATCCTGTAAATGTGCCTGATTGCAGAACTGACCTCCAGCCTTCCCACAAAAATTCCCTGGGCATTTGGGACATTTCCCATATTTTCACAGAGTCTAGACTCAACTGGAAGTGACCATATTGCTTGACATATATTCTAGTATTTCCTCAGCCCCTCATGAGCCCTTTCTCCATACCCTGACAGTCTGGGTAGATTAGAAGGGCCCAAAACTCTAAATTTTCTCTGACAGCAGTTCTTCCTCACCCTTCTTTATTCAGCTACATATTCATCTGTGTGCAGCAATGAAAGCTGCTCAAAGTGTTTATGGAAAACACCAGCTACACAAAGAATTCTGGTTTTTGTCATTTCAAACGTGTCCAACAACAGCAGGTGCTTGGGATTAACACAAGGAAAAGCCCCCAGCTGCTCTTCCCCGAGCTGCCCCATTCCCCAGCTGTCTCTGGATGTGTCACACACTCAAACTGGGTATTTTGAAGCAGTTTTACAGTCTGGGTTTGGCATGTTAAGTAATTCAAAGCTGTGTATTTCTCCTTGCATTTCTGGGGAAGGCTCGGATTCTGAGCTCGTGGTACAGGGAAATGATTTAACTGTAAATTCCCACCCCAGGTCCCTCCCATGGAGATTCTCACCATGTCCCTGCAATGCCTTTTTCTGAGAAATACTAGAAAAATTGCAAATCAGAGGTGTGGAATTCTGAAAGCACTCACTCATAAAAAGGCAAAACCAAAAAGAGGACAGTTTGTGTTCGTGCAAAAAGAAAAAGCAAACACCAGGCTGTTATCAATCATTTAATCTACAACCCAAGCAAAAAATTATGGGCTTTTTTTTTACTGAGTTTATAAAAATAGAGGCTTTAATAAACTTGCTAATGATTTTGCACTCTCCTATTGCTGCCCAGAACAATGTGGGGAAATTTGCGTATGACAGAAAAGCACTTTGATGCATTTCTGACCCTGAACAAGTGCATGGTTTAAACAAAACACTGCAAGAAGCCAGGGAATATTCCTGGGCCCAGCTGTTTATCTCTTCTGCCTCAGCTGAGCTCCAGGAAGTGCTTGCACTCAGCTGAGCACATCAGTTAATGAGAGAAATAAGAACTTCCTCAGGCTTAAGGATGGATAAACAAACGGTTTTACACACACACATTGAAGGACTTGGTTTCCAAAACCAGCTGAACATTTTAAATTCTCAAGGTTATCATATTTTTTATAAATATCCAGCTATATTGTAAGTAAATAACAGGAAAAACCACAGGAAGTGAACATCAAGAGCAGCAAATTGCAGAATAGTTTGCGTTACTGGCTCTTACATACAGCAAATAGTTACCAATCCTGGGCTAAATGTTTCCTTTATTTTAACAATTTACATATTTGTAAATTTATACAGACCAAATAAACACTTTCAATTCTAGAGAATATTTTTACTGGCATGTCAAAGCTTACTGATGATTGTGCTTTATTTTTAGTAACAGCAGAACTGTCCTTATTGCTATTGCTTCAACTAAGCAGATGTGAATGTACTCTCAGAAAAAGGGGCACATATTCAAAGAACATTTATGGCTCTTAAACTGGAGATTGCCAAACAGCTTTGGCCACAGACCTCCAGCAATGTCCCACTTTTTAAAATTTTACCTCAACACAGTAATGCACAGAAAACTGTCAGCGAGGGCTCCACCAGAGACAAGTTATGAGTTAAAGAACTAAATCTTACAAGCTAAAATTAAATCTTACAAGTTAAAATTAAATCCTACAAGAATTAATTAAAATTAAATCTCACAAGACTGAAATGCCAAGTCCAGTTTGGGAAGAGCTGAATGCAGCACCTAAATCCTGCTGCTGTGGAATTTAAACACCTGCCACCCAAGCAGTGCTGAAAACGTTACCCAGGGACCTCAGGCCACATCAGAGCTGTCCCCAGAGTGTGCAGACAGCTGCAGGAACACCTGGGCCAGCTTCAAAGAGCCAGAGCTGACTCTGTTGTGTGCTCACAGCACCAGCTGAGGTGGGATTTCACAGCCCCGAGCGCTTTCACACGTACGTGCAAAGCTCTCGGTTTATTATGGTTGGAAATAACGAATCAACATGTGAAAACGTCAAAAGATAAATATTTTTTCCACTGTGTACGGTAGCCAAGTGTTTCACACATGGTGAGGAACACCTGCAGCTGGAGCACGGAGGGATCAGTGCCTGTGCACAGGGAGTGAGCTGAGAATTGGGTGTGGAACCAGCCAGGCACAGCCCCAGAGCCTGCTCAGCTCAGCCCCTGCTGCCCAACCCCAGCACCCACCGGGCTCTGAACTTTGGGGAACCAAAACCAGCATGAAGCAAGAGTGTTCCTTCAGTTACCCCATGCCCACGGACAGGTTCCCCCTCCTTCCTGCCCTGAGCCCTCTGCTGTGGTTCTGCTCTTCCTTCCTGCCCCAGGATGGGTTTGGGTTTGCTCCACACGTTGCTGTGGGGTCCAGGAGGCTGAGCAGAAACTTCCAGCTGCAGCCCGAGCTGGGGGTTCTGGTGGTGTTGTCTCCCTCCCCCAGACCCTCAGCAGATTCTTCTTTCCCAGTTTCCTGTATGGGCTCCATCTTGGAAAGCCATGAAAGGTTTGGTTTAATCAGGGATGTGTCTCTCAGCCACGTTGACACAATTAGTTAAATTAACGTGCTTTGTGACTAAATGCCTTTTCCCCTCAAGGCAATGTTAACGTGGCACAACCATTTCTGCCACTGCCAGCTACGATTTTTTCATTTTCTTCCAGTATTTCCTGCCTCCTTCAGAGGCACTCAGCTGGCACAATATAATTTAGCTCCTCACACATAGCAAGGATCAGCTCCACAGGCTGATTTAGTCACAATATTGTGCTCACATGCCATCATTTGACGTGCAGGCACTGTCGTGTCTGTAACGCTCATTCTGCTGAAGGCATGTTACAAACACAGAGGAATTATGAGCTGTAGTACAAGAAACCAACCTCAAAATGCTTCACTTCTCTGTAATTACTGTCCTTATTTCTTACTTTTACACTCTTACCACCAGATTCAGTTTAGGTGACACAGTTAGCATCCACAGGATAAAGTGCAAGCTCCACTACTTATGAAAACATCAACCACAAACCCACAGTTCTTTTCCTATAACTACATCTTACAATTTTATACTTGAAGAGCTAAAAAAAAAAAAAAAAATTAAAAAAAATCCAAACAGCTCTTTTAACGACTCCAACAAGTAAAATGCACCTTTCAGAAACCACAAAGATGTGAGGTTCTCATGTCACAGGGGCTTTCAGATGCACCAGGCATGAGCAGTTTGATTTCAGCAGAGATTTTGATATGCCTGGCTTCAAAAAGAAGAATTGTGTGATGCTGCGCTCCCAGCCCAGCCAGGAGTTTTCTGTGTGCTGGTGTTCACAGAAGCAGTGAGTGGAAATGCTCGAGGTGATCCCAAGCTGTCTTTTGTAACCCCGAGGCAGCTCAGGCTCCTCTGATCAGGATAAAAATAGAAACAGCGGAACTACTTTCAACAAAACTTGCAACACAGGAAGTGAATGAAATTCCACTTAACTGTTGCTGGCTCAACAGAAGGCACCTTACAGAGCCAGGCTCTGGAACATTCACAGGATTTCCTCAGAGTAACTAAAAGAATGGATTAACATTACATTTATTGCTTGTTCTATAGAATTTTTCACCATCAGCTCCTCCTTTTTCAGTGCTTTAGGTATTACAGGGCAGTTTCGTTAGGCTCTGCTGAACCCTGGCACTTTTCAGGTCACATAAATATATTTTAACACCTTGAGTTCTGTGAGCAGAGCCTGCTCATCACTTCAAAAGGTAACACAAAACACATAAACCACCCAAAACCATCATATATCCCTATCAGTATGGCTGTGACTGATGGGAAGCAGAAAGAACACCAGGCCACTGTGCTGACCACAAGGACCAAACCCACTGACCTTTAAAGGATCTGGAATTATTATTTTTGGCACAAGTGTTGGTGTTACATTATTTTTTCGCTGTTAAGAAGCTAAAAATCCACCTCTAAAATTTAAATTTTAGAGATTCTGCTTTAAAGAGAGGAATACATTTGGTATTATTAATGGCCTTTAAAGAGTTCAGCACATATTCAGAGGACTGAGAAGCTAAAGGACAAAACTCTCACTTAGGTAACAGATTCATTTATTTCACCAGATTCAGGGGATTACACAACAAGCTTACTGCTCAGGACACTTCTCATTATACCTAATTTTGTGCTCTGTGCACTGGAATAAAAATTTGTATTTCAGGGACTATTTGCAGTAGTTAAAGAGAAAAACAGAGCACAAAAGTTCTGACTCCAAATCAAGGAACATCCCATATTTCATGATTCATTTTCACCATCTCAAAACTGGATATCAAGTGGTATCAGGACAAGGAGCTGGGGCAGGTTCAGAGTAGATATTTAAAATATCTTTGCTCTAAGGAAAAATATTCTTTATTTCAGGGTGGGCAGGCCCTGGCTCAGCTGCCATCCCTGGGAGTGCCCAAGGAACAACCTGGGACAGTGGGAGGTGTTCCTGCCTATGGCAGGGGGTGGGATGGGCTAAAATCCAACCCCAGAAATCCCAAATGTGGCATCCCAGCCCTCAGCACCCCAGCCAAGCCCCCAATGGACACGGTACAGCTGCCAAGTAGCAGCAGCAGCAGCAGATTTTTGCCAGCATGGAGAAATCCATCACATTTCCAATGATAATTACTACAAATGAACCAATGCTTGTAATTCCACCCACAACAGCGAGTCCACAGCCTCCCATAAAACTCTCCAGTTTTATAGGCTCGGAGAGGAAAGAAGAATGAAAATCTTCCTTCCTTATTATGCAATCATCTGAAATCTTGCATTTGTCCACAAACTGATTTTCAAGACAGTTGGTCCAATTTTAGACAGAAAGAAAAGTAGAATGAATGCAAGCTTAAGCCAATTATGCTAAGTGTTACTTAAGTTCCAAAACTATCACCTAAACTGCAATTTAAAACCAAATTAGAAAGAAATAATTCACATTCCTCCCCTCCAACAACATTTGCATGATAATGAATTTCTTCTTGGGTAATAAGCAGTTAGTTAGTGTTCATATGCTGGAGCCTGGCAAGGAAACCTTTCTTGTGGGCAGCTTTGGAGCCTGTTCTTTTCTTTAAGATGTTCTAATTTAAATGCAGATGTAGACTTCACACTAGTGGGTTTTGTTTAAAAAAAAAAGAAAAGTGCTGCAGTATTAGAAGGAAGTGACAGAAAGAGGACTCACACACACCATTTTGAGTTCCACATTTTGCACTGTCTCGTTTTCCCTGGGCAGGAATGTGTGCAAGAGGTCTCAAAGATGAGATTAGAGCCCCAGCCCCCCTCGTCCCAGAGGGTTTTCTGGTTCAGGGTTTAACACAAGTGTTTTCCAACTTTTTCCTCTTTAAATTCCAACCTTTTCCTTTTTTTTTTTTTATTTCTCCAAGTCATTCTTCATGCATTTCCTTCCCTTCAGAGATATTCATGGTCATTTCCAGGAGACATTAAACACTGGTAGCTTTTTCCTGTGTAAATTAGTGAGTCTTAACATTGGAGCTGGAGAAGAATATGAAATCCTGCTGAGCCAGCATCCCCTAAGCTCTTGTCAGAAGAACAATTAATCATGGACCAGCTTCCCAAAGCTTTTTTTCACCCCCATGCTCCATGGAAAAAGTTTATTGTATTCCCTGCTTAACCCCATTCTCTTTACAGATATATTTCTATTTTAACTGGCTTTGTTAACAATTTGTTTCCCACAGCTGAACTAGAAAAGTATCTTGTGCCACTCCTTAAACATCCAGTCCATATCCTGAAAACTCATTTCTCCTCACTCACCCTGCAGCTTCCATAGCTGTGTTCTAATGTGGAAACATTTGCAGTGCTCTGATTTTATTTAGAAAATAACTCTCTGAATTTTCCCTCCTTATAGACTGGTTTAACATAATTAGTAAATTTGATTCTTTGGTGAAAAATGGACTCTTCAGCCTAATTAATCCTTTCCCAAGGAACAGACAATTCCTCTACCTGTCTCCTGATCAACAAGCTATTTTTCACTCCTGCCATGTCAAGTATAATCTATTTACACAACTGCAAAACCACTGCTGCAAGAAGTAATTTATGTAGTGTGGAAAGCTGACAAATTGCAGCTCTTCTGTGCAAGCAAGAGGGCTGAGAAGTAAAAGCTTCCTGCAATGGAAACAGAAAAAAAAATAGTCCAGCAAACCCACCGAGCTTCTAAATGAAACTGAAATCGAGACCTGAGGCAGGTTCAGCATGTTCAGAGTAAGAACAGCACTGCCAAGCAGTGCAACCATCACATTGCAGGGGAAAATGTTTATTTCATCTTTTTGTTGCTGTTAAAAAGGAAACTGAGGAAGTTCCCAATAGAGAAGTCACTTATTTACCACTGAATCTATAAATAAAAGGAAGCAGCATCTCTGGAAATGTGCTCAACCCTCAGAATTTCGAATGACTGCACACAGCCAACAAATCATTGGATCTTTTGCCTTTGCCATATCACAAGCATACAACAAAATACCCACAATTATTAACTAGAAACACTACTTGTTTCCAAGCCTGCAGATGTTACTTTTAGCTATCAAAACTCAGAGGAGCAACACAGTATCTCTAATAAAAACCCCAAAGTTACCAAGTTGCATTTGATCTACTGGCTAAAATTCACTTTTAAACAGTAGCCAGAAGTTACTGCTCCTACCTATCAGTCAGGAAATGCACACAGAGCTTTAAAAGCACCCTCAGCAGCATGAATTTTTAAACAGACATGGAAGTGAGCTAAAGCAGAATTTAAATAGCATCCTGAAAGCTCTCCTAACAAAACAAGTGAGCTCTCCTGACAAAAATCACAGCGTGAGTTGAAGGCAGGAGAGGTACAAGCATGGTTAATTTATATATTTATAGTCTGAACCACTGTACACCGACACCACAGAGCCACAGAGACCTCCCAAATGTCCGAGGGGAAGTACACAAAGAGCAAGTTGGAAATAACAGGAATAGAGGGGGATGCTCAAGTGCTCAGGGCAGTTCTGATCCTACTCCAGTCATTTTTCATGACTGGGCTGGAGGAGCAAACTGCACTTTTCACACTGCTTATGCAAATGTCAAAATTGTGCCTTTTGCTCTGCACCAGGAGCCATTTGGGGGAGAAAATAAGGTCATACACAACAGGAAGCAAAATGAATGCAAAGTCTGGAAGAGAGGAGGGAAAAAGCTACAAGAACAACAGGGACAAAAAAGTCAGAAAAGTCAAAACAACACATTTAACTTTTAAAGTCCTGTTCTGAAAACACTGCAGACTAATGGCCACAAACCTGCATGAGATCAAGAGCAAACTAGATTTTAAATATATATATATAAAATAATTAAAAATATATATATTAATATATTAATATATTAATATATTAATATATTAATATATTAATATATTAATATATTTATATATTTATATATTTATATACTTATATTTATATATTTATATATATATATATATACATACACACATATATATACACACACACATATACCCACTGCCATGAGTACATTCCCAGTGAATACCAGATTCAGGTTCTATTTGTTTGCTTTACAGACTGCTGACCACCTTCCAGAAAGCTTCTCCCACACTTGAGGTGTTTGAATGTATTAATGTATTAATAAATTATTATTAATTTTGAATGCATTAATTCTAACTAAAAAAGATTAGTATTTTTCTTCAGCTCCTAGCAAGGTGAGAAAATTTCAGTTTCTTCACTTTAGATTAGTATATATATTTGATATCTATAGGTATAGATATAAATTTCTGCATTTATAGTATACCTATTTTATATCTATGAGTGCATTTATAGCAGAAATTAATTTATTTAATTAACAAATAGCACTGAAGTATTGGGTTCCAAGAGCTCCCACAACCATGGAATCTGGCACTGGCAATGCAGCATTTAACAGAATCCCCAAAACGAAAATCCTCATTCTTTGTGTAGGTATCTCTTGAGCTGGTACACAACCACAGGCACTGGCTGCTCTGCTCCTGTCCTTTTTTGTGGCAAATTAAAGAATTGAGAATGTTCCCAAGCTCAGCACCAGCACAAGGAAAAGGCTCTCTGGTGTTACCCCTCTAGGAGCAAACAGCCACTGCTGCTTCCTGGGCTGTGCAGAAGCAGAGGAAGATGCCATGAGAGTGGCCAGGATGTGATGCTGTTTTAATGCTTGTGTTTAACACGAGTCTCCCCACAGTTCCTTCCCTGCTAAAGCTGTTTATTCATAAATGGGACAATTAGCAATTCCCCCAGGACTCCTGTGCCTGCTGTGAGAACAGCAGCCTCTGCTGCAGCCCTGACATTCCCATCTATCAATCTGGATTTCCCCTGCTCCCTCTAGTCAATTAGTTGGATTACAAACCAACTAGGATGATTAACCCCCTGGAATTACTTCTCTTTGCTCTCTCTGAAAAACCAAGGCACTGGAGGTGGGATTTTGGATTCATGACTGACACAGCCACCATTTACCCATCAGATGCTCCAGATTTATGACAGATCACAATACACACACAGTTAACAGCACTCCAGAAAGAAACTTCCATTTCTTAACCCATTCTTCAACACAGGCAGCAGCAAGCCAAGCAGCACCAGCAATGCCTTCTGGAGCCACTGTCACAGCCTTTGCTTGGAGCTCAATATCATGGAATATGCTACACAGAGTTCAATATTAAACCAGAAACATGTGCCAACACTTCTCCCCCCTCCAGTATTCCAGGCTGTTGCCAGGCCGTTAACCACATTCTCCCCAGGGCAATTATGTTCAGCCACTGGGTGGTTTTCACATTTTTTCCACCTTTTTTTTTTTGAAATTCAACATCTACTCCAAAAACCTGAAATGAGTTTAGTGTTACAAATGTATGCCTCGTATATCTCTGCCTGTTAGACCTTGCACAAATGTGTAAGATTCATCTTTCCCGGAGCTTTACTCTTCATTCACTTTGTCTTTCCTTTTCTTAAAGCTGGATGAGGAAACACCTTCTCAGGTACACTAAGTTCATACTATTTTGCTCAAGAGAACCTTATATTCAGTTTCTACCTCCACCTATCCCTTTTTTAATGCTGTTCACCTTGAAGATGCCCCTTGACCTCAGCTATGCCTTTGTACAAAATGAAAGACGAGCTGACAACAGATCTGCCTTAAACACAAAGCTTCCAATGCATTTAATTCCTCCAATGAACACCCGAACCCATTTCTCTCCATTACCTAGGCTGGGAGTTCTCCTCGTACATCCTTTCCTTGCCCTCCTTGAAGAGGCTGATGGTCTGCTTGGTTTTTTTCATCAGGTTCTCCATGAAGACCCTGAAGTACTCGTTCTCGCCCAGGGTCTCCATCTTGCCCTCATAGCGGGACAGGATGGTGCGCAGGTGCTGGTAGGTGTCAGGCAGCAGGTCCAGGATGTAGGGAGGGCTGTTCTTCAGGGCCAGCTTGGGGTTTTGGCACAGACGTACCACCTGAGGGATTGGAGAAAGCAGCTCTGTGAAAACTCCAGGAGAGGTGCAGGATCAGGGGTCAAACACAGCTCACTGTCACAAACCCATCTGCTGCAACAAATCCCATTTGTAGGACAAGTCCAGATGGAATCACAGAATCCCAGAATCACTGAGGCTGGAAAAAACCTCAGAGATCGAGTTCAACCTGGTCTCCACCTCACCAATCCAACCAGAGCACCCACATCTGGCATTCCTTGGATACCTCCTTGGGCAATCCCTTCCATAGCCTGACCATCCTTTCCATGGAAAAATTCCTCCTGATGTCCCACCTGAACCTTCCCTGGTGCAGCTTGAGGTCCTTTCCTCTCATCCTGGGAGCAGAGCCCAGCCCCCAGCTCACCAGAACTTTCAGGGAGTTTTAGAGTGATCAGGTCTCCCCTGAGCCTCCTTTTCTCCAGATACTGAGCCCAGCCACCATAAAAGAATGCAATGTCTGGGCTGAAGTGCATGTGGACTGATGAAACTCATGATAATAAATTTATGTGACAGGGGAGGGGAAAGGAAGCCGCTTCACCATCCGCCATAGCCAAATGTTTCCATTATCTAAACTCAGAGAATTAAAGGGAGAGTTGATGGCAAAGCAGCCACTTGAAAAAACTAAGTAGTGAACTTTCAGTTCTAGAAAGGGCTGGAGTTAGAGTTGTGAGGTCAGTTGTGGATCAAGTTTACAAGGTAAGAAGCAGCAGTCTGACACTTCTGTATTCTGTGATTTCCAGCAAACCTGAGCACAAAATGTAGCTACAAAGTTCTTCCCTATAATGAATATTGTCTGGCTGCTTAACACCCTGCATATAAATGAGGTCTAAACTCATGACACTGAGGGAATTACAGATATCAAACAGTGCAGAATGCAAAACTTAAGTAAAGTGGATAAGAAAAAGCAAAAGAACAGTTTAACATCCTTTTGCAGCATCTCATTTCCACAAAACCTTGTGAAACCTTCAAGAGGAATTGAGCAGTTCCGTACAGTGCAGGCCTAAATACCTACTTCCTTTAAATATAGATGGTAAACAGAGTCATTCCTTCTGAAACACTGCTTTAGCTTTTCACTTTGCCATTTAGGGTATGTGCAAAAAGCAACCTTGTGAAGTGACACCTCCAATTTTATCTGACTTACAGCAGTGCCTGTACCAAGAGCTGACCTGAGAAAGGTTCAATTTCAGCCAAGAGAAAGGCACACAGTGTATCAAAACTCCAACCCGAAAAATCAGACTGCTGGCAAAAAAAAAATAAACACCTAAAAAAGCCTCTGCAAGAATACATGGGAAAAACAAACCACTAAAACTTTCCCTCCATTTTGAGGAGGCTGCCAAGGCCTTAAGATAAAGAGATGGATGGCCAGACAGCTGATTTAGTCAATTGATGCTGATGCCTCAACTGCTGCTTCCTTGGAGCCTGTGAACATTGTACACTGAACCATATCAACAAATTGAGTCAACACATTTGTCCCCTGAAAAAAAAATATAGTTCCACTACGAGCATGAATAGGTTCTAAATCTGCTCCTCAGACCCAGCTGAGCTGTGCTCTGGGCAGCAAAACCTTTTCAGCAGAAATTGTTTATTATACAGTGGGTTTAAAACGTTAACAAACACAGTCAGCTCAGAGGAGGAAGCCACATGAAGCAAGCAGAGCCTGCACTTCCCTCAGCCTGCTGGAAATAGAGAACAATTTGGCTGTTACACTTTGAAATTACCCAGCTATGGGAGCAGCAGACCTGCTGCATTTCAGACTTTGATATCAATTAAAACAATTCCCCCACAGCAGCAGAGAGTTCTGCAAACTGCTCACTCTCAGAGCCCCTGTAAAATGCTTCCCAAGAAGTAAATACCTCAAACAGTTAACAGAAAGGTCAAAACTGCTGGTATTTTATTATCAAATCAGCTTCTTTATTTACCAAGCAGACCAAAATGAGCTAAGATGAGCAGTTAAACAAAACTGCATAACTAAGAGCTGCTGCCTCATGAGCAAACTTGGGGTTTTTACAACACAGCAGCAACAAAAGCATTTTGTGGCATTTTCCTTGTTTCTCTACGTGTGCACTTGCAGCATCATGACAACATCCAAAGGAATGTTCCCAGCCCTGGGAACAGCTGCCCCTCAGCAGCCTTCCACAGGGACCAGCAACGTGGAAGGAAATTGAGCAAAAAGCAGAAAAATATTTTTTTGTTTAGGTGTGATGGCAACGAACAGAAGCAATCCATGGTTTTAAATTATCATCCAAATTTGCCTGGCTCGTGTTGTGTTCTCTGAGGAACAAACCATTTAGGGAGATATTTTTGGGTTTTCAGACACAGCAATAAAGCTCAGCATGAAGAGAGGTAGGCCTGTGAGGAACCTGAAAATTGACTTCACCCATTTCCATTTTCCAAACACAAGTCGAAAATCAATTTCCCCAACTGAGTTTTGAGGAAAGAATCTGTTATGTACTCATTCTAGGAAAAATAATCTCATCTACATCTTTGAGGCCTAGAATTGAATCTTTCCCCTCAAGAATCTGCAGCTTGCCTTGACTAATTCTGGATTTAAGAGCCCCAAGCCTGACGAGCATCCAGGGGCTACTCCCAGGTAAGATTTCCCTTCCCAGGGCAGTTCTGAAAACTCCTTCATTTTTTCCTTCCTTTAGCAGCTGAACAGCTAACTGCACTGAGATCCAGTGCATTCCAGTGCAAGCCAACAGCAAAACAAAACCTACTCAAACATCTCTTATCTCTTGCTAGATTTGTGTTTGGCCTTTCTTCTCCTCACAATGAAGGCGACCTGCAGTGGCACTTCTCTATATCAGTTCTAGGGACTGAATGGTATCAGGAAACCCTTTAGGGAAGCTTTATCTCAAAGCTCCTCTTCCTCCTCTATGCCTTCCCACATTTATTCCACTCTGCTCCATCCCAAGCAGCTCATGACTAACCCACCTATTCCTCAAATACCACCCACAGCAGTGAACTCCATCCAGGGGGCTGCATTTCATCTCTGCTCTGCAGAGAAATGCAGAAATATCACCTCGTTCAGCTGAAGGGGAACATCCAACAGGGGTGGGAAGGGCTATTTTATGTCCAGGCTCTGTGTGACCACATGTAGCTGTGGGAGGAATGGCACTGACAAAAAATTAGGGCTTCAAATGAAAGAATCTGAAAGACATAAATATGTCAGGCAGCTTAAGGAGAGCATTACAGGGAAAATATTTGGACAAGAATCAACTTGCATAGGAAATTCATCAGTCACATCCCAAAGCAGAGATGCACGAATGCTTTGACAACAGCAGCTAATTATGCAGACTAACAAATGAGGTCGTGAGTGTAGTGTACCCACACAGACACAGCACGCAGCTCTGAGAGGCAAAAACATCATCTATTCAACATGCACACAAGCAGGTTTTTATCTGCACCTGGAATTTCATGTTCCTGGCCCAGAAATCTAACCCATTCTCCACACCTTCCATCCATTTAGCACTCCTCACCAGGAGCTTCTCAGGGTTTTTGCTACACTGCTAAAGAGATTTTAATTCAGATGTGTTCTTTGAGGGTGCATAAGTACAGCTGAAATCTAACTGAAATCTGAAAGGCTTTTCAGAGCCAGATCTCTCCTTTTGTACAAATCAGACTGAACAAGACTTCAAGCCTGAGAGCTTCTGGATGCTGCCTGTGAGTAAACCTGGAGTCAAAAGAGGTTGGTGTAACTTGCGACAAATACAGCAGCAGCCCTGGCTTTTCTGTCAGTGGAGAGAGAACACACCCAACCTGCTACAAAGACCTAAAGCTGTGAAATTCCCCCCCCAAAAAACATCCTGCTCCATTTTAAAATGCCACAATAATCAGCTTTTTTTCAAGCTAATCTTTTCCTTTGAGCAGAGCAGGTTATGAGCTCAAACACAAGTTGCCATCTATATCTACACATTCTATAGATGAAAATAAGCATTCTTACAGGTTACACTTATTTAGGGTCCTGTTTCCATGCCCAAGCTGCCTTTCCTACATCAGCACTTGTGCTTGGCCCTCAGAGTCTGTAACAGAGCCAACGGCACCTCTCAAAAGGGTTTTTTTCCTCTGGCCCAGTCTCTGTAGGTGATCAAAGCTCATCACAGGCACAGCAAGGCACAACCATAAACCCTGCCTTCTGTTGAGCCAGCCAACACAGAGTGATTTCTTGGCAGGAACAGAATTTAATACTCCTTTAAAGAAGTCATTTGCTCTGCCTGCTTTTAGCACTTACTGCAGGAGGTTCAGACACTGCATGGATAAACAATGCAGGGGAAAGAGAAGGAAAATGCACAAGCCTGAGGGGCAATTGGATGAGGGATGCCCAAAATCCCTGCCTGCTCTGCTCCCAGAGGGGAAGGAGGTGGCCAGGTGACAGTCCCCAAGGCCTGGGGGCAACTTGGGTGATGCTCTTACTCTACACCACTTATAGGGCCCTAAACTCAGTGTCATAAATGCACTGCACATTTCAGACTGCAGCATGCCAAGCCTAGCCTTGATTTCAGGGCTGAATAGTAATTATCAATGAAAGTTCCACCAAAATGTTCGATTTTTATTTTGTGCCTATTTCTGTGTGCCTGCTTTCACTCACTTGATCGTTCCCTGACAACCCCCCAGCATTTCTGGAAACCCTGGACTGACCAGCACACCTAGCCAGGCCAGTAAATCAAATATCCCATCACACCAACAGGCCAAAAGGTCTGGTGTCCTGCCCCCGGCAAGAGCCATTTCCTGGCATTTGAAAAGGAGGAGGAGGAGGAGTGGAGAGTCTTAATGACCCCAGAGAGCCCCTCCTAAAGGTGTGGGGCTGGAAGAAGGCCTTTCCAGCTCCCACGCCACAAGTTTTTCTTGTTAAACACCACTTGATACTTTATCTTCCTCTAACTACTTATTGCACAAGGGTTTATTCAGGCTTTACAGTTTTTCCTCAGTTTTAAGGAAAAGGTTTTGTCCTGAGTGCAGCAACACATTCCTGTTCATTCCAAAAGGAATAACCTGGCCTGCCACAAAGCTTCACCATCCACTACCCACACACCAGGCTCTATTTGCTTCCAAGGAGCAAATCCTGGACTTCTTCCTTGTCCTGCTGCTGTCACCACCTGCAGCTCCCCACCAGCCCCTACCTCTCCCCAGCACCACCAGTGCCCAACCCAGCACCTACAGGACTGGAATTATCTATACATGCATATGATTAATACAGAAATCACAGAAAATCCTGGCTTGGAAGGGACCCATCATCCAGTGCAACTCCTGGCCCTGCACAGGACACCCCAACAATCCCTGTGTCCAAATGCTGAGCTCTGGCAGCCTTAGGGCTGTGACCATTGCCCTGGGGAAGCATCCCAGATCCTCTCAGGCAGTTCCAAATCCTCCATTCCAAAGTGCCCCCTCTTCCTCCGCCTTGTTCTTTGCAGAGCTGCTGATCTCCCTCCACGCCTTCCCATCCTGGCATCCCATTCCGGTGCTGCCTCTGGCCTCTCCTCCATGGAGAGCCTCCATGGCTCACCTCTCCTCCAGGTTCCACACGGAATCACAGGAAGGTTGGCGTTGGAAGGACCTTAAAGCCCATCTTGTCCCTGGCAGGGACACCTTCCACTACCCCAGGGTGCTCCCAGCCCTGTCCAGCCTGGCCTTGGGCACATCCAGGGGCAGCCACAGCTGCTCTGGCACCCTGTGCCAGGCCTGCCCACCCTCCCAGGGCACAATTCCTAATTCCCAATATCGATCTAAGCCTCCCTTCCATCAGTGCCAAGCCATTCCCCCTTGTCCTGTCACTCCACGCTCACCACATCCTTCCCCCACAGCGCTGCACCCCATTCTGTGCCCAGAACCCCCCAATATCTCTGAACCCCCCAAATATCCCCCCTGGAGCCCCAGACCCCTCTCTCCCAGCCCAGCCAACTCCAAAATTCCAGGCTCATCCCAGATCCCCCCTGACCCCAGAGCCTCGAACCCCCCAGGCCAGCCCTGTGCCACAGCCATCCCTCCCCACCCCAGCGCCCTCTCCACCTTATCCATGAGCTTCCAGCACTTCTCCACCATCTTCTTGTCCACGGCGCCGGGCTGGTGCGGCCCGAGGTGGTGGTGGTGCGGCTGGAACGCGTCCTTCATCAGCCCGATGAGCCCGCCGGGGCCCTTCTTCAGCGGCGCCGACATGGGGGCGCCCACAGCCGGCCCGTGAGGCCCGTCCGGCACCGGGGCCGCGGCCCTGGAGGGGACCGGGCTGAGGGCGCTCCGGGCCGGGCCGGGCCGGGCAGGGCGGCGGCGGCGGCCGTGGGCGGTGGCGGCGGCGGCGGCGCCCGGTTCCAGCGAGGCCCCGCCCTCCTCGCCGGCGCTGATTGGCCGCCTGCCCCCCCGCGCGCCCGGCCACGCCTCCCCCTCCGGGGTGGAGCCGGCGCTGATTGGTCGCGGAGTGAGGCGCATGCGCACTGTGGCGGCGTGAGGGCGGAGCGGTGGCCATGCTTGGTGAGGGCGGAGCGGGGCGGGGCGCGGTCGCCATGGGAACGCGGGGGCCGCGCTCGCCCCGCCGCCCCCGGGAGGGACCCGCGGCCTTCGCGGCCCTTCCCGTGCCCGGCTTGCGCAACCGCATCGCTTCCCCTTTCCCGGACACGCGTTCCCTTTTCTAAGAACGGCCCCGACGCGGGGAAGCGGCACTGCACACCGCCTCTCCCGCAGAGGGATGTGCCCGAGGCAGGAGCGGCACCGGCGTCCCCACGGTGGGGAGGGGATGGGAACGGGAGAGCGTCCGGTGCACCTGGCAGGTACCTGAGGCCTCTCCCCGCAAAGCAGGGGAGGCAGAGCCCACCGGGGCTGAGTCCCCGTTCCTGGCCGGGGAGAGAATCATCCCGGCTCCAACAGGAGAAGGAGCAGGAGCCGGGCAGTGAGAGCAACAGGGAGAGAAAAGGGGATGGGGCAGTGAAAAGCAGACCAGGGAGAGAAAAGGAACCAGGGGACAAAAGAGGACCTGGGAGAGAGAAGAGAACCAGGGGATCAAAAGGAGGCAAGGGAGAGAAAAGGGAACCAGAGAGAGAAAAAGGGACCAGGGGGAGAAAAGAGAACCAGAGGTCAAAAGGAGGCAAGGGAGAGAAAAGGGAACCAGGGAGTGAAAAGGGACCAGGGAGAGAAGAGGGGAGCAGGGAATCTAAAGGGAACTAAGTAAGGAGTGAGGTTGTCAGAGCTGACACCACCAAACTTTTTTAAAAATTACAACATGGCCTTGAAAGTCAGTTGAGTTCTGTTTCTTTGCTGCCTTCAGATCCTCTTTTCATCTCCTCTCCAGGCAGAAGAACACATGCTTTTGCAAAAACCAGCTGTGGCTGGTACTACAGGGGCTGCGACAGGAAACCAGGCAAAGGCAAACTGTGGGTTTGCCCACATCAGTTTGGGGAACATGAGCACCCCAAACTCAGGCCTGGAGGTTGGACAGCACAGCCTCAACCTCTGGATCCAGCCTCCTCCAGGGAGCTTTGCTTCCCCTGTGGCACCCACTTGCTGAGGAGCCAAATGGACAGCACAGCAGGAAGCAGCACTAAACACAACAAGGGAGCCCAGCATGGATTGGTTATAAAACTCTCTGCCTTTATTTTATTGCCTTTGGTAAAGCTTGGTAAATATTTCGGAGACAGGCAACTCCTTGTCTGGCTTTAATTACCAGGGCAAATTTTCCTAAGGATTATATTGACCTCAAATATGTCAACGTTTATTGAGGCCGTGTTCCTGAGGCTTTTCCCATTAGGTGCTAATGGATTCTGGCTAATAGTCAAGCAGGGTTGACCACCAGCAGGTGCCCTGGCCAGCTCCACGCTACCACAAGTACCTGGGGAGAGAACTGGGGAGGGCAACACTGCCTTTATGAGAGCCAAGTACAAAAATCACCATGGCTCTGATCCAAAGAGATCAGGGAACACGCTTGAGTAATTGCATTCCTGACTATCTGCTTCTCTGGGCATGATTCACCCTGAGCTGGGGCTGTGAGACTTCAAGCAAAGGTTGATTTTGCTTGAGACTGTTGTGACTGTCTCACCTGGGACCCTTGGGAGGGTTTCACTTGGGGCTGATGCAGGGACCCTACACCTTGGTGCTGCTGGGGGCTCCCAGCCACGCTTTTCCCACCTCTCCCTTGACTGTTCACCCCCAAACCAGCCTGCAGCTGGCCAGCCCTGCTCCCTCCCGAGCTGTCAGCTCCCAAAAGCTCTGGACAAGGACTTTTTGCCCCCCAGCTGCCTGCACTGAGCTCAGAGGACACAGAGGCAGGGACTCCGGTGTGGTGCTTCTGTTCACGCTCGAGAAGGGGCCGAGGTAAAACCTCAGCCAGAGGTTTGTGGTTCTTGGCCACATGCAAAACTCTGTGCTCGTTTTCACTCTCCCACGCTCGGCAGAGAGGTGAAATTTCCCCTCTGGGATCCCCCCCTGCCACCCTCCTCCAGCACTGCCACCGCCCTGGCAGGGCAGGAACAGATGTGTCACCTGCAAGGGGAACCCTGAGGATGCTCCTGATGTGTCACCTGCAAGGGGAACCCTCAGGAAAAACCCATGCTGTGGAGCACAAGGGATGCCTGCAGGAGTCTGCTGTCAGATTCCTGCAGGTGCAGTGCCCAGGGGCTCTCAGGATGGCTCTCAGCCCTCACCCTCCCAGCAGCACACCTGGAGAGCTTCCTACATCCACTGCCCAATGGCAGGCAGAGGATGGGTCTGGCCCTGGGATGTGCTGCCCAGTCACAGTGCTGTCCATAACATCACCCACACAAACAGCAGCGTGGATTTGTCCTTTAATCACCCCAAAAAGGTGGTGCAGGAGCAAGGTGGTGCTGGCTGGTGGACACTCACTGCCCACAGGTTCAGAGAGGGGATGAGAGGAGCAGCACAGGAGAGATGTCCATGCACGTGCAGATCTGAGCCAACTCTCGAGTCCCCTGGGTCATGGTGCAGAGGGCAGTGCCTCAGCTCTCCTGGGAACTCCCAGAGCCTGGAGCTGGGCAAGGGCTTCAGTGCAATGTCCTGAGGAATCCCTGGAGGTAGCTGGGCAGGCAAAGACACAGCTCTGTGGTCAGGTTAGGAGGAGCTGCCACTGTGGTTGATAAAAGCTCTGAGGCAGCCTGGGTGAGCAGAGACGAGTCCCTGGGAGTGCCATGCTGTGAGCCAGGCATGGAGACACAGGAGCTGCGTGTGCAGGGTCCATGCTGAGCAGTGCTGAGCCCCGAGGGGCTGCACGTGGCCTGGGTGCAGGTGCTGTGTGGGAGAGCCTGTCCAGAGGCTCCTGGGCTGTTAGAATGCCTGGCACAGCTTTGTGTGCTCCTCCTGGCGCTGGCTCTGCGGGGACACAGGTTGGAGGGGTCTTTCTGCCTGCCCCTGTGGCACACAGCCTCCTCCTGGCAGCACCACAGATGCCAGGAAATGTTAGGATGGGCGGAATAGGAGGGTGGCAGCACTCAGAGCCCTGCCGGGCTGTGAGCACTGCCCTGAGGAGTTACCTGTATGATCTCTATGCTGTTGGCAGCAGCCATCAGCCAGGACACAGGTCCCTTGGGTGCCACCTCAACGTCACAAAGTGCAGGGGAGCCACTGCGAGAGGGCAGGGAGGGCGTGCAGGAGCCTGAGGCGGGGTCACCGTCCCCAAAGAACTGCAGGGGGGACAGCCCGATCTGGAAGAGCAGAAGAGGGGTGGACACACAGCCCCTGTGGGGGACACCCATCCCATTGTGCAGCCTCACAGCACCCCAGGGCTCCCCAGCCAGAGCAGGGGCGTGCCCCCAGGACCTACCGAGTGGTAGAACTCGTCCCCAGCGGGGTCGATGACCAGCAGTGTCACCTGATCCTCCCGGGCGCGGATCCTGTGCACGGTCTGCTCGTGGTCCAGCCCCTCGATGCTCTCCCCGTTCACGGCCAGCACACGGTCCCCTTCCCTCATCCCTGCCTGCTCTGCTGGCAGCCCCACATCCACATCCCACAGGAACTGGCCTGCCACAGCACAGGGAGGGGGCAGAGGCTCACAGAGGGGAACTGGCTCTGCTGACCCCTGTGTGCAGGTGGGGAAAGGGTCCTATTGCAGGCACAGAGCTGTCAGCTCTTCCCAACCCTCAGAAATGCCTTGCTCAGGTACAAACTGCCCCTCTCAGCCCTCTCACCTACTCCTCCCGAGCTGCAGTCATCCTCCTTGAGCAGGAACCCGTAGCCAGCAGGACCCTTCACCAGGTGCAGCTCCCGGACCTTGAAGGGGAGCCTGGAGGTGTCAGCCAAGGCAGCCGTGACCCGCAGGCCCCGCAGGCGGTAGAACTCCTCCACGGCGCTGGAGGCCACCAGCAGTGTCACCTTGTTGCCGCTCTGCTTGAGCTGGATGGGAAGCACAGGTGCTCAGTGACATTCTCAGCCCCATCCCTCACCCCCCATGCCAAGAGCAGGCACCTTTCTGGTGAGCTGGGTGTGGGAGTAGCTCTTGACGCTGTCCCCGTTCAGCTCCAGCAGCCAGCAGCCCGGTGGCACCCCCGCTCTGTCCGCTGGCCCATCCTGCAGCACCGACAGCTGGAAGGTGCCCTTGGTGCCTGCAGGAGGAGCAGAAGGGGCATTTTGGGGTGAGTGAGGCGCTGCAACGGGGAGGCTCATGGTGGCAGCATCCTGCTTTACCTTCTGGACACGACACGCTGAAGCCAAAGCCGCTTTTGTCCCTGGTGACGTGGCAGAGGCGCGGGCGGATGTCCTCGGGCAGCATCTGGGACAGGTCCCTGCCCAGGGCTTTGGCGGCTTCATAGGAGTCACCATCCAGCACTGCCAGCAGGACCTGGTTCCCACTGGCCTTGATCTTCTGCACCACCTGGAAGGACCCAGGAACCCTCAGCAGGCACCCTCTGATGGGGTGGGGGCCCTGGGGTCAGCAGGGCTCATGCATGTGGTGGTGTTTGCGGGGGTCCCAGGATGAGGGAAGAGATGAGAATCTTGACTCCATGTTTCAGAAGGCTTGATTTATTATTTTATGATATATATTATATTAAAACTATACTAAAAGAATAGAAGAAAGGATTTCATCAGAAGGCTGGCTAAGAATAGAAAAGGAATGAAAAACAAAGGCTTGTGACTGACTGAGACAGTCCGAGCCAGCTGGGCTGTGATTGGGCATTAATTAGAAACAACCACATGAGACCAATCCCAGGTGCACCTGTTGCATTCCACAGCAGCAGATGCAGATAACCATTGGTTACAATTTGTTCCTGAGGACTCCCAGCTTCTCAGGAGAAAAAATCCTAATGAAAAGATTTTTTTAAAACATGTCTGTGAAATATCACCCTTTTTATTTTAATAAAATTAAAAAGAAAAGTGTTTGTGATTTTGTCTGCTGGGCCCATGCAGAGGAAAGAACAAACACTTGAGAGGTTATCTGTTGCCAATCAAAACCTCAATCAAGTGCTGATGTGGAATGATCAGGGAAATTCTTCGCCTGTAGAACATCAAATTCTATCATATCACCAAAACAATCTTACAATATAAGAAAATGCAAAAACAATGCAAAAAAAAGTTCATTGCTTCAAGTCCAAGCTGAGTCATGCATCCTCTGTGCCCCTGGCTGGGCAGGACCCACGGATTCCCATGGGAATCAGGGATCAGGAATCAGAGATCCCAGGGACCCAGGCGTTCCCATGGGAATCAGGGATCAGGAATTTGGGATCCCAGGGACCCAGGCGTTCCCATGGGAATCAGGGATCAGGAATCAGGGATCCCAGGGACCCAGGCGTTCCCATGGGAATCAGGGATCAGGAATTTGGGATCCCAGGGACCCAGGCGTTCCCATGGGCTGCTCCCAGCTTACCCTGAGGTGGTCCATGTGGTCCACGAAGTGGCCATTGACCTGGAGCAGGCGGTCCCCGTCCTGCAGCCCCCTGCGCTGGGCCACCCCCCCCAGCTCAATCTGCCGGATGATGTGGCCCTGGCAGCCCAGCTCCTCGTGCAGGCAGAAGCCGAAGGTCTCTGTGCTCTCCTTGGTCAGCAGGTAGAAGCGGGGCTCCCCCATGCCCTCACCATCTGTGTGGGGGCACAGCCCGTGAGCAGAGCCCTGCAGGGATCCTCACACAAGTTCTGCACCCCATCCTGGGCTGGGGGTCTGCTCATCCCTCCTGTGTTCACCTCCCACAGGTCCCCAGTGTGGCAGAGAGCTCAGGACCCCAGCAGTGCCCAGGTGCCACAGCCCCCTGCAGACACGAGGACACCCAGGTGCCACATCCCTGTGCAGAGACAAGGACACCCAAGTGTCACAGCCCCATGCACAGACAAGGACACCCAGGTGCCACATCCCTGTGCAGAGATAAGGACACCCAAGTGTCACAGCCCCCTGCAGACACAAGGATGCCCTGGTGCCACAGCCCCGTGCACAGACAGGGTCACCCAGGTGTCACAGCCCCCTGCAGACACAGGGACCCCCAGGTGCCACAGCCCCCTGCAGACACAGGGACACTCTGGGAGATGAGGGCGTGTATTTACCCGTGTCCTCAGTCAGGGTCAAGGCTGGGTTGTCGATCCCAACTTTGGGGTTAAATTCAAATTTTCTGAAATGATAAAGGGCAGGAGAGGCCACGTTAGTGCAGGGTGGCCTTGCCCCTGCCTCCCCCTGCTTTGGGGAGCTTGTTCCTCCCAGAAAGGGCCAAGTGGGGCCTGTGCCTCCTTTTTCCTTGGGGAAAGACAGACAAGATTTCCCTCTTGGACCATTCCCCAAGTCTCTCCTGGGCCCCAGAAAGCCCCTGGTCAAGGGGAGATCAGCACTTACATGATGGACATCTTGTCTCCCTCGAGTCCTGCAGAGGGAGAGGAGAGGTCAGCACGGGAGGTGGTGGGCTGGGAGCAGACCCCACACTCTGGAGCACTCACAGGCTGAGCCTGCCATCCAGGTGAGGGGGTTTGCCAAGCCCACACAGCTCCCAAGCCCCTCTGTCTCTCAGCACAGGTTGTCCCTTGGCCCTGCCACCACTGTCCTCCTGCCTTCCCAACAGCAGGACCTGCTGCTCAGGTCCCATGGGCACTCACTGTGGGGGCAAAGAGGGGCCAAGCAGATGGGCTCAGTCCTGGGGGTCTACAGGGCTCTTCAGTGAGGGCTGAGAAGGTTCACCAGGACCCCAGGGAGCTGCTGGAGCCAGGAGAATGAAACAGAGACCTTCCCTGTTACACATCCCCCCATAAAACCCCTCCACACCTCTTTGGGCACAAGGAACCCCAAACCCAGGGAGAGGGGATGCCTCCCCAGCATCCCCACAAGGAGACATTTTCCTGCATGCCTCTGGCTCCTTCCATGGGCTGCCTGGGCTCTGACATTGCCTTGCTCCACCTGGCAGCAGGGCCTGTGTGTGTGGGGAAGGGTCTGCAGAGGATTCCCCAGCAGGCACATACCTTTTGTTTGCTTCATGGCTGCAGGGATTGCCAGAGGGAGCAAGGTACAGGGTGAAGTGGCAGGGAAGTGTCCCCGCCTCTCCCAAGACGCCCCAGGTTTAATGGTTAAACAGCCTCGAGTTTCCCCTGCCCTCCCAGCCCCTGGCACTGCCAGCCAGAGCTGGGAGCAGGGACCAGCACTCCGGGACACCCAGCTTGGGGACAGCTCCTGGTGGCTTCCAGGGGGACACGGTGAGGGGAGAATGACTGGTTCAGCACTGGAGCAGAGGTGGGCTGCTCCATGCCAGTGCTGGGAGATGGGGAAAGGCAGAACCCTCCACTCCAGCTGCTCCACATTCCTCCCCAGGAAGGGCCCGAAGAGGAGATCAATTCTTGGTACTAGTGTGCTTCAGTGGAAATAGAGAGGTGCACTTTAATGCTCCCAAAAGATTCACAGACAAGCCCCAATCCTGCTCCCTGCCAGCACTCTGGCTGGGGTGCAGGGGCTGGCTTTCCACAAGCCCAGAAGAACAAGTCCCATTTGCTCCTGGCCTGGTTTCTGTCCCATTCCCACACTGCAGATGGGGCTGAGCCCCACACACCCAGCACCTTTGACAGCACCATCCACCCAGCATCTCCAGGTGGGTGAGGGCACAGGGAATGTGCTGCTGGGCACACTCCACTGCCCCACCCCTGGCTGGTGGATGGGCAGCAGGTTAGAGGCTCCCATCCTGCAGTTTCCCCAGCATTTTCTTGACCTCGCTCTCGACTCGCAGGAATTTGGCTTTCCTCCAGGGATTGGCAGTCTGGCTGCGGCTGCTCTCCAGGTCCTGCAGGAGGAGGGTGAGGTGCTGCCGGACCCGCTCGCGGTCCCAGAAGGGCAGGTTCCTCTGCACCACGTTCAGGATGTGGGACCAGTAATCGGAGACGTCGGTGCCCGCCGTGAGGAAAACCAGAGCCCTGACGCCGTCCCGGTCCATGCGCAGGGAGTCAAGAGCCCTCTTGCCATCCTCGCTGATGTCGTTGAAGTAGAGACTGGGAAAGCAGCAGGAGACACTGGTGAGGGCTGAGGGGAAGGACAGAGGCACACAGGGCAGGGATGCTGTGTGGGTAAAAGGGCAGGGGCGCAGCAGAGTGGACTCACTGCACTTTGTCCAGCGTCTCGTGCCTCTTGGCCACCTCCACCACGCGCAGGGCCGCCGTGTCCGTCAGGGAGTTGTAGCCCAGGTTGAGCTCCTGCAGGTGCTGGTTCTGGGCCAGGTGCTGGGCGATGGCCTCAGCGCCGGGGTCCCCCAGCGAGGTGTGCAGCAGGGACAGCTGTGTCAGAGAGCGGTTGCCGGCCAGCGCCTCGGCCAGGTAGCGAGCGCCCTGCTCCCCCACGGGGTTGTTGGCCAGCCTGTGGGACACGGAGCTCAGGGAGTGCCCAGGCACGTGGGGGACAGCAGTGGCAGTGTCATGCAGGGCGGGGGCCGTACTCACCGCAGGCTGCTCACCACACACTTGTCATGCAGGAGCAGGTCACGGATTTCCTTGCAGGCTTCGGAGCCCAGGCTGTTGAGCTGCAGACTGGTGCAGAGCAAGACACGGGTGTGACAGGAACAAAATGGCTGTTACCTGGAAGCCTGGCAGCCCTGCCCGCTCCATTTTGCCCATCACCATCCTCCCTGGGCTCCCCAAACTAGGCCACTCCAGGTTTCCTCTCCCAAAGGGAGCACAGTGACACCGCACCCGAGCATGAGCCAGCAGAGCCGGTGCCAGCAGGAGCGGGGCAAGGGGAAGGGGATGGCGGAGTCTTCAGGAGGTGGGCGAAGGTCAGAGGAGGGATCAGGGCTCCATCAAGCCCTCCTGAGCATCTGGAGGAAGGAAGTGCGGCACAGCCCAGCTGCACAGCCCGATCCATCTGTGCTGAGCACGTCTCGCCACCACCTGGGCGGCAGGAAGACCTGCAGCTCCACAAACGTTCTGGAACGTCTGTGGGAACATCTGCACAGCCCAGACTCCCACCTCTGGGACTGCAAACTCCTCACAGAGCTAACGACACGGGGATGCCGGGTAACTTCCCGAAGGGACTCGGGTCTGTCAGGACAGCTGGCAGCCCGCCCAGCCTGTACCAGCTGCAGGGAACTCCCCAAAAATTCCTGCGGGAGGGTGAGCTGGGACTGCAAATCCCAGCATGCAGTGCCCTAGAAAAGCTGCTCAAGGAGTGTTGCATGTTGGAAGCTGTAGTTCCCTAGGTCTGCACTGGGAATAAACATGCCCTTTCCTAAGTTTTCCATACCTGGGCTCCTAAAGCATCCCTGTGATGGGCAGAGGTGAGAAAAAACCCGATTTTTGAGCAGTGCCCAAAGGCAGGAGGAGGTGGTACTCACTGGAGAGCTTTGCATCGCAGCAGGACAGGGAAGAGGGTCCTCAAGCTGCCGCTGTCCAGGTTGCAGGAGGTCAGGTTCAGCTCCTCCACCTCGTGACACGTGGTGCTCATGACAGATGCCAGCACAGAGCACTTGAGAGGGGTCATCTTGACGGAGGAGAGGTTGACGGCACGGAGGGAGAGGATGGCCTCGGCCGTGAAGCGCTCGTTCTGGAACTCGTGCAGGAAGAACAGGTAGTCCATGAGCTCCGAGGGGGGCAGGCCCCTGCGGCCCTTCCTGATCACCGTCTTCTTCATGGCCTTGGCGATCTCGAAGGCTGCCAGGTTCTTGATGGAGCAGCCCAGCTGCTCCAGGATGGCGCGGTTGCGGCGGGACAGGATCCCACCCATGAAAATGGGGAAGAGCTCAAAGACCTCATCATCCGGGGCCTCATCGGGGTGGCGCATGGGGCCCTCCACGCCCAGGATGCTGGAGTTGATCTGGTCCAAGACATCATCATTGTAGTAATCCTCCTCCTTGAACAGCTCCTCTGCCATGGTGTGGGCAATGGTATCCCTGTCCTTGCCGCCCACCCGGGAGAAGTAGCGAGGGAAGATCTTGAGGAGGTTGAAGAGCACGGGGAGGAAGCGCAGGGGCAGCACCTTGGAGATGATGTTCACAACCACAGCCACGTCTTCGCTGACCTTCCCGAGGACCTCTGACAGCTCCTTCCCCACTCTCTGCACCAGGGTCTTCTTCTCGCCCAGCACCACGTACAGGGCTGCCAGGTACTCCTGCATGGCGGGGATGGTGAAGACAAAGGTGTGCTCCTTGCCTGGCTGCACGCACGGGCTCAGGAAGAAGCGGAACACATCGCTGCGGAAAACCTCCAGGAGGTTGAGCTCGCTTTCAGTCTTCATCTCCACCTCGAAGCACTGCCGCAGGTCCTCCTCTGAGAAGCAGGTCTTGCGGGACATCACCCCCTCGTAGGCCAGCTTGCCCACTGTCTTGGCCACGTACTTCATCATGGAGATGTGGGTGGGGTCGGTGCTGTCCAGCACCTCCCCGCTGAAGTTGAGCCTCAGGAAGCTGGTGTAGATACCAGTGAGGGTCTGGCTGGGAGGAACCGCCCTGGTGAAGTAGAGGAAGTGCAGGGTGGTGCACACCAGCCAGCAGTAGGACGGCAAGAAGCAGGCGGCCGTTATTTGGTTGTGGCGCTCCAAGTTCCTCGACAGCATCTCCACCAGGTTCTCCTGCTCTGCTGAGTGGCGCTGCTGGCTTTCCTCCCCGGAGCAGCCGGGCTGGCTGAGGCGCATCTGGAAGTAGAGCTTCTGCAGGTTGGTGTCGGAGAAGCCGCAGATCTCGGCATAGCGCCCCACGTACTTGCCGGGGATGCGGCGCACGGCAGATGGGCGCGTGGTGACGATGATGCTGGCCTGGGGACACAGGGCTGGGTGAGTCTGGGCTGCCCAGCAGGGTGTAACCCACTGAGGGGTGCACCAGGATAACCCCATCCACAGGGTGGGGTTCACAAAGGCGCTGGATCAAACCTGGCCCAGGCAGAGGGGACAGAAGAACTTCCCCCATTCCCTCCTAGACATAAAGTCTGGAAGATCACAGCCTTTATTACCTTAGCAGGCTGTCACAGACACATTTTATGAAAAATCCTTTCCTTAGGATTTTTTCTCCCGAGAAGCTGAGAGGCCTCAGAAACAAAATGTAAACAATGGTTATCTGCTGCTGTGGAATGCAACAGGTGGATCTGTGGTTGGTCTCATGTGGTTGTTTCTAATTAATGGCCAATCACAGTCCAGCTGGCTCGGACTCTCTGGCAGAGCCACAAGCCTTTGTTATCATTCTTTTTTTTTCTATTCTTAGCCAGCCTTCTGATGAAATCCTTTCTTCTATTCTTTTAGTATAGTTTTAATATAATATATATCATAAAATAATAAATCAAGCCTTCTGAAACATGGAGTCAACATTCTCGTCTCTTCCCTCATCCTCAGACCCCTGTGAACATGGTCACACCAGGCCCCTAAGACATAAATAAAATCTGGAGGACCACAGCCTTCCTTACCTTACCAGACCTCCTAGACATAAATAAAATCTGGAAGATCACAGCCTTCATTACTTACCAGACCCCCCCAAAGATCCCACCAGTGACATGAGGCCACCTTAGCAAGTTCCTCCAGGAACAGAGGCTGCCTGCTTGCTCTCCCAGCCAAGCTGGACTGCAAATAATGATCCCAAGAGCCCTGTGATGCCTCAGGGCTCACCCCCAACCTTCTCCCAGCACAAAGCTGGGCAACACCGACCTCGGGCAGGAGGTATTTCCGCAGCAGGTTGACCACGATGGCAGAGGGAGGCACGGGCTCGTTGGGGTCACAGCACAGCTCCGTGCCAGCCAGGCTGAAGTCCAGGTTGAGGCGCTCCAGGCCGTTGAGGATGAAGAGCACGCTGAGGTTGGAAGCCTCCAGCACCGGCACCACGTCCCGGAGGTGCTGGTACTTCTTGGTGACGAGGCGCCGCAGGGACACGTGGGCATGGCTGTGGGACAGGTCCTCGCAGGAGAAGGGGATGACCAGCTGGAAGCGGGGCAGGCGCCCGTGGCACCAGTCCACCACCATCTTCTTGATGAGGGTGCTCTTGCCCGTGCCCACGGTGCCGTAGAGCACCACGTTCTTCACCTGCCGCCCGCAGGCGTCCACGTCGAACAGGTTGTGGAGGCTGATAACCTTCCTGGAGGGCTGCTGGAGCTGGTTCTGGATGGTTAAATCAGGGGAGGGCTTCAGAATCTCCTCCAGGGAGCTCTCCCGGATCACTGGGTCCACGTGGACGGCATCCAGAGAGAAGGAAGGGCCGAACTGCCTCTCCTCATTGGGCTGGTGGCTGAACCACGCAGACAGGCTCTTCTGGTGCTTCTTGATGGCACCTGCAAGGAGGAAGGTGCTGGACACGACAAGGGTTGTGCAATGGCAGGGCACTGGGGAAGTTGCCTGCCCCAAGCCACTGCAAAGAGGGGACAGCACCCAGTTATGGGGAACCCTCACACTGCCCAGGACAGCAGCTGCCCCCACCCCACTGTGTAGGACCCTCCCTCCAAACCAGAGCTGCAAACTCACCAGAAAAAGCCACTTTCCTCAGCTGGGACTGACCATGGTGAGAGGAGCTGGGCTGGGCAGATTTCTCCTGGGAGTCTCCCTGGTAGTGAACACAGCCCCTGAGGAGGAGGGAGAGTGTCACAGGGAGCAGCCCCAGACCCCACCTGGGGCAGGGTGGGCAGACCCCCAGCCAGGCTGTGGGAAGTGCTGAGAGGAGCCAGCTCAGCCCTTCCTCCCCCCACACCAGGGCAGAGCGCAGGGCCAGGGCAGGGGCACGGCTGGGAGGGGAAGGCAGGTCAGGAAGCCACAGGCTGTGCATTCCCAGAAAACCCGTGGAGAGGCAGGGCAGGTGGGCTGGAGTCAGAGCAGGCAGGGAGGTGGGTCTGGGTGCTTGTTTGGAAGCAGAGCAGTGTCCCTGGTCCACCCGGGTGCTGTGACAAAGAGCCCCAGCCGTGTGACACTGACTGTACCTGGGGAGGGAGATGCTGCTTGTGCCAAGGATCCTCCTGAGGAAACTCCTGCCTGCACCACCTGGTGGGGAGGAGGAATGCTCATGGTCAGGGACGGCTTTCTCCAGCCCAGCAGGGTAACCCCACACCTCGCTAGGGTGCCCCCACCCCTGCCCAGCTGGGAGGGATGTCCAAGGGGGACAGGGCTGAGCGCCAGAGGCACGGAGCCCGGCTCACCTGGCACGGCAGCAGCACACACGGACACGCTGCGGGTCCCCCTTGTCCCTGCCAGGGACCGCGGCAGCCGCGCCCAGCTGCCCCAGGGCAGGCAGCCCTGGCACTGCATGGCCCGGGACATCCTCCTCCTGAAACACAGGCGTGTGGCAGGCGGGTGAGGGGCTCCGGGGGCTCAGCAGAGCACGGGGGGCTGTGGGATGTGGTGCAGCAGAGCCCTGCCCAGCCTTACCTGCCCCAGCGTGGTCCAGTCCGGCAGAACCGGCTGTGCTGGCGCTGACTCAGGCTCCCGCCCCAGCAGGGCTCAGCAGGGCGATCCTTCAGGAGCCCGGGCGGTGCTCACAGCCCCCAGCATCCCGGGAAACTGAGGCACGGGGGAGAAAGATATAAGCGAACCCCAGCCGAGAGGAAGGGATGAGCAGGGTGACAACTCACTCACTCACTCTCACGTCCCACCAGCCACGCTGTTTACAGACCCTTTTTACGTGATCCAGGTGGAGAAACTGAGGCACGGGGGCGGGGGCAGAGGGGCTGACCTTGAGCACAGGTGTCCCGACCTCGGTGCCCCCGCAGGAAACAACCCCACACTGTCCCATGCCCGGTTCCCAGCCCCTTCCCAGCCCCTCTGCCGAGCCGAGGGCCCCGAGCTGCCGTCCCGCTGCTGAGCCCTTCCAGGGACCCCCCTGGGGACCCCCGTGTCCTGGTGGCCCCTGTGCCCTCCCGGCTCCCCGCTCATGGCGAGGCCGTGGCGGCGCAGGGGCCGGGGCCCGGGGCTGGGGTTACCTCGTCCTGCAGGATTCCAGCCGGGAACTGCCCGTGCTCGGCCTGCCGGGCTCACGGAGCGCAGCCCCGAGCTGCCCATCCGCCTCTCGCCGTGCCTGTCCCGGGCACGGCTCCGCTGCGGAGGCGGCTGCTCCGCAGGCAGAACTTCCTGCAACGCCATCCTGCCCTGTCCCGCCCCGCTCCGGCGCTGCCAGCTCCCCGAGCACGACGGGAGAGCGGCTGGAGCCTGGCAGGAACCCGCACCCAGCGCTGCCGGCTCCCCGAGCACGATCGGAGAACGGCTGGAACCTGGCAGGAACCCGCACCCAGCGCTGCCGGCTCCCCGAGCACGACGGGAGAGCGGCTGGAGCCTGGCAGGAACCCGCACCCAGCGCTGCCGGCTCCCCGAGCACGATCGGAGAACGGCTGGAGCCTGGCAGGAACCCGCACCCAGCGCTGCCAGCTCCCCGAACAGGATTGGAGAGCGGCTGGAGCCTGGCAGGAACGCTCGGAACACCCGCACCCAGCTCTGCCAGCTCCCCGAGCACGATCGGAGAGCGGCTGGAACCTGGCAGGAACACTCGGAACACCCGCACCCAGCTCTGCCAGCTCCCCGAAACGGATGGGAGAGCGGCTGGAGGTTTGGAGGAACCCGTGCCCGGCTCTGCCAGCTCCCCGAGCACGATCGGAGAGCGGCTGGAGGCTGCAGGATCACCCTCACCCCCACAGCTTCCCAAACACGGCAGGACTGCGGGAGCCGCGCTCTTACCAGATGTGCTGCCTCCGGGCACATCTGGCGGCTCTGCGTCCCCAGCTGCTGCCCGGCCGTGCAACCGGAGCCTGCAGGACGCGTTCTGCTGCGGAGAGGATCCTCCCGAGCGGGGGAAGGAGCTGGGGGAGGCTGTGCCTGTTGAACGCACACAAACACGCGCACCTGTACCTGCCCTCTCGCTGCCGGCAGAGCCGCTCTGGCCACCCAGCAAGTGGCAGCTGTGTCACTGGGGCCACACACACTCTTCTCAGTGCCTGGGTGCTGTCCCAGGAAATGCCAGCTCACTCAGGGGTGGCTGGGACTGAGGGGGTCACACCTGTGTATCTTCACCCCAAATTCAACATCCCAGCTGTGCCCTCAAGGCTCTCAGGAAAGGAGACACCCAGGCAGTACACTATAAATATAAGTTTTATTGATGTGCGAAGTCCAACAAGTACAGCTGGCATCTCAGAAACACCGACACAAACCAGGACATCTCCTCCTGCCCAGCAGCTCCCGGCACCCTCTGGGCACTGGTGAGCAGCAAGCTGGCACCTGGCACCCCGGCCCTGCGGGGCACTTACCTGCATGTGCAGCCCAGCCTGGAGAGCCCAGGGCCTCACCTCCACCCTGCCTGGTTCCTGCCAGGCTGCAGCTGTGGGCAGCAGTGCCCTGCTCCTGCTTCACAGCCTCCTCCCAGCAAGGCAGATAGACCTGGGCAAATGCCCCCCGGAGCAGCTGGCACAACAGAGCTGTGCCAGCAGACTCCCTCGGCCTTTGAGCTGCTACCTGCGCCTTATTTTGGCAAGCTGTCCCAGGGAGGGAGCAGCTCACACCTGTGGTTGTGTGGAAGTGTGAGTTTCAACGCCTGCACTTCTCTGCGTGGTGCCCCCCTGGATCACACATGCCCACAGTGTCCAGCCTGGTGTCCTGACACAGCAAAGGCTGGAAAACCACAGGGTCCAGCATGGCAGGGACACACAGAGAGAGCCCACGGCAGGGGGACAGGACAAATGGTGTCCACACACACACAGTGAGAAGGAAACACTGTTTTATTGCCTGATTTGGGAGAGGGATGAAACCCTGGGAGAAGCCCCACCCCCTCCCTGTTCTAGCCCAGTCTCCCCTCCAGCAAACCCCAGCCAGGTGATGAAGCATTTGCTCTTCTTGTGCGTGTGACAAAGGTGGCCTGGACATGCATGGAGGTGAGTGGCCATGCCCCTGCCTGCCTGCCTGCCATCAGAGCGCCCGTGAGAGGCAGAGCCTGACACAGCCGTGGGCCAAAGGGGCTGAAGCGGTTTTTGGTGTGTTGAGGCTCAGCTGGTGTTCCCAGGGAGCCAGAGCCACAGCTTGACCCCCACCCTCATCCACTCAAAGTGCATCACAAGGGAGGGCAGGGGCAGGAGAGGAGGTGTGGGGTAAGAAGCCTGCTCTCCTCCATCACACTCCTCGGGATTATCTGGACGCGTTCTCTCGTGGCGTTCCTGCAGCCAGGAGCACCCACGGCTCTGCTCCCCTGCTCTGATAAAGTGCATCCTTGCTGCTTCCCTCGGGGCCCCCTGGAGCAGGATGGCTGCACCCCATCCCTCTGCCATGCCAGGGCAGAGAAAACCCCAGGGGCAGGGCAGGGACCAGCCAGGCAATAAAGCCCGGGGTGCTCAGCCCAGCCCCGCCAGCCTGGGGGCTCAGTGCAAATGTGATTCACCTCCTCACCTTTCCCTGCGCCTTCCACCACCTCTGGGGCTGTCCTTGAAGACAGGGAAAGGACAGTGGCACCTTGGCTCAGCTCCTCAGGCAGCACTGAGGGTGCCTTTGCCCTGTGCCACTTCCCTCACTCATCAGCCCCTTCATACCCACACATTCACTCGTGTCCTGCTGCCCCAGGGCCTGCCCCATCACCCCCACTCCCCAGAGCCCTTGCCCAGCTGGGGACAGCCATCCTGCAGCTCCAGGCTTTGTCCTGGCCCTCTGCCCCGCAGTGTCCACGTACCTGGTGGGCTGGGACACTGCAGCTGATGGGCACAGGAGGCACAGGCTGTGCTGAGCCCTCCTGGATGTCCCAGGGTGCTGCCCCATCCCAGGCAGGCTGGGCCCAGCAGTGGGAGCCACCTGCCCTGGTAGTGCTGCTCTGATCTGGAGAAGCCTGTGCCATGGAGTTTCTCTGCAAGCAGCAGAGCCTGCTCAGCAAAGCCTTCCCTGGGCATGGGGGACACGGCCAGTGGCAGTCACTGGTGCCTGCTGGTGGCCGCTTTGCTCCACACACTACTCCATCTTGTCCTGGCCCGCCTGGGAGCGGTGGTGGCCCTGGCTGTGATGGCACAGGGCTGTCCAGGTGTGCTGGGTGCTGGGGACAGCGCTGGGGACAGCAGCACCCCCAGGGTGCAGAAGACAGGACCCACCACGAGAGCCCCAAATGCCAGGGGGGAAGCAGGAGCTGTGCAGAGCTGCCCCAGTGACACCTCCTGCATCTCAGAATCCATCCAGGGAAAAGCCTCAGCCCAGCAGAGCGGGGACTAGTCCCAGCCCAAGAGCAGGACAGAAGCAGGGCATCATCCCACCAGCTCCAGGGACAAGGAGATGGACAAGGGTGACAGCCCCACGTCCCCCAGCTCCCTGCCCACCCGTGCACCTCGTGACAGAGCAGGCACAGGGGCTGCCCCCCACTCCTCCGTGCCCCTGTGGCTGGGCTGGCAGCCCTGCAGCTGGCACAGCTCCACTGCACTGCAGGAAGAGCCAGGAGCAGAGGGGAATTTTGTGAGGGACGGTGAAAAGTCAGACAGCAGCCCCTGGGGAAAACCCCAAGCTCAGCGTGGAAAGGGCAGCAGGGTGGGTCCTGCTTCCAAACCCTCAGTGCAGGAGAGCCCCATGGCCAAAGATTCCTCGATGCCCTCCAGGCAGGGGAAGCTCAGCTTTGCTGAGTGCCAGCATCAGTGTCAGGCCAGCCAGACTCTGCTGCGCAGCCCCAGCCCAAGCCAGCAAAACCAAAGATCAGTCTCCAGGATTCTGCTGGAATCTGGCATTTGCCCTGCAATCCCTGGCTGCTCAGAGGGCCAGGAGCAGGATCTCCAGGCTGACCTGAACCAGGGCCAGCCTGCCAGGGCGGGGCAGGGCTGCCTCCCCCACGTCCGTGCTTGCCAAAATCCTGCAGGTTCCCACGTCTGTGGGTGCCACGTGCAGCCCGGTGCCAGCAGTGCCAGCACACCCACGGAGCTGTGCTGGGCAGGTGAGCAGGGTGCTGTGTTCCCAGCACAGCAGCAGCTGCACGTGCCCCAGCAGCTCTGGGCTCAGCTCAGTTCCTCTGGAGAGCCAGCCAGGTGCTGAATTGCCTTCCCTCTGCAAGGTGTGCGAGTTTGGAGCAGCCACCAGAGACACCAAAAGGGACCTTCTGGTACCATCGCTAAGTGCAAAGGCCTTCCCTGGGTCACCTGCTGCAAACAAACCAGTCTGGGATCTCACCTGGTTTCCAGTTCAGGCACTGCTGGGACCCCCTTGCACAGTGCACAGTGTCCCCCTGGGGGGTTGGCACTGTGACAGGCTGGGTGTCCTTGGTGTCCCCTCCCTGCACAGTCGGTGCTGAGCGAGGCTCGTCCGCCCCGTCCTGCTGAGACAGCCCCGGTGGAGCTGGGGGACAGAGGCTGCAGGGACAGGGCTCAGGGCCAGCTCTCCTCCTGCAGCAGAGCCTCCAGTGGTGACACAGCTGAGCCCAGCCCTGTTTTCCATCCTCCTGGCATGGGCGGGGTGTGGGAACCCAAATCCTCCTTGCTCCATGCAAGGGACCAGTCACTTCTCTCCATGTTGGTTAAATTGGTTCAGATCCTCCTGTCTCAGATCCCAGAGACAACAGGGACTGAATGTGAGACTCCCTAAGGTCTGAGAACACTGTCCTGCTCCCACAGACCCTGGCTTGAAGATCCCATCTCTGAGGATGATGTCCCAGCAGGCGTCTGAGACAGAGCCCCAAGTCCTTCTCTGCCTGTTTGCTCCCTTTGCTGAAGACTGGGATGCAGTGGGGCTTTTGGGGAAAAAAAATAAAGAAAAAGGAAAAAAAAGAAGGAGGGTTTGCACAGAAAGAAAAGGGGGATGCAGCAATCTCTGTGGCTACAGCGACAGGAAACTCTAAAGCCTTGTGCAACTCCACCTATGGCATCTTTGGGCTCCTCTCAGCGCTGACTCCCACGCTGCTGGCCAGGACGAGGAACGCGGCCACGGCTGCACTTCCAGCTCTGCAGCTCCCTCCTCCCAGCCCAGCCCAGCCCCAGTGCCGCTCCCCCTGCGCAGGGCAGGCTCCTCCCAGCCGTGCTGGGCACAAACACCGGGGCTGGGCTGTCCCTGCTGTCCCCAGGGCAGAGCCAGGCAGGGACAACAAGAGGGGACCCAAGCTCTGTCAGTCCTGGGGGGGAGAGTGGCACATGCCAGGGCTGTACAAAACGTTTTGCAATGAAGAGTGTGTGTGGAAAGGTTAAAACAGTTCCGAGATGTCTCAAAACCCTTCTCGACTGAGCCAGGCCCGGCTGGCACCTCCCAGTGCCTCCACCATGGTCTGGGACCTGCAGGAGCACCGTGTCCATCTGCAGAACATCTCTCACAGCAGGCCAGGCCCGGGAACGGCACTGGGGCCCCATGGCCCCCTTATCTCTCAGATTTGACCTTGTACCTGAGCACCAGGTAAGCCAGGAGCCGCAGGATGACAAAGAAGATGCCCAGGATGAGGAAGTCCAGGTAGAGCTTGGCCTCCTCCACGTCCAGCTCCTGCAGGATCTTGATGGGCTTTTGGAAAGGGCAGAAGTCCTCGAGGCACTCCAGGTCCTCGCGTTCCATGGCGTAGATGGTGAGGATGACCCCCTCGAAGCCATACCTAGGGCAGAGCACACCTGAGGGTCACCAGGGCCACAGGAGAGCCCAGGACAGGGAGCTCTGGCCAGAGCTGGGGTCCCACCTTACGTAGGAGACGTAGGAGCTCCACTGCAGGTAGGTGGGGATGGTCTTGAAGCTGACGAAGAAGCCCGAGAAGAGCAGCACGGGGATGGCAGTGACGGGTCCCACAAAGGTGGCCACCTGGGGAGCAGAGGCCACTGGGGGTCACCTCCCTGCCCACCCATGGCCAGCACTTCACGCCAGACTGCCACCCTTGCAACTCTCCACGGAAGAGGTAAACCCTGCCAGACCTGCAGGGAAGTGGAAGCAGCCCCGATGAGGAGCCCCAGGGACTGGGCCACCAGGGCGGTGGCGGTGGCCAGGGCGGAGAAGAGCAGGAAGCGCGTGGCCTCGGGGGGCTGGCCCGTCATCCAGTACACGATGCTGCAGTAGGCGATGGGGCAGATCACCTGCAGGGACAGACACACAGCCCTGCTGGGCCCCAGGGCCATCCCCACCCCAGTGACCCCAGAGACACCACCCAGGGCCATCCCCACCCCACAGACACCACCCACGGCCATCCCCACCCCGCTGACCCCACAGACACCACCCATGGCCATCCCCACCCCACTGACCCCACAGACACCACTGACCCCACAGACACCACCCAGGGCCGTCCCCACCCCGCTGACCCCACAGACACCACTGACCCCACAGACACCACCCAGGGCCATCCCCACCCCACTGACCCCACAGACACCACTGACCCCACAGACACCACCCAGGGCCATCCCCACCCCACTGACCCCTCCACAGCCAGCCTGGGGCACTGGGCAGGGAGTGGCTGTGCCAGGGGTGGCACAGCAGCAGCAGGGTGGTGACCAAAGGCACCAAAGCTCACCTGGAAGGGCACGTCTGCCATGGTCTTTGCCAGGTAATAGGCTTTGAGGCTGTACCAGTAGTTCAGGTGTTCCCTCAGGAACACGGTCATCTCCTGGGGGACTGCAGGGGAGCAGGGGGTGAGCAGCCAGAAATTCCCTGTCCTGGGGTGCTCCAGCCCCTCTCACACCCGCCCTGCAGGTGGGAGATGCAGCAGGTAACCCCCCCCAGCTGCATCATGAGAGGGTGCCCAAACTTTCCTTGGGGGAAAAAATAAATGAGTGGCTGATACAGGGAATTTCCACGTGGAAAAGTCAGCTTGGGTGAGGCTTTTTTACAGATTTACACGCATTTTCAAAGATTAAAAAAATAAAATATTGACATTCTAGCATTCTACTTTGAGCCAACAGGGGTCAAATAACCAGATTATAGCCAAACAAAGGGAAAACTGCAATACAGGCAAACAGAAGCCTTTTCCCTGTTTAATTTTTTCTCTCCTCTCTTACTTTCCCCCTTTTGCCTTTGGCTCCCCACACCCTGCCCAGCACACCCACAGTGCCACACAGCTGGAGCACCCCTGGGAGCACCGGGGGGATTTCAGGGCAGGGAGCTCCTTACAGGTGAGGATGGTGGGCATGAGGGCAGCGAACATGAGGAAGAGCATGGAGAAGAAGAGGAAGCCGGTGTTGTTGAAGACCTTGCCCGCGTCGTTGCCGATGTGCAGGTAGAGCAGCCCGATGAGCACCCCGATGCAGATGTGGGACATGAACCGCAGGTGGGTCAGCACCTGTGGGCACAGGGGGCTCAGCAGGGCAGGGCTGCACCCCAAAAACATCCCAAGGGAGCAGAGGACAGCCCGTGGAGCTCCTTGTCGCTGCCAGACCCCAAAGAGCCCAACCCCGAGCCCTGCCCTGGCCTCACCGTGTCCCGTAGGATGCAGATGAAGGTTCTCTTGAAGAGGATGCAGAACTGAGTTGAGGTGCTGGTGGCAAATGTGTGGCTCTCGATGTGATCCACGTCCTGCAGGAGCACAGGGACGTGGGTCAGGTTCTCACCACGGGGCCCCTGCTGGCACAGGAGGCTCCTCTGAGCCCCACTCACCGTCCCACACGTTGGGCACGATGAGTCTGCCTTGTCAGGGCTGCTCTTCTTCTCAGCCATGGTGCACATCCCATTCTGGACGGCCCGGAACAGGACAGGGTTGAGGTCCCCGTACTCCCCTGAGGCCACCTCGATGACTGTGGAGGAGGACAGGACCCCTGAGAGGTGCTGAGCCACCAGCACCTAGCAGGAAGGGCACAGGCAGCTCCCTTGGGCATCCTGGGCAGCCCCCAGGGCTTGGGCACTGGGTTTGGAGCTCGCCACCCTCTGCTGGGCTGGGGGCACTCACTGAAGTCAGCGGGGTTGTGGTACGTGGGGCAGTGGAGGCCAAGGCCCTTCAGGTAGGGGATGAGGTTGGTCACGACGCCCTTGAAGATGCACTGGCCCTGGCTCAGGATGTAGAGCTGCAAGAGAAAACCAGGATGTGGCAGGTGCAGGGCAGCCAGGGCATTGTCACCCACTCCTGCCACGAGCCCCGGGACAAAAGCCTGCAGCCCACCCCTCTCCTGGCTCTTGGGGCCAGAGGGACCCTGTGCCAGGCCAGACCTTGTCGAACATCTCGAAGAGCTTGGCGCTGGGCTGGTGGATGGTGCAGATGATGGTGCGCCCGCCCTGAGCCAGGGAGCGCATCAGGGACACCACCTGGAAGCAGGAGGCACTGTCCAGCCCGCTGTGGCCGTGCAGGAGGGAGTGGAGGAGAGAGAGACAGCAGAGAGACAAGGGAGAGTTGAGAGAGGGACAAGAACATCCTGAAGATGCCCCACTTGTGGGCACCCTCCCCTCAGATCCATGCAGAGCAGCACCAGCCCCAGGGGCACGGTCCCGTCCCGCGCTCAGGTAGGCACCAGAGGCACTGGCCATGCCAGCAGGGGCAGCCCAGCTGGGCAGGCAGTGCTGGGAGCCCCTGTGGGCTCACCTGGTGGGCTCATCGAAGAACATGACGGGCGGGTTGTTGACCAGCTCCAGGGCGATGGCCAGGCGCTTGCGCTGCCCCCCCGACAGGGAGCTGGTGCGGGTGTAGGAGCACTCCAGCAGCCCCAGGGCTGTCAGGATCTCGTTCACCTGTCACACAGCCAAGGGTTTGCATGGACTTCCATCCCCCTCCCTTCACCCTTGCCATCCCCTGCTCCCCTTGTCCCCATCTTGGGGAGAGCTGAGGGGGTCTGGGCCCACCCTCCCCAGCCCTTACCAGCTCCTTCTTCACCTCCTGCTTCTCACTCAGCTTCAGGTTAGCAGAGACCTGCAGGGAGAGGATGGCCATGGAGACAGGACTGTCAGGTGTAGGGAACAGAGCTGGCTGCACCGTGGTTGCAGCCCTGTCTGCTCAGCATGGAGGGAGCACGGACAGCAGGATTTTGTTCCTGCATCCCAGAGCCCTTGGAAATGCCCAGTGCTGGTGTGGGCTCAGTGCCCACAAGGAGCCAGCCCGCAGGACGTCCCCAGAGGATGTCCCTCGCCCCACGGGATGTCCCCAGAGCTCACCATCATGGCCTCGAGCACGGTGAGGTGTGGCAGCAGCATGTCATCCTGCATGATGTAGCAGGACATCTTCCGGAAGGTGCGCAGGTCCCGCGGCCGCCCGTTCACCAGGATCTGCCCCTTCATGCCAGTCTCCCTGCAGGAGGGAGAGGTGGGGGGATGCAGAACAGCCCTGCACCCCCAGCCCCTCTGGACCCCCCCAGACCCACCTGTAGCCAGCCAGGATGTTCATTAGTGTGGATTTCCCAGCTCCCGAGGGGCCCATGATCCCAATGAGCTCCCGCTGGCAGAACTTCCCTGACAGGCATTTGAGGAGAGTCTTGTACCCTGCAGGGGGAGAGCAGCAGGGTCATGCCATGCCACCCCAGCTCCTGGGGCGCCTCAGGAGCCCCGTGTGCCATGGAGGAGCTGTGTGTGCCCCATCAGCACCCCCGGGGCTATGGCCACAGCAGCTGCCCCCTCCAGCACCATCCCTGCCCCTGGTCCTTGGCTGATCCCACTGATTCCCGGCGCTGAAGAAGCTCCTGACCTGGATCACGGCAAAGAGCAGGGAAATCCCCGGGTCAGGTCAGAGCTGCTGAGGGAGATTACCAGGCTGCTCCTGGGTTTGTCTTCAGTTGCTGATCCCCAAGGCCAGGGGCAGGGCCAGCGCGGAGCGGGGCAGCAGGGGGCAGGCAGAATTCCCGATCCGGCTGATGCCTTCATTGGCATTCACGCTGTGGCACCCGGCAGCAGCCGCTGCTAATCAGACCTGGAATTATCTCTGCTTTAAACGCGGCTGATTAGCATTTTCTGGCAGAAGGAACACGATGTGTCGGGAGTAAGGAACAAGCACAGCCTCGGGCTCTCAGGATCTGCCCCTGAAATGGAGCCCTGGCTGGACAGGAATTGGTTTTGGGGGCTGCCCATGGACCGAGCCTGAGCATCCCTCTAATGGAACTGCGTCCCCTCTGTGCCCCACGGGCACAGCCGCTGTGGGGCAAGGGCAGCAAACCCAAGCTGGGGCAAGCCCAGGGGCAGAGCAGTGACAGTCCCGCCTCTCTGGGGAGCCCTGTGGCTCGTCCATCCCCAGGGAAGGGCATCCAGCGCCCCATTCCCCCTCCGCGCCCCTAGGGGTCAGGACCCCCGCAGCAGGAGGGGGTCCCGCGGGCAGGGGGCGGGCAGGGGAGGCCGGGGGGGCTGCTCAGGGTGGTCAGGGGCGAGCAGGGCCAGCAGCCCCCCCCCGGCAGCGCGCACGGCTCCGCACCGCGCATGCTGCTCACGTCGGCGCCACTGCAGCTTGCGCAGCGGTTACTCACGTTCATTGACTGCCAGTAACCTCCTGCTCAGCACAGCGGGCCAGCCGGGCTGGGGGATGTCGCCAAAGCCACCGAGACCCCCCGATAGCCCTGCCAGCCCTGCCTGAACGGAGGGAGAAAAGGCCCCCTCCCACCGCCACCCCAGGGACCCCCGCACCCCTGGGCTTGCTCCCACCTGGCCCAGCTGCCCGAGCCTCCCCCCCTGCCTCCCTGCAGGCACTGGGCCGCTGGCAAGCAGCCGGTTCCTCCTGGGTGCTAGGGCACAACCCGCCCTGGCGAGCCCGCGGCTGTGCCGTGGATCCTTCTGGGATGCTTCCTCAGCACCCCGGGTAAACAGGGAGGCACCATCCCGGCCGATGTCAGGGCTGCTCCCAGGGTGTTTCAGCGCCTCGGATTCCCGAGCTGCACAGCCTGGGGACAGGGCAGAGCCCCACCGGGCACTCCTGGCTGGCAGAGCCTCTCGCCGAGCCCTGTGACCCCGGTCCCTGCTCGTCCCCGCCTGCCTTCAGCTTCTGCAGATCAGCGCACCCTCCATCTTATCGGGCTGCCTGATTGGCATCCCATTAAGTGAGAGCGCTAATTAAAGCAGACTGCCACCCACCAGCCGCCATCTGCCTCCCCTCTCCCCTCTCTGAGCTACTGGCCAGAGTCACACAGGGAAGGGGCCCCGGCCTGGGCTCACAGGGAGAGGAAATCCCCCACAAACCACACACTTCTCCTGGCCAGGCTGGGAGCTGGGGTGTCCTGCTGCATCCCACACAGACATCATACCCCAAACAGCAGTGCTGGGGTAACCCCATCCCATCCATCATACCCCAAACAGCAGTGCTGGGGTAATCCCATCTATCATACCCCAAACAGCAGTGCTGGGGTAATCCCATCCCATCCATCATACCCCAAACAGCAGTGCTGGGGTAATCCCATCTATCATACCCCAAACAGCAGTGCTGGGGTAACCCATCCCATCTATCATACCCTAAACAGCAGTGCTGGGGTAACCCATCCCATCCATCATACCCCAAACAGCAGTGCTGGGGTAATCCCATCCATCATACCCCAAACAGCAGTGCTGGGGTAACCCATCCCACCCCATCCCACCCCATCCCACCCCTCCCAGCTGGCCCAGGGTGTCTGCCCAGGCCAGAGGTTTCCCTGGAATGCGCTCTGCCTTCCCCTGGCATTGCCCAGCACAGGGGGACACGAGCCTTTGCCTCCTCCTCCACGGGCACCCAGAACAAACAGCCAGGCACAAAGAGCCCCTGGCACTCAGAGCAGGGTGAGGTCATGGTGTGCAGAACGGGAACGGGCTGGGAGAGCCCTGCGGGTCCCCTCCCCTCCCTGCCCTTCCCCACCCGCCAGCTCCTACCTCTCTTCCTCCACCAGGATCCCTCCCGCACGGAGTAGGACAGGTCGATGAACTCGATGTTGACGGCCGAGCGCTTGGGGAGGTGGGAAAACCTCTGGGCCTCTGTGATGTGGTTCTCCACCTTCTTCAAGTGGGTGGTGAGCAGCGGGGCGTCGGGAGGGCCGGCGTGGCACACCGTGTCCTCCAGGGCGATGGAGACGCAGGCGGGATCCATGCCCTTCTCCGCCATCCTGCCGCTCTGTGGGGAGCGCACGGGGCTCGGCTCCTCTGCCAGGCACTGCAGGGACCAGCCCACAGCGAGTCCTGTCCCTGCTGCCCCTGCTGGCTCCGGGCCTCGCTGTCCCCTCCGCCCAGCTGGGGCCGGCACCCACATCTGGCTGCGAGGATGGAGCCAGCCGAGCCTGCGCCCAGGGGCTCGGGGCGAGGAGCAGCAGGGTTTGCTTCAGCTCCACAGTCAATAATTCATGCACCTCCTGCAGCTCGGTCCGGCTCTGCTGCCGGAGCTGCTCAGCTCCCCCAGCCCCTGGGGGCCCTGCCCCGGTGCCGTTTGTCCTAGTGGGTGCAGGAAGGGAGGAGGGGGGGCTGATGTCCTGCCCTGTGCCTGAGTGTCCCCAAGGACTCACCAGGAGCCAGCCCTGCCCTGGCCTTGGGGAACACGGGTATGAAACCCTAAACAAGCAGATGATTCCAGCTGGTTTCCTCGACAAAGCACACCGTGCTCCTGGGGCAGAGCAGTCCTGGGTGCATCAGACCCTCACACAGTGCCTGGGGTCCCCCTGGGCTTGCTGGGAGAGCCTTAACAGATCAGGGAGGGGGCCCTGCTGGTGCCATTCCTTCTCTGCCTTCCTCGCTCATCATTTCACCTTCCGGGCTCTTCCAGCACAGCCTCGGAGGCCAGGCCAGCACGGAGCCGGGGCCATGACGCTGGTACACCTGCCCCAGCCCTGCCGTGCCCGCAGTGCTCCAGAGCCGGCTGCAGCACGGCCGAGCCCCGCTCGGCTCGGGGGCTCTGCGGTGCTGGGGGATGCTGAGCGAGCAGGGTGGGGAGCGCGGCTCTCCGAGGCTGCCGGGGGGCCGGGGATCCCCCAGGAGCAGGAAAAGGAGCTCGGGCTGTGCCGGAGCGAGCTGTGCCCTGCACCCAGCTCTCCTCCCAGCCTGGGGTCCCACCGCCTCGCTAACCTACATTCGGCTGCGGGATGCGGGCAGCGGCTCGCTGCGGCTGCAGCGCACACAGACAGCCCCTGCGAGGGGCGCCGGCAGCTGCGGGAGATCCCCCAGCCCAGCCCAACCCAGCCCAGCCCTGCCCTGCCGCAGGCAGACCCCGCTCAGGGCTGGAATGAAGCCAGCCCAGCCCCGGGGAAGGAGGGGTGGGGGTTCCCATCCCGAGGGTCCCCTCCCGGCATCCGCGGGGTGCAGGAACGGGGGGTTCTGGGGTGCTGCTGGGGGGCAGCGGGCTCGGAGCGCCCTCGGGCTCACCTTGACTCCTCCGGCTGGGCGTTCACGGAGCGCTAAATCCCGCAAGCGGCTCTCCGCGGCTTAGCCCAGCCCCGAGACGCGGGGTGGGGACGGGAAGGCTTTGCCCGAGGATGCTCTTCCTTCATCCCCGCTCCCCGCCGGCCCCCTCCATCCCCAGCCCCGCCCGGCCCCGGGGACGCTCCCGGCTCTCCCGCAGGCTCACCTGGCAGGGTGCGGGGCGGCGGCTCCGCTCCCGCAGCGCCCCCGCCTCGCCTCCTCCGCAGACAAAGGGGCGATGCCCGGGGGGCCCGGCCGGGCGGGGGGCGGCTCGGTTCGGCTCGGTTCCGCTCGGTTCCGCTCGGTTCGGCCGCGGTGCTCAGCGGCGGGAGCCGGGCTGGGCGCTGCCCCCGCGGGTGCCCGGCCCGGGTCTCCTCCCCATCCCTCCGCGGGGCTGGGTGGGCAGGGCGGGCGGGGGGCGCTCCGGCCCCGCAGTGGGCAGCGGTAGCCCCGCAGTGGGCAGCAGCCCCCCGGGCCGGGCTGCTCGGGGCGCCGCTGTGCCCCAGCGCCGTGGCCGGTGCTGCCGGGCGGGGAGCAGGATGGGCGGCAGGATGGATGGATGGATGGATGGATGGATGGATGGGCTCTGCCCGGGCGGGCAGCGCTGCCAGGCAGCGAAAAATCCTCTTAAAGGGACCGGCCCTATTTCCTCTCGCCGCCTGCCAGCAGGCCCTGAGCATCCCTGAGCACGCGCCCGGGTTTGCCAGCCCTGCCTCTGCACCCCCCTGCACCCCAGGGCCTGCATCTGGGGCGCCGCCCCCGCACTGCCCCCTCAGCCCAAACCCCCCTGAGGGAGCCCCACACACCCTAAAGCTGCTCCTGCCCCGCTCAGCCCTGCCCAGACCCCTGTGCAGAGCCCCCAGCACGGGCACAGTGTGCAGCCATGGCTTGGGACAGGCAGTGGGGGGACAGCTGGTCACAAAGGGGGTGGCAGGGGGGTGTCCCTCCGGGGTTTTACCCCCAGCACACCCTCCCTGGTGCAGCCGGTCCTGCAGGATCCCCCTGCACCTCCCCAGCACCACGCCTGGCTCCCTCCTTGCTGTTACTCACACCTCTCACCCACCACAGCACTTAAACACCAGAGACATATGGAAATGAGTGGCACCAGCAGGAGTATTAATTAAAAAACCATCTGTTGAGCCAAGGAGAGCTTTCCCCACCCCCTGCCAGCTTAGGGCTGGGACAGAGCTCAGGGCAGGATCCAGGCAGAGGAGACCAGGGGAGGGCACAAGGAGTTGTCCATGGAGCCAAGCTCCTCATGGAGATCTGAAGTCATCTTGTTCTGGAGCAAAAGGCACGTGGGGCTCACCCGGTTCTCTCTGTACCCAGCTGCCTCCCAGCCCTGGGGCACTCCCCGTGTGCAGGTGCCAGCCCAGGCCTGCTCTGGGCAGTGCCACAGCCTTTCATCCCTGCAGGGAATGGCCTGGGAATGAAACCCCTAACCCCCTTTCTGCTCAGCTGGGCCCAAGCTGGTGGCCATGAAGCACCCAGCAGCTGCTGGGGAGTCATTTCAAGGTGGGAGGAAGCAGGGATGGAGCCCAGCGCCATGGAGACCTTCACATCCCTCTAATCCCCAGCTGGGACCTTCCTAAAGTAGCCTTGTCCACAGCTGTGTCCCCACTCAGGACAGTGGCAGAGGGAGCCTGTCCTGGTTCTGTCATCTGTGTTCAGGGCTGCAGGGACAGAGCAGGCAGCAGAACCTCTTTGCATGACAGGAAAACCTGTGGGATTCCCTGCAAATAGATTTTTAATGCCCCTCCACAGCACCCTCAGCAGGGCCATCACTTGTGCTCCAGGCCACCCTCTCCTTCCCTGGGGGAATAAAACTCCTTCCATGGCTGCTTCCTAAGGGGCCAGAGATGTCCCCAAGGGCCACAAAGCTGCTCCTGGCTGGAGCCACATCTCCCCCTTTGTGGCCCCAAGCTGCTGGGAGGAGAAGGCCCTGCAGGAAGGGGCTCTCAGGGCAGGACCACAGAGCCCCTGGCAGGAGCAGCACCAGCAGCCAGTGCATGGAGCAGCCTGTAGGGAAGATTTTCCACCTGGGGGATGAGACCTTTCCCCCCCTGCACTCCCAGGGAGGCTGCAGGGCAGTTTGGCTCCTCAGCAGTGGGTGCTGCAGCCCTGGCCAGGCTGCTCTGTCCCTGCCATGGGGACAGGAGGCAGATGCCACACTCCTTCCTGCTGGCCCCAGGGAGCTCAGGGGGCAGCTCCACCTCCCAGCTCAGGGCCTGGAATCCCCTGACACGGAGAGATCCCAACCTGCAGCACTGAAGGACAGGTATTTTGCACCAGGTACGGGTACAGGTGCTGCCTTTCCTCTGAGAGGGGCTCTGAGCCTCCTCTGGGAAGCAGCCAGGGAAATGGAGGATGACACCCCCAGATCCCAGCACCCACTGCTCCCAGAGCACCCCCTGGCCCTGGAAAGTCTGGAGTCTGCAAGAGTGAGCCCAGAACATGTCAGATGGCAGCCTTGGGACAGACAGAGCTTACAGAGGGAGCACAATGGAGACTCTGGTGAAGGGAAGCAGGAGCCTGGGTGGGAACGTCCCTCAGCACAGCGGCCACAGCCCCGGCTGGCCCAGCTCTACCTGGAGGAACCTGAAGAGAGCAAAGGCAGCGGATTTTGAGCTGTTTGCAGCTCCCTTCTCCCACTGCCAGCCTTGCCCTGGCACCAGGGCCCCGCAGCTGGGCAGTGCCACCGCAGGGCTCACCGCAGGGCACGTGGCAGTCGCACTCGCAGATGTCACAGCGCTGGAGCCAGCGGGGCCAGCCCGACAGCTTGGTGACACAGCCCGAGATCTTGATGCAGCCGCGGCTGGGGGAGGCTCCCAGGTGTTCCTGGCTGCCGCAGGACGAGGAGCACCGGCCCGTGAGGTCCCGCTCGCTGATCTCGATGCGGCCCCGCAGGCAGATCCCTGCGGGGGCAGAGCCCATCACGGGGGGCTCACCCGGAGCCCACGGGCGTCGGGAGGGCTCGGGGCCGTGCCTGCAGCCGCTGGCACCCCCGGGTTACTCACGGAGGCAGGAGGGCTTGGGGCTCCATTGGCCGTCGGACTGGCAGGCGCTGGCGGGGTCCCCCAGCAGCACGAAGCCGGGCCGGCAGCTGTAGCGCACCACGGAGCCCACCCACCAATCGTTGCCGTGAACCACCGAGTTAAAATCCGCCTCGGGCCGCCCACAGTTCACTGAGGACAGGGATGCAGCCGGGGCTGGCAGCCTGGGCAGGGGGACGGGGGGCCCAGGGGTGCCCTGGGCTGGGGGGACAGGGGCTGGCAGGCTGCTGGCCCTGGGGACAGCCCCAGGGGTCACCAGGCAGGGCTGAGCGTGCCCCAGGCTGTGTCCCCGCCCGGCCCAGGCTGCGGGAGGCGCTCACACCGAGTGTGGCACAAAGCCCCGCAGCATCCCCAGGGATCCCCCGGCTTTACCTCTGCAGAAGGATTTGTAGCCCAGCCAGCAGCAGCTGCCGTTCCCACACTGGCTCCTCTTCAGCTCCTTGTGCCTCCCCTTGCAGCCCCCCAGGCAGATGGGAGCCGTGCCAGACCAGTACGTGTCCAGGTCTCCTGGGGCCAGCGGGGGCAAGGACACCATTGCCAGCCCTTGCCCAGCCCTCAGAGCCCCACAAACGCCATCCCAGCCCTCCCCAAGCCCTGCTGTGAGTGCAGCCACTCAGACCTCAGCTCCCCTGAGCCAAGCCGCGCTCTTGCTCCTTACTGGGCAGGACTGGTGCCAGCTCTGGGGCACCCCATAAAGCCCCTCATGCCCCAAGCCCCCTGTTACCTTCTGGGTCCTGGCAGGAGGTGAGCGTGGCCAGCATGGCGAGGAAGAGGAGGCCCAGTGCCATCATCTGCCTCCTCCCCTTGCCCCTCCAAGCCCAGAGCCCTCTGTGCTCACCCAGGAGAAAGTGATCTTGGTTTGCACTCACCCCCTCAGGCCCGGGGATGCTGCAGGACAGGGGGAAGGGAGGAGACATTGCCTTTAATGCCAATCCTCTCCCCAGCAGATAATCCCTGGCAGATGAGCCTGCCCGAGGCAGTGTTTAAAGGGACACTCCAGCACCAGCCCCAAAGCCAGCAGCAGCAGCACAGCCCTGCCCGGGAGCTGCAAGCAGGGCCAGGCCGAAGTGCTGCGAATGCAAACCTGGCACGGGGCCCTTCTGTCCTTCCCTCGAGGGCAGCTCAGCCCAGCCCTGCCAAGGCAGAGGCCAGGCAGGGACGGGAAGGCCGGGCAAGGCAAGTGCCCAGGGCAGGGATGCTCTGCCTGGAGCAAAGAGCCTCCCCCAGCAGTGGGGGCTCTCAGGGACAGCTCCTGCCTCTCCCCAGAGGTGCTGGGATCAAGGGGTTTCCCCCAACACCCCGGAATTCCAGCAGCTTTTGCTCAGCTGCTTGAGAGAGAGCAATGGGGGAAAGTCAGTGCCAGCCAAGAGCAGCACTGTGTCCCCCTGGGCACATCACCTCCACACACAGGGCAGGGAGGGCACTCCAGGGACCCCAAATTCACACTGTCCTTGTCCAGCCACTCAACAAAGGACGAGCTGCTCACAAACCCAGGCTACTCCCTGTATTCAAACAAAGCCCTGGGGAGGCAGCAAAACTCAGCAGGAACAGAGTGCCAGAGCTAAACCCAGCCCTGCAGTGCCACCTCTGGGGAGCAGCACACTCCAGTGCCAGCTGCACAGTGCCAGGAGAGCCTGGCAGCTCCTCAGTGCCCACCTCCCACCCTGCAGCATCCCAGTGCCCTCCTCCCAGCACAGCACGGCTGGCACGGGTAGGGCTGAGCAGAGAAACACCAGACACTGCTGGGCCTGGCAGCCTGATGTTTATTTGTCTTGCCAAAGTACACTCTGCCCAACCAGGAGCCCAAACCCCAATGTGGGGAGGACACCCAGGGGATGCCAAAAGCAGCAAGAAGCTCCCAATGTCCCAGTGCTGCACTGGCCTGCAAGGAACAGCAGCTCCAGCACTGCCCTCCCAGAGCCCAGTGCTGCTTCTGGGATCAGGGGGGCAAACACCACCAGCAGCAGCAGCAGGTGAGACAGGAAAGGTGTGCAGGAAGTGCTGATGAAGGCATGATACCCCCTGGAGAAGGCATGGATGGGGCAGGACAGCCCTGCCAAGGGCCACACGTGTTCCCAGGGAAGAGGCTTCAGCACCAGAGTGTGCTCCACACACATCCTGCCTGGGGAACAGGCTCAGAAGGGCACACTGGTGACCACTCCACCCTGCCAGGCCTAGGCCAAACCTCCCAGAAGGGTGGGAGAACCCTGACAGGCCCAGTCCCCAAAAGGAGGAGGCAGAGAGCTCCGTCCCACTCAGATCACTTGATTCACACCTGGGGGATGCATCCCTCCCCTCTCCCCATGCTGGCCAGAACCAGCAGCACATCCTCAAGCACTCCTCCAGCAGCACATCCCAGGAGGCTGAAGCTCTCCTGCTGCAGAGGGGCAGCCCCTCACAGGATCTGGATGCCCTGCAGCCCCTCACAGGATCTGGATGCCCTGCAGCCCCTCAGGGGATCTGGATGCCCTGCAGCCCCTCACAGGATCTGGATGCCCTGCAGCCCCTCACAGGATCTGGATGCCCTGCAGCCCCTCACAGGATCTGGATGCCCAGCTCCTCAGCTGTTTTCTGCAGCCTGTCCATGACGTTCTCCTCCAGCTCCAGGCCTGCTGTGCCCTGCTGCTCCGAGGCTGTGCTGGCCAGCACGTAATAGACAGTCTCACTCTGGCCCTGCTCGTTGGTCCTGCTCACCACACGGATGATGGGGCTGCTGCTGCTGGCTCCTTGCTCTGAGGAGGAGGAGGAGGCAGCTCCTGGGAAGGGGCTGGGCCGTGCTGGCTCAGGGCTGGGAGCAGAGCACAGGGCTGGGGGCACAGGCAGCTCTGATGTGCTGTTCTCTGCCGGGGCAGGGTTTGCTGGAGGCTCCAGAAGGATTCCCTGCAGGCTGCCCTGGCCCTCAGGCAGCACCATGCACTCGCTGGAGCCATCCAGAGCCTCCCCACGCTTCTCCCTGTCCTTGAGCAGCTGCTCTGTGAGCTCCACGCTCTCGTAGCGCACCAGCTGCAGCCTCATGTAGCCGTCCTCATGCTCCCTGTACCTGGGCACAGACAGGAGGGGTCAGCCAGGCACAGCCCCCTTCCCAGGAGATGGGCAACAGCCAGGGAGAGGGCACAACAGCCAAGGTTCAATCCCTGTGCTGCACAGATGCTGTTTCAGCCTCTCCTCCCAAAGGCAAACCCGTGTGGCAGCTTCTGAGCTCTGTGCCAGGCTCAATGCCCTCCCCTGCCCATCTCCTTCCACCACTCTGCTTCACTGGGACCATTTTGAGTCCATCCTCTTCCCCTCCCAGCTTTCAGGCTCTGGAAACCCTCTGGAGTTTCCTACAGGGGGTGCAGCAGAGGCTTCTGTCCCAAGACTGATCTATCCAGAGGGGGACACCCTGCCAAGCTCAGAAATGTCCCAGCAGAGGGAGCAGTGATGGCACCACTGCCCTGGAGCTGCCAGCCAGCACTGCTCAGATCCCACTGAACGTTTACTGCCCAGTGCCTCCCAGCCACTGGGAAAAGGGTCCTGAACACTTCTACAGAGCCCAGGCACTGCCAGCACAACGCAGGATGCACTGGAGAGGGGGCACTGAGGAGCTGAAGGTGAGCAGTACCTGAAGCGAGGATGTCCTGAGGGCCATTTGAACTGGTGCTTCTTCCTGAGGTGCACAGTGAGGTTGTTCCCCCGTGTGAAGCACTTGTCACACACGTGGCACTTGTACCTGGGCTCGGAGTCACCCTGAGGGACACAGAGAGCCACGTCAGCACCCCAGCAGGCTGCAGGGAAGGAGACAGAAAGCTCTCTGAGAAGACTGACACGGGGCATCACGAGCAATGCAAGCCCTGCTGCCTTCCCACCTCGTGGACCTTCCTGTAGTGCAGTTTGATGGAGCAGAGGGAGCGTGCAGAGAAGCTGCAGGCCTCGAACTCGCAGCGATACGCCGGCTCCTTGCTGTGCGTGTCCAGGTGCTTCCGCAGGTCAATGAGGTTCTTGCAGCTGGAAGCACAAGGTGAGGGAACAGAGCTGCAGAACACACGCACAGAGGCCTCTGGGAGGCCTGGGGAGGGGGCCAGCCCTGGCCCTCACCTGTAGTCACAGTAGTCACACTTGAAGGGGCGCTCCTCGCTGTGGCGGAAGCGGATGTGGTTGCGCAGCGAGGAGGGCAGCGGGCAGGTCATGTCACACAGGGGGCACTTGTAGTGGTTCACTGGGCCAAAAACGGGGAGAAATGTCAGCCCAGAGCAGGGCAGGGCAGAGCACACAGCCCAGGGGCTGAGCTGGGAGCAGGGCCCCTCACTCACCGTGGTTCCTCATGTGGTCGCGGAGCAGCCTCTCGGTGGCGAACCTCTTGGAGCAGTGGGAGCACTGAAACCTCTGCTCTGCACCAGGGGGCAGGGAGGGCACAGGGGACATCAGGGCAGGGAGAACAGCACAGGGAGCAGTGAGGAGAGGTGCTCCAGGGGGCTGGAAGCCCTGGTGTGCAGCCCTGGGTCCCCACAGGAGGAACAGCCTCCATGCCGCCTCTGCCAGGAGACACTTCCCGGGGGACACAGACTAAAGGTGGGCCAGGGGAGGTTCAGGTGGGACTTCAGGAGGAATTTCTTCATGGAAAGGATGGTCAGGTGCTGGAAGGGACTACCAAGCCACGCCCACTCACTGCCAGGTCCCGCCCCCTCCCCTTTGAGGCCCCGCCCACTCACTGTCGCTGCCCAGGGAGGTGGGAGAGTCCCTACCCCTCATGGTTGGCTTACAAGGTGAGGATCAATCTCAGAGGTCTTTTCCATCTAAATGATTCTGGGATTCTACGGCTGCCATCAGTCAGCAGCCAAGCCAGGCTGTTCCGAGCACACCCTGCCCTTGGCTCACGGGGTTTAGGCACCTCCAGCAACCCCAACAGCCCAGGCCAGCCCTCCCCAGCCCCAGGGCTTACGCTCCAGGGCAGTCTGGCGGCGGATGTGGTCGAAGAACTTGGTGTTGTTGGCAAACATCCCCCCGCAGGTGGGACAGGCCACCACCTTCTCCTGCGTGTGGCTGCGCAGGTGCTCCCGCAGCTTGCAGCGGCCCTTGAAGCTGCAGTTGCAGTCTGGGGAGGGACAGCACAGCTGAGAGCCCTCCCAAGGGACACAGCCTCACTGAGCAGCAGATTCCTCATCCTGTTTAGGTCAGCAAGGCTCCAAAATCCCCACAGAGAAGGGTGAGATCAGCACGGTGAGATCAGCAGTGTGGTACTGGTTCTACCACACTACAACCAGTGTGGCCCCCCCAGGCAGTTAGGGCAATTGCACAAACACAGGAGAAATTATTGAAAAAAAAAAAAATTAAAAATAAAAATAAACCATGTGTAGCCTTTTCTCCAAGGTACTGATTACACATAAATAGGAAGTTCTGAGCACTCAACTGGAAGTTCCCTGAGGGAACTTCTTGAGTTCCCTGAGGGAACTTCTGCAGGAATATTTCACAGTCAAAACCATGGAATTTGAAAACCTATTTTTGAAGGCCAAGGGGCTCTCTGAAACCTGTTCCCATGTTTGCCACCCAGCCCAAAGCTCTGAGGAGAGGCCCTGCAGGCTCCCACAAACCTTTCCAGCCACAGAGCAGCACGTGATTCTCCTTCCCTGCTGCCTTGTACTCGGAGCAGAAGCTGTGATCCTCCACGTGCCGGTAGAACCACTCGGGGTTGTCAAACGACCTCTGAGGGGACAAGGACACACAGGGCACGGTGAGAGAGACCAGAACAAGCCCAGATGCTCCCACAGAGCTCCAGACAGAGCCTGTAGCTGTGCAGCAGAGCAGCAGAGATGGTATTTTTGCCCTGACAAGGGGAGAGAATGATGCATCTGACTCCACCTTATCAGAAGGGTAACATATCAGCCTCTGAGCACATGGAGTCAGATTCACTCCTGTCCCAGCCCATCCTGGGTTCCCTCACAACCCCACAGTGACACAGCAGCCCCTCCCCTTCCCCTCGGCTCTCACCTCGCAGTACTCCCAGAGGCACAGGAAGCTCTCCTGGATTTCGGGGATGATGTTGTGGCTCTGGAAATCCAGCTGGCAGTGGCTGAGCTCTGCCTGGCCCTGCAGGGCCCTCAGCCCCCACTGCTTCAGCTTGGTGTGGTAGCAGTGGAAGTAGACGTGGCGCACCAGCTCGGCCGAGCTCGCCGGGGAGCAGAAACCACAGTCCTGCCACAGGCACGTGTACTCCTCTGCAACGGACAGACAGACTGCTGGGACAGACAGACAGACAGCTGCTCTGGAATACACACAACTCCTCTGCAACACAGACAGACAGCTGCTCTGCAATTCAAACCACTCCTCTGCAACACAAAAAAAATCCTCTGCAACTCAGACTGCTCCTCTGGAACTCAGGCCTCCCCTCTGCCCCACACAAGCTCAGCTCGAAGGTCTCTCCAAGTCCCTTTACTCTCCCAGTGCAGCTGCACAAACACCACAGGTGTTCTCCTGACACCCAGCCCTGCTCTGCTCAGGGAGAGAACAAAGGCCAGAAGCTCTCTCTGGCCAGAAAATCCCAGGGTTATTTAGGCTGGAGAATCCCTCCAAGACCAGCGAGTCCCAGCTGTGCCCGATGCCCACCTTGAGCCCAGCCCAGGGCACCCAGTGCCACCTCCAGCCCTTCCTGGGACACCTCCAGGGGTGGGCACTCCAAACCTCCCTGGGCAGCCCCTGCCAAGGCCTGACGCCCCTTTCCATGCAGAAATTCCCCCTCATGTCCACGCTGAACATCCCAAGGCACAACTCGAGGACATTTTCCATGTCCTGTTGTTCCCTGCGAGCACAGCCCGACCTCCCTGGCCGTCCCCTCCTGTCAGGGGCTCGTGCAGAGCCACAAGGGCACCCCTGAGCCTCCCCTTCCCCAGTGCCTCACCCAGAGGGTCCATCTCGGCGCTCTGCCCGCCAGAGCCGGGCAGATGCTGCTGCAGGTGCTGCGCCACATGCGCGCAAAACTCTTCCATGTCCGAGGCCACGAAGGAGCACTGCTGCCACTCGCACTGCAGCACCACGGCCGCCTTACCGCCCGCACGGCCGGGCGGCATGGCCGGGCTGCTGTGGGGCCGCCCGGGGCTGCCGACACCGCCCGGAACCGGCGCCGAGCCCGGCGGGACCCGCGGGCTGCGGGGAGAGCGGCGCCGCCACCCCCGGCCCGCCGCCCGCCTCGGCCCCGCGGGGGGCCCCGGAACGCGACGCACCGCGCGCGCCCGCCCGCCAATCACAGAGGCCGCCGCCCGCTCGCCTGCCAATCAGCGCGCAGGAACCCCCTGACTGCGCGCGGCGGCAGAGAGGCCCCGCCGGGAAGCAGTGCTGTGGCACAAAGGTTCCCAGGCTGTTTAGGGCCGTGGGTAATGGCAGCGTGGAAAACGCCAATCACTTGTTTTTAAAAGTTTAAAAGTTTAATAGCGATAAAATGGTTATAAAAATAGAAATATAATTAGAGTAATAAAAATTTTGGACAATTTGGATTAGGACACTAGGAGACAATAGAAACAAAGGGTTAGGGATAGTCTGGGTACCTTTTCTGGGCAAAATAAGCCTGAAAAAGGACCCACATTAACAGAGGATTAACCCTTAAAAGCAACAGCCTGTTGCATATTCATACACCTCATCCATGATGCAGAAATTCCATCCAAACACAGGATTCTGGCTGGGCAGCGTCAGCTTCTTCCTCTGAATCCTGACGGCGCCTTCAAGCCTGAGCGAGGCAGGAAGAAGTTCATTTCTCCTGATAAGGGAGCAATAAATTCCCTTTCTCTGAAAGATTCAGGTGTCCTATGGCTGCTATCTCAGTGCGAGTCCTTTCTTTAAAAAAATACCTTACACAGCATAGTTTCTATTTTAAATTATGTTATAGCCTAAAACTGTATTTAACACACTACTTAAGAGAATTAATACAGCATCACTTTCTAACACAACACATATAATATTCACTTGAATATTTGCGAAAAGCCAATCATAAAATACCCATTTTATATTGTTTACATTTCGTTTCTGAGGCTTCTCAGCTTCTCAGGACAAAAGATCCTAGCAAAAGGATTTTTCATAAAATATGTCTGTGACACCCAGAGTGTGTTGTGACAACAAACAACAGCCTCTGCAAATCCCACCACAGCCCCAGCTCTGCCCTGATGTGAGTGGCAAACACGTACCCAACTCCACCAAAGTACCTAAAAAATGTGGGTGTGATGATTTTTGAATAGAAAACACCAGGTAAGAGGTTTCCATCTCAAAGAAGCCTGGCTGAGCTTTTGTTCTCTCTCTGTTTTCAATGGAATTGCTTTGCAGCCAGCACAGAAAACACCTGCACTGAGCAGCCACAGGATGGGGATTTAACCTTGTGAAAAACGCCAATCACTTGTTTTTAAAATTTTAAAAGTTTAACAGTAATAAAATGGTTATAAAATTTCCTTTCTCCATTCCTTTCCTTTCCCCTTCCCTTTTCTCGTTTCCTCTTTCCTTTCCTTTCCATGGAATATCAGCTCAGGCAGGAAGGAGGCTCCTGGGGAAGGACCCACACTGACCATGCAAAGTGGAGCCAAACACAGATCCAGGGATTTGCATTTAAGCAAATCCCAAACGAGGTATGGTGCTGGAGACATCCCTAAATTCTAAAAACCCATTTCCGCCAGGCTCAGCTGGAACCTTCCCAGGGAATTATGAGCACAGGCTTCACTCTGCTCTGGGAAGCTGATGAGGGACAGATCTGCCCCAAATTCCTGCAGGATCTGGGAGCTGGGACTCGTCAGCAGCACCAACAATGGAAGCAGGTGAGTTGCAGCAGCTCAGATCTTCCCAAGTTGAGGAATCTTCATGGCAATATCAGGGCTGTGCTGTCCTTGGGCTCCTATTGAGAAAAAAACCCCCAAAAATTTGTCTAGAATAGACATGTGACATCTTAAATGTCCCAAGAATTAAATAGTATCAATTAATATTCTGCCTTCTCCAGACTGAATTTATATTCCTTCACAGAGCAATGCTTTATTCTTATTTTTTTTTATTCGAAAGGCAGTTAGATCAAAGTGATGTGAAATTGGATTCAATTTGCTTGGAAATGATTTAAACTCAGGCCCAAATTAGCATTTTCTTCCCCAGTGCTGCCAGTGGCAGAGTTATCTGAAGTTTTTTTGGATAATCCAATGGCAACAACAGGCTCAGCTGTGTGACAACTTCAGCCCAGGGTTAGAGGGCTGAGTGATCCTAAATTAAAACAATTTGGGCAGAGGAACAAGGGAGGATGTGAGTGAAGTGATCTCAACAGCCCAGAACAGCAGAGGGGTGTGGAAATGATTTTCTAATGACTTTAGAGCACAGCAAAGGTGTCAGGAAACCTGCAGAGCACCAGGCCTGCTGGAATTCCTCCACCTGTGAGAGCTGATGTCCATTTCTGGCCACTTTTGTTGCCTTTTTTTTTTTTTTGGAACTCTCATCTTCACCTCATCTCATTTTTGGGAATCTGTCCCTTGCTTTGTGTTTGCTTTGTGCCTGGCCTTGGCTCAAACACCAAAATAAAATTCCAGTAGCTGAAATTTGCAGCTGCTACGACCTCAAAAATAATAAAAAACCCCATTTGGGGCAAGGCCAAGGCAGCAGTGTGTTGTTTAAACCCTCCCACCTCTCCTGGTGCGTGTGTGCACCTGGAGCCACAATGCCACCAGAAACAGAGCCAAGGGACACATCCTGAGGGGCAGAAGAGCCAAATGATAAATCCTGGAGATCAAACACATCAGCTGTGCCCTGGCAGTTTGCTCTGCCTCAGGAGAGCGTGCCTCTGTGTTTTCCAAAGGATTAGCTTCAAAGGCAGGCAGGTTTTTTTCCGGGATAATTCAATAAAAGCCCCCGTGGAAGCTCCTCCCTGGCTCCACAGGTGCAAGCTGGGTTCAGGTAGGACAAAAGAGCTGTCCCTGCATTGTCCCTCAGCTCTCACCTGTGCCACAACCTCCGTGCAAACCCCAAAATCCACCCCAGGCTCAGGGGGAGGGCAGATGCCTCGTGCCAAAGCCACCCAGAGCTGGTTTAGGCTGGGCTGGGCTCCAGGGCAAAAAACCAGAGCCAGACCCTGCAGGGGCCAGGGCAGGGACCCTCTGTGCCTTCCCAACATAATATTCTATTTATATCAACAAGTAATATTTTATTAATATAATCTATATATTTATATATTAAATATATTTTCTATATTTTATCTCTATATATGGGAATACATAGAATATATTAGATATATTCTATATATTCCCATATATAATAGATAATTATATATAATCTATTATATATATAATATACTATAATATGCACTATATTATATATAAAATAGATAACATATAGAATATACCTATTATATTATATATAAAATAGATAATATATAATATACATATTATATATTATGTATATAATAGATAATTATATATATAATAGATAATATATAATACACATATTATATATAAAATAGATAATATATATAATATACATATTATATATTATGTATATAAGATAATTATATATATAATAGATAATTTATATATCTAGAAAGCTATCTATTTCTAGATTACAAATATGTCTACATTTCTAGACCTTAGAATTGCAGATTTGTATTTTCCCCTCCCAACCCGATGCACAGAGGTGCTGAATTTGCTTCTCCCAGCTGCTCTGTGCTCTCCCTGAACTCTGCGCTCGCTCAGTCCCTGCAGATTTTGGCAAACGCGTGTACCAAGGGGTGCGAGTGAAGCACACGGTCAAGGATCTCCTGGCTGAAAAGCGATCCCGGCAGAGCAGCGGCTCCCGCTTCAGCGTGAGTCCCGTCCCGTCCCCCACCGCTTTTTTAACCCCATAAATTCCCTCATCCCACCCTCTGCCTCAAAACCAGTTTGGGGCACTGCCAATATTAACGTAATTAATATAATTAATATAATGCATTCTCCAAAACATGATGTCTCCTTGACTTTCATATCTGTCAACCTTAAATGCCTCAACCCCCTTTTTTTCCTTCCTTTCTCAAGCATGGCAGTGATGTTAAATTCCTCTTTCCTTTCACATCCTACGTGTGACACCTTCTCAAGCCAACTTCCTTTTCCAGCAGCTACACTTGGACAAGTCAGTGCCCCGAAAATATCTGAGCTCTTCCCCGAATGCTGAGCTCCTTCCAGCTCCTCTCAGGGTGCCAGGGGAGCTGCAGGGATGTGATGGGCTGGAAAGAGGCCAAGCATCAGCTTGGAAGAGATGATTTCCTCTTAAAGTGCTTCTATGGCAACAGGAAACCCAAGTCCTGCTGCACTACATTGGTTTTATGTCTCAATTGCCAGCCACAAAGGGAGGCTGTCCCAGAAGGGGACAAAATATTGTGATGGCAGGATGTGGTGGCAGCCAGTGGCACGAGGAACCTTCCCTGGGTGCTCCTGGCACTCCCCTGTGCTGGGCAAAGCTCCTCACCTCCAGCTGGGACAGTGGCAGAGGAGGGGGAGCAGGAGCTGTGTCCTGCAGGGAGAGACAGGGAGCAGAGCCTGGGATCACTGATAGCAGAAATTGGGAGTTCTGATGCTTTTTTCCCCCAAAACCATTCTCCTCTGGCTTTTCTTTATGCTGGAGAGGCCTCACAGGGACTCACTTGCTTTGACTTTGCTGTGACTTTGCTGCAACAAAACAGGCAGAAAAAAAAACCCAAACCAAACCAGGATTAGGCATCACCAAACACAGCAGAATCCAGGCACTCATCCATCCCCACAGGCTTCAGCTGCTGCAGGGAGGCAGAAGCCCCCTGAGCCACTGGGGCAGGCACACTCCCAGCAGGCAGATATTTAGGAAGAGTTCTGTTGGGATCTCTTGCTGGTCAGAGTGACCCCGAGAATGTTCAAAGTCTCTTTTCCCACCTGGTGCTTGATGAAGGAGTCAGGGCTCTTCATTTCTCGCTCTCAAGGTTGTTCATTGTTTCTTATATATAAAAAATTTTCTCCTGCCCTGCCGAGGTCCATCCAGCAGGACAGTTCCAGGCACTCTGCCTGCCCCAGGGCAGGGTTATGTCTTTATACTAAAAACTACATGTACAATGTTTACAATTCCTTCCCAATACCCATCACCTGTGTTAGACAGTGAGCTTCTACTCTAAACCAATCCCAAAGTGCCACCAGCACAGCAGAAGATGGAGGCCAAGAAGAAGAAGGAGAAAGGCTGGACATGCCCAGATTCCTCCATCTTGCTCCCCTGAACCCCCATTCTAAAAACCTCAGAATCTACTTTTCCACCCTGTGATAACTTCACTATCATTCTACCTAAACTGTCATGGCTTGCTGATCTTCATATAAGATTGGTAATTTGCTCCACGGGTCATAATCAAACCCACAGGGGCATTTTGGGCTTCTGAGCCACCTGGCAGGTGTCCTGGCCATCCTGGACAGCCAGAGGGATGTGCTGGGTCCTGACAGAATTCTTGGGAAGCAGCTGAGAAAGCAGCTGCTGTTGGTGCTATCAGCAGTGACCCGCTACCTCTGTGCGGGCGGCAGCTTCAACAGCCACAGAGGAAACGCCCTGGGACTGTAAAATCCTCCTGCCTTTATTGCCCTGGGCTTTGTGCTCAGGGCCCAGCAGTTGTGTGTGTGTCTCTAGCTGATGCAAAACCAGCCCTGCTGCTCATTCCCTGTGAGAGACAAAAAAGGATTGTGCAGGGCAAACATCCGTATTTGCTCGGATGTATTATGAAAAGAGCAGCTGGGAATGCAGCTCTGTTTGTCTGGCAGAATATAACCCAGAAAACAAGCCAGAATCAAAGCCAGGGGCAGATAACTGAACACCCCTCTGGCTGTTGGTGATGCAGGGTAATTTAGCTGCATCTTTTGTTTGAGGGTGATCTTTGCTCCAGAATTAAACCAGCCCTGGGCAGTTGTTGGTGCCAGGCCTCTCCCACCACCCTAGCCTGAAACCTCCTCACTCATCTTCCTCCTTACCCCAGGACTAGTCTATGAATGAATTCAAGGCAGGTTAGAATGAGCAGGATAACAGAAAGTTAGTCTAACTAAGACAGTTGGTTTTGACTCAACAAATTATAGCTCCCACCCTACAACTTTCTTTATGTCCTACCTCCATCTAAGCTTCTACTCAGCCTTCACCCTCAGCAGAGCAGAGCTTTGGGATGAGGTTTCAACAGTTTCCTGTCAGCCAGGCCTTGCACACATGGAGTGATGGAAATCAGGGTGTGCTGTGAGGAAACCCACCCAAAATCAGGGCTCAGGGCTAGGCTTTAGGGAGGCTCTGGATTTTCCTTTGCACAGGTGTGAGCCTCCAGGTGTTCTCTTCAGGGGGAAAGGATTCCTGTCTTCTCTGAGGTGCCTGCACAGTGGAGCAGGGCAGGGCTGGGGTTTAAAGAGGATCCATGGCTGAGTGCCCAGCAGCACTCCCAGAGCAGGGACATTCAGCCAGCACTGCCCTGCCCAGGCTCACTTTTGCTTTTATGGAGGATTTTTATTTCTTCAGCTGCTCCACAACAGACTGGGCCCAGAGAGGAGATGTCCTGAAGCCAAAGCGTTGCCACAGGGCAGGGCCAGGTCATCATTTGGATCTGGATCCTTAAATTTAGGCAGATTTGTAGGGGAGTTAGGAGGCAGTGAAGCAGCAGAGCTCTCTGGAGCAATCCCAGGCAGGATCTGTGCCTGGCCATGGGCAGGGCAGGCTGAGCCCAGCTCATCAGCAGCTGGACACACTCTGGGCCCCAGGGAGGCTGAGCAGAGCTGCAGGAGATCCAGGCTCCCCATTGCCATGGCAGGCAAAGGAAGCACTGCAGGGAGGAAATGAATTAATGGGTCTCAATTAAGGCCAATAAGGAGCATGGAGGGGAATGAAATGCAGGGCTCTGCTCTGATGAGCCCAAGGATGGGCTGCAGCAGAGCCTCCTGCCCTGAATTCGGGCAGGCAAAGCCCTGGTAGCTCCTGGCACCTCTGGGACTCCTCACCACAGGTGTGTACACACAGGCAGGCAGTTCCAGTGGCTGTTGAACAGACAGGATCAAAGATTAAATGCTCTGGTAACTGGAAATGATCCCTGCTGGAGGCTGCCAGCCGTGCCCAGGGAGCTGGCAGAGCATCCCAGCTCCCATCCCTGCAGCCCCTGGTCCCCTGGGCAGCATCTGAACCTCCCAGCTCGGCTCTTTCCTCTGAAAGTGACCTGGATTTGCATGTGATGGCTTCAGCTGGGGACAGGTGCAAGCCCTGCCCGTGTGACAAGGACACTCCTCTGCCCACAGGCCCGGGGGCTCCTTCCTGACACCTCCTGTCATCTCCTGCCACCTCTGCAGCCTGTGTGGCCTGTGCAGGCTCAGAGCTCATTTCCATGGTGGAGCAGGGAGCAGCTGCAAACCTTCCCTTGCAGTAGAAGGAAGTCCTCAGAGCTGGCAAATTTAATTCAAATCTAAACCTCTAAATTTGGTTGCCTGCTGTGGCAGGAACCTCCTGTTTGCACTATGCAAACTGGACAAGCGTGCCACCAGCAGGGCCAGGGACAGCAGAGTGACAGCAGTGCAGCTGGGGGCTCTCTGTTCCTCTCTGGAGCTCCCCAAAGCAGAGCTCAGGGGGACTCCAGGGGAGCAGGTGCCTTGGCCAGGTGCTTTGGAAGGAATTAGGCACTGGGAGGGTCACTCCAGGGGTAATTCTCTTTTACCTGGGGACCAAGAGGAGAGGATGATGATTAATAAAATTATTATTATCATCATCATCACCATTGCTGTAGGACCCAAATAGGATTTAGGAACTCTCTTTCCACCCACCCTGCCAGGAAGGGGCAGGTAAAGCAGCCCTGGGGCAGCAGAGCCAGCCCAGCTGAGCTGGAACATGGGCTGGAATCTGCCCCTTTTGGCCACTTGAGGGCTCAGATCTCACCTTGCCTGGTTTGTGCCAACACCCGAAGGACTCCTCAGCACTCTGCCTGCCTTGAGGGACTCTGTGGGACAGGAGGAAGAAGCCAGTTATCTTGATACTCCTCCTCTTAGCAGCTCTGCACGAGACCTTCACAATCTCTGCTTAGCCTACATCTGTTAATTCCCGTGAGGAAATCATGGAGTTAAACCCTTCACAGCAGCCAGGCTCAAATAGTGTGTGTGAATTCCACTCAGAGAGCTGCCTTGCTTTGAAAAGTCATCCTTTCAAACATCTCTATCTTTTGCAGGGCAGCACCAGCACAGCACAGTCACCCTTCGGCCAAATGCCAGGTGAGGTTTTCCCTCCACTGCTAAACACCTTCCATGCGGATGGGAGGGTTGGCACAGCCCTTCTGTTCTCCTCCAGAGGATGTGGAACAAGCCCCAGAGCAGGGCCACCCCTCAGAGGGAGCCCAGGAGGAAAGTAATTAAAAGAATCAAAAAAAAGAACAGCAATAATTTGTATAAAATCCTCAAACTGAGTAATTAAAGCAGTTCCCACCTCCTTTAGCAGAGGAGCTGTACAGAACCCCTCCTTTTCCTCCTGTGTTTTCCCATTTCCCCCGGAGCTGCAGAGAGAAAGCACAAACCCAGGAGCTGACCTGTTTTATCCCTTGGCTCTGGGGCAGGGAAGGCAGAGTGAGGCTGGAACCTCCTCCCCAGGGGCTGTGGCAGAGTGAGGAGCAAGCACAGCCTGGCTGAGCTGACCTCCACCTCCCTGCCCTCCTATTTAAAGCTTCCCCAACACTTTGGGTTTGCTGCAGATGGAGTCACCAGGTGGAACCAATAGCACCTCTGGGCTCACACACCTGTGTCAAGGCAGGGATGTCACCCTGATTTTTTAAGATTTTTGAAGCCTTCTGATGTTGACATTCTTGTAATGAACTTTCTCACACACTTTCTGTAAATAACTGATTGTTTTGCATTCCTTTATGGAGGAGGAGAAATTGGATGGGCTGTTGGTTTGTGCAGTGTCATTGGAGAGGTGGCACTGTCACCCTCCAATCCACTGTCACTTTTGGAAATCTAGAAATGCTGGAATCAGAAAATAAACTGCCCTTTTCTTCACCTAGAGAGCAGCAGTGTGAGCGCTCGTGTTGTTTCGTGTCCTACAGTGACACAGGGTGGGTTCCTGGGTGATGCTGGAGAGAAAAGGGCTCTGCTTTGCACCTGTAGGGGTGTCCATCATTCTGTGGCAGCTGTCAGAATTTTCTTTTCACTTTCCCACCCCATTTTCTGTCCCCAGGCTCTCCCACCATGGCTGGTTACTACAGCGTCCGCAGACCCTTTGGGGCCGAGCTGGATTTCCACAGCCCCAAGCAGTTTGTCAGCGATGCCCACCCCTCCCCTCTGGCCTCCAAGCCCTTCTCCTGCGACCCCTCTGCCCCCCAGGGCTGCCCAGCCCTCCTGGAGCCCTATCTCAGCGAGCAGTTCGGGGATCACCGTGCTCCTCCTCCTCTCCCAGCTGCCACCAGCTCCTTCTTCAGCGCTCCGGCTGTGCCCCCTCTGCTGCCGTCCTTCCCCAGTGACACAGGGCACTTCCTGCTCGTGAGTGCCTCCATGGCTCTGTCCCCAGGGCAGGGTCACCTCCTCTAAATGTGGGGTTTGGTCAGGGGGGCTCGTGGGGGAAGGATGTGGCTGTCACAGGAGCAGCCGTGGCAGGTGGGGCAGGACTCTGTGGGGAGGGGTTTTCTCTTTGGTTCCATCTAAATGTGGTTTTTCTCTTTGGTTCCATCTAAATGTCCCCTGTTCCTGTTGGAGACATCCCTGGGGACTCCCATTCTGCTCTGAGCAGGACACTGCCCCCAGGCTCGGGCTGGGGTTGTGCAGGGTCAGGAGCAGGATTTGATGGTCCTGCTGGGACCCTTCCAACCCAGGATAGCTCTGTGATTCTATGGTTTTATGAAACCCTCCCTCCCTGAGGTTCTAGAAACAGCCCTTGGTGAGTCCAGGCTCCCTACCCCAGCTTCACTCACAGCCCTACCACAGAGCCCCTGGATCCTGTAGGATCAGAGCTGGTCAGTCCTACTGGGACCCTGCTCCAGGGCCTGCTGATGGGATGGATGTTCCCTTTCATACACAAAACCCCAAACACTGCTGATGGGATGGATGTTCCCTTTCATACACAAAACCCCAAACACTGCTGATGGGATGGATGTTCCCTTTCACACACAAAACCCCAAACACTGCTGATAGGATGGATGTTCCCTTTCACACTTAAAACCCCAAACACTGCTGATAGGATGGATGTTCCCTTTCACACTTAAAACCCCAAACACTGCTGATGGGATGGATGTTCCCTTTCACACTTAAAACCCCAAACACTGCTGATGAGATGGATGTTCCCTTTCACACTTAAAACCCAAACACTGCTGATAGGATGTATGTTCCCTTTCACACTTAAAACCCCAAACACTGCTGATAGGATGGATGTTCCCTTTCACACTTAAAAACCCAACACTGCTGATAGGATGGATGCTCCCTTTCACACTTAAAACCCCAAACACTGCTGATGGGATGGATGTTCCCTTTCACACTTAAAACCCCAAACACTGCTGATGGGATGGATGTTCCCTTTCACACTTAAAACCCCAAACACTGCTGATAGGATGGATGTTCCCTTTCACACTTAAAACCCAAACACTGCTGATAGGATGGATGTTCCCTTTCACACTTAAAAACCCAACACTGCTGATAGGATGGATGTTCCCTTTCACAATTCAAACCCCAAACACTGCTGATAGGATGGATGTTCCCTTTCACAATTCAAACACCAAACACTGCTCCAGAGCCACAGAAACCCTTTGGGCATTCCCAGGGATAGAAATTCCATTCCCTCCAAGACAGGCTTTTGTTCCTAAGCGTTTTCCTTGCCTTCTCTCCCTGTTTCCCTGCAGAGAGAGCCCTGGGAGCAGCCTTCACCCGAGAGCCTTGGCCAGCCTGACAGTGCCTGCTCAGAGCCTCTGCAGGCACTCCCTGCCACCTCCAGCTGCCTCTCCCTGCCCGAACCTGGAGCTGCTTCCCCGTTCCGAGGCTCAGGTTGGAGCCCAGCCCTCCCTGGAGCCCAGCCCTACCCTCTGCACCCCCTTGAAGACGCCCACTACTCCCCCAGCTACGCTGCCACCTCACCCTACAGCCTGTCCCCGTTCATGGCCGTGGCCAGCGAGCCCTCCAGGATGAGCCACCTGTGCCCAGAGCCACCCTCAGAGCCACCACACCTTCCTGAGCACTCTGCCTGGGCCAAAGAGGATGGAAGTGCCCTCTGGGGGACTTATGAAGGCAGGAGAACTTACTGAGGAGAGAGAGGAGCTGGAGGAAAGAGAAGCAGACCATTATAAAGCAAATTTTTATGCTCATTCCTGTGGTGGTGTTTGCAGGGGTCCCAGGACGAGGGAAGAGATGAGAATCTTGACTCCATGTTTCAGAAGGCTGATTTATTCTTTTATTATATATATATTATATTAAAAGAAAATGATATATTAAAACTATACTAAAAGAATAGAAGAAAAGAATTCATCAGAAAGCTAGCAAAGAAAAGAATAGAATGATAATAAAATCTTGTGACTGCTCACAGCCTCGACACAGGTGGCTGTCGTTGGTCATCAAGTAAAAACAATTTCACATGTTAAGTAAACAATTCTCCAAATCACATTCCAAAGCAGCAAAACATGGAGAAGCTGAAGATTCCCAGCTTCTCAGAAGAAAAGATCCTAATGAAAAGATTTTTCAGAAGATATGTCTGTGACACCTTCCTAAAACTGCTCCTTCGAGCGTGATGCTTTGTGCTCTGGTTAGAAACACAATCACTGGACACCCCACACTGAGCTCGGGGTGGTGCCTTCTGGTGCCTCCAGAAAGGGATTTCTCTCAGCCCCACAAGTAAAACACTCAGCCTGAAAAACCACAAGTAAAATACCAAGTGAAAAACCTCTGTGCTCTGCAGGTTTTCCCTCCCAACAAGGATCCCTCCTCAGATCAGCTTTTCCAGCCTAAATGGTTTGGGGGCTGTGTAGGGTGTGGGCACTGCCCTGCCCACTGACCTGTGCCCGAGGAAGCCTCACCACCCCTGCAGGGCACCAAATACCCCCTCCCCAACACCTCTTTTACCCTGAATGAGCTCACAGCAGATCCACACCCACCTGGTGGGCAACTCCGGGGCACCCAGATGGGCTGGCAGTGCCAATGGCACCGGTACCCAGCTCTGGGGACATCCAGGTGGGCTGGCAGCGCCAACAGGACCAGTCCCAGGGCATCCAGGTGGGCTGGCAGTGCCAATGGCACCGGTACGCAGCTCTGGGGACATCCAGGTGGGCTGGCAGTGCCAATGGCACCGGTACCCAGCCCTGGGGACATCCAGGTGGGCTGGCAGTGCCAATAGGACCAGCTCTGGGGACATCCCGGTGGGCTGGCAGTGCCAATGGCACCAGTACCCAGCTCTGGGGACATCCCGGTGGGCTGGCAGTGCCAATGGCACCGGTACCCAGCTCTGGGGACATCCCGGTGGGCTGGCAGTGCCAATGGCACCGGTACCCAGCCCTGGGGACATGCAGGTGGGCTGGCAGTGCCAATGGCACCGGTACGCAGCCCTGGGGGCACCCAGATGGGCTGGCAGTGCCAATAGGACCAGCTCTGGGGACATGCCGGTGGGCTGGCAGTGCCAATGGCACCAGTACCCAGCTCTGGGGACATCCCGGTGGGCTGGCAGTGCCAATGGCACCGGTACCCAGCTCTGGGGACATCCCGGTGGGCTGGCAGTGCCAATGGCACCGGTACCCAGCCCTGGGGGCACCCAGATGGGCTGGCAGTGCCAATGGCACCGGTACCCAGCTCTGGGGACATGCCGGTGGGCTGGCAGTGCCAATGGCGCCGGCAGCCAGCCCCGTGGCCGCTAGAGGTAGCTCTGCACACACGAACACCGCCATGGGGCCCTCCCAGAGCAGCACACCCTGCTCTGTCCCCGGAGGGGGTCACCCCCTTCGGCCCAGCTCACCCCTAAACCGGGCACCCCCAGCAGCAGCAGGAGGAGGCTCTGGAGCATTCCAGCCCCAGGGAATGTGTGGGGATGAGGCGCTTTCAATGGATGCTTCAATCCCTCCTTGCCTTTCCTCCTCAAATCCTGGGGCATTTGAAGCTTTCCCAGCCCCTTCCACCCTGAGTGGCAGCTGTGGAGCCTCCAGGGGTGGCCCTGCCCAGCCAGAGCTGTTCCCCCATCCCCTCAGGGTGTGTGCAGCTCTCCTGGCCCCACACACAGCCCTGCTGCCCCAAACCTGAGCCCAGTTTGAGCCTTTTCCACCCCACAGCTGACAGCACTGCTGGGCTGAGCCCCAGTGTCCACCTGAGCTGCTCCTTCTGCCAGGCAAGCAGGGCCACCAGGCCATGGTGGCTGTGCTGCCCTCAGGCCCTGGGGAGAAGCAGGGACAGGGTTTTGAGCTGGTTTTGAGCTGGTTTTGAGCTGGTTTTGACCCACTCAGGCATTCACTCCTAACCCAGGCAGGGTTTTCCTGGGGGTTTGAGCAGCAGGAACAGGGTTTGGAGCTGTCTTTGAGGTGTTTGACTCCAGCATCCAGCAGGGATTTCCTCAGCCTGGAAAGGCTCTGCAGCCCAGGAAGAGCCAGAGCTGCCCTTCCATCCTGCTTCAGTTCCCAGCTTGTGGCTGGAAAATGTTAAACCTGGCACCTGTGGAGGTGGCACTGCTGGGCTGTGACCATCTGAGCTGTTCCTTCTGCCAGGGGCTGAAGGCCAGGCCCTGAACCAGGCCATGGTGGCTGTGCTGCCCTCAGGCCCTGGGGAGAAGCAGGGACAGGGTTTGGAGGTGTCTTCAAGGGGTTTGACCCACTCAGGCACTCACTCCTAACCCAGGCAGGGTTTTCCTCAGCCTGGAAAGGCTCTGCAGCCCAGGAACAGCCAGAACTCTGCTGCCTCGTGGTTCCTGAGGGCACCCAGCTCCCCCAGGGCTGGCAGCCTGCAGGCTCTGCTCTCTGCTTACAGGGGTAAACAATCATCACCCCAGCTCCCTGCAGCCTGCACCCACCCACAGCAGCTCCAGCCCCACTAAGGGAAGGGTTTCAGATCCCAAATTCCTCAGTGAGACACCCTCCCCTCCCTGCACAGCGCATTCCTTTGTGCTCCAGGGCAGGTGGGCTCCTCTCCTGGTGGGTTGTGTCCCTATAAAGCTGTCCCAGGCGAGGCTTGGCCTACCAGGAGCTGCAGGGGCACATTTCAGAGCCAGGAATGGCCTCACTCCCCACAGAAATCAAGTGTTATTTGCTCAACTTAAAAGAAAAAAAAAATAAAAATTCGGCTGTGACGACAGCCAGCCTGAGCTGCTGGTAGATGATTAACAGATTAACAGCCTGGCCTGCTCTCTGCCTCACTCCTGCCCGTGCCTCAGGCTGTGGTCCCCGGGGAAAAGCTTAAAGGCAGCCTAAAAACCCAATTCCAGCAGTGCTGGGAAGGGATGTTCATCCCAAAAGTCTGAGCCACACGCTGAACCCCACAGCTGCAGCTCCCAGGGCAGGCCAGCCCTGAGCCTTGTGAGGAAAAGGCCGATTTGTGCAGCACAGGAAAACAGCCTGAACTAGGGGAAAGCACAAATAAACCCCAGTGTGAGCCCAGCATCCAGGCAGAGGGAGGGAATGCTGTGGGGACAAGTAGGGCTCAGTTAACTTCAGCCACCCGGCTGCCCAGGGCAGCCTCTTTGTTAGGCCACACTGCCTACTGCCGTTTTGGCCCCAAAACCTCAGAATTTAGCCTTAAAACGTGAAAAAATGTGCAAAAAGCAAGTCGGCCCCTTGCAGAGTGCTCAGTGCAGGTAGTAAATGAAATCTGAGAGGGCTGGAGCCCAGCCTGTGCATCTGAGGGGAAAACTCTGAGCTGCTTTAGAGGCATATGCTTCATTCAGGGAAAGATGGATAAAACTCTGCAAATGTCCCAAAAGCAAAGGGTGGGGAGAGTGACCCCACCAAATCCTATTCCCCCAGACCCTCTGCTAGATGGGGATGTGCTCTGTTTCACAAAAAGATAGCCCATTTTGTGGAGCCTTTGAATATTCAAATTGAAAGTATCGCGCAATCATTGATTGTCAAATCATTGGTTTCTAGAGGTTTTAAATACTTGGCATTAGGAGAGAAAAACTCAAACTTATACCCGTAGGGATAAAACAATAATATTGTCGGGATCCACCTGCCATTGGCACCGGACAGGCAGGTCCCCTCGCCCCCAAATTTCAAGGCTGACTCCTCTTGCCCCCTTGGCCAGCCTGTGGGGCCGGGGCCACCTCTGCTGCTGCACCGGGCACCTGGCGAGGCGCTGCCCGCTCCGGCTCGGCATGTCCGGTAAGCCCCGCTCTGTCCGTCCCCCCGCCGCCCCCGCACCCCGCTTTGGGGCCGTTTCGGGGTTCGCCGGGGTCACTCCGGCAGCGAGGCGATGCCGCCTGCCAAGGCAGGAGGGAGCGGGGAGGGCGGGGAGGAGGGAGGGAGGGAGGAGGCACGGCACGATCGGCTGCTGCCCGCCGGCTGCCAGCGCCGGGTGCCGGCTGGGCACGGGGCTCCGCGGGCTCCGAGCGGCGCTGCTGCCGGGCTGGCACACCCGGCCGGGGGACACAGGGGACCCCGCACAGCTGGGTGTCCATCCCGCACCTCTGTGCCCACCCCGCATCCCTGTGTGCCTTCTCTACATCTGTGCCCACTCCGCACCTCTGGGTATCTTCTCTGCATCTGTGCCCTCCCTGCATCCCTGTGTGCCCACCCCGCGTCCCTGTGTGCCTTCTCAACATCTGTGCCCACCCCACACCTCTGAGTATCTGCTCTGCATCTGTGCCCTCCCTGCACCTCTGGGTGCCCATCCCGCACCTCTGTGCCCACCCCGCATCCCTGTGTGCCTTCTCTACATCTGTGCCCACCCCACACCTCTGGGTATCTTCTCTGCATCTGTGCTCTCCCTGCACTTTTGTGCCCTCCCTGCATCTCTGTGTGCCCACCCTGCACCTCTGTGCCCACCCCACACACTCCTCCCCGGCCACGCTGCCCCTGAATCCCAGCCCCACTCCCCGACCCCGAGTCCACCCCCTGTCCTTGTCACCCTACTCCCAGCCCACCCTCCCAGCCTTTCCCTCGGTGCCCAGTACCATCACTGTGCCCCTGGACCCCCAGCCCCATCACGCTGCTCTCTGTGCCCTGGAATCGTCACTCCAGTCCCTGACCCATGACCCACCCTGGCCACCCTCCTCCCTGACTCCCAAATCCATCACCCTGCCCTTGGCCCCCAGCCCACCCTCACCATCCCGCTCCTCGACCCCACCCCATCCTGTCCTTGTCACCCTGCTCCTGATTCCCCACCTGCCCTGCCCACCCTGTGCCCACCCTTGCCCCCAGCCCCATCACTCTGCTCCCTGCCCACCCTCACCATCCCCCCCTTGGCCCTGCCACCTCAGAGCCCTCCCTGCCTGCAGGGAGCTCTGGTAACAGCGTGTTCTCCTTAAATCCCACTCTTCCCTCCCTCATTTTGCCCAGCTTTAGCTTGTTGAACAGAAACAAAACGCCAAAACACGAGCTGGATAATCCCCAGCTGAGCCCAGCTCAGCAAACCGCCCTGAGGGCAGCCCTGTCACTCTCTGGAGGGCCCGGGGTGCCTGTCCCAGCCTGTCCTCCCCCAGATCACCCCAGGGGCACTGACAGCAGAGGTTCCAGCACAAGAGGACAATGCCTGCAGTGCAGGATTCCCTGGCTGTGTGGGCAGAATCTGCAGAACCAGCGTTGTTTCTGTGCCAGGATCTCCTGGTGCTGTGCATCTGCCCTGGAGAAGGTGTTCTGTGCCCAGAGGTGGCACTGGAAGGCCGGGTTTAGCTCTGGCACTGCTGCTCTCCTGCTGGGAATTTATTTTTGGTGCCTCCTTCAGGGCTGTCTGCTCCCTGCTCTGGCATTTTTTGAGTGTAGAGACCAGTCTGGGTGTGTTTCCTTTTATTGTGTGATTTCAATTAAAACACCAGCAGAAAGTTAGGACAACTGCCAGAGGAGCTGAGTGTTTTACCATGAGTGCAACCAGTGAAAGTGGTTTTTCAGAAGAAGTAAATTCTTTATAATTTCTTGTCCTAAAAATCCCTCATTTGGTAGTGGCTGGTGATTGCTGCCTGGTTTTGGCTGGATTAAACACACCCTAAATTCTTGTTTGAAATAAATAGGGGCTGTACATGAGCAGAATAAAGAGATAATCTAGGCTTTGCAAGAAAACAGTCATTTTATTGGTGTTTTGTTGAGCTCTCTGAATAACCACCCACATATTTCCATTGTTTTATTCTTGGGCTTCATCTGCCAGATGAAACACTTCCCACATTTATTTTCAGGTCCTGAGGGAGGCAAATATGTCAGGAATTTAAATGATTCCAACAGCAGCACCAGATGGAGCTTGGTATTGGGAAAGCTGGAAGGGGGCAGGGGAAGGAGGAGATAGATAATAAACATGTGGGTTTTAAATATTATCAACAGCAAGATTTTCATGAGTGCCTGCTTGTCCCAAGCTGGGATAGCAGGTGTTAAAGAGGGCTGTGAGTGTGACTGCAAAGAGAGACTCAAAAGTTAGTCATGTAAAGTCTAAAACTGTTCTCCACGTAGAGCACACCTGAAAAGCTGCTGGATTTGCTGTTTGCTCTGAGATTCTCCCTCCTTGCAAAGTGTTTTTCCCCAAATTCTTCCAGGAAAGCCCAAGGTGTACCAAGGTGTGAGGGTGAAGATCACGGTCAAGGAGTTGCTGCAGCAGAGGAGAGCACGACAAGCAGCCACTGGTTCAGCAGTGAGTGAAAATATTGTGGTGTTGGCTTTGTAGCTTCTCTTTCAATGTTTGTGTTTTGTTTTTTTGGTTTTTTGGGGTTTTTTTTCCAGGACTGTAATTTCTGGGCCAAAATCTGAGAGTAACAGGCGGGTGAGGATGGGGGAAAGGAACATTCAGTCAGAGTAGCTGCAGCAGTGACTTAAAGGAGTGAGAATCTGAGGAATACAGGGAGAAAGCAGAGCTGCTTCTCCAGAAAAGTCACTCCCTCCGGGATGGAAGCACACCTGGGCAGCCCCATCCCTTCTGGAGGAGGGGCTGAGCTCTGAGTGCACACACACACCTGCACATTCCCTCTCATTCCCTCTTCCAGCCTTTGTAGGATTCCTCCAGCTCCAGCCACTCAGGGGATTTGCATAAAGAGCTTGGCAAATCATTATTTCTTCCTGGTTCATGACATTGCAGCTCTTGGAGCTTTTCAGATTTCAGCCTCTGCACTTTGTTGCAGCTGATTGCACAAAAATCAGCCTGAGATCCAGGGGCAGAGAGGGTCTGGGTGAAGAGAATTGTCAGGTTTTGGAAACGCTGGGTCACTGCTCCCCTGCAGCCCCAAGAGCAGCAGCCTCTTCATCACAGCCAGGTGTCCCAGGGCTGCGTGGAACCGGTTTTCACTTCCCACCAGCACCTCACACAACCCCTGTGGTGCCCACACAGGAAAAAGTGAAAAGCGGCGGTGAGGGAAGTCACCTCGGTGACCTGCACAAGGTATGGCCCGCCCCAAAAGCCCCGAGGCTCTGGGCTGGCAGGATGTGCGCTGAGAAAAGCTCAGCCTGGGGACTCCATCTCTGCCTTGTCACGTCTGCAGCAAAAAGGGACAAAAGGCACCCTCAGCCCAGAAGAGCCACTGTTTCAGGAATTAAATGCACGGGATGTGCCAGGAAGTTGTTGCCAGGGAAATGAGCTGCTCACTCGAGAGCAGCTTGAATAAAGGAAATGAAGTGGAGGGTTGTATGAATTAAATCTGAGGGGGAAAATCCCGCCAGCATTTGTACTTGCAGAGTAAAATCCTGGCCCCTAAGCAGCAAAACTCCTGTTCCTTTTGGGGTGGGTTTCTTCCTTCCAGCAGGTCAGGTCCCTGGAAGTGGTTGATCTGTCTTGCTGCAGCTTCCAGCATTCCTTAAAAAACGAAGCTGTCCCTTTTCAAGGAGCACTGCTAGAGCTGCTTCTCAAACGACACCAATCCAGTCTGCTGGGACACCTGCAGTGGTCTTTAGTTAATGACTCATTCCCAGTAATATCCATTCCTAGGAACTCCTTGGGGTTCCCTCCAGTGTGGAATTCACGCTCCTGGAAATTAACACACACCAGTTTCAGAGGCAGCTCTGTAGAATGGGGAATGCAGCAAAACGAGCAAAAAGAGCCCCTCAGCACAGAGCTGATTCAGGGGCTTCACCCCGGGTGGGTGCTGTGCCCATCAAAAATCCTGTTATGCACATTCATCTCATGTTCTGTCAGTGCCAGCGAGGTTTTCCCAGCCACAGCCAGGAGGGAAATAAGGTTTATTTCAAGAGTTTTCTCTGAAATCCAGACTCACCTCGCTCTGTGCCGCAGCTCCCCTCCTTCCCTTCTCTTTGCTCAGGTTCCTTGGGACAGCAGCAGCAGCAGCAGCAGCAGCATCCAGTTTGCAGAGTCTGTGTCTCCGCCTCACCCAGGTTGGTACAAAGCCCATCCACACGGCCCTTCCCGCCCCATTCCCAATTTTTCCCACCGCCCCGAGCCTTCCCAGCCCTGTTTGAGGCCGGCAGCGCCCGCGGTGGGGCCAATCAGCACCTGCAGGGAGCCCGCGGGATGCAGATGAGGAGCTGAGAGCGCACGGGGCTCTCCTTTCCCAGCTTATCCATCCCACAGCAGGGAATTCCATCCCTTCGGGAAAAGATGCTCATCCCGAGGGAACAGCATCGCCTTCCCCAGGCTCTGGGGGCCACCGAGGGCCAGAGTGCCCTGGAGCCCCTGGCTGGGTTCTGTTCTCTCCTCCCTCTCCTGCCAGCATCCACAGGAATGAGAGAAATACCAGATTTTCAACACCACCAAGAGTTTCCTCCTCCTGCCTGCGAATATCCAAGGAAAAGGGGGAAGGGGTGAGGGGAGGGGCACTTTGGGCTCGCAGATCCTTCAGGTATCCCCAGCCAAAGCTCAGAGGAAAGGCTGGGCAGGTGTGAGTGCACACATGGCATGGACAAGGAAATTGTTAAATCATCGATAGCTGGGAATCCATTTGCTTATGTTAATAAAGAAACGTGAGACACGCCAAAGCTGACATGCCAAAGCCTTTTCAGGCTGGAAGGTCTCCATCAGTTTATGTATTTTGGGTGTTTCTCACTCCCCAGAGCCAGCTAAACACTGCCACCTTTGACCCTGCAATGTGCATTTCAGACCTGTGCCCTTCACCTGGACAGGGCTTAAACCATGTTTGAGCTTGGTGTGAAAAGATAATAATTTGGAAAGCCAGATCTGCTGTGAGCTTTCCAGGAACTCACCCTTTGGCCAGCAACACTACATGGTCACAATGCCACATCAGCCCTGCCTTGCTCCATTTGTTCTGCTCCTGTCTGGCTGTTTGGAGGATAAAAAAAAGGCAAATTATCCTCCTGTTATCCCCTTGTTCCTGCAGGTGTAGCTGCCCCGGGTCTGGAGATGAGGCAAAGGCACATCTGCCAGGCTGGGAAGCACAAATCACTGCCTGGCACCTTCTGGGGCTGCAAACAGGGCACAGAGGGTCGAGAGTCTGAGGGAGTTTCCAGCTGGATCCCTGTCCAAAATGCCTGGGGCCAGAAGAGTTTCCAGCAGTTAAAGAGCTTCAGAGCTGAGGGGGCTGCCTTCCCTGAGTTATTCACATGCTTTGGAGCATCTCCCTTGTGGTTTCTGCTTTCCTACAAAATCCCCCTTGCCCTTGAGAGGCCTGTTTAATGTCTGAATTCACAGGGTTACTGAGCCTGGGAGAGCACTGAAACCTGCCCTTTGTGAAGACAGGCACTGATTAATTTGCTGCTGTCTGCTTTCCTTTCTCTCCTAGAGCCTTTTGAAGCAGAATCCATCCCTCCTGTGCCCAGCTGCTGCCCATCCTGGCAGTTTTCCAGCTGCCTGTCCTGTGAGGAAAGCCCTGGCTACCTGGAGCAGCTGATAGATTCCTGCCTGCAGTCAGATGCACCCTCTGAGGCAGCCTTCAGTGCCTTCCAGCCACCCCCACACTGCACCCCAGACACCTTCCAGCCAGTCCAGCTCTGCTTCAACCAGGGCCTGGTGAGCTTTGGGACCCAGGGGAGCAGCCACAGGTGTCCCCAGGGGGAGAGGGAGTCACCTCCTGGGGCAGAGCAGCAGCAATGTGGGAATTTGGCTGCTTTTAGGAGCTTGGGATGCTCATGGGCTCTGAATGCTTTCCCACAGGGGGCATAAAATAAACTGGGAGAAGCTGCAGGATGGGGAATGTCCCTTCTTTTCCCATGGGGGACCCCAAATAAACTGGGAGAGGCTGCAGGATGGGGAATGTCCCTTCTAGAGGTCCTGTAGATTTTGTGCAAAGAGAAGCACAGCTCCTGCAAGGGGTTGTCCCTACTAACAGAAACTGCCTTTGGGTTTACACCTCCAGGATCTCCCTGGGCAGGGATTGTCCCTACTAACATTGGGTTTACACCTCCAGGATCTCTCTGGGCAGGGATTGTCCCTGTTAACATTGGGTTTACACTTCCAGGATCTCTCTGGGCAGGGATTGTCCCTGTTAACATTGGGTTCACACCTCCAGGATCTCTCTGAGCAGGGATTGTCCCTGTTAACATTGGGTTCACACCTCCAGGACCTCCCTGGGCAGGGATTGTCCCTGTTAACATTGGGTTCACACCTCCAGGACCTCCCTGGGCAGGGATTGTCCCTGTTAACATTGGGTTCACACCTCCAGGACCTCCCTGGGCAGCCACATGAGAAAGGCAACAGCACAGCAATCCTGCCTGCTGGCCATATTTCCCTGAAATCTCCTTTTTCCCCTTTTTCTCTCTCAATCTCCAGGCTGCCAGCTCTCCCAGCTCAGCAGACCTGCCCAGCCCGTGGAACTCCAGCTGCTCTCCCCCTCAGCTGTCTCCCCTCACCCCGCTGACCCCCAGCCCACCCTACAGCTGCCCCATGGAGGAGTGGCCCTGCCACCCCCCGTGTCCCCTGGCCAGCCCTGCGTGCTGCTGCCCAGCCTGTGGGGCTCAGGGCAGGGACAGCAGGGGCCCGCAGTGCTGCCCCTGCCCCAGCTCGGACTGCCTGGAGCTGCTGCCACCCCTGGCCGTGGCTGAGGACTTCTTCAGGAGGGACAGGAGCTGGGACATTTGCTACAGCTAATGGGGGCTGTGGTTTCACACATCCACTCTATCCAAATCAGATTAAATTGCCCATGAACTATGCAAAGTTGTGCTGCCTAACACAGCCCCGTTTATTCTTCACTACTCACACGTTTTTTTACACAATGCTGTCACTACATTGATCTACGGTTAGGGGGGGGTTGTTGGTGGTTTGGTGGGGTTTTGTCCCTGGTTTTTTTTTTTCATTGTTGCTGTTTTTAAAAATAAATCTGAAGCTGCCTTATCAAACACTTGTTATTAAACCAGCTCTTTTTGATACAAATAAATCATTTGGTGCAAATGCTGAAGCCTGCTCATTTTTCATGTGCAAAAGGTCAGTGCTTTTCTCTTCTGCTGCTGACCCTGCTCTCACAGAGGTGAGGATGAGGTTTTGAGCAGCCTATTCAGTGACACAAAAGCTCTCACTCACCTTTTCCAGCAGATAAAAAGTCCATATTTAATCCATTTTTCCCCAGAGAACTCTGTGCATCACCCAGCTCTGAGCTGGATCTGCAGCTCCTCACCTCTGCTGCTGCTCAGGCTGCCCTGGTGACATTTCCCAGTGGTTCTGGCAGAAAAGGAAAGCTGATGTTTGCCACACCAGGGTTTAGCCCTGGCTCCTCAGAGGTAAAAGGTTTTCAGCAAAATCAGCTGAACAGGAGCTAAATGATTTATTTTTTAGAGTAGATAATAGGAAAATTGTAATACCTGAGGATTTCCTCCTTCTTGCATAAACCCAGAGCTTCCTAACATTTTGTCTTGCCTCCTCTTGGTGAGGCAAACTGGAAAGAAAGAAAGAAGCATCTCTCCATATTAAATTCCACCAAAAAAGAGAAATAACTACACCTGCAAAGACAAATATGAATTCTATCCAGCTGTTTGCTCACCTCACCCAGACACTTCCATGCTGAACTGAAAACCTTTCCCGTTCCTTTACCTTATGTAAGGTACCAGTTTTTTTTTTTTTTTTCCAAAACATGCTTTAAAAATATTCAAATAATATCTCTCCTTCTCCCCTGATTAATCTCAGCATTGGCCCAAGTGATAAATGCAAGAGGTCACAGCAAAATATATATATTATTATTATATAAATGCTAAAGAGCTGTAACTTTGCAGCAGTTGAAGGTGTGATCACCCCTGTGCAGGGACACCCCACCAAGTGTCATTTCCGTAGTGCTGGCAGCTGCTTCAGCCCCTGGGTGATCCTTTGGGGCACTGAAGGGCTGGAATTCTACCCCAGAGCTCACCCAGCGCCAGCTGCTCCTGCCTCAGGAGCGGGCACACCTGGAGCCACACATCAGAACCCCTTAGCAGCAGCAAGAAAAAGCCAGAAAATGAGGCTGAGGCAAGAAACTGGAGGCTTCTAGAGGAAATGGGGTGCCCACATCCTCCCCAAGGTTGGCCTGAGCTTAGCAGAGCCAGGGAGATGCTCTCAGGGAGTGAAAGGGCACCATGAAATGATAAATACGGGTTTCAGAACGGGTTTAAGTGTTGGAGTCTGACAAGATATTTCTGACCTCCAGCTGAGGCGGATGTTTAATTCTGACAGGGTTTTAGCAGATTGCACACTCATCAATATCTGTGCCCACCCCTGATCCCACTGCTGGCACAGCCACAAAGCAACATCAGCACTAAAACCACCCTAAATCCCATCCTGATCCTCGGATGATGCCTGATCCAGGCCAAAAAACCCCTCCTCAGTGGAGGAGGCCAAGATATTTCCAGCAGAATATTCCTACAGACCAAAACCTCCGGGCTGTACCAGCTTCCATCACATCAGCAACACCATTTCCATCCCTTGCAGCTTCTTCCTCCTTCCCTGCTGCTCCTCCTGCAGTGGTTTTGCAATCCCACCCGTGCCAGACTGGAAACTGGTTTGAGATGCTGTCAACAGCCCCGGGGACACACTCAGGACAAGTAGAAGCTTGCTGGCTGTTGACACAAGGCCTTGTTGACACAAGAAAGGGAAAAAACACAACAGAGGAGCCATTCAAAGGTTACTTGTGTGTTTTCTGTGAGAAATGTATTATTTCCCTCTTTCATCCCTCCCAAAAGTAAAAAGGAGTTAAAGGAAATACCTAAAGCAGAGCTGCCTCTGCTGAAAGGCTGGCATTTCATCAGTCCCTGCCAAGTGAAGCCCTGACTGCCTCTATAAACACAAACCCGAGGATCATCTCATGCTTACAAAGCCATGAATAACCCCAGAAGTCACCCACAGTTACCGAGAAAAGGTTCTTATTTTCAGCTTCTCTACCCGAGAATTTGATCTAAAAGTTTCCCTTGCCAACCGACTGACAGCTTTTCTATGGTGCCACTTCAGAACGTTTGCTTGGTGATAACGAGCCTTTGTTATTAACAACTTATCCAAAGCCACAGGTAGGAAGAGATAAACTGTGCAAATAAAGGGATATCACACACTGCCAGCAAGCCTGAGCTTTGAGAAGTTACATTTGCCCTGAAAGAGCAATAAAAAATTGAGGAGTGAGGTGTGAACTGCTTAAATCAGTGAGAGAAGTAGAGAAGACGCTCAGGTTTGAGATTTAAAAGTGATTTTCTCCACAGCCAGGCCAGGAATTGGGAAAGGAAAAGAGAAAATTGTTTTACACACAGGGGGGAAGCAGCAGCTTCCAACAGTCTGGTGGCTCCAGTCCAAAGCCAACAGGAGCAGCTTGTGGATGGTGGCTGCTTCCAGAGGAGGCCTCTGCAGGCTGAGCTTTGGGGAGCTGAGCACAGAGAGGAGGAATCCTGGCACTGCCACGGGCTCTTCCCACTGCAAACCTCATCCACCAGCTCCCAGCTTCCAGGGGGATGCTTTAATTCCTCCCCTAAAAGGATATTTTCCCTGATATTCTGGAGATGGTGATGATTCCAGACTCCCATTGACACTGGTTTGTATGAAACACCCTAGAGATGACACAATAAAGGGAAAAGCCACTCAAGGGAAGAAAGCTCCTGTATTTTTTCACTTCCAAAGGAATTCAGTCACCTCACAGACATTTCTAGGTGGAAAAAAGCTTTTTACACTTTCACATTGCTCGCAGTTTGACAGTTCTGCTGCTGCAGGATCCAGAAATTGATATTTTTTCCATCGTTTTGCCTTGACACACGGTATTACCTCCCTGATACCCTTCTCCCTCCATTCAGGGCTCGTTGTAGCATCCTTCCAAGTGAGACAGCACTGGCTTTTGCTGGCCTGTGCTCAGATACATGAAAATTTATGCAAACACATGCAAATACACGTCTGCTTCTCTGTCAGCAGGATTGCAGGTACGTGTAGTGAGAGGCGATGGCCCAACAGCAGAGAGGAGGGCTGGAAAATCGAGGTCTCTGCATTTCCTAAGAGCTTTTGCTCCTGTCAGTTGTTTAAACACTCCAGGCCTGCCAGTGCCTCAGGAAATCCCAGTGAGACAGCAGCCAGTGGGTGCTCAAGGAAGTGGCTGCAGTGATTTAAGAACTCTGCCCTTCATCTCTGTGCTCACACTGCTGGAGAGCAGCACCTGCACACACTGAGGAGCCAGCAACATCCAAAATACAGCTCAGAGTGAGCCCCAGCCTCTGCCAAAACACGGCCTTGCAGAGCCACAGATTGCACAGCAATCCACAAATCATTTCACAGAAACGCTAAAAGGAATCGGCCAAACCCCTGTCAGGTGGGAAAGGGAGCAGGGCAGCACTCCCTGCACACACCCACACGGGTTTGCTGCCCTAAAGGCTCTGGGAGACCCAAAGGGATTCTCTGTCTGCCCCCAGGTGAGGTGAGCTCCCACCTGAGGGGCTTCCAGAGCTGGAGACTGGGATGGGATTGGATTGCAGTGCATTGCATTGGAATCCTCCCCTCAGCAGCCACACAAACCTACCCCATGTCCTTGTTCTTACAGCAGCTGTTTCTTTCCCTGGGCTGGCCATGGGCAGCTGCTCCAGAGCCCTCCCAAAGTTCTGGGAATGGCAGTTCCAGCTCGCAGGAGCCACCCCTGGGGCTCTTGCCTTTGCATGTCCATCCCCTGGGGTGAAATCCAGCCAGGGCTGGCTCAAGTTCTCCATCCAGGCTCTCCCCCCTCGGGATCCTGCATTCCCAGGGGAGCAGGGTCAGTGGGAGCTGCACATCCCAGAGGCTGCAGCATTTCCAGCACTCCCTGTGCACAGGCCCAGCCAGAGGCACAGTTTGGGGGTGTCTCAGAGCAGCATTTCTCAACCTCTTACAGCCAAACTGTCACCTTGTGCTCTGTCACATCCAAGGGTTTCAAAGCTTGGCTGTGCTTTCAACTTATTTGGAATATTTATGTAGCAGCTCCTTGATTTGCTCACCTCCTTGCTGGAGGTTTATTCACATTTTCTGTTACCAAAATTGAGTTTTCAACCATTTGAAAGCCCATCTTCTGCTGTCTGATGTGCTGCTCGTGGCCACAGGTTGAGAAACACTCCCAGCCCAGCCTGGCTGAAGCCTGAAGGAGCAGGGATGTGCTGCAGAACCACCCTCACAGTTTTTATAGGAGGCAGAAGCTGGAGTTGAAGCTGTTCTATAAACTGCAGATAAATCAGGATCTGGCACTTCTGTGGCAGGAGTTGAATGCAGGTGTGACTTTCCCTTTCTTCAGCAAATTCCTGACCTGCCAAAAAACATGGAATTTCAGGGAGCACCATCTGAGCCACCAAAACCACTCACACACACAATTATTGACACGTACACGTGGACCTAAATAAACACCCAAATACATCAGGAATACTTTTATATTCACAAGCACAAAACCCAGCCCCCCCTGGAGCGTGCAGGTGTGTTAGGGGGGAGCAGCAATGCGGATCCCATACCTGATCCCCAGCTATCCCAGCAGGGGCCATGTGGATGGGCTGGTCATTGTCCAAATTCCTGATGCTGGGGTCTGCCCCGTGCTCCAGGAGCAGCTGGATCATTTCCTTCTGGTTCTTGTCCCCAGGCAAAGCAGCTGCCATGTGCAGGGCTGTGTTGCCATGGGCCTGAAGCAGGGGGAAGGGGGAACAAAAAGGAGTAAAAAACCCAGATAAATTCCCTGGTGAGCTGTGCCATCTCCCCAGAATCATCCTAGAGATGGATGGAGGTGTGAAATGAGAGAAGAATCCTCATGGGATTTGTCATCAGGAGCTGAGGGAGGATCTCTGCTCTGTCTCTCCCAGGCAGGAGGTTTGTGGATTCAGATTCTTTTTCTTTGCTAGAGCACCACAAATTGGTAGCTTTGATGCTTTGGGTGTAGGTAATTAATAGCCCTGAAGCAGGAACATTCCCTGGCTGCTGAAACCCCCCCCTAAATCATAGCCTGGTTGTTCTGAAGTCCCCCTTAAAACTGCTCTGAAATCGCTCCCTAAATCACAGCATCATGTATGATTGCACTGAAATCCCCCATTAAAAAATCACTCCCTAAATCACAGCATCATGTATGATTGCACTGAAATCCCCCATTAAAAAATCACTCCCTAAATCACAGCATCATGTATGGTTGCACTGAAATCCCCCATTAAAAAATCACTCCCTAAATCACAGCATCATGTATGATTGCACTGAAATTTCCCTAAAACTGCTCTGAAATCATTCTCTAAATCACAACCTCAGGTATGATTGCACTGAAACCCCCCATTAAAAAATCACTCCCTAAATCACAACCTCATGTATGATTGCTCTGAAACCCCTCCTAAAACTGCTCTGAAATGCCCCCCTAAAGCTGCTCTGAAATCACCCCCTAAATCACAGCCTCATGGAAACAGACCTGGGGAGTTACTGGAAAAAGAGAAGGCTGTAACAGGCATGGAAATATTTAATTGGGAAGCACTAAATTATAGCAATATAATAAATAACATTGGATTATAGACACCAAACACATCACAGTGCTGCCCATCACACAAAGCTCCACAGCACCAGTCCCGTTTGTGCTCCACACATTCCCCCTTTCCCAAAACTTCCAAGTGCCAGGAAGATTCCAGTTCCCAAGGCCAGGCATGGCTTGGCTGCAGTGCCAGGACTGGCACAGGAGGGACAGAGCTGGCTGTGGAGCCAGGCATGGATGGAGGGGGCTGCAGAAGCTCTGGTGCCACCAGACCATGAAGAAATCTGTGCCCTGTCTGGTCAGGTATGACTGGTAACGGTTGTAAGTGAGAAAAAGCTGATAAACAAAAGCACAAGGTGAGGTATTTTTAGTCTGCAAGAGTCTCATTGAGGCAGCTGCTTGGCTTTTTACTCTCAGAAACAATCATGGGTTTGCCATGGCATTGGAATGGTTGGACACAAACTGCAGCCTGTGTTGATGTTCCAGTTGTTCAAATGGGAAATGAAAAACGTGATTTTCAACTCCTGTTAACCACTGAGACATCAGGGAGAACTGAAGCAGAAAATAAAATTGCAGAAAATAAAATTGCAGAAAATAAAATTGCAGAAAATTAACAGTTTTTCTCAGACAAGGCATGTTTTACAAGCCCTGAACAAGCAGATCCTTGTCAAGTTTATTATCCCAGAAAGTCAAGGGATGGTTACAAGCTCTTTACAGGATTTCTTGTTAAAATGGAAAGATCTGCACTTGAGAGATTCCAAATCCAGGCATGGGCTAAGATAATGAGGCAATCTGACAAGGCCTGACCTTGAAGCCTCAGGCTGACTTTAATAGGTCTCATTTGAGACAAAGTGGGCTCCAGGAATCCTCCAGATGGAAAACACCTCCAAGGCTTCAATATTTTTCTCATTGTGAAAATGCCGTGGAGACAGATTTGGAGTGAGACAAGCACAAGCAGTGGGTGAGCCAGGGAAACCTAAACATGGCTGTTTCCTTGGCTTCTTCATGCTTTGAAGAGCTAAAAAATCCAGGATATCTCCTTGCCCCAAACAGCTCAGCAACAAGACAGAGGACTCTGAGTGATCCTATCACAGGAGGAAGCTCTCCCAGGATTGTGATCAAGAGACAACAGAGACTCCCCTGGACAGGCTCTCACCTGCCTGAGGGTCTCTAAAGATACAGAAGGAATGCAGTGAAAAGCCCTTCAGTGGACACAAAAGCACCAGCTCGGCGCCATTGCCCACAAACACAACCCAAAATAGGTTTTCTGCAGCCCAACAGAAATCTGGAGGGGTAAAAAAAGTGAAGCTGCCTTTTGTCTGCCTCGGTGAGCAATGGATTGACAGAGAAATTCACTTCCCTCCTGAGGGGCACAAACTCTGGGGAGCAAGGCTGAGACTGCAGGTGCTGCAATGAAACAGGGACCCCCAGGTTTGTCCCCTTCCCCAAAGGAGGAGAACAAGGGGAAGCAACCAGAATCTCCCCATTATAGCCCTGCTGAGAGGGGCAGCCTGTCCCAAAATGAATCAAACAGGGACCCCCAGGTTCGTCCCCTTCCCCAAAGGAGGACAGAGGGGAAGCAGCCAGAATCACCCCATTATAGCCCTGCTGAGAGGGGCAGCCTGTCCCAAAGCTCTGCCTGCTGGGCACTGGTGGCTCAGTTGAGGCTCCCAGGAATGTCAGATTTTTGTTTGGGAGGAGGGAGCAGCTGCTGCCTGTGGGATGTGGTCACTGCTCAGGATCTGCTCCCAGGTGAGCTGTGGGGCAGCTCTGGGGAGGTTTCCAGCTTGCTTTACCCAACCTAGGGATGGCTGTGCCAGAAAATCTGCAAATAAAGTTTAAGGCAGAAAGAATCCCCGTGGCCCTTGACAGAAGCAGGGACTTTGTCCTTCCTGTGGTGCCACATCTGACAGCAGAGATGAATTGATACCTGGCTGCCCTGAAGTGCCACCTCTCAGTGTCATGCTGCTGTCAGACCTTGCATCACTGCAGGGCTGTTTGCTCAATCCTCAGCCTAATCTAAAGTTCATGTTCCTCCTCAAGCAACCATTTCCCCTGTTCTTCCTCCTCCCTGCTTATCTCCTTCTCATTCTCTCCTCTCCTGCTTTTCATGACAGAGTTCAAGCCAGGTGCTGTTTTTCTGTGAGCTGTCTGTTTACTGGAAAATGCAGTTTGGGGTTGAACAGAAGTTCAGAATAGCAACTTTTGCCCTTTCCCTTTGTAAACCCCCCCCCTGTTGTTGATAAAAATTACCTTGTTGTTAACAAAATCCTTGCACTTGAAAGCGTTCAGCTCCAGGAAGTACCTGAGCAGGGAGACGTTCCCATCCTGCACTGTGTAATGAAGAACTGTCTTGTTGCTTTTCACATCCTATTTCAAAACAGAGAAAAAGAATGTAAAATACCCAAGCCAAATAAGAAATGTTCTGCAGGACAAGCTGGAGAGATCCCATAAACACAACAGAGGGAGGCCAGGCCAGCTCTGCAGCTGATGGGGAGCATCTCCCTCCCTTCAGGGACCCTCTGAGTGTCCACATCTGCTTCAGGAGCTCCAAAGGGCAGCACCTGTTGGATAATATTTGTTTTCTTGACTTAGAAATAGGGTAATTGAGAGGTATTTTAAAAACTTTTATTTGATTTTTAATCTTATGAGAAGGGTGAGATAACCCAGATGTTATAATTTATGTTATTACAACTAGAGGTTAACTATTTTAATTGTAATATACTGTTATAACAGTAACAATAGTCATACAACAAGCACCTAACCCTGCCAGCAGTCCCTTGAAAGGAGAACAGGCTTGGCCCTTGTGCCAGCAGCTCATTCCTTCTCCAATCCTGTGTTTTGAGCAGGAGAACTGGGGGAGAATTCCCAGACAAACCCAGGGACAGCCCAGCCCCTCCTCACCCGGCTGTAGATGGAGGCTCCGGTCTGCACCAGGAGATGGATGCAGGATTCCAGCTCCCTGCTCTGCTGCTGCAGCTCCCTGTGCTGCTCCTCTGGCACTGCCTGCCTGCCCTGCTCCCTCAGCAGGGCGTTGTGGGCCAGGACAGCACAGTGCAGAGGGGTATGGCCTGGAAAAGGAAGGTGGGATGGGGGTGAGGACAGTGCCGGGAAAACACTGATGTGCAGAGAGGAGGCAGGGCTGGCACAGAGAGCATTCATCCAATCATTCACTCCATCATTCACTCCATCATTCACTCCATCATTCATCCAATCATTCACTCCATCATTCATTCCACCATTCATCCAATCATTCACTCCATCATTCATTCCACCATTCATCCCACCATTCATCCAATCATTCATTCCATCATTCACTCCATCATTCACTCCATCATTCATCCCACCATTCATCCAATCATTCATTCCACCATTCATCCAATCATTCATCCCACCATTCATCCAATCATTCATTCCACCATTCATCCAATCATTCATTCCACCATTCATCCAATCATTCATTCCATCATTCATTCCATCATTCATTCCATCATTCATTCCATCATTCATTCCACCATTCATCCAATCATTCACTCCATCATTCACTCCATCATTCACTCCATCATTCATCCCACCATTCATCCAATCATTCATTCCATCATTCACTCCATCATTCATTCCACCATTCATCCAACAATTAATTCAATCATTTATTCCACCATTCATTCCACCATTCATCCAATCATTCATTCCATCATTCATTCCACCATTCATCCAATCATTCATTCCATCATTCACTCCACCATTCATTCCACCATTCATCCAATCATTCATTCCATCATTCATTCCACCATTCATCCAATCATTCATTCCATCATTCATTCCATCATTCATTCCACCATTCATTCCACCATTCATTCCACCATTCATTCCACCATTCATTCCACCATTCATTCCACCATTCATTCCACCATTCATCCAATAATTAATTCAATCATTTATTCCACCATTCATTCCACCATTCATCCAATCATTCATTCCATCATTCATTCCACCATTCATCCAATCATTCATTCCATCATTCATTCCATCATTCATTCCATCATTCATTCCATCATTCATTCCATCATTCATTCCACCATTCATTCCACCATTCATTCCACCATTCATTCCACCATTCATTCCACCATTCATCCAATAATTAATTCAATCATTTATTCCACCATTCATTCCACCATTCATCCAATCATTCATTCCATCATTCATCCAATCATTTATTCCACCATTCATCCAATCTGTGCAGGTGTTGTCAAGGCACAAGCCCTTCTCAGGTTTTTTCTCTCTGGGCACTTTTTGGGGCATTCCAGCATGTTTTTGTTTTTAGCTCCAATTTAATCCCCCCTGAGCCATCAGCACCTTTGAGTTTCGTGGCATTTGAGTGCACAGACACAACTCTCTCTCTCTCCCCCAGGAATTTTCTGAGCCTGCTCTGGTCTCCCAGCACAGGCCCAAAACCCACCGAGCATCAGGCAATGAAATATCCAATGCAGGTTTTCACACCACTTGTGCAAAGGTTTTTACCTTCAAAATCCTTCATTTCCAAATCCAGAGGGAAACCCAGTGACAGGATAACCTGGAGGCAACAGAGAAATGCAGAATTTTAGTTCAGCAGAACACTGTGCAAGCCAAAACCAACAAAATGTAAAACCAAACAACATCAGATAATGATATTTTAATTACAAACCATTATTTGACACTAGATCCCAGTGCTGTGAATGCTCCCAAGAGGGACATTCAAGGTGATCACATTCCCTGCTTTCCTAAGTCACACCCAATTATCCTTTCAGGTTCTCAGTTCAGGACAGTAAAACTCAGTCTCTGCCCCCAGCTCAGGAGTGCCAGACTCCTCACTTTCACCCTGGGTTAGGCAAAGCCACCAGTGACACCAGGACATGCTCATTCTGAGTGATCCTTGACAAGGACAAATGAAAACCTCTCCTTGACAGGTGTAGCCAAAGTTTATGGCCTAAAAGTTTGCCAGCATTGACAATTCTCAGGCTGAATTTATTTACTTTTTGTTCTCAGTGTGCAGCAGTGTGTGAAGTTAAAGCCTCAGCTTGTGGCAATGAGGCTACAGAAACACCAGGAATTATGATCTGGAGATGAGAATTTCTTGGATTTAGCAGAGAATCTCAACTTTAAAACTTTTTAATATAAGAAAGTTATAGATTTAACACGAAGAAGTTAAGTGGCTCCTTGTCTATATTATTACAGAGAATTTATTTCTTTCTTTTGATTGAATAAAGCAAGTTGTTCACATTAATAGCTGAGAATTTTTGCAGTGACTCATCTGTGTCAAGCCAGACAAGGCTCAGGACAGAATCCTCCCACTGAAAGATCGCCCAGAACGGTTAGGGCTTGACTTATCTTCTAACAAAAATAAAATATGTCCAGATCAAATATTGACACCTAGCTCTGAGGTTCTTATTAGAGATTAGATAGTTAATCCATTAGGAAAAAAAAAAAAAACTCCAATAAAATAAACAAACAAACCATAAAGCCTTTTATGGCTTTGACCACATCGAGGAGCGAGTCTCTGCCCGTTGTCCCTTTTTATGTCAAGACAAAAAAAACCAACAAAGAAACCCACAAAAGAAAAACCAAACAAAGGAACCTTGCAATCCAAACCACCACGAGGCACTCTGAGAGGCTTTGTTGGCATCATCTCGACTAAACCCCCTTTTCCTACTTAAGGAAACACCTGTTTTCCAGAGAACTGGCTGTGTTACACATTAACTGCCCTCTCAGGGCTCAGCCTGGGCACAGCTAACGAATGCTGGACGTGGTGCCAGCACCACGGGCACCCCCTGGCACCTCACCCCTGTCCCATGCCCTCAGGGAGCTCAGCAGAGCCACCAAACTCTGCCTGTGCTCAGGCCTCAAGGCAGGTTTTATTATTAATTCCATTTTCTGGACACTCTGGCACCTCACCCCTGCCCTCAGGGAGCTCAGCAGGGCCACCAAACTCTGCCTGTGCTCAGCCCTGACATGGCTCAAGGCAGGTTTTTTAATTAATTTCATTTTCTGGACACCTCACCCCCGTCCCCTGCCTTCGGGGAGCTCAGCAGAGCCACCAGCACTTTTAGAGCTGTGATCTGCAGAAATAATTTCTTTCTCCCCACAGAGCCACTAAAGAATTTTCCTCTGTAACAGCAGGCTGCAAGCACAGCCCTAAAAAAGGGTTAAAACCCACCCTGGGAAGTCAATCCCTGACACAAGGAGCCTTTGCTCAGCCTCCATCTCTCACTGAGCTCTTGCTTTTACTTAAAGACACCAACATCAACACTTTATATTATATATACATTATATATAATATATACGTGTATATGTGTATATATAATATGCATATGTACATGTATATATGTATTATAGATACATGTATATTATATATACATTATATATTTTTATATACGTATATTGTATATAAACATATATATTGTATATATACATATATACAATACATATACAATATTTATATGTACAATATACTATATATATGTACAATATACTAGATATATACATACATATATTTATATATAAAATATACACAATTTATATTTATATAAAAATACATATTTGTATTTTTATTTATATATAAAATATATATTTATATATTATATATTTATATATTATATATTTATTTATATATAAATATATAAAGTATACATATATAAATATATATGTATATATATACACTTTATATATATATACATATACACTTTATATATATATACATATACACTTTATATATATATATATATATACACTTTATATATATATATACACTTTATATATATATATATGTATGTATGTATATACAATATATACACTTTCTATTATTCATCAGCTATTAAAACCATCCAGCTTCCCCTACCTGGAGGACCTGGGTGTAGCCATATGTTGCAGCAAGGTGTAAAGCTGACTGCCCCTTGTTGTCCACAGCGTTGACATCTGCTCCTGCCTGGATGAGGTCGTGGACGATGGCTGCCTGCCTGGCGGTGACAGCCACCAGCAGGGGAGTCTGCAACAGCAGCACAGACAGCAGTGAGGACTCAGCCTAACTCCAGAGCCTGCCAGGCATGCCTTGGAGTGGCTGCCTAAAACAGAGGCTAGACAAGATTAACAGAATAAAAGTGTGTGTTTATTAAAGCCCTTCAATAGGTACAACTTGGGCAGTCAAAGCCTCCCAGAGGCTCCACCCAAGAGGGTCATGGGTTTTTCAGACAATTATAAGCTTGATCATTTCAAGGGTTAATCCTCCAATTACAGCTGTAGGTAATGAAGTCATTTACCCCCAGTTTGCTCTCCCCAACCCACTTTTGTTTATACTTTTTAGGGCCTGAGACAGTGAGGTGTTCTTGAGTTCCAGGCCTGGAGAGGAATTATTTTGTCCGAATAAAATGTGAGAACAATAGCTGACAGGCTATGGAGCTTTAGAGTTACACACTAAAGAATTGCAGGATTATAAATATATGAAAGATATAAAAGCTAAAATCCTAAGGCATCAACAGCAGCTGCTGGTGTAAAACAAGGAGTGGGGAAAGTGCTGGCTGAAATCCCAAGGATTGTGGTGCCAGGAATGAGCACAGCTCGCAGGATGGTTTGGAATCCCACTTGAGATGGGGATTTCCAGCTCTTGCTGAACTCCCTCTGCTGCTCTTCAGCCCTTAATTTGATGGCAACCCAAACTCAGCATTTTTTAAACCCCAACTGCGTCAGGTCCAGCACAAGTCAGTTGGCTGTAAACCCTTCAGCCTCAGAGACTGATGCCAACACACAAACATTTTACTGGACCAGTGTTTTCTCACATCACTCATGGGCTGAAAAAAGAATGGGCTCATTCTCATCCCACCTGATTTATGACCCTGCTACTGAATTTTACAATCCTGCCACTGAATTTTACAATCCTGCCACTGAATTTTACAATCCTGCCCCCGAGTGAGGCCCATCAGTGCCAAGCTTTCCTTGCAGGGGCAGAGCTTGATTTTTAGGGTACCTTGCTGCCTGTCATGCCAAGCCTGTTCCCATCCCAAATCTTGCTGTCTGCAGGAGAAAGATTTTTCCCTTTTTTACCCTTTTTACCTTTCCTCTGTGCTCCTTGGCATCGAGTCTCCTCAGGGCTCTCATGCGCTCTGCGGCTGCCAGCGTGTGGGCCCGCAGGCCTTTAGCTGCATAAATATGCAGAATTCTAAGACAGCAAATAAATAAAGACACCCATCACTGATGGACCATGGACCACGCTGGGAGCAAACAGTTTTACAGGGTAGCACTGCCACTTTTGGGGTTTTACAGCCAGGGTTTCACAAATCCATGCCACGAGCCCCAAAATTCCCATTTTCACGGGAAGAGCTGCGGAGTCCAAGAGCCCTCAGCGCTCCTGAGCTTTGCCTGCTGCCTCCTTCCCACTCCAGCACCATCCTGCAGCTGAGATTCACCACTGGGAGGTGTCAAAGTCCTCCACCATTCCCAGTTTGGGGAATTGGATGTATAAATTCCTTTTTGGGGTGATTCAGCTCTGAGTGTGTGGGTGAAACCTCACCATCCGGGGTAACAACCTCTCCCTAACTGATGTATTTGTAATATATCAACTTATTAAACTCCCTAATTGATATATTTGTAATATATCAACCTGTTAAACTCTCTATTGATATATTTGTAATATATCAACCTGTTAAACTCCCTAATTGATATATTTGTAGTACATCAACCTGTTAATCTCTAATTTCTATCAAAACTCCTGGTGAGAGGAGTTTTATTTATTTATTTATAATTTATTTACTGTCCTTATATTTCACACCAGACAAAGAGTTGGCACAGCCCGTGGGAGTGGATGGTGGCCCTCAGTGATGGAGAGAACATTTCTCTGCTTCACTTTGGTCATCTGGCTCTGGCTGGAGCCACTTCCATTCCCCCAGCTCCCACCTGAAGGAAATTCCAACCCTCTAAAACAGGAGGAACCCACCCCCCACACAGTCACACCAACCCCTGGCTTATTCTGCTGCAGACAGAAATATTTGATGCTTTTCAGGCAGAAGGTGGTGGGAGTTGTTTCTCTCCTCGGGTAGTTTCTCTCCAGAGCCACCCCTCACAATCTCAGGAAGTGGAAATACAATTTTCTGGCTAATCTGATTTTCAGTCAAGCTCAGCATTAGCTGTGGCTGCACACCCACACATCCCCAAGGGTGCCAGGAGAGGATAAAAGTGATTGAAGCTGAACTGCAGGAGCAAGGACTGCTGCAGGAAATGCCTCCAGGCCACAGCTGGATCAAGGAATTCCTTCTTAGTCTGCTTAATGTGTAAAATTAGCACAAAGTCTGACAGCTAACCTCTGGTTCTAGCCTGTACATATATTATTGAACTAATTGATTGCTAAACCAACGCTTGTGGGTAGGAAATAAAACACTCTAGGCATAGCAAAGTTACTGTAGATCTTTATTGAAAAAAAAGAAAAAAAAATGTCTTTTTTTTTCTAACCAGAACAACCCAGAAAGAAATGATGAAACAGTTTCATCTTTGTTTTATGTTCACACACAGAATTTACATACATTGGAGTGAAAGGAATTGAAAAGCAATCAGAGCAACCACGAGCTTGATTCACAACTGCTTTGTCCCAGTTTGACCTAGGGAATATCTCTGAATTTCATACTACTGGAGGAAGCAGTGGTGAGTTAAGCTCCTTTGAATTAATTTCTTTGCTGGGTTTTTCTGCAAATATAAGCCACTAATTTCAATGCCAGCCTCAACTGCTGCTCTTTTCCAACAACTTTATGATCACTTACATGATCTAGTGCTCGTGTCTTCCACATTTGTCAATATTCAATTAAAAAATACTCTTGGAAAGTCTTTAAGACTTTCAACCTGGGTTTTCAAACCTCACCCAGGCATGAACTCTCAAGGTCACTTGAAATATTGCCTGGGTGGCAGCTGGACTCCAGGTAATAAAGAGTACAAGAAATTATTTTTTCAGTTAATCTTATAAATAATAAAACCATCTAACAATCCTGGGCTTTAGAAAGCAGAAAAACCCAGAGAAATTGTGTTCACCAGCCAAGAGCCTCTTGTTTGTCAAGAAAGCAATAAACAAGGTTCAAAGGGGATGTATCTCCTGAAATATATCAATTTATTTGCCTGTGCCGGGGCACTCCTGAGCCTCAACCAAAATATTTACACTCTCATCGGAGGGAAAAGTGAAGCTACTCATTCTCCAGGAAAGGAAATCAGAAAGCCATAAAGGAACTGTGTGCACCTCTGGGCCTGGGGAGCTTTCCAAGGAGAGGTCACCAAAGTTCCCTGGCTCAGCACATCACACTCAAACACTACAGAAAAGCAAAAATATTGCCAGATAACAGCAATGCCATGGAGTCCTTGTTGGGCTGCAGTCCAGGCTCTGGCAAATCCCTGTTTTCTCAATGATCTCCTGATCTAGGGCCATGAATTCAGTCCTGACTCAGACAAAACTCCCAGAGACTTCAGTGGGACAGCATCTGGCACTGGCAGCGTTACCAGCCAGCCACTGCATCAGCCCCACACCTCAAATTCTGATATTTCAGAGCCCCAAACCCCCCTGCAGCTGAAAGAACACGGATTTACCCTCTGCTCTACGCCTGCAGGGCTGGGCTCAGGGGCAGACAAGGGGCACAGAGCTTCCAGGTACACCTTGGTGTGAATTCCTGCTCTGCAAACAGGGATCTCTGACTGCTCTGGCATTTAGCTCAGCTTTATTTTCACACTACTGCACCTACCTGCACCAGCAGAACAAAGCTATGCTTTATGTTTTCCTGATTTCCAAAGGAGTTGCAAAATTTAGGAGAGAAAAATGTCAATTTAGGCCCACCCAAATGTTTTCTAGTGGCCTAAATCTGGTGAGTTCCTCCCCTGGACGGCTCAAAGACACACAGACAAGGCCTTTACACAAAAGCAACCCTATTGAATTGGGTTTGCCAACATTTAGGAACAATTGTACCCTCACCAAATGCTACAGCTGGCTGTGGCTACAGTGGAATCTGTCATTTTGAGGCCACGAGGGTGAAAATCACCTTGTGCTGGTGCTGAGCACAAGTGTGCAGCATCCAAACCTGCCTGGCAGAGGCAGCAGGAGCTGGGACAGCAGAGGAACCTTGTGCTGGGCACCAGGACAAAGCAAATTTCCCTCACCCCACAAATCACAGCGCGCTAAAACTCCCACCCCACCCTGCCTGATCCAAAACCCACTGAGCTGCTGGGTGGAGCTCCAGACGTGCAACCTAAATCCCTTCAACAGAGAGAGCATGGCTCAACACGTACGTATCATTGTCCTCATCTTCCAGCAGCAGCTTCTCGATGGGCAGGGCGCCGATGGCTCTCCGGGCATCCTCCAGCTCCTGCGGGGCTGGCTCGGGGATGGAGATGGGCACGGGCACCAGCTGGGGCCCAGGGAAGGAGGAGGAGGAGGCTGCAGGGTACTGCAGGCTGGAGGCTGGCAGGGCAGACAGGGGCTGTGCCCACGGGAAGTAGGGCAGGGGCGGCTGCTGCTCCGTCACCTCCAGCGGTGGCACCACGGCCGGGGTGCTGCTGCGGGGCTGGGAGGGGACAGAGACACAGCAAAGTGAGACAAGCAGGGTGGTACTCACTGCTGGGGAAGGTGAAACAGGAAAGCCTTAGCAATGTGATTGCCTGGCAAAAGGTTTGGAGAATATGGAAACTATAATTGAAGTGAAAGCAAGCATTGAGATCCCTCAGTTACTGAACAACTGGAAAACAATGGTGTGGCTGCTGAAGGTGATCCCCTTTTGATGGAACAACACCCTCTGCTTGCAGACAGGCCCAAGGGGCAGAGCAGACCCTGCAGCTTGGCAGAAGGGGCCCAAAGAGGAGTTTTTAGCGTTTAAAATGTAACACAGGATGGTGATGTAATGATTCTTATAGGCTGTATGGAAATGCTGTAGGATTTGTGTCTTGGACTAGATTGGTCAGTGAGAATTAGAATATTCAGCACAGAAGAAGACTTATGGTGCTGTAACGGGAACGTCACGCTCTCATCCTCTTTTACTCTCTCTCTCTCTCTGTCTCTCATCCTCTCTCCCCTCTCTTCTCCCAGTCCTGCTCTGAGCTGTGCCTGGCAGCTCCCAGCAGGGCCCTGCACTTGGCCCTTTGCAATAAACCCCAAGTTCCACAACCTGGCTTCAGAGATCTCTCATCTTCATCCATCCTGACCATCCTACCCCCGACACGTCTACAACTCATGTGTTTCTCTGAGCAGAGAGAGACATAATTCTCTCTTCTAGCATTTCTCCTGGGGAAGGCACTGAGAAAGCTCAGAGAAAGAAGACAAAACAATTCTTATCTCTACTTGCTACCCCTGTTGTTTGGCACATGTGGAATGTGTTATGGAGATTGTCCACCAACAAGGGATTTGTTAATTGGACTCTGGTTGTTTTGGATTGATTGACCAATTAGGTCAAAGCTGTGTTGTCACTGTCTGAAAGGGTCATGGGTTTTTCTTTAGTATAGTTTTAGTATATTATAGTATTATTACAACACAACTTTTTGCCCTGCTCAAACCATATTCCTGTCCTGGCAACTACATGGCATAGATTGAAAGACACACAACATTACAGTAATTAAATAAATTAGCCTAACTCCACCCACCCCACAGCTCTTGCTAGAAGGTAGGAATTAATGTAATTTTCAGCTTGGTGCTTCTGACTTACTGCAAAATTGGTGATGAGAGGCTGGGAAGTGTAAGTGAGGATAGAGAAGGGTCCCACCAGGGTGTAGCTGGAAAAGGTTGTGAATTTGCCTGATTCCAGTACAACACAACTTTTTTGCCCTGCTCAAACCATATTCCTGTCCTGGCAACTACGTGGCATGGATGCAAAGACACACAACATTACAGTAATTAAATAAATCAGCCTAACTCCACCCACCCCACAGCTCTTGCTAGAAGGAGGGAAATAACATCATTTCCATCTTGGTGCTTTTGACTTACTGCAAAATTGGTGATGAGAGGCTGGGAAGTGTAAGTGAGGACAGAGGAGGGTCCCACCAGGGTGTAGCTGGGACACACAGGCTGGACGTACATATCTGCTGAGTAGGGACAGCTGCCAGCCTCGTGGGACACGTAGTCAGGGTAAGGGCTCCACTGAGCCAGGGGCTGCAGGGGGGTGCCAGGGGCCTGGGGGATCCATCCAGAGGCCACAGCTCCTTCCTCTGGGCCAGGCAGAGCAGGGGCAGCAGTGTCCATGTCAATGCAAGGCTGGCCTGGAAAACAGGACAGGATCAAAGCCCAGCTCAGCACAGTCTTCCCTGGAGAGCCCCAGAGGGTCAGGGATACTTTACCCATGGCTGAGTAGGAAGGGACTGGCTGATGGGGCAGAACAACCTGGAAGAGAGAAGAAAAAAATAAAAATCAGAGGTGAAGCCCATCAGCATTAAATTCAATCCCACAGAGCATTCTAGGTATTATCAGCTCATTATCAATGCCAGGGGCTGAACTCTTCTGGCCCCCACACAAGGGCCAGAGAGTTGAACCTGACAGCCAGGACACACCACCCCAAACACCCACAAACCCCTCAGCTCAAGGGGATTTTATAGTGTGTTTAAATCTCATGTAGCAAAGAGAAAAACTAAAAATCAGAGGTGAAGCCCATCAGCATTAAATTCAGTCCCACAGAGCATTCCAGGTATTATCAGCTGGTTATCAATGCCACGGTCTGAGCTCTCCCACCCCACACAAGAGCCAGAAGAACTGACCCTGACAGCCAGGACACACCACCCCAAACACCCTCAGCTCAAGGGGACCCTCAAGTGTGTTTAAATCTCATGTAGCAGAGAGAATTCCCCTCCAGAGAGGAGCCAGCCAAGCTGCTGCCTGCTGGGAGGGCAAATCCCGGCTGAAAAGAAGCAGCAAACAGCCAGGGATGGTTTCTTGCTGCCTCCCTCCCGAGCCATTTTCAGTCCCCAGCAATCAGATCCTGCCAAGTGCAAAGCACTTCCCCTTTCCATTAAGTGGTGGAAGGCGCTCAGCACATCAAAGCACCCCAGCTAAAGAGATATCAATGGCATTAACAGGTAACAGCAGGGCCTTCCAAATGCTTTAGAGATGCAAAGGTTTCTTTCCTTGGCTCAGTAGTGCTGGGGCTGGGCAAGCACTGAGCTCCCGAGGGAGAATTTTCCTCCCGTTTGCTTCTCCCTACCGTTGTAGCTGCAGTTGCACTGGAATTCTGGACATTGCCCCTTTTCCTCTTCAGCAGCTCCTTCACTGGCTCCTTCACTCGGACACCTTGGTAGGGGCGAGGCTGTGGCTGCTGGTCTGGGGCAGAAGCTGAGGAAAAAAGAAAAAGGAATTAAAAATTTACTTAACATTTATTTTCCTCTCAGGGATCCCAGATTCCCCACAGCAGCCTGGTGGCTGTAGCAGAACACATTCGTTTTATTCTTCTTTAAATTTATTTTATTCTTCCTTTCCTTTGTGTCCCTCAGTGCCACTGACCTGCAGAGCAGCTTCACACACTCCCCAAAAGGAAAATCAGACCAAATACACCCAAAAGGTGACACACCAGAATTGTTGGCCAGGCAGGGACATAAAAAAGCAGAGATTAAATATTTAAAAGAAATAGATTCACTGTTTAGGTAGAAGCTATAAAAACAACCCAAATCAAGAAAACATCCTCACTTGAAAAACCATTTAAACATCATTAATTTGACTTAAATATCTCATTTTGAGGTCAGGCAGGTGCTGAACTCCCAACTAGACCAGAGTTGTATTTCAGTCCCAGGAGGTTGATGAACAGGAGACAACACATGACAGATCTTACACCCAAAAACCTCCCAGCTCCCACCCATAAATCTGCTCCATTTTGAAGAATTAAGTTTACAGCCAGAATTTTAAATTTAATTAAGAATTAATTTGAAAATTTAAGTGTACAGCTCCAAAAGCCTCTCCCAAAGCCATGTGAGCAGCAAAAGCAGGGGAAGCACATTTCTGCCAGAGCCAGAATTAACAGCTCATATTTTACTGGAGTGTTTGAGGGAATCGATAGCAGAAGGAAAGCAGGGATATCAAAACCTGCTGTTTGTAAAGGCACCGATAGCAGAGGTGGCTGCCTGCCCCTTCCACTGCACTTGGATGTGTAAATACAGAAATTGATAAGTTTTCCATTTTTAACGATTGGAACTGGCCCTTGGTGTTGAGGTACAGGTGGGTGTCCAGCTCCAATCTGGATTTTAAACTATTATTCCACCCCAGGAGCATTTATTTAGATTCACATCCTACAAGAATGAATCATTTCACTTCAGATCATCTCTCCCAGCTACATTTAATTCTGAGCACACTGAGATGTTTCTGTTGCACCTTCCAGGGAGGAGGAAAATGGAGTTCTAAATCCAGAGATCATAAATCCACCACAAAAATGACTTAACGGAATAAACGTTTCTGCTCTAATTTCTTTTCAAAAATACTTTTTCCCCTTCAGCTTGGCTCTTCTATTAACTCATTATACATAATTTAATTATGAAATCTTGATTGGCCACTATAAATCCTTTTAGGATTAGACAGGACTCCATTTATGCACTGAATGTTGCCTTTGTTATGCACATTAAGGAAATATTTTACTTTTAATCAGTAGTTGAAGCAAAGATGATTTTCCAGCCTTTGCCTGATCTACCTTTGCTTTCTGTGCACATCCTTTGTGGCTCTTTAAATCAGGTTTCTTGCATTCCCATGAATCCTGTGGCTTTCAAAATGAAATTTTAAAAGAGAATAAAGGTTCTTCAAGTCTCCATACAAACACCCACAAGGGCTTTTAATACGATTCACATTTTGCTTTTTCAATTTAGTAGGCATTAATTTATTTGAGTGCAAATAATAAAGAGTTCTGGTGTTCTTGGTGCGCATGAAAACGTCAACTCCACAAATCTGGAGTGGCAGAAATGAACATTTTGGGGAGTTTCTCATCCCCAACTCATAAAGGGCCTCCCTGCAGAATTAGGGTGGGGAAGGATGGTGGTTTCTGCTCCAGGTTTGGGGGATGGGAAAGAAGAAATTTACTGTAAAAGCTGACAAATATACCTATTCAGAGTTTCCGGTGTAAGTAAGCAGAGTAACCAAAAAAGAAAAAAAAAATAAAGAGAAAAAAAAAAATTTTAAAAACCAAAGTCTGCAGATCATATTTCGGTTCCCCCAAGCTGACCTCCAGAAATAAAAATAATGTGAGCACAGCTGCTTTTCCACTGCTCAGGGGCCTGTGGGGTCTGAGCATCACAGACAGACCACAGCAAAATGGCTTTGGGGCTTCAGGGTGCAATTCCTCATCGAGCTGAAGACACATGGCCAGTTACAAATATCAGCATTTGGAGGAATGATGACAACTAAAATATCTTTGTCAATTAAGAACCTGGATTTAGTCATCCTTATAGAAAGGTTTTAACAAACTGTGAAGCTGTCTTGGACCAGGATTCCATTTTATTTTAATTTTAGTCGCGAGAGCCCAAGTTCCTTTCGATAAAATGGAGCTAAAGGAGATGAAGGAATAGCAGCAGTGTCCTGTCTGGTCTCCTGCAATTCCAGGACCACAGAACACCCACATGATGCAGGCACATTTTGATTTTCACCTGCTCTGTGAAGCTGGGGCAGTTTGAGACATCCCCAGTCGAGGAAGAAGAGAAGGAATCCAAACCCAACCCCTTTGCAATGATTTCCACATTTCACTGGGGCCCATTTCAAAGCTTTGGCCCGGCTGCCTCCAGCCCTGGTGTGTGCTCAGCCCCAGGCTCCCTCCATCAATGTTATCACCTGATGTATTTGCTAAAAGTCCACAAAAGCCTTGAAGACTTGTGGGCAATCTTTAAAAGCTGCTGCTGAACACCAGAGCTGCTGGAAAGGCACCAAATGGCTCAAAACATCAAATGAGGGCAGCAGGAAGATGTTGGGTTCCAGACCACGCTGCAGCTCAGCCTGGAAGCACCCAAAAATGTTCCAAGGGATCTGCCACTCTCAATCTATGCAGATACAGACTGCATAAATACCTCAAAAATATTGATCTGGATCACTGAAGGGGTGTCAGGGACAGCCAAAGGTGATACAGAGACTTCATCATCAGAAGGCACAAAGAGCACTTTAGAAATCTACAGTTCTTATGGAAATGATGGTGGATCTAGGACCTGGTTGCCCTTTAGGAATCTTCTCTCACACTATTGGTGAACTGTGAATAGCACACTCTGGAGAGCCAGATCTATAAACAACAGTTACAGAAAAAGAGATAATAATTGTTTTAATTCTTTCTCTGAGCTTTCTCCCAGCTTCTCAGGAAAATCCTGGGAGAACCATGTCTGTCTGTTCAGAGGATATGTGAGTACCACAGGAGGGAAAGCACGCCAGGACATCACCAAAAATGCAATCTCTGTCCTCCCCCCCTGCATTTTGGTTTAACCATTGCAGAAACGGGAGGGAAGAGAGGCAGAGCAGCTGCTGGAAGGGTGCGGCAGCGAAGCGCGGACAGTTCCAGATCACTGAGCTTCACCCAGCAGGGCTGCCCCTCACACACACTCACTCACTCACACACACAGAGGAGCTGCAGCTCGCTCTCAGCCCCCCAGCCAAGGCACCGCCATTTCCCAGCAGGCAGATTTCACTTTGAACCACCCTGCTGGTCCTGCAGCAGCGTCCTGCTGTAGCCGTGCTACAGAGCCCCATGTCTGTGCACAGCTCCACGGTATCAGAGGCTAATTAATTACTTTATTACACTATATTACACTATATTGCACTATATTGCACTATATTGCACTAACAAGAACTATCACTAACTAACTAACTAGAAAACCCATGATTCCTGCCCGAGAGTCCCAACACACAGACGTGGATCCAATTTTGGTCGGTGAATCCAAAACAGCATCACCAAATCCAAGCAATCACCTCAGGTAAACAACCTCCAGAACAAATTCCACATGAGCACAAACACAGCAGCAGCAAATAAGAATTGCTTTGATCATTCTTTTCTCTGCTTCTCTCAGGAGAATCCTGAGAAAACTAAATCTCTGTTCAGAGGCCATGTGAACACCACACCACTGCTCCCTCTCACAGATTTCTGTGCTCACAACCACGTGATAAAATAATCAATTGATCAGTGTTAACACTGCAAATAGTTTCTCCTTTTTTTTCTCCTCTCACCCTCCACTGTAATAAAGAATTGAAAAGAAGCCCAGTAGTTTCTCTTGTTTGCAGTAACACTAAAAAGCAATCGCTGACTGCAAGTAACAAGAAAAATTTAGATTTCAATTAGCAAAGCCCTGAGTTAATGGCTTGGATATTGGAGACCAAATCACATTTTTATCAGACACAGTGAACTTTGGCTAATAAAAGAAGAAAGAGGCTTCGTTTCATAGGCTTGTGTGCTTAGAGTCAAATCAAAACCTTTTTACCTCCAAGCCCATTGCAAAGGAATCAACACTGGTCATGATCCTGTCCTTATTTCCTGGCTAATTAAAGTTTCCCTCAAAAAACCCCAGGGTGATCTTTATCTCTGCTTTGTGGTCAGTCCATTCTTCATTTGACAGAAGAATATTTTAGATATTAATGCCCAATATCTTCAAGTGTTGGAAGATTTTCCAGGAATCAAAGGAGCCTTGGATTCAGGCAAATCCATGTCCCATGTTGTTCTTGAGGAATGCTTTTGATAACTTTAAAAAGTTATCAAAAAGTTATAACTTTAAAAAGTCCTTTAAAAATTATTTCCTTCACATCTAAAAGGATCTAAATGATTGGAGAGCACTGTGCAGAGCCTACATTTTGCTCCCACACAAGGAAGGTATTTCAGATGAACAAATACAGAGTGGATTTTAGATTTTTCCACTTGGACAGAAACCAAAATCAAGGGGAGACACAAAATGCTGGCTAATCCCTGCTGCTCTGATTATTCTAATTTAAAAAAACAATAAACTTTCAAGTGCCAAATGAGAGTTGGATGCTTTGGCCATGTAGTGGTGAGGACCACTAAAAATTCTCTGTTTCAGAACAAGAGGAGCCCTGGTGCAAAGGGGAAGCTGAGATAGACAGAAAGTGCCTTTAACCTTAAGTCTCACCCTCAGGTCCCAATTCCTCCCAGCCCATAATACTCTTTCCATTTTAGTAATGCAAGCTTTCCATTTAATTGCTGCTGTGGTCATTCGTAGAGTTTGACACCTGCTTTGCAAAGCATGGATGGGCTCAACTTTTGTGCTATCCCTCTTTCCTGGTGGGGTTTTACCAAAATTAGCACTCACAAGGTGCAGAATGCTGCAGTTTCACCTCTCAGTCTCATTAGCTGATACTTTCAGGGTGGCTCTGTGCAGCCCCACATCTGTTGTGGGCAGAAAAGGTTTTTTATTCACTTTAAAAGCTTTTGGGAAGGGATTTGCAGAGGTGTGAATTCACATCTCTCTGTGGTGAAGGGAATCTGAGCAGCTCAATCTCTGCCAGTGACTGCAGCTGAGCACCCAAAAAACCTGGACACAGGCAAAACCAGCGCCTACATAAGAGATTCCTGCAGAATTAGAAATAATTAGGCTGGAAAAGACCTTTGAGATCATCAAGCCCAAGCTGGTTCCACACTTCGCAGAACACAAATCATTTGTGCGGAAGGAATGTTCGGGTAAATTTAAAAAAAATTCACTACAGAGGTCACAATAGAAGCAAATCAAGAGGAAAAAGCTGGTGCAGGCCATGAATTCCCCATCCCTGAGGGGCTGCTGGGGCTGCTCCTGTTCAGCAGAATCCTGGGGAGCCCCGACCAGTCACTTCTCCTGGGCCGTGGGAGGGGAGGCTTTCGGGCTGAGCCAGCCCCGGGCGCTGAGCGGAACCCAGGGTCCCAGTCCTGCAGGGGAGTCACTGTGCTGTGAGCTGGAACAGCCCCAGCCTGCAGGGCCAGCCTGGCCAGGCTCCCTGCCCAGCAAAGGGGCCCAGCTTGCCTTGTGCTGCTGCAGAAATGTCCCCTGGAGGAGCAGGAAACCACCCTGAGGTGCCCTGAGAATGGCCTCAGGTGAGGTCACCTGCTAACCCTAACCCTAACCCTAACCCTAACCCTAACCCTAACCCTCACCTGCTGCTGCAGTGAGTTCTTGTGTCACTTCTTGGTTTTCAGAGGTTCACAGAATGTTCTGAGCTAGGAAGGACCCTCCAGGATCACCTCTCACAGCCATATTTTATGAAAAATCCTTTTGCTGGGATCTTTTCTCCTGAGAAGCTGAGAGGCCTCAGGAACAAAATATAAGCAATGGTTATCTGCTGCTGTGGAATGCAACAGGAGGATCTGGGATTGGGCTCATGTGGTTGTTTCTAATTAATGGCCAATCACAGCCCAGCTGGCTCGGACTCTCTAGTCAAGCACAAGATTTTATTATCATTCTTTTCTATTCCTTGTTGGCCTTCTGATAAAATCCTTTCTTCTATTCTTTTAGTATAGTTTTAGTATATAATTTTCTTTTAATATAATATATATGATAAAATAATAAATCAGCTTTCTGAAGCATGGAGTCAAGATTCTCATCTCTTCCCTTGTCCTGAGAACACCACCACAATCGATGATCCCGAGTGAGGAACATTCCCACAATCACCCACTCTGAAGTGAGTGGCCCATACAGAGATTGAACCCAAAACCTTGGTGTTGTCAGCACCAGATGAGTCAAATCTCAGGGTTTCAGTCTGGGAAGTTCCCAGGTCACCTGAGCTGCCTCTGCCTCGATTTCTGTTCCAGAGCAAGGCCACGGCTGGGGAACATCCCTGGGGTCACAGGTGGCCTGAGGCAGGTGCTGCAGGAAACGTGAGCTGGTCACACTGGCAGGAAACAGGGCTGACACCAGAGGGGACTCTCAGAGCTGCTGGGAACTGCAGCTTCCACTGAAACCTGCGGGATCTGGCACCTGGGACCTGCCCTGGGCTCGGGGCTCACCCAGGGATCACCCAGGGGTCCCCAGGGGTCACCCAGGATTCCCCTCCTGCCTTCCTTCAAAGCCAACACACTGCAGTGCCTTGGAAAAGCAGCAGCATCCATCAGATTTCCAGCAGTTCCATGTTGGAAAAGGGGATTCTGACAAAACTACAAAAGGAGGGGCATTCAAGCAAGATTCCAAGATTGGAAAAGCAGCAGCATCAATCAGATTTCCAGCAGTTCCATGTTAGAAAAGGGGATTCTGACAAAACTACAAAAGGAGGGAGATCCAAGCAAGATTCCAAGCAGAATCATCAATCAGGTTTCCAGCAGTTTCATGTTGGAAAAGAGGATTTTGATAAAACTACAAAAGGAGGGAGATCCAAGCAAGATTCCAAGATTGGAAAAGCAGCAGCATCAATCAGATTTCCAGCAGTTCCATGTTAGAAAAGGGAATTCTGAGAAAACTACAGAAGGAGGGAGATCCAAGGATGAACAAGCTCAAGGGACACTGGCCAGGACTTGTCTACAAATCATTATCAGGGAATGACTGACATCATTTGGTTTGTGATTCCTGCAAGTGTCAAAGGCAAAAAAGCAAACTAAAAACACCAATTCAGTTCCCAATTTCTTCCTACCCAAAGCATTGTTGTTAGCATTGCTTTGTCACTGCAGGAATAAAAAAAAACCCAAACCAAATAAACCATTCAGGGACTTCTGAGATGGAAGATTAGAATCTGGATTTGGATGTAATCATCTTGCAGTTTTTTCCACATCTTCTCCTGAAAACTGCTCAAGGTGAAGGGGGAAATACAAACAAAACTTCCCAAATACGCATTTGAGCTTCCAAAATGTTCAGCTGAGAAGAAAGAAGGCAGGAAAAAACCAGAGGAAACGGATTTCAAAGCTCACAAAGGCACATGGTTGGTTTACTACACGCAGTACAACAACCTACAAGCTGAGATAAAAGATGAGTAATGTCAGATAAGTCACTGGCAAGGGGTTAAGAAATTAATTTTTCCACTCAGGTGTGCTGTACCATTGTATGCTAATGGAACAGCATGGTGAGAGGCAAAGGGTGGTGGTACAGGTGCCAAAATGAGCATCCCCTACTGATGACAAGTGAGATATGATGGTGATAAGAGTGAGAATGAAAACCTTGCAAGAAGCAAACACCTACCTGGGGCAGGATCAGTAAACTACTCCAGCAAAGGTGGGCCCAGAGGAGTGAAATTATCTTGAAAACAAGAAAACTGATTTCCTGTAAAGTCATATCTGTATTGCCCTCAACTGCTTTGTTCCTTATCTTTTTTAATGAGCTGAAAGAAGTACATATCAAAAAAAAAAAAAGGCACAGAAATAAGATTTCTCACAGGTTTCACTTTTCAAAAGGAAAATTTTCTGCTACGTAACCACCGTACCCTTTGATATAATACCTGCATCCTGTTATTGTTTTTATGAATCATAGTCTTCCACTTGATTCATAGTGATGAAAGCCAACAAAGCAGCCCTGAGCTCATATCCCTGCTGGAAAATGAGCATCACACCTGAGCACCGGCCTCACTGGAGCCATCCCTGAGCATCCCCTCCCCTGCCACCCTCTGCTGATTTATCCCTCAGCACCCTCAGCTGCCACCAGAGGTAGGAGAAGCAAATCAGAGCTCACTTACATTTTTGCCAGTGCATTCTGTGGTGGGATGGAGCTTTTCCCCCCTTTCTTGGCTGAGGATAACTGGGCTGTGAGTGTGTGTGCGTGGCTCCTGGGTGGGGATGTGACAAGTGAGGGTCAGGATGTTTCTTTCAGCTTTTTAAAAGCTCAGTGTTCCCGCTGAGCCCTGTGACATCATCACCCCTCCAACCACAGCCACTTCTACATTTTCCCTTTGCTCTCTGCTGCTTCTTCTCCTTCTTCTTCTTCTCCTTCTCCTTCCCCACGCTCAGCAGCTCCTCTGAGGAGATGTTCTGCATAAAAAAGGTGTCACCAAGGTGGGTTTGAACAGCCAAAGGTGGAACCTGCCTCTCCTGGGATTTTCACCACAAATTTGCAAAATCAGGGCGAAAGGTTGGGCAGCAGCAAAGGGTCTTTCAGGAAGGTTTTGACCTCTTGTGGCACTAAGGATGATTTTTGCTCAGTTTCTGCTGCTCTGGATGGCACAAACTCTTGTTTTCACACAGCCAAAGCAGCCCCCAGGCCATGCCAGCCTGGCCCTTTAAATGTTCAACCCTTCTAAAACCCAGAATTTGAGACTTTGCTCCTGCCTTATGAGAATCTCAACTCCCCAGGGCCACTAAATTTGAACTTGTGAGGAAACACCTGTAAACACTTCAAGCCCCATTAAGCCAGGGCGTCCTTCATTTAAAAAAGAAACCCCTTTTTTTTCCTGTTTTGCTTTTTTCAAAATACAACACTTCCTACCCAGGGAGAAGCAGCCCTTCCAAAAGAGCCTGAAAAGCTGGAGGAAGGCCACAAAAGCCTGGAGAACTTCTTGGCATTAATGACACCATGAACACAATCCTCTTCCCTCTAAAAATCAAACTCCTCGGATCAATTTTCACAATTAACACTGACTCAGGAGCTTCATTCCCAGAGAAATGTTTGCTGGAGTTGCACAGTGAGGTCGGGATCTTGTCATTCCCATGTTGCTGTTCAGTTTTCAATCATTCCCCAAAAATTTGCTCTCCCAAATTTCTCTTCCCATAAAAAGAGCAAGGCAGGGTCTGCTGGGGTTTTTGGCCAGGATCCTGCTGAAGGAATTTTTATGTTTTCAGGTGTTTCAGGCAGCTCTTGGGAACAGATCCATTCTGTGAACCATCCCACGACACACCAAACTGCATTTAGTGAGGAAACACAGATTAATCAGGTGAACACTTCATTGTACTCACTCTACTTCAAAGACTTGTCCAAAACCCAAACAAGAAGCAAACCCAGAGCAAGTGGAGTGGAAAGAATTAAGGGATGTGCCTGTCTGCCCTCCAAAGCAGCCCCGAGCTGCTCTGCTCTCAGGCACCAGGGCATTGTTCAGCCACATTTTGCATATCTGAATTACTGCTGAGTACCAGCCCCACGCTGGGACATCCTCCCTGCTGCTGAAGTGCTTAGTAACAGCTGATACTGCAGAACCAGCCAGCCAGCCTGGGCCAGAGCTCCCTGCCAAGCCAGGAAAAGCCTGAGATTGGTTTCTCTGGAATTTCAGCCACTCCAGGGCACAAAGGAGCCGTGGGCTCTCCTGTCTGTGAGACATCCATGTTGTGTTTCTCCCTAACCTAATGAAACTCCATTTTAGAAAGCTCCTACGTGTGTAGAATTAAGATAATGCAGCAGCACAATCTCTTCCTGGCAAATTCCAGCTGAAAGGCAGGGCCCTGAAGGACAGGGCAATGCCAGGGGGAACTTCTGGAGTTTGGCTGGAGCAAAATTTAGGGGGGTTTGAAGTGTTCTCTGCTGAAGTTTTCTTGTGGATTCTGACAGCACAGAGCTACTGGGACAGAGCAAAGTCCAGGATGGAAACCTGACCACAGAATCAGGAATATCTTTGTCCCTGTTTCTTTTTGCTGTTCATGTTTCCTAGTAGTACAATTTTCAGTGAAATCCTTCGTGCTTCCCTGCCTGGCTTGTTGGAGGGGTTGTGTGGGGAGAAGAATCTCATTGACAATGTTTGTCAGTGCTGAGCTTTCTGTTCCTGGAAGATTCCCTGCCAGGCAGCACCAGGAAATCATCAATTAGGAGGATCTGACTGAACAAATTGCTCACTCTCAGACTGGTACATTTATTACTTTTGCTATTTACCAGATCACTTCATTTCCCTCAGAGCCTGAATTCAAGAGCTCAGGCAGGACCCTGGGCTGGTTTTTCACCCTGAGAGCTCCCTCTGTGCACACCTGGCTGTGACCGTGCTCACAGGGGTCTGAGGGTGAGAGACCAGGATCTGACTCCATGTTTCAGAAGGCTGATTTATTATTTTATGATATATATTATACTAAAACTATACTAAAAGAATAAAAGAAATGATTTCATCAGAAGGCTGGCTAAGAATAGAAAAAGAAGGAATGATAAGAAAGGCTTGTGGCTCAGACAGAGTCCGAGCCAGCTGGGCTGTGATTGGCCATTAATTAGAAACAACCACATGAGCCCAATCCCAGCTGCACCTGTTGCATTCCACAGCAGCAGATAACCATTGTTTGCATCTTGTTCTCAGCTTCTCAGGAGGAAAAATCTCAAGGAAAGGATTTTTCAGAGAATGTGTCTGTGCACACCTGGGCCCTGCAGAGCAGCAGCAGCGCAGGCTGAGGTTTGTACACAGCGGGTCTGAGTGCAGCTGAAGGCAGCCCAAAGTAAATATACAGGCTCATAGTAAAAGAATCTGTATGTGCTTATCATCCTGCCCTTAACTGGGCTTTAATTGAGCTTAGAAAAGCTGTGGGTAACATTAAATAACTCAGGATTAAACCGGTTTTCAGGTCTTTTCATCGATAATTTAAAAATACAGAGCCAGGCAGATAAAGTCTTATTGTAATAAACATCTAAAATGAGGAAGTTGCAGAAAAGGGGCATGTTTTCCTCAGATAAAATTGTTTTGGTGGCTGATAATCATCCATTTCCATATATTACACATCGTTTCTAGATTAACTTTTGAAGTGCTTAACAAAGAATCGATCTCCAAAAAGTAACTTCAGTTGTACATTAAGATATGAAGGGCCACATCACCCCACACCAAGCAAAGTAAAAATATGGATTTTTCCTCATTTAATGCATTTTATAAATGCAATTTAGTCAAGCACAATTTATTTATGAGGTGCAAAGGAAGAGACAAAAGTAGAGAGAAAGATCAAAACCATCATATTTGCCTCCTCCTCTGAAAACTCTGCAATTCATGATTCAGGCTTATAAATGTGAACGTAATGATTATAAACTATCAACTTTAGGTCTATAAATAAGTCTGCAGCCTCAAAGCTGTTGCAGACCATCCATCCTTCCCTTTTTTTCATGGCCAACCCTCCCTCCAGCCCCCATCCCTCCTGCCACTGCCTCTCCTCAGCACAGCAGTGCAGATGGAGGCTGAAGTCATGGAGAGAAAGCAGATTTTTGGTGATTTTTGCATCTAAGCTCTCTGCAAAAAACGTGTTTATACTCTGAGCTGATGCTGCTCTTAAGGGGAACTAAAACCAAGAGCCGGCCCTGCTCAGTCTGGTCTGGGCCTGCAAGAATTCTGAGTGACAAATAGAAATATCCCAATGATTTTCTGTCCATGTGAACCTGAGCTTTCATTCACTCCCTCATCTCTCTGATGTTGTCTTCCCAGCCCAGCTCCAGGGAATCAGTGATTTTCTCCCCAAGGTGGATTAATGCTGTTGACAGAAGTGTTGGGTTTTGTTGTTGTTGTGGGGTGTGGGGTTCATTCTCCTTTGTTTTTAAACAAGTCAATATTAACATTTCAATCCTTATGAGAGGTAGGAGTATATAAGGAGTAGTTTGACATTTCAGAAAGCTTTGTGGTCTGCAAGGACAAACATTTACCTTTGAGAACACAAAACCTAAATGAATGAATAGATCTTTGGATGGGTTTGCAGGACAACCATGCCTAGAAAAGGTTCTCATACTCCTTTCCTAATCAAGAGAGAGAATGGAGGAAATGGAAACCTGAGTCTTATTTAAGGCAACAAAATCTGACATAAGACTGGGAAGGATTTGTTATTTCAGATCACAAATTCTACAATCTGTGTCTTTACTTTGTAGCTTGATATTGAAAGGGAAAATATTGCAGGGAACCACCCAGAGGCAGAGCTCAGAGAGGCTGGATGTGCTCCAGCCAGCTGATGTGAATCCATGCCCTGCTTTGGGAGCATCACCGTGCCCTGTTGGGTGAATTCCCCGAGCAAAACCCAAATCCCACCCCTCAGCTCTCCTGGCAGGACTCAGAGCAGGACTGAACCACTCTGGAAGGGATGAGGTGATCAAACAGCAAAATTGCTTTGCTCAAAGTCACCCAAGAAATCTGTGCTAGGGCCAGGAGCTGAGGCCAAATTGTGGGGGAGCCTTGTGAGCAAGGTCCTGCTGATCCTGAGCTTCCCAAGAAGTGCATCACCCTTTCTTTCAGTCCCATAATTAACATTGAAACGAGCGTGGTGCAACAAACTCAGTTTTGTTGGGTTTTTTTCTTCTTCTTCTTTCGTTTTTTAATATCGATATCAGCCTCACACCTCCCACTGCACCCTCTGAAACGAGTTCTGATTCATCCCTCAGCTCTGATAAGGAACAAATGATGCAGCCCTGGGGTGTGCTCAGCACTGGAGATGAAATCCTGGGGCAGAATAAACCACCAGAGCCCTCGCAGGCAGCCAGGAGCTGATCCAGGTCCCCTCCAGGGCTATTCCATGGATCTTTTCACACAATTAATTATCCCTCACATCAGGCACAAAGGGAATAATATGAATTTTTAAAGGGGAAACCCTTCAGAACTCTGCCTGAGCGAAGATATTTCTAAACATCCTCAAGAAAATTCAGAGTAAAAAATTCTGGAGTAAAAAGTTCTGGAGTAACGAGTTCTGGAGAAAAGAGAAAATAAAAACAAAAAAAAATCCAACTCAACCATATTTGCCTGCACTGAGAGAGCTGAGAATTTCCCATCAGCAAGTATTTCTGGGAGTTTTAACACACATCAAGAACTAGAAGAGCTTTTCCCAGGGTTTTTTATCCTTAGGAAATGATCTGGTCCATCCCTGAGCTCCAAGATGCCACCAGTCCACCCCCTCCAAAAAAGCCCAGATGGACACAGAACCACCCCAGCACTTCTGAAAGATTTAAGAACATAGAAATATTTAAGAATATTTAAATATTAAGGGGATGACTGCTTCACCCCCTCCAAAACAGAACCAGATGGACACAGAACCACCCCAGCACTTCTCAAAGGTTTAAGGACATAGAAATATTTAAGAATGTAGAAATATTTAAGAATGTAGAAATATTTAAGAATGTAGAAATATTTAAGAATACAGAAATATTTAAGAATACAGAAATATTTCTGATACTGTTTGCTGTGATCACCCCCTCCTCTCAGCCCTGCCCTTGCCTCTCCCCTCCTGCTGCTCTCACAGCCCAAGCCCAGCACGGCCTCGGGGCTCTGTCAAAATGAATTTTGCGATCCCCTCAGAGGCTCCTAAAGCACCTGGGCTGAAAGGAGAAGGGGCAGCAGCATCTCTGTGACTTCCCCACCTACAGCAGCATCCCCCTGGTGCTTTTCTGGCCTCCAGAGCCTTGCTCAGCACCACACACGGGGCAGAGCCCCCATCCCAAGAGATCTGCTGGGAAATCACGGGCACAGAGCTGCCCCCAAACACAGAGAAATGACAGAAATCAATCACAAACCATTCACTGAGGGAAAACAGGGTTAAGGCTATCACTGAAAGGCTCTGGGAGCTGCCAGGGTGAGTCCTCAGGGGAGCCTGGGCTGGGAAATAAACCCAGCACAAAGTTCCACCTTCCCTCTGGGCTCGCAGACTTTGCCCGTCTTGCATTGAATGAACAAAGATTTTTTTGCCCAAAAATATTTTGCTCCTTCTTTGCCAAGTCTGCCAAAGCCCAGCAGGATTTTTAGGGTTTTTTAAGGGGTTTTTAATGGCGTCGTTCTCCTCTCAGAGCAGAACTGAAGGGCAGGGAAGGTGTAACATGAACTCAGGGCTGCTTCTCACGCCCTACATTCGCCATTCGCAGAAGAGGCTTTCATTCCCAATTCCTGTTACTGCTGACACCAATCTGCCTTCTGAGAACAGCACCTTTGACTGAAGCACACCAAGGCAAGCCCTAGGGGGGCATTTTGGAGCTCACCCTCTGTGTGCTCAGCTCACACAGTGCAACAAACCCATCCCAAAGCCTTCCAGAAGAGCCACACTCAGCCGAGCCCTGTGCCCAACTCAGCACAGCAGCCCAGGGGCTCCAGCACCTCCTTCCACACTCAAATATTGGCCCAGGCTTGCCAAAACTGGCCCAGGCTTGCCAAAATCAGGGCAAAAGCAAAATCAGGGCAAAAGCAAAATCAGGGCGAAAGGTTGGGCAGCAGCAAAGGGTCTTTCAGGAAGGTTTTGACCTCTTGTGGCACTAAGGATGATTTTTGCTCACATTCTGCTGCTCTGGATGGCACAAACTCTTGTTTTCACACAGCCAAAGCAGCCCCCAGGCCATGCCAGCCTTTAAACACTCAGCATTTCCTCAAGACAATGGTGGTTGATATTTCACTATCAGGTCAGAAAATCAAGCTGCTTCATTTATCACACATTGACTCCGAACATCGACTCTGCCACCAAGGCAAAAGTTCAAACCCACACCGAGTCACAAGCAGAGTCAAATCCCCTTTGTCTGGCACCTTCTGGAAAACAATCATGCTGAGAGCACCCTCTGAGCACGAGAGCTTTGAGGGGGGACAGGACTCAGCAGCTTTGGCAGCATCCCCTGCCTGCCTTGCCCCAAATCCCTGCAGAGGGGTGGGCAGAGAGCTGCAGAGAACAATAGCGAGCTCGGAGTGTACACAGCAGCTCCCCTGCTTTCATTTACTTTTCTGTGGTCTCCTCCAAACCTCTGGGAAAGCCCCCTGAGGGTGCAGCTGCTGCTGAAAGCTCGGGAGGTTTACTTTTCCCAGGACATGAGGAGTGGGAGGGCTTGGACAGCTCTGCCTGCGGGGCTGACCCCGGAGCCCAGCTCATCTCTGCTCTCAGATTATTGCTCGGCTCGGTCCTTTAAGGCTCCACTAGGAAGCGGGGGGAGAGGGGAAATAGGAGAAGTTTTGTGTTTTTACCCACTCCATTGTGTTTTACTCACTCCATTGTACTTTACTCACTCCACTGTGTTTTACTCACTCCATTGTGTTTTACTCACTCCATTGTGCTTTACTCACTCCATTGTGCTTTACTCACTCCACTGTGTTTTATTCACTCCACTGTGTTTTACTCACTCCACTGTGTTTTACTCCATTGTATTTTACTCCATTTGTGTTTTACTCACTCTATTGTGTTTTTACTCACTCCATTGTGTTTTACTCACTCCTTTTGTGTTTTACTCACTACACTGTGTTTTACTCCATTGTATTTTACTCCATTTGTGGTTTTACTCACTCCACTGTGTTTTACTCCAGTGTATTTTACTCCATTTGTGTTTTACTCACTCCATTTGTGTTTTACTCACTCCATTTGTGTTTTACTCACTCTATTGTGTTTTTACTCACTCCATTTGTGTTTTACTCACTCTATTGTATTTTTATTCACTCCATTGTATTCTACTCACTCCTTTTGTGTTTTACTCACTCCATTTGTGTTTTACTCACTCCACTGTGTTTTACTCCATTGTATTTTACTCACTCCATTGTGTTTTACTCACTCCGTAGATGTTCCCCTCCATTTCTGCTGTAGCTGTGGTAGTGTTTGATCAACACAGCAAATTCCTGGCCTCAAAAAGCAGCCACAGCCCCTTCAGTCACCTTCTCTGCCCTGCAACAGTCACAGAGAGAAGGGCATGAGGCAAATGGGCATTTTGGGGTTTAAAACAGCTCCTGCTCTGAGGAGAAAGTCTCAGCTCCCTGTCAGGGTGGATGTGATCTGCAGCTCCTGCAGGGCAAAGCTTCCAGCTCAGAACAGCCCCGAGCCAGCCCAGCCTTGGGGCAGAGGTGTTTAACAGCATTCAAAGCACCCGACTCGATTTTCTGCCACAAAAAACCCCTGGGACACCGAATCCCACCCAGCGCTGAGCCAGAGCCCAGAGCATCCCCACGACCCCAGCAAGAGCCTCCTCCTCCTCCTCCTCCTCCTCCTCCTCTTCCTCCTCCTCCTCACTGTCATTGTCCCCAGACTCCAGCAGGAACAATAAAAAAATTCCAAATGACAAATAACAAACTCCAAAGCTCAAGCAAAAGCCATAATTTAGCTAAAACCAGAAGTTTTGCAGTCGGCATTTATATATTTATATAAAAATTAATTTATCTTAACAGAATTGCATTCCTTGGGTGAAGCTGCCACCTGCTGGTCCCCTCCCTGCTGCTGCTGCTGATTAAGTTGTAAAATAGGGGAAATACTCAAACAAAATAAATCAGAAACAACCTTGTTCCCTCTCATTCCATGCAGTAAATCACGATTTAAAAGAAAAGAAAGTGCAGAAAAAGGAAAGATGCGATGTGAGAGCAGCATCCTGGGGCAAACAGAGAATTCTGCTCTGGTTTTTGCTCAGGACTCACAGGCAAATTTATCACACATTGTGTAAAATACCCCATAAAGCAGAAATTCCATTTGCAGACACGAATTTTCTGTTAGCCAGCTCTGCCTGCAAACTTTTCCTTTAACCCAATTTGTTCTTTTCTTTAAAAAAAAGGAGATCTAAAACACAGATGTTTAAAAGTTTCATCATCATGGCAGTAACATCAGCAGCAAAGAATGTATTTGAGAAAAAATGTTCAAACCAGACATTCCCAATTTAAATTTCTGATTGCTCCCTAACCATCCTTTCTGCAGATTTTTGGATAATCTCCCTCCTCTCTTGCAGTGCAGAGAGAGATAAGGGTGCTTTCTTCTACCCCAGATGTACAAAAATGATAAAAATAAAGGGGAAAAAAAATAAAGGTTTTCCCTCTGGAGGACTCAGCTGTGAAAATTCCCCCTCTCAGTGTCTGGAGCTCCCACTGGGTGAATTTTAATTGTGTTTAATCGAGGCAGAGAAACCAGCTAGAACTGAACTGGATGATTCTGCTGCAGGAACCAATGAAGGCATTTAATTTTCCATTTAATTCTCCCCTTTGTTCACCTGTCAACAACTCTGCACACTCTGCAGTTATTTATTTTCCACACAATTTCACCTCTGAGGGTGCTTTCAGCCAGGGAGAGACTAATGAGGGAAGTTCACCGTGCCAGGGAGTCTGGCCTCAGGAATCCTCACCTGCACCGTGAGCTGGAGCTGCCAGAATTCATTCAGCTCCTGCTCTCCTTCCTGCAACCCCGGGTGACCCAAATCTCCAAAAAATCAGAATAAATTCGGTTATTACACTCAGCGGGAGGTTGTAAATGAGCCTTTCACTGTGGCTATCACAGTTAAATGCTCATTTGCACTCTCAGGTGGATTTGTGTTGGATACACAAGTTCTGCAAGGAGAATTTGGGGATTTCCCTTCACACAAAATGCTGAATAAGTAAAAAACCCAATAAAACAGGACTGGAACAAACCTGGCTTAAATGATTTCTTTTTTTTTTTTTCCCCCACTAGAAAACGTCACTTCTAGCAAAAACCCCACAAATCGCAGGAATCCCTTCTGCCTTTCCGTGCTCTACAACGAGTCAGATTTACAGGGATGCCAGAGAACGAGGGGAAATCACAATGCTCGTGGGCAAAACTGGAATTAAATCCTGCAGGCATTAAAAACGAGGGGTTTTCCTTGTAATTCAGTCACTGAAAAGCATCAACATCCCATGAAAATCCCAGATCTCCCCTGGCACCCAGATTCTCTCTGGATGATGCTGTGGCCTGGCCACTTTTCCATCAGCACTGGTTGTAAACTGCAAATGTCACATTTTGGGAGACCTAAACCCAAAGACTAAGACATATTTGTGGCTGGTTTTTTGAGTCTTTTTCTTTTCCTATTAGACCAGGCCATGGGACTTCCAAAAAAAAAAAAAAAAAAAAAGATTTTAATGTGATTTTCTCTTTATAAAAGGGCAGAATTTTCTTATGGGGTCAGAGCTCCCCGTGGTTTGGATCACACCTTAAACAATGTTTAAATCCTTTCTTCCCTCCCAGTTTCAGGCAGTGAGTTCAAGTGCATCACAAGGGCAGGCAGGTGAATAAATTCAGGGGAAAAAAATCAGTTTTTTGGGGAGAATTTGCCAAGAACACCGATTTTCCATGCCTGCCATCCTCTGCACTCCTGGGAAAAACAGCACCTCGTGCTCAGCTGCAGAGAGGACGCAGCAGAGCAGCTTTTCCTCACATGGAAAAGGGGAAAATCCCCTAAGTCCTGACAGGCAGCAAAAGAAACTTTGCCTTTTCTCAGCAATAATTAATTTATCTGCAGCCTTTGGAAGGCGCAGGGTCAGGACAGCGATTTCTGCGTCCTGCTGAGGGCTCTCCAAAATTTGCATGGAGTGTTCTGTTCTGATAACAATCAGAGGAAAAAATAAAACAAAAACCAAACCAAAACAAATCAGATTGTGCTGTTTCAACCATCAGTTGCTGCAAGCGAGGTAAACGTGGAATTTCCCTGCTAAATCTCTCGATGTTGTAAAAATATTGTGACTCATTTATTCTGATGTTTCCTCTGGCTTTGCAACTTCTAAATGAAACTTCAGGAGCCAACACACTAATGAGCTGAGGTGCTGCACGTTTTCATCTAAGGAAAAATGTTGTTTTTCAGTTTCCCTTCCAAGCTTTGTCAACACTCGATGGATTTTCTCAGCAGCCGCAGCAAATGGAACATTTCAGATTTTTCAGTCAGGCAGAAAGAGGCAAAGCACAGCAATAAATCCCATCCTGCCATTAAACCACTGAATGCTCAGAAAATGAATGAGCTTTTTGATTTTTCTGTCTGAAAAAAAAAAAACCCACCCAAAAAAGCAAAAATCAACGCAAATAACCAAATAAGACCAACCAAAGCCAAATTCACAGAGCATCCAGGTCAGGGCTCAGGGATGAAAGGTTCCTGCTGTTCCCACCCTTGGTGAAAATGGTTTTTTGAAATATTGCTAAATATCTGAGTCTTTTCAAAATTCTGCCATAGATTTTAGCATCTCTCCACAAATCTCAGGACTCAGGAAGCAAAAATTCTGCTTTGTGTGAAAATCAGTCCCTTATGAGACATTAGAAAATGAAATTATTTCCTCACATAACAACAGCATCCACTAAAACACCTGAAGTTTTAAAATCAGTTTGCTCCTGTGACAGAGATGATTCCTTTCCACAGAGACCTCAGTCAGAGTTCGTTTTTTGGTGCATTTTAACCCAACAAATTCCATCCTGCAACCCTTCAGGAAGAGTCAGTGCTGCTGTGCTGGCTCTGGGAACAGAGAGACTGAAAGGCACCAAATCCTATTTTAAAAGCGCCAAATTCTATTTGAAAGGCACCAAATCCTATTTCAAAGGCACCAAATTCTATTTGAAAGGCACCAAATTCTATTTGAAAGGCACCAAATTCTATTTGAAAGGCACCAAATTCTATTTGAAAGGCACTAAATTCTATTTGAAAGGCACAAAATCCTATTTAAAGATCACCAAATTCTATTTGAAAGGTACCGAACCCTATTTCAAAGGCACAAAATCCCATTTAAAAAGCACCAAATTCTATTTGAAAGGCAGCAAACCCTATTTCAAAGGCACAAAATCCCATTTTAAAAGCACCAAATTCTATTTGAAAGGTACCGAACCCTATTTCAAAAGCACAAAATTCTATTTAAAAAGCACCAAATTCTATTTGAAAGGCACCAAATCCTATTTCAAAGGTACCAAACCCTATTTCAAAGGCACAAAATCCTATTTAAAAAGCACCAAATTCTCTTTGAAAGGCACCAAGCCCTATTTCAAAGGCACAAAATCCTATTTAAAAAGCACCAAACCCTATTTGAAAGGCACCAAATTCTATTTGAAAGACACAGAATTCTATTTGAAAGGCACAAAATCCTATTTAAAGATCACCAAATTCTATTTGAAAGGTACCGAACCCTATTTCAAAGGTACCAAACCCTATTTCAAAGGCACAAAATCCTATTTAAAAAGCACCAAATTCTATTTGAAAGGCACAAAATCCTATTTAAAGATCACCAAATTCTATTTGAAAGGTACCAAATCCTATTTCAAAGGTACCAAACCCTATTTCAAAGGCACAAAATCCTATTTAAAAAGCACCAAATTCTATTTGAAAGGCACCAAATCCTATTTCAAAGGTACCAAACCCTATTTCAAAGGCACAAAATCCCATTTAAAAAGCACCAAATTCTCTTTGAAAGGCACCAAACCCTATTTCAAAGACACAAAATCCTATTTAAAAAGCACCAAATTCTATTTGAAAGGCACCAAATCCTATTTCAAAGGTACCAAACCCTATTTCAAAGACAGAAAATCCCATTTAAAAAGCACCAAATTCTATTTGAAAGGCACCAAGCCCTATCTGAAAAGCACCAAATCCTCTTTTGAAAGGCACCAAATGCCATTTTGGCCTCTCCATGAAGGCTGGGCATGGTTAAATGGAGATGGGCTGAAGGCTGCCCTGTGCTGGGTGTGAGCTGAGCTCTCCAGGGGTGCCTGGCTGTGCTTGGAGCCATTTCACTGCAGGCACACAGAGATTGCAGCCAGATGCCACCTCTCAAACCTGGCACAAAGCTCCTCCTCGTTAGGCAATCAGCTAATTAAAATTAGCTCCAAAAGCTTCCAAGCGCTGGCCCCCATCCCCTGTAGCCAGCAGAGGTTTCTGGTTGATCTCCTGCCTTGGCTGCTTTGGGAGAAAATTTAAAGGAAGAATTCTCTAAAATTTGGGAATACACAGAGCCAGGCATGGCTGGGCCCTAGGAATTGTTCAGTAGGAAATGGATCCATTAATTAAACTTCATTTCAAAGCTCTTCCTGGAATTCCTGCCCAGCATCACCTCCCAAATGAGAGGAGCCTTTGGCTCTTCCCTCTATTTTCTGAGACTTTGGCTCTGCCCTGTATTTTCTGAGGGAGAACAGTGAATTAAACCTCCAATAATACCAACACAGCTCCCAGGAAATACAAAAATCACAGCGAATAATCCAATTTTAGAGCTTTTGCCCAAACATTCACCCTGTTAAGAGCAGAGAGCCCTGCGGGGAGTGAGCTCAGCCTGACAGGACTCAGCCAGGCAGGACAGAACCTGTTTTATGGGCATTTTCCTGCCTGTCCCTGTTTCATGGGGACCATTCCTTTCTCTGGAACCTTTTGGATGTGGCTCCAGGCAGGAGCAGCTCCTGACTCACCCTAAAATCCTCTTGTCCTGCAGGAAAAATGGGATTTGCTCAATCAGGAGCAAATTAACAACTCTCTGAGAGAAGAGGGTGAAAAACTGAAATATCTCTGTGCTACTTCATTGCCAGGTCTGAGGTGCCAAGATTTTTCATTTTTTCCCTCCCCCCCCCCCCTTCCAACTGTTCTGGTTTATTTTCAAATTTTTGACATTTAACATTTATCTTCAAGAAGCAGCACCTGCAATGGAGTGGGTGAGAGTATTTCTGTAATTAATTTATTTTAAAAAAAGGCAAATCCAGGGACTTCAGCTGCAGGGAAGGACTTGCAAACATGAGCTCGAGTGTGTTTGAGGTTTTAGAATAGACTACAAATATGAGAAACACTGACGTTTATTTAATCCTGCTAACCTCAAGGCAAGATTAATTAATTTGGTGAATCTCCACTGGATCATAACAATGAAATTATTTATGTTAAATATAAAAATTATTTCTATTTAATATAAATAACTTTTAAATAATAAAATTATTTCTATTATTTCTAAATATAGCTTATATTTAAAGCTATAAATTGAAATTAATTAAGTTCAATAATTGTAACACTATAATATAAAGATAGGCAATTCAAGGCAATTGTTGAGGATCAGATTGGGGATTTTGAAATATTTAAGATATTTATATGCATTATGGAATTGTTTTCCATGTCTGAATAACCCTGCAAATGGAACCTCCCAGCTCTGCACTATATTTATAAATATAAATATATATATAAAAAATATATATTTATATTATAGTGTTACAATTACTGAATTGAATTGATTGAATTTAATTGATTTAAATGTATAGCTTATATTTAATATAGATAAATTTTAAATAATAACATTCTTTCTATTAAATATAAGCTATACATTTAAATTAATTCAATTCAATCAATTCAATTCAATAATCATAATACTATAATATAAAGATAGGCAATTCAAGGCAATTGTTGAGGATCAGATTGGGGATTTTGAAATATTTAAGATCTTTATATGCATTATGGAATTGTTTTCCATGTCAGACCATCCCTGCAAATGGAACCTCCCAGCCCTGCATTAGAAATCCACAGGAAAAGTGCTCTGAAATCTTAAATTCAGGTTTGGATCACGAGCAATGGAACAGCTCAGAGCTCCCTCGGCGAGCTCTGCTGACTTCATCATTTCCTGTCTGCTTGTGGAGAGGAAATGCAAATGCAGGTGGGGTTCCACGGAGCAGCAGTTTCTCTCTAAAGATCATTTACATGAATGCAGAGTCATGAAAAGCTGTCACCCCCTCAGGTGACACCTCCCAGCACCGTGAGCTGATGGGGAGGAAAAATACCAGATGGAGCTTTGCAATTATTTCTACATCAAAATAGGGGAAAACAAACCAGGGGGGGAAACCCCAAATATCTGAGGGCTCTTCTCACCTGGTTCTGCCCCTCTCAGGGCTTGTGAATTACCCAGAGATCTGAAAACTTCCTCCAGAAAATTCCATTCAGCGCAAAATTCAGAGCATCCACCACCCACTGGAGCTCACGTTGAACACTGGAAAAAACCTTTCGGCTTTGGTGGTTCTTAGGCATAAATCCCACATAAAACTTGACCTGGAGCAGGCCAGAATTGGGGTGGGAAGGGATGGAAAGGGAAAAATCCCAGTGTTCCTGGGGGTCGCTGCTCTCCCTTCTGGCTTTGTCCCAGGAATTTGCTCCTCCTTCAGCTCTGATTTTTTGTCCTGGAATCATAGGAATGATAACAGAGAACCTGCATATTTAATCTGGCAATTGGCATTTCCCTCACTGGGTAAATATTGAATTCTTTGCCTTTTTTTTTATTTTAGCCAAGATCCCCCTTGTGTGAGCTGTGTTTTCCATCAGCCTCTTAACCCTGGATAAAGAGGAGCAAATTCCAAGCAACACCTGTATTTTTGCATTTTTCTCATTTCCCTACCCAAAGTCCCCCTCTGCCAGCTGCATATCCCAGAAAATTGCATCATCCTCCACCTCAGCTGCATGAGAAATGTCATTTTTTGGGAACAAGATGCTGCTTCCTGCAGGAATTCAGCACTCAATCCATGTACAGGCTCAGTTAGCAAAGCCCTGCTGAAATCCTGAATTTTAACAGCTCAGTCAGTGGTTTGAAGGGAGAGTTAGGAACCTTTTTTATGAGAATGAAACTTTTCTTTGGCGGGTATTTTTTATGGGTATTTCCATCCTCTTTTTCCATCCACACTTTTTTTTTAAATGGGTATTTCCATCCTCTGGCCAGCATGGCCCTAAAAACCTCAGGTTTTCAGGATTGTGTTCCCATTTTTCTGTGCCTCAGGTAAAAGGATTTCCTATAAAAAAGGTAAAATCTCTGATGTTAAGGAGTTAAATCTTTCAGGGGCAGGAATTTTAGGGATTTAGCAGAAGGAAGTGGTGCTGAATTTCCCCAGCAAGGAAGGATGAGCTGCAGCTTTGTAGCCATGGAGAAATTAGGTCAGGCTCCAGAAGACACAGAATGATTTATGCTAATGAAATATTAACTCCCAGCAAGGAGGGGAAGCTGTTGGCACTTTCATGGGAACTGAGCGCTCGAGAAGAATAAAAATAATAATAATAATAATAATAAAAAACAAACACGTGGCAAGAAACCAACCCAAACAATGCCCAGGTTGGACTGGTTTGGGCAGAGAGGCTGATCCTCAAAAGCTGCCAGAGCCATCATTTATTTGTTCATGGCTCAGGCAAATGAAAGCAAGAATAATCCCAAGGAAATCTCTCCTGTGGCAAAACAACACAATTTCTGTAAAACAGATCTGTTTACAGCAGCAGTCTGGCTTTGGTGAGATGTTTCTCCTTCAATTTTGTGCCTCAGCTCAATGAAACAAAGGCCTGGCTTTTAAAATTCTGTCACAACCCTTGGAGATTCACTGATCCCCCTACAAAGGAATTTAATGCCTCTGAATGCATTTCTCAGCCTTGCTGATTAACAGGATGAACTTCCTTATTTTGAGGTAAATATCAGCTGTCACAATTACCAAAGAAAACCAAAAAGGCAATAAAATACACATCATTTAACAAATCAAATAGCTCAGCAAGCTCAGAAGTTTTACAGGGCTGTTTTGCAGGGTTCTGCTCTTATTCAGAGTTATTATGCAAAGATCAAATTTCATAATTAAGAGTTAATTTTGGGTATCATTAATTTGGATATTGACCTTAAGAGCAGGGATTTTTCATTGCTGCATCCTCTCAGACCAGCCAGAATCCCAATAAATTCCATTTCTACAGAATTTTTTTTTTGGGTTTGCTTTGTGTTTCTCTTGAAACCAAAATTATTTATCCATTCCAGGCTACTCTTTGAGGTTGAGCATAAATAATAACAATATTTTTACTCCTTTTTCAGGCAAAGTGCAATAACTTCCCAAGCAATGACCACAATCCTGACCTTTCCCATCCCTGCAGGAGCATCTTTGGGGAGCCCTCACCTGTTTTTGCCCACAAATCTCCAAATCTTTATTTTCCGTGGCTTTTTTCTGTCCCCATGTCCAACCACACACAGAACAAGCAGCATTTTTATGCCTCAATAAAACAATTTCTCCCCATTTTTTCTGCAGCCATGGAGTGACCTCAGTGGGAGTTGTTTCCCTGATGCTGAAGGAATTTGGATGGAGGCCACTGGCAGTGAAATAAAATCTGGGTGGATGGGAAAGGGCTCTGAAACCCGAGCCCAGATTAAACCCCATTGTTGTTTGTGACTTTCAGAGGACTCAAATGGATTTAGGGCCTTTATTTTCTTCTCCCCACTTGTGTATGGCTTTAATTATTAACCCCAAATAAGCAAATTTTCCTGCTGCCAGATTTAATACAGAGCAGGTGCAATTTAACCCGTCTTAATTCTGGTTTTATTCAGTTGCCCTGGCTGAGGATCAGGCTCCAGAGTCCCTGACATGGAGGTTTTTAGGAACATTGCAGGTTTTTAGGAACATTGCAGATTTTTAGGAACATTGCAGGTTTTTAGGGACATTTCAGCCCTGAAATTCCGGATTTAAGAGATTATTATTATTATTATTATTATTATTATTATTATTATTATTATTATTATTATTATTATTATTATTTCTATTATTATTTCTATTATTATTATTGTGAAAATTCAGGGGTTTGGTGCCTAATAATAATAATAATAATAGATGATAATAATGTGAAAATTCGGGGGTTTGGGGCCCAAATTCCCCATTTTGCCAACGTGCAAAAACCCAGTTTAAGCAAGAGAAGCTCTTTGAGGCCCTGAAGAGAAGAGCAGCTCCCAAGTGCTGCAGGAATTCAAAGGTGAGGGAGACATTTCTTGTGCAAGAGCTGGAAGGAGCCTGTTTGGCCTGGCTGCGGGCCAGGGCATTGTATTGCAGCAGCAAAGCAGAGAAACGATCCTTCAAAACACCCAGCTGTAAATGGAGAAGCTCAAGCACCCAGATTCCAAAAAAAAATAAGTGGTTTTGTGGCTTCAGCTCCCAAAATGTTAACCCTGAGCATCCTAAATTTGAGTTTGTCCTCTGCTGGGCCAGGAATAGGCCTCAGCTTTGCTGAAACTGGGGTTTGGTGTGGATAGGTGGAAATTAAACGAGATCTGAGTTACCCAGTGAGCTGCAGGGACACGAGAAGGGGACATTTCCTGTGCCACGCGGCCCTGGTGTGTTCTACAATTCTCTCATTTAAACCCCACCTGCTGTGAGTCCCCCGAGCCCTCGCCTGAGCTCTGCTGAACCCAGCTCTGCGCCTCCCACCCCCCCTTTGTGCCAGCTCCCAGTGGAGCTGTCAGAAACCAACACAACTGTTTGAGACATCAGCTCTGCAAGGAGGGAAAAGCATTAAAAATGGAATTTCTGCCGTGTTCTGCACGTGTTAAACCACAGGGAAGCCCTCACACATCATCCTCAAACATCGGATTTGTTCCAACATTAAATTTCCACTCCTTCTCCTCTATTTCCCCTTATGCTGGACTTGTTTGGAATCTGATGAGGGTTTTTTGCTGCTGAGGGTTTTTTTGGTCTGATTTCCAGCACCATCTAGTGACACAACCCGGGACAGAAAAACATTTTCTATTTATTTTTTACCTTCCTCTCGATTTTCTTGACCTCGTTCTGCTTTTCATTCATCACAAATTAAAATTCAGTTTCATTTCTACAAAAATATTTCACAACACGTCTCAAAAGCCAAACCTAATTATTGCAATTTTTCCCTGTGCTTTCTGCTCTAATCTCCTTCAGCCCAAATAACAGCACAGAAATTCCCAAACCACTTCAGGTAGCCTAAAAAAAAAATCTGCATTTCAGAAGGAATAGAAAGTGCTGAGCTTGGAAATGCTTTTGCCCTGGTGCCCTGGAGCTGCAGTTGATGCCAGCACTGAAGGTTATTTGTTTGAAAGATGAACCACCAGTGCCTTTCAGAGTTTGCAAATAGAAATTAACATTTATTTCAGATCTCTTCTGTGCCTGCACAAATGGATGTGGCCAATTCCTCTGCGCTAATGTCTGGTTTTCACCTCAAGAGCAAAACCCCAAGAAGCCCCATGGGTTTAATTCCCATTTTTTCTGTCTGCCTCCATGGAGCCAGTCCAGCCTGAGGAAATGAGCCATTGTTCCCCATCACCTCTCATTTCTGAGCTCAGGAGCTGAGTGCACTTTGTTTCCAGAGGCATCGGGAGGAAGGGGTGAAAAATAATGCCAAGAACAAACATCCCTGAGCCCTGTTCTAGGGAGGTGGAACCTTGAGCATTCCCATTAAAATTTAACAGGAACGTGGCCCCAGGACTCGGCAGAGTGAAACATCTTAAACCACTCAGCTCCCTCCCTTGGTTGATAATAATAATTGTGGCTAAAAATAAAAATATTCTGATTTCCAAGGGGCAGCGAGGTGACTGGTGTGGAGAGCCAGACTGTGCCATTCCCAGCCCTGGAGAAAGGGCAATTTTATCATGGAATTATCACCCCAGCCTCTGCAGGAACGAGGAATCTCCCCCTCTGCAGCTGGGGAAGGAGGAAGAGCTCAAGAATAATAAAAGAGGATTCCCTGATCACTGCAAACTCATCAAATCCAGCCATTTATCCTCTGATGTGAGCCCACAGCACTGCAAATGCAGAGCAATTTCTGTAACTCAACCCCTCCAACACCACAAAATCCAAATTATACCTCTCAGAGCTCAGCAAAGTCCTCACTGCAGCCACCAGCAGGTTTGGCTTCATCAGCTGCATCCCACAGCAGGGTTGAGTTCAGGGCTGAATTCTCCTCTGAATTCTCCTCTCCATCTCCCATTTCAGGTGCTCTGCTAAGAGCCCAGCGCTGATCAGCTGAGGGAGCACACACTGGCTGCCTTTGAAACCACAGCAGATGATTCCTAAAGGTTTGCTTGGCAAAGAAATCAGAAGGAGAAAAAACCCCAACAAAAGAAGGGAAATGTCTGATTTTTGTTGTTGTTGTTGTTGTTGTTGTTGTCTGAATAAAAAACTTTCTTAGTGGAAAATGGATTAAATGAGGAACAACCAAAGGAGAAGCCATCAAAATGCTACAGTAATAAGATTCATTCCTGTTGTCTTTCCATCCCTATTAGGCCTCCAAATCTAAACTTTTATCTGGATGTTTGTGCAGTATAGACTGATGAAGATCTCTGTCAGAAAAGTGATTAATAAGAAAGTTGATCCAAACTTATTTGGAAAGCTGGGAAGTGCAGCATATCCTTTGGGATTGGGGTGACCAATTCCATTTGGGATTGGGGTGATCAATTCCATTTGGGATGGGGTGACCAATTCCATTTGGGATTGGGGTGATCAATTCCATTTGGGACTGGGGTGACCAATTCCATTTGGGATTGGGGTGATCAATTCCATTTGGGACTGGGTGACCAATTCCATTTGGGACGGGGTGATAATTCCATTCTGGATTGGAACAGGAGCACCCAGCGCTGGCAGCTCCTCCTGCCCAGGGGAGGTCACTGTTGCTGCACAGAACGGCTCAGACCGGGCAGTTTTAGGTCGAACGGCGCATTTTAAACGTGGAACACCAGCAAACCCCTCCCACGGCAGCTCAGGGCTCCTTTCCTTCCTCATCTTTCCAGAAATCCACCAAAAATCAAGCCCACAACTGCATCGTTCCCAGTGGAGCCTGATAATTCCCAGGGCTGCACCAAGGGCAAACCAAATCCCATCCCCAGATGCCTCAAGGCATCAAAACCGGGCAGATTAAAATAATTTCTTCACCTTTAATCACCTGCAATTCAAGACCACACAGCTGAGAAGTCATCCACAATCAACTGCATCTGATCACTGCATTAAAATTAGGAAATGATATCCCAGGGGAGAAGAGCTTTGCTTGTGCTGAAGAGGTGAAAACTCTGGAAAGTTCCCCTCTGAGGGGGACAGAGCCTTCCCAGCAGCCCCACACAGGAGGAATTTCGTCACGGTGCAGCATTTCAGGGAGGTAAAAACAGTCTGAACACGCCACCAGGGAGCTGTGGATCCAAGGAAAACATTTGGAGGTAACCATGGAGCACCAGGAGGGATGAGTCAGGGCCAGGAAATTCTTGGAAATGAAACAATGGGGATCACCCAGCAGGGGACAGGGCCATTGTCAGCCTCACCTGTGGGGTGGAGGGGCTGGAGAAGCCCTGGGGAGCTGGGAAGGGGCTCAGCCTGGAGAAAAGGAGCTCCAGGAGGGACCTTGGGGCTCACCGGGAGAAAAAAAGAGGCTCAGGAGGGACCCTGGGGCTCAGCTTGGAGCAAAGGAGGCTGAGGAGGGACCTTGGGGCTCAGCTTGGAGCAAAGGAGGCTGAGGAGGGACCTTGGGGCTCTGCTTGGAGAAAAGGAGGATCAGGAGGGACTTCCTGGCTCAGTCTGGAAAAAAAAAGAGGTTCAGGAGGGACTTTCTAGCTCTGCTTGGAGAAAAGGAGGCTCAGGAGGAACCTTGTGGCTCAGCCTGGAGAAAAAGAGGCTCAGGAGGGACTTTTCTGGTTCTTCTTGGAGAAAAGGAGGCTCAGGAGGGACCTTGTGGTTTAGCCTGGGGAAAAGGGGGTTCAGGATGGACCTTGTGGCTCAGCCTGGAGAAAAAGAGGCTCAGGAGGGACTTTCTGGCTCTGGTTGGAGAAAAGAAGGTTCAGGAGGGACCTTGGGGCTCAGCCTGGGGAAAAGGAGGCTCAGGAGGGACCTTGTGGCTCTGCACGGCTCCCTGCCAGGAGGAGAGGATTTGGGATCTTATCCAGGGACATGAAGGAGAGACGGAGCAGCCCCGAATTCCAGCAGGAGAGGACATCAGCAGGAATTTCCCCATGGAAAGGGTGGCCAGGCACTGCAAGGAGCTGCCCAAGGAGGTGTCACCTGATGAGGTGACAAAACATCAGGAGAGGTTGAAAAGCTCCTCTTTAAAGACAATTGTGCATCTCTAAAGGTGAACGTAATCTGTGTGACCATAATCTGTAAATCCGAGATAAGGGGATGGGGAGTGTTTAAAGGGCTGAATAATGAAGATATAATGAATATATTTAAAATATAAATATAGAGAAAAAAGTATAGAATAAAATATAACATATAGAGTAATGAAGATATTTAAAATCCCCGGAGGTGCCCAAGGAAGGGCCGGAGGTGGCACTGAGTGCTCTGGGCTGGGGACAGGGTGGGGATGGGTCGCAGGTTGGACTTGGTGACCCTGGAGGGTTTTTCCAGCCTCAGTGATGCTGGGATTCGTCACAGCGGTGCCCCCTGTGCCCTCCTGCCTTCAGCAGGGGTTTTCAGCTCCCCCAGAGAAGGTTCTGCTACTTTGTGAAGCATCGCCCAGCTCAGGACACCGCTCCCAGCCACCCCAGCTGACCCCGCGGCAGTGCCGGCGTGGGTAATTAATCAGGGTAATTAATCGGGTGGATGTTTACTCCGAAAGCGTGTGACAAACCCCGCAGCGATGTCACAACCCCCCCTCCCCGCCACCGCCGGAATTGTCACATCTCAGTTGCAGCGCTTGCCATGCAAATGGAGCCTCCGCATCCCTGCTCTGCCTCCCGGGGGAAAATCCACCCATACCCCACTCCAGTTCTTCATTTTCAATATCCCCATTATTCAGCCTTTTCAACACTCCCCATCCACTTATCTCGGGATGTATTTACGCAGATTATGTTCACCTTTAGGGATGCACAATTCTCTTTAAAGACGAGCTTTCAAATCTCTCCTGACATTTTGTTTGTCACCTCACCAGGCTCTGCAGAGCCTCCTCCTGCCTTTCTCCATCAGTGCAAATCGAACCCACCCCCTCCCAAATATGCAAAGGAGGATTTTAATAAAGGAAACCTTTTGCAACAAAGGCTTTTCAGCCAGGTGGGATCCGAGCTGGCATCCAGAGGGAGAGACAGACAAACACCTACCCCGGCAGAGGCTGTTAAAGTGGGTGTGTGCTCGGGAACATGTAGGAACAAGGGAGGAGGGAAGAGACAGGATTCACCCTCCATGCAAAGGCAGAAAAGGAGCTCAAACCTCGGGCAGCGCGGCCTGAACGTGCACAGGGAGAGATGTTGTGCAGAGCTGCCCATCACAAATCACCTCATTGCAGGGGTTTTTAATTTTTCACTGAGAACTTCAGAGGGTGCTGGTTATTTCTGCTGAAAATATTACGGCAGGAATCTGAATTCCTGCATCAGGATGTGAGGAATCCATCAGGATGTCAGGAATCCATCAGGATGTCAGGAATCCATCAGGATGTCAGGAATGTACAAAGGAGAAAAAAAATCCCCCCCCACCCCAGAACAAAAATGATGATGTGCTTTTTCCTACAGTGCAAACCTGTCTTTCCTAAAAGCTCATCTCTGTTTCTGCCCAAACCCAGCCTGACCCTCACCCCTGCCCCAGATTGCCACTGAAGACCCTCACCCAATCATATCTGCTTTTCTTACACCTTTAATACTTGAAATTTTCTCCCTTTTTTTAGAACGGAAGCACGGAGAGTGTAAAAAACACAGGAATCGCCAAAACTGTGGAAGATAACGAAAATATTCCACACTCTTGTGTAAATAACACTAGAAAGAAATCACTAAAACTGTGGAAGATAATGAAAATATTCCACACTCTTGTGTAAAAAAACACAAGAAAGAAATCACTAAAACTGTGGAAGATAATGAAATTATTCCACACTCTTGAGTAAAAAACACAAGAAAGAAATCACTAAAACTGTGGAAGATAATGAAAATATTCCACACTCTTGTGTAAAAAAAAACACAAGAAAGAAATCACTAAAACTGTGGAAGATAATGAAATTATTCCACACTCTTGAGTAAAAACCACTTTCCCCAGCCCAGGTTTCACTGGGTACTAAATGAAATAGTTCAGCCCATAGGGAGCTCCCTGTGGGAATCAGCGCTGGCTGAAGCAGCATCCACAAATCCTAGAAAGTCATTTTTGGGATCTCCCTGTGCTTGCTGTGCAAGCTGGAGCCTGCCCTGCCTTGGTGGATAAAATAGGACTCAATGCAGCGTTATTAGAGGGTCCAGATTGAAAATTGCTATTGAGCAGCCAGGGATGGGGCTGGAGGTGGACAGCTCATAGCCAGCAGTGCCTGTTTGCAGAGCAAGACTCGTGGGAGCTGTTTGAAATTAGAGCAACAAAGGATTCTTTCAAAACGCCAGGTACCTGTTGAGGTTGGAAGCAGAACCACAAAATTCCCAGTTAAACAAATACAAAGCCCTGGAGACCTCGCAGTGTCCACATTCCAAGGGGGTTTGTTGGTAGATTTGAAAATCCACTTCTTTTCTCATGGCTAAAGATTGCATTTTGCCTTCTCTGTGCCATAGAAAGGGCAATTCCTCACCAGATTTGAAAATCCATTTCTTTTTTTGTGGCTAAAGATTACATTTTGGGCTTCTCTGTGCCATAGAAAGGGCAATTCCTCACCAGATTTGAAAATCCACCTCACTTTTTGTGGCTGAAAATTGCAATTTTGGCCTTTTCTGTGCCACAGAAAGGTCAATTCCTCACCAGTGCAGGTCAACACCTGTGCCAAACCCCGGCCAATTCCTGCTTTACTGTGGATGTAATCACAAGTTATAAACAAGAAGATAAAACTATCTCCCTAAAGATAAGGGCTGGAGGAGAATAGAAAGAGGAGCAATCTCTGATGTGATTTACTGGCCAATAAATGCAGTGAGTCACTGCAGTAATTTCCTGTTTGCAGGAGGCCAAATTCTCCCACCTCGAATTGGAAGAGTTCCTGAATGGTGGAGTTGGAACTGGAGGAGTTCCTGAAGTGGTGCCTCGTCCTAGAGACTTGCACAGGATATTTTCAGGGTCTTTCCAGGATATTTTCAGGGTATTTTCAGGATATTTCCAGGATATTTCCAGGGTATTTCCAGGGTATTTCCAGGGTATTTCCAGGGTATTTCCAGGACATTTCCAGGATAACACAGGGGTTTGTGGCACTGAGGCTCTGGATCCTGGCTCCAGCTCCTCCTGGACTCATGCAGTCCATGCAGTAAAGCAGGGGGAATGGAAGGGAAATATTTCCCCAAAGAGAGCAGGAGGTGTCCTGTCACCCTGATTTTTAAAGTTTTTCTAATCCTTCTGATGTTGACATTCTTGTAATGAACTTTCTCACACACTTTCTGTAAATAACTCAATGTTTTTCATTCTTTTATGGAGAAGGAGAAATTGGATGGGCTGTTGGTTTGTGCAGTGTCATTGGAGAGGTGGCACTGTCACTTTTGGAAATCTATGAATGTTGGAGTCAGAAATTAAACTCCTCATTTTACCTTAAGAACAGCGGCATCTCCACATTGTTTTATTCCATATAATGAATTTATTTCCTGTAGTGACAGTGCCCTTAGAGGAAGGGACACCTTGTGGCTGTCTCTGTGTCAGACAGGCAAACACAATCCAAAAGTGAAAGATTTATCTGATAAATCCCTTCCCCTGGGACAAACTGAGGAGGGAACTCACTGCTGGCTCCCTGTGCCTTCAGGCCCTGAGCTGCAGGGATTTCACAGGGATAACAGAGGGTGCAGGTGAAGCCCTGTGGAATTTGCAGCAACCCTGATGAGGGGAGAGGTGGTAAATCTGACTCCATGTTCTCAGAAGGCTGATTATTATATTATATTATATTATATTATATTATATTATATTATATTATATTATATTATATACTATATTATACTATATATTATACTATATATTATATTATACTATATATTATATTATACTAAAGAATACAGAAAGGATACAGACAGAAGGCTAAAAGATAATAATGACAAATTTGTGACTCCTTCCAGAGTCCTGACACAGCCTGACCATGATTGGCCATTAAGTTAAAACAATTAACATAAAATCAATCAAATAATGACCAGGTGGTAAACAATGTCCAAACCACATTCCAAAGCAGCAAAACACAGGAGAAGCACATCAGATAATTATTGTTTTTCTTTTTCTCCGAGGCCTCTCAGCTTCCCAGGAGAAGAATCCTGGGCAGAGAGGACTTTTCAGAAAATGTGATGGTGGCAAAGCCTGGCCCCAGCCGTGCCTCTCCCTCACCCGTGCCCGTTCCCAGCTGCATTAATTAAAGGCAGCAATAATCAGTGGGGCAGGCAGCCAGGGAAGAGTCACTGCAATGCAGATCAGCTCCTGATTCCCTGCTTGTTCTACAAGCACCAAATCTCCTTTGATCAATACCTGAATAATCCTTTCAACATCCCTGAGCCTGTGGTTGCTGCTCCCGGTGCAGAGAAAGCAGGAGATGGGGTTGGCCAGGCCAGGGAGAGGAGTCACTGCCCACTTCAAATCATAGCTCAAATGTCATCTTGTTCTTTTAAATCTGCCCCAGAAAGTCTGGCTGCTCTCTGCCCAGGCTGAGGGCAAAGATGAAAAGATGATTTTGTTTGGGATTAAATCTGAAATGCTTTCCAGGGCACAGCCAGGGAAGGAGATGGAACTGATAACATCGTAATCCTTTTTTCAATCTAGCTACTTAAGAGAAATATCTGCTTGTTCAGTTGAAATGGCACAGCCCACAGGGTGAAATACATTTCCCAGGGACATGGGAATGGAGCTGAGATCTGACACTGAGATCTGGTGACGAGGAAATAGATTTCCTATAGGAAGTGTCCCCATTTGTCATGGCTTAACCCCTGTGGCACCACACACCCCACAGTGCCTGGCAGGGTGGGGAGAGAGCTGTGAGCAGGTACAAAAACCATGGTTGAGATAAGAACAGTTTAATAGATGAATACTGGAAGGAAATTATTATAATTTCATTATCAGAGAGATAATTTCATCATAATCATTTCATTATCAGAGAGATAAATAAATAAACTCCAATTAAAACAATAAACACAAGAGCTCCCTCCAGCTGCTGCCCTGAAACTGGTGCCTCAGTCCCTTAATTTAAACCATGGGTAATTTTCCTGCAGGATGGAATGTCCCTTTGGCCATGGTCAGCTGTCCTGGCCCTGCTGCCTCAGGGCTCCTCCTGCACCTCCTGTCTGGGAAAATTCCTTCATTTGGGGCAAGCACAGCAGCATCAGTTTGGTATCAAATATTCTCCTGCTAAATCCAAAACCCAGCACTGCACCAGCTACTGAGAACAAAACTCACCCTATCCCAGAAAAGCGCTTTTGAGAATTCCCAAAACATTTAATTGAGGATCTACTACCACTTTACTCACTTGCACAACTCCAAGTCAGAGGTTGCTTTTCCCTTCCCAGTAAATCAGTTTTTGGGGTTTTTTTTTCCTGTTTCTCACAGCAGGGGGAAAAAAAAATCAACTTGAAGCTCAGCTTTTTCTTGGGAAAACTCATTTCCTCATCAGCTGCTCAGGTTGTAAGGAAAGAGGGTGGAGCCTTCCCAGGCTGCCATCCTCCAAACCATACCTGAGTATAAAGAGCAGAGCTGCAGCCAAGAAACTCTCAAAAGCTGCCTCCAGTGCCTGCTGGGATTCCAAGGCTGGTTTCATTCTTCCCCTGCTGGAACTTGCTGCTCCAAAGACAAGAGGGAAGCTGGACTCAGCTAATTACATTGGAGGATTAATTACATTGCCACGGTCTCCATGTGATACTGGATTGATTTTTTTTTTTTTTTTAACACAACTGAACAGGGTCTTTTTTTCCCTCCCCTCTTCTCTTTCATCTTTTTCTGCACACACACACACACACACACACACACACACACACACACAGTGGAGATGTTGCAAACAGTCTGCATGAGCCCTGAGCTGCTTGTCAACCAAAACATGAGTGAAAGTGAAATCTGTGGCTACAGCCCAGGCCAGGGATCTCCCCTGCCTGGAGAAACTGCCAGTCCCAAGAGCTGCTTCCAGCAGAGCCCATCTCTGCCAGACTCTGGATTAACTGAGCTGAACGTGGCGAGCCCCAAGATCTACCACCCTCCTCCTCCTCCTCCATGCAACCCTCCAGGGATGCCTGCTCCTGCTGGTAAGAGAAAAATCTTTATTCCCATTCCCTACTTTGTGCTTCTTGCACCGGCTGGCGGGGCCTGGGGCTCTAAGCAGCACAGAGCGAGCTCAGCAATCCCAGAGATGTTCAGATTCCCCCCACTCAGGCTTGGCTGGATTTTGCTGTGTTCTGCTGCTGAGCTCAGAAATTCCAAAGGATGCCCAATGTTCCATCCTTTCTGTCCATCTCCAGCGCTTTGCTGCTCATTTGTATTCTGAATTGCAAGTTTGGCTCTGAGCTAACAGCAGGGTAATAGATGTGACCTTCTGAGTTATTAACATTTCAAAGTCACAGCAAAGTGTGGCTGGTGAATCACGGCCTTTGCAGAGTCCCTCAGTTCCTAGGAAATGTCTGATCTGTCACTGGAAACTCTTCCCAGATAACAACACATAGCAATCTTACCAGCTTGTTATAAAGCTTTTCAAGATAACCTTTGAAATGCTCTCCAAACAGTAAATAATTCATTGCCAAAAACACCAATCTATGAAAAAAAAAAATCATTTCTAGAAACAAACTCTGCTTTTGGAGAGTTCAGTGTTTTGATTATTCAGTGATAGGTTAAACACTGAGAAGTGCCAGAAGTCTCAGCACAGAACAGCAGCCCCATCTCCATTCCAAAGGCACCATTTGCTGCTCGGGATCGGGATGGGGATCGCTCCCTCCTGCTGGAGGGCTGGGAAACAAAATCGCGCAACAAGAAACCACATCTTGTGGGGCTGGTTCCCCTGCCAGGATTGCTGCTCTCTGCCATCCCAGGGTGAGGAAAATGAACCCACAAACACCAGAGGTTGGTGTCCAAACAGGAGACAGAGGAGTCCTTTGGCTTTATTCCAATCAAGGGAGAGGCCATGGGGCATCCCCTGGGGTCTCTCCAAGTTTTGGAGGATGCAGCCTCCTTTTTCTCCCAATTTCCAGCCACATTTCCCTTCTCTCTTTCCCCAGTTCTGAGGTACTTGAGAGGTTCAGACTCCCCAGAACACCTGATCCCAGAGATTTCCCAAAGATTCCCCTCTAATGTACAACCCTCTCTTTTAATTTTGAATTCTTATGGAATTTAGGGGGTTTTCCCCATTGGCTGAGGTACTTGAGAGGTTCAGACTCCCCAACACACCTGATACCAGAGATTCCCCTCTAATGTATAACCCTCCCTTTTCATTTTTAATTCTTACAGAATTTAGGGGGTTTTCTTCCCCATTGCTTCTTTCATCTCTCAATGTCTCATTTTGTTTCTCAGCAAACCTAAAGTTTATTTGTAAAATCAAATCTCTTTTTCCATTCATCAATCAGTGGAATGCTTCCTATTGTTTCTTTTCTCTCCCAGTGCTGGTTTTATCCACCAGCAGAGCCACAGCTGGTTTGGAAAGACAAATCCGCCATTCCTCTCACCAGGAGCTGCTCCATTCCCATCTGCTGAGCTCCCCTGCTTCCCCTCCTGCAGATCCCACACACAGATTTTGGTCAGGAATATTGGCTCAGGCAGCTCCCGTTTGATTTAACAGCACCAGCAGCCTCTGGACCAATGCACCTCTTTCATTTCAGGCTGTTGTGTTGTTTCATCCTGAATTGTGTTTGATCACAAGCAGCTGTTTCTATTCCTCCTGCCATGAGCTGCAGTGGGAGCAGAAAGTTTCTCCTGCTCTCAGGATCCCAGGCTCTGCTTCCCTTGGAGCTGGGGCTCTCTCCATTGTTCATTTCCATATTTCATTGGGAAAGCCCTGATCTGGTGCATGAAATCTGTAATTTTTTAATGGTAATATCTGTTACTGAATGAATTTTAGATAAAGGTTATTCCAGGCAGGGGGACACACAAGGCAGGGATGTGAATGCCAGAGTTACATAAAAGGTATTTCAAAAGCCAATGGATTTAAGCTCCTAATCTGGGCAAGTCTTTCAAGTTTGGGGATGCAGGCACCAGATGCAAGGAGACCTAACACAAACAATCACAGAGCAGCTTGTTTTGACAGAGAGAGAGCCTGTTTGGACAATGAGGTATATTCTCAAGTAACTGTTCCATTTCAGTGCAGAAAATCATTGTTTCACTTTGAAGCACACAAACACTCCCAAACACACTGAGAGCCACGGGGCAAAGCCACTGGACAGAGCATCCCCATCTTAATTTTGAACAAATTCTGCTCCTTGTTGCACTGATAACAATTTCACAAACCACAGGACAGGAAAGTGCAAAGGCAGATTTACCACAACACAGGAAAATGAGAGTGTGAGAGGGGCAGACACCTAAACACCGCTGACACATTCCCCAAAAGCAAATCCATGCTCCATTCCCCAAAAGCAAATCCACATTCCCCAAAAGCAAATCCACGCTCTGTGGCACGCAGGAAAACTGAGAAGGAATTCATTGAAGGAGTTATTGAGCAGAGCCAAGGGAGATGTGGAAATTTCCCACAAGTGATGATGAGCACGGGGATCAGAGCCCGTTCCCCAGGCTGCCCTCGCCCTCCCACCCTTCCCCAGCAGCTCAGACAATTGTGTCACTTTCAGCATCGTGTTGTGACTTTTCCAGACTCTGAACTTAGCTCTGATCCCCCTCAGAAGCGCTACATGGGTGTGAGAGTGAAGATGCCAGTGCGGGAACTGCTGAGGAAAATCCGACTTTCCAAAGGCTTGGACCCAGCTCCAGGCAAGGTGAGAAATGCCCAGGGCTGGGAGGGTTCCTGCAGCACCCTGGGGCACACAGCCATACCCCACTGGGTGTCTGCAGGGGTCACACCTGCAGCTGCTGCCTCTTCCAGCCACCAATGCTTTTAAAAGTGGAGAATAAACCAAATTTCAAACAGAACGAGGGCTGGGCTAGGGGCAGTCCCAAGGCAGTGGCAGCAGGAGCCCATCCATGCCATGGGTGCTGTGCATCATTCAATCAAGGCAAAGATGGCCCAATAAACAGCAAAAATATTGCTCCAGACCCTGCAAAAGCAGCCCAAGGAGCTGATCAACTCCCAGGCTGCTGTAAAGATCCTTTTAAAGCTGCCATGAATTAATTGCCCGCTCGTGGAAATCTGTCCATCTGCAGCCCCTGCTGAGCAGAACCCATAGCCCAGGAGGCAACTGCACCCTGTTCATGTCCCAGTATTTGCCACTGTTTCATCTCTCCTCCCTGTAAGCTCCTCACACTGAAGCTGGGTGGTTTTGTCTCCTCCTCAGGAAGCCTCAGCAGTGAAGATGGTAGCCAAAGGATCCTCAGGAAAAACAGGTTTGGAAACGCCTCACTTGGTAACTGAGCCTCCTTTGCTAGCAGGATCATCCCTGTGAGGTACCCAAAGAGCCAGAGCACTCCTGTCCCAAGCTCAGTGGTCCCTGCTGGGTCCCTTCCACTCCAGCTGAGCATCACCACCCTGCCTGGCTTATCTGGCTCTTATCTGGGGCAGTGCTGGTGGCAATCTCTGCTCTGTGTGTGCCTCTCCTCAGCTCTGAACCTTTCCTTCCCTTTTTTTTTTTTTTCCAGCAGAGAAGAGGAGATCTCACCCTTATACAGAGAAACAGCTTAGACAGGTATGCAGAACACCCTGAACCCCTCTGTGCCAGGCTCCCGGGGCAGAATTCCTGTTCTATCACCCAGGGAGAACAGGACACTTCATGTCTGCCTCCCTCCCCTTCCCTCCTCCTCCTGTTGCTGTTTCAGAGCAAGCAGAGCGCTGGGCAAAGCCCCAGAGGCTTGGAGGACCTCGACATCCTGGTGGAGGTGCTGCAGGAGGATCTGAACCAGAGCCAGCTCGGGGAGGAGCCTCAGCGCCCTGTGCCAGACGGGCTCTGGCAGGGATTCAGCCGGGAGCTGCAGAGCTGCCGCTGGCAGAGCGGGGAGGCACATGGGGGCCTGCAGGGACCAGCAGAGCTTCACCCCCGCTCCTCCGGGAGAGATTTCCACCCCATCCTGAGGGGACAGGCGGAGCCTGCCCGCCATGGTCAGCAGGAAAGCACCCAGAGGTCCGGCTCGCCTGGGATCTTCTCCAGGACAGGCGGGAATGGGGGCGGCTGGTGGGTGCAGGATGGTCCCTTGAGCTGCCAGGAGGGTTTCACGAGGGGTTCTGCACCCCGGGAATGTCTCCTGAGGAATTCTCCATCCCAGGGATGTCTCCTGAGGAATTCTGCACCCCAGGGATGTTTCCTGAAGAGCTCTCCATCCCAGGAATGTTTCCTGAGGAGCTCTCCATCCCAGGAATGTCTCCTGAGGAGCTCTCCATCCCAGGAAGGTTTCTTGAGGAATTCTCCAGCCCAGGAAGGTTTCATGAGGAATTCTCCATCCCAGGAATGTCTCCTGAGGAATTCTCCATCCCAGGAATGTCTCCTGAGGAATTCTCCATCTCAGGAAGGTTTCATGAGGGATTCTCCATCCCAGGAATGTCTCCTGAGGAACTCTCCATGCCAGGAAGGTTTCTTGAGGAATTCTCCATCCCAGGAATGTCTCCTGAGGAATTCTGCACCCCAGGGATGTTTCCTGAAGAGCTCTCCATCCCAGGAATGTCTCCTGAGGGATTCTCCATCCCAGGAATGTCTCCTGAGGGATTCTCCATCCCAGGAATGTCTCCTGAGGAATCCTCAATCCCAGGAAGGTTTCTTGAGGGATCATCCACCTCAGAAAGGTTTCCTGAAGAATTCTCCATCCCAGGAATGTCTCCTGAGGAATTCTTCATCCCACAAGGGTTTCCCAAGGAATTTTTCACCCCAGGAATGTCTCCTGAGGAACTCTGCACCCCAGGACACGCCTGCAGTCCCCAGCTTGGCAGAGATGCTGCTGGAAGCTCCCAGGGGCTCTCCAGATGTGGAGGGACATTTGAGGCCGACCCCAAATTCCTTCACCAGGCAGGACCTCTCTGCCCTCTCCTTCTTCCAGTTCCAGCTGCGCAGGGAGGAAAATTTGCTGAGGAACATCCCAGAGGAAGAGCTGCTGGCTCCTGATGAAAATGGCAACAGGTTTTACCCCTCCCTCTCTGTCCCATTTTTTGCAGACAAAATCAGCAACTGCACTTTTACTGTAGAGAGCAATAAACCCTTAAACATCCCAAAATTTCAGCATTTTTCCAGCATTAGTATTTTATGCTTTACAATGCACTCTCCTTGTTCCTTTGGGGTGTTTTTTACCCTTCCCTTTGGGGGCTTTCAACCATTTCTTTGGGGGGTTTCTACCCCTCCCTTTGGGGGGTTTTAACTCTTTCTTTGGGGTGATTTTACCCCTCCCTTGGGGGAGGTTTAACTGTTTCTTTGGGGTGTTTTTACACCTCATTTGGGGTGTTTTTACACCTCATTTGGGGTGTTTTCACCACTCCTTTGGGGTGTTTCAACCATTTCTTTGGGGGGTTTCTACCCCTTGCTTTTGGGTGTTTCAACCCCTCCTTTTGGGGTGTTTTCTACCCCCCCTCTTCAGGGGTTTTACTCACTCCTTTGGGGGGTTTTAACCCCTCCTTTCCCTTCTGCCTGTTCCCAACTGAGTTCTCTTCCAGGCTGCTGCACAAGGCTGTTGCCCAGGGAAGGAGGGCTCTGACTTTTGCCCTGGCCCGAAGATTTGCATCCCTCAACAAGATTGACGAGAAGGATGCAGAGAAAAGGGTAGGAGGCTCATTTGCCATGAAAAAAAAGTCATTTTTTATCCCCTGAAAGCCTCTGTCAAACGCCAGCCAAGCACCAAACATCCTTCTGCTGTCCTGGAAAAGAGGGGAAAATGGGAATGGGGAGGGAGTGATGGAGCACAAATGGGAACAGAACCCCAAAATCCCAACTCCTCACTTTATTATCTAAAAAATGTTGTTGTTTTTAAACTTTTTTTTGCCTTCCACTGCAACTCTGTGCCCTTCTTCCCTTCTCAGACTGCTTTACATCTTGCTGCAGAAAAGAACCAGCACCTGATGGTGAGCGACCTGATCTCCCTGGGAGCCAACGTCAACGAGCAGGACAGCTCTGGGAAAACTCCCCTCCACCTGTGTGCAGAGAATGGCTACCTGAGGGTTCTGCAGGTAAACTGGGGGCTCTGGTGGGGCCAAGGTGGAGTAAAAGCAACTCATGGACCTCCTGGTGTTGGAAATAACCAAGGGTGTTCCATACAGCTCTGCTCTGATGTGGTTACAGAGGGATTTGGTGTGGTGGCGTTCACAGGGGTCCCAGGATGAGGGAAGAGATGAGAATGTTGATTCCGTGTTTCAGAAGGCTTGATTTATTATTTTATGATGTATATTATATTAAAACTATGCTAAAAGGATAGAAAAAAGGATTTCATCAGAAGGGTAGCAAGAATAGAAATAAAATAATAAACAGAAAATAATAAATAAATAATATTTAAATGAATGATATTTAAATAATCAATAAAAATAATAAAGGAATATAAATTAATAAATAAAATAAATAGAAAATAGAAATAAATAGAAATAAAAGAAATAGAAAAGGAATGATAACAAAGGCTTGTGACTGACAGTCCGAGGCAGCTGGGCTGTGATTGGCCATTAATTAGAAACAACCACATGAGCCCAATCCCAGATGCACCTGTTGCATTCCACAGCAGCAGATAACCATTGTTTGCATTTTGTTCCTGAGGCCTCTCAGCTTCTCAGGAGAAAAAAATCCTAAAGAAAGGATTTTTCAGAAAATACCATGGCTACAATTTGGGGGTGGAAAGGGTATTTTTATGAGGGATTTGGGGGGAGGAAAGGGTATTTTTGGCACTGGCAAAAGTCAGGAATCACCTGGATATTCCTCATTTCAGGTCCTGAAAAGCTGCAAGAGCAATGGGGTGTGTGTGGAAGTGGATCTGCCTGACCACCACGGTGAGAGGCACAGCTCCAGCGCGGGGCTTGGCTTAGATCCCAAATCCCTAAAATGCAGATTTGCCAGGGGTCGGGCACTGGGTTTGACTGTGCCATGGTGTCCCACGCAGGTCTGACCCCCCTGCACTGTGCTGCCCTTGCCCACACTGTGCTGGTGACAGAGCCCCAGGGCTCTGCCAGGGACAGCAGCGCCGGGAGGTTCCTGAGGCTCCGGAGAGCCCAAATCCTGGAGGGGATTCTCTGCCTGCTCCAGATGGGAGCAGAGCCCCAGCTGCAGGTGAGGATCAAGCCCAGCACATCTCCAGCCTGCCTTAAGTGTTCCTGTCCTTGTGCAACCACGGGATTTGCTGTCATCTGCAGGTTCTGCACTCATGTCCAACCTCCACCCCCTGCCTAAAGCTCGAGGAGAACACAGAGCTCATGTGTTTGCTTCAGACTCATAAAGCCCAGGCACAGGATGTTCCTCAGGAGGTAACCATGGCTGCTTTACACAGGCAATGTCTAATTCCAAGATTAATTTCCAGGATTAGGCAAATATTCAGTGCTTAAAAGCAAAAAAAAAAAAAAAAAAAGTTGCATCTCTCTTGTCTTTTACAAGGTCTTTGTTGCCTCGGTCAGATAAGAGTTCCCACCAGAGTGCATGTAATAAATGCAATAATATAACAAGATTTCCATTAGAAATACAGATTTAAAGCCCCATTTCAAGTCACTGAGGTTCTCCCAGCACCCAGCAGAGAAAAAAAAAAAAAAAAATCATTTCAGTGCAGTTCAGCTGGAAATGGACTGTTCTGGTCTCTTCACTGTCCAGAGCTGCAGCCTGCTGGACGCTCCCAGAGGAATCCCCGCTCCCCCAGCTGCAGATAACTCACCTGGCCTTGGCTCCTTGTCATCCTCAGACCTCCTTGATGTCCTTCTCCAAGGTATTTTGTGGTAGGAGGTGGAGTTCAGGTAGTTGGGGGTTTGTGTGTCTCAGCAGCTGGGATGGAGTGGCTCAGTCCTGTCCCATCCCACAGAATCATTTGGGGTGGAAAAGAAAACCCCAAAATCATCAAGATCAAACCTCCACAGCATGGAGCTGCTGGAAAAAGCGCTCAGCACCTCATCCCAGCCTTTGAATTCCCTCATTTTCCTTGCAAACCTCCTTCCTCCCCCAAAACCAGCCAGAAAAATGAGGGAATTTATTCCTGCTTTAGCAGGAACAGCTGGGCTGGGACTGGGCTGAGATTTGCTGCTTTGTTGCCTTGCAGGGAAATGCTGAGAGCTCTCACCACCTGCACCTGCTGGGCCACCTGCTGCAGAGGACAGACACCAAAATATAGAATATTTTATATTATACCTTGAACTGACTGCTGGAAAGATCTCACCTGGACCCAGAATTAAAAAAGCTGATAAATGAGGGAAATCCTCAGTGCAGGTTGTGGCAGGAATTCAGTGTTAGGTGCTCCAGGAAGAATTGCATCTTCATTTTCTCACAGATTTGTGCTTCTCTGCTCAGGTCTGAAGCTCTGATGATTTTTCATGCAGGTGTTTAGCCCAAGAAAAAGATTTTGACTATCCAGGGTTTAATCTTGGGGTTTCAGCCTAAAACTGATCTATGCACTCCAAATTCAACATCCAGATAGACTGAAAACCTCAGTGATTTTAAACATGAGCTCTGGGAATTCAGAGCCTAAATATTAAAAATATTTAATATTTTCTGCAGTCTGGCCCTGAATTTGGCCAAGGCTGGAGTGGTCACACTTTAAAGCACTCTCAAGGTGAAGTCCTTCCAAAATAAAGCATCGTGCTGAGCATGTTTCTTCAACAAAAATCAAGCTTTTTATTGATGCAATCAGAATTTTCCACCCTTAGTGGATTGTAGGTGAAGTCTGGGACAAAGTGTTTCGAATCAGCTCCTTTCCAACAGATCTAACAGAGAATTTTACCTTTATAAAATTTAAATCTAGAGCAGCTCTTGAAGGATCACTTCTTTAAACAAAGCTGGGAGCACAGCAAGGAGCTGAAATGATCCTGCACTGCCAGAAAACCGAGTTATTCAGTAGAATTTTTATAAACTAGATAAATTTTATTATTTATTACTTCTTCCCAGACTTACTCTCGTTTAATTTTAACTTCTGGTTGCGAGTTTGCTGGTTTCTATGAAACTTCCCTGTTTGCTACATAGGGAGCAATTCTACTTTTACAGAACCTAAAAGCAAAGCCAAAAACTGATCCAGCAGCTCCTCACGTGTCTCCTGTGGAGGAAAATGGGAGATTTCCACGTGAAACCACTGCAGGATCCAGTGTTAAGTACTCAGCATCTTTGGGGAATGATTTTAATGAACCCTTTGCATTTGTTTCTTGTGGTAAAAAAAAAAAAAAGGTTATTTTTGTGTTATGGGGTTTCCTTAAGTGTTAAGCTCCAAGAGCTACATTGCACAAGGTGAATTAACTTGGAGAAGTGGCAGTGTTGAAGTGAATTCCAGTGGGATTTGGGTCATATCCTGTGATTCTGATGCCCTGAACAGCTGAAGAGTTCTCTTTTGTATTTCCTTTAGCTTGAGTGAGACGTAATTATTCATAATCTTTCAGTATTTCATTAAAAATTCTATATATTATATGTTATTCTCATGAGGAGCTGCATAACTCATCCACCTCCTTCCAAAGCCTTCCCTCGTGTTTTAATAATCTTAAATATTTTCTTTTTCCCTTTTTGTCCCAGGTTTTATGGATGTTTTTCCTCTCTGAATATTTCTCTCTGTCCCTCCACCACTGCCCATCCTTCCTTCTGTTTGCATTTTAACTCTCACTGAACTTTTTATTCATTTGAGGGCAATTAAGGAAGAACTTCTGGGTTAGCTCAGCTTCCATTTGTGGGATTGAAGGGTCAGACCCAGCTCTTTATTTTCATTATAAACCAACCCAGAAATCCCACATCACGAGGGTGGAGCAGAGTGTTGAACAAAGAGAAGAGCAGCCATGAACATCTTCAGGGGAAAAAACCTGAATTTTCTCACAGTTTTTCTTAAAAAAAAAAACATAGAAAACTCTCATTTAATAATCCAACATTAATCTTGTAGTCATGGGAACCATTCAGGGGAAAGGACAGGAGTATTAAACTATTCTTATAGATATCATTTATTCAATATACTCAGAGATGAACTTGCTTCTACAGTATATTCTACCACAGTTATCCATTAATTGCGTTGTTAATTGCTTTACATTGTTTCATGCTCCTTCCTGTCAATAAATACATTTATTTCATGCAGTAACTTGTTTTTTTCTGTACTCTTCTATTCATACTAAGCTCCCAGCAGAAGGGACATCACGGAAAAGGCAAATTAAGCAGAGCTTGGAAGCTGAGAAGTGTGGGCAGGTTTTGTTGTTGGTTTGGTTTTTAGGGTGGCAGAAATCCTCCAGCGTCCCCCTCTCCCAGCAGTAACTCCAATATTTCCCAGTTCCAGTAACTCCAATATTTCCCAATTCCAGTAATTCCTGTCACTCCAAGGGGAAACAGGACCCAAATTCCTGGCAGAAGGTTCTGGAGGGATCCAGCTGCTCCCCACCCCTGGCACCTCACCCACAGCACAAACCCAACCCCTGCTTGGTTTTCAGCCTCACAAAAAGCGTCCTTGAAGCCCCGATTTGCTGCACAGTCTCAGTTACTGCTCCAAAGACTCTTCCCCAAGGCTGCTGGATTTTGCTCAAAGAAATTTTTGCGCCTCCCAGAGCCCAAAATCCTCAGCTGAGGAGCAGGGGGGATGCTGCCCACTAAAAGAGATCATGGCAGGCAGAGAACAATGCCGGGGTTGTAAGCAAAGCACAGGCAGGAAAAGAAAATAAATTAAAAAAAAAAAACCAAACCCTAATTCCCTGTGAAAAATGGGTATGTCATGATTGGCTTTTTGCAAATATTCAAATGAATATGATATGTGTTGTGTTAGAAAGGTATGCTGTGTTCTATACTGTTAAATACAATTTTAGGTTATAACAAAATGTTAAAATAGAAGCTATGGGATGTAGGATACTTTTTTTCCTAAAGAAAGGACTCTCACTGAGATAGCAGCCACAGGACACCTGAATCTTTCAGAGAAAGAGAATTTATTGCTCCCTTATCAGAAGAAATGAACTTCTGCCTGCCTTGCTCAGCCTGAAGAGCTGTCAGGATTCAGAGGAAGAAGCTGACACTGCCCAGCCAGAATCCTGTGTTTGGATGGAATTTCTGCACCATGGATGAGCTGTATGAATATGCAACAGGCTGCTGCTTTTAAGGGTTAATCCTCTGTTCATGTGGGTCCTTTTTCGGGCTTATTTTGCCCAGAAAAGGTACCTGGACTGTCCGTAACTCTTTGTTCTTATTGTCTCATATTGTCCTAATCCAAATTGTCCAAATTATTATCACTCTAATTGTATTGCTATTTTTATAACCATTTTATTACCATTAAACTTTTACAATTTTAAAAAGAAGTGATTGGCATTTTTCTCAGTATATAAATCTGTATAACCACTGCGGGACCCAGTCTTTCTGCTCCTTCTCTGGAGGATCTGTAGGACTAAAAGGGTTTTGTTTTTTGCAGCTCTGCTGAGGCTGTGATGAAATCACTGAAATGATGAAATTTAATGAAGAACAGAGAGGCTCCAGGAACAGCAGGGAGCAGGAATGAATCCCCAGGGTTCCGAGGTTCCCGGTTTCTGTTCCACGCCCAGGAGCGCTGCTGGAGCCGCCAGGGGCTGTGACCTTTCCATGGAATCCTCGCTCACAGCCCAGGGCAGCCCCTGGTGAGATTTTATTGCTGATAAAGTTCTGCGGAACCCGGCAGGTCCCGGAGCTCGGGGCCGAGCTGGTGTTTGCTGAGTGCACGCAGTGAAAATCACCCTGCGGACCTTTCCCGGGACAGAGGCCGCTCCTCTCCTTTGCTCCCGTTCACTTCCTCCAGGCTGCTCAAACCCAAAACCCCAGCTGCATTCCCGCACTGAAAATATCAACTCTGGGGTTTAGCTCCCCACATCACCTCCTCCCTTAGAGCTGCAGAGATAAAATTTATATTTTATCATTAAATAAAATATATTTTATATAATGTATATATAAATTTAATAATTTATATATAAATTATAAATATATATATTTATAATTTATAAATATACATGTAAATATATAGATAATAAATAATAATAAAGAATATAAAATCTATTTACAAAATACATAGATATATATTATATATCATTGTATAATTCTATATATGTTCTAATAATTTAGAACATATTTTAAAACATTTTTATGTTTTTATTAGATTCTATTTTAATTATGTTAATATATATTGAAATAATAAATATTTCAATATAATTTTATATTCTATTTTATCTTTTTGTTCTATTTTATTTTAATTATTTTAACATATGTTAAAACAGTATATAATAGATCCTAATATATTTTATATTATACTTTATTTTTATATTCTATCTTATTATAATTATCTTAATATATGTAAATAGTAAGTATTTTAAAATATTTTAATATTATATTTTATCTTTATACTATACTTTATTTTTATTATTTTAACATATATTAAAATAATAGAGTATATTTTAAAATATTATTTTAATATTCTATTTTATTTTTATATTCTAGTTTTATATTCTATTTTATTTTCATATTCTAGTTTTATATTCTATTTTATTTTCATATTTTAATCTATCCATCTATTAAACACTCCCATTGTAAAAACACAACTACAAAGCCTAAAGTTTAAATAAACCATTCCAGTCACTGCCTTGTCCGTGGCATTTGGAGAAATTCTGAGCTCTCTTCGGCCTCCATCCTCATTTGTTTAAATTTAAATTGTGACTCAGCTGCTTTTCAGGATTATCTCAAAATAACCAAACTTCGGGGCTGTTTTTTTGTTTTTCTGACACAGGAATCCAGCCAGGTGCTTTGGCTTTGTCCCAGAGTCGGTGCCCAGCCTTTCCCCAGAAGCGATAAAAGATTATTTCAGCGTTTATACAGCTCCTCCTCACGGGATTGTAAACCCAGGGTTGTGTAAATAAAACCCTCCTGCAGCAGAGCCAAATCCTGCTCTGAGTGAAACCTGGAGAGGAAAGAGCTTGTAGGCTGTTCTTTCAGCCCATTTGCTGGGGTAAAATTCAATTTAATTCAAATGTAGGCTCGTGAAATATTTGCACTCAGCATATTCCACTTGTGGCTCCTTTTGCTGAGAAATTTCTGTGAAATTTTACAATGAGAAAAAAGAAATAAGACAAAAAAATTTGGCTTATCTGACTTGCTAGCCATGGGTTTCACTGACAAATCAGTGCCTGCTTGTTCACGTGCTGTGGAATTAAACTAAATCATTTCAAAGCCTGATGGGCAGGAAGAAAAATAGATAAAAATAGCTAAAATTAGCTAAAAATTGCTTTAAAACAGCTAAAAATAGCTTAAAAGTATATATAGTATATGAAGTACCAAACATAAAAAAATAAAATAAGAAATAAAATAAGAAATAAATAAAAATCAAAGCCATGTAAATATAACAGGAATCTTGTGTAATAGAGACTGAAAACACCAGTGATTAATTCAGCACAGGGGAAAAACAACAGAATTCCAACCCAAAATAATTCAATGAGTTTAAAACCTCTCTGTGCGTGCACCAGGGATGATCTCACAAGCTCCAGAGCTGCTTTTGCTTTGCTCTTTTCAGGAGCTGCTTGAGCTCAAGAATTCAGAATTCTTTAATTCTGTGCTCAACAATGCAGTGAATTCAGGTGCTATTCAGCCATAGCTGCTCATTTCCCCAATCCCTTTGAAAACCCAACAGAAATCCGAATTTTTCAGCCTTCCCTTCTTTTTTCCTGCCCCTTTCCCAGGCTGAATAGAGGAGGTTGGGGATGAATAAATCAGCCAAGCCCGAGGGTGACTCAGGCAATGATTCCTGGGGCTGATTCATTGGATGGGGCTGGTAAATGTCTGTCCTGGCCAGGAAAACGCCAGCCTGGCACCCAGGGAGCAGTTCTGGGGAAAAGGGAAATCCTGAGTGTGCTCAGCACAGCCAGGAACCACCGGGCCGGGAATCCCATTTTAGCACAAGGCACTTTATTTATTTATTTACTTATTTATTTATTTATATATATATTTTTAAAATATATATCTGTATTTATATTTAAAAATATATATATATATATTTTTAAATATATATCTGTATTTATATTTTAAAAATATATATATTTTTAATGTATTATAAATTATATATAAATATAGAATATATATATTTATATATTTTATAAATATATAATATATACAAATATATAATATATAATATATTATATATATAATATATACAATATATATTATATATATTATATATACAATATATATCTAATATATAGGTGATTAAATATATAATATATTTAATATATTACAAATATATAATATAAATATTAAATATATAATATATTATACAAATATATAATATATTATAATATCTATTACATATTATATATTTTTACATATAAAATTATAATACCCATTATATTAGATATAATTCTAATAAAGTATACATATATATTATTTGTATTTTAATATATATATTTATTTTATTTATAAATATACTTTATATATTTTATATATATTTATATACACGAATATATTTCTCTATATTTTTAAAATTTTTTATATTTATTTATTCATTTGTTTTGGCCGCACAGCTGAGATTTGTGTGGCCAGCAGCAGATAAATGACTCTGAAATCCTTCCCAGGTGAAGGAAAGCTGCCCATTGCCCCTGGGACTCTCTGCCTGTGGAACTCAATTCCTCAGGGAAGATCTGGGGGTTTTCCCACTTTGCATTCCCAAAAGTTGAGCTCTGGCAGACCCAGGGCTGGGAGGTTTGCCCAACTTCACCTTGACTGGATTAAAAATCTAACTCACTAACTCACTCACTAACTCACTAACTAAGTAACTAACTAACTAAATAAATAAATAAACACGATAATAAAAATAATAAGAGTAATTTTAAAATAAAAAGAAAATAAATAATAAAAGAAAATAAATTAAAATTAAATTTTAAAATAAAATAAAATAATAAAAGTAATTTTAAGATGAAAATAAAATAAATAATAAAAATAAAAGAATAGAATAGATAATAGAAATGAATAGAATAGAATAAAATAAAATAATAGAAATAAATTATTATTATTATTATTATTATTATTATTATTATTATTATTATTATTATTATTATTATTATTATTATTATTATTATTATTATTATTATTATTATTATTATTATTATTATTATATCGAAAATCCAGCAGCAGAGCCTCTGGGCTCGCTGAGGAATCCTTCCCAGCACTGGGTGAAACCCAGACGAGCAGAATTTCAGAATTTCCCCTGAGGTGAAGCAGGGCCAGGCAGAGGCAGCAGCTCCGGAATTCCAGGAGCTCCGGGCAGAGCCCAGGATCCTCCCAAGGGGCAGCTCCAGGCACGCTCTGGGAACGTGAACCCTGAATTCACTGCATCGCTGAGCACAGAATTAAACAATTCTGAATTCTTGAGCACAGAATTAAACCATTCTGAATTCTTGAGCGCAGAATTAAACAATTCTGAATTCTTGAGCGCAGAAAGAATTAAACCATTCTGAATTCTTGAGCGCAGAATTAAACAATTCTGAATTCTTGAGCACAGAAATGTCACAGCAGCTCCTGAAAAGAGCAAAGCAAAAGCAGCTCTGGAGCTTGTGAGATCATCCCTGGTGCACGCACAGAGAGGTTTTAAACTCATTGAATTATTTTGGGTTGGAGTTCTGTTGTTTTTCCCCTGTGCTGAATTAATCACTGGCAAATACGGGCAGTTCAGGTGGGAGCAAATCCTGCTTTAAAACTCAGATTTTAGTGTGGCACAGCCTTTGGCTGGGCACTCCAGGCTTTTCTGTGTGGAAAATCCAACTGATCCTCACTGAAACATCAGGGATTTGTCCAGGGAACAGCAATTTCTGACAATTCCTGCACATTCCCAGTTTAATCATGTAAACTTTGGTAATCACATAAATAAATATTTCTCTGAAAACCCCTCTCTTCTGTTTTTCTCTCAGGCAAAATAAATCAAAATATTCAAACCCCTCATTTGTTGTGTCCCTAGAAAGTCCACCCAGCTGCAGGTCCTGGGACAAGCAGTTGTGTGAAGGAATTTAAGAAAAATGTGCATTTATTATGAACAAATGGGAAAATTCGCCCAGGAATGTTCTGGATCATTTAATTATAAATCCCTCCAGGAGAAAACAGAAACTTTGCTGGATGTGGGACATCTCCAGCACAGCAGGGCTTGGATTTCTGCTCTGGGTGACCAGGGGAGGTATCAGAAATTAAAAATGTGTATAAAAAATCAATTCCCTGCTCCCCATGCTGCAGGGAGCCAGGCTGCCCTCTGCTGTGGGAATGACTCCGAGCTGCAGAAATCCTGCCCAGATTTGGGTTTGTCACCTCCAAAACCCCCAGAAATCCTCCCAAACCAGGCCCCTGCATTGCACTGTGGATTTTGAACACCTCAGGGGGCAAACCAGGTGTGGATAATTAATTTGTCATAGCAAATTCCAAAAATACACCGATTTCTCGACAGATTTTTGCTTTAGGCTGCAGAGGTCGTGATGAGAATATCCCAAACCCACAGCTGATCCCACTTTAACTGCTGGTCCCTGGTGGGAAGGGGGATTTGTGGGCTGGGGAAAACGGTAAATGGGGTAAATGATAAAAGGGGTAAATGATAAATGGGGTAAATGGGGTAAATGAGGATTTATAGGCTGGGGTAAGTGAGGTAAATGGGGCCAATGGTAAATGAGGATTTGTGGACTGAGGTAAATGGGGTAAATGAGGATTTGTGGACTGAGGTAAATGGGGTAAACAAGGATTTGTGGACTGGGGTAAATGGAGTAAATAAGGATTTGTGGACTGGGGTAAATGGGGTAAATGAGGATTTGTGGACTGGGGTAAATGGGGTAAATGAGGATTTGTGGGCTGAGGTAAATGGGGTAAATGAGGATTTTTCAAACCCAAGGTTGCTCTAGGGACCCTAAAACTCCAGCTGGCAGAGGAACAAACTACATCATCCCAAACCAGCCCTTCCCTGGCCTTATTCCACAGGAATATTCCTGGGCAGGGCAGGGAGCAGCCCTGCTCTGTGACCTGTGGGGCTCAGATGACTCCCATCAATATTTCACACCAATCTTTTCACCCTCCCTGCCATGAAATATTCAGCAGGGAAGGAAAGCTCTCCTCAGTAAATCCATGGCCCTTTTCCTCTTCTTTTTCTCTCTTTTTCCAGCCTTGCCTGGCATCAAGGGGGGAACACAACCTCAAAATGATGAGGAGTGTCCAAGAGGGGTTCACTGCAAAGGAGGAGAGCAGAGCCTGCCAGCCTGCCCAGCAGGTAACTGGGGATCATTTTGCTGATTATTTGCTTCTCAGTCACATTTTCTGCGATAAAAATGCAGTCAGGTTGGATTGTGCTGCAATAATTCTCAGATAATTGACTGGGCTTGATGAAATTCATGTTGTAACAAGTAAAAAGCCCGGAGAACAAATGCAGGGCACTGGATTTGATTGCCATAAAATATTGTCATAAAATAAATAGTCAATATTGGACAATTTTTATTTCAATATGTCTAATTATGTTTAATATATTATTATTATTATTATTTCAATATGTCATTGTTTAATATGCATAATTATGTTCAGTATATTTTTATTTCAACATTTCAAGATTGAATTTATATGAAAAATAGTCTATATCGAATATATTCAATACAGGAAATATATTCAATATTCAATATATGAAATATTATATATCCATATATATGAAATATATTAAATGTCATATATTATATATGAAAAAATATATATGAAATTATGTATTTTATATAATTAATTTATTATAAATTATATAATTATGTATTATGTGATGAATCTATTTTATTTTTATACATATGATGTGATTAATATATTTTAAATATTATATGTATTATACTTATTATATATTATAATTATATATACTTTATATATTGTATTCTATATATATTTATATATTATATTATATATTTTTATATTTTATAGTGTATGTTTTATATAATATAATTAATAATTATATAATATACAAAAATATATATCTTATATATATATCTTATAAATACAAAATATATTCACCAGTAATTTATATATTTCAAACATCCAAACTAGCGAATATTTTGGTTGAAGCAGGATGCATTTAACTAATTTATAACAAAAACACCCCTCAATATCAGAACTGCAAACACATCCGTTCCAGCTGCTTGGCAGGGATAAACCTGACAGGAACTTTTTGCTGTTCCCAGGGTATTTCTGCCCCGGAGGGAACAGCTCAGCGCCGGTGCCGTGCCCGCCGGGGACGTTCCGCCCGGCCGGGGCAGCGGTGCCAACGCCGGGCTGCCAGCCCTGCCCCGAGGGCTTCTTCAACCCCAGAACGGGACAGAGCTCCTGCCAGCCCTGCCCCGAGGGCTTCTTCAACCCCAGAACGGGACAGAGCTCCTGCCAGCCCTGCCCCGAGGGCTTCTTCAACCCCAGAAAGGGACAGAGCTCCTGCCTGCCCTGCCCCGAGGGCTTCTTCAACCCCAGAGCTGCCCAGAGCTCCTGCCAGCCCTGCCCCGAGGGCTTCTTCAACCCCAGAGCTGCCCAGAGCTCCTGCCAGCCCTGCCTCGAGGGCTTCTTCAACCCCAGAGCTGCCCAGAGCTCCTGCCAGCCCTGCCCCGAGGGCTTCTTCAACCCCAGAAAGGGACAGAGCTCCTGCCAGCCCTGCCCCGAGGGCTTCTTCAACCCCAGAACGGGACAGAGCTCCTGCCTGCCCTGCGGCTCCGGGGCTGTGCAGCCTGCAGAGGGACAGAGCACCTGCGTGTGCCTGGGGCCAGGACAGGTGTATCAGGTATGGCTTGGGCCAGGATGGGTGTATCAGGTGTGTGTGAGCAGCTCTGTGTGTGCCTGGGTCCAGGATGGGTGTATCAGGTGTGTGTGAGCAGCTCTGTGTGTGCCCCAGGCCAGGACAGGTGTATCAGGTGTAGCTTGGGCCAGGACAGGTGTATCAGGTGTGTGTGAGCAGCTCTGTGTGTGCCTGGGACCAGGACAGGTGTATCAGGTGTGTGTGAGCAGCTCTGTGTGTGCCTGGGACCAGGACAGGTGTATCAGGTGTGTGTGAACAGCTCTGTGTGTGCCCCAGGCCAGGACAGGTGTATCAGGTGTAGCTTGGGCCAGGATGGGTGTATCAGGTGTGTGTGAGCAGCTCTGTGTGTGCCTGGGACCAGGACAGAATCACACACAATCACAGTGACAGAATCGCAGGTTCCAGGTATGGCTGAGCACCTGTGAGTGCCTGGGACCAGGACAGGTGCTCCAGGTATGTGTGAGCAGCTGGGGCAGCAGCTCTCTGGGTCATAAAATTCAATGACAGAGTCACAGAATCTCAGAACCCAGAATCACACAATCAGAGAATCACAAAACATCAGAATCACAGAATCTCAGAGACACAGAATGACCAGGTTGGAGGAGAATTTCAAGGTCATCACGGCCAACCCAGCCCCAACAGCTCAGCTCAACCCTGGCACCCAGGGCCACGTCCAGGCTTTGTTAAACACCCCCAGGGATGGGGACTCCACCACAGAGAGCAAGGCACAGCTTCCCCAGGCATTGTCCTGTGATTGTACATTGTGAGAGGATCGGGGAAAAGAATGATAAAAATTCTTATCTCCATTTGCAGCTCCTGTTGTTGTGCACGTGTGGAATGTGTCATGGAGATTTGCTCACCAAAGGGTGGTTTCTTAATTGGCCACTGCTGATGGAGTTTTAATTAAAGGACCAGTTGGGTCAAGCTGTATCAGACTGTTTGTAAGGGCGGTGGGTTTCTTAATAAGTAAAGAATAATAAAGAGATTGATCAGCTTCTGGACTATCAGTGCTAATTATCGCCTTATCACTCCCTGCAACTTCCCAAAGGTGCCTGTGCTCAGCTGGGCTGGGCTCTCTCTCCAGGCAGCGCTGACACAACCAGAGCACACAGCCTTGAGCTGTGCCAAGGGAAATTTAGGTTGGATATCAGGAAAAAGTTTTTTACAGAAAGGTGATAAAGTTCTGGAATGTTCTGCCCGGGGAGGTGGTGGAGTCCCCATCCCTGGGGGTGTTTAACAAAGGGAACCTATGGAAGGTTTGGGGTGGCGTGTGGACATCGGGTTTACAAATATTCTGAATTTCTCAGGGTGACATCAATCCTCCCGTTTCAAAATATACAAAATACATTCAATTTTATATATATATATATAAATATATTCAAAATTGAATTATATCTTTTGAATATTGAAACCAGGAAACATAGGGAAGCAAATATTGGAACTAGGGAAAGTATGGAAGGTTTGGGGTGGTGTGTGGACACCGGGTTTATGAATATTCCGAATTCCTTGGGGTGACATCAATCCTCCCGCTTCAATACATACAAAATACATTCAATTTAGTATTTATATATATATATATAAAATGCATTCAAAATTGAATTATATCTTTCAAATATTGGAACTGGGGGAAGTATGGAAGGCTTGGGTCGGCGTGTGGACGCCAGATTTAGGAATATTCCGAATTCCTCGGGGTGGCACCAAGGCTCCCTGCTCGGGGGCAGGTTTGGGGCGCTGTGTGGCACAACCGGCGGGTTCCAAACGCGCCGTGCTTGCGTTTCCAGCCCCGGGACTCCCTCTGCACCTGCCCGCCCGGGTTCCGGAGCGCTGGCAGGGATGGAAACGGCTGCGCCAGGAGATCCTACCCCGTGTGCCGGGCCCCGGCCTCCCGCAACCAGCAGGGCCAGTGCCTGACCCGGAGGGGATGGGCTCGCTACTGCTCCCAAAAGGTATTCGGGGGGGGTTTAATTATTTTTAATTATTTTTAATTATTTTTAATTATTTTTACTGTTAGACCCCAAACCAGGCAGAAAACACCCCCAAAAAAAGCAAAATTCCCGTGTCCTCCCTTCTTAGGGCACACCCAGCCTCAAGAGTTATTGGTGTTTTCTGAGGAGGTTCTCCCTCTTTTCCAGCCTTAGGAATCCAGAAGATATTTAAAATTTTTCTTTCTATAAATTCCCAAAACCAGGCAGAAAACACCCCAAAAAAGCAAAATTCCCAAGCTCTCCCTTCCCAGGGCATACCCAGTGTGGTACTCAAGGGTTATTTCTGTTTTCACTGGAAGTTTTGCCTCTTTTCCAGCTTTAGGAACTCCCAAGGTACTAAGTTTATTTTTAATTTTTTTTTGTTAAATCCCCAAACCAGGCAGAAAATACCCCAAAAAAAGCAAAATTCCCAGACACAGAAGGTATTACGCTTTTAGATTTTTTTTTTTTCTATTAAACCCCAAACCAGGCAGAAAATACCCCAAAAAAAGGCAAAATTCCCAAGCTCTCCCTTCCCAGGGCTGGTTTTCCAGTGTTATTTGTGATTTCAGAAGAGGTTTTGCCTCTTTTCCAGCTTTAGGAAATTCTGAATTTTTTTTGGCACTGCTGTTTTTCCTCTCTGCCCCAGGTCTGTGCTGACCCCAGGGATTTCCAGGGCTATGACAAAGTCCTGGGGCTCTGCATTTGCCGCTCGGACAGCCTGGAGAGGGTTTGCAATTCCCAGTGCAGAAAACACCAGAAATCCACCCTGCTGCTCTCCTGTGCAGAGCAAAAACCTCAGCTTCTCATCACCCACAGCAATGGGAGCAAGGTGACAAAAATTCTGATTTCCACCATCCCTCTCTTTCTCTCAGGCTCCGCCCCTCGTTCCTTTTTTGCTCAGAAAATCCTGGAATGCAAAAAACAACAACAAAAAAAAAAACCCCAAATGTTTTTCTATTACACACATAAAGTGCTTTTAAATTCTGTTTCACCCATGAAAAAAAAACCAGAAAAAAAATCTGAATTATTTTTCCTTTCAGACTGCTGTTTTCTTAGAAAACTTAAGGAAAGTTCTACCAAGACCAAATTTCTATTTGGAAGATGTTTGTGCTGCAGGACAACAAACCCATCCAGCACACATCGTGGAGATGAGTGGTGAGGAAAAGGAATTATTTGGGTGTTTAATGGGGTTTGTGCACAAAAAGCCTTTTTGTGGGGTTTAAAACACAAATAATGAGAAATCTCCAGGTTTATTTCTGAGAAAAATGTAATTATAGCACTCACACAAAATTTATCCTGCTTGGTCCCAGAATATTCATTTGAAATGTGTTTATTACCAAAGGAAATTTGTGTATTTCCAATGGAAATTTGTGTATTTCCAAAGGATATTTGTGTATTTGCAGTAGTACAGGAAAAATATTCAGGGGTTTCCTTCCTAAATTACAATAAACAGAGCTGGAATCCCTTCTCATCTCCTTTACTTGTACTGATTTTTTTCTTGGGATTGAGATTTTAATGTATATTTTAAATTATGTTTTAATGTGTATATTTTACCAGTTTGAATTTTACCAAGTAAAATTCAAAGGTGTTAAAAAAAATTCCCCTCAGAATTCCAGATCCGGGCCAAAAAGCACAATTTGCTCAGCCAGAAAATTGAATCCCAACATCAGAAAAAACTCATTTGCCCCTGAGCAGGTTCATTGACTTCAACCAAAGGTTTTAATTTAAAAAAACGACTCAATTTTAATTAAAATTTAATTTTTAAAAGGCCCAAACATTTTCAAAACTGCCCTAGAATGAGAAGAATGTGCTGAAAATGCTCCCATCTGCGTTTAGAGCCTGGGGGCTTTGCTGAGCAGATATTCTGGAAGGAAAAGCAAAATTCAGAGCAAAATTCATGGTGAAAACCAGAAATTCTTGAAATTTTTTTGTACCTCTCCAGGGAAAGGATTTTTAGGGGTTTATAATCCTGACCCTCAATTAATTCACGACCTCCTGGTGCAGGATGAGGCCTCAGCAGCTCAGGAATTGAATCCTCCCTCAGCAGCAGCTCCAGGTGAGTTCTCCTGCAGAGCTCCTCAATTTGGGTTTAATAAAAAATATTTTAAAATGAATTTTTTCATTTTATCCAGTGCTCACAGCCCCTGCCCTACCCTGCAGGGAACAGCAGGTAATTCCCTCAGAAAATGCCAAAAAAAGCAGAATTCACTGTGCCCATGCTGCTCCTGAGCTCCCGCTGGGGCTTTTCCTGTTTTTATATATGGAGTTATATATGCATATATACATCTATTATTTATTATTCATTTTAAAGTATTTAGAAATGTCTCTATATTTAATTTTTATATTTTTATATTTTTATATTTTAAAATAGTTATATGATGCATATAATATATATAAAATTAAATATTTTTATTTTATATTAAATTAAACTTATGTATATATAGGGTTTTTATATATATAGTCTTATGTATAATATATATAAAACTATATTTATATATATAGATATATAACTATGTCATTTTAATGTATATATAATTATAGATATATAGTATATAACTATATATACATAAAATCTATATTTATATATAGACATATAACTAGATATAATTTTTATGTATATATAATTAAATATTATTATATATAAAATTAAATGAACATATATCTGTCGGGTTTTTAATATATATATATATAATATATATATATATATATATATATATACATAACTATATATATATATATAGTTATGTCACTATTTATACCTATATTATTTATTTATTTATTTCTGAGAATTTAGAAAAATACATTTTTAATTCTATATTTTTATTTTACTATTTAAACAACAACACTGCAGTTTTTTTCTGTATTGTATATATTTATTTCTATATTTTATATATAAAATATAGAAATAAATACGTATTTATTTCTATATTTTAATTTTAAATTGGTATGGTTTTATTCATTTACGAGCACATTTGTGAACACAAAAAGGAATTTCTGTTCCCTGAGGCTGCTCTGTGCCCTCCCAGATCCCCCCGGCCCCGAGGAGTGCAGGGAGCGAACCCCGAGCGCCCCCAACTCCACATCCCAGCCGCCGTTTTCGGGCATCCTGAACCCCATCACCTGCGTCAGCAGCGCCCTGACCCTGCTCTTCCTCAGCACCCCGCAGCATTTCCCCCTCTATGACGTGTGAGTACAGCCAGAAAATACAGGAATTGCATGGCAGCCCCCAGAAATTCTGCGCCTTTTCCTTTGCAGCGTGGGAGTACGGCCCAACCATAAAATCCTGCACCAAAAAATCCACACAATTCCACGTCAGCCCCCAGAAATTCTTCGTCTTTTTCCGATAGAGAATTGAGAGAAAACACAGCGAGAAGCAGGAAAATTCTCATTTTTAAACATGATTCAGTATATTTTCACAGAGGGCTGTGCACAGCAGGAAACAATGTTTGAATCATTAAGGAATTCACATTTACTTATTCCTCATTAAGGAATTCACATTTACTTGTTCCTCATTAAGGAATTCACATTTACTTAGTCCTCATTAAGGAATTCACATTTACTTGTTCCTCATTAAGAAATTCACATTTACTTATTCCTCATTAAGAAATTCACATTTACTTGTTCCTCATTAAGGAATTCACATTTACTTATTCCTCATTAAGAAATTCACATTTACTTGGTCCTCATTAAGGAATTCACATTTACTTATTCCTCATTAAGGAATTCACATTTACTTAGTCCTCATTAAGGAATTCACATTTACTTGTTCCTCATTAAGGAATTCACATTTACTTGTTCCTCATTAAGGAATTCACATTTACTTGGTCCTCATTAAGGAATTCACATTTACTTGTTCCTCATTAAGGAATTCACATTTACTTGGTCCTCATTAAGGAATTCACATTTACTTGTTCCTCCTCACCCGGGAGCATTTCCCCCTTTATGATCAGTGAGTACAACCAAGGCCATACAGAAATTTTACATCAGCCACCAGAAACTCTTCACCTTTTCCAGCACAGAATCGAAAAGGAAACAAAACAAAGAACAGGAAATTTCTCATTTTTAAACATAATTCAGTGTATTTTTACAGAGGGCTTTGCACAGTAGGAAACAGCGTTTAAATCATTAAGAAATTCAAATTTATTCATTGAAATAGGCACAATTAAATCCCTGCTTACTGCTCCTGGTGTCCTGGTGATGCTGTTTCTGACCTAGAACTATTTGTGCACAGTAAATAAAAATTCCTGCTCCTCAGGGTTCATTGCTGTATTTTGGGGGTGGCTGGATCATCCCAAAACAAATTATGGTGTGGCAGCAGTAATTATAGATGGAATAAATGGAATTTGTACATGGAATAACAAATTGAAATTATACATGGAATGGTGAATTGAAATTATACATGGAATAATAAATTAAATTTATACTGGAATGGTGAATTGAATTTATACAGGGAATAACAAACTGAATTTATACATGGAATAACAAATGGAATTTGTACATGGAATAATAAATTGAATTTACACATGGAATAATAAATTGAATTTGTACATGGAATGGTGAATTTAATTTATACATTTACACATGGAATAGCAAGCTGAATTTACATGGAATAACAACTCTGAATTTATAAATCTCCACTTTATTTACCAGCCTAGAAGGAAAAAAATAATTAAAATAAAACAAGTGACAAGAATTTTTTTTTTTGTATTTTCCCTGCTAGAAACAACCTGTACAACACAAATGCTGAATTTGACTGGGGAGATTTCCGGAGCCTGCGGGAGGAAATCAGGGAAATTCCCAGAAATTCCCAGAAATTCCTCCTGTTCCCTTTCCAGTTCCAGGCCCCCGGCACCTACGTGCTCCAGCTGAGCAGCAACAAGCACAAGAGAATGGTTGGTACCCAAAAAAATCCTGGTTTTTCTATTCAGAATTCCCCAAAATTATAGATATAATTATAATTTATAAAATTATATATGAAATTATAACGCACGGAAAGAATTTTGTGGTCCAAGTGAAAGTTTGGAAGCTGCAAAACCAACAATGAACGTCTTTTTATAGAAATAAATAGCATCTCTTTATAGAAATAAATGTGAGAAAAAATAAATAAATAAATATATTCCTGCAAATTTGACAGTGTAAGAGCAAAAAAATTACATAACTACAAATACATGATATTACAAATATAAATAATTACAAATATGAAATTGTGCTGTCGTGCAGTACCTCAGTGAGGGGACAGAAAACCCTAATTGGCTTTCTGGGTTTGTACCCAGAAAATCCTTCTTTTTTTTAATTTAGAATTCCCCAAAAAACTAAAAATTCTAATTCTAATGTATAAAATTATAATGCACAAAAAGCATTTTGTGCTCCAGGTGAAAGTTTGGAAGTGCAGGAAGCTGCAAAAACAACAGCGAGCATCTTTTTATATCGCACAGAAATCAATGGCAGAAATGAAGAAATTCCTGCAAATTTGACTGTGTTAGAGCAAAAACTTAAATAATTAGAAATACATTCTATTACAAATAATTACAAATTGAAATAATTACAAATGTGAAATTGTGATGTCGTGCAGTACCTGAGGGTGATGCCAGTGGGGGGGGACACAAAACCTTAACTGGATTTCTGGCTTTGTACCCAGAAAATCTTATTTTTAAAATTTTTTATTATTTTATTATTTTTATTTCATTATTTATTTCATTATTTATTTATTTATTTATTTATTTATTTATTTATTTACTATTAATTATTTTTAATCTTTTTTTTTTTAATTATTTTCTTTTTTATCATTTCCCTCTTGGAGAAGAATTTTGTTCTCCAGGTGAAAGTTTGGAAGCGCAGGAAGCTGCAAAAACAACAGCGAGCATCTTTTTATATATATAATCTTTTTATATATATAATCTTTTTATATATAAATGGCAGAAATGAAGACATTGCTGCAAATCGGACAGCGCCAGCGCAAACAATGCATTTCAATGATTGTAAATTGATTTTTTCGTCTTTTCCTGCAGTTCGTGAGGGCGATGCCAGCAGGGGGACACAAAACCTAAGTGGATTTCTGGCTTAATAACCAAAAGATCTTACTTTTTTATTTATAATTTCCCTCTTGGAGAAGAATTTTGTGCTCCAGGTGAAAGTTTGGATGTGCAGGAAGCTGCAAAAGCAACAGCGAGCATCTTTTTATATATATAATCTTTTTATATATATAATCTTTTTATATATATAATCTTTTTATATATAAAGGGCAGAAATGAAGAAATTCCTGCAAATCGGACAGCGCCAGTGCAAACAATGCATTTCAATGATTGTAAATTGATTTTTTCATCTTTTCCTGCAGTTCGTGAGGGCGATGCCTGCGGGGGGACACAAAACCCTAACTGGATTTCTGGCTTCCTACCCAGAAGATCTTAATTTTTTATTTATAATTTCCCTCTCAGAGAAGAATTTTGTGCTCCAGATGAAAGTTTGGAAGCGCAGGAAGCTGCAAAAACAACAGCGAGCAGCTTTTTATATCGCACAGAAATCAATGGCAGAAATGAAGAAATTCCTGCAAATCAGCGCCAGCGCAAACAATGCATTTCAATAATTTCAATGATTGTGAATTGATTTTTTTGTGTTTTCCCGCAGCTCGTGAGGGCGATGCCAGCGGGGGGACACAAAACCCTAACCGGATTTCTGGCTTCCTACCCAGAAGATCTTAATTTTTTATTTATAATTTCCCTCTCAGAGAAGAATTTTGTGCTCCAGGTGAAAGTTCGGAAGCGCAGGAAGCTGCAAAAACAACAGCGAGCATCTTTTTATATCGCACAGAAATCAATGGCAGAAATGAAGAAATTCCTGCAAATCAGCGCCAGCGCAAACAATGCATTTCAATAATTTCAAAGATTGTGAATTGATTTTTTTGTGTTTTCCCGCAGCTCGTGAGGGCGATGCCAGCGGGGGCGCGGTGCCCTCAGGACGGGCCCTTCCTGCCCTGCAGGCCCAGCGTCGCCGTGAGGGCGGGAATTGCCCGGGCCCGGGAGCTGCAGCTGAGCCCGGACTGGGCGGCGCTGGCCGGGCTGAGCTCGGCGCTGCTGCTGCTGCTGCTGCTGCTGCTGCCGGCCCTGGCGCTGGCTGTGAGTGCGAGGAAGGGCGGGGATCGATGGCGTTTCATTGCTGATTGCGCTCAGTGTTTTAGAGAGTTGGTGGGAATTTTAGTCGGAATTTTTCTGACTTTTATTTTGATTTTTTTTTTTGTGAATTTTATTTTGACATTTTGTGAATTTTATTTGGAATTTTTGTTAATTTTATTCGGAATTTTTTGTGAATTTTATTCGGAATTTTTCTGACTTTTATTTTGATTTTTTTTTTGGTGAATTTTATTTTGATATTTTGTGAATTTTATTTGGAATTTTTGTGAATTTTATTCGGGATTTTTCTGACTTTTATTTTGAATTTTTTTGTGAATTTTATTTTGATTTTTTGTGAATTTTATTTTGATATTTTGTGAATTTTATTTGGAATTTTTGTGAATTTTATTCGGGATTTTTCTGACTTTTATTTTGAATTTTTGTGGATTTTATTTGGAATTTTTGTGACTTTTATTTGGAATTTTTTGTGAATTTTATTTTAATATTTTTATTTTAATATTTTTTTAATAATAAATAATTGAATGTTTGTGGCATTTATTTTGAATGTTTTCTGAATTTTATTTTGAATTTTGGTGACTTTTAGTTTGAATTTTGTGAATTTTATTTTGAGTTTTTTCGGAATTTTATTTTGAGTTTTTTCGGAATTTCATTTTGAATTTTGTGACTCTTCGTTTGAATTTTATTTTGAATTTTTATTTTAAATTTTAATTTTCTTTTTATCAACTTTATTGTTAATTTTGTGAACGTTACTTTGAAATTTTGTGACTTTCAGTTTGAATTTCATTTTGAATTTTATTTTGAATTTTCATTTTAATTTTAAATTTTATTTTTATTAACTTTATTTCGAATATGGTGAACTTTATTTCGAATTTTTGTCAACTTTATTTTGAATTTTCTGAATTTTATTTTGAATTCTGTGAACTTTATTTTGAATTTTTGTGAATTTTATTTTGAATACTGTGAACTTTATTTTGAATTTTTGTGAATTTTATTTTGAATACTGTGAACTTTATTTTGAATACCGTGAGCTTTATTTTGAATTCTGTGAACTTTTATTTTGCATTTTTGTGACCTTTATTTTGAATTTTACGACTTTTATTCAGAATGTTACGACTTTTATTTTGAATTTTGTGAAATTTTAGTTTATTTAGTTTTTAGTTGCTTGTTTCTTTTTTTTTCAATTTAATTTTAGTTAATTTAATTTGGGATTTTGCAGCTGCGGTGCCGGGGCCTGGGCTGGGCCCCCAGGGGCCGCCCCAGCCCCGCGTTCCGGAGGCGGCAGCTCCGCTCCAGCCTGGACAGATTTTCCTGCAGAATTCCAGGCGTGTTTGCCATGAGAAAACCTCACCCCTCGCTGCTGCACCGGGCCGGGCACTCCTGCAGCGCTGCGGGGACAGGTCAGGCCACAAAAAAACCCTAAAACCCCAAAAAAATATTCCTAAAAACCCCAAACGCTCCAAAAACCCCAAAACGTCCCCCAAAAAACATCCAAAAATCCCAAAAAACCAAAAAAAAAAAATTCCTAAAACCTCAACAAAGCCTAAAAGCCCAAAAAGATCCTAAAATCCCTAAAAACCCGCAAAAACAACAAAAAAAAATTTCCAAAACTCAAAAAAACAAAGAAAGAAATCCTAAAAACCCTAAAAACCAAAAAGCCCTAAAACCCCTAAAAAACAAAAAAACCCAAAAAACCCCTAAAAATCCTAAACCTCGATAAACCCCTAAAAACAAAACAAAAAAATCCTAAAAATCCAAAAAATGCTTAAAACCCCCCCAAAAAACCCTAAAAATCCTAAACCCCAAAAAACCCCTAAAAAACCAAAAAAAATCCTAAAAATGCTTAAAACCCCTCAAAAAACCCAAAACCCCTAAAAACTCAAAAAACCCCACAAAAAAACTGCACAAAATGGACCCCAAATTCAGAGTTCAGGCTGCTGAATTCAGGGAGCGCCAGGAATTTGTGTTCAGAACCAGCCTAAAAACGAATCAAACCTCAATAAAATTAACGAAATTAATAAAAACGAATGAAATGAGTGAATGCAAATTCCGATTTCCAGCCTCTTTGCCCGGCAGAGGGGAGGCCTGGGAGCCTGAGGCACAAATGGATCTGGAGGGTTTCAACACCAAAGTTTTCTTTGAGCTGCTGCTGAGGCAGTCCCAGTCCGTCAGCACCACCCTGGGCCACTTCAAAGAAGAGGTAAAAATTCTTCTTTTTAATCCTAATTCAATGATTCATTAAAAATTCTTTTTTTTCTGCTGCTGCTTTTCACGTAGAAAGGCCTAAAATTGAGTATTTTTTGTCCTGTTCCTGTTGTTTCATCCAGCCTTGGTTATGAGGGAGAATCTTTACTTCAGCTTTCAGCTCTTTAAGTAAATCTGTCCTCATTTTATTAAATATTTTCTGAAAGTGGGAAGAGGAGTTTTAAGTTAAGAAGAGGAGTTTTGAGATAAAACACTTTGATTTTCTTTGATTTTTTTCTTTTGGTGCTGAACTGACAATTTATGGGAAGTGACTTCAGCTTCCAGCTTCAACTTTTTATCAGCAAAATGAAAAAAAAAATTGGATTTTCTGCACTGGAGAGCTGCAGGTTATACTGAGGAGAGATGAATAAATTATTAGATTAGTGGGTTATTTAAATTTTATAGTTTTTTTTTTTTATTTTATAGTAAATATATTAATTTTGCTGCTGAAATCAATGGGAGAAGATTTCACAGCCCAAATCTGAGTCCACCTGTGGCACTCTGGGAACTCCAGGTGAGGTTTTAAAGACAGCAGAGGGAGCTGGATCACAGTGAGCATTTATAAATAAATAATTTTATTATAAAAAAATTAGAAAAAAATTAATTAAATAATAAATAATGTGGAAAAATCATTGTTCCCCATGCTGTCATCAATGTGCCTACACCAAAAATTGTCCCCAGGTTGGGGCTCAGTGCATAAAGGGGAATTTCACCAGTTCCAAATTATCCTTCACTCCTAAAATGAGCTTTTTATTTTATTGATTTGTTAATTTTTATTTCTTTTGTTTTTATTTCGTACCTCAGGTGAAAGTTGTGTACCTCAAGGTAATGAATGAAATCTCCTTGCTGAAAAACCTTTGGCTGAAGGCTCTGAGCATCCCAGCAAAGGGGGAGGAAGAGGAGGAGGAGGAGGAGAGCACAGAGGCAAAAGAGCAGGTAGAGCTCATCTCAGCAGTAGTTATGGATGGAAGAAATGAAATTTATACATGGAATAACAAATTGGATTTATACATGGAAAGGTGAATTGAATTTATACATGAAATAACAAAAAAAATGGAATTTATACATGGAATAACAAATTGAATTTACACATGGAACAGTAAATTGAATTTACACATGGAATAACAAATTGAATTTATACATGGAATAAATTGAATTTATACATGGAGTAAATTGAATTTATACATGGAATGGTGAATTGAATTTATACACGAAATAACAAATTGAATTTATACATGGAACAGTAAATTGAATTTACATATGGAATAACAAATTGAATTTATACATGGAATAAATTTAATTCGTACATGGAATGGTGAACTGAATTTATAAATGGAAAGGTGAATTAAATTTATACATGAAATAACAAATTGAATTTACACATGGAACAGTAAATTGAATTTACATATGGAGTAACAAATTGAATTTATACATGGAATGGTGATTTGCAATTATACATGGAATAACAAGTTGAATTTATACATGGCAAGGTGAATTAAATTTATACATGAAATAACAAAAAAAAATTGAATTTATACATGGAATAACAAGCTGAATTTATACATGGAACAGTAAATTGAATTTACATATGGAATAACAAATTGAATTTATACATGGAATAAATTGAATTCATACATGGAATGGAGAATTGAATTTATAAATGGAAAGGTTAATTAAATTTATACATGGAATAACAAATTGAATTTACACATGGAATGGTGAATTAAATTTATACATGAAATAACAAAAAAAATTGAATTTATACATGGAATAACAAGTTGAATTTAGACATGGAGCAGTAAACTGAATTTAGACACAGAATAGCAAATTGAACTTACAAATGGAGTGGTGAATTGAATTTATACATGGAATAACAAACTGAATTTATACATGGAATGATGAATTAAATTTATACATGGAATAAATTGCATTCTGTTCTAGAAATTTTAGGCACAGCCACGTAAAATGTCACTTTTAGTGCAGCAGATATTTAATATTTTATAAGCTGCAAAACAATTTGTCCATAAACAAGAGGTGACACCCAAAAACTGCAAGGGATCAGAGCAAAATACCAAAAAATTGACACGAGAGAGGCGTTAAACATCGGGCAATATTCAAATCATATTTGCAACATTCCTGTTCACTTGGAGGGCGTGAAAACATCTGAGAGTTTGGGGGAATAATCCTTGGGAAAGGCCTGAAATGGCTGCAGGATTTGGTGGGTTTGGGACAAATCCGTCATTAAAGACTTCCACCAACAGGCAGGGCAGGCCTGGAGGTTTGAGTTTCTGATTTTGTGCTTTTGATGCACATCAAAGAGCCCCTGTGCTGTTCCAGGGGCCCCTGCCTGGGTGCCCACGGGGATTTGGGAACCCCCGGAGCCCCAGGTCTCACGGCACCAGCGACATCCCAAAGGATCCCCAGGAATTCATCCCCCAAAAACTGATCCCGCTGCTCCAGTGCCTGCTCCAGATGCTGCAGGAAAGCAGAAAATGCAATTTATCACCTGAGAGCCCAGGTAAGAGAGGAGAGGAAAGCCCTGCCACTCCCCCTTATTTTACTCTTGTATCATTTCAGCTTAAAATCCACAAGATTCTCCTACAAATCAGATTTTGATCCCATTTTGTTGAGGATCTCCTTGGGCTTAATGAGCAAATAAAACTGGGGGAAATTCACCCCAGGGTGGGATGAGCTGGCAGCACCTCCTCTGCAGGGTAAATAAAAACTGAAAATAAATCCTGAAATAATAAATAAATTACCTCCTCTGCAGGGTAAATAAAACCTGAAAATAAATACTGAAATAATAAATAAATTACCTCCTCTGCAGGGTAAATAAAAACTGAAAATAAATACTGAAATAATAAATAAATTACCTCCTCTGCAGGGTAAATAAAACCTGAAAATAAATACTGAAATAATAAATAAATTACCTCCTCTGCAGGGTAAATAAAAACTGAAAATAAATAAATAAATACCAAAATAATAAATAAAATAAATAAAAACTGAAATCATTCTGACTTTTCTTTCTTTCCCCACCACCGTTTCACCTTGCCTACAAAACTCCCCCTGCCAGAAACATTTACTCCAAAGCCAGAGTGAGGAAGGGATGGTTAAAAACCAACATTTCTGGCTTTCTTTGCACACGGAATTCAGGGCCAAATCCCCTCTTTGCTGCAGGAGGTGAATGAGGAGCTCATTCAGCAGCAGCAGCAGGGCTGGGACACAGCCAAAGGCTGTAGAAATGTCAATTTTACCTCTTTTTCTTCTCCTAAACCAGCCAGAATTGGGTGTGATTGGGAGATTTCTGCCTCATCCTTGATTAAAATCACATTTTGCTGCACAAACACCTCATTTGTTCTCCCCACATCACCTGAATTTGCTGCTCACCAGCTCTAATGCCACTTTTCCACACCTTGGTTTTGATGAGTTTCTCTAAGAAAAGTAAAATTTTAGACATTTCCTTCGTTATCTTTGTAATAATTCACAGTGCATCAACAGGGATTCAATGTGCTTTGAAAAAGATTGAAATAAACATGAGAAATGGTCATTAAAATAAATAAAATATATGCTCAATGAAATAAAAGCGTTTTATCCACTCATATTGCAGTGGACCAAAAAAAGGCAAGTTTTTTGGCAAGAATTAATGAATCTAATTAAATTAATTAGTCTAAAATTCTACTGTTCTTGCAGCAGAATCCCACAAGAAGTGGCTGATGAAGAAAAACCAGAATTTCCTTCACCTCCTGAGCAGTGGAAGGCACAGCCTTGCACAGAAGGCACAGTGAGCAGAATTTCCTATTATTTACTATTTAATCTTATTATTTCACCACCTCATACAGTGAAATTTGTCTTTCTGGCTTGTTCCTGTGAAGATGAAATTTTAATACTGCCATTCCTCCTCTCTCAATTTCAACTTTTCCCTGGTTTTTCTTTTAGCCCTGCTGAGGAAACTGTCAATTCCTTGTCCCCTTCAGAGCTGGAGGATAAAGTGGATGCGCTGACTGAGGAGCTGCTGCAGATTGCAGAGGATGAGGAGCAGTTTTTAAACAGCAAAGGCAACGAAGATTTGCTCTCTTACTACCTTGAAATAACCAGCCTGGAGAAGGAGAGCTTGGTGAAACAAATAAATGCTTTAGAAGAGCAAATAGCCCAGGGCAGGAAGTTGTGATGCTCAAAACTCCCTGGTGTGGTTCCTGCCCTGTGAGAACAGAGATGAGGGATGTGGGACCCCAGGCAGCTCCTCAGAATGCAGCTCATGACAAAATGCAGCTCATGACAAAATGCAGCTCATGACAAAATGCAGCTCATGACAAAATGCAGCTCATTGTACCCAAGGTGTCACAGCAGTCCAGGGTGACAGAGCTGTGCCCACAGCCGTCAGCTCCAGCTGCAGGCAGGCCTGGAGACCCTTTGGTTTTGGTCACAATGCATTCTATCCATCCCTTTCTTTTGGTCACAATGCATTCTATCCATCCCTTTCTTTTGGTCACAATGCATTCTATCCATCCCTTTCTTTTGGTCACAATGCATTCTATCCATCCTTTTCTTTTGGTCACAATGCATTCTATCCATCCTTTTCTTTTGGTCACAATGCGTTCTATCCTTTTGTTTGCTGAGCATCTTCATACAGTAGAACCAATCTATGCCTGAACTTTTACCTCTAGCCTATCATAACTCCTGTAATTTCCATATTCATGTTACTGTTCTCCAATCACTCAAAGTCAGTACATTACAGCTGAAGCTAGAAGTTGTTTTTCAGTTTTCTTGCAGTAGAAAATTCTTTTTTTTTTACTTGCCACATTTGCTGCCTTGTTTGCCTGTGCTCTCTTCCTGCTTGGTAAAAACATCTTCTTGTTTGGGGTGGGTTTATCCTTTGCTCTAAGCCATAAAACCCCTTCTAACCAACACACCCTTTGCCTCCTTGGTTAGCCAGTGAGACTGGCTCAGCAATTATTTTCTTCTAGATCAAAACTTGCTTTTATTTCTATTCCTTCTTCAGATTCTACATTCAAAAAAATCTTTCTGCCAAGCACACACATCTGTGAGATTTTCTTGTCAAACTTTCGTCCTTCCCAACACTGCTCCCCTACAACCCAAAGGAAATTCCAGTGTGTCCAACCCAAAGGAAATCTCAATTTCTGCTTTAACTCCAGTGTGTTTCTGCTCTCCATCCCAAAGGCTCAGTAAATCAGGAGGGAGAGCAGTGCAGGGAGTGAAGTGACGAGATTTTGGCCAGAGGAAATGACATTTCTGGCCACATCCAAGTGCTGAGAAGAAATATTGCTGCAAAAGCCCCGACTCAGAGCTTCCAGGAACAGGAGCAGGAAAGAGAACCACTCAATTCCTAGTGTGAAAATAAATGATTCTTTAAACTAATGCATAAACGAGATGTTCTGAGGCCTCTGCAGCTGAGAGCTGCAGTTTTCTGATTTTATGACACAGCAAAAACTGCAGATGCAGTTACTTGGGTTAATTATAGCTGTTTAATTACACTTCAAGTGCAAGAAATATTCTTTTCCACCATTGAAGCAGCTTCTGAAGTTGCCTTATTCAGCTCCATGGTGCCACCCACCCAGGGATGCCCTGTCCAGGACCATTCCTGCTCTTCAGCCTGGGCAATCAGTCTGTCCTCCCAAGTTCCAGAGCCAAACCCCAAAACATGAAATATTCAATATTTCCCAATATCAGCTCAGCCTCCAGTGTAGATAAAAAGCAAGTGAGGGAAGAGCAAAGTCACTCAAAACTCTTCTTTCCCCCCCATCAATACAAAACTCATGAGGCCACAGCAGAATTTAAATATTTTTTGTGAGTCATTAAATACCCCAGACTTTTCTGCTGGTGATATTTAGGTCTTGGCTCCTGACACCTCTGCCAGAAGGAAGCAAAGTGTTTTTTTTAGAGCAGCTTGGGGGTGTTTTTAATCTTCCTTCACCTGCTGGTGTTTCCACCAAAAAGCTCCTGAACACCCTTCAAGGCACCACCAGCAGCTGGCTTTGATAAAAAAACATCAGCAGATTTATTGATTTATGCATTTCCTTTTTAACTCACAAGCAGAGTCTCACATTACATCTTCAATCTTATGTTAACATCAATTAAAAACATTTAAAATCCTGGAGAAAAAAAAAAAATCCCCCAAAATATTCATAAATACAGAGTCAGAGACAGGGATCAGACAGGAAGTGCTGTTTTTATGAGGTTTTGCAGTGCCAGCCTTCACCCCCTCACAAAATCAGGGCTCCAAAGTCCCAGAGGAGCCCTGGCTCTACCTCTTGGTGTTGATCCAGTGGTACCTGTCCACCCGTGGGCCAGCGAAGGTGGCACTGGGTCTGTAGGTCCTGTGGCCCCTGTGCTGGCCAAGGTGGGAGCCCTCAGCCAGGTGGGGCTTCCTGTGCAGGTGCTGCCACCAGGGCTGGGGGGGAGCCTTGCAGAAGTCACCAAACTGAGCAGCAAAAATGGGGAAAAACGAGGTTAAAGTGTGCTGGGCAAGGAGGGGGAGCAGTCGGGCCACCCCAGTCCTGCCTGAGGAAGCTGGGCCACCCCTGCTGCCTCCTCCCAAAGCTCATCCCACCCACAGCACCACCGAGGCTGGGAAAACCTTCCAAGGGCGAGCCCAGCTGTGCCCAAGTGCCACAGCTTTTAAACCCCTCCAGTGACTCCATCAGGGCTGGTCAGCACCCCATGGAACGATTCAGTTCTTCAAACCGCTCAGACACTGCTCATCCCACCCACAGCGCCACTGAGGCTGGGAAAACATTCCAAGGATGAGCCCAGCTGTGCCCTAAGCCGTGTCCCCAAGTGCCACATCCTTTGAACACCCTCCAGGTGACACCACCAGGGCTGGTCAGTGCCCCATGGAACAATTCAGTTCTTCAAACAGCTCATCCACAGCTCATCCACCCACAGCATCACTGAGGCTGGGAAAGCATTCCAAGGACAAGCCCAGCTGTGTCCCCACGTGCTACAGCTTTTAAACCACTCGAGGGATGGTGACACCATCAGGGCTGGTCACCACCCCATGGAACAATTCCATTCCTCAAACAATTCATACACTGCTGGCAAAACACATGGAGTGGGATAATGAGAATTAGTAAGAAATAGGGCCACAGTTGCTAAACTTGGTTTCACAAAGCATGGACACATTTGACATTTCAAACCAACTTTTACAGGACAGTGACACCACGTGCCAAGGCTGGAAAAGCCTTTGAGGGGAGAAATCAACCCTGAACCTCCCCTGGAGCAGCTCAGGGCTGTTTCCTCCCATCCTGTCCCTGGGAGAGGGGCCTGACCCCACCTGCCAGAAGCTCTTTGGAGGGACTTTAGGGTGGGACTGTAGGGTGAGGAGCTCCCCCAGAGCCCCGGCTGACCTGGTAGATGCTGTTGGGGTTGCTGACGGTGGGGATGGCTCTGGGCTCCCTGCTGAAGCTCTCCTCGTCCGAGGAGCTGCTGGAGTGATAGTCCAGGGCTGCCCTGCCCACGGCCAGGCTGATCTGCTGCGGCAGCTCGGGGCTCTCCTCCCCACCAAAGTGCGCCACGGTGAAGGGCCGGCTCCTCTCCCCGTACCTGCAAGGGCGCACCCGAGCGCTGCTGGCACTGACAGACCCCCTGAACAATACCCTGGCCAGGATTTCTCTGCTGAGAGGCCTCAGAGAAAACAGAATAATTGTCTGATTTGCTTCTCCTGTGCTTTGCTGCTTTGGAACGGGTTTGGAGCTTGTTTACCCGCAGGTGATTGTTTCATTTGTTTTTACTGTGAGTTGTTTTCACTCAATGGCCAATCAGGGCCAAGCTGTGCTGGGACTCTAAAGAGTCAGGAGTTTCCATTATTATCTTTTTAGCCTTCTGCAAGTATCCTTTTTGTGTTCTTTAGTATAGTTTAGTATTTAATATAATTTAATATACAACATTTATAATTTAATATACAACATTTATATTATATAGTATAGATATTTATATATTATATAGAATACATATTTTGTAATACATACAATATATGTAATAGATATATGCATACATATTATATACGCAGATATATGCATACATATTATATACACATATATGCATACATATTATATACACATATATATGCATACATATTATGTATAATATAATTTAATAAATATGTAATATAAATTTAATAAATATATAATTTAATATAATATAGTATACTGTACTACATATTATATAATTCATGTATTTTTATATTATTATAAACATATAATAATGTGTTATAGTATACTATAATATAGTATAGTGTACAGCATATAGCATGTTATACTATAATTTAATATAGTATATATTATATATATTTATATATATAATATTAAATTATAACTATATATATATTAAAGTATAGCATACCATAAATTAATTTAATATAGTATACTATATTATAGTACAATAGAGTCTTCTAAAATAACAAATTACCCCTCTGAGAACATGAGCCAGACTCATCATTGCCCACAAGCCCAGCAGCAAGGCGCGCCCCGGAGCTCACCTGCAGCACACCTGGAAGGGATCCACCCACAGCGTCATCTCCTTGGGCAGCCCCAGCAGCTCGAAGTCCACGTCGCTCTGCACACACGCCTGCTCCAGCAGGGGCTCCCGAGCCCGGTGCCTGTTGATCCTGATGCACCTGGGGACAGCAGGGATGTCACTGGGGATGTCACCGCAGCCCTGCGGGGTCTGACCGTGCAGAGCGCGCCCAAAATCTCAATTCATGGTCCCAGCACTTTTAACTTGTTGATGCAGGCTCTCACTTGGAGCCCCAAACAGAAATTCAGCCTCACGAACTGATTTATCAGCTCAAACAGGGCTTTGATTTTAGTTCTCATCAATGAGCCAAGTCCCTGCTTTGAGTGTTTGAAACCAAAGCATCCCAAAAGTCACTGTAAGAGCACCTGAATTCTGCATCCTGGGAGTCAGGGGCTACTTGAGGTGGAAATCTTAAGACAAGTGTCCCAGTTCTCTAATCCCACATCTAGAGGTAAAACAACCATTTCCACCTCAGTTCTCTAATCACACATTACAGGTAAAAAAAAAAATATTGCCACTTCACTTCTCTAATCCCACATTCACAGGTAAAAAAACCCCCAACATTTCCACTTCAGTTTTGTAATCCCACATTCACAGGTTAAAAAAAAAAAAAAAATTCCACCTCAGTTTTCTAATCCCACATTTACAGGTTAAAAAAAAAAAAAGGATTTCCACCTCTAATCCCACATTTACGGGTAAAAAAAACCCAAAGTAATTTTCACCAATTAATAGTTCTTCCTTCAGGTTTTAGGGTATCCTGGTGGTTCCCTCTGCATTATTTATTTCACTTTAAGGCCTTTTGGAGGCCAACCTGAGGCTCCACGTTCTGCTCCTGGGCCTCTCTCACCTGAAGGCCTGGCCTCGGGAGGGGTTGTCCAGGTACCAGTGATTTTTGTACTTTTCAAACATCAGCGTGGTCAGCTTGGCTGCAAACTTCTCCATTTTGTGCTTGCTCAGCCTGTCCTCCCTCCTCACCAGCTTGGTGATGAAGAAAACCGTGGCAGCAATTTCATCTTTCATCTTAAATTGGAGCACAGGAGGTGCTGGAGCAGAGATGGAACAGCACAGCAGAGATTTAATAACATTAAAGCACTATCAGCTTCCAAGAACTGATGCTGCAAAATCCACACAAGCCAGGATAGAAAAGCCTGACTGCCAAACAGCATTTTAAATTTAGTTTGGGATATTAAAATCACTCTAATGCATTACTAGAAAGTACCTGCACTAAGCAAGTTAAGAGAGAATAAAAAAAATAATTTAAAAGATAATAGTTCTTATTTGTCACATACATTACAAGCAGCAGATCTTACAATTAGAGAGCTTTTTATGTAAAAAAAGACCAAAAATATCACCTTTTCACAGCAGAGAAAAACTGATGCTGCAAAATCCACACAAGCCAGGATAGAAGGAGCCTGGATAAGCCTGACTGCCAAACAGCATTTTAAATTTAGTTTGGGATATTAAAACCAGTCTAATGCATTACTAGAAGGTACCTGCACTAAGCAAGTTAAACTCTTCTGTTATATTTTTTCTTAAGCTGTAATAGTTCTTATTTGTCACATATATTACAAGCAGCAGACCTGACAAAAAGAGAGCTTTTTATGTGAAAAACACCAAAAATGTCACCTTTTCACAGCAGAGACAGTAAAAACTTGAGATAAATTTCACAAACAGCTTAAAGAGGCACCAAAAAAAGCAGATAAAAACCCCCCAAGGCTCTGGAGCAACCCAAATACCCAAAGGCTCCCTCCCTCTTTCCCTGGCAGAGCTGGGTCAGGTTTTTATGGAACAGGAATCATGTGGGGCTGAGGGTTGTAAGAATCTTCAGGTGTGCAGGAGCTGCAGGTGTTGGATGCATTAACAACCTGTTCCAAAGGCATTCCCAATCTCCTTGGCTTCATTCCCACCTCAGCTCCTTCTCCGAGCTGACAAAATTGGTGTCCAGGGAAATGTCAAAGGGCAAGATTTGCCACTTTAAAATGATGGGTGGTGCACATAATTATATTTTTTTAAGTTCTTCTCAGTACATTTAATTCACTCTGGGTTTCCTAGACAATCCCAGACTCACAGATTGGGAATCCTCTAGGGATGATTTTGTCTTTCTGGCAAAGTCTGGATATTAAGTCTGATTTCTTTGATTTCACATCATTTTTCCTCAATATCAGATTGTAACCTAATAAAAGCCATTGCCTCTTCCTCTCACCCTTGATTTCCTTTTCTTTTTGAGCTACCCAAGCTAAAGCAGCAGCAGCAGCCATGGTGGGGAGTGCAGAATTTCCTCATCACTCCTCACCCTGCCACATTTCAGCCCCAGGAATTCCTGAACCAAAACTGGCACAGCCATTAAAGAGCAGCCAACAAACTCTGCTCCCACTCATCCCCAGCTGCATCCAAACAGGAATTCTTCTCATCCCAGCAGATTTAGCAAAACCCAGCATGGGCAGCCAAGTGTTCTGACTGAGAGGAGGCGGGAGATAAACGAGGAGATTTTTGTGCCTTTTAGAACATGATGCTCTTTTAATTCTTATTAGAACAGGGGGAAAAAAGCCAAACCACTGAAAACCAGTGCCTGGATATCCATGGGACTGATCCAGAGCTGCTGGAACCACAGAAATGTGTCCAAAGGCTTGAGTGGGACTGAAATGGGGCCCCAGCTGGGCAGGAGCATTCTCAGCCAGATTAAATGAGCTGTCCCTGGGTCAGCAGGCAAGCCCAGGCTTGAGCCAGGCAGGGCCAGACCCAGGGACAGTTTCTGTAGTAACTGCAGCCCAAACCAAGAGCAAACACAGCTCCCCCAAGCACACTCTGGCAGGAGCCACCCCTCCAGGACTTTTTTTTTTTCAGTTTTCCTGCTTTAAATGAATAAAATGGAAATAAAGAAGTCAAGTGCAGTCTCCCCTCTGCAAGGCATTTGATTTTTGTGGGTGATGGATGGCAGGCAGTTCCTCCAGGTAAGCAGCTGCAGTTTGTAGATATTGATATAAAAATCAAGAAGGCTGAGTGATTCCCATGGGGAAAAGCATCTTTGGTGACAACCTCCTGAGGGAAAAGCAGCTTGCATTTGTTTGGTCACTGTCCTGGTCACATCCAGAAGCACCAATTCCATGGACCACTAAATCAGAGGGAGAAGAAACTTCCTACCTGGAGGTTACAAATTTATACTCCTGTACTTAAGCCATGCAGTCTCTGTAAAAAGAATTATTGTGTACTGGAGTGAACCAGGAGCTGATTCTGATCACCACCACAAAAATTGTAAGGGTTTGAGTACTCCATATTGCTGGAATTTGATTTAAGATTTAGTGATTTAAGTAATAAAACAAACCTGAAAACCCCAGTGGCGTTGACCCAGGATGTTCCAAAATTAAACAACAAAGAAAAGACCGCAAAGCTCCCTGGGTTTATTTCATGGAGTCTAAGAGCTGTTGCCAAAACTCTTTAAATTTTCTGGGTTTGCTTCCTCTGTGTGTGTGCCATGATTTTCAGAGCTGGACAGACCCAAGAGATCCAATGGCTGGGCAGAGCCCAAACACCAGGGCAGAGGTGGCACAGCACGGGACACTCACCCCTCTGAGCCCTGCTGGGGATTCCTGGTGGGAATTACACCAGGCTGGAGCCCCAGGGCCACCAGCTGGGGCTGCCACCAGGGCTCTCCCTCCCCTGGGGCCATTTGGGTGGAAATTCCAAGCTCTGGGTGTGTTGCCCGTGTTGGCTTTGCCCATGGAAACCTCTCTTGCAACAAAGCTCCCACGGCTGGGGCCACCTGAGCTGTCCCCAGGTCCCTCTGGCGGGGTGGCCATGGTGACAGGAGTACACAAAGCTCCCAGGCAGGGCTGGCCTGGGGACACTCGGAGCCAGGAGCCCCAGGGGAAAGGACGGGAACATCCCAGGAGAAAAGATGGGAATATCCTCAGGGAAAAGATGGGAGCATCCCAGGAGAAAAGATGGGAATATTCCAGAAGAAAAGATGGGAACATCCCCAGAGAAGAGATGGGGGCAACCCAGGAGAAAAGGTGGGAGCAACCCAGGAGAAAAGGATGGGAACATCCCAGAAAAAAGATGGGAGCATCCCTAGGTGAAGAGATGGGAATATCCCAGAAGAAAAGATGGGAGCAATCCAAGGAAAATATGGGAATATCCCAGGAGAAAAGGTGGGAACAACCCTGGAGAAAAGATGGAAGCAACCCAGGAGAAAAGGTGGGAAAATCCCCAGGTAAAAGATGGGAACAACCCAGGGAAAAGATGGGAATATCCCAGGGGAGAAGATGGGAACATCCTCAGGGGAAAGCTGGGAGCATCCCCAGGGAAAAGGATGGGAACATTCCCAGAGGAATTCTGCCAGGGAAAGGCTCCTGGAGAAGGGAACAGGGAAGAATCTAAATACTAAATCTAGATATAAATATTATACATAAATATAATTAAACTAAATATAAATATAAATATAAATATCATTTCAAATATAAATATATATATTTATAGTATATTCATAGTATATTTATATAAATCTAAATATGTATATTAGATGTATATTTACATCTAACAGAAATATATATCTAATATATATTTACCCCTAATTTATATTGTGTATAGATGTAAATATGTGTAATTACATATAATGGAAATATACCTCAAATATAAATATAAATATAAATATAAATATAAATATAAATATAAATATAAATATAAATATAAATATAAATATAAATATTTGGAATTTAGCAGAATAAGGGCGATATGACCAATATTTTCCATTATTTCCAATTCTTTATTATTTTAAGAGCATTTAAGGAGATGGAGAATATGAATATAATTATTGGAATTTTTTTCTTTGGTTGCAGGCTCGCATTCCATGACTCCTGGAGAAGTGCTTGGTTTGCAGGCAGTGTAGTTAGCTGATTGTCTCCATCATGCCACAATCACTACCTTCACTGCCATCAAAACAAGGCACAGCATTCCCTGCTCCAGCCTCAGCCTGGAAACTCCCAATTCCCCACTGCAAAATCACCAAAAATGGGATTTATCTGCAGCTTTGTTCCCAGTTTTACCTGCCCACAGCAGTGTGTGCTGCATGTTGGGAATTTGAAGTGAAATCTTGGATTTCTTAAAGTTGGTGCTAAAATCCTCAGGAATTTTCCTGGACCAAGAATCCTGTCTGCTTTTAAATGATTAATTTATTGTATACTTCATTTTTAAGACAAACTGGACTATGACTTTTTCAGGTTGCATCCTTCAGCTTATCTGCCAGATATCAATGATATTCTCTTTTTTTCATGTTTTATTAAGCAAGGTAAGTGAAGGGAGTTTTGAGCAATGATTATACTCAAATGCAGCGTGGTGCTGTGTAATAATTTGTATTTTAGTGTTTAATTGCTTTGCCTTTGCACTGTTGAAATGGTCTTTGTGTTTTTATAAGTGAAAACTCCTGAAATGTGGAGTGGGTATTAAACTCACTGTAGGTATAATTACCACTTAGCTTAACTAAGAATTTTAATTGGAGAAAAAAAATGATTAATACCAGAACTGGCTGTAGGAGGAGCTTTTGGAAAGAAAAATAGGGGTGAAATGTAGGAGTGTGCTCTTTGTTGACAGAGTGACAAAATTATCTTTTGTCCCTTCAAAAAGGAAAGAAGCTCAGAGGTTTCTCTCCTGCATTAGGTGAAAAAAGCCACCTCAGGCTTGGGGGGCTATGGTGGTGTTTGAGGGTCCCAGGACGAGGGAAGAGATGAGAATCCTGACTCCATGTTTCAGAAGGCTGATTTATTATTTTATGATATTTATTATATTAAAAGAAAATGATATATTAAAACTATACTAAAAGAATAGAAGAAAGGATTTCACCAGAAGGCTTGAAAGGAATAGAAAGGAATGGAATGAGAATAAAATCTTGTGACTGACCAGGAAGTCCGAGCCAGCTGGGCTGTGATTGGCCATTAATTAGAAACAACCACATGAGCCCAATCCCAGACCCACCTGTTGCATTCCACAGCAGCAGATAACCATTGTTTGCATTTTGTTCCTGAGGCCTCTCAGCTTTTCAGGTGAAAAGATCCCAGCAAAAGGATTTTTCAGAAAATAAGTCCGTGACAGGGGATCTCACCTCAAACTGCAGCATAGTTAATTACACAGAGGCCAAAAATTGCTTGGCCAATTAACTAAAAAAGGAGTGAACAAAGAAACAAATTGCTTTTGTAAAGTGTTCTACCAGTATCAAGAAAGTCTGGCGCTTGTTTTTCTCTTTGTTATTTTGCCTTTTATTAAACCCTTTTGTTTCTAACACTGCAGCAGAAGCCATGCTGTTGATTTTTATGCTTCCAAGGGCAGCTGAGGTATCTTGGGTGTGTTATATGAGTTATATTGTGTTATATCTATATTTGGGTGTGTTATATGAGTTATATTGTGTTATATCTATATTTAGGTGTGTTATATTGGTTATATTGTGTTATATCTATATTTAGGTGTGTTATATGGGTTATATTGTGTTATATCTATATTTAGGTGTGTTATATTGGTTATATTGTGTTATATTGGTTGTATTGTGTTATATCTATATTTAGGTGTGTTACATTGGTTATATTGTGTTATATCTATACATAGGTGTGTTATATTGTTAGGTGTGGTTTATTGGTTATATTGTGTTATAGATATAACCAATTATATAACCAATTATATCGTGTTATATATATAACCAATATAACACACCTATATATATGTATCTATATATAGGTGTGTTATATTGGTTATATTGTGTGATATTGGTTATATTGTGTTATATCTATATTTAGGTGTGTTATATTGGTTATATTGTGTTATATCTATATTTACGTGTGTTATATTGTGTTTATCTATATTTATATCTATATTTAGGTGTGTTATATTGGTTATATTGTGTTATGTCTATATTTAGGTGTGTTATATTGGTTATATTGTGTTATATCTATATTTAGGTGTGTTATATTGGTTATATTGTGTTATGTCTATATTTAGGTGTGTTATATTGATTATATTGTGTTATATTGGTTATATTGTGTTATATCTATATTTCGGTGTGTTATATTGTGTTATATCTATATTTATATCTATATTTAGGTGTGTTACATTTATTATATTGTGTTATATCCATATTTAGGTGTTATAGGCCTCCGAGAGCTCATTAGACCTGGCTGGAAGAAGTGACTGGCGCAGGGAAAGGCTCTGCCCTCAGCCTGGCTGCCAGGCAGTGTGGTTAGCTGATTGCCCAAAGCAACAATCACTAGCCACACAGCCAGGTGAACAGGTCTGGAATGCTGGGAGCAGGAATTTGGGAGCAGGAATCAGAGCCCCAGCAAGGCTGAGCACACCAGGGAGCAGCACCAACAGACAGGCAGTGAAGTAAAACATGAGCTGCCTTCCTGCCAAGCCAATTTTCCCAGTGATCCCCCTCATTTACAGCTCATTTCCAAAAACATGGGGATAAAATGGATTTTTGGGTTTTTTCTCCTCCAAGTTTGCAGGTTTTGACTCCCATTCTGACTGGGCTCAGCAAGGCCTCTGTTCTCTCATGTCCCTCCATTTATTCTGGTTGAATAAATGAAATTAAAGCCTGTGGTGGCAGCTCTTCCCCATCCTTGTAGAAGCTGGGCTGGAGTGGAAATGGCCTGAAAGAAGATGGAAACTCCTGCTGGAGCCCCAATTATTGACCTGGTTAATTAGTGTCTCACCATCAACAGAACACAAATAAAGCAAACTCAGACTTTCAGCCTCTGCAATTCTCCTTTTTTCATTCCTAATTTTAGTAAAGCACTCCCCATTTTTAGTGGAGAGCTGGGTTTGGGAACTGGAAGTGGACTGGAGTGGAAATGCCTGAAAAAAGATGGAAACTCCTGCTGAGCCCCAATTAATGGACTGGTTAATTAGTGTGTCTCACCATCAACAGAACACAAATAAAGCAATCTCAGGCAAACTATTAAACACAGAAATTGCATTTTCAGCCTGACTCTGCAATTATGAATTTTTTTTATCCTAATTTTAGCACTGCACTCCCCATTTCCAGTGGAGAGCTGGGTTTGGGAGCCAGGCCAGGCAGAGCAATCTGCAGGAGGTGCTGAGCTCTGCAAGCCTTTCCTGAGAGTCAGCAATCCCCCTTTCCCCATCAATAATCCCAAAAGGAATCTCATCCATCACCAGCCATTACTCTGCTCTGAACTCTGCCTGCAGCCAGCAACAGTTCGCTGAGGCTCCCTTTCTTTTTATTTTTTAATTTCATTTTTTTTTTAATTCCTTGGAAGGTTGGACCTGATGGGTTTTCCAAGCAGGGATGAAAGCCAGGATTTGCAGCTTTGGGCAGCCATAAAGATTCATTTTAAGCAGTAAATGGTTTTACACAAATATAGGACACCCTAAAAGCATCCCATAAGTCTAAGAAAATTCAAATTAATGCAGTGGATAGAATAAGAATAATGTTCAGGCTATTATCAGTCACGGATATTGCTTCATGTTCAAATCCAGATTTCAGATTTGATTGGGATGTGAACAAATCCAAAGGAGCAAACCCTGGAAATTGTGGGAATAAATCTGGGAAGAGAATGTGGGTTCATCAAACAAATTCCTTAAGCAAGGAGGATCCTGCAGGCTGGGGAACTCTGAAATTCCAGGCCAGGCACAGGAGGTAAATGAAGTTTAAGTGACCTAAAAAAAGTTACTAAGGACAATTTTCTATATCAAAACCACAAGAAATAAGGCAGTGAGTCCAAATTCCTCAGTTTAATGTGAAAGGAATCTTGACAGCCTGGCCATTGTTATTTTTCTATTTTTATTTTTTATTTTTTCCATTGCTCTCTCCAAGTTTTTACTCACTGAAATGCAAACATTCAGTTTATAACCAAATTACCAAACCGGCCTCTGCACTCCCTAAAAAGCTCTCAGAAACTGGATTTGAGCAATAAGGCAAGAATTCCATTTGGGGATTTTTTATTATTATCAGCAGTGAAATATAGATTTACTGATTTATAATGGTTTGGCCTGGCCTGGCCGGATGTTTATCAGGAGAATAAAATCCAGAAGTAAGAGGTCTGGATTCTATTAAGACTTTTCCTTCCTCCTGCTGTAATTCCCAGGATACAAAGCAGAGACAAATGAGCTGAAGATTAAGAACCAAATATCTGAATTAACACAATTTAATTCCTCAAATGTACAGAGTAGCACTGAGATATTAAAAAAGATAAGTGCAGAGATTGGAGAAATAAGCTGGAAAACAAGATTTCAAAAGGTACTTTCAGGAATGACGTCTTCATTTTGGACATAAAACCTCTTTTTTTTCCTTCCTCCTTATTTAAGCTTTTCAGTTGGTTCCTATTAAGCACTTCCTCTTCTCAAAGTTTATTAAAATGCTGAACTAAGTCTGTCTGCTTGGCTCAGATTCTGGGTTTTATTTCCCTTGGTCTAAATACTCAGATTCTATTTAGGGGAAAAAGATGCCCTGGATATAATAATAATAATAATAATAATAATAATAATAATAATAATAATAATAATAATAATAATAATAATAATAATAATAATAATAATAAATGGTTTTGTTATTGTTGTTATTGTTGTTATCATCATCATTACCATTGTTTTTATTATTACTACTAATAGTACTACTACTACTACAATAACTACTCTGTTTTATCCTGTACTAGTACATATTTTTACAAGATTTAGAAATTAAAAGGTTCCTGCTGTTTTTCTATACTCTTCTCCTTTATTTTCTGTATATTTCCCATTTATTTCTCAATAGTGGCCAAGAAAAGGAAATGGAATCTTCCCCATTTTTCAGAAGGAAGCTTCACCATTTTATAATTTTGCTTTAATTCTGGCTGAGGTACAGAAAGACAGGGAACAGAGTGGTTGTGGAAGTATTTTTATTTTCCTGGAAAAGCCAGGAAACATCAGAGCCTGCTCCTGTTTCCCAGGATTGGCAGACCCTCAAAGCCAGCAGCTTTCCAACACTTCCCTCTGGAATTCCTGGCCTCTGGACTGAGCTGTTTTCATGGCATTTTAAAGGATTTTCCTCCCCTTAAAATACAAAATTCAGAATCAGCTTCTTCCCTTGACGTCTCAAGAGCAGCTCAAAGTTTGAAATCTCCTATAAAACCATCAATCTCCTATTTTAAAGCATCAATCCTGGTTTTTCTCTGCCTGAACAGATTCACTTTGCTGCTTTTCCACCACCTGCGAAAAACGTCAGCATCTCTTGCATTTTTTCATATTTATCATCGGTTTGTGCATTCCAGAGCTTTTCCTATTTTATTTTGCTCTTTTGGGCATTATGGTGGGCCTGACAGATGAAGTAAAGTGGGGAGTAAGCCATCTCTGGAAGAACTGACTTCCCTTTACATGTGTGGAGAGATCAATGGCAGTTTCTGCTTTTATAAAGTGACCAGATTTATGGTCAGTTGTTGCACAGGTAATGTCATGATTTAAAATCTCAGCTTTTCCTTTTCCTCCCCCTGTATTGACCACTACAGGTTGGTTTGGCAAGGAATTCGCTGCTTGTTACACTGTTTGGTTTTGGTTTTTTTTGCCCAAAGCCTTTCTGTTGCTCTGCTCAGTAATAATGCATGTCTGAGTCTCACATGCAGCAAATGTGCAGCAATTTTGCAATTAAAATATGTGACAGCCTGAGCCATAAACAGGGCTGGATGGAGAGCCTGGGCTGCAGGAATCAGGTGTGGAGCAGCTTCCCAAGAATCCATGCAGGAATCACAATTCCCTGGCTGTGCTTCCCTTCTCAGGGCTAAAAACACCGAGATTTTGGAGCCAATCCCGATTTTGCACTTAAAGTGTTCCTTGTGGTGATCCCTTCCTACTCAGAATAGCCAGAATATTTAGAACAGTTAGATTCAAGAATATAGAATAGAATATAGAATATACAATGATTCTGTAGTGAGATTTAGAATAGTTAGCTTTGGAAAATAGTTAGATTTAAAAAACTGGGATTGGGATGGATAAAAGAAGTCAGTGGTTGGCTGGAGCAGCAGGAAACCATAAAGCTCATCTCGCTTCCCCACAGCAAATGCACAGCTGGGAAAGAGAAGGAAAAACCTTTAAAAAAGAAAATATGAATATTTAGATTTAGAAAACTGGGATTAGGATGGATTAAATAGTGTTTGGCTGGAGCAGCAGGAAACCGTAAAACTCATCCCGCTTCTCCGCAGCAAATCCAAGGCTGGGAAAGAGAAGGAAAAACCTTTAAAAAAATTTAAAAATCCGAATAGTTAGATTTAGAAAACTTTTCTAAATCTAAAAAAAAATCAGGGATGGATAGAATAGGTCAGTGGTTGGCTGGAGGGGCAGGAAACCTTAAAGCTCATCCCACTTCTCTGCAGCAATGCACAGCTGGGAAAGAGAAGGAAAAACCCTTCCAAAAAAACCAAACGAACAAACAAACAAAAAAATCCCAATAGTTAGATTTACAAAACTGGGCTTGGGATGGATAACAGGTCAGTGGGTGGCTGGAGCGACAGGAAACCATGAAGCTCATCCCACTTCTCCGCAGCAAATCCACAGCCGGGAAAGCGAAGGAAAAACCTTCCCAAAAATAAATAAATAAATAAATAAATAAATAAATAAATAAATAAATAGAAAATCCGAAACGGCCAGCGCGGGGCTGGATCCGCCCATGGGTGGTTCCTGGCGGGCGGGGGGTGCGATGGGGACATAAAGCGGGATCGGGGCGATGCGGGCAGAGCCATGCGGGGCTCGGGGCGCGGCGGCCGGAGGAGGAGAGCGCTGAGCGCCGGGACAACGCCGGCTCCGCGGGGCCGGGGCTGAGCCGAGGAGGAGAAGGAGGCAGAGGAGGAAGGAAGGCAGGGGAGGAAGGAGGAGCTGTCGCTGTCGCTGTCGCTGTCCCGTCGCGGCGGAGCGATGCTGGCGGCAGCGGCGCTGTGCGCGGCCGCGCTGGGCTGCGCGGCGGGGGCGCGGCTGCTCAGCGGTAAGAGGGGCTGGGGATCGCTGCGAGATCGTGTGGGGATCCTCTCTAACCCAAAAAACATCCCTCCGGCCCCGCCACCCCCGCCTCTGTGGCTGGGAGGGTCGCGATGCGCTGTCGCGACATGGGCAGGGATGCTGTCGCTTCGCGGCGGTGCAGGGAGAGGTTGAGTTTGGTCGTTCTGGGCGTCTTTTCCAACTTTTCCGGCTGATTTTCCCCGCCGCCCTGGCCCGGGGAGCTCGCTGGAGTCAGATCCCGAGTGAGGAGATAAAGGGGAAGGAGCACAAGGGATCCTTTCAGGCCGGCTCAGAGCTGCGCATTCCGGGTCCCAAACCGAGCACTGAAAGCCAGCCAGGAATCAGCTCCAGCTAATTTCCTCTGCTGAAAGCAACGGCGAGCTTGGCCGATAAGGCAGAGACTTTCTTCCTCTATTTTTTTTAATGAGGAAAGAATGTGTTTGTGTGTCAGGGAAGAGCCGATGCAGTTTTTGTGACGCTGTTTCTGGAGAGTTGCAGGTTTTTAGTGACATTCTGCTGTCTGTGTTTTCCCTTTGCCTCTCCCAGCAGCAGTGGACATTTCCCTCAGAAGAGGTAAGGGACTTTGTCTTTTCCTCAGAGTATCAAATTTCCAAGAGAAACACAGGCTGTGCTAGAAATGTATTTTTTAGTAGTGTTGTTGGAGTACAAATCCTGCTTCTATTGTAATCCCTTTGCAAAATGTTAGCAAGCTCTATTTCTGGCTATTTAACTGTTGAAAAATCCTAGTGTGAAAGATGTTCAAACTCCCACTCCTCCAGTGACCAACATAAAAGGATAAAGCAAAGCCAGCAATGATCCCATGGCAGGGTTTATAACAACCTGTCCTTGTATTATCCATTTGTTCCAAGCACACCACAAGTGTTGCTGAATGTTTTCCTTCTGTAAAAACATGTAGGTTAGCAGATTGTGCCTGCAAAGAAATATTTACTGAGCAAAACAAAGCTGTTTGTTTCCACAGTCTAAATATTGGGACTGCTCTGCTGAAAAAAACACCCGAGTGCATCATTTTGGATGATGTGTCTTTTCACTTTGATCTTCCCTCCGAACCAAAATAAGCTCTGCTGCTTCTGCATGAGACAATCCTTGGCTTGTGACAGCCTGAAAACAGACATTGTTTACTCCCTGGGCAGGCAGAAACATTGCAGAGCTGGAAACTGGGCTGTGGGAATTCATCCTGTGATCCCCAGTACAGATACTGGAAATAAAAGAGTTTGAGGTTGGATGTAAATCAGAAATTCTGCCCTGTGAGGGTGGTGAGGCCCCGCTTGGCCAGAGGAGCTGGGGATGTCCCATCCCTGGCAGTGCCCAAGGCCAGGCTGGACTGGGCTTGGAGCAGCCTGGGACAGTGGGAGGTGTCCCCATGAGAGGGTTTTAAGGTCCTTTCCAACCCCAAATAATCTGGGATTCTATGGCACTGCAATATCCATTGAAATATTGCATATAGATATATTATATCTATATTGCATATCTATATTATATCTATATTGCATATCTATATTATATCTATATATCTATATTGCATATAGATAATCTATGTTATATCTATATTGCATATCTATATTGTATATTTATTGCATATAGATATAATATACATTTAATCTATATTGCATATCTATATATCTATATTGCATAGAGATATATATATTATATTTATTGTATATCTATATTATATCTATATTACATATTGATATATATTATTGCATATGGATATATATTGCATAAAAGATTAAGTCTTGCTATCTCTGCTTGTATAAGGAAATCTCTAATTTTGACCATTTAATTCCTTAAAAATAATCATAATTTTAAAAGCCTCTTGGAACCCTTGCAGGGGAACTTTGCTTTTTAAGAGGTTGCATGTGCCAGCTTGCTCTGGCATAGTATTTCTTTGGGAGGAACTCCCAGGATCTGCAAATCCCAGAAAAATCATGAGAAGAGCAGGACAGGAAAGGACCTAAACTTTGAGATTCACTAATAAAAATCTGGAGGTGCCATTTACCAGCCTAGTAACACAAAAGCCTTTATCCTGTGTTGTGTTCTCCATATAAACAGCACAAAACTCATTCAAAGTGATGTTTTATTTTAATTTTGGTGCTGTTCAGTGCCATTCCTGTGACAGTTTTCTCTCCCTCCCTGCAGGGCAGACGGTTTGCAGGCGTGGGACGCAGAAACCCTGCTACAAAATCGTTTATTTCCACGATGCCTCCCGCAGGACCAGCTATGAGGAGGCTCACCTGGCCTGCAGAGCTGACGGGGGACACTTGGTCAGCATCGAGAGCCCAGCGGAGCAGAGACTGATTGAGTCATTGATCAGGAGCCTCCTGGCCTCCGATGGAGACTTCTGGATAGGGCTCAGGAGGAGGAAGGAGGAGGGGGACAACAGCACTGAGTGTCACAGCTTCTACTCCTGGTCAGATGGGAGCTCGTCCAAATTTCGGTGGGTACCTGGGAGTGGCACTGTGGGACTGGCGGGGCCCTCAGGAATTCGGGATTTTGTCCAGTAAATCCAGGCAGTGACAGCTGTCACTTGTCCTCCTCCTGTGTTGTATTTTCTGAGGCCTCCACTGTTGGGAGGAAGGATGACTCTGACTCCATGTTCTCAGAAGGCGAATTTACTATTTTGTGATCCGTATTATATTAAAGAATGCTATACTGAACTGTACTAAAGAATACAGAAAGGATACAAATAGAAGGCTAAAAGGTAATAATGAAAAACTCGTGACTCTCTTCTCAGAGTCTGACACAACTTAGCTCCAACTGGCCATTAAGTCAAAACAATTCACAGGAAAGCAATGAAACAATCTCCAAACCCATTCCAAAGCAGCAAAACACAGGAGAAGCCAATCAGATAATTGTTGTTTTCATTTTTCTCTGAGGCTTCTCAGCTTCCCAGGACAAAAATCCTGGGCAAAGAGGATTTTTCAGAAAATGTGACGGTGACATTTCTGCACCCATCCCATCGCCCTCCTGGTGGTGCTCCATGGGGGTGGCTGCTTTAGGCTAAATTGATCATTTTTGGGGGCTAAAAGGAGGGGAAACAACAAGAGCTGTGGCCTTAAAATCTCTGATTAGGCAGCTACAAATGACCTGAAGATTCCTACACTGCAGAGCCCACAATGTCGCTGTCGGGGCGGTCACGACACAGAGCAGAGACCACAAACAGGCTCAGTTGGCAACTCCTTATTATTGAACGTGGCTGACTTTTATACACTTTGCAATTGTTTATGCTTCTTCTACCCCAACTATTGGCCACAATAAGTCAACATAACACTATTGGTGAAAGAGTTATAATTATAATATTATTATAACTATTATAATATCATTATAGTTATATATAGTTATAAATATATATATATATATATAACTATATATATATAGCTATCGTTATAGTTATATATAGTTATATATAGTTTTATATATATATATATAGTTATAATAGTTATAACTATAATAGTTATACTATTGGTGAAAAGTTATAGTGACTTAACTAACTTTCTAAAAATGCTTCCTCCAGCTGCAAGGTTCTCTTATTTTTCTTCTCTCGGTCTCCTTGCTTACAGCCTTGGAGAGAGCTCCTTATCAGCTTCTTCTTTCTCCTCAGCTCCTTCTCACTCCTTTAGCTAACAGGTCTGCTGTTAGCCCCTTCCACACCATAAAGTTTATACCTGCTGTCGTGAAAAATGAAAAATTTTATTCCCCTACTGAAGGTTCCTGCACTGCAGATCCCATAAAGTTTTATACCTGATGTCCTGAATAATGAAAAATGTCATTCACTTACTGAGGGAATAATATTTTTTTCCTGTGAGACAGCAAAATATTAGAGCTGCAGGATTTATTGCAGCCATGGAAAACTAAAGTTTTCACAGCAATTTTAAATTTCTGCTTCCTTGTCTTAAGGAACCACAGGATTTGTTATAATTAAATTATAGAAGCAACAACATTGACACCAATTTGCATCCTTATATCAGACATGTAAAAAAACCACCTTGAAATTTTGACCTTTTTGCTCTGGGAGCAGCCCATAAAGCATTTCATCCTCTCAGAAATGAACAAATAAAACCAGGTTTTAGCATTATTTGATATCTTAAATTCTCTCCCGTGGTTCAGATCTTGGGGGTGGATAATGGGAAGCTGGAACCAGAATTTGCTGCTAAGAAACAGGCACAGCTTTCCTGCCTTCCCTTGGTGAGACACTCTTCTTTCTGCTGAGTTACAAAGCCAAGGAAAACACCAGGGGAGGAAGGAAATGAGGGAGAAATAAAGCATTGGAATGGTTGGAAAAGCACCATTTAAAATGGGTGCTCTCCCATGCTGAGTACCTCGGGATATCTGGAATTATTTATGTCCTATGCATAATTTTTGGCAGGCAGAAAATTGCTCATTCCAGAATCAGTGGGGATTGAACAATTGGCAAAATCAGGGCACTTTTAGAGGTGTTTTCTGAGTTGCATAAAATATCTCCTCACCAACAGTGATTTTACAGTGCTGCCTCTTCCTGTGCACTGCCTGGAAAAGCAGCACAGGTGGCTGGTGGTGAGGTTTATTCTTAGAAAACAAAAAAAAAAGAAGTTATCTGCAAGACTGTGGTGGTGCATTTCTGACAGAGGAAGCCAGGTTCTGCTTCAGATTTTTCTTTTTTTTTCATTAAATAGGTGCCAAAATTCTGCAGGCATTGAGACTGAGAAAGCAAAAATTACGATTTTTGCACAGGTTCAAAATTGTGTGGAGAAATTCCTCTGCAAGGCTCAGTGAAAGCTCAGGAGAACTTGGACTTTCTCTACACAATTGCAGCTCATTTTGAGCTACTTTAATGTTCAAGAAATGACCTTGTCTACAAGAAAATAGTGAATTCTAAACCCACGTTGTTAAAGATGTACCCAGGCACCAGAACCGAATCCTCGTTTCTGGTTTATTCCATGGTGTCCATACTCATTGCCACAACATTTAAGAAACAAATTTATTAAAAAATAATTATAAAAATCTGTTAATTGCACTAGCTGAGACCTTTTGGTAATGCTGACTGGGAGAGGAAGGAGGGAAGGGAAATTGTGAGGAGCTCAACCCTTTGCTCGCTGGCATTTGTTGAACTTGCTTGCAGGGTTTGAAAATCTGAATTAAAAGAACAAACAACTGCATTTCATCCCTCCCATTTTCCATTTGCAGTGGAGGAAAATTTCCCTTCAGAGGGGAGGGAAATTGTGAGGAGCTCAACCCTTTGCTCTCTGATATTTGTCGAGCTTTCTTGCGGGGTTTGAAAAATCTGAACTAAAAGAACAAATAACTGCATTTCACCCCTCCCATTTTCCCCAGTGGAGCTGCAGGGTGGGCCATAACCCCTCTAACTCCGCTTTTTTCCCCCCTCCAAGCTGCTGGCAGGCGCCCCTGAGGTGGTTTTTACGTGTGTTTCCCCAGGAACTGGTACGTGGACGAGCCGTCGTGCGGGGGCGAGGTGTGCGTGGTGCTCTACCACCAACCCTCTGCCCCTCCCGGGCTGGGGGGTCCCTACATGTTCCAGTGGAATGATGACAGATGCACCATGAAAAACAACTTCATCTGCAAATATTCCCAGGGTGAGGAGGCTCTGCAGGCCCCCAGGAGGAGGAATGAGGAGTGTGGGGGATGATTGGGAAATTCTGGAGGGGCTTGAGAGGTGGCCTGCAAGAAAAGCTGAATTAATAGATTAAATAATGATTGATGGTTAAATAATGATTGATGATTAAATAATAATTGATGATTTTTGAGTGTATCCACAGCAAGGAAGGAGACAAGGCTGGGAACAGATTAGGAAAGATACATGAAAATGTTTGTAAACTGGACTACGTGCATGAGTACATGTGTATACATGACTTATTAAATTTCTGTTAAACTCACAGAAATTTCTCTAAGTTTTACAGAAATTGTGTAAAACTTGCAGAAATTTCTCTAAGTTGTACAGAAGTTCTGTAGAACAGAATTTCTGTTTTACAGAATTTACAAAATTTCTGTTTTACAGAAGTTCTGTGAACTTACAGAATTTTCTCTAAAGCTTACCAATCATATTGACGCTAATTGCTTTGCACCAATGAATATAATGAATTATTGTGGTGCAGTTAATGATATAAGATCAGGCTTTGTTAAGAGTATAGAAGCTGGAGAACATGCAGAATTAAACCTTTTTCTCCTTAGATACTGATCACGTGTGTGTCACATCCAACCTAACAGGGACAGAAAACCCTCCCTCAGTTTTTAATTCATGCAGCAAATGAGGAAAAAATCCCAGTGTCTGTAGCTGCTTGTGGTTTGCATCAATTCCCTGGGGGTTTTTGTGAGGGGTTTGAGGTCTCAGATTGGGGGAGAACACAGAAGAGCTGTGCTCAGGCTGGAAATTGTGCATTTCATTCATGGGGAAATTCTGCATTTCTCTTTTCTTCCAGAAAAGCCAACAACAGCTCCAATAGACAATTCCCGAAGAGGTGAGTTGGACATATTTGTTTGGGAATTTTAAAAAAATTATTAAAACATTTTTAATCATTAAAATAGTTATTTCAATTAATAATTATTTTAATTATTAATTTTTTTAAAAATAATATCCACTGCTGGCTTGCAGTGGAAATACTCTGCCATTCACTGTCAAGGACACCCAAAAAGAAGCTCCCCTGCAGTTTGCACTTTCTCTGTGCTGTTCCCTGCCCCATCCTGCAGGGAAAATCCTGCAGGGATTGAAGTGCAAGAATCCCAGTGCACCTCACGCATCCTTGCAGCTCTCAGCCTCCTCAATCTCCTCTCAGCCTCGCTTTTTTATTATTAAAAAAAATAAAATAAATAAAATTTGCAGAATTAATGAAGCTGCTTCTTTCCAGCTGTGGCAACAGAGCCCTGGAAGCCAAAATTCCCAGAGGAACGCGGGCGGAAAGGTGGCAATGGAACAGCTGGGAGAGCCAAAGGTAAATCCTGCTCTCAAAATCTCATTTCAAGTGTTTGGCTCAAAATGTGGAAGGCTGAATATAGAAAACAACCTCTGAGAAAAAAACTTCCCGCAGTATTTCACAGACAGAATAAGGAGGTTGCTCTGGAGGTAAAAATGTTCAAAATCCAAAGCTGTGCCAAGTATTTTGGGTGTGAAAAAGCCGCTTTTGTTATTTATTTATTGTGAATTATATTATTCTATTTATTGTGAATGTTATATAATGAATATTATATTATTATTGAGGATTTTATGACTATATTTATTGTGAATGTTTTGTTTGTACACCTGTGATTAACCATGAAAAACTTGCAATTTCTTCTCATGACCCTGCTTCATTTTTACCCCCAGAACCCATGCAGGGCCTTGCCTTTGTCCTCATTTCCAGCGTTCCTGTGCTGCTTCTCCTGCTGGCCATCACAGGCATCTCCTGCTTTTGGCTGTTCATGAAGAGGTGAGTGGAATTCTTGTGTTCTTTCTGAATTAGCAGTGGCACCTTGTCCTGTTCACAGCTAATTTTACCATCCTGTAAAAAGCTCTGCACAGGAGTGTTTGCAGCCAAAGAAATGCTGAAAAAGTGATGCTGATGCTCCAGGCTGAGTTAATTGGAAGTAAAACTCTAAGTAAATCACATTATTTCTTTTCCCGCATTCACAGACATAGCAGGCAGGAAAAAAATATCACCAAGATTACAATTTGGATGTGTTAACCCTTCTACTTTTCTTATTCAAGCTTTGAATTATCAGAAGTTCCCCTTCAAAAGCAAAAAAAAATTGCAGCAATGGAAACAAAAGTACAAAAACAATTTGGAGCAGAGAATGTTTAGCAATGCCCTCTCCTTGCTTTCCCTGCATGCACAGCAGCTTGGAGGGGGAATGCTGGCTGGGATTTTGGGAATGTCAGGAGGAGTTTTGCTGCCCCAGCCTCTGAGCTCCGCAGGTCCTGCCCTGGGATCTTCCAGGAGAGCAGCCTGGGAATAAGGAATGTCCCGGGAATAAGGAATGTCCTGGGAATAAGGAATGTCCAGGCTCATCACCAAATCACTGCCAGAGCTCTGCTGTTGGTTTGTGTTTTCCTCTGGGCTATTTCATGGCTTTTCCCTTTTTCCCTGCCCTCCCAAGGAGACAGGAGCTGCTGGATGTGGCCCCGAAGGGTGACAGGACCTGGCTGCCCCAGCCCGGCAGGGACAGCCCCAGGCTGGACATCTCCAGGGTGATCCACAAGCAATCCGAAGCTGACCTGGCTGGGGCCAGGCCTGGCACAAAGAATTCCTCCTTCCGTGCCCAGGAGGGGCTGCAGAGCCCCTGCAGGGACCCCCGGGACGCCTCCAGCAGGGGCTGGGTGACGCTGGCCAGCACGGAGAGCGGCTTTGTCACCAACGACATCTACGAGCTCTGCGGGGACCGCGTGGGCAGGAGCAAGGAGTCCACTTGGGTGGACAATGAGATTTATGGATACTGAGGAAATGGACCTAAAAAAGCCACTGGAATTTGGATTTTGGGTGTCAGCAAGAGCTTTCTTGCCCTCTCTATGCACTTGTTTGATAATGGGGTGTGTGGTGTTGTGAGGGTCTCCAGGATGAGGTGAGAGATGAGAATCTGACTCCGTGTTTCAGAAGATTGATTTATTATTTTATGATATATATTATATTAAAAGAAAATTATGTCCTAAAACTATACTAAAAGAATAGAAGAAAGGATTTCATTCAGAATGCTCGGAAGAAATAGAAAATAATGATAATAAAATCTTGTGGCTGACCAGAGAGTCCGAGCCAGCTGGGCTGTGATTGGCCATTAATTAGAAACAACCACATGAGACCAATCCCAGATGCACCTGTTGCATTCCACAGCAGCAGATAACCATTGTTTATATTACATTTCTGAGGCCTCTCAGCTTCTCAGGAGAAAGGATCCCAGCAAAAGGATTTTTCATAAAATATGTCCATGACTACAACGTGGACATGCAACTCTCCAAGGTAAAAAAGAGAGAAGTTTTATTTCTGAGTCCCAGCATTTCTAGATTTCCAAGAGTGACAGTGGGTTGGAGGGTGACAGGGCCATCTCTCAATGACACTGGACAAACCAACAGCCCATCCAATTTAACCTCCATAAAAGAATGCAAACCAATCAGTTATTTACAGAAAGCGTGTCAGAAAGTTCATTACAAGAATGTCAACATTAGAAGGCTTAGAAAAACTTAAAAAATCAGGGTGACAATGGTGTGTGTGGTGTTTGTCCTGGTTTTGCATTGTGCCTTTATTCTTCTATTTTCTGCAGGAATAGGGGTTTTTAAAGATCCAAACTGAAAGCAATGTACAGATTTTGCTTTGCACCAAGGCCCCAGGAATGGCTTGTTAATACCCTCCATTCCTTTTTGGACCAAAGATTTGCCTTGAAACTGAAGGACAATCCAAAATCCTTATTTATTTATAGACCTCCTCCTCCTCAAAGGTGCTAAAAGTTCCCTTTAATGTGTGGTGGAGCTTTCCTGGAGATGCTGAACATGGCAGGTGGGGAAGGAATCCCTGGGTTTGCTTTGCTTGTGTGTGTGACTTTCACTGTGCCTATTAAATTTCTTTATCTCAACCCATGAGTTTGCTCATTTTTACTCCTCCAATTCCCTCCCTCATTCTGCTGCAAGGGGCAGAGACCAAGAAGTGGAAGGGGAATGACCAAGCAACCAAAGAGTGCCAGGAAGGAACACAAATATTTCACACCTTTTGTTCTGCAGGTGATTTTCCGGCTCCAGGAGAGGAGCATTGCTGCAGGACAAGACTATGAAGCACCTAAATGTGCTTCAACCTAAAACTTTTTGCTTGCCTAAAAGTTGGCTGTTCTCCATTGTACGTCAATAAATAAATAGGAAAATGAAAAAAAAAATCATAAGCTGGGAGGAAACAAAGCTTTGGCAAAAAGGTGTTTTGAATGTGGCTGAAACAACAACAGAACTGAGTGCAGGCACAGCCATGAATCTCTTCTGCCAAAATAGGCAGGAAGAAGTTTTTAGATCTCTGAGCTGTTGCTGACTGCTGCAAACACTGAAATATTTCAATTGTCACAGCTGCTTCTCACTTCCTAAATGTCCCAGGTGCTGTGGCTGCAGTGTCACAGCGGCTGTTCTTCCACCAGGATGTGGTGCAAATAAAGCCCTGAAAGGAGAAATCCCTTTAAAAAATAAATAATCTTCTAATTGTTCTGAAAACAGTATCAAGTGGGCAACAATTTCTCCTGAAAAGCAAAATCCTGGTACAGGATCCTGGTCAGGGCTGGGCGCTCACAATATCTGGAGTTTCTAATGCAGTAATTAATGCAAATCAAGCAAAAGTCTGTCCACTTTCAATCCTGGATTCCTGGCCTCCTTATTTTTTTTTCTTTTTGGCAGCTATTAAGCATCTTTTAGGCACTGGAAACCAGGAAAATGAGGAGCAGAACCTGTCAGATGCTGGAGCTCAGCTGTGTAAAGGCAAATCTCGGCAGCCAAACGTGTGGCCCGACCTCTTGAGCCGCCCCTGGGCTGGGGCAGTGATCTGAGTGTGCCGGGCGTTATTAAAGTGAGGAAATTTCATAAATTTGGGATTTATAAATCCTTTGGGGCATCCCAGCTGCGGGAGGATGTGCGGGAGCAGCGACCACACGAGGGCATGTGCGCTCCACGTTGTGTCCTGGAGAATCCGCTCAGCCCCGTTCGGGAGGGGCTTGAATCCCTTTTCTTGGAGCAGAGCAAAATCCATCAGCGGCTGCTGAAAGCTGCCCTGCAGAAGATGTTTTTTGGGGTTTTTTTTTTGTTTTGTTTTTTGGGGTTTTTTTGTGGGTGCGGTTCCTCTCGCTGCGTTTTCAAGCCCTGTTTTTTTGTGACCTGAACTTTCCAGCTTTGTGGTGGGGTTTCTGCAGAGATTTTCTCTTCCGAGCACCAAAACCTGGCTCAGTCGTTCGTTTTCATTAATCTGGCTTAATCATTCAAATCTGGCTCAACCAATCAATCATTCACCCTCACCAGGATGAGGCTTGGAAAGTGGGCAGGAAGCAAATAAATGTTTGGAGGCTAAAAAGCTTCATTTAGGGTGACGTGAGTGAGAAGGAGTATTAGGTAACATTCTGTAGGAAAAGAAGTAACTTTTGACACGCCGAGTTTGGATTTGAAGAAAAGGTGAAAGAGGAGTGAAATTCGGCAAGCGGCAGCTCGGGATGACACCATTTGCTATTCAAAGAGGATTCTGGAAGGCTCTCTCACGTAGCCATCAATCACTGAAAGGGTGGATGTCTGACTAACCCCAGCCATCAGTTACTCACTGCCAGAACTTCTGCAGGGGATAAATAGAGCAGCAGCAGCTCCCTGCTTCTCCATGGCAGCCCGAGCCAGCAGCGTCATCCCCAAATGTCACTCCTTGGAGGAATCTCATCAGCAGTGAAGGACAAGCATTAATTTCTGCACAGAGACCTTCAGTTCCCTCTGCAGAACAGTCATCGCTGCTTGACACAGAACAAAAGTAACTTTTCACAAGGATGAGGCAGCTTTACGTGTAAAATCTGCCTAAAAAGGGAAAGAATGACACAACTTTGTTCCTTGCATTCTTCCACTCTTTTCCTTTTTTCTTTTTTTTTTTTTTTTTTTTTTTAGTGTCCACTCTGTGTGTTCCTAAAGCTCTGTGGCTGATTCAACAGGCATGTGCTGTGCCATCAGCTCTGGGATGGGCCTGGTTTAGTCAGGGGAACTAAAAGATTCCAGGAGTGATTCCTGGTTCCCAAATGTCAGGAAGGCACCAATCCTTCAGCCTGGGATGGAGCAGGGGAGAGGGAGGGACAGGCATGAAATCAGAGAGCAAAGATTGCTGAAACAAACACCTGTTTGAAAATGCAGGTGCACCTTTTAAATGCACACTTGGTAAGTGTATCCTTTAAATGCACACTTATGTGCTAAAGCAGAATGAGTGGACTCAGCACTGAAAAGGAAATTCAGCACTGAAAAGGAATTTCAGCAGAAAGGGCCTTAAATTTCTTCACACATTCTCAGCTCTGACGGTCCTCAGACCATTTCAGGTCAAAGGGACCCACAGAACTTCCAAATCTGCCTTTCCAAATGTGCAGAAAGTAAAAAGAGAAGAATAATTCCCTGAGAAAGGACCTGCAAAAATCACCCTGTGCATCTGCCTGGCCACTTCAGGACATCACAAAAGTCATTTAAGGGCTTTATCCAAACACCCCTCAGACAGTGCCAGGCTTGGGCCACTGAGCAGTTCCCTGGGAAGCTTTGAGCACTCTCTTGGTACAGAAATGCTCCATAACCTCCAGGACCTCTCCTGACACAGCTTTGAGCCATCCCCATGTGTCCTGTGGCTGGGAGAAGAGCTCAGCACCTCCCTCTCCACATTCCCTCCTCAGGAAGTTGCAGAGAGCCTGAGGTTGTTCCTCTTCATCCAAAAACGAGCAGGGCGTGTTTGGCTCACAGAGGGCTGAGGGGATGTCACCAAGGGGGACAAACATCTCCAGAGGGTGTCAGAGGATGGGGACAGCCTCTGTTCAGTGTGACAGGATGAGGAACAACGGTCAGAAATTTAAAAATAAACCCCAAGTTCCACCCCAAAACGGGTCAGAACTTCTTCCCATGGAGGGTGGCAGCGCTGCCCAGGGGTTGGAGACACCCGAGGCACCCGGCCGCGCTGCGGTGCCACCTGCCCCAGGGAGGGGACCGTCCCTCGGCGAGGGCGCTGAACCGGGAAATGCCAGCGCGGAGGGGACGTTCCGGTGGCTTCCGAGCCCTGGGGACACAGCGCGGGTGCCCCGGGGCTGGCGGCACTGGCGGGGACACAGCGCGGGTCCCGCGGGTGTCGCCCGGGGGTTGGTGGCACTGTCCCTGTCCCCGCGCGGTGTCCCCCCGGTGCCGGTGGCTCTGTCCCTGTGCCCGGTCCCGGGTGTCCCGGGTGTCCGGGTGTCCCGGTGTCCGGGTGTCCCGGTGCCGGTGTCACTGTCCCTGTCCCGGTGTCCCGGTGTCCCGGTGCCGGTGTCCCGGTGTCCCGGTGTCCCGGTGTCACTGTCCCTGTCCCGATGTCCCGGTGTCCCTGTCCCTGTCCCGGGTGTCCCGGTGTCCCGGTGTCCCGGTGTCACTGTCCCGGGTGTCCCGGTGCCGGTGTCACTGTCCCTGTCCCTGTCACTGTCTCTGTCCCGGTGTCCCGGTGTCCCGGTGTCGGTGTCACTGTCCCTGTCACTGTCCCTGTCCCGGTGTCCCGGTGCCGGTGTCCCGGTGTCCCGGTGCCGGTGTCACTGTCCCTGTCACTGTCCCTGTCCCGGTGTCCCGGTGTCCCGGTGTCCCGGTGCCGGTGTCCCGGTGTCCCGGTGTCCCGGTGCCGGTGTCACTGTCCCTGTCACTGTCCCTGTCCCGGTGTCCCGGTGTCCCGGTGTCCCGGTGTCCCGGTGTCCCGGTGTCCCGGTGTCACTGTCCCTGTCCCGGTGTCCCGGTGCCGAGCCGGGGCGGGCCGTGCCGGGGCGGTTGCCATGGCGAGGCCCCGCCCGCGGTGACGCGCGCGGTGACGCCGCTCGGTCGCTCGGTGCCTCGCTCGGTGGCGGAGGGGGCGGCGCGGCCCCGGGGGCGCCGCGCGGAGCCGGAGCCGGAGCCGCCGCCGCCGCCGCCCCCCGAGCCCAGCATGGTGATGGCCGAGCCCCGGCGGCCCCCGGCGCTGCTGCCCCGCGGGCTCGGGCCCGTCCGCGTCGGCTTCTACGACATCGAGGGCACGCTGGGCAAGGGCAACTTCGCGGTGGTGAAGCTGGCGCGGCACCGCATCACCCGCAGCGAGGTGGGCACGGCGCGGGGGGCGCGGCGGGGCCGCGGGGGCTGCGCGGGGCCGGGGCCGCCGGGGCCGGGGCCGCCGCTTTTGTCCCTTCCGGCACCTCCCGCGGGGACGCGGAGCCCCGGCCGCCCGGGGTGGGGGGGGTTCTCCCGCTCGCATCCTCCGGGGAACGGCAGGAGAACGCCCCCGAGGCCGCGGGGGGATGGCCGAGGATGGCACCCGCAGGATGTCACCCCCCTCCCCTTCGGGATGTCACCCCCAAGATGCCACCCGCGGCGTGTCACCCCCGGGATGGTGGCATCGCCCCGGGGTGGTGGCGTCGCCCCAGGGTGGCACCCCAAGGATGCTCCGGTGCTGCTCCAGCACCACTTTCTGCTCCCTGCGGAGGGTCAGACCTTGTGCTGTGCCTGCCGTGGTGCCCTGGGGATTTTGGGGGTTCCTGACCCGGGCAATGCTGGGTTATCTGTTCCAGCAGAGGAACTTGGTGTGTGTGTGCGGAATTCTTCAGCACGGCATCCTCCAACTTCACCAAATCCAACCATTTTTAGCCCCTTTGTTTCACCGCCCCCGTGTATTACCCGGTGATTATTGTTAATACCTGGTGCTTTACCTAAAACAGAAATGATTGTCAGTCTGCCTGGGTAAAAATGCAGTCCTGTTCACTTTAAAAAAAAAAAAAAAAAGGAAAGGAAAAAAAAAAAAAGGAGGTATTTGATGAGAGCAATGGCTCTGGAGCTTCCTCTTCTGTTTTAGGTAGTTTTAGTTGCTACACCTAGAGGTGAGATTTTTGTAAGGCTCTCTTCTGGTCTGTTTCATTGGTGACTGAGGAAGAGGTTCCTGCTGCTCTGTACTTGACCAAAGTCATTAAAACCCCGTCCCAGGCGCGGACTGGAAGGGCTGCAGGTGTCCATCACCGCGAGCTTGTGCGGGAAAATCATCCCCTAAGGAATGGGGGCATTCCTGAAATCTGGAGCTCAGCTGAGCCCTGGTGCTCACAGGGCTCTGGCCACGCTGTGATTGATGAGCTCTGCAGCGCAGGGACTGAAGCGAAGTTCTCCTCTTGCCTCATTTCTCAAGTTCATCATCAACTCGGTTCTTTCTGAGCCCTTCCTTGCTCCTGCGGAAGAGCCAAGCGGTGCCAGCGCTCCCTTCCCAAGTTTGGGGCCATGTGCCAGAATTGCAAATGCTCCACTTGAAGATACTCGGTTGTCATTGCTCTTCAGCCCTCGTTTCTTTGGCAGGCTTTGTGATGGAGATGAAAACTTTAATCTTCGTTTTTGTTGTCGTTTTAGAAAGCCTGTTTGTTTAGCATTGTTGGAAATAGCAAAGGTTACAGAAAACACAGAGCTTAAAAAGCTCCCCAAGTCCTGGATGATTCTTTCCTCTGTGTCCTAAGGAGCTGCTGAATTCTGGTATCTTGAATTTATTTTTTTTTCACCAGCTTTTCTGTCCAGTCTGCAGCCTTTTTCTCTTCTGTGGGATTTTTACAGCAAATTTGCCTCTGCTGGAGGATTTTTTTGTCAAGGTCTTTGATTTTTTTGAGTCAGCTCTGACTTCTGCAGTGAGAGATGCAAGAGTGTTTTTCTGGAACTGAATTGCTGACTGGGTTGCTGGAAGTATTTACACAATCTTTGAGGAAGGGGAACCCTGTTAAGATCACTTCTGGTGATGTCAGAGGAAATTAATTCCAGCCAAATACTCTTTGGAATAAGCACTTCCAGCTTGGAGCAGCTCACCTGATCGTTGGATCCCTGACACACAGAGTGGAAATCCTGCTTGGTAATGACTCCAGCCTGAAGGGTTTTCATATTCCAAGCTTATTCTAAATTGTTCTTTAAGTTCCAGTGGGAGAATATTCAGTTTTTAGGTCCTGGAAGGGCTGTGCTGGTGCACCCTCAGGTCTGTGCTGCAGGAGGATGCTGTGATGCTGCTGAGATTTGCTCCAAAATCCTGTTTTAAAAGGACTCCTTGTCAAAGTTTCTCCTGAATCTCCTGATTTGAACCCTTTAGATTCAGAACCTGTTTGTTGTTGGGATTTTCTAGCACTGGCATTTTGAAATTATGTTTTATATGACTTTGACCTTTAAAATATTTGCTTTTATTTTTTTTTTCTAAACACAACTCTGCCTAGCCAATAACCATCAAATTAAAAAAGATGGGCTCTCATTACCTTGAATGCAGCACTTATGGATTGTGTACAATCCATCCTTTCTATGGAAAGGCTACAGGTGAGAAAATAAAATTGTTGCCACAAATTGTGAGCAGAGGTGGAAATTAAATGGAAACAAACATGAAGCAGGAGAGCAACACAGGGTGTGTGCAAACAAAATCAGAAATCATCACTTGAATTAATGCAAGTTCTAAACAACCATACAGAAGTGTGAAAGTTGGGGAAAATGGGGGGATTAATAAATATCTAATATTTCTATTAGATATTAGGTGATAAAATACCAGGAATAAATAAATTAATTAAAGATATGTAGGAATAGAGGTGCTGCCTGACTCTTTTTACTGCCAGTCCTCCCAGGGAGGGGATTAATAAACATATTAGGTGATAAAGATATTAGGAATATATAAATTAAAGAAAGATATGTAGGAATAGAGGTGCCTGACCTTTTTTACTGCCAGTCCATCCAGGGGGGAATTAATAAGGATATTAAGTGATGAAGATATCAGGAATAAATAAATTAATTAAAGATATTAGGACTAGAGGTGCTGCCTGGCCCTTTTTACTGCCAGTCCTCCCAGGGGGGGCTGAACCCGACCTTTGCTTGCCTTGTTTGGGTGTTTGGTGCCATTTGAGTGGAGGCCACGTGGCTTTTTCCTGCCACGCTCCATCCTTGATCCTGCTGCCCAGAAATCCTGTGATCCCAGGGCAGCTCCTGCTAATGAGGCGTGGAAATGAGCAGAGATTTTCCTGGGGAGGAGGAGGAGAGCAGGAATAATAATTGGAAAGTTGGGAGAAGATGGGGAGGTTTGATTCCAGTGATATGGGATGGGGATGGAATAGGGAAAAGGTTTGGGATTTAGGGAATTGGGAAAAGGTTTGGGATGTGGGGAATAAGGAAAAGGTTTGGGATGTAGGGAACAGGGAAAAGGTTTGGAATGTAGGGAATAGAGAAAAGGTTTGGGATGTAGGGAATAAAGAAAAGGTTTGGAATGTAGGGAACAGGGAAAAGGTTTGGAGAAGGTTTGGAGTGTAGGGAAGTTTGGAATGTAGGGAAGTTGGAGAAGGTCTGGAATGTAGGGAACAGGGAAAAGGTTTGGAATGTAGGGAATAGAGAAAAGATTTGGAATGTAGGGAATAGGGAGAAGGTTTGGAGTGTAGGAAATTGGGAAAAGGTTTGGAGTGTAGGAAATAAGGAAAAGGTTTGGAGTGTAGGGAAGTTTGGAATGTAGGGAATAAGGAAAAGGTTTGGAGCAGTGAAGGCTCTGCCTGGAAAATGCAGGGAATTTGGGAACCCACCCCCAAATCCTTAATTAACCCCTTCCCCAAGGATTAATCCCCTGCAGAGGAGCTCTGCTCGCTGCTCCCCAGGGGAAAATAAAGCCTGGCTCTCCCAGATGGGCTTTCACCTGGCTGCTCTTACAGGGAATTTGTGTTTTTATCTGGAAATAAGTATGGAAAATGACCCTGCAGGCCCTGGATTGGTCTGTGGCACCAGCTCAGGTGTGCTCAGGTATTTGCAGAGCGAGTAACTCCAGCAGAGACAGCAGCTCCCTGTGCCACACAGGAAAATATGGAGTTTTCCCAGACTGCAGGAAGTTGTGTTGGTTAATTTTAATGCATTTTATCTATTTTAAGAATGTCCTGGGTTAACAAATCTGAATTTCTGTAACCTGCAGGGACAAAGCTCTGTTTGAATGTGAATTTGTAACAGGAGGTTGTGTTGTGGTTTTGGTTTTGGTTTTTTTTTTTTTGTTTGGGTGTTTGCTTTTTGCCTTTGTTTTCCCTTTCAAGAATTAAATGAATAAAACAAAAACAATGAAAAGTGACAGTTGGAGTAGCTGAGGAGCAGAACAACTTTCATCTTTTCTTGACAAGCATTTCATCCTCACTCCTTGGCAGCTGCAATTCCCAGATGTCAGGGGAGGATTGAGCAAACTCCCATTCCCTGGGCCTTCAGTGGAAGAGGGAAGGAAATAAGAAATAACTGCAGTTCCTTGGGTTTTTAAATGAGAAGGAAGCATGAAAGCTGCAAAGATACCTTGGAATTTAACTCCTTAAGGAGCAAAACCTGGTGACAGGGGGAGATCAGGGATTCCCTTTTGGTTTTCCTTGTAGGTGAAGCATGTGCTGACATTATATCTTGAAATTTGGGATTTTTTTGTTGTTGTTGTTTGTTTCAGACTGTTGCCAGTAATTGTTGGCAAGCTGCATGTTTAGGAACAAAACACACTTTACCCATAGGAAACTGCTCTGTGCCTTGAAGGAGCTTCTCCACCTCTAAGAATTACATCCCTTTTCCTGTCATCAAGAGACAGCTGAGCTCCAAAAGGAGCTGCTCAATTCCCTGCTCCTCCTCACATCCTTGGGAAGACTTTGCTGGATTTTGAGTACTTTCAAGAGGTTCTTCTGTAAAACCCTCCCCTGGTCCTGGCAAGATGAAGATGCAGAACGAGCTGAGGTGTTTAATCTGCTGCTCTGCTGTGGTAGATCCATTTTATGGACAAATTTCCTGCACACTTGAGGTTGTACAGTTTCCTGGGAGTTGGGGAAAGACAAGGGACTTTAAAGGAAGGAAAATCAGAGTGAACTGAGGTCAGTAAATAGTAAATTGTGAACTCAGGTGGGCCCACAGTCAGTGTTAGCAGGTATATCCATTTTATGGACACATTTCCTGCACACTTGAGGTTGTACATTTCCCTGGGAATTGAGGGGAAAAAAGTGACTTTTAAGGAAGGAAAATCAGAGTGAGCTGAGATCAGTAAATAGTTAATTGTGAACTCAGGTGGGCCCACAGTCAGTGTCAGCAGATAATGAGGCTCACCTCCCATGAATTTCTGTCTCCAGCAGCTCTCCCCTGTTCAATAGTTTGTGAAATTCTGTTATAATTGGAAGCATTAGTGGGACTTAGATTGTTTGCTCCTGCTTCAGCATTAACAAAGTGACATTCAGGCTGAATAAACAGCGTTTCTATATTCAGCACTCTTTAGCATTTTTACCCTTTGCATGTGCAGGGGCTGAATTTTCACTTTCTTCTTGGTTTCAACTTTAAATGTCTTCTGTTGTAGCTTTTTAATCCCTTCAGCATCTAGACTTATCTTCCCTTTGCATTTATTGGCTAAAAACAAGGCCAGCAGGGCCAGGATGTGTTTTGTGAACTAACTGAGATGTGTTTCCAAGGCTTGACTGGTAAATTTACCTGCAGAGTTTTTTCTCTGAAGGGATGAACTGAAGATCCCCTTCTATAACAGCATTTGAATTAATTAAACGTGTCACAGCTGCAACTGCATGGATCCCCTAGGTTTGCATTGTCAGTTTTTCTCTTAAAATATCATTTTGTGGGACTCAGATTTGTCACCTTGACTCCAGAAATGGGCACCATTAGGATGATTTTGGTCACTGCAAATTGTTGATTTAAGAGCACCTGGAGCACTGGCCTGTTCTGTGCCTTCCATTCCATGGAAAATCTGGGTTTTTTTCATGGAAAACTGCTTTTTCTCAAAGAAAATCTGCTTTTTCTCAAAGAAAATCTGGTTTTTCTCACTGAAAACCTGCGTTTCCTCTCATGCTGCTGTGGGTGAGATCCCTGCAGCCCCTTGGAGGGACCCCAGACCCTTCCAGTGCTGCCCTGCTGTATTTTTCAGCCTGGGGCTGCATTTTTCCCTTCCTAATGAGGGTGAACTCGCGTTGGGGGAGTTTTTAAACCTCATTTTTGCTCTTGGTCTGCAGGTGGCAATAAAAATCATTGACAAATCTCAGCTAGATGCTGTGAATCTGGAGAAGATCTACAGGGAGGTGCAGATCATGAAGATGCTGGACCACCCACACATCATAAAACTCTACCAGGTGGGCCTAGAGGGGCTTTTCCCTTTTTTTTCCTTTCTTTCCCCCTTTTTTCCCTCTCTTAGTTCTGCTAAACAAAAATGAAGATCCCAGTTAAGACCAGTTCAGCTTTAAATTAATTTTATGCAGAAGAAACTGGCCTTTAAAAATTTTCAGAAATAAATGGTCTATTTAAAAAATAAACCTGGTCTTTAAAATATTGATGTGCCAGGTGGAGGTGGAGCTTAAGGAGTTAAATTTGCAATTTATAAACTTGCAATTTATTATTTGATAATATCCCCCCTCAGTTCCTTTCTGAATGAATGACACCACTCAAAAATGGCAGAAGAGAGGTTGAGAATATTTAAATAAAGTCTGAAGATCAGCACTTGAAGGGATGGTGATGCTTGGGTGGTGCTCACTCCTTCAGTGCCTGGTTAAAAATGCATTTGATAAATGAGTTTATTTTTAAAATAGCCTTCAAATTGTCTCCCTGGTTTGCTTTTATTTGTGAGCAGTCTCTTGGGACTTTCAGGCCAGTTCATACGTAAAATGCAAAATCAAATTCACAAAGCTCTTGCCCACAGACAAGTTCAGCTGATGCTGAAATGTTTCTCTGAGGTTGTTGAAATAAACCCAAAATACCTTGAAATTGTCCTGAAATCTGAAATGGCTTTTTGAACTTGGGGATTTTTCTCAGTGAAGCTTTCGATTATTTTGTTTGCACACATTGGAAGATTGTGACAATTCCAGGTGTGAGGCAGAACTTTCACAGCTTTAGGAGAGAACCATAAAAATAAGGATTCTTTTGGGTGATTTTTGGCTTTTTTGCTTTTCCCACGAGCCCTCATGTGTGATTTCTGCCTCCACAGGTGATGGAGACCAAAAGCATGCTGTACCTCGTGACAGAATTTGCCAAAAATGGGGAGATTTTTGGTAAGCAGGAGAATATTTGCATGTTGAACTTTTTAATGCGCTCCTGGTGTCTATGTCAATAAGAATCTTTTGGGTCTGTTCTTAGATTGAATATTTCTGTGCACCTGCAGAGTTAAAAATCTTTTATAGCTGATTTCCTCTGTTTCATTTGGTCTCCAGTGTGGCTTTTGCTGTGCTTTGTCTTGGGACAAAAATCCTGCTGGTTTGGCTGCAAATCCAAAATCACTTCTGGCTTCTATTTTATTATAATAAAATAAAAAAATATATACAAATATATACACATTATATGTATTATGTAATATAAAAGACATTATTGTATATATTTAATATGTATTATATATTACATATAGATTGAATATATACAATATGTATTATATAATATAATATGCATTACATTATATAATATATATAATATTATGGTATATATAAAATAATATATATAATATATAATATACATTATATAATACATATACAATAAATAAAATAATTATAATATTATCATAAATAAATGTAATATAATTGTATTAAAACTAAAATTATTTTTTATTAAAAATGAATTTTTAAATTTATTAAAGTTTTAAATTTTTATTATACAATATAAATAGATATAATTCTCTCTATATTTTATATATATAGCAAATTATAATGAAATTAAATTTTATTATTACACAATATAGATATTTATAATTTTATGTAGATATTTATATATTTTAAAAATATAATTATTATAAGATTTTTAAAAATCCCAATCCCTGCTGTAGAAAGGTGTAGCCAGAGATGACAGCAGGCTGAGATAAATGTAGAAAATTTGGAGCTTTCCTGGCAGAGGTGGTTTTGCAGTTCCAGCCCCTCAGGATGCCCAGGGCTCTGCAGCAGCTCCAGCTGTGGCTCTGTCCCAGCAGCTCCTGGTGTCCCCAGCAGGTCCCAGGTGTCCCCTGCAGGTCCTGGTGTCCCCAGCAGGTCCCAGGTGTCCCCTGCAGGGTCCCTGGACAGTGGCTGCTGTGCCCAGGGTTGGCACCATGCCCGTCCCTGTTTGCCCTCTGGTTAATGCACAACCCCTGGAGCTGCAGGAGGGACAGGGCTGATCCCAGAATCAGGGATTTGTTCTGGGTTTGAGATCTCCCAGTAAATCCTGGTAGGGCCATAAAAGCCAAGGCCAGCTTGGCTTCATGAATGTTGGGGGAGATCAAACAGGAAAGCCTTATCAGTATGATTGCCTGGCAAAAGATTTGGAGAATATGGAAACTATCAGTGAGATTGAAATGAAAGCAAGCTTTGAGATCCCTCAGTTACTGAACAACTGGAAAACAATGGTGTGGCTGCTGAAGGTGATCCCCTTTTGATGGAACAACACCCTCTGCTTGCAGACAGGCCCAAGGGGCAGAGCAGACCCTGCAGCTTGGCAGAAGGGGCCCAAGAGGAGTTTATAGGGTTTAAAATGTAACACAGGATGGTGATGTAATGATTCTTATAGGCTGCATGGAAATGCTATAGGATTTGTATCTTGGACTAGATTGGTTATTGAGAATTAGAATATTCAACACACAAGATTTATGGTGTTGTAATGGGAACTTTGCTCTCTTTTTCCCTCTTGCTTTTATTCCTCTCTCCCTCTTTGGGGCTCCTCTTTGGGGCCTGCTCTGAGCTGTGCCTGGCAGCTCCCAGCAGGGCCCTGCACCCAGGCCCTTTGCAATAAACCCCAAATTCCAAGACCAGAAGAAGATTTATTGTATTTTAACGGGAACCTCACCCTCTGATCCCCTCTTTCTCATTTTCTCTTTATCACACTCCTGCCTTCTCTCTCTTTACCTCTCTCTTTACTTCTCTCAGGCCTGCTCTGAGCTGTGCCTGGCAGCTCCCAGCAGGGCCCTGCACCCACATCCTTTGCAATGAACCCCAAATTCCAAAAGGCCCCTGCACTTGGCCCTTTGCAATAAACCCCAAATTCCACGACCAGAAGATTTATTGTATTGTAACAGGAACCTTGCTCTTTCATTCTCTTTACCACTCTCTTTATTTCTCTTTCTCTCTCTCAGTCCTGCTCTGAGCTGTGCCTGGCAGGCCCAAGCAGGGCCCTGCACCCACATCCTTTGCAATAAACCCCAAATTCCAAGCCCTGGCTTCAAGAATCTCTCATCTCCATCCATCCTGACCATCCTACCCCCCGACACTCCTCCCATGAACTCCTTCTGCATTGCCAACAAATGCTGGATTAACAGCTCAGGGCTAATTGAGTTTGTGCCTTTGATATCTGACTTCACCTTGCTGTCATATGATTTGTCAGTCACTCTGTGCCTGAGTGATATTTAGCTTGCAAATATTATGATCTCCCTTTACTGCCAGGCTTTTGTTTGTTCTTGTGCTTTGCCAAGTGAAACCAGCTGAGAGTGTGTGAGGTGGGGTGGGAGCTCTGAGCTGAGCTGCAGCTCCCACAGACCAGCTCTGACCACAGAGAAGAGTTGAAATGAAAATATTGCCAGAGTTACAAAGCCCCTAAATGATATTTGAATTTAAAATCCTATAAAACACAGGCTAACACAGCCCCCTAAATGATATTTGAATTAAAAATCCTATAAAATACTGGCTAATAGAGCTCCCTTAATGATACTTGAATTAAGTCCTCTAAAACACAGGCTAACACAGCCCCCTACATTTTATTTGAATTAACAGTCCCCTAAAACACAGGCTAACAAAGACCTCTAAATTATATTTGAATTAAAAATCCTATAAAACACAAGCTAACAAAGACCCATAAATGATATTTGAATTAAAAATTCTATAAAACACAGGCTAACCAAGGCAGATTTGGAGCTGTGCTGGGCAAGGTGCTGCTGCTGGGATCTGGTGTTGCACAAGTGCTGTAGACGATCAAATTAATCACTATAAAATTAATCACTATAAACCTAATCACTATAAAATTAATCACTCTCAAATCTCTGCTCTGGCTGCTCCTTGGCCATTACCTGCATTCTTTGTGGGGTGTTCTGAGCCCATCCCAGGCCCTGATTCTCTGATTTTTCCCCCAGAACAGGGGTTTTTAAAACTGCTCCCTCGCCCAGCCACTGCTGCTCCCCTTGTTTTTGTTCCTGAGGATAAATGGAGTTTTTGGTTTCAGGGCTGCCATTGGTTTTTACAATGTAATCAAATATGAAAACAAAATGTTCTCTCTGCCTGTGACGCAGTGGAGAGGAGAGAGAGGTCAGCATGGGCACCTTTGGGGTGCTGGTTTTTATTCCCAGAAATTTAAAAAAAAAATACATTTATCCAGCACACAGCCACTGCTGAGGCTTCAGAGGGTGAAGTGTGATGTGAAACATAAGAGGAATTAAAGCTTGAAGTGTCCAGGATGATGAAGTAAATGATTCCAAGTATTCCCCATGAATTGTGGTGTGAAAATATTGTGGAAATATTGACCAGGTAGCTGCAGAAGAAGGAGCAGAAAAGAATTTCCTCTTTTTTTCCACTTTTTTGGAGGGTTGAGTGGGAGAGCAACAAGTTAGAAACTGGTTTGAGTGCTAATTATTTGGGAGAAATTAAATTTCAGTGTTGTTGCTTGCTGCCCAGTCCATTAAAACCTGAATTGTTTGATTTATGATGATTTGAGTTCTCAGGTTGTGAAAATATTGACCAGGTAGCCATAAAAGAAGGAGCAGAGAAAAATTTCCTTTTTTTTTCCATTTTTTCGAAGGGTTGAGTGGGAGAACAACAAACTGAAAGTTGGTTTGAAGTTCCCTTGTGCTGATTATCGGGAAGAAAACATTGAGTTTCAAGCTTGTTGCCTAAATCCATTTAAACCTGATTTGCTTGATTTCTGCTGCTTTTTTTTCTCAGATTACCATCAGTTCTATTGTGAAAATATTGTAAAAGTATTATAAGTAAAAAAAATATTATAAGTAAAAAAATACTGAGCAGGTAGCTATAAAAGAAGGAATATTAAAATATTATGAAAACTATGAAATATTATGAAAATATTATGCACGTGAAAATATATGAAAATATTGTGCAAATATTGACCAGATAGGTATAAAAGAAGAGAAAAATTTCCTTATTTTTTCCATTTTTTCAGAGATTTGGCTGGGAGAACAACAAGCTGGAAGCTGATTTGAGTTCCTTTGGGCTAATTATTGGGAAGAAATCATTGAGTTTTGTGATTGCTGCTTGCTGCCCAGCCTGATTTAAACCTGATTTATTGGAGTTCTGCTGCTTTTATTTCCCAGATTACCAAGAAAATATTATGAAAAAATATGAAATATTAGGAAAACATTATGCAAATGAAAATATTGTGTAAATATTGACCAGGTAGCCATAAAAGAAAAGAAAAAATTTTCCTTATTTCTTCCATTTTCTCGGTGGGTCAGCTGCAAGATTAAGAGCCTGGAAATCAATTTGATTTTCCTGCTGCTAATTTTTTTTGGGGGGGGGGAACCATTAAAAATCAGCGTTGCTGCCTGCTGTCCAGGCTGATTAAAGCAGATTTGGTTGATTTGGGGTGATTTTATTTTCATTTCCCAGATTACCTGGCCAGCCACGGGCGCCTGAGCGAGCCCGAGGCGCGGCGCAAGTTCTGGCAGATCCTGTCCGCAGTGGAATATTGCCATGGCAGGAAAATCGTGCACAGGGACCTCAAAGCTGAGAACCTCCTGCTGGACAACAACATGAACATCAAAATAGCAGGTACTCCACTTTATTTTTAGGTTTTTTTTTTATAAAATCCCCCTCTGGTGCTGCCTGTGATTCCGTTGTGGTTTTCCACGTGAATTTTCCTCCATGGTGGGTGTCAAAGTCCATCCAAATTTCCAATATTAACTTCCAGAAAAGCAAAAAAAAAAAGAAAAAATATTTAGTTATAAACATTTTATAATAGTTATAGACATTATATATTATATATTAATATATAATATATATATATTATATATATATAGACATTATAATATATGTGGACATTATAATAGTTATAGACATTATAATATATGTGGACATTATAATAGTTATAGACATTATATATATAATATTAATATATATAATATATATTAATTATATATTATATATAGACATTATAATAGTTATAGACATAATACTAGTTATAGACATTATATATATTATTAATATTATATATATTAATAATATATATAATATATGTAGACATTATAATGTATATAGACATTATAATATATAGAGACATTTTTTCTAGCTGTCTTTAAAGCTGCCAGATGTTCAGGTTAAAACAGAGTTAATCAAATAATTTCTTTCAACATTAAAAAAAAAACCAACTCAAAATGGAAGCTTATTGATTCTTTTTTTTTTCCTTTTTGCATGCATGATTTCACTTTAATTATAAATTTCAACACAGCAGATGTTGCTAGCAATAGAAATCATTTTCATTACAATTCCACGGATCCTTCCACGCTGACTTTAGCCCAGAGAGGCTGGAAATGGGTAAAAGAGAGAATTTCTTGATTTGGGGGACTGTTGAACTTCAGCCTTCAAGAACAGGGGAGCAGGAAGGGAAAGAGTGAGGGAAGGAGAAGGAATTCCCTTTGTCAGGCTGAGAAGGGTGAAATGATGAAACATTTTTAGATTATTTTTCCTTTTCATTTCCCTGCTGGCATTTCTGGCATGGTGGAAGGGTTGTGGAGCCTTCCCCAGGTGGGTTCATCAGTGCTGCCATTTCTGGGGTGGTTTTCCTGTTTTCATTTCTGATTTCACACCTGAACCCACCTCCAGCAGCAATCACAGCACCTGGAGAGTTATGGCTGAGAGATAATTGATTCACCAGGCCAGTTTATACTGAATAAATCCTAAATTCAGTCTGAGGGCTGCCAGTCACCCCTTTGCTCTGGGGAACTGAGCTGAAAAAAGGGAATTTCTGTGCTGCTGTTCATCTGTGCTTTCTTTCCTGCCTTCACTGCCAGGTTTTTGCCCTCTGATCTCTCTCCACCTTGTAATGTTCAGCCTGGCAGAGCTTTCCAGAGCTCCTCAGGGGTCTCAGCTCCTCCATCCAGAGCTTTTCCTGCCCTGGATGTCCTGAGCACTGCAGGGATGCAAATCCCCTGAGAAAAGCTCCCTCCAAAGCATCCCAGGAGAGCCAGGAGCTGCTCTGGCACTGGGGATTTCATATTTAAGTGATAATTTGGGATATTTCAGCTCTTTTCCTGCTGAATTCCAGGACTGAATTCCTGCCTAACACAAGAATTCAGATTTCCAGAGTGACCTCTGCTTGTTTTCCTCTCAGCTCCTGCATCCAGAGCTTTTCCTGCCCTGGATGTCCTGAGCACTGCAGGGATGCAAATCCCTTGGGGGAAGCTCCTTCCAGAGCATCTCAGGAGAGCCAGGAGCTGTTCTGGCACTGGGAATTTCATATTTAAGTGATATTTTGAGGTATTTCAGCTATTTTTATGCTTCCTAGGAAAGGCTCTGGACCTCAGGAGCTCCAGTTTGGTTGCTCCCAGGTGAACCAGGGTCCCTTTCAGAATTTCCTGCACACTCACCTGATCTTCCATGCTGGACTGAACTCCTGCCTTGTGGAATTTGCAGGCAACCCCAAAATGGGAAGAGATGAGAATCTTGACTCCACGTTTCAGAGGGCTGATTTATTATTTTATGGTATATATTATATGAAAAGAAAATGCTGTATTAGAACTATAGTGGAAATGGGATGAGGAGATTCCATCAGCTCTGCCCTGCCCCAGCTGCTCTGCTGCCCCACTTCTCCAGTGCACAGAGTTAATTACAGGTGGGCTGTAAATGAGCCCATGAACTGGTTCCTCCATGGATCTCAGTCCTTATCAGGTTGATAAGAGCTCCCTGTGTCCAGCCTGGCTGCTGAAGGAGCTGGAGGAAAGCTCAGGCTGCTGAAACTTTGTAGTGATTTGTGCCGAGTCAGTTGTTGGATTTTTCGCTGCAGAGGGGAAGGATGACGAAGTGCACAGGGTTTATCTGGGGTTTTTGGAGTTATCTGGCCTGTGCAGATCCCTGGGAACAGCCTCTTCCAGTTGTTCATCTTGCTCATGGCTCATTTATCAGGCTGGGGAAGGACAGAGGGCAGCCAGGATCCCAGCTCTGATAGCTGGGCTTTTCCTCTGCTTTCAGGTCGTGTAGGAATTGGAAAAACCAGCACAAGAACTGATGAATTCTTTTGATAAAGCTCTTCTTAGCTTCCAGTGGGCCTCTTGCTTTGCTCTCCTGCTTCCAAGACTTTTATTGAAGCTTTTTACACCTGAAGAGCACAGCAGTTTTTATCAAACACTGAAATATGCACAGTCACCTCTCTTGCTTTGCTCTCCTGCTTCCATGACTTTTACTGAAGCTTTTTGCTCCTCAAGAACACAGCAGTTTTTATCAAACACTGAAACATGCACAAAGTCACCTCTGTATTTCAGCCACTGGGAGAATAAACTAACATTCAAAAGTGGTCCAAAACCTGTGGGTTCATAAGATTGCCACCTCTGATGCCTGAGGCTGGACTGAAATCCAATAGTTTTGTGTTAATATTGCTCTAAAAGGACAGGGACAGGCAGAATTTTAAGGATCTTTTCTCTCTAACTGGACAACAAACAGAGGATGAGTAAAGAATTTGAGGTGAGAGCTTTGATAGGTTTATTTTGTAAAAGGGAAGAGGTGGTTGGGAGCAGAGCCCTTAAATTTTAGTGCAAGTAGCAAAACTGAAGGTATCAATGAGCTAAAATGTCCATTGAGAAAAGGGGGAAGGTGAGGAATTCCCTGCCAGGTTTAATGTGGAATTTGTGCTCAGCACTGGCCAGGCAGCCCTGCCTGGCTCTCCCCAGAGTTCAGCAGCTGCACTGGTGCTGTGTCCTTTGGTTTTGCTGCTTTTGAGGGCATCTGAGGCATTTCAGCTCTCTCTGAGCTCCACCTTTGCTGTGCAGCCAGAAATGCACCCCTGAAACCCGAACCTGCTCAGAATGGGGACCCAGCTCCTGTTCTTGTCCTTGCAGCCCCAGATTGAGGTGCCTGCAGGAAACTGTGACACCCTGCTGCCTGCAGCAGCCCAGGTAGGCAGAGACTGTTATTTTGAAGGAGGCTGGAGCTGCTGCTGGACAGGGAAATGTGCATTGACGTCAGGAGAGGCTGCTCAGCCCTCAGCCCCTGAAGTGGGTCAGGTTTGCTGCTCATACCTTGCCTTTATCAGCACCTCTGTGCCCATTATCTGCCAGGCTCACATTTCTCCTCCAACAAAAGCTCCCTGTGGCTCTCTGCAAGGCAGGCAGATTGAGTTCTGCTCCTCGTTTTAGGAGAATGGATTAATTATAGCTCTGGAGCTCCTTCTGGGAGGCTTCTGGAGGCACCAGGGAGAGGCTCTGCCATCCTGCTGGAGGCTCAGCAGAAGCTGCAGTGGCTCTGCCATTTCTCAGATTGCAAACGGGGCTGAAAGCTCAGGCTGGTTTTTTTCCATTTTTAAGGGGAAAACAGATTCCATTGGCGTGATGTGCGCTCGAAAAAATGATACCTTCGAAATTCAAGATTATTCTGAAGAGGGTAATGAGATTGAGAAACCAAATACCACAACTGTGCAGAGCCAATATTTGCAGATTGCACAAACACAGAGTTTATTCAACTGAACACAATGCTGCAAATGATGGCCTTTTTTTGGGCTTTTTGTTGTTTGGTTTGTTTTTTATTTTAACGTGCAGATTCAGGGAAATGTTAAGGAGATCACTCCATTATATAATCTCAGTCCGCTGGTAATGAACCCAATTTCAGTCCTTTTAGAATTCTGTGGCTGGCATATGTTTGATTTGTTTGGTTTGGTTTTTTTTTTTTTTGAGGGCTAGCACATTTTTTCCCTCGAATATCAGTGATGTTTCTTCTGGAATGAGACATTTTTGGGGTTAAAAATGACCACTTTGGATCCAGAATGGCTGTGACAGATCAGCAATGGCAAAAGAGGAACAAGGTGGAAGGGGGGGAATGAGAGACTGATGATTTTTTTGTGCTTAACTGAATCCTGGCCACTCCAAAAAGTGGGGCAACTCAACTGACAGTGCAGTAATTAAAAATTGAGGAAGCCCCATGGAGCAAGCATCCAGGATCCTGACTAAATCCTGATTTTTTTTTCTTTGAAAGGGTTTTCATGGATGTTATCCATGCTGGAGTGCTTACAAATTGTTTCCCAGCCATTTGTGTGGGGAGAATAATGGAGACAAAAGGGGTGAGCACAAGAAATTGTGTACCCTAACAAATAATGCTGATCTCCCCCACCCAGGGAATTATTTTGTCCAATAAGAGAAAACAGAATTGGATTTTTTAAAGCTAAGAGCCAGTTGCTGACATACAGAGCACTGGTTTTAATTCATGTATTCCATGAAAAAGCCCAGTGCCAGTCAGGAGGTGTCTGGCAGTGCTTTGTGCTGCTGAAATTCAGATCTGAAGGATTCTGGTGCTTCATTGGTCATGAAAAGAGAAGAAATTGAAGCTTTAGAAGCGCAGGGCTGAGGCAGAGTGGGGAAATCATGGTCCAGGTGTACAGGACAGCACTGCAGGCACAGGGGCTGGTGAGGAATTCCCTCTGGCTGTGGCTGCTCCTTCTGGGAGCAATTCACAGCCTCTCATTCATGGATTTTCTAATAAAGCTCAGTCAGTTGTGCTGTCACAGGGCCATCAGAGCCAGCCAAGAGCTGCTCTTCAGCCAGTTCAGCACTGCAAGCTCTGCACTTCTCCTGCTCTGAGGGGCCAGGAGCACCTCCAGGATGTGTCCTTGCTCCTGAGGTCCAGAAATAAAACCTTTGTGTATCACAAAATTCATCATCTGATGGTAATAATTACATAAACCTGGGGCTTCTCTTACACTGGCTTTTTGCTGCTCAGATTTCTTCATGTTTCTTTTTGGTGATTTCTTCAAAGAGGTGACTTTAAATCCCAGTCTGGACAGGCAAAGAATGTCACTTTTTTAGGATTTGAAATCCTTGTGCTCCCAAGCAGGTCATGCTTTCTTTAGCTGTGCTTACAAATAAATGTTCTTGTACTTGTGAATCTGATAGGAAGATTTATGAGGGTGGCACCCGAGGGAGAGCTGCAGCTCTGAGATAAAAACCTGATGTTTATCTGCACTATGAGGATGTTGAAAACCTGACAAATCCGAGATAAGAGAGGGGAGAAATCAGATTTAAGGACACCTACACAGGGTGGCAAAATGCTCCTGTGGAGAGCAGGAATGGCCTCGTGCCTCCTGAGGCATTGTCACCCTGGCCAAGCCAATTCTGTGGGAAGAAAAAGGGAATAATGATAAAAAAAATTCACAGCAGTGGTCTGGCTGTGATAGGGGGAAAGGGGGGGAAAAGGGGAAAGGGGGAAAAAGGAAAAGGGGAACAAGGGGAAAGGTGAAAAAAGGGAAGAGGGGAAAAAAGAGAAAAGGGGAAAAAGGTAAAGGTAAAAAGGGGGAAAGGGGAAAATGGAAAAGGTGAAAAAAGGGAAAAGGGGAAAGGGGAAAGGGGAAAAAAGGGAAATGGAGATAAAAGGGAAGAGGGGAAAAGGTGCCACCGTGCTGGGGTTACCCAGAGGGATGGGGGGATTTGGGGTGGGTTCTGTTGTCCCCCCTGTGCTGTTGCAGCTGAAGGCTTTGCAGAACTGCAGGGGGATGAGGGAGGGAGGGCAGCAGGGCTGTGCTGTCCTGTTCCACCCCTGGCTCCTGCAGGAGTTTGGAATCTGAGCCGGCCTTGGCCGCCGGGCCCGGTGACGTCCCTGGGCCGCGGTGGCGTCACCATCCCTGCTCGTCAGGGCTCTGTGTGACACCCTGGGCTCTGCTGTGACACCCTGACCTTCAGAGCCTGCCTGGCAGCCAGCCTGGCTGGCAGCAGCCTTTGATGGAGCCCAGGTGCCAGAGTTCACCCTGCAGGCTATCGGGTGTGCTGACCCTGGTCCCCTCTGGGGCTGGGACAGTCGGGCTCTGCACGTACCAGGGCTTTAGGGCACTGCAGGGTGTTCATTCCCAGCTCCAAAACCAAAACTGTTCCCAAAATGCTTCGTTTTTGAGTGGTCTTGCAGGTGGAGATCCATTAGAGGCTGCTGGGGAAGCAGCCCCCAGTCCTTTCCCCCAGAGCTCCGTGTCAGCAGCCCCAGCTCTGCCCTGCTGCCCCAAACCAGCTCCAGGGTGACTTTTCTGATTTTTTGTTAAATCTTTCTCTGTTTCTCTGCTTCTGAGGGATCTCCCGTGGTTTTCTGGCTCCTCTGAACAGCACAGACAACACAAACGGGGTGAATGGGATGGTTCAGGAGAGCCTGTGGTAACCACAGCGTTTATCAGCTCTGGGATCTGCTGGTCAGCATTCCAGCAGCCTGGGAGCGTTCAGACCTGCATCAACAGCCTGATGTCACCCTGTTTGTCACCTCCCAGCATCCCTGGGAGCATTCAGAGCTGCACCAACAGCCTGAACCCTGTTTGTCACCTCACAAGAGCATTCAGAGCTAAACCAACAGCTTGATGCCACCCTGTTTTTCTCCTCCCAGTGCCCTGTTTGTCACCTCCCAGAGCCCTGTTTGCACCTCACAGGAGCACTCAGAGCTGGATCCACAGCCTGAGCCCTGTTTGTCACCTCACAGTGCCCTCTTTGTCGCCTCCCAGCATCCCTGTTTGTCACCTCAGAGCATTCAGAGCTGCACCAACAGCCTGATGTCACCCTGTTTGTCACCTCAGATCATCTCTGGGAGCCTTCAGAGCTGGATCCACTGCCTGAGCCCTGTTTGTCACCTCCCAGTGTCCCGTTTGTCACCTCCCAGGGACACTCAGAGCTGCATCCCCAGCCTGATGTCACCCTGTTTGTCACCTCTCTCACAGCAGCACCAGCCTCTGTCTCTGAGCTCCTTTTGCTTCTCACGCCTGAATTATAAAAATTCTGATTAATATCAGACCGCAGCTTGTCCTGCACGAAGCCATAAAAAGCAACATTTAAAAGAATGTTTTGTTTGTGGGCTGGTGACTCCAAGGGCTGCAGACAGCCCCAGCAGCAGCTAAAGTCTGTCTGTCCTTCCCAGCTAAAGTCCCCGTGCTTTCCCATCCTGTTGCTCTTGGCACAGCTCCTTCCTTCCAGCTCCGAACCTTGTCAGAATTTGTTGTGTGTTCAAGGCTAGAAAGCACCTCAGGAAAGCCCAGGAAATCTCAAATTATCTCTTGGCAAGTCAATAATCTCATTTATCTGCTGGGACTGACAGTTTGTTGAATTTTAATAATGGCTGTTTACAAATGTACTCGAAACTCCTCCAGGTTGTGAAGGTTTTGCAGTGTTTCAATAATTCCACGACACAAAACCAGCAAAAACAGAGAACATCCAGCATCCCAGCATGGGATTGGGATTGTCCCCACAGAAGGATTTGGGATGAAATCACAGAGGGGTGTGCCTGGAATTATTCTTTGTGCTGCAGTGGAAGCTTGGAGTGACTTTTCCCTTCTTTTTTTTCCCACAGATTTTGGCTTTGGGAATTTCTACAAGAGCGGGGAGCCTCTGACCACGTGGTGTGGGAGCCCCCCCTACGCAGCCCCAGAGGTCTTTGAAGGGCAGCAGTACGAGGGACCCCAGCTGGACATCTGGGTACCTTCATCCTGAATTTTAACTGCATTCCAGTCCACTTCTGGGAAGCTGGAACCGATATTTGATTGTTCTGAAGCTGGAGATTTGGAATATTTGATTTTTCTTACCTGCAGATCTGGAATATTTGATTTTTCTGAAGCTGCAGATTTGGAATATTCAATTTTTCTTAACCTGCAGATCTGGAATATTTGATTTTTTTAACCTGCAGATCTGGAATATTTGATTTTTCTGAAACTGCGGATTTGGAATATTCAATTTTTCTTAACCTGCAGATCTGGAGTATTCGATTTTTCTGAAACTGCAGATCTGGAATATTTGATTGTTCAGAAGCTGCAGATCTGGAATATTTGATTGTGCTTAAGCTGCAGATCTGGAGTATTTGATTTTTTTAACCTGAGAAGGTTTTGGTATTTAAAATAAAATCACCTTCACTTCTGAGTTAAGGATTCTGTGAAGGTGCTTAGCTTGCAGCAATCCCCAGTTCGGTTTTTGACAGGGTTTTCTTTTTAAAAAAATCTATATTTAATTGTAAAATCTCAGCATTTTTACAAAGTTTTGAGGTCAACACCTGCTTTTTCCCCCTTGAGAGACCCAGTGCTGTGCCAGGCTGCTGTGGTTCTCTCACTGGGACTTTTTTGGCAAGAACATTCCCACTGGCACTGCCAATTCATTGCATCCTTCCAGGAATAAACAATTGCAGCAGAGCTCTTGCCCAGAATTTCCCCTTTTGCTCACATTGAACAATCCCCTAAACTCACTGTTCATAGAAACTCCTCCCCACAGGCATGAAATGGAAAATGTTACAGTTTTTCACTTTGAGGGGCTGCTGTGTGAGGGTGGCTTTTGTTTGGGCAAGGCTGAGATTAATAATAAAATAAAATAAAATAAAATAAAATAAAATAAAATAAAATAAAATAAAATATAATATAATATAATATAATATAATATAATATAATATAATAAATAATTAGTAGTAGATAATATAAATAAAAATATAATAAATACTATATTAATGAATAGCATATTAATAAATAATATTATAATGAATATATAATAATATAATAAATAATAAAATGATAAAAATATCCCAAATTCTCAGCTGAAGTTGGGGTTCACTTCTCAGTCACCCATGTGCAGCTCCCTCCTTTGCGTCTAAATTCCCTTTTTCAGCAGAAAATAATTATTTCTGCAGAAATAATTGGCTTGCACCCTCAGAGACACTGCTGGGAGCTTGGAACTGAGCTGAAAATTCCCTTTTTTTCCCCACAGAGCATGGGGGTGGTGCTGTATGTGCTGGTGTGTGGAGCCCTGCCCTTTGATGGACCCACCCTGCCCATCCTGAGGCAGAGAGTGCTGGAGGGGAGGTTCAGGATCCCTTATTTCATGTCAGAAGGTAACAGTGGGATGGTTTTACTCATTTTGGTGTGCTTTGAATAAATGCTGGGGTAACCACAAGGTGGGCAGGGGGAATGGCACTGCTGGCCATGAAGAATTTGGGCTTTTCTCCACTTTAATGTGATTTTTAGTCTTGTTTTGAGAGGTTTTTAGCAGCAGTGATGCATCTCTGGGCTGGTAGGTCACTACGTTTAAAATTCTTCTTTTTTTTTTTATTTTTTTCCCCCTTTCCGACAGAGTGTGAGCACCTGATCAGGAGAATGTTGGTCCTGGACCCTTCCAAACGTTTGAGCATCGCTCAGATCAAGGAGCACAAGTGGATGCTGGTGGAGGTTCCTGCCCAGAGGCCAATCCTGTACCCAGCAGGAGAGGAGAACCAGCCCTCCCTGGGGGAGTACAACGAGCAGGTGCTGAGGCTGATGCACAGCCTGGGCATAGACCAGCAGAAAACTGTGGAGGTAAAACTCAGATGGGGCTAGAACACACTGAAATGGGGGTAGAACACACTGAAATGGGGGTAGAACATGGTGAAATGGGGGTAGAACATCCTGAAATGGGGGTAGAACATGGTGAAATGGGGGTAAAACACACTGAAATGGGGGTACAACACACTGAAATGGGGGTAAAACACACTGAAATGGGGGTGAAACACACTGAAATGGGGGTACAACACACTGAAATGGGGTAAAACACACTGAAATGGGGGTACAACACACTGAAATGGGGGTGAAACACACTGAAATGGGGGTGAAACATGCTGAAATTTGTGTGAAACACTGAAATGGGGGTACAACACACTGAAATGGGGGTAAAACACCTCAAATGGGGGTACAACACACCTGTCCTCGGCCCCAGGTGTGAGGTGAAGCCCCAAAAGTCCTGTGAGGTACCTTTGTACCAAATTGGGTACATTTGGGTACAGTTTGGACCTCTTGGCCTCTGTCCTCAGCCCCAGGTGTGAGGTGAAGCCCCAAAGGTCCCATGCGGTGTCCTTGGGAAAGAAACTCCTGGGCTTTTTCACCTTTTTAAGCAGACAGAGAATGATTTGGCCGCTTCATCAACAGGGGGCACATTCCTACGCTGTGCTTTATTATTTTATTTTTTAATTTTGTTTTTGCAGTCCCTGCAGAACAAGAGCTACAACCACTTTGCTGCCATCTATTACCTGCTGGTGGAGAGGCTGAAGTCGCACAGGAGCAGCTTCCCCGTGGAGCAGCGCGTGGACGCGCGCCAGCGCCGGCCCAGCACCATCGCCGAGCAGACCGTGGCCAAGGTCAGCTCCCTCCTCACCCCGGGGCTGCTCTGCCTCCTTCCCTTCCTAAATCCCTCCCTTCCCACCTGCAATCCCTCCCTGCTTGGTGGGGTTTCATCCTGAGCCTTAAAATGCTGAAAATGCCGGTCTGGTGCCATCACCGAGCAGACCATGGCCAAGGTCAGCTCCCTCCTCAACCCTGGGCTCACCTGCCTCTCTCTCCTCACCCCAGGGCTCCTCTGCCTCCTTCCCTTCCTAAATCCCTCCCTTCCCACCCTACAATCCCTCTCTGCTCGGTGGGGTTTCATCCTGAGCCTTAAAATGTTTAAAATGCCAGCCCAGCACCATCACCAAGCAGACCATGGCCAAGGTCAGCTCCCTCCTCACCCCTGGGCTTCTCTGCCTCATTCCTCTCCAAAATCCCTCCCTTCCCATCTAGAATTCCCATCTAGAATCCCTCACTGCTTGGTGGTGTTTTGTCCTGAAGCCTAAAATGCAAATATTGCGTTTCAAATATTGCTGCTTGGTGTAGTTTCATCCTGAAGCTTAAATTGCTTTAAATGCCAGCCCAGCGCCATCACCGAGCAGACCATGGCCAATGTCAGCTCCCTCCTCACCCCGGGGCTGCTCTGCCTCATTCCCCTCCAAAATCCCTCCCTTCCCACCTGCAATCCCTCTCTGCTCGGTGGGGTTTCATCCTGAAGCCTAAAATGCAAATGTTGGGTTTGGTTTTAGCGAGGATCTCATTGCTCGTCTCCCAGTGATGCCTTGGGAGGGCTGACCTGAGAGATTCCCTTCGGGATATTTGGGTTCTGCTGAGCTGAAGCCCAGCTTCAGTTATGAAAACACAGGTCCTGGAACAGCGTGACAAAGATTGAACCCAGGTTTAAACTTGGTTCTTGTGATAGAAAGTCACAGTATTGCAGAGAAAATGATCAATTTTAAGACGTATTAATGATCAGTTTTGAGATGTATTAAAAGCAGGATGAACAAGGAGAAATAAAACACCTCTTGTACTGAATTCCTGCATTTTAGAGCCACATTCCCCCTTTATTCTTCAGTTACAGCCTGCCAGTTGTCCCAAGGATAATTTGTTTTCACACATGGTGGCACCACAGCTCCTGGCTGAGGGTGATTGTTTCCTCTTGGCCAGTGGTGTGGATACTGCACTCCAGGAATTAAAGGCTCAAAACCAGGGAAAATATCCCTGTTCTCCTGATTCTTAGGAAATTTCCCAAAAAAAGTCATTGAAACCATTCCTGAGCCTCCTGGTAGCAGTCAGGGGGGTTTGTACTCAATATAAAAAAGGAATTTTAGAGCACCAGGAAGCCCCAAACTCTGTCTGTGCTGCTGGGAATAAGTCAGCTTCAATAAGTACTGAGCTTAATTCCATTTGGGGTTGGCCTGGCTGTTTTGGGGGTGGTAATGTTGGTTTTTTTTCCCCCCAAGTTTAAAGGCTAAGAATGTTCTTCATCCTGAACCAAGAAATAAATCTTGCACTTCTGCTTTGGCCCTGGGCTGCACATTGTTCCATCCCTGACTTTGGGCGTTGCTCCCCACCTCGAGCTGTTCCAGTTTTGAGTTTTTCAGTTCTGTTTTCCAGGCCCAGGCCGTGGTGCCCTCGGTGAACCTGCATTCCCCAAACCCAAGGCTGCTGCAGTCTCCAGGGCTCCCCTCAGCCTCAGGAGCAGAAACCTTTTCCTTCCCTCCCTCCAGCTGCCAGGGAGAGGCAGCTTTTATGGAGGAGGAAAGGGTTGAGACACCAAAGGTACAGCTTGAAATCACCCTGTTATTTGTTTTTGGGTTGTTTTTTTTTTCCAGAAATCATTCCAGCTAAAAAATATTGTTTTCTTTTAAAAGCACAGCAGTGCTTCCTGAAATTTAAGTATTTAAGCATCAAGAGCTGTAGGTATTCCAAATTCTCCTTCCCTGTGACTCCCCAGAGCTGTGTCTTTTTTCATCATTCTTCTGCCTCCTGTTCTTTGCTCTCATTCCATTCTCACCACACTGCTTTTGGAAAGGGGAAAAAAACCCAAAAAAGTGGATTTCCTTCCCTTGTCCTTCTAAAATGTATTTTCAAGAGCTCTGAAGACTCCTTCTTCTCACACAAAGGAGTCCTGGATGCAGCTGAAGTGTCCAAAAGGAGCTCCAGCCTGATCTGGAGTCAGCAGTTAGAGAGGGGAAATAGCTTAAAATAATTACATTTATGAAGTATGTGACTCTCATAAAACCCCTGTTGTTTTCTCTCATGTTGCACCACGTTATAACTTGAATTTCAGCACATTTCTCCTGCCTGGTGCCAGCTGGGGTTTGATTTCCTGCCTGCCAGTTTGAAGGGTTTTATTGCTCCCTGGTTTGTTCCCAGCACCAGGAGTGTGGCCCTGGTTCTCAGCTCGGGCTCCTTGTGTGGTCTGTGGCAGCTGGAAAGCACAAACCAGTTCAAAGGCGCTTCAAAATTAACATTTCCAGCTTTATTTTGCTTTATAGCTGCAGTTTGGCCAGGGTGGGTCAGCAACTGGTGACAGCAGTGAGGTGTCAGGGCTGAGGTCACTTGGGAATATTCTTAATTTTTGTAGGACATGAGCACTAAAGATTTCCAGGCTCTGATCCCTGGAAAATCTGCAGGGAACCAACGTGGGATGGGTTCTGCTCCTCCTTTCTGCCAGATCAGTGCCAGGCATTTGAGTGGGGAAGTCCCAAATGGGAAGGAAGGTGTTCAAAAAAAATGAAATTTAGAGGTAAAATCCACTCAGTCAAAACTCAGCAGAGCCAGAGTTCTCCCGTGCAGGAATCATCATTTTCCTGCTGTTTAAATTATTTATTGCTGTTTCTTGGTATTTTCCTACCATGTAGTTCTGCCTCAAGACCATTTGTTAAGAGTTGCTGTCCATGCAGTGAAAGCTCTTTTCCAAACACTCCTCCTTTGCAAAATACCAAAGAACTTGGAGGAAAATTCAGGAATGGCTCCCAAAAAATGGCTTTACATAAAATCAGCTGCAGCAGTGCCAGGTTTTGTGGTAAAGGGTTGTGGTTTTTCCATCCATATTTTACCCAGTGTGATCCTGATTGTACAGCAGGACAGTAATTATAGGACAGAGGTATCAAAAGCTGCAGGACATGGAAATATTTATAAATAAATAAATAAATAAATAAATAAATAAATAAATAAATAAATAAATAAATAAATAAATAAATAAAATATTATATCTATAAATAATATATATATTTATATATATAATACTAATATAAATAAATAGAATGTTAATGACATATTTTAAATATATAAATAATGAAGTAATTGAGTATATTAAAAATAAGTAATAAATAAAAATAATTAAATATATAGAATAATATTTTTCCTTAAAACCCATATAATTTCATATGGCAAATAATTAATTAAGGTACATGGCAAACTGGCTTGGAGAATAAAACCAGAATTAAAACCCCAGGAGCAGTTTAGGTTGGGGAGGTGCCTTTAAAGGTCTGATTCAAAGCTGTGGGAGGCTGCTCAGGGCTTTATCAGGCTGGGTAAATCCAAGGAGGGAGATTCCACAGCTTTTCCAGGCAACCTGTGTTTGCAGGGGAACAACATTAATCAAGTGGAGTTGTGCTGGAAAAAGGTGCATTTATGGAGTTATTCCTGAGCACAGCCCTGCAAGGATGAAATGCAAGGCTGGGGGTTTTTTTCCTGGTGTTTATCTGAGTGTGATAAATGAGCACAGGAGGTATAGGAAGGGGGGAACAGCAGTATTGCACATTCCAGAAATATTTTATGCTTGTGACTGAGCTGGCAAAGTTTTTAATAACTAAAAAAAAAGAAAAAAAAAACCAAAAAAAAACCCAGTCCTGGAGAGCACAGAACTGTGGGAATAAGAGTATTTAGTTTTAGGGAACTGAGTGTTAAGGGAATTACAAATAGGAAATGAAGAACTGTACATGACAAGCTTTACTTACCTCAGCAGAGTTAAAGATCCCAAGTGCCTTCAGGCCAGGGAGTTCCTGCTTGTGGGGGTGATTCTTTGGGCAGGAAACAAAGCTGGGCACAAAGAAAGGTGGGCACAAAGGTGAGCACAGAGTTGGGCACAAAACTGGGCAGAAACAGAGCTGGGCACAAAGAAAGGTGGGCACAAAGAAAGGTGGGCACAAAGATAGGCACAAACAAAGCTGGGCACAAAGAAAGGTGGGCACAAAGATGGGCACAAACAGAGCTGGGCACAAACAAAGCTGGGCACAAACAAAGGTGGACACAAAGAAAAGTGGGCACAAACAGAGTTGGGAACAAACCAAAGCTGGGCACAAAGTTGGGTACAAACAGAGCTGGGTACAAACAGAGCTGTGCCCAAAGGTGGGCACAAACAGAGCTGGGTACAAGCAGAGCTGGGCCCAAACCAAAGCTGGGCACAAACCAGAGCTGGGCACAAACCAAAGCTGGGCACAAAGGTGGGTACAAGCAGAGCTGGGCACAAGCAGAGCTGGGTACAAACAGAGCTGGGCACAAAGGTGGGTACAAGCAGAGCTGGGCACAAACAGAGCTGGGCACAAAGGTGGGTACAAGCAGAGCTGGGCACAAGCAGAGCTGTCCCTGTGCCCCCAGGTGAACGGCTGCCTGCTGGACCCCGTGCCCCCCGTGGTGATGAGGAAAGGATGCCAGTCCCTGCCCTCCAGCATGATGGAAACCTCCATTGATGAAGGGATCGAGGCAGAAGGAGAGGCAGAGGAGGACCCGGCCCAGGCCTTCGCTGCCCTGCAGGCAGCTCGAGGGGGCAAGAGGAGGCACACCCTGGCTGAGGTCACCAACCAGCTGGTGATGGTGCCAGGCACAGGTACAGCTCAGCTCAAAGCTCGTTCTCTGCCTCAGCACTCAGGCTGATCAGGGTTTATGAGGGATGAGTACAAGACAGTTTGTATTGACTAGAAAAGACAAAGGGGAAAAAAATCACCACAAAATACCCCAAAATCTGCTTTAGAGATGGTATAAAATCAGAGCAGCAAATTTACAGGTGATTAAACTCATGCAAAACCCTAAAAGCTGCTGGGAAATGTGGCAAGATCTGCTGCTTTCTCAACTGAATGTCCCCAAATCATCAAATCAAAGTATTATTCATCCCCTAAAGATGAGCTGGCAGAGAACAGTGGGGAAATAAAACCCTCTGGACTCCAGCACCAGCGAGGTGACCAAGCCTTTCAGGCTACAGTTTTGTCAGGATTAAAAAAGCCCCTAAACCCTTTCCAGTGAACATCTGCAGAGTGTCTGGCTGCTGCAAGATACTGCAAAAACCCAGCAGCAAATCCCCATTATTGTACTGCAAGTTTCACTTGACAAATCCTTTGTCCAAATTGATTTCTTTGGATGTTCACTCTAAGATAGCCACTGTTGGCAGGAGTAGCTGGAGTCAGTGGTGCTGATTCTCACTTTCATCCTGGTTTTTGGGTTTTTATTGTCCCAGGGAAAGTCTATTCCTTGGATGAGAACTCCTCGCTGGGCAGCATCGACTCGGAGTACGACATGGGCTCCGTGCAGAGGGACCTCAAATTCCTGGGCGAGACCCCTTCCCTGAAGGAGATGGTGCTGAGCAGCCAGCAGCCCCCAGGGGTGACCTCCCCTTTCCTGGGGCTCAGGCCTGCCAACCCAGCCATGCAGGCCCTGAGCTGCCAGAAACGAGAGGCTCACAACCGCTCCCCCGTCAGCTTCCGCGAGGGCCGCCGCGCCTCCGACACCTCCCTCACACAAGGTAACTCCTCTGTTCCACACCACCCTGCTCTTTCAATAGCCTGCTTTAATGGCAGTGACAGCCAGGCACTGCAGGAAATGCCCTCTGTGCTCAGCCGTGGCTCAGTTATCACTCAGTTTATCTCCTGTGCTAACCAGAAAATCAGATTATTCTGACAAGGGGGTTTTGCTCTTTTCTTCTCTTCTCTTTTTTCTTTTCTTTTCTTTTCTCTTCTCTTCATTCCTCTCTCTCCTCTCCAGGAATTGTAGCATTTAGGCAGCACCTCCAGAACCTGGCACGAACCAAAGGAATCCTGGAGCTGAACAAAGTGCAGCTGCTGTATGAGCAGATGGGATCAGAGGAAGAGCCTTCCCTGACATCAGCTGCCACCCAGCTGCAGGACCTCATTAACAGCCCTGCACAGGTAATTAAAGCAGAACTCGAGCTCCGTCTCAGTGCTGTTGGGACAGATCAGCAGAGGATGAGGTGGTGTGGAGATCTGGGAAGAGCTGATGGACTGATTAAATGTGCTGTTCTCCTTTCTGCCTTCCCCAGACTGCAGAATTCGCAGCCTTCGCCCACCCCTGTGGTGTCAGTGAGGGGCTCTGCCAGCTTCCCAAACCCAACAGTCACTGCTTTCAGTCTGAGGGGTGTTTGGGATTTAGCAAAGGCCAATGACACCTTTTCTTGCTGGAGGCACAACTGCAAGAAGCAGATTGCAGTTACCCACAGAACGATGTGCAGAGTGAGGGTTAAAGAGCTCCCAGTTACCCGTTTGCAGTGGAACAGGAGCACAACAGAACCTCTGGCAGGGAAAACCCTCAAAGCAAGGCTTAAGGGAGCCTTTTCTCAGCTTGCTCCTCTTCCCCCTGCAGGAGGAAGGCTCCCAGCAGCAGCAGCAGCAGGAGGAGGCTCCAGCTGCTTTCCCCAGTGGTGCACAGCCCCCGCTGCTGGCCCGAAGGCAGAGCCTGGAGACTCAGTACCTGAAACACCGGCTGCAGGTACCCCTGCCCTGCCTGGGAATGAACGCCACACTGCCCTGCCTGCCCTGGGAATGAATGCCACACTGCCCTGCCTGGGAATGCCACACTGCCCTGCCTGGGAATGAATGCCACACTGCCCTGCCTGGGAATGAATGCCACACTGCCCTGCCTGGGAATGCCACACTGCCCTGCCTGGGAATGAACGCCACACTGCCCTGCCTGGGAATGCCACACTGCTCTGCCTGGGAATGAATGCCACACTGCCCTGCCTGCCCTGTGAATGCCACACTGCCCTGCCTGGGAATGCCACACTGCCCTGCCTGCCTGGGAATGAATGCCACACTGCCCTGCCTGCTCTGTGAATGCCACACTGCCCTGCCTGCCTGGGAATGAATGTCACACTGCCCTGCCTGCCCTGGGAATGCCACACTGCCCTGCCTGGGAATGAATGCCACACTGCCCTGCCTGCTCTGTGAATCCCACCCTGCCCTGCCCCACTCTGTGAAACCCACAATGCTCTGCCCAGCCCCACCCTGCCCTGCTGTCCCCTGGGAATCCCACACTGCCCCACCCTGCCCATCCCACCCTGCTCTGCCCCACCCTCTGAATCCCACCCTGCCCCTCCCTGTCACTGTAGGACATGAAATAACACGATGCCCACACGCTGTTTTTTTAAGGTGGAAGAGGGCAGTTTATTTTCTGGCTCCAGCATTTATAGATTTCCAGAAGTGACAGTGGGTTGGAGGGTGACAGTGCCACCTCTCCAATGACACTGCGCAAACCAACAGTGCATCAAATTTCTCCTCCTCCATAAAAGAATGCAAAACAATCAGTTATTTACAGAAAGTGTGTGAGTTTGTTGCAAGAATGTAAACATCAAAAAGCTTAAAAAAAAATGTTAAAAAATCAAGGTAACCCTGCCCCACCCTGCCCTGCCCTGGCCTCAGGGAGAGCTCTCAGAGAACAGCTGACCTAGGAATTGCACTGTGGTTTTGTGACCCTCATTATGCCAAAAGTCCATTCTTGCTGTTTTCCTGCCCAGCCTGGCAGTGTTTAATAGCTGCTGCTGAATACAGATTATTGCTGTAACATCCCAAAAAGGTTCTGCATCAGCACCCGAGGAGCCACTTCTTAACCCCCTGGGCCTTCCTCTTCCACACCCCCTTTATTTCAAACCCATTTTCATACACCTTTAGTTCATAAAAAACTGGTTTTTCCCCAGTTTCCCAGCTTCTTCCACTTGGGAAGAAGCTTTCCATGGATTTTTATGGCATAATCTCTCCTGCAAAAATATTGCCTAAGGGTCAGAAGCCAATGGGCAGCATTATGGGTTTAGAGAGTGGCTCTGTGGACAGCTGGGCAGTTACAAGGGTAGAAAATGTTTCTTGTGCTTTCTGGACTCATTGATTAAATCAAAAGGCATTTAAAGCAGCTCTGCTTTCCCTGCAGAAGCCCACTCTGCTCTCCAAAGCTCCCAACACCTGCCAGCTCTACTGCAAGGAACTGCCCCGGAGTCTGGAACAGCAGCTCCAGGAGCACAGGTGAGAATCCCCCAAGTTAGGCACAAAAATTACTCTCAAGAGTAATAAAAGAACTGGAACTCTCCTTGTCCATTTAGAAATGATCTAAGAAAGGAAAGTTTCACTGCAAAACTTCTTTTAAAAGCAAGAACAAGTCCTGCCATGTGTTTACCAATTTCTCTGCCCGATCTTCAGCTCCCAGATTCCCCAGAGCAGTGAACAGGAGGCTTTAAAATACAAACACAAAAAATGCATCTCATTCTGAACAAACTGAATTAAACCATGCATGGGGTTAGCTTAAAAAAATTGATAGAGTTATCAGAGGAGATGTGGATAGAGTTATCAGAGGACAGTTTGATAACACTGAAAGGTGGTAACTTTGCTGTGCTGCAGCAGTCATTGAGCAGGATTGCCCGGGGATTGGAGCTGTGTGAGTGGCCCAAATGGCCAAAATAACCATTTTTTCTGTCCTGCCTGCAGGCTGCACCAGAAGAGGCTGTTCCTGCAGAAGCAGTCCCAGCTGCAGGCCTACTTTAACCAGATGCAGATAGCGGAGAGCTCGTACCCCCGGGCCAGCCCTCTGCCCCTGCCCTGCCCGGAGGAGCTGCAGCCCCAGCAGCAGCAGCAGCCCCAGCAGTCCCAGCAGCAGCAGCAGCCAGCCCAGTTCAGCCTGCAGCAGCCCCTGAGCCCCGTGCTGGAGCCCTCCTCGGGCCAGCTGCGCTTCGAGCCCTTCCTCAGGCAGTTCCCCAAGGTGCAGCTGGAGCCCAGCCCGGGGCAGGGCCAGCCAGCACAGCCCCTCCCGTTCCCCTACCAGACTTGTGAGCTGCCTGCTGTCCCCTCTGCCCCCCAGAGCCCCGGGGCACTGCCTGAGAGCCAGAGCAGCTCTGCAGAGGCTCAGCCCAGCTACGACTCCCTGCCCCTGCCGGAGCTGCCCGGACTCTTTGATTGTGAGATGATGGAGGCTGTGGATCCCCAGCACGGTGGCTATGTCCTGGTCAATTAGCACCCAGGGCACGCTGGAAGGACACAAGGAGAAGCATGTGAATTTTTTGGTTGGTTTTTGGTTTTCTTTTTTTTTTTCCCCACCCTGTTCCTACCCCCCCCCCTGCCCCATCGAAGTTTTTCGACCCTCACATTGACAGGGGAACTGAAAATCTACCTGGCTGCAAGGAAAATAAAAAAGCAGGAGGTGTTTGGCCCCAGTGGCAGGGGCTGGAGAACAGGGAGTTCAACAGCAGCTTCATCCCACAAAGTCTGCGTGGAAGGAGGCGAAACAGGAGAATTTCAGAGGAAGGAAAAAGCCCCTTCTGAAAACATTCGGGGAGTTTGTCAGCATTCATCCACCATCCACTCAGAGAGAGGAGAGTGAGTGCACACTTCTCGTACTTCTTGGCAATAAAAGCAATAGTTTTCACTGAAATTCAGGGTAGATTTGGGTCTGTGCTGATGGCAGCTGAAATCCTCTGGAGAACAGGAGCACGAGGTGGAATCCAAGGGAAGTTGCACTTGGGTTGAGCTCCTGCTCTGGAATTCCTCTGTGGCCAGCCCTGAGCATCTCAGGCAGCCTCCAGTTCCTCCTGCTGGCACCCAAACAGGATTTCCCAAAGCTGCCAAGGAGCTCTTCACTGTCTGCTGAAGGAATCTGGACCTGGACTTTGTCACAAGGAACCTGGGATCGTGTGGAGAGACCTCTGGGTGGGGATTGGAATTCTGGAGGATCAAGGATGAGCCAACAGAGACAGAAGGTAAGAGAGCCATGAGAGAGAGAGCAAGAGCTGCAGGAAATGGAATTAAAAAAAAAAAAAATTAAAATCCACCTGGGTGGCTTTTAAAATCACCCCCTTTTTCAGGAGGAATTCTGCTGGCTGGAAAGGATCCGCCTGTCCCTGGGTTGCATTTTAATAACAAACAAGCAAACAAAACTGTGTTTTGAATTTGCAGTATGTGTTGCTGGTGGTTTCTTGAGCTTTGTATATTTGGACAATTATTTAGGGTTTTAGAACTTTAAGGATAAAAAAAACAAACAATGAGCTTATAAAAAGTAAAAAAAACACCCCTGTGAAGTGATAGTGCTGTGCCTTTTTCAGTTCTTTATCAGCCTATATGCTTTTTTTCTGAAGAAAGTAGACAATACCCCATTTATATCCCTGCTGTGGCCAAAGTCCCTTCAGAGCACAGGTCCCACCATGTGGGGCATGTTTAACTTCCTCAGTGCTTGAATGGCTCGTGTATATAGGACACTGAAAGTATCACAGCAATATTTCAGCATCCAACTCTTGATGTGTCAACCATTTCAAGGGATGCTCCAGCTCCACCCGGAGCTGTCTCTCCACAACTTTCCACTCATGAAACCCAAGTCCCAGGAGGGGGGAGGCTCAGGGAGCTGCAGGAAGCTGAGATCTCCAGTTTGAGGTTTGGCTCTGACCCTGAGGTGTCGTGGGCCAGGCCAGGGGCCAGGCCAGCCCTTTCCTGAGCAAACATTAAGCACAATTGCAGCTCCATCAAAGCACAAAGAGAGAGAGAGAGAGGAACTGTGCTGATCACACCAGAGTTTGCTGGAAGGTTTGGTCTTTGATACTGCAAATCCCCAGGGCAGAGGGAGGTGAAAGTCAGCATTTACAGCAATAAGACCACATTAAAACATGGAATAGGAGGGGTTTGGGCACCCTGTGTGAAGGGAAGAGGGTTTAGCGGGTGACAGAAGGCACCTGGGCCCTGTGTGGGCAGGCAGAGACAGCTCTGGAACCTTCTCTGACACTGGCCCGAGCCAAAAGTGCTCAGCTTCTGCCTCTGCTAGCACAGGGATCCTCAAGGCAGCAGCAAAGGAGAGCTGGAGGAGCAGGGATCACGAGGTAAAGATGGCCAGAAAGCTGCTCTAAAGAGAAAAGGGTTTTGTCGTGTGGTTTCCCTTCAGAAGGAAACCTGCCTGACACCCTGGGACACCCAGGCCCAGCCACACCTGGAGGGAAGGAGCCTGACAAAATCTGCAGCAGGACAGAGCAGAGCAAGGAGCACACAGAGCCCTGGCCCTGCCCTGCCCCTGCCCCACCCCAGAGCACAACCCACACCTGGTGCAGCGTGGAACCTGTGCTCAGAGCTGGGCAGGGAAGGCTGGGGGGCTGCCAGAACAATAACCACGTCCTTCCCCATCCAGCTCCGGGAGCCCGCACGTTTCAGGGCTCAGAAGATAAAAATAATTCCGTTCTGGAGCTCTGCAATTCATTTATCAGGATGTGCCAACCAGCGTGAGCTCCTTGGAGCTTTGCAGGGCTGGGCAGGGGGAAGCTGCAGTATTTTTTAATGTAGTTTAGACTGACTCCTTCCCCTCAGCCAAAAGCATATTTAACATTTCAGGTAATTTCCTTTAAGCCAATTAGGACTAAAAGGCTTCTGAAGCCTTCTCATACAGAGAGGATCCATTGGGCACCACTTCCCACTCCTTTGAAGTGGCTTTTTTGTTCCAATCTCTTCTGTTCTAACATTAGAGAACTGTGTACACTACTGTTAGAGTAATTATTAGCTTTATTATCTTGTACTACAGCCTCCTTTGAAGAGACTTTGGTGTGATGTATCTGGGGTACAAATTTCATACGGAGAAAAGTGCAATATGTGTGTGTGTGGTATGTTCTTTAATGTATTTTTTTAAGGATTTAGAGGGTTTAGTCTCTGCTTTGGGATAAATGCACTAGTTTTGTGAGCTCCAGTTTGGCAAGTTCATCTGTAGTATTTACATGCAACTGATCTGCTGGACTCTGTAAAGCAGTTACAGTGTATTAATACAAAATAAAGAATATGTGCATTTCATTTTTTAAATTTCTAGTGAGCTAAAGCAGCGCCTGCCACTCTTGTCTTCATTAAGGTCAAGTTATTTTCTCTCTGAGGCACCAAAACAATTGATGTCTGCTGCAAACACTGGATTTTCTAGATGAGGTTTGCTCCCCATGGTTCTGACACACTTGGGGTTGTTGGTACCACTGACTTTTGCCAGATATTAATTTGGAAAGACTGGAAAACTTGGTGCCACAGGGTTGGCACTGCACTTTGCACTTTCATTAACAGAAGGCTCGTTCAGAATTAATTAAAACGAGATTAAAAAAACCAGTGGAAAGATCCTCAGCAGCTCTTGTTTTAACATCACTAGTGACAATCCTGTGACCCTGGGACTGAACTCAGTGCACACAGCTCTGCTGCTGAGCAGGCTTGGGAAATCCAAAAAGAGCCTTGAAATTGTACCTGAATTCACTGAATTCAGGCACAATTTTAAGGCTGCTTCTATTATTCAATGTACACAGCTCTGCAGCTTAGCTGGTCGGGAAAATCCAAGGAAAGCCTTAAAACTGTCTCAGTGCACACAGCTCTGCTGCTGAGCAGGCTTGGGAAATCCAAAAAGAGCCTTAAAATTGTGTCTGAATTCAGTGTACATGGCCCTGCTGCTGAATTGGTTTGGAAAATCCTTAAGATTGTGCCTGAATTCAGTACACGCAGCTCTGCTGCTGAGCTGGTTGGAAAGACCAAGGAAAGCCTTGAAATTGTGTCTGAATTCAGTGCACACAAGCTCAGTGCACACAGGCTTGGAAAATCCAAAAAGAGCCTTAAAATTGTGTCTGAATTCAGTGCACCCAGCTCTGCTGCTGAGCTGGTTTGGACAGTCCTGAAATTGAGGAATATCTCAGACTGACTATAAGATTACAGCAGGAATTAATTCTCCTCCCCTCCCTTTCTCCCTCCACTGCTGGACGAAGAGCAGGAGTGGAAAATGAGGCATAAATTCTGCAACCCTGCCCCTGATGGGAAGGTGGCCAAGCAGGTCACTGAGGGGAAAGAGCTGCAAGCTCAGCCAGCAGAGGTTTTTGCTGATTCAGGTGATTTTCTGATGGGAATATTGCACTGGAGGGGAGGTCAGATGGCAGAGAGCTCATTTGAAATGTGACGAGAAGAAACTTTTAATTGGGTGACTCCCATAGAGCATCAGCTGGGAATTTGAGGCAAACCCTCAAAGGGATAAAAACTGGGAAATGAGTGGAGAAATAAGGGAAATGTTTCTGCCCCCAGTGCTTTGAGGATTCTGCTGCTTGCACCTCGAGGTGCAGAGAATAACTCAGTGCCACTGCCTGGGGTTTGCAAGGCTAAAGGAATGGGCTCTGTGTGGGCTAAACCTGATATTCATCTGGTTTTGGACAGGTTATCCTGATTCTCAGTGGTTAAAAATTAGCAGAACAAAAAGTGAATTGTGGAAAAGCCCAGACACGCAGGCAAACCAAGAAATTTGAGGTTAATTTGAGTGTAAAACCACAAGATTGAGTGGAAACTGAAACCAAGGAAGGAGCATCCTCTAATTTAATAGAAACGGCCCCTGATGAAAAATCACACCTGCAGCTCCAGCAGCAGAGAATTCCATCCATTGCTGATAATTGAATAACCACAGAAAACCTGTGCCTGCTGGTAGAAACCCCACAAATCTTACAAAGGACAAGAGTTAACCCTGGGGGCAAAATAAACAGTGAGTGGGGGGTAAAGGCTGAGAAACTGGAGCCTGAGAGCTCCAAAAGGAGCATCCAAAGCCCACACTGAGCCCAGGGCGACCATGGGGACACCAGCAGGGACGCCCTGAGCACAGGAAATCCCAAAAGGAGCACACACCCCCACAGCAGCACGCTCAGGAATGTGGGCACAAGGCTGCAGCAGGTTTCATCCTCCTTCATCTCATTTTAGGAGTTCTCTCTGCCCGTTTTCCCAGGGTTTCCAATCCAGCCTCCCTCCCAGGAAAGCTCCATTTTCCCCAGAGCTGTCACTCAGTGTTTGCTGAGTTTCAATGTGGGGCTTTCAGGAGAGACCTCTCTGCTCAAAAAGCTCCCTAAAGGTGGTGATTTCCTGCCGGGGAAATGCCAAAATGTGGTTTTATGGAACAGCCCCTGCTGGGGTGACTTCTCAGCAAATAAAGGCGAGGGGGATTTGATGAGGATCTGTGCAGGGCTGCCTTGCAGAGCAGCAGCAGAACCTCTCACACCCGGGGAGCTAATGGAAGGTTTGTTCCCAAAATACCCCCAAATGGACATGCACGGGGCTGAGAGGGCCCTGCCAAGCCCAGGCCCATTCTGGGAGCTCAGAACTCCCTGTGGAGAGCAGGGCTGGGAGCAGAGCTGAGGCAGGAGGGGAAATAAAGCAGGGCTGAATCACCTGGGCCTGCCTCCCCGGAGCACAGGGGGCTGCTTCCATGGAAAACTCCTCAGCAGAGCCAGGCAGTGTTCTCCAGGACCACCAGCCCCAGCAAAATAGTACAGAATGAATATTGCTACGAAAAGAAATTCCTTCAGCTTCTCTGGAAGCTCAGCTCAGGTGAGCTTCAACACACATTGCATAGAGCAAAACCTCTCAGAAGGGAGCAAAAACATCATTTTCCTGTTCCTTCCCCTATTCCAGGGCAGGCTGTTCTGTAAATCAACAATTCACATCTTGGTCACTTGGAGAAGCTCCTGGTGTGGAGAATCAGGAGCTTCTTCACCAAAAATCTCCTTTTTCATGGCAAAGGAGCCTGCAGGAGCTGAGTTCTGTCCTTCAGCAAAGCAGAACACCCAGGCTGGTGTCCAACAGCACCCAGAAAAGGCAGGTGAGGAACTCTTAAACACCTATAAAGGCACAGTTCTCCCCTCAGAAAACTCCTGGAGCTGGAAAATGAGAGCCCAGCATCCCCCAGGCACCAGATCCCAGCTCCCCCATCAAACCGGGCGTGCTGCTCTCGGAGCAGAGCTATTTAGGCTGAATCCAGAGCTCAGGAATTCCCTTTCCCCCGGACTCCCAGCCCTGGATGGGGTGAAATAGAAGAACAAACCCACAGAAAAAGTGACTTTAACCACCCCCCCCCCCCTTCCCTGCCAGCCAAATCGGGAGAACATCATCATTAAAGCAGCAAATTAACAGCCCAGCCTCGTTAGCCCTGCTGGCGTCACCGGAGGGGCTGGTGGGGGATAATTAATGATTGCCACTAATCAGGGGCTGCCAGCAGGGCCAGGGCAGGGCCAGGGCAGGGCTGCGGTTCCCCATCCCCGCAGCTTTTCCTTGGAGCCGTTGCCATGGCAACGCATCTGTCTGGGCCATCCCAAGGTTCGCGTGATTCAGGTTCCGAGGGGTTTTAACCCTTCCCCTTCCCCTTGAGTCACAGAACTCTCACAGATGCTGCTGGAAAAGGAAAAGTGGTGCTCGATTTCCCCTGCCAAGGGATCCACCAGCTCTGCATGCAGCAAGGTCAAAAAAAACACCACAGAACCACCACAAAACCACCACAAAACCACCACAAAACCACCACAGAACCACCCCAAAACCACCACAAAAACACCCCAAAAACACCACAAAAAACAGCACAAAACCACCACAAAACCACCACAAAACCACCATAAAAACACCACAAAAGCACCACAAAAACACCCCAAAAACACCACAAAAACACCCCAAAAACACCACAAAAAACAGCACAAAACCACCACAAAACCACCATAAAAACACCACAAAAGCACCACAAAAACACCACAAAAAACACCCTAAAAAACACCACAAAAACACCACAAAAAGCACCACAAAACCACCTCAAAAACACCACAAAAAACACCCCAAAAAACACCACAAAAACACCATAAAAACACCACAAAAAACACCACAAAAACCACCCCAAAAACACCACAAAAAACCACCACAAAAACACCATAAAAACACCACAAAAACCACCACAAAAACACCACAAAACCACCACAAAAAGCACCACAAAAACACCCCAAAAACACTACAAAAAACACCACAAAACCACCACAAAACCACCATAAAAACACCACAAAACCACCATAAAACCACCACAAAAAAAACACCACAAAACCACACAGAAAACCCTGAAAATCCAGCAGGAATTGCCCAAAGCCCGAGTCACAAAGCAGCCCCTGAGAGGGGCATGTCCTGCTCCGAACCCCACAAAAAGGGGTCCCAGAGCTCAGCCCCTCATTGCCCCCACCACAATTCCCCGTTTCCAGCCCCAAATCACCCTTGGCCAACAGACACGGATCCCAACTGGGCCAAGTTAAAAACAAACAAAACCTTGACCTCCTTTGGGACCGCGTGCCCTCAACTCTTCCCAGATTAACCCTCAACCTCCAGAGAAATCCTGGCCCCCAAACACTTCACCTTTCCTTAATGTTTCTTGGAAATAATCACATTTTTGGAGAGAGGCCCTTCCCCTTCCCAGCTTAACCCTTAACCCTGGCTCCAAAGACACTCTTGGCCCCTAAATACTTCACCTTTCTTTGATGTTTATTGGAAATAATCACATTTTTGGAGAGAGGTCAGAGCTTCATGAAGATCAGCTGTTTCTCAGTTCTTTGACCAAATTTATCCTAAATATTGACAATAATGACAACAAGTGGTGCATTTCATATTCCACAGGGCAAGCTGGGCTTGAAAAGCAAACACTCATTTCATTCCAGCCGTTAAAACATCAGGAATTTTGGGGGAAGGCTCAGGAAAATTCACTCTGCTCCCTGAGCTCCAAGAAGCCCCCATAATTCCATCCCGACCTGCACAATTTAATCAAGATAAACCCAGGGCAGCAGCAGGAAAAGAAGGGTTCAGAAGCAGCTCAGGCCAGTGTCACCCCCGACCCACAGCTGGAGGCTGGGTAAGAGGAGCAAAGTGGAAGCACAAGCCTCCATTTCTGGTTTATTTTGAACACGTTGCCTGGAACCCTGGCAGGCCACAGCCACATTTTTCCCTTTCCCTGGGGGATTTGTCCCAGAATATCAGCCTTTAAAAGGGCTGATTTCTTTTTTTTTTCTATCAACAGTTCTTAGAAGCCACAATAGCACTTCTAATTATTTTGAGGGTTTTTTTTTTTCCAAAAGAATTAATTGTAAACTGCCTAAAAATAAGCCTGGAGAGACTCAAGAGGGGAAGGTAACCTCAGCTCCTGGGAGCTCTGCACTGTTCACTGGGGAATGGGGGAAACCTTTCCAGACCCAGAGACCTCCTGAAGAGGCTCAAAAAGAGAAATATAAAATAAAATAAAATAAAATAAAATAAAATAAAATAAAATAAAATAAAATAAAATAAAATAAAAATAAAATAAATAAAATAAAATAAAATAAAATAAAATAAAATAAAATAAAATAAAATAAAATAAAAGAAAATAAAAGAAAATAAAGCAAAATAAAGTAAAATTAAAATAAAATAAATAAAAGAAAAGAAAAGAAAAGAAAAGAAATAAAAATAAAATAAAATAAAATAAAGTAAAATTAAAATAAAATAAAATAAAATAAAATAAAATAAAATAAAATAAAATAAAATAAAATAAAATAAAAATAAAATGGAACAGCCACACATTTGAGCTGATAACCAAAAGGAGCTGCCATTAGGAGCAATTCTCCCCTCTGAAATCAAGGTTTAAAAACCACCCTCACAGGGAAGGATTTCTCCCCAGTATCCAACCTAAACTTCTCCTCTTTCAGTTAGGAAGGTCCTCATCATATTGTTCTAATTCAGGGTCTGGAAAGGTTTCCCCCATCCCTCAGTGGACAATGCAGGAGCTGAGGTTCCCTTCCCCTCCGAGTCTCTCCAGGCTTATTTTTAGGCAGTTTACAATTAATTCTTTTGGAGAAAAAAAAAAACCCAGCCAATTAGAAGTGCCATTGTGCCATTGAACAGTATGATGAGGACCTTTCTAACTGGGAGAGGAGAAGTTTAGGTTGAATACTGGGGAGAAATCCACAGCTGGAGCTGTGCCAGGGGAGGTTTAAGGGGTACCAGGGCAATGCTCTTCCTATTGGGGATATTTTTTTTTTTTTGGCTTCAGCTGCGAGGGCACAGAGATGGATTTCACTTGGCCAAGCTGCAGAAAGCAATTAAGGAGCTCTGCCTTCCCCTTCCAGAGGAGGAGAAAAGTTTCCTGCTGCAGCCAAGCAACTCTGACAAATCAAAGACTTTGCCAGGGAGGATCTTCAAGCCTCTTGTTGGAGAAGCAGAAAGGCAACGCTGAGCTGAAAGGCAGGGCAGGAAATGTCAATTCCTCTCTGGAAAAACATTCTTGGGGATCACAGGAACTGCAGAAATGGGGAAGTTAAGTGTGCCAGTAATTGAAAATAAAGAGACCGAGGACTTGCAGCGACATTGGGGTGGATGTCTCACCATGCCCAGCTGGAATCTGGGGGGCTGGAAGGAGGAGCTCAGGTGGGGAGAAGCTCCCACAGCAGCTCAGGCAGGTGCTGGCCAAGCAGAGATCCCTTTTCCTTGCCAGCTTTGGAGAGGCAGAGAGAAAATCATGGGGGTTTATAAGCAAAGCTGTCTCTAAGGCAGCAGTTTGCAGAGTCTAATAATAGGGTTTGGGCTGGGTGTGATTCAGGCAGAGCTGCACAGAGCTCCTGTCCTGGGAGCAGATTCCCAGGAAGCTGTGAAGGGAAGGAGCCAAACCTGGGAATGAATTCCTCTCCTTGGATTCTCACACCTGAGCACACCTGGCACCTGCTGCAGAGGCTGCCAGGGGTGTGGAAAAGCCAAAATCAGGGTGAGAGCACGACCCTGCCATGCCCTGAGCACCAGGCAGGGCCCAGCCCAGAGCTGGCAGGGTGGAATCACCCCCCAGCCACATCCACAGCCCTGGGGCCGCTGACTCCAAGTGCTGGAGCTTCCCCAGCAGCTCCCGGGGGAGGATGAAAAACAGGAAAGGTCAAACCAGCCTGGGCTTTGTGCAAGGGAGAGAACAGGGCTGGGCTGGGCAGCACCTGGACAGGCTGCTCTGAGGCTGGGGCATTCCAGGGAGCAGCTCCCCACCCTGCTGCTCACTCTGAGCCTGCCCAAGCTGCTCATTTCAACACAGGATTCCTCTGAACTCCCTCGGGCTGGACAGGGGTTACATCCATGCCACGAGGAGGAGCCCAGAGCTGCTGGGTGGGACGCAGGAGCTTCAGCCTTTCTGTGCAAAGATGTTTGTCTGCAGCCTGTGAGATCTGTGAGAAGGTGTGGTGGGGGAGATCAAACAGGAAAGCCTCATCAATGTGATTGTCTGGCAAAAGATTTGGAGAATATGGAAACTATAAGTGAGATTGAAATGAAAGCAAGCTTTGAGATTCCCTCAGTTACTGAACAACTGGAAAACAATGGTGTGGCTGCTGAAGGTGATCCCCTTTTGATGGAACAACACCCTCTGCTTGCAGACAGGCCCAAGGGGCAGAGCAGACCCTACAGCTTGGCAGAAGGGGCCCAAAGAGGAGTTTGTAGGGTTTAAAATGTAACACAGGATGGTGATGTAATGATTCCTATAGGCTGTATGGAAATGCTGTAGGATTTGTGTGTTGTACTAGATTGGTCAGTGAGAATTAGAATATTCAACACAGAAGAAGATTTATGGTGTTGTAATGGGAACCTCGCTCTCTTACCCCTTTTACTCTCTTACCCTCTCATCTTCTCTCTCTCATCCTCTTTACCTTTCTCTTTACTTCTCTCACTCCTGCTCCAGCTGTGCCTGGCAGCTCCCAGCAGGGCCCTGCACTTGGCCCTTTGCAGTAAACTCCAAGTTCCCAGCCCTGGTTTCAGAGATCTCTGCTCTCTGTCCATCCCCACCATCCTACCCCCAAGTGCTCCCACAAGGTGTTTGCAGCCTGTGGGATCTGTGAAAAGCTGTTTGTTGGTGGGATCTGTCCTGTCTAACACTCACCCAGCAATTCACCTCCCCAGCAGAACCCACAGGGCTGAGCACTGCCCCTGCTCACTCCCAGGGACAAACACTCGCTGTGTTCCTCTGGAAAACACTGGTAACTCCTAATTATGGCCAAGTTATCAGTGCCAGAACAGGAAAGGAAGGTGGAGCAGGCACAGTGGTTTCCAGTGGGTGCTCACAGCACTGTGCCCACACCAGCCAGGGCCGAGGGCAGGGGACAGTGACAGTGACAGCCCAGAGCTGCTGCCATCCCTGCTCGGGCTGTGCCTGCTGTGACTCCAGGTCAGGGGTGAGCAAGGGAAGAGGCAGCCAGCAGGGCAAGTCCAGGTTTGGATTCAGCAGCACCACAGAGCTTCCCTGAGGGGGGAGAGCATGGACACAGACACAGAACCTGCTGCCAGCTCTGCCCTCCCCGGCCACTGCACGAAACCCTCAGAGCTCCACAGCTGCCACCCGGGAAGGTGGGACCTGCATTTCCCCAGGGATGGCACCACTCTGACACCCCCCTCAATCTGAATTTAGAGCCTCAGCTTCCAGCTGCTGCCCCAGGGAGTGGGGTGCACTGGGATCCTCCATGGTGTGACCATCCAGGCCCCGGGCAGGGCACTGGTTGCAGCACAAGCATTAAGAAAAAAATCCCTTAATGGGATTCAGAACCTCCTCCTGTTTCTGAGGTTGATGCTGTGATTCAGCCCAGCCTTGCTGCTCATCCAGCTCCTCCTGCTCTGTCCCAGCAGGATCAGGTTGGATCACAGCCCTCCCACCCTGCTGAGAGCTGCACCCACCACCTGAACCAACACAGGGATCCCCAGAGCTTTTCCTTTTTTGGATCCCAAACATCCAAATCTGCTCCCCAACCCCCTGCTCAGAGCAACCCAACCACAGCCACAGCACGAAGGAGGTGCAGAACATCCCCTCTGCTCCATCCCAATCCCAATCCCAATCCCAATCCCATCCCAATCCCAATCCCACAGAGTTCCAGGCATGTGAGTGAAAACAGCTCCCTCCATCCAGCTGGTGATGCTGCACATTTAAAAATGGAAATTTAACAAACACAGCGCTGCTCTGAGGCATGTTGGACCCACGTAACACATCCTGGCTATTCTGGGAAACAGAACTGCAAAAAAAAATTAAGAAAGAAAGGATTCATCCTTCTCCTCTCTGGTTGATTCCAGAATTTTTAAGATGCTGAAGTCCAGAAGTCAAAGGATCTTGAAAAAAATCATTATAAATAGCAGACACACACTTGGCTTCACAGATAACACAAATATTGATCCCATTAAACACATAATTGTCCCAGTTTGGTTCTTTCTTCCCAAAAGCAGAGGTTTATCCCTGGCAATGTCTCCTGGACAGAGCAGCTTTGGCTGTTCCTCTGTGGTGCACGAGGGTTCGCTCCTGGAGATCCAGTGCATTCCAGTTCACTGTCAGTCAGGTGTTCTTCCTCCTTTTCCCTTTGGAAAATTCCTAAACTTTGTTACCTGAAAGAAAAATTCCCTGGGTGAAAGACACAGCAGGTGAGGAGAGCAGAGGGGCAGGTGGGGGAGACACAGAGAGAATTTGAGCTGGATTTTCCCACATTTGCAGCCTGGAGCAGAACCTCAAGGTGCCACCCCCTGCTTTATTTTCCATTTTTCTCTTCTCTGGTGTAAGAGGGAACAGGGGGAGCAGCAGGGATACCCCATCTTAACTTCCATTTTATTTTCTATTTTTCTTTTCTCTGGTATAAGAGGGCCATTTTATTTTCCATTTTTCTCTCCTCTAGTGTAAGGGGAGTTTGGGGGGCAGCAGGAATAACCCCATCTTATATTCCATTTTATTTTCCATTTTTCTTTTCTCTGGTGTAAGAGGGAACACGGGGAGCAGCAGGGATAACCCATTTTATTTTCCATTTTTCTCTTCTCTCATGTAAGGGGAGTTTGGGGAGCAGCAGGGATAACCCATCTCATTTTCCATTTTTCTCTTCTCTGGTATAAGAGGGCCATTTTATTTTCCATTTTTCTCTTCTCTCGTGTATGGGGGGTTCGGGGAACAGCAGGGATACCCCATCTTATTTTCCATTTCATTTTCCATTTTACTCTTCTGTGGTGTAAGAGGGGAACACAGGGAGCAGCAGGGATACCCCATCTCATTTTCCATTTCATTTTCCATTTTACTCTTCTCTGTTGTATGGGGGGTTCGGGGAGCAGCAGGGATACCCCATCTTATTTTCCATCTCATTTTCCATTTTACTCTTCTCTGGTGTAGGAGGGGAACACGGGGAGCAGCAGGGATAACCCATCTCATTTTCCATTTTATATTCCATTTTACTCTTCTCTCGTGTAAGGGAAGTTTGGGGAGCAGCAGGGATAACCCATCTCATTTTCCATTTTTCTCTTCTCTGGTGTAGGAGGGAACACAGGGAGCAGCAGGGACACCCCATCCACAGGTGGCTGCTGGATTTTCCAATGGCTCGAGGCAGAGGAGCGGAGGCTGCCAGGGCTGCTCAGGGAACCCTCCCAGCCCCATCCTTCCCTCGGGGGGGCTCTCCAGCAGTGCCAGCAGCTGCTCTGGGCGGGTTTTTGGCTGGCCCAGGTGTGTCCTAGCCCCCCAGTTTCCTCCTGGGCTGCCTCCTGCGGGCCTTCAGGATGCTGTAGTTGGCGTAGCGCGTGTGCTGCTCCGACAGCAGCGGGACGTAGAACGCGCGCAGCAGCCGCGAGGACCTGGGGCAGCAGGAAGGGAAAGGAAAAATAAAATAAATCATCCCTCAGCGCCCAACCCTCTCCTCTTGGTGCCACCAGAGCTGGCTGGCACAGGTCTAAGAGTCCAAGCTGTGCGGCATTCACGTTCTCTGGGAAAATCCCTTCAAGAAATCTCTTGAAAAATCCCTTCACCCAGGATTTTTCTCCTGGGAAGCCTCAGAGAAAAAGGAAAACAATTTTATCTATTTATTTTTTCATCTATTTATTTTTATCTTTTAAAAAAAAATCTATTTATTTTATCTATTTTATTTTTTATCTATTTTATTTTTTATCTATTTTATTTTTTATTTATTTTATTTTTTATCTTTTTTTTTTTTAATTTAACAATTTTATATCATTTGCTTCTCCTGTGTTTTGCTCATGTGGAATGTGTTTGGGGACTGTTCACCCACAGGTGATTGTTTCATTGGATTTTGCTGTGAGTTGTTTTCACTCTTTGGCCAATCAGGGCCAAGCTGTGTCAGGACTCTGGAGAGAGTCACAAGTTTTCATTATTACCTTTTTAGCATTCTGTAAGTATCCTTTCTGTATTGCTTGGTTATTTATGAGAGGAATAGCAGATTTGTATTTACAAACAAGCTGTGGAGCTGCTGGTGGATAAAACCAGCACTGGGAGAGAAAGGAAACAATGGGAAGGATTCCACTGATTGATGAATGGATAAAGAGATTTGCTTTTACAAATAAACTTTAGGTTTGCTGAGAAATGAAATTAGATATTGAAAGATGAAAGAAACAATGGGGAAGGAAAACCCCTAAATTCCCTAAGAATTAAAAATTAAAAGGGAGGGTTTATATTAGAGGGAAATCTTAGTATAGTATTATTTTATACAATATAGTATCATAAAATAATAAATGAGCCTTCTGAGACCATGGAGTCAGATTCATAATTCCCTCCTTATCCGGGGTTCAACACAAATCCAACACAACCTCGTGCCCACCGTCCATTTCCAGCAGGACTGAGTGGGAGAGAGGGCAGGGAGGTAATTACTGAGAGTAATTATGGAGTATTGAAATTATTGAGAGAAATTCAACTGAACTGTAATTATTGAAAGACATGAAATCCCAGATATCAGCAACCAGGGGCTCCTGGGGGTCACACAGCTCTGTCTTTCGGGGCACTGTGAAGGTGAAGGGGTCGTTTCCCCCCTGGAATGTCCTCTTTTCTATCCCATCTTTTCTATCCCATCCTTTTTCCCCCACGCCTCTCTGAGAAGCAAAAAGCAGCTCCAGTGGGCACTGGCATTTTGCAGTTTGGCTCTGGAGCCGATCTTCTGTGGAAATATTGAATTACAGAGGGCTGGGCAGCTCTAAACCCACACTCACCCCACGCCCTGCCAGGGCTGGGAGCTGGCATTTCACAGCCTTTCAAAAACGGGACCAGTGGAGCACGGAGGGCTTAATGATGTCTGGGTGAAATTAGCACCTTTGATTGGGTTGCTAATTGCTGGAGCTGCGCTGGCTGAGGGCATTGTGAATGAATGTATTCTCTCACTAATGGTACGGTCCGGGTTTCGGTGTGAAGTGGACAAATAAAACCTCCTTCAGCAGCAGCTCTGAGCTTTGTGAGGCTTCAAAAATCTGAGCAACCCATTGAAATGGGGGCTGAGGCAGAGCTTTGCTTCCTCAGCACCACAGCTGCTCTTTTTGTGTCTTTAAGATCACCTGGATGGGAAAACATCAACCCTGCCAGCCACGAGTGTCACCCCAGTCACAGAAACCTTGGAAAAGCAGCAGCAGCAGCTCTCAGACTCTCAGATCTGGATTGCTGAGTGCTCAGGGATGGCACACTCCCGCTGGTCACTTCACCCCCAGCTCTGCTGCTCTGCACACCCAATTCGAGCGATTTTTATTATTTTTTTTTTCCCCATCAGAAAGACGGATTGTGTTTTGTTTGCCTGCACTGGAGATCTTTCAAAAACACAGCAGAAAAACAAAGGCAGGAACTGCCACTGGGAGCTGCATCTCCCCAGGGGCTGCCGAGGCTCTGGCACAGCCTGGCTGGGCTCAGCTGGGACCAGCAGCTCCTGCAGCCTCCCAGCTCAGAGACAGAGGGGACCTTCACCTCCTGTCACCTCCCCGTGTCAGCTCAGCCACCTCAGACAGCAGATGGCACACGGAAGGGGCTGGGTGACAGATGACAGGGAATATATTTAATGTTCTATTTGCATTTGCTGCTAAATTTGTCCCCCGGAGATGGAGTGTGTGGAGCCTGGATCGGCACTCGCCTCCCAGCAGCAGGGCTGCTCCAGGCTGGCTGAGCAGGGGCTGCTTTGCCAGGGATTTTGGGCTCTGAAAGAGGCGCTGCTGCAGGACAGAGCAGCTCCCAGAGCTGGAAGCACCGTGAGCCTTGGAGCTAAGCCTGTGTCTGCCTGAATTTCAGGAGAAACAGCTCAAAAGCTGCTCCGGCAGTGCCAGAGGAAGCTGTTGTGGGATGGAAGGAAACCCCAAGTGAAGATGTTCCAGATGTTCCCATATTCCCAGACTAACACGGACTGGCAGCACTTGGGCACCTGCATTGGTGAGAGATCCCTCCTAAAACTGCATTTTGTAACCTGAGATTGGTGAGAGCAGAGCTCAGAGAGGCAGGAGCAGAGCAGGGAATGGCAGGAATGAGGCTGAACTCTGCCACGGAGCCACCTGGGCCAGTTCCAGTCACAGGGACAGGTCCCAGTGCCACCTGGGAAGGTCCCAGAGCCACCTGGGCAGGTCCCAGAGCCACCTGGGCCAGTTCTAGTCACAGGGACAGGTCCCAGAGCCACCTGGGCGGGTCCCAGAGCCACCTGGGAAGGTACCAGAGCCACCTGGGAAGGTCCCAGAGCCACCTGGGCCAGTTCCAGTCACAAGGACAGGTCCCAGAGCCACCTGGGCGGGTCTCAGTCACAGGGACAGGTCCCAGAGCCACCTGGGCAGGTCCCAGAGCCACCTGGGAAGGTCCCAGTGCCACCTGGGCGGGTCCCAGTGCCACCTGGGCGGGTCCCAGAGCCTCCCAGCCACAAGAAGCTCATGATCAAAGCTCTCTGAAAGCCCTTTAATGTTTGCACTTCCTCTGGAGGTTAAGTTCTGTACCAACACACACATTTCAGAAGTAATTCAGCTACTTTAAAAACAAAAATATGGAAAACAACCCGAGGAAAACAGCATTAAAGGGAACAAGACAGCCTCTTATCAATGCTACGTTCCTGCAAGGTGACCCAATCATTAATTTTGCACAGAGAATTTTATTTTTTTTTGATGGAAAACCCAAGTGTTTGGAGCAAGCAGACAGCTCAGCCCTAAAGAGCTGGAAAATATGTGCTCCTCAGAGGGGAGCTGTGATATATTTCCCCTTTTCTGTGCCAGATTCGGAGCATTCAGCCAATATAGAATTAAATGGACCTTGGCAAAGCAGCTTCCTGAGGAGCATAATTAGCTGGTGGCTCGGAGTGCTCTCTAATTCAATTAGCAGCAGCATTTATCAGAGCCAGCTGAGATTTACATTTGCACTTGCTGACGTCAATGGGAGGCTCACAGTGAGCCCCAGAGCCTCCAGTGCAGCAGGACTGAACCGAGCTGCTGGGGTCATTGATTTCACTGATTTCATTGATTTTCACACAAGAGCTGCGCTTTGGGCTGAGCTGGGGAGGTGCTCCATGGTTTGGGTTGATTTTTTTTTTTTTTGCCCCTTGCTCTGCAACCGCAGAACTGCAAACCTGAAACCTCAACTCAGCTCCAGAGATCAGGCAAGCAAGATAAAGCAGCTGTGAGAACACACGAATGTGGCTTTAAAGCAGAAATGCACATTTAAGGGCAAATCTTCTGCACAAGGAGAGCCTTTGATGCCTCAATTGCCTCGTTAGTAAAAGTCATTGGCCACCTCCCCCTTGCCCCAATGTAGCAGCAGGTTGTCCTGGAAAATGCAGCTCATGGAAGACCTTGCCAAGGAAAGCTGTTTGTGTCAGGGAGCTGGGAACACCAGAGCCCTCCTGGGAGCTGCCCAAACACCCCCATCCCTGCCCTGCTCTTCCCAGCCCCACTCCCTGCAGGGCCCAGGCAGGAAGCAATCGGGTCCCTCATGGAAAACAGGAGGGCACTGAACTCTGGGTTGGTTTGGTACAGAGGTTTTTCCAGCCTCTGTCCTGGGGTGACACCTTCAGGAGCTCTGAAGGGCTAAATCACATCCTTGTACAGCTGAGGAGTGTTCCTGTGTTTGCAGGAATGCAGGAACATCGTTCCCAGCCCTGATCCCACTCCCTGCCAGCCTGGAGCAGAGCAAATCCCAGAGCCTGCAGCAAGGTGCTCAGTGAGCAGCACAGCTCTGCAGGACAGACTCCAGCAGGGATCTCTCCCATGGATTTTCTGGTGCCTCATCAAGGTGTGGCCCTGCTGACTGCCTCCCCTCTCTGCCAGCTTCCAGAACATTCTTCAGATCTCATCCCCTCTGATGATTTATGCCTGTCTTGAATCTGGCTGGGACAGAAGAGAGTGAAAAGTCTCCTGGGAGGAGGTGACATCCACCTCATTTCTTCGGAAAGCAACTCCCAAAAAACATGGCTTCAGCAGGAAGCTTTATAAAGAAATTGTTTATTTCTTTATAAAAATATTCCTCACCACCCTCCTCCCAGGGTTTCACCCTCTAAAGCAACTTAGGTCATAAATTTTGCAAGCAGGAGTTTGACAAAGGCTCCATTTTGCTGGGAATTGCATTTCAAGCTGGCATTTGCCCATGGATCTCTCCTCCCTGCCCACTTTTGCAAACAGAAATCCCAGACTGCCCCATCCCTCCCTCTCCAAAGTGCAAATCCTACCTGGAAGCATCCAGGAATGGCTTGTAGGCAATGGTCACCCACTCCTCCCTGTTGGAGGAGTACCTGGGCTCCCTGGGGGTCTCTGCTGCTGTGTCCAAGTCCACCAGGTAGTGGCATTTGGAGATGTCAATCTGCAGGGACACAGACAGTGCTGGCTTTAGGCTCTGTGCTCACTCACAGCAGTCAGAAGGGGCTGCACTCCCCGCAGCAGGTGGAAAGCTCTGTGCAGGACACAGGTGACACCATTCATTGTGTGGGGGAATCCAGCTGGAGAGCACATTATGAAACCTCCTCCTTCCTGCTGGGAGCCCTGTGTCTTATCCTGCCCTACTCCCTCCAACTCTTCCTTGAGTGATTTCAGCTCACTCTCCCACAAAATTTTACTGCCAACTTTCTTGGCCGTGCTTGAGATCCCTTTTTTGAAGCACCTTTGGGGTTTGATGTAACAATTTAGGCTGGAAACAATTTAATTAGGTGGATAGCAGATGGCTCTGTGGCATCACAACTGAGTGGCAAATGAAATTACACCACAGGAAACGCAGCTGAGGATGCTGAATCCACTTTGTGCTCTGTGTGAGAGGAACATTCCAGGCCCTGGGAGAGGCTCTGGCTCATTAGCACAAGGACTCCCAAACCACTAACCGAGTTTTTCTGGAAGTGATGGAGAATCATTCAGAGAAAGACAAGTTGCTGCCTCAAGGACCTCACTTGTCTCATCCTAAATGCTGCCCTGACTCCAAATTCCCGGTGCAAGCCACGTTTCCCTTGTATTTTCACATTCCTTCAATTACAATGAAGCCAAGGATGATATTCCTCCTGCTCTGAGGGCCAACACAGCACCTCTGCATTCATTTTGGGATTTACACAAGACCTGGGTGATGCCCAGACCTTGAAATGAAAGAAAGGAACTCGTTCTACTGAACAAAGCTGTGAGGGATTTCTAAACTACATCCTCTCCTCTTCTGTTCCCCTTTCCTTTTCCTCCTCCCACTCTTTCTTTATTTGATACCACTGCTCTGCCAAGTGGAGGAGAGCTGAGTTGGATCCCACCCTGGCTGACAGGAGTGGGAACAGCCCAGAGCTGGAGCTAAGGGCACATCTGCTGCTGCCACGGGGTCTGGAGGGTGCTGGAAGTGAAGAGAAAATGCTTAAAAACCCTTTTCATTGAAGGCAGCTGCTGTTAGCAGCTTTCAGCCTAATCTGCTGGTCCTGCTTGGATGTATCTTGGGAAGAAATAATATTCCTTATCTGTTTCTTAGCACTTTCAGAGACAAATGCACCTCCCCAGCTGGGCAAGTGCAAGGTAAGTGCAGCTCGATGTGATTAAGGAAAGAGAGATTGCAAAACAAGATCAAATCACTCTTCCCCCAGTGTCTCATAGCAACAGGAACACTGAGGTTCCCTCTTCCATTTCCAAGCAGAGCAGTAATAGATACTCACACCTGGAACAGTGAGATCACAGCCATTAAAGGCTTTATCCATGGCTCAGATAATCCTCCTGAACCATTTGTTTTCTCCCCTTTAAATGACCAACAGCCTCGTGCTATTGAGATTTATCCCCTCTCACAGTCCTGACCAGTTCCTGCTAATTATTCTTCTACTCTTTAAAAAAATCTGAACATGCTGGTACTCACTAAATCTGGGGAAAGATCTTGATCTCCTGGTGTAATTAGTAGGCCAAAAGTAAGAGTTTTAAGCCCCTGTTTAATTTCTGATTTCTCAAGTCCTAGGCCCTTGAGCTTGCATGAGAAAGAACAAAGTTGTAGGGTGACATTAAGGAGCAAGCATGAAACAAAAGTGTGTTTTGCTCTATTAGTCACAGGCTGGAGCAGCCAGCTGTCTGTGCTAAAAATAAGCCCCAGTTAAAGATTTCATAAATTAAATGCACTGCAGCAGACAGCTCCTCTCAGGTGGGAACACGCCTCCTTCCCATTTCCAGTAACTGCATAATGAGCCTCAAAATAAGAATTTTAACCCAGAAGACTGCCAAGATTGAACCTGTCAGTAATTTTAAACATTGCTAGCTAGCAGTAATTTTAAGACATTCCTATCTGTGTTTTGTTTAGTTCAACCAGGAAATAAATCAATAATACCAATATACATTATCTTAGCAGATTCCCACTAATGCAATTAAGTTCCAAATTAAGTTCCTCCTCCTCAGTTGAAAATATGATGAATAGTTTTATATTTAAAAAGAAATAAAAGAGGAAAATTTCAATTCCTGCTCAGTGACAAATATTTTCTGTGGGGGACTTCAAATTACTCATTCCTGTGATCACATTAATACACTACACTAAACCCAAAACTGCAGTAATTAGGAATTCTTACTTCTGCTGCTTCTTTTATTATCATTATGTTTTCAAACTGGCAGATGAAAGGCAAATAGAAGCCACTCACAAGAATGGGGAGATTTCCAAGTGCTGCAGAGGGACCAATTTTGCTTTGGAACTCCCCAGGAAGCAGAAATGGGGAGAGGTATTGAATTAATTTATATTATCCAGCAGAAATGGGGAGATCCACTGTGAGGCATTGCAATAATTTCCATTATCCAGTGAGGTAAGGGAAAGAAAGCAGAGCAAATCCTTACATATCGAGATGGCTCCTCTTTGTTCTGGTCGTTCATGTCTGCAGGAATGATCCTGGTGGCCAAGGGCCCCTTGGCAAAGGGTTTGGGCAACTGGCCCCGGAATTCTGACAGGATGAACTGGAGCTGCCAGCTGCAGAGAGCAGGGAGAGCATGGTGTGAGAGCACCAGGACCAAGGACTCCATCCCCAGGAACTTGTGGCCAGTGTGCTGATTAAAAACCTTCAAAATCCGTTATTTGGGTACTTTTGAGCCCCAAAACCAAGGACACCATCCCCAGGTGATCCCCAGGAACTTGTGGCCAGTGTGCTGACCAGAACCCTTCAGAATCCTTTATTTGGGTACTTCTGAGCACCAAAACCAGAACCAAGGACTCCATCCCCAGGTACAGCAAGGATTCCCAGGAACTTGTGGCCAGTGTGCTCATCAGAACCCTTCAGAATCCTTTATTTGGGTACTTTTGGGCTCCAAAACCAAGGACACCATCCCCAGGTGATCCCCAGGAACTTGTGGCCAGTGTGCTGATTAAAAACCTTCAAAATCCTTTATTTGGGTACTTTTGAGCCCCAAAACCAAGGACACCATCCCCAGGCACACCAGAGACTCCCAGGAACTTGGGGCCAGTTTTTCTGATGAAAAACCTTCAGAATCCTTTATCTGGGTAGTTTAATATTGTTTATGACACTGCTGGTGACACCAGAGATCCAATTCCTGAGGGTTCCCCACACCCATTACTGTGTCCCTCGTTATCCACCTGCCCTAATTGCCCCTTTCCCATGGCAGCACTCACTTGTCTGGCAGGAGGAAGCTGCTGGGGAACCTGTGCCACTCCTTTCCCACACAGACATGCACTGGCCTCCCCTCTGGCACCGTGTGGATGCTGGGGTCAGTGGCAATCCTGTGGAATTCAGGGTACAGGTCCAGGGGCCCGTGGTAGCCTGTGGGAGGCAGAACATCATAATTAAGGTTAAAGGAAGAAGGGTTATTTAATTAAAGCCTGTTTCATGTATAAATTTTTAACTGGTAACTCAGTGAATAAATGAAATGGTCTCTGCTAAGAAGTGGCTGGATTCAAAGCTTCCCCTCTTACCCTTGGTGCCCCTACCAATTTTATTCACATTTCCCTGTCCTGGCTGTCAATGGCCACCAAAACCCCCCCAAAAAATACTGATGAGGTGGGAAGGCTTTGATTCCATCTCCATTAAGGACTCATGCACCTAATTCACATTTTACACAGGAAAATGCTTTTCCAAGTGGGATTATCCATCTGAAGGCTGAAGTATCTCCTTTGAAAAGAGTCAGGTTTTAGATCAGTGGAGTTTACTGGTGAAAGGTGAAGAGGATTTTTAAGTGATGTAATTCTGGTGACCCATTCACACATATATATGGATGAATGTATAATTAATAATTAATTAATGGTGACCAGCAGAATTTATTCCTTCCCCTGCAGCAACAACACCCAAACTTCTCAAGGACAAACTTCTCAATAAATTATTTTACCTGCAGGGCACAGGTAACATAATTTGAAGGTTTTCAAGCAAAACCTTTGTGGGGGAATCCAGCAGGAGTCCACATTATGAAACCTCCTCCTTCCTGCTGGGAATCCTGTGTCTTACCCTGCTTTACTCCATTAAACTCTTCCTTGAGGGATTTCAGCTCAGTCTCCCACGAAATTTTCCTGTCAACTCCCTTTTCTACAGCACAACTTCTGCAGCCCCGAGCCCCAGAGCCAGGAGAGCAGAGGGCAAATGTGAAACACCAACCTTTGAATAAGGCAACAGAGCGTGACAGTGACAAAAGGCCAAAGAGGAGGACAGTCCCCAGGGCCAGCCAGTTGGAGGACACTGTGTAGTGCTCCAGGCGGTAGCGCTGGAAGATGAAGTGGTAACATTTCTCAGGGAAGAGATTAAAAAAAAAAGAGAGACAATATGAAGTTACTCCAACTCTGATCCATTCAGCAAAATTCTCATTTTTTCATAAAGCTCTTACAACAGTGTATCCCCCACCAGATTTTTTAATTCAGAGCCATCAAAATGACAGAAGCTCATAGGGTTTGGTCTTATTTAAGTGATAATTTGGGGTATTTCAGTGCTTTTTATGCTTTTAGGAAGGCCTCTGGACCTAAAGTTCTCTCTCAGGGGCTCCAGCTTGGTTGCTCCCAGGTAAACCAGGGGCAAGAGTTCCTTTCAGAAGTTCCCTGCAGACTCACCTGATTTTCCATGCTGGACTGAACTCCTGCCTAACACAAGCTCCATGACCCAGATTTCCAGAGTGACCTCTGGTTGTTTACCCTGCCTGCACGAACCACAGCTTTGAAGTGAATAAAACACCACAGAGCACATTCTGCGTCCAGCTTTGAACACAAGTCACTCTGAAAGTGATAAAAGAAAAACTGATAAAAGAAAAATCGATGAAAAGAAAAATTGATAAAAAAAAAGAAAAATCGATAAAAAGAAAAATCGATAAAAAGAAAAATCGATTAAAAAAAACTGATAAAAAGAAAAGCCCTTTAGGTTTGGGTTTTTTTTTCAATTAAAAAGCCATTCTGGGAATAGCCAGGAGGAAATGCATCCAGTCCCTGCCTTGGTCCCTCCCTGCTGCTCTGCAGGAGTGGTTATTCACTCCCTACCCTCAGCTGCTTTCTGCTTCTCTTGTCCTGTTTGCATTTTTCTCATAACATCCACATAGTTTGGAGGGGGACAGTGACAAGCTTGTCCTGCTGGTGGGCAATCAGCTCCAGATTCTCAGCTGGATGCTCCATACTGGGCAAAATGTCATCAAACAGTGGCAAAATATGCAAGAAACGTACAGGAAGCTTTCCTCAAGCCATAGTTACAATAAAAATAAATGAACACTGCTCTGTGATGTTCTGAGAGCACAGAGGAATTCTCAGTCAGAGCCAGAAAATTGGTGCCATTCCAAGCTGGATCCTGTGTGAAGGCAAGGACTGGAACCCATCTGGGAGTGGTGGAGATCCAGGGTGAGAACAGCACCTGAGCAGAGGAAGGATGAGGGACTGAGGGTGGGCAGGAATTGCAGCAGTGCTGCACAGCAGGACAGAGCTGCAACAGCAGGGTGAGGCCAAACAGCTGGAACAGGCTCCAGCAGGGACTCCTGGCTGCATTCCTGAGCCTTTTTAACAGCAGGAGATGAATAATTCTGAGCTTTGGGAAGGTTTATATCAGTCTCTATTAGTGCTTTGCTCTGTGAAGTGTTTCAAGTGATGTTTACTAAACATTCAGTTTTTGGCTCTTCCAAATGTTCAATGCAATTCCCAACATTTAAATGAGATCCTTTTGCCTTTTTTTCAGCCCAGTGAGGGAGGGATTCCTTCTGAGACACATCAAAATGCATTTCCTACACACCCACATTCCTGCCCTTGGAGCTGAGCAGCCAAGGAGGCACAATTCCATCAGCAGGTCACTGAACCCTCAGCAACCTCTTGGATTTTGGGTGCTGTTGGCACTAGAGCACCACAACTCCAGAATTCCCGTTTGGGACTGGAGAACAACTCAAAGTCATCATGAAATAACAGCTGGGAAATATTCTCAGCTATTTATTAAAAACCACTGGAATTTACCTGAAGAGCAGAGAGAGCCACAGCACCAGAGAGGCAGATGAGGGGGTAGATGGGGAAGAGAAATCTCTCTTCTTTGTGGGGCTGGCTGAAGAAAATCAGGATCCAGATGTACATGGGAGCCAGGGTCAGCCAGTAGGGACGGCCCAGATTCTGAACTGGAGGAAACAAAATCTCAGCAAAGGAGCAATGCAAGAATTCCTTCTCTTGCACAATCCCCTCTCACGCCCAAAGCCCACTCTGGAGACCCAAACACGCCCTGTCCTGAGCACCACTGCTGCTAAAACCCCAGGTAACACACCCCAAACAGCCAGCAGGGCATTTTCCTCAGAGGATTTTTGCAGATTCCTACAATACTGACAATCCCAACGGCCTTAGGAAGAGCAGAAGCAGAAAACAAGAGTGAGTGGATCCAAGAAGACACAAAAGCCATCAGGAGCTGCCAGGTCTGAGGAGGCAGACAGGAGTGCTGCCTTTCCTGCTGGGCACTGTACACACAAAGATCAGAAAAGGCCTCCTCAGGAGCTGCCCTTCCCCTCCCAAATGGTTGTTTAGAGCCCGAAGTTTGCCCAGCCTTCATTGCCTCATTACAAAAATAACACCGGGAGACGTCTCCCAGGCGCCTTCTGCCGAACAGAGGAAATAACTGATTCAAAAATAACAACAATTACCCTGAATTTCAGTCACACTGAGGAGGGCTCTACACTGCCCGACAATTTTCAGTCCCTTTCCTACCCCTCGCTACTCCCAACAGCAGAGTTAAGCAATTAAGCCACCGGCATTTCACAGACAATAAGAACAAAGCACTTGGCAGAGTCGCTCCTGCTGTTAAGTACAAGAACACCAAGTGAACAGCAGGAAATCTTGCATTTACAGGAGCTCCTACTGAGCTTTTACTGCTTTCTGAGAGTTTGTCACTCACAGCCAAGGAACAGACACAAGCAAACACCCCTTAACATACATTTTCATCGAGGATTGTGTTACTGTTTGTTGTAGTCAGTTAAAAAAAACCAAAAAAACAGAGCAAAGCAGTGACTGGACTGATGAATCTGGATCTGGAGGCTGCTGCTGAGCCTTGATGAATTTTCCTTTGGAAAACAGCAGAAAGGAATTTACACTTCCCCTCTGGAGTCACTCTCAAGTGTCATGTGCTCAAACTGATGTCATTTTGTTCAAGAAAAAGCCCAGTGTGAAATAGGGAATATTCTGGTTCTTCTTTTTTTTTTTTGGTTTTTTTTTTAAACTCTCAGTATATCCACACCCACAGGGACACTTCCCAGAGCAGGGCTCAGTCCTGGCAGCTGAAAAACCCACAGTGCCCAGAACAGCCCAGCTTCAATCCCAAAAGGTTTCTCCCCATTCCCAGCTGCAGACAAGGTGGGAACAACACCAGGTTCAGCTTCCTCCCTCTTCAGGATTATTGACTGGGCCACTCCTGATGGATTAAATGTCACAATGAAGCTCAGAAACCTTGTCAGGCTCACCTTTTTTAACACATTTTTCCTCTTGAGGTGGAGGCAAGGAACAATCCTGAACCTTAATGAGCTCCAGGAACTCTCCTGGTGCTCCAAAGGCTCTCCCTGCTCCCAGGTTCACTCCCAGTAAGGAAAAGCTGCCCTTGGGCAGGCAAACCCTGCACTCACCACGGAATTTCTGCAGAAGACACTCCATCAGACAGGTCAGAGGCAGCACGAGCAGGGCCAGCACAAAAACCACATTGAAGTTCAGAAAGCCATTGATGAAATAGAAGTACCAGGGCTCTGTACCTGAAGGGTGAGAAAAAAGGAAAAAAAAAAAAAGGTTTGAGGCACAAGCATGAATGGATGGAGCAGCAGCTTTGGCCCTTCTCTGCCTGACACAGCCCTGTGTGAGTATCTCACACTCACCCCTGCCCAAGGAACTCCACTGTCTTCCTGCTCAGAAATTATATTTCTCCTTATTTTTAATCCGAGGGTGAAAAATAGCCAGTATTCCTTCCACCTGCTGCTCATGAACCCCAGAGCCAGCAGAACTCTGTGACACAGAGCTCAGCCCTGCATTCAGAAGGACAGCAAGGAAGCGGAGGCGGAGACTTGTAAAACTGGGAAATTTGACCCCAAATTCATTCTTTTTTCCTAACTGCAGAGGAGTCACACAAAACCACACAATGTCCTGTAATTCTGGAGTGAGGATGTTCATTCTGGGTTGGCAGCAACAGAAAAGGTACCAAAAAGGATTAAGAAGGAAAGGAGTTTGTATTCTCCCTTCACCCCAACAAAGACTCTGCCACTAAATGCTGCTTTTGGTCCCTCCTTTCACTCAGCACTATTGAAATGTCCCAAATTCAGCCTGTTCTGACACAAACAGGAGCCAGGCAGCTCTGCCTCCACACTTGGGAACTGGCTGCAAGCTCTGGAGGATGTAAACTGAAAGAAACTCCAGTCCAACTGTCATTTATTTAGACTCTTAATTCAGGATGCTTAAAGCCCTTAACAATGAGGAATGCCAGTTCCTCTCCACACATTTCCCACTCTCTCAGTGTGATTAGCTCAATCAGCCAGTAAATGACACGCGGGGGCTTTAATCACTGCACTGTTGTGACATGTGTCACATGCCACAGCAATTTCCTGCAATCAGAGCCACTTACATCGGGTCCGTGTTGAAATTAATCAGACAACTGAATAGCAGCAAGGAAAACCCGAGAGTTCTGCAGCTCCTGCAGCTAAAAAAAGGGGAGAAGCTGCACTGGGGATGTCACAAACATGGCCCTGGAGTCACTGCCTGGCCAAGCAGCTTGGGTTCATAGAGGAAACCCTGAGTTATCAGCTCGGAAAGCAAACAGCAATTATATAAATAAGTTCTAAATCTTTGAAGGGCAAGTCCAGGGACCATCCTGTCACCTTTGTGGCTGAAATGGAAAGCAAAGGGAATTTACCCTGAATTCACCTCTCTCTGCTCTGGTTTCAGATCTGGCAGCCTGGGGGTCAGGAGTGAAGGACACTCCATGAAACACAACTCCACGATCCAAACACAGCCCAGATAACACTGCTAATAAACAGAGCAGCTGCTCTGAAGCTTTCACCAAAGGAAAAGCTGCTCGCTCACATTTTTTTTGCAGTGTGACTGAATTGCCCAGAAAAAACAAGCACTGGAGCCTCCCCTCATTCTCCAATGAGGGATTTTCTTCTCTGTGAGAGGCTAAAAAAAAAAAAATAAAAAGGGGGAAAATAAGAGAAGAGAACAGTGCACAGCAGGCAAAGAGCACCAGGCTGGCTCACTGGTGACGCAGCCATTCAGAGGCACTCAGGCTCAAAGCCTCCCAGGGCAAAAGGGGTTTTATTCTTCTTATCCACACGGCTCAAGGTGAACTGCAGCCTCAAAAAGGAACAACCCCACTGCAGGCAAGAAGTCCTGGCCCAGAACATCATCTCTGAAGCAGGCAGAGGCGCTGAGAGCTCTCCAGTAAAGGGAATATGCCTGCAGAGCAGGAGAGGAGCTGGAGAATGTTCCTGCAAGGATGCACATCCCAGAGCTGGGCAGGGGTGGGATCCAGGAGACAGACTGGTGAAAGCAGTGGGAAAGGAACACCCAGGCAGCTCCTGGCACGGTGGTTCCATGGGGAAAAGCAGCTGGAAGCTCTGTCAGACCCCAGTGAGAAAATGCTTTGAACTCTGAGGTTTGGGAATGGGCCCAGGAGCAACTCCAGAACTCAGGAGTGAATCAAATTTAGCCAGGCTGCACCTTGACCACAGGAATGGTGAGGGCAGCTCAGGCCAGAGCAGGGGAGCTGTAAAAGAGGTTTGGGACAAGGAGCCCCACCCTGGGCTGAAGCCTGAGTGCAGGAACTGCAGCTGGCAAGCAGAAACCAAGCTGCAATAATTTGGTCATGAGTCACAGCCCTCGTTCTGATTCAGTGCTGCTACAATGAACAGTCTGCTCACTGAATTTCATTTATTCTCACTCTGCTGAAGAAGCAGGGCTCCACAGAGAAAGGTGGCACACACAGAGCAGCTCCAGCACCTTCCACCCAAGCTGAAAAAAGCTTCCCAAAGTGGGACAAAACTCTGGTCACAAATTAAGTACACAAAAACACCCCAAAGCCTCAGAAACAGGGATGTACTCTTGGCAGCTGTTTTCCCTTGGCTGTAGAAACCAAATCACTCCAGGGAAATATTAATTGCACAGACAATATTTATGTAGAGGGAGCCTATTGCTAAAGACAGAGGAAAAAAAAATTAATTGAACCTTGTCTCACAAACACTGCAGTGCTTACACTGGAGATGATCTGGGCTGGTGACTCTGCCCCCATCATGTGAACATTGGGAAATCCCAGCTTCCAGAGCCAAGAGGGATTGGCCAGCCTTTCATCTCCCCTGGCAGTGTTATTTTTCCCCAGTGTTTTGAAGCTCTCTAAACACACAGCGTTGTCCTGGCCACACTGCATTAAAGAGCAATTCCAGGCAGGCTCCTTTACTAGCCCGAGGATGTTGTGTGAATGTCACTGTGAATAAAACTCTTCAGGACAGATGGGTCCCTGGAGGCTTCTGGAAACAACTCATGCACCAGTGTGGAAAAGGTCAGGCACAAGGCCCTGCCAAAACCTATCAGAGACAGAGCCTGGAGTTTACTTACACAAAACTCCCAGCCCCACACTTCAGAGCCTTCCTGCAGAGGCCAAGAGCCCCGGCAGAGCAGCTGCTGTCCTGCTGTGCCAGGCACAAGTGACAAATCAGCACTCAGCACCACCCAGAACAGCCCCTCAGTGCCAGCTGCCAGAGAAGGCCCTGGTGCTGCTGCTCCCCACTGCTGAGCCCTCCTGGAACAGCTCCTCTGGCCTCACACAGAGCACAGAGATGCTGCAGGCATCCCCTGGTCTCTGCCAGCCCTTCTGAAGCCCCGCTAGAAATTAATTTCCACCTCTAGAAGTGCAGGATATGGACAGAAGGAAGTGTGGATTCTGCACCATTCCTCACTTTCCCAAAGTTCTGCAGCCTGACTGCGAGGAGCAGCAGCCAGGGACTGATTCAAGCTGACAAACACACACGGGCCACTTGTGCCCAGCCAGTGAGACACCTCCTGGCAGTTTCACGGGAGTGGAAAGTGCAGGAAAGCAGCACAGCTCCCAGGCTGGAGGAACCGGGAGCGCATTGCCAGCTCGACAGAGACATCCCGTGTCCAGAAGCAGCAGCTGCAGCCCTCGGAGCTGGCAGGAACAGAAGCTGGCAGCTGCTTTTGCTGTAGGGCACGGCACAAGAAGCACTGCAAATCGAGGGCCAGGGCAGCCAGGAAACCTCGGGCTGCCTCCCTGGCTTGGTACCCCAAACTCACCGTAGAGATCGGGCCCATGAGGGGTGAAGACATTGTACAAAACGATGTTGAGAGGTGCCACCACCAGCTTCCCATAGTAATAGCTGTCCACCACCACCAAGGGCACCTGGAGGAAAGCAGATTTTGGTTAAAGTGCAGCAGCTCCAGCAGATTTTCCTAAAGGAACTCATTCCCTGTGTTGCCATCCATTCCCTCTTTGTGTTGTGGCACGTCACAGACACATTTTATGGAAAATCCTTTCCTTAGGATTTTTTCTCCCGAGAAGCTGAGAGGCCTCAGGAACAAAATGTAACCAATGGTTATCTGCTGCTGTGGAATGCAACAGGTGGGTCTGGGATTGGGCTCATGTGGTTGTTTCTAATTAATGCCCAATCACAGCCCAGCTGTCCGGACTGTCTCAGTCAGTCACAAGCCTTTGTTATCATTCCTTTCCTTTTCTATTCTTAGCCAGCCTTCTGATGAAATCCCTTCTTCTATTCTTTTAGTATAGTTTTAATATAATATATATAATAAAATAATAAATCAGCCTTCTGAAACATGGAGTCAGATCCTGGTCTCTTCCCTCATCCTAAGACCCCTGTGAACACCAGCACAGTGGCAGGCACTCACCAAAAACAGGATCAAGGACACCACACACCAGTTCAGGAAACTTTTCCACCTCTTCTTCAGGATCAACAGGTCAAAGGCAATAGGAAGCCTGGAAGAGAGACCAGCTGTCAGCTGGAGGCTTTGAGAACCCCACTGCAGCTTCTGCTGCCCCTTCAAAGCAAGAGACAGAACCACCACTCTGCTCCTACTTCAGATTCATCATCCAGCCCAGGTTTTACCCAAATTAATGCCAGGAAATCTGCCCAACCTGAGTTTTCCAAAAGCCAGGAAGGTTGTAGCAACGATCCTGGGCTAAGCTGGCAGCTCAGTGCCCGCTGGTTCTCCCCAGGCAGGTGAAAAGCAGCTGAGAAAGGGCAGAGAGTGCTCCTTACCCCAGAGCTGCGCTGAAGGGCCAGCCCAGCAGGGCCCCAGCAGCCACCCCCAGCACTGCCACCGAGGTCCTGTCCATGTACCAGCCTGTCATGGCCACCACCGTGGTGTACATGCAGAAACTGCTGGGCAGGAAAGCTGCAACACAAGGGGATTAAAGGTCAGCACAGCTTCCCCACACTTCACACAACGCCTGCTGCAGGTCTTACAGAGGCTGGGAAAACAGGTACAGCCAGCCAGAGGGGACAGCACACAAAGGCAAAGTGCCAAAGTGCCAAAGTGCCAGCTCCTTCCTTAGAACAAAGGCTGTCCAAGGAAGGCAGGCCAAGAGCCTGTTTAAAGGCACTGCAAATATTAAAAAACAGGAGGCAGCAACAGAAACAGGCCTGGAAATTGTAACACAGAGAACAAAACTTGAATCAATGCCTCTTCTGTCATGGGAATACAACAAAGAGCACCCTGGAGATGTGATTTTCTTCTCTCTGAACCTTTGTCAGTGCCAGTGCCAAGCCAACTCACCTGCAGAAGCACAGAACATGCCCGTGCTGAGCACCAGGAAGGCCAACATCAGCCTGCTCACGTGCAGCCCAAACTTCTTGCACACAGCCCTGGGGAAGCAGCAGAGAAACAGGTACCACAAAACAGCCCCAGGGAAAAATCAGCAGCACCAAGGCATGCAGAACCACAAACAACCCATGCAGCAGCCTGAGAGCTCTGAGCTGGGGCATTCCCAACACTCAGCTGCTGCCTCTCCTGGGGTTTCAGGCCCTGAGTTACCCCAGTAAAAAACTCTGGGTGGGGCCTGGATTCTCCCAGCTGTGCTTGTGCAAATCTCAGGAGCTTGTGGCTGCACTGCTGCACACTTCCATCCATCCCCTCACCCCTCACAAAACCCCACCATGCAAAACAGCCACAGTTCACCTCTTTACATCAGAATGTGGATGAGAAAATACGTGTCAGTGCTCTGGTTTAAGGAGATGAACTGTGGCTTTTTGACAAACAAAAAACTCATGGAAGGTAGTGGATTAAAAATCAGGAATCAAGAGGCAGCAGGTAAAAATAAAAATCCAATTTAGACAAGGTAATAATTGCATGTTAGGGCTACTGATTTCAGTGGATGTAAACAGCACTGGCAGAGAGATTGCAGACAGCAGCAATCAGTGTGTTCCAGTCAAATTCACTGTGATAAGCAAACACAGCACCAGACTCTCCTCAGTCTGCAACACTCCCACCCTGCTTGCTGCCAGCAGCGAGGAAACGAGTGGAGTCAACAAAATGCTGGAGTAGAGGTGTGGGTGGGAGATCTGGGAGTGCAATTTTGTCCTAATTGTGCGTTCTGACCAACACCTCAGTGAGTTATCATGAGAACTGGTATTTTCTCATCTACACACGAGCCTCAAAGCCTATTTCTTGTGGCAGGAACTGTCCCTGGCACTCACACTGCTCCCACACACCCCCTGCAGACACTCTGACACTCACTTGTAGAAGTAGAGTTCACAAATGCAGCTCAGGAAGGCCAGGAAGCATCGCAGGAAATAGAAGATGAGAACCTAGCAGACACACAGAGAGTCTGAATGAGGCACAGGACACAAAATGGGCTTGTAAAACATCAGGGGAAACCCACAAACCCTTGGAAATCCTTCCAGGGAGGTCAAGGTTTGTCAACAAACCAGTTTTATAAAAATGAAGTCAGTTTCGACCATGTTTTATAAACACAACTTCAATTTCAACACCAAACAGGAGAGCTGTTTCCCACACACTAAATGTGCATTTCTTCCTCTCAAAAGCAGCTTCCACACACCAAGTTTACCTTGTTGGTTTGCAGAACCCTGGCATGGAACCAGGCTGGCAAGGCATGGAGCCACAGGTAAGCATAGGAGCGGATGGCGTAGGCAGGAGAGTACTCCCAGGTCTGAAACCCCTTCCCATAAATGAGGTAGTGTGTCTACAAGAGAGATCAAACAAATAAATTAACAAGCAGCACACAAAGCAGAGAGTTTGCCACAAAGCAGAGAGTTTCCAGAGCAAAATATTTCTTATTGAAACAGAGGGATCAGCACAAGGCTCTGAATAAAGCTGCATTTGCACAAGCCAACTGGAAACTGAAACAGAGAGCACAAGGTGTCCTAAATAAAGGGGTATTTGCAAACTGCCAATCCCAATGGCAGGAAGGGACTCACCGGCTCCCAGTAGTTAAATGTCTCATCACAATCCGAGATGTTGCTCAGCAGAGCTGCACAGAACCTGGCTGAGATCAGACACTTGAAAGCTGTTGATCCTTCAGGGGCCCAGACGTGCCCTGCTTTGCTCCCGGATGATCTAATCCAAAAGCGGGGGAGGTACAAAAAAAAAAAAATTACAAATATGCAGCAGAAAACTCAGCTACAAGATCACAGCTCACAAGGTGACACCGAGCAAAGGGCTGAGGGTGCATTAGGGCAGGAGGGATGGGGATGCCGGTCCCCTCACAAGGTGACACCGAGCAAAGGGCTGAGGGTGCAGGAGGGCAGGAGGGATGGGGATGCCGGTCCCCTCACAAGGAAGGAGCAGCAGCCCCTCAGCACCCCCAAGGCAGCCGGGCCGGGGATGCTCCGGCACCGTCCCCACAGCACGAACCGCCCGTGTAAACCCCGGCCCCGGTAGCCCCGGTAGCCTCAGCAGCCCCGGTAGCCCCGGAGGCCCCAGCAGCTCCTGCAGCTTCAGCAGCCCCGGTAGCCTCAGTAGCTCCGGTGGCCTCAGCAGCCCCAGCAGCCCCGGTAGCCCCGCAGCGTCAGCAGCTCCGGTGGCCTCAGCAGCCCCGGTAGCCTCAGCATCCCCAGCGGCCTCAGCAGCCTCCGTGGTCCCGGTAGCCCCGGTAGCCTCAGCAGCCCCAGCAGCCCCGGTAGCCCCGCTCCGTCCCCGGCAGCACCCACTCGTTCCGCGCCTCCTCGCTGCCCGTGGGCTCGGGCCGCCGCCCCGCCGCGTCCCCGCCGCCCGCCCGCGGCCGCTGCCGGGCCCCCTTGGCGGCCATGCCGGGTACGGGCAGGCAGCGCCCGCCGCCCGCCGCGGCCGGGCCCGAGCAGCTGCGGCAGCGCGGCCGAAGCCGCCGCCGCCATCACGGGTGTGGGCAGCGCGCTCCCTGCGGGCGGCGGGAGCGCCACAGGCACCGGGAGCGACAGACGGACAGGGACCGACAGAGGGACTGACAGGGGGACAGGGACCGGGAGCGACACCGGGACCGACAAACGGACAGGCATCGGGACCGACACAGGGACCGACAGACGGACAGGGACCGGGACCGCGACAGGGACCCGGACCGACAGGACAGGGACCGACAGACGGACAGGGACCGGGACCGACACAGGGACCGACGGACGGACAGGGACCGCGACAGGGAGAGCACTGCCCCGCACACCCGGGTCCATCACCCACCCGTGTCCATCACCCACCCGGGTCCATCACCCACCCGTGTCCATCACCCATCTGTGTCCATCACCCACCCGCGTCCATCTCTCACCCGGTCCCTGTCCTGCACTCCCAGGTCCGAGCCAGGCTCCATCCCCGCCCTGCCCCTGCCTGCCTTTCTGGGCAGGAAAGTGAGGGAATGGGGAACACAGCGATGGAGAATGTTCTTTATTTGGTGGTACCCCCTGTGATCAGGAGATGGGGAAAGAACAGCACGGGAAAGATGTGGAGGAGTTGGAGCATGTCCAGGGAAGGGAACAGAGCTGGGAAGGGTCTGGAGCGGCTGAGGGAGCTGGGAAGGGGCTCAGCCTGGAGAAAAGGAGGCTCGGGGGGCCCTTGTGGCTCTGCACAGCTCCTGCCAGGAGGGGACAGCCGGGGGGATTTGGGATCTGCTCCCAGGGAACAGGGACAGGAGGAGAGGGAACGGCCCCAGGCTGGGCTGGGCAGGCTCAGGGTGGACACCAGCAGGAATTTGCATTAGTACAGAGATGGAATCCACTCTCACAGGAGCCCAGGAAAGAAAAGCTCCACTTTATAAAATGAGATTTCATTACACACACAGAGAACAGGAGCGCTTGCTCTTCATTAACAGGAGCTCCCACATGGAAACGTGGGCAGGGGCTCAAAGTCCACCCCGCCCTTGTGACAGGCACTGCAGGCACAGCCTCAGGTCCAACGACGTGCAGGTGACATTTTCCAGCTCAGAAAGGGGCACAGGAGCCCCTGCAAACCACGGGAGGTGTTCTACCTCAGGGTCACACCCAGGTGCTGCTGGATTTCCTCCCGAAGGTGCAGCTGCATCGCTGCTGCCTCCCGGCAGCCCAAGGCCCTGTCACAGGACTGGAAAGTCACCCTGTAGCAGAGGCTCCTCCGTCCTGTCCCTGGCTGTTGGAAATTGTCCCTCAGCTGGATGGAAACGACCATTTCACCTGACACCCTCCTGGCAAGGGTGTGGAAAGCCACTTCATCAAAGTCCTGCCCGTCAGGAAGCCAGAAGCTGACATCGTGCACGTAGGAAGGTGGATAGAGGGAAAAACTCTGGAAAAGCCTCAACTTTCCCTCAGGGAACTGCCTGAGGAAGCGCCTGTCCCACGTCCAGAGCATTCTCCAGTCGGATATTCCGCACAGCAGCATGGCCAGGAGGTCCAGGTTCAGTGAGGCTGAGACAACAACCAGCTCATGGCTTTTTAATTCATCAGGAGCTGCCCTGATAACCCCCACACAGGAGCCTGGGGGGTCTGGCTCTGTCCCCACACAGAGGAAATGCTGAATTTCACCAAGCTGCCTTTCAAAAGCAGCGAAGTCACTTAGCTCAGTTCCAAAACTCGCTGCTTCCTGCAGGCTGATGCTGGGTTTGACACCAGAAGTGCCCTGGTGCAGGGAATTCATGGTGGTTTTAATGTTATCCACCAGCACCTGCACACAGCTGTTCTCTGTGCCCCTGCTCACTGCAAGCACAACCAGCATCTCATGGAAAGCAGGCATGGAGTGGGGAGTGATCCGACATTTCCTAAAAACCGGCCCAGAAAGAACTTGAAGTGTCCCTCGGGAAAAGGCTCCTTTCTTCATTATTGCCTGAGCATGAGGCAGGAGGGAAGGCCTAAGGTAAAACTGCTCTGGAGCTGGGCATCCTTCCTGTACATTCTCATCTGTGTCCTGGCCAAAATGGGAACACAGAACTGCATCTGCCAGTCCCTGAGACATTTTCCCAGTGCCTGGAGCCTCCCCTGGGCTCAGGGTGATCCAGAAGATGTTGGAGTGGCAAACACCACCGGGGCAACCTTGCTGGAGCAGGGGGAGGCAGGCGCTGATGTTCTGCAGAGGAAAAGCTTGGCTGAGCCCTGCACTGAGCTTCTCCTTTACTGTCCTTACTGGATGACTTGAATTCACCTCGAGAAAACCCCTGTGAAAAATAAAAGTGCAAATTACAAACACCATCTGTGATTTCCTTCCTGTGGCCGTAATTTGAGTGCAGCAATTCACCCAAAACATTCTTAAGCCAGGAACTACCTGATCAAGCCAAGTCTTTCACCAAAGGTGTTGCACATTTTCAGGGCATTGGTGTTTGTTTGCAGGTTACAATCAAGAATTCACTGCAATTTTCTGGCTAAAAACAGGATTTCCCAGTCACCATATCCATTTATCAGACCCCACTGCTGGGCATTCCCACATTCCTACTGCCAAAGAGAAACCAATTATAAAACTCACCTATTAATTTTGTCCACAAGGACTTGTGGCACTTGAAAAGAAACCTTTTGGCTCCCCAGTTGTGTCTGGCAGGTCATGGGTGTGGAACACATGGGTGCTGTGCTCCGTGTGAAAATGTGGTTCAAAGCACCTTCTACACAGAAGGATTTATCCTGACTCCTGAAAATACACAAAACCAGAGCAAAGCCACTGCTAATTTCTGATATTTAATGTGCATAATATTTAATATTTAAGTAGGCAGGAGCAGAGGTCTCTGCCAGCACCAATCCCCAGCCCTCCTGTCTTTAGGCTGAGATTGATATTTGTTCTGAAACGGATGCTTTTGACCTTTAAAATCCTCAGATAGTCTTATTTTTAGAGGGTGCTTTGGCAGGAAGCTTGCATTTTAATCTTGGTTATTCTGCTTAGAGATGAACAAGAACTGCAGCTATTTTAAGGAAAACTGAAAGGAAAAGTAAAAGGAAAATTAAAAGGAAAATTAAAAGGAAAATTAAAAGGAAAATTAAAAGGAGTTCCTCTCCAGCCAACAAGATACTAAAAGAATATTCTAGCACTGGGGCATTTTAAGAGCACAAACATCAGAATTTCAGTTTGTGATGGTTACCTGTAACCTGTGCATTTGTATCCCTCGATAGTCTCTGCTTTGAAAGGATGAACGTGGCTCAGGATAAACCCAGCTCCTGCAGCCACAGCCACGATTTGCCAGCTGTTGTGCCACTCTCTCCTGGGCTGATCCGCAGGAGTCCCTCCCTGGCCATTGCAAAGGGCCACGTGCACCTCTCCCTCCTGTGCCAGCACTTCTGCACAGCTGGAAGGGAAGCCAGAGCAGAAAATCCTGTTAGCACAGCCCCAAATCCCCCAGCGCCCCAAAAACACCTGGAACGCAGCTGGAAAGCTCTGCCACAGCCAGTAATTAGCAGGGAATTAATTCGGGTTTTCTCACCTATGGAAAAAGCCGGCAAGGAGCTGCCTGTTCTTCACCACCCCAGCCTTCCTCCCACAGTGGGGGAAGTTGAAATAAACCCGATCAAATTCCCGTTTTCCCGGTAAAAAGTGCTCCTTCAGCTTGGTGCAGTCCACGGAAAACACAACTTCGGCTCCTGCGACAGCAAAACAAGGCTCTGCTGGCTATCAGGGGGGAAAATTGTAAAGAAAGGTGGGAATGCAAATCCTCCAGGGCGTTTTGAAGTAGGTGAGAACTGCCTGGAGAATTGGGAACGCCAGGGAGCCCTGTGGGGTTCTCTTTGCCTTTTGATCTCTTTCAAGGCAGCAGAAACTTCTGAAAACAGCTGAAAACAATAGTTTCAGTACTGTTTCATCCTGATCAGATTTTAAAGCATTTTAAACCATGACACTGGGCTATTCCAGTCCCTCCCCTGAGACGCCTGGAGGGGCGAGGGGCTCCCAAGGGACAGAGCAGCAGGGGACAGCGATGCCGGGGGGTGACAGGGATGCCAGGAGGGTGACAGGGATGCCAGGAGGGTGACACCAGGGTGGCAGCGATGCCATTCTGGGTGACACCAGGGTGAGAGCAATGCCAGGAGGGTGGCAGCGATGCCAAAGGGGTGACACCAGGGTGGAAGCGATGCCACTCTGGGTGGCACCAGGGTGACATCAATGCCAGGAGGGTGACAGCAGGGTGATAGCGATGCCAGGAGGGTGACAGGGATGCCAGGAGGGTGACACCAGGGTGGCAGCAATGCCATTCTGAGTGGCACCAGGGTGGCAGGGATGCCAGGAGGGTGACACGAGGGTGACATCAATGCCAGGAGGGTGACAGGGATGCCAGGGGGGTGACACGAGGGTGAGAGCGATGCCGCTCTGGGTGACCCCAGGGTGACACGATGATGCCAGCAGAGCTCCCAGCAGCACCCCCACGCCCATCCCAGCCCATCCCCGGCGCGCACCCACCGCTGTCCCGCAGCCGGCGGAGGCTCCGCGCCGCTCCCCCGCGCCCCGCCGCCTCCTCCTCGCTCTCGTAGCAAGTGGCCACCACGTGCGTGGCCCGGGCCCCGCAGAGCGCCGCGGCGAAGGAGAAGTTTCCCTCTCCGAGCAGCAGGACGCGGCGGGGCGGCGGCCCCATGGCCCCGGCCGGGAGCGGCGCTCGCAGCCCCGCAGCCACCGGCGCTCGCTCATGACGTGCGGCCGCTCCGCGGGCGCTGCCGGTGCCGCTCCGGCCCCGCGGGCATCGCCGGGGACTCCTCGGCGGCCGCTGCTCCTGCCCCGAGCGCGCAGAGGCGGCGGTGTCCCCGTGAAGGCACCGGGGATTGTTCGGGGAGCGCTCCCCGCCCGCCGTGCAACAGGAAATGGGTGTTGCGTTCAAATAAAAAAAATAAAAATAAAAAAAAAAAAAGGCTGGTTAGAAAGCGGCTGAATCGACGAATCGTAGCCCCGCAGAGTCACTGAATGGTTCGGGTTCGAGGGGGCGTTAAAGCTGAGCTTGTGCTGGGACACCTTTGGACACCTTTTGCGGGTTGCTCCTCAAACACTTCCAGCCTTTCCCAGCTTCTGTGGGCAGCCCGCGCCCGAGCCTCACCGCCCTCAGAGGGTAAAATTTCGCGTTAATATCCAATCTAACCCTGCTCTCTGTCGGGCTGGAGCATTCCCCCCCGGCTGTCACTCCAGCCCTTTGGGAACAGTCTCTCTGCACCTTTCTTGGGGGCTCCCATCACGTACTGCAAGGCCACAATTAATTCACCCTGAAATCTCCTTTCCAGGCTCAACAATCCCAATTCTCTCAGCCTTTCCTCATAGCAGAGGAGTTCCAGCCCTATAATCAAATTTTGTACCAAAAATTACAGGTACAGGTACAGGTAAAGGTCAGTTCAAAGCCTCCTCTGAACTGGCCTTTACCTGTAATTTTTATTCTCTTACAATCTTTGTGCTGCTTGAATTCCCAAAGGGGAGAAGCAGAGACAGACAAAAAGAGAGGGAAAAGAGAAGAGGAGCAGTGGAAAGGTGCTGGAAGCATCATTAGGTGTCAGATAATTGCAGACATAATCAAGGTGTAATAAGAAGGTCCCTAATTCCTCAACTGGGTGACACAAGGTAAATCAATTACCCTGCCTCACATGCGTGTATGGTGCCTTTGAGAAGGAAGGAAATTATGGTCTAGAACATCTACAACAGCCAGGCTTGGGTGTCACCTGCTCCATTTGTGTGCCCACAGCCGCCCCACAGGGCAGGGACAGTGTTTCACACAGATAATGACAGAGGGAGGTTTGAAATGGGCCCAGCTGAGCTCCTGCACAGACTCACTGCCACAATCTGTGAGCTCTGTGCTGGCTCCCTGTGGCCTTGAGAGAATAATTTTAAATATTTTAAATGACGTGCAGTGGCCTGGAGAGGTGTAGGGTGCTGAGAAAATAGTTACCACACAATGTTCCCATTCCAATAATTATGAAAAAAACCTCTTCAAACTTGTATTTAGCCATGCTAAATGTGAGTTTTCCTTGTCAGCACCCTCACTGCTTTGGAAACAACCTGCCTCAGATGACAGGGAAACATCAGAGAGGGAATTTCACTTGTGCAGAACTGGGACAATCTGCTGGATGTGAGGAGCTCCTCGATGATGTTTGTGCCTGGAGATGACAGAGGTGTTCTGTGTCACTCTCCCTGTGCTCCTGTGCCACCCCAGAACAGGTATTTCAGGTCACTCAGGGAGTGGTTCAGCATTTCAAGTATTCTTGTCTGGCTGACCTCATCCAGTTTATCCCCACAGAGCTTTCACTCAAAATTCCCATTTCTGGCTGCTGATTTGAGTGTGACAAAACCCCCGTGCTGTAAAAACCACTTGCCTCAGTTGCACTTTCTGGCTAAATTCTTACTGTTTTACATTTACTTCCTTTCAATGTTGATTCTTTTAGGATTTGAACAAAAACCTCCTTGATTTCCAGGCCGCCACCCTGAGCTGGAACCTCTTTTGTGCAGCCCTCTGCCCCGTGCTGCTGCACTCTGGGCCTGGAGAAGGAGCAAGAAGGAAGCAGAAAAAGCAGCAGAACCCCCCAGGAACCAGAGGTGCTGGGATTTCCTTCCAGCACCAAGAGCTGCCACACATGAAAGCCATGTGGGAAATGTTCTTCCTGCTTTTTAATCTGAGCTGTTTGTGTGTCTGGGGTTTGTTCTTGTGTGCAGAGGTTGTGCCTGGCCAGACAAGCCCAATTAACACCTTAGCTGAGAGCTAATTAGAAGCAGCTACTAGGAAACAGCAGATCTTGGAAATGAGGGGGGATTTGGGGGGTCTGACAGTGACCCTGCATCACAGAGCGCTCATTTTCTTTTTCTCACCCACAGCCACGGGAGGATGCCCTCCCTGCTCAGCTGAGGGCTGCTGTGATCCCTGCTAACAGAACTTTTGTCTCAGCAGGTGGAAGGAACACAGAAAACAGGCCAGGCCATGACTGAGTCTGACGATCTGTGCGACAGATCTGTCCTTTTTGAAGATGGATTTTAGAAATTCAGTTCCAGTCATCCAGACATCCCTTTCTACCCCTTTGAAGAGAGGTGCTAGGCAGATGAAGACGCCTGAAAAAGACTTTAGTAGTAGTTGGTATCACTCAGCAATGCTGGCATAAATCAGATTATTGCTGTAGCCATCAGATCCTGCTCAGTGTTTGAAGGGCACTAACAGCAGAGTTTCAAAGGGATGTGATTTGCATCATCAGAGCAAGATGTTCTCCTTCTCTTTGGGTAGATGTGTGTTTACTGCAGCCCTGCAGTTTTCACCTGGAGCTGCTCTGAGCTGGCTGCAGCCCCTGGATGTTTCTCCATTGCATGAATCATTGGAGAGATTTGAGATACAGCTGTCGTGCAGCCAGCTGTTATCAAATCCCCCCACTTCAGATGGGGTTTAGTTGGCATGGAGCTGTTTTACCAGTTTAATCTCCACGGGAGAAACTTCCCTTTGCTTGTGAAACACCCTGAAATCCTCTGGCAGCGTGGAAGGGAGAGAGAGCACAAGGTGGGTGTGATGAGCAAAGGGCTCCTGAGCACCAGACAGGCTGTCCTGGACACGGACATATTTTATGAAAAATCCATTTGCTAGGATTTCTTCTCCTCAGAAACCAAATGTAACCAATGGTTATCTGCTGCTGTGGAATGCAACAGGTGCATCTGGGATTGGTCTCATGTGGTTGTTTCTAATTAATGGCCAATCACAGTCCAGTTGTCTCAGACTCTCTGATCAGTCACAAGATTTTATTACTATTCCTTTCTATTCTTTGCAAGCCTTCTGATGAAATCCTTTCTTCTATTCTTTTAGTACAGTTTTAGTATATATAAATATATATAGTATATTTTATTATATATATTTATATTTAGTATGTATTTATATTTAGTATATAAAAATAAATATATACACTAAATATATAATATATAAATATATAATAAATAGAATAAATATGTATTTATATAGTATATATATAATAAATATATATATACTAAATATACTACATATTTATATAGTATATTTAGTATATACATATATATTTATTTAGTATATTTAGTATATATATATTTTAGTTTATATATATATATTTTTTTCTTTTAATATAATATAAATCATAAAAGAATAAATCAGCCTGAAACATGGAGTCAAGATTCTCATCTCTTCTGATGAAATTCTCATCAAGATTCTCATCTCTTCTGAAACATGGAGTCAGGATTCTCATCTCTTCCCTCATCCTGGGACCCTCAAACACCACCGCAGCCCGCCCCCCAAAAAACGACGTCGCCCTGCACCTTTTATCCACCTTTCTCCACCCAACCCCGAAACAAACCAATCCAAACTGCTTCTCCATGGTTTTATTCGTTAGTAAACTTACTCAGCATAAATAACACCAGCAGCCGTTCGGCACAGCCGTCACCTGGCGGAGGGAAGAGCTCTGGAATGTCCCTCCAGGGGTGGCTTTGGGGCCAGCAGGGCAGCCCCTCACTTCCTCTGGGCGCCTGCGATGGCGGGTTTGTCCTCGCGGGTGATGGGGATGCTGCGCTCGGGGACATCGCTCTGCCTGCGGGGAGCGCTGACGGTCAGGACCCCGTCCAGGGACAGCGAGGAGGTGATGGTCAGAGGGTCCACATCGTCCGGGATCCGGTACTTCCTGCTGAACTCCCGGGCGATGAAACCGTGCTCGTCCTGCGCGGGGAAGGGTGAAAGTTTGGGCAGGAAAGTCTCACAGATGTGTGTGTGTGTGTGTGTGTGCGTGCCTGGCAGGAAGGTTTTCGGATGTAGAGTCTGAAGGAGGAAGCAAGTTTTGATATAGAAATGAAAGCAAGACTTGATATAGAAGAAAAGAATTGCTGAGCCATTAATATAGTGTAATGTAATATAGTAATATAGTGTAATATAATATACTATACTATATATTATAATATAATATATTATATATTATATAGAATATAGAATATATTACAGTATATATTCTATATATTATATAGAATATAATATATAAATATATTACGTATTATATATAAAATAATATAAAATATAAAATATAAAATATAATATATAATATATAATATATATTATATAATATATAATATATAATATATAATATATAATATATAATATATAATATATAATATATTATATATTATATATTATATTGTAATTATGTATAATTACTATAATATAATAGTAATTATTATATAATTACTATTACATTACAGTAATATAGTGTAATATAATATAGTATAATAATATAATTTATTAGCCTTCTGATAAGATGGAGTCCTCATCATTTTCTCCTCCTCTGTTGCTCTACAGGTACCCAGAGTTTACAGGGGGACGCTTTGTGCCCACCCTGTGCCATTCCCCAGGTGCCACCCCAGCCACACCTGCCCCAGACACCCTCAGAGCCTGATCCCACTGCTTGGTTGCCTTCTTAGCCAAAAAAGGGTTCCAGAAATGGTGTCAGGATTACAGGCCCCCAGTGCTGCATCTGCTGGTGACACGCTGTGCTCCTAGGGGTGACAATTCCAGGGACTGGAAAATGCCTTTACATCCAGCTCTGGGCATGGCTTTGTGTTTCTGCCTGCCTGGTGTTCACACGGGTCTCCAGAGCCAGCAGGGAAAGGGATGAGTGACGGCAGAACACAACTTTTAAGGATTAGAAACTGATAGCTGGGCCTAGGAAAGGTAACACACAGGGCAATGCACTGATTTTTTATGTGGCTTAATTGTTACTTAATTTTTAGCTTGTTAGTTAATTTTTAGATTGTTAGTTAATTTTAGATTGTTAGTTAATTTTAGATTGTTAGTTAATTTTAGATAGTTAACAATTTTAGACTGTTAGTTACTTTTTAGCTCATTGGCCATCTCCCTGCATTCCTGGCCTCTTCCCAGAAAGAGGGGAAGCCCAAAAATGCCCATTTCACAGATGATTTTCCAGTTCAGTTCACAGTTCATGCAACATCAGCAATAAACCTCCACCCTCCTGCTGCCCTGTCTGGGATCAGCTTGGGGGAAATTGCATGGAGCATCTTGATTAAAAAACAATGACAAATATTTGAGATGAGCAGGGGGTTGTTTTGCAGTCACCAGGGGTCAGGGGGTGCCCTCAGGGGTGAATGAAAGCAGGGGGTACCTGGCGCTCCTCGTGCTTGCCGTGGATCTCAATCATGTCCCCGAGAACCTTCACCTTCAGCTCCTCAGGGGAGAAATGCTTCACATCCAGGTTCACATAGAATTTGTCCTTGTCCAGTCGCATCTGCAGAAAGCAGGAGGTGACTTCAGAAAAGAGCAAAAGCAGGAGGTGATTTCAGAAAAGAGCAAGAGCAAGGAGGTGATTTCAGAAAAGAGCAGGTGAGGGATTCAGCTTAAAAAAGAATGCAGCAGGCCAAGACTCAGGCTGGTCTCTACACACACACTGACCTTTATTTTGGGGTCTCATCTGAGTGGCTCTGTCCCTTGCTGGCCTTGTGCTAATGCCCATCCCTGCAGGACCTGAGATTCTCCACCTGAATTGGTTAAAACTGACTCTTGATTGAAAACTGAACTCTTTATTATGGCTGCTTCACTGGGCAGCCAGACCCAGGGCACTGAATCAAGAGGGACATTATGCAAGGATTAAAATAATACTTTCACTCCTTCTGCTTGGAATAGCTCCTCAAGCTCCTTGTGAATAACAGAGTTGACTTGCAGGACAGGCAAAAGCTTCTTGGCTCAGCCCTTGGAGGGAGGAGGCGCCTGCTCCACGATCCTCTGGGTCCTGGATGTTATTAAAACTCTGTTTTTCAGGGCAGTGGTTGTTTAAAATAGGCCCCTTTTCTCTCAGCAGCCTTGGGCTCCTGCACTGCTTGGCATGAGGACCCCACTGCCCCTGTGCTCTTTGCTTCTCAGGTGGGAGTGGGATTGAAAGTTTGGAGCAGCAGACTGGGAAATTAGGGAAATTTGAGAAATTAGGGAAATCAGAGAAATTAGGGAAATTTGAGAAATTATGGAAATCAGAGAAATTAGGGCAATTAGGCTTCCTCCTTTCCTCTGCCTGCTCCTAGGGTGACCCGCCATGCACGCTGAGCTCTGTCCCCATCGCTATGGCCAGACTTGCTCCATCCCAAACAATGCAGAGGCAGCACCTTCCCCCCAGCCTTTTTCCTGATAAAAACCACCTAGGAGCATCTTCCACGCTCCCAGCTCTCCTGGGCCCCCAGCAGAGCCCAAAAAGAGCCCCAAGAAGCAAAGGTTACCTCAGAGAGTCCTGTCTCTAGCCAACTGGGCATCCGGAGGATGGGGGATCTCATCAGGAAGGGGCTGAAGCTGGGGGAAACGGGGAGCAGCTCCGACTCGGGCAGGTGCTCCCCGAAAATCTGGTCAAAGATCCGGCTGGGTGCCAACCAGGAGAAGAAAGGTCTGCGGATCAGGGGGTTGTGGATGGTGATATCCATTGGAGAGCGCTGGAGGAGCCTGGCAAACAACTGTGCTGCAGTGCTGGGAGCGGGGACAGCTTTATAGGCGTGCAGCTGGCCTGGCCTTCCACCCCCCCGAGGCCTCTTGAACAGTGGTGTCAGGGATTTTATTGTCCCACTCCTGGGCTGGGCCCTTCGGCGGTGCCCAGTCGCTGTCTGAGGGATTTGAGCGCGCTGCTGAGGAGGAGGAGGAGGAGGGGGAAGGGGACAGGAGGAAGAGGAGCCCAATGGGGCAGCAAGAAGCTGGAGTGGCTGGTGCCCGCCCTGCTGCCCACGTGCTGTTTACCCACAGTGCTGGGCAGGCTTGGCCCGTGGTCCAGCTGCCCTGGATGCCAGCGGGATCAATGCAGCTCCTATCTTTGGATGGCAGGAGCAGGACAAGGGGCCCTTGTTTGTTCCCAGGAGCTCAGCATCCCCCAGCAGGGCTGAGCCTGTCCCAGCAGCAAAGGGAGCCCCAAAGTCAGGGTGAGGGAAGGTGCCAGGAGGGCTCTGCCGGGCTCCTGGCACCGCAGCTGCAGGGTTAGGCATTCCTGTAGTTAAATTTTGTAACAATGGTTTTTCAGGCCAGAGATCTCGGAGAGAGGCCGAGTAGGAATTTATGATAGAATTTGCTTTATTTTTAGGGTTGTGTTTTGTTTTAGGGGGGTTGCATCTAACCCCTCCCCTTATTACGGGGTGTTGGGGTTGGTTGTGGCGGCTGTTGCAGGGGGTGATGTGAATAAAGGATGGATCTCTCCTCTTGGCTTTTGCTTGGTCTTTTTCTCACATTTTCCCCACTCTGTGACCCCAGAGAGAGAACCTGGGCATGGTCAGGGCCTCCAGGGTGCTGCAGAACACCCCTGCCCCTGCACTCACCTGCTTTCCTGCAGCTCTCCCCTCAGCAATTCCTGCATTTACTTTAATTCCCGCCTCACCCATGAACCCAAATCACAGGAATGGGCTCAGCCTAGCAACTGTTGAAGGGCAAGAGCTTCTCTGCCTGTGAGAGCTGGCAATTTAAACACAATTTCTGCTCAGAGGCACTGCCAGCTCTGCCAGCCCTTTGCCAAAGGCTCTGAGCCTCTTCCTCTCGGCTTGCCTGCAAGAATGGGGGGCAGGATTTGCTCTGTGCAGCAGCCCAGGCCATAAATACCCTCTCCAAGTCCCCATTACATCAGCAGCACTGCACCTGCTCTCCCACACTGCAGGGCTCAGGGAAATCTCTGGTTTCAGGGTGTGCAGAGCTCAGCTGGGCACTCCTGCCCTGCTGCAGCACCTGCAGCCCACCAGCCCTGCTCAGTAAAGCTGGACTTAGGCCAGGTTCAGAGCCTGGGTTAACTGGGGAGGGCTGGCACCAGCATTTCTCCGTGGCCTTGTGCCAAGCCCTGGCCAAGGGAAGAGCCTGGGCAGCCAGCAGGGCTCAGGATGGGGAGGTGGCAGCAGTGGGGCCTGGATCCCTGCTGCGCTCCTGCAGCCCTTCCCCACTAAAGGAAAAGGAGACTTGAGCTCAGCTCCTGGGAAAATCAGGCTCCTCACAGAAGGAACAGGAGGGGTTTGAGCCCCAAGCTCACAGTGGGCAGTGGATTTGGGGCACAGTTTGGCCCCAAGCTCACAGTGAGCTTCACTGCATGAGCTGAACAATCTCATCCAGCTTTTGCAAAGAATTGCTGCCTTTAGCCCACGTTTGCTTCCACACTTTGTGGCTCCCCACTCCCTCAAAGCCTCATCCCTGAGGAGCAAGGAGGACCTCCAGAAGATGAAGAGCTCATTCCTGCTGCTCTGCAGCTGTGGCTGGCACTAACAAAGACCATCATTCTCCTAATGAGTGCTGTCCAGCCATGTGGCTACCAGAGATAAGCAGATTCCTTCTGGATCTGATGGGGGCTTTTGGAGAACAGCACAGGGCTGGCAGCTCCCTGACCTTACAAACCACTCCATGTGTCTCTCCTGGGGTCTCTCCCGCGCCTGAATCCAGGCTGTGCTGGGCTCCCCATCCACCCCCTGCTCCAGGAGGGACCCCAAGGTGTCCCCTGCCCTCCCCGCTGGAATGCAGCGAGAAGCTGCCCTGGCCCGGCATCCTGGGGCCTGTGTGGGGCTATTTTGGTCCATCTTTTTTATCACTCACTCACTCGCTCACTCCTCCCTTTGGAATCCACCCAGCTGGAGCCTTGCAGCCTCACTTGGAGAGGCAGCGAGGGCTGGGAAGGCAGGAAGGGAAGAAAGAAAGAAGGAAGGAAGGGAAGAAGGAAGGAAAGAAGGAAAGAAGGGAAGAAGGAAGGGAAGGAGGAAGGGAAGGAGGAAGGGAAGGAGGAAGGGAAGAAGGCAGGTGTCTGTGCTGACACACCATGGCCGCCCGCACCGTGCCCCACGCCTACCCCATGAGCTCCGAGTATGAATTTGCCAACCCCAGCAAGATCTACGACCAGAACTTTGGAGAAGGTAAGGAAGGGAGTGAGATCCCCCCCCTCCACCCCCTCTTTGCACCTTTCTCCCCTCTGCTGCTGCAGGGCTGGTGGAATTCCCTCTGGGGAGCTTGAGCTCCAGAGGGGGAAGCTGGAGCTGAGGAATGAGTGGAGGAATCTGGATCAGATCAGGGGGGAACAGCCAGGGAATAGCCATGGAAAAAACAGGGGATAGCCAGGGAAAAAGCAGGGAAAAGCCAGGGAATAGCCAGGGAAAAACCAGGGAATAGCCAGGGAAAAAACAGGGAATAACCAGGGAATAGCCAGGGAATAAACAGGGACTATTCAGGGAATATTCAGGGAAAAAGCAGGGAATAACCAGGGTATATTCAGGGAATAGACAGAAAATATCCAGGGAAAACCTAGGGAATAGTGAGGGAATAGGCAGGGAATGACCAGGGAATAGCCAGGGTCTGTCTCTTCATGTCCACTTCCCCATCCATGCCCAGTGCTGCCCGTCCCTCCCTCCCTGATGCCAGCCATGCTCTGGCATTCGTGCACATGCTGTGAAAACATGGAGCAAAAGCACTCAGGGGAGGGGGGAAAAGCTTTTCCAGCCGGGGGGGATGTGGAGAAAAGCTGAGCTGGGGTGTTCAGCACAAAGCTGGGCAGTGGCTGGCCAGGGGGAAGGAATGTGGGCAGCAGCAGAACCATTCAGCACCAGCACAACAGCGTGAAAAGGCAAAAAGCTCCAAGGAAAGCCCTGTGGACAATGGCACACAAAAGGCCTTTAGTCCTTCACCATCAGCAGTTTCCATGCCCATCCCTGGCTGTGGGCTCTGCTCTGCTGAGCTCCCAGAGCACCCACCAGGCCCTCCCAGTGCACCCAACATGCGAAGCTGGATGCCAGCCCCAGCTCTGGGCAGCCCGTGGCACGCAGCAGCTGGCAGGGATGCGGCTCTGGGTGGGTTTTAGGGGCACAAAGGTGGGAACTGCAGCAGACTCCACCCCTGCTGTGGGCATGGGGCAAAGCCAAGGTGTTCCCCAGGTCCCACACTGCTCCTGCTGCTGCTCCAGCCCCACGCTCCTCACGGGGTCTCCTCTGCAGGTGTTTCCCCATCGGAGATTTTAGCCCCTGCCCTGTACCACGGCTACTACATCCGACCCCGCATCAACAAGCAGCTGGAGAGGGGCACCTCGGAGGTCTGCCTGAACCAGCACAAGTTCCAGGTGTTCCTGGATGTCTGCCAGTTCCTGCCCGACGAGCTGAGCGTCCGCACCGTGGACAACCTGCTGGAGGTGGCGGGGCAGCACCCGCAGAGGGCCGACCGCCACGGCTTCGTCTCCAGGGAGTTCACCAGGACCTACATCCTGCCCCTGGACGTGGACCCGCTGCTGGTCAGGGCCACCCTGTCCCACGATGGCATCCTGAGCATCGTGGCTCCCCGCACGGGCAGGGAGGTGAAGGCCAGGGTCAACGAGGTGGAGATCACCCGGCAGGAGCAGCCCCTGGGGAAGGAGGAGCCGGCCGAGGAAGGAAAAGAGAAGGAAAAGTCCTAAAGGCTGCAGATCTGGGAAGGTGGGAGGGACAGGGATGGGGAATCTGCAGTGCCAGAGCCCTGTTTGTCACCATCAGTGTTTAGCAGCCACGCTGATGCTTCTCGAGGCTGATGGCTGGGAACAAAAGGGACTTGGAACTGGAAAAAAGAGTGGGGCTGAAGTGTGAGTGTGAGTGTGAGTGTAATGCAAGTTGTTTTCTAGGTCAGGTGAGCGTGCAGGGAGCTCTGCTCTCACCCCAGGGTCACTCCTGCCCTTAACTGTGAGGCTGTGACTCAATGGGCTGAGCTCTAGCCCAGAAGGGCACTGGGAAGAGAGAAAAGGGGATCCCAGTGCCTGGATTCTGAGATTTTGGGGTGGGTGTTGGTCTGTCAAAGTGCCTGCAGCAATCAGGAGGAGAGAGGAATAAATCTGCCTCTGCCCTTCTCGTGTTTGCCTTGGATTGGTGTTGCTCCTGTGTGGCAGGAAGGGTGGGCAGTGCCCACCTGGGGCTGGGCTCACCTCTGGAAGTGGCACCAAGGGGACATGGAGGGGCTGTGGCCGCCTCTGTGCCTCACCCCCCTGGCCCAGCTGCTGCTCTGGGGAGCCCAGAGTGAGGTGATCTCAAGGACAAAAAGGTGAGGAGGAGTGATGAGCCCTTGGAAGGTCCCTGAGCATCTCCAGAGCTGCAGCTGGAATGAGCCCAATTAATGGGGCACAAATCAAGGCCCAGCACAGCCTGTGCCAGCTCAGCCCCTTTGTGGGGGGACTGAACCCAAATTACTGGAGGGAGAGGCTCTGCTCAGCCCCCAAATGCCTGGCTGGTGCCCCAGCCCTGTCTGGGAAGGCAGGGAGGGGCTGCACTGGGCCCCTTTTGCAGACACTGTGAGCAATGTCCCCGTGATGGGGACAGGGATCGTGTGTGCTGCCGCTGGCAGCTGCTGCCCCAGGGCTCAGCAGGTGACAGTTGCCACCCTTGTGTCATCAGGGCCAAGGCAGGCACACAAAATGCTGTGTCAGTGCCCAAATTTGGGGGTGCCTGGCATGCCTGGCTGCAGCTCTCCCAACAGAGAGGAGGGGAGGCTCCAAAATCCTGGGGGGATGTGAATTCCCCCTCTCCCTGTGGCTCTGCCCACCCCTCCCAGGGCCAGCAATGCCTGGGGCAGGAATGGCCAGGGTAGGAATGGCCAGGGTAGGAATGGCCAGGGGCAGCAATGCCAGGGGCAGGAATGCCAGGGTAGGAATGGCCAGGGTAGGAATGCCAGGGACAGCAATGCCAGGGGCAGCAATGCCAGGGGCAGGAATGCCAGGGGCAGCAATGCCAGGGGCAGGAATGGCCAGGGTAGGAATGGCCAGGGCAGGAATGGCCAGGGGCAGGAATGGCCAGGGGCAGGAATGGCCAGGGTAGGAATGCCAGGGCCAGCAATGCCCCCTCAGGCCCCCAGCACATCCCTTGGGACTGGAGCACGGGTATCAGGCTGGTTTTCATCCCCTGACAGGCCAAGAGCAGGGCACTGCCCAGCTATTTTCAGCTCTCTTCTCTTCCCAGGGCACTGCCAGCCCTGGGATCAGTCAGATGAGGAGCAGCCCTGCCAGGCTCAGGGGGCACAGTGAGGGCACTGAGTGCAGAGCAGGTGCCCCCAGTGCCCGACCTCCTGCCCTGACCCCTGAGGTAAAACCAGATCAAGTGTCAAAATAAAAAAATCACCTTTCCAACAGGCATTGTGGAAGTCATTAATAAGAATTGCAGGCATAATTCTGAGCTGGGGGCTTTGAATCTCACCCAGCCAGACCCCAGATCTCAGGAGGGCTGAGCTCCTGAGCGCTGTGGTGAGGCAGAGCCCCAGGGGTGTGTGTGGGCTCGGGCATGGCCGTCATTCCCTCAGGCCCACAGGCACACTGTGGCAGCAGCTCTGAAAGGCTTCTCCTTGTCCCTGCTCTGGCAAGAAATGCTGCTGGTCCCTTTGCTCCCTGCAGCTTTCCTGAGATGGGGATGAGCCCCTGCCCTGCCTGGGCATGGGGATGGCCAGCAGGAGATGGGCAGGGAGGGCACACACACAGCCTGGCACACCTGGCACAGCCTGGACCAGCAGCTCCAGGGGCTGCCCGGGGAGAGGATTCTGACACTAAAGGAGTGCCCAAACCAGCCCAGAGCTCTCCCTCCTGCATTTCTGAATGCACAGGTGCCAGCTCTGTGAGCTGCACCACCCTGCCCCGGTGCCTGCGGGACCTGGATGCTTGTGCCCAGAATAAATAAATAAAATAAATAAATAAATAAATAAATAAATAAATAAATATGTCCAGAATTAGCAGTGCCAATTCCAGCTCCTCCTGGCTCTGCTTTTGCTGTCCCCTGTCCATTCTCCCCCTCGGGGTGCTTGTGTTGGTGTCACAGCAGTGTCACTGTGCAGGACAGGGCTGGCAGTGCCTGGGCAGGACAGGGCTGGCAGTGCCCGGTGTCACCATGCAAGACAGGGCTGGCAGTGCCCAGTGTCACTGTGCAGGACAGGGCTGCCACTGCCCGGTGTCACAGCGGTGTCACCGTGCAGGACAGGGCTGGCACTGCCCGGTGTCACAGCAGTGTCACTGTGCAGGATAGGGCTGCCACTGCCCGGTGTCACAGCGGTGTCACCGTGCAGGACAGGGCTGCCACTGCCCGGTGTCACAGCAGTGTCACTGTGCAGGACAGGGCTGGCAGTGCCCGGTGTCACAGCAGTGTCACTGTGCAGGACAGGGCTGGCAGTGCCCAGTGTCACTGTGCAGGATAGGGCTGGCAGTGCCCGGTGTCACAGCAGTGTCACTGTGCAGGACAGGGCTGGCAGTGCCCGGTGTCACCATGCAAGACAGGGCTGGCAGTGCCCAGTGTCACTGTGCAGGACAGGGCTGGCAGTGCCCGGTGTCACAGCGGTGTCACCGTGCAGGACAGGGCTGGCAGTGCCCGGTGTCACAGCAGTGTCACCGTGCAGGACAGGGGCTGGCAGTGCCCGGTGTCACAGCAGTGTCACTGTGCAGGACAGGGCTGGCAGTGCCCAGTGTCACTGTGCAGGACAGGGCTGCCACTGCCCGGTGTCACAGCAGTGTCACTGTGCAGGACAGGGCTGGCACTGCCCGGTGTCACAGCGGTGTCACCATGCAGGACAGGGCTGGCAGTGCCCGGTGTCACAGCAGTGTCACTGTGCAGGACAGGGCTGGCAGTGCCCAGTGTCACAGCGGTGTCACCGTGCAGGACAGGGGCTGGCAGTGCCCGGGGCTGTCCCTGCAGACAGGGAATGTGGGGTGGCAGCCAAGAGCTGCCGTCCCCGCCAGTGTTTGTGATGCTTTTCTGTTTCTCTGGTGGAGCTCGAAGCGGCAGCTCCAGTGTTTGTGGGAGAGGCTGATGGGAACAGGCTCCCAGCCGGTTTTTTTTGCTCCTTCCCCACAAAGCAACAAAGGCCGAGTTATCCCGGGAATCACAACAGACGCTGGCTCATTAAAACAACAGCGTCTGTGGCAAGGCCAGAGACACAGAGTCTGCACTTCCCAGGCAGGGACAGGCTCCTGGGAACACCTGGGCTCTGCAGAACGCGGAATCCCAGCTGTCTGCACAGATCCAATCCTGAATTCTGTGGTGTTTCTCCAGCCCCAAGCAGTGTCAGAGCAAGGCAGGGCACAGTGCTGCTCACCCAGAGCCAGCTGTGACCCTTCCAAAGCAGAATCCTTCTCCTTCTGCCACTCCTGGGCAGCTGCAGGCTTTGCTGTGTGTTGTTATCAGGCACAAAAGAACACGAGCACACACCATTGCTCTCAAAGTGAAGAAAAGGGAGTTTTATTTCTGACTCTAACATTTATAGTTCCCTAAAAGTGACAGTGGGTTGGAGGGTGACAGTGCCACCTCTCCAATGACACTGGGCAAACCAGCAGGCTCAGGGGGCACAGTGAGGGCACTGAGTGCAGAGCAGGTGCCCCCAGTGCCCGACCTCCTGCCCTGACCCCTGAGGTAAAACACGCATTTTTCACAATGGTAAACCAGATGTGGACTGGAATAAACTTAATAAACTGGAATAAACGGGCAGCTGGGGGCTTGGCTGAGTCCAGGGGCTCACCCTGGGCAGGGACAGAGCCGAGCTGGAGCCGCAGGGCCGGCTCAGCCCGGGGACGCTCCCCGTCCCGCCGGGGCTCCGGTAGATGGCACACGGGGCCAGCTCCGAAACCCGACACCGGGGACACTCCCTGAGAGCCGGGCCCGAGCAGGAACCAGGAAATACGAGCTCAGCCTGCCCGGGGAGCGCTCGGGCTCGGCGGGGAACCGGGGAGCGCCATGGGCAACCTGTGCGGCTGCGGCCGGCGCTGGTGAGTGCGGGGCGGGCACCGGGCACCGGGCACCGGGAACCGGGCACCGGGCACCGGGAATCGGGAACGGGAACCGGGCACCGGGAATCGGGAACCGGGAACCGGGAATCGGGAACGGGAACCGGGAATCGGGAATCGGGAACGGGAACCGGGCACCGGGAATCGGGAACGGGAACCGGGAATCGGGAACGGGAACCGGGAATCGGGAACCGGGCACCGGGCACAGGGAACCGGCACCAGGCACCGGGAATCGGGAACGGGAACCGGGCACCGGCACCGGGAACCGGGCAACGAACAACGGGCACTGGCATCGGGCACAGGGAACTGGGCACCGGCAGGATTCGGGAGATTTGCACCCTTGTGCTGGGGTGCCCAGGGCTCTGTGCCCCTGTGCTGGGGTGCCCAGGGCTGGGCAGGGCTCTGTGCCCCTGTGCTGGGATGCCCAGGGCTGGACAGGGCTCTGTGCCCCTGTGCTGGGGTGCCCAGGGCTCTGTGCCCCTGTGCTGGGGTGCCCAGGGCTGGGCAGGGCTCTGTGCCCCTGTGCTGGGCTGCCCAGGGCTGGGCAGGGCTCTGTGCCCCTGTGCTGGGGTGCCCAGGGCTCTGTGCCCCTGTGCTGGGCTGCCCAGGGCTGGGCAGGGCTCTGTGCCCCTGTGCTGGGGTGCCCAGGGCTCTGTGCCCCTGTGCTGGGCTGCCCAGGGCTCTGTGCCCCTGTGCTGGGGTGCCCAGGGCTCTGCGCCCCTGTGCTGGGGTGCCCAGGGCTCTGTGCCCCTGTGCTGGGGTGCCCAGGGCTGGGCAGGGCTCTGTGCCCCTGTGCTGGGGTGCCCAGGGCTCTGCGCCCCTGTGCTGGGGTGCCCAGGGCTCTGTGCCCCTGTGCTGGGCTGCCCAGGGCTGGGCAGGGCTCTGTGCCCCTGTGCTGGGGTGCCCAGGGCTCTGTGCCCCTGTGCTGGGCTGCCCAGGGCTCTGTGCCCCTGTGCTGGGCTGCCCAGGGCTCTGTGCCCCTGTGCTGGGGTGCCCAGGGCTCTGCGCCCCTGTGCTGGGGTGCCCAGGGCTCTGTGCCCCTGTGCTGGGGTGCCCAGGGCTCTTTGGGCTGCCCAGGGCTCCCAGCCCTGCACCTGCCCTGCACGGACAGATGGGCACGGCAGCAGGGCTGTGCAGGTGCCCGGACACAGGGACAAGGGCACAAGGGGGTTTTTGTCACATCTCAGCCCAGACGGGAGCGGCAGCTCAGGGCTGGGAAGGAGCTGGGAAATCCCAAATCGCTCTCGTCAAATCGCTCTCCTCAACCAGAGCCCCCACGAGGTGTCCCCTTTGAGGGGTCCCTGGGACAAAGGGGGGTTCAGCCACCCCGTCCTGCCCTCACCCATCCCAGCCCCTCTCCCTGCCCGCGTCTGTCTGGGGTTTATTTCACAGAATCCCAGAATGATGAGGTTGGAAGAGACCTCCAAGATCATCGAGCCCAACCTGTGCCCTCACACCTCACCCAGACCATAGCACCCAGTGCCATGCCCATTCTGTTTTTAAACACATCCAGAGATGGTGATTCCAGCACCTCCCTGGGAAGAGCATTCCAGGGCTTTGTGTTTCTGCTCGGGAAATCCTGGGCACGTTTCTGAGGTGCTGTGGCTCTCTCTCACTGGGAGGGTGGCACTTTAATCCCCCCTGGCTCCTGCTGTGCCCTGCACCTCCTGCTCTCAGAGAAAGGACAGCACTCCCTGCCAAGTGGGAATAATTTCAGCTCTGCCAGGGGAAGAGCCATGAATTTCAGACAAAAGTGCAAGAAATTAATCCAGTTTTTAACAATTCCAAGAGGCACAGCATCACCTAGTGGAGGAAGGCTCGGGAGCTGAGGACAGCGAGGTTCTTCCAAGCCCTGAGCCTTGAGGAGTTTGGGATTTCAGAACAGGAGTTGAAGGTGGGAGGTGGAAAGGTGGTAACCCACCAAAATTCCCATTTTTCATTTCACATGAGGCACCCGGGGCATCAGCAGGCAAGGGCTCCATTAGGGCATGCCTGGGGCACACTCTGAGGTCTGGAAAGAAAATTGATCACAGCAAATCGATTCTGTCTGGGGAGTCATTGATGAAGGAATTGTGCCCTCGGGTCTGGACTCCTCTGCCCCATGCAGGGCAGACCCAGGCTCTGACCTTTAAAGTGGCACTAAAGTGGCACAGACAGGGCAAACTGCCCAAATCCAGGCCCCAGGATTGTGAGGGGCAGGGATCAGCCTGGCCTTGGCACAGGGAGAGGGGAGGCAGCAGGGCCTGGGTGCTGCCCTGGAGAATCCTCTCAGGCTGGGAGTTCCAGCGGCCTGGCCCGCCTGGGAGGGGAGGGGAGAGGTTTCCCTGCTCCCATTTCCCCTGCCACACGTGTCCCCATTCCTGGGGAGATGCCTGGCTGTGATTATCCTGCAGACAGGAATAGCTGCAGCCCACACACTGCCTGCAGTGCTCCCTGCACTGAGGGAACAGCCTGGAATGCCAGCCCAGCCCCTGCCTGCCCCACAGAGGGCAGGGACGCTGCTGCTCTGCTGAAATCCTCCTTGTCTGGGTGCTGGCAGGAAGAAAAGTGCCCCAAAAGGTGCTGGTTTGGTGAAATCCTCACACCTGAGTGCTGGCAGCAAGGGAAGTGCTCTGCCACACAAGCTGGGCAAGGAGGGGACACTGCAGGCAGGGGAGGAGGAGGAGGAGGCTGGGAGAGCCCCACAAAGGGGCTGCTGTGAGTCAAAGCCCAAATTCCTGGGGAGAACCCCCCGAATTTTGCCTGTGAAGGGCTGGAGGAGCCCCTGTGGCAGCGCTGGAGCCTCGGCCACCCTGCCCTGCCCAAAGCTGCCCGTGCCTGCCCAGTCCTGGTTAATCATTCCTGGCCATTCCAGACTCCCTGCCTGCATTCCCAGGGAGTTTTGTTTTCCCTCTGCAGTGCCAGGGCATGGCTGCACAGCCTGTGCTGCCCAGGGGCACACACAGCATTCCTTCCCCGGAGCCCCATCCAGCCCCTCAGCTCCCTGTGTGTGCAGGAGGGGCCACACCAGGGCTGGCACCTGCTCCCCAGCCCTCTGAGCTGCCATTTCCTTTGTCCATCTGTCCAGAGGGGGACAGGGGCTGCCAGAGCAGCTGACCCCAAAAGGAGGGGCTGGTGCCCCCAAAAGGAGGGGATGGTAATCCCAAATGGAGGGGATGGTGACCCCTGTGGTGGTGTTTGAGGGTCCCAGGATGAGGGAAGAGATGAAAATCTTGACTCCATGTTTCAGAAGGATGATTTATAATTTTATGATAATATTATATTAAAAGAAAATGATATATTAAAACTATACTAAAAGAATAGAAGAAAGGATTTCATCAGAAGGCTGGCAAGGAATAGAAAGGAAAGGAATGAGAATAAAATCTTGTGACTGACCAGAGAGTCCGAGCCAGCTGGGCTGTGATTGGCCATTAATTAGAAACAACCACATGAGCCCAATCCCAGATGCACCTGTTGCATTCCACAGCAGCAGATAACCATTGGTTACAATTTGTTCCTGAGGCCTCTCAGCTTCTCAGGAGAAAAGATCCCAGCAAAAGGATTTTTCATAAAATGTGTCTGTGACAGCCCCCAAAAGGAGGGGTTGGTGGCCCCAAAAGGAGGGGTTGGTGGCCCCAAAGGGAGGGGTTGGTGGCCCCAAAAGGAGAGGTTGGTGCCAGCTGGGATGGTGCCCTGCAGCCCGTGCCTTGGAGCTGAGATCAGGAATGGAGGAAAATGGAGAAATGCAAAGCTCCAGGGAGAGGAGCTCCCATTCCTGGGGATGCTGCTGGGGCAGGAGGGAGAGCTGGGGTGGCTGGGGGGGTGTGGGTGTGCCCCAGCAGGAGGAAACACATCCCATCCCCTTTGGACACCTTCCCTTTGGGTCACTGGGGCTCCTGGCCGTCTCTCCTGGGGTCTGTGCCACTCCCTGGTACCCAGGTGGGGTCTGGGCTGCTTTGGGGGGCAGAGGTTTGGGATGTGCAGGGCTGTGTCTCTCTGATGTGTCTCTCTGATTTCAGGAAGTGTCCTTCACCTTTCAAAAGGAAGAAAGCAAAGCAAGGTAAGGATGTGTGACAATGTTTGGAGTGACAGAGCCCCTGAGAGGGGACATCCCCTTCTGCACTTAACCTTCCTCAGGAGGAGTTTGAGGCAGAATTTCCTTAAATCCTGAAGCAAGGAGGGTGATGGGGAGGGAAGGGACTTCAGCAGTGCCTTTAGAACAACCAAGTCAGCCTGGCCTTGGCACAGGGAGAGGGGAGGCAGCAGGGCCTGGGTGCTGCCCTGGAGAATCCTCTCAGGCTGGGAGTTCCAGCAGCTTTGGAGAGCTCTCCAGCAGGGCAGAGGCTGCAAACATCTGTCTGACAGCACTGCCAGAATCAAGGGCATTCCTCAAGCTGTGTCCTGTGGCCTTTGGACCTTGCTGGGCAGAACATGTTTGCCAGGCAGCAGAGGAAATGACAAAGTTAAAAGTGGCTCTGACTCCTCTGAGGGCCTGACAAGGAGCTCTCTGTGCTGGGGCTGGGGCTTCTGCCAAGAACTCTGTGGTCCACAGTGTGCTGCCATCCTGGGAAACCTCATTTTCCCCAAAGAAACAAGCCCAGGCTTTCTTCTTGGGCAGCATCGGGGCTGAGGGAGTCGGATGAGGTGGAAATGTGATTTGTGCCCAGGGGAGAGCCCACCCAGCACTGCTGCACCCCAAGGTGGAACAACAAACTGGTTCAAGCTGAGCCTTAACCTGGTGTTTCTTTTGCAGGAGCTAAGGTGAGGCAGGAGGGGCAGCAGCCTGGCAGCAAGGTAAACAACTTTCCAGAGGGTTTTCCTGAGTGTGGGTTGGGGAGACAGAGCTGCCCTGGGCTGGGGGGACACAGGGCAGAACCCAGAGCCAAGAATCCTCTCCTGCTGTGCAGCCTCTAACCTGGGCACACTGCCCATGGCTTCTCCCACATTTTTTGCCCCTTGTCTGTAGGAATGTGCCCCCTGTTGATTATTCTTTGTCTGCTTAAAAAGACAAAAAGCCCAGAAGTTTCTCTCCCAAATTAAGTAGAAAGACACCTCACAGGACCTTTGGGAGTTCACCCCAAACCTGGGGCTGAGGACAGAGGCCAAGAGGTCCAAATTGTACCCAATTTGGTACAGAAACACCTCACAGGAGCTTTGGGATTTCACCTCACACCTGGGGCTACCCAATTAGAGACCAAGAGGTCCAGCCTAGGTAATTCACTAGAAAAGGAAGAGAACAAAGGAAATAATCCCTTTAGTGAGGTGTTTTAGCAGGAGCAGGAACCTCTCATCCTTGGCTTTGTTTTTCTCTGTAAGAGCTTTGTTATTTTGCCTTTTATTAAACCTTTTTCTGTTTCCAACACCGCCTCAGAAGCCATCCTGCTGATTTGATGCTGTTTGGGGTAGCTGAGTTATCTCAGGTGTGATGGATTTCTCCTATTCATTTCAAAGGAGAAATCTCTTTTCCTTATGAAGGAGGTGTTCTAGTTTAAAAAAGAAGTTAAGTTTTTGTTGAGTTTTTTGGACAGAATTTTTTTCTACAGTCTGGGACTCTTGCTTTCAGCTTAAACCGAAGTTCAAGTCCATAACAGGTTGTAGCTCAGGTAAAATGCCATGCAAACATAAAACCCAATATGAATCAACCATATCTAGTTATCAATTTAAACCAGAAGATATTGACTACTGAAAGTTGAAAGCAAGATTGTTTTTAACTAAATACATTTTTGGACAGAATTTTTTTCTGGCATTGCACCAGCATCAAACCACGACAGGAGTTAAGCCAATTTTTTTTTTTTAAATATTTGTTATGCTGAAATTATTCTTTGTAAGAGTCTCTCAGACCAATTCTGGGAAAACTCACCTATTTTATCCTTTTCTGCCCAGGCTGTCACATCAGCAGTCCCCACGTATGAGGATGTCCCAGATGTGCCAGTGTATGCCACGGTGAGCAGAAGGGGCGTCCAGCAGGAGGAGAGCATCCACTACGCCGACATCCAGGTGCTGTGCAGGTCCCAGCAGCGCTCAGCTGCCGAGGTGAGGAGCCTGCAGCAGCACCAGGCCACCGAGTACGCCACCCTCAACTTCCCCAGGGCCAGGCTCAAGTACGACAGCAAAAACGGGACCTTGGTCTGAGAGACACCGTGGCCTCATCCTCATCCTCCTCCAGCAGGGAAAGGAGCTCACCCCATGGCCTTGTCCTCCATCAAAGAAAGGAGCTCACCCCATGGCCTTGTCCTGCTCCTTCAGCAGGGAAAGGAGCTCACCCCATGGTCTCATCCTCTTCCTTCAGCAGGGAAAGGAGCTCACCCCATGGCCTCATCCTACAGCAGGGAAGGGAGCTCACCCCATGGCCTTGTCCTGCTCCTCCATCAAGGAAAGGAGCTCACCCCATGGCCTTGTCCTGCTCCTCCATCAAGGAAAGGAGCTCACCCCATGGACTCCTCCTTCAGCAGGGAAAGGAGCTCACCCCATGGACTCCTCCTCCATCAAGAAAAGGAGCTCACCCCATGGCCTTGTCCGGCTCCTCCATCAAGGAAAGGAGCTCACCCCATGGTCTCATCCTCTTCCTTTAGCAGGAAAAGGAGCTCACCCCATGGCCTCATCCTCATCCTCCTTCAGAAGGAAAAGGAGCTCACCCCATGGCCTCATCCTCATCCTCCTTCAGAAGGAAAAGGAGCTCACCCCATGGCCTCATCCTACAGCAGGGAAGGGAGCTCACGCCATGGCCTCGTCCTGCTCCTCCTGAATTCAGGAATTCAGCACTAGAAGGAGGTTTTGGTGCTGCCTTTGGGGATTGAGGAACTCAGGCCTAAAGGGAGGTTTTGGTACTGCCTTTAGGAATTCAGCACTAAAGGGAGGTTCTGGTGCTGCCCTTGGGAATTCAGGAGTTCAGCACTAAAAGCACTAAAGGGAGGTTTTGGTGCTGCCTTTGGGAATTGAGGAATTCAGCACTGAAGGGAGGTTCTGGTGCTGCCTTTGAGGATTCAGCACTAAAGGGAGGTTTTGGGGCAGGGTTTTGTGTCAGTGTTAAAGCTCTGAGCCTGCAGAGTGACTCGTGGATGGTGAAGAGAGGAGAGGAGGCCTTCAGCAGGATCTGCTGCTCCCGGAGGTGCAGCCAGGCCTTGGGTGCATCCCCTTGCCCCAAAATCAGTGTGGTACAGCCATGCATGGTACCTGGCAGCCAGAAATGCAGAATTAGGAGGGTACAGAAGGATTTCTGTCGCTGCTGGGCTGCTCAGAGCTGCATCCTCTGTGCAAACAAGTGAGGAGTGCGCTCCTGGCTCTGACTGGAACTGAAATGAGAGAAAATTGGCAGTTTAGCTGCAGATCACTGCCTATTTTTAGGGCAGTTCTCCGAGTCCAGCAGCTGCCTGGGGAACTGGGAATGAACCTTGGGCAGCTTCAGAGAAGACTTTGGACTTTGCCTCCACTTTTCCCTCATTTTGTGCTGTCAGCCCTGGTTGTAAATCCCAGTGACACAGAGCACTCACCTCGTGGGGCTGTCAGCTCCACCTCTGTTTGTGGGTTTGAAACAGTGTCAATAATTCAGTGTACCAATGGTCCAAACTGGGCAGCACTGGCACCAGGGCTCCCCAAACCCCATCTGCAGGCACTGAAGCAAGGCCTGGCACATTCTGCTCCTCAGTCAGGGCCTGCAGAGCAGATTCTGGGCCAGCCCCTGTCACTGGCAGTGTTTAGAGATGGTTCCTTTTATAAACACACACCACTTTGCATTTTACAACTCAGCTGGGTGGGAAAAGCACAAAGGAGTTCCTGCTCGTGGTGGAAAATAAAGCTGCTCCAGGCTGGGTTTGCCAAGGTGGGAGTGTTTGAGGACCAATCTTCCCATTTTTTCTACGTGGTTTAATGAGTGCCTGAGCCCCTGGAATGGTTCTTTACCTCCCATTCCCCGAGCAGCTGCGGCTTCCACACCACCCTTGGGATGTTCCTGGAAGTGCAGCTCATCCTGGAGACAACTCCATGCTAATCCTGGAGACAACTCCATGCTAATCCTGGAGACAACTCCATGCTAATCCTGGAGACAATTCCATGCTCATCCTGGAGACAATTCCGTGCTCATCCTGGAGACAATTCCATGCTAATCCTGGAGACAATTCCATGCTCATCCTGGAGACAATTCCGTGCTCATCCTGGAGACAATTCCGTGCTCATCCTGGAGACAATTCTGTGCTCATCCTTGTCATTATAGGACACGAAACAACACGAGCACAAACTGCTGCTCTCTAGGTGAAGAAAAGGGCAGTTTATTTTCTGACTCCAGCATTTCTAGATTTCCAAGAGTGACAGTGGGTTGGAGGGTGACAGTGCCACCTCTCCAATGACACTGCACAAACCAACAGCCCATCCAATTTCTCTTCTTCAATAAAAGAATGCAAAACAATGAGTTATTTACAGAAAGTGTGTGAGAAAGTTTACTACAAGAATGTAAACATCAGAAAGCTTAGAAAATCTTAAAAAATCAAAGTGACACATCCTAGAGTCAATTCCATGCTCATCCTACAGACAATTCCACACTCCCATTCCGGTGACTTTCCCCAGGTTTTCCGAGATTTTCCTGAAGGATCGGTTTTGCACTGAACATTAAAATCGGCACTGCCCGCGGCTGCCGTGTGTGCCAAACGAGTGCTGCTGTGCCATTAAAGATGCAACATTCAGTTTGAAGTGAGAATTCCGCTCTTTGGGCGAGGCTTTGCGGGGCTGGGGGGACACAAAGGGTCCCGCTGCCGGGGGGGCGGTGCGGGGCTGGGCAGGGGCACCCCTGAGCTGGCTCCGATCCCATCCCCATCCCCATCCCGCCCCCGTTCCCGTGGCAACCGGAGACGCGCCGGGAGCAGGTAGGGCCGGGTGTGCGGGTCCTGGGACCACCGCATCCCGCGGCACCGCATCCCACCGCATCCCATCCCGTCCCACTGCATCCCGTCCCACCGCATCCCACGGCACCGCATCCCATGGCAACGCATCCCACCCCACCCCTGCCCCGCTCTCTCTTCCCATTTCTCCCCGTGCCACCCCATCCCCAGCATCTCCTCAATTATACTAGCAAGATGTTTACAGTCATTTGGTGTGTGTGTCCTTCCAGGGTACTTTTCAGCAGTTGCTTAAAATATGGGGAGCAGATGCCACTGTCCCTTATTGCTTTTCGCAAATCTTTTATCTCATTAGGTGGGATAGCCACCCGTGTTCTAGGACCACCGGCTCGCTGGCTGAATAGCACAGGCACAGCTAAAGGATTTAGACTTTCTTCTTTGTAAATCTGGTGTCTGACTTCATGCCAGTTGAAAATTATCAAAAGATTTTTGTGAGTTTTCTAATTTTGGGATTAATGCTGGCCGTGTACGGACCCGGGGGCGGCGGGGGCGGCGTGCCGGGGCGCAGGGATGGCGGCGGGGGCGGCGTGCCGGGGCGCAGGGATGGCGGCGGGGGCGGCGTGCCGGGGCGCAGGGATGGCGGCGGGGGCGGCGTGCCGGGGCGCAGGGATGGCGGCGGGGGCGGCGTGCCCCGGCGCAGGGATGGCGGCGGGGGCCGGACAGCGGCTCGGAACCGGGACCAGGCTGAACCAAAGCTGCGGCGGGGGGGCCGTGGAGATGGAACTGCGCATGCGCGCGGCTGATCCCGAAAGCAGCGCTGTGCTTGGATGAGGGCGCGGGGGTTGTAGCAATTGCGCATGCGTGGGCAGCGATTGGGGGGGGGGGGGGGGGGGGAGTGCGGAGGCGGCGGAGCTGCGGGAACGGGACACGGGGCTGCGGCTGCGGCTGGGAACCACGAGATGTCCGTGGCTGCAGGAGGCGGCGGAGCCGCGCCATCCAGCAGCTCGGAAGCGGGAGGCTGCGGCGGGGCACGGCACGGCTCGGGCCGGCGCCGCGGTGCCGAGCGGCGGCAGCAGGAGCGGGAAGGCGGCCACGGGCGGCGGCGGGGCGGCCTCGTCAGCGGGAGATGATCCCGGGGTGGCGGGAGGCGGCGGGAGGCTGCCGCGGGGGCCCCGTGCCGGGCGATGCGCTGGGCGGGCGGCTGGAGCGCGGCGTGCGGCCGCTGGGAGCCGGGCTGGCTGCCGGCCCGGCGGGCAGGAGCGGCGCCGGCACGGGGCGGCCGGGCGGGCCGGGGCGCCCCGGTCCCAGCGCCGGCGGTGCCGTGCCGGGACCGGGGGATTGCGCCGGAACGCCGGCAGGGACGGGATTAAACACGGGCGTGTGCGCTGCCGCGGGGCCCGTGGGCAGCTCGGGGTGCGCTGCGTGCGCTTGAACGGCGGCGGCGGGGGGGGGGGAACAGGGCTGCCCGCGGCAGCGCGCACAGGGGGCGCTGGGGACGCAGCGCGGCCGCGCCAGGCGAGCTCGGCACCGCAGATCCCGGAGCCGCGGGGAACGGCAAAGACGCAGCAGCAGCGACGGGACTTGGGCCAGCACCGGCCCCGCTGGGTCGGCAAAGGGGGCGGGGGAGGCGGCAGGAGCGGCCGCACTCGCGGGTAGCGGGGGGAAAGCGGCGGGATCGGGGGGGGGGGCCGCGGTGGTGCCGGTGGGCGGGCTCGGAGAGGCGGAATTGAGGGGCGGGGCCGCGAGGATGGCGAAACCGGGGTGCAGGGACAGCGGGGAAAAAAGGGATGGCAAAGGCGGGGATGGTGGGAGGGGCCGGGGGCGGGACCGCGGGGGGGCGGGGCGGCAGGGGCGAGCAGGGCGGCGGACACCGGAGCTGTGGGGGGCGTGTCCCATTGGAGACTCGCGGCACGAGCAGAGCTGGGCGGGGCGGCTGCTGCGGGCACCCCCCGTGCAGCAAACGCCTCAAGCAGCGCCCGGCAAGCTGAGAGCAACTCCGGGGCAGCCACAGCCCGGCGGGAGATCCCATTAAAGTGCTTTAAACACCTGTGTCCTGAACGGCACTCCCTTTTACGACAGTCATTTACAGCAATTTTGCGACAGTCGCGCTTTACGGCACCTTTTGCGACAGTTGCGGCTCAAGACAGTTTTGCTTTACGGCACCTTTTGCGACAGTCGCGCTTTACGACACCTTTTACGACAGTCGCGCTTTACGGCGCCTTTTGCGACAGTCGCGCTTTACGGCAGCTTTTACGACAGTTCTACTTTACGGCACATTTTACGACAGTCGCGCTTTACGGCACCTTTTACGACAGTCACGCTTTACGGCTCCTTTTACGACAGTCACGCTTTACGGCACCTTTTACGACAGTTCTGCTTTACGGCACCTTTTACGACAGTCGCGCTTTACGACACCTTTTGCGACAGTTCTGCTTTACGACACCTTTTACGGCAGTCGCGCTTTACGACACCTTTTGCGACAGTTCTGCTTTACGGCAGCTTTTACGACAGTCGCGCTTTACGGCACCTTTTGCGACAGTTCTGCTTTACGGCACCTTTTGCGACAGTCGCGCTTTACGACACCTTTTGCGACAGTTCTGCTTTACGGCACCTTTTGCGACAGTCGCACTTTACGGCACCTTTTGCGACAGTTCTGCTTTACGGCAGCTTTTACGACAGTCGCGCTTTACGGTACCTTTTGCGACAGTTCTGCTTTACGGCAGCTTTTACGGCAGTCGCGCTTTACGGCACCTTTTACGACAGTCGCGCTTTACAGCACTACCCTTTATGGAACTTTTACAGTACTTTACAGCATTTTACGGCTTTTATTTTGTTTTTCATTTCTTTTTAATCAATATTATTTTTTTAATTTTATTTTTTTATTTAATTTTATTTTTAATTTTTCCTATTTTTAAAGCTTTTTATTTTGTTTTTTAATTTTATTTTTATTTTAAATTTTTCTATTTTTAAAGCTTTTTATTTTTTTAGTTTTTTTTTTTTTTTACGGCGCCTTTTATGACAGTCACGCTTTACAGCACTACCCTTTATGGAACTTTTACAGTACTTTACAGCATTTTACAGCTTTTATTTTCTTTTTCATTTATTTTTAATTAATTTTATTTTTTAAATTTTTTTAATTGTATTTTTAATTTTTCCTATTTTTAAAGCTTTTTATTTTGTTTTTTAATTTTATTTTTATTTTAAATTTTTCTATTTTTAAAGCTTTTTATTTTTTTAGTTTTTTTTTTTTTTACGGCGCCTTTTATGACAGTCACGCTTTACAGCACTACCCTTTATGGAACTTTTACAGTACTTTACAGCATTTTACAGCTTTTATTTTCTTTTTCATTTATTTTTAATTAATTTTATTTTTTAAATTTTTTTAATTGTATTTTTAATTTTTCCTATTTTTAAAGCTTTTTATTTTGTTTTTTAATTTTATTTTTATTTTAAATTTTTCTATTTTTAAAGCTTTTTATTTTTTTAATTTTTTTTTTTTTTACGGCACCTTTTACGACAGTCGTGCTTTACAGCACTACCCTTTATGGAACTTTTACAGTACTTTACAGCATTTTACAGCTTTTATTTTCTTTTTCATTTATTTTTAATTAATTTTATTTTTAAAATTTTTTTAATTGTATTTTTAATTTTTCCTATTTTTAAAGCTTTTTATTTTGTTTTTTAATTTTATTTTTATTTTAAATTTTTCTATGTTTAAAGCTTTTTATTTTTTTAATTTTTTTTTTTTTTACGGCGCCTTTTACGACAGTCACGCTTTACAGCACTACCCTTTATGGAACTTTTACAGTACTTTACAGCATTTTACAGCTTTTATTTTCTTTTTCATTTATTTTTAATTAATTTTATTTTTTAAATTTTTTTAATTGTATTTTTAATTTTTCCTATTTTTAAAGCTTTTTATTTTATTTTTTAATTTTATTTTTATTTTAAATTTTTCTATTTTTAAAGCTTTTTATTCTTTTAATTTCTTTTTTTTTTTTTTTACGGCACCTTTTACGACAGTCGTGCTTTACAGCACTACCCTTTATGGAACTTTTACAGTACTTTACAGCATTTTACGGCTTTTATTTTCTTTTTCATTTATTTTTAATTAATTTTATTTTTTTAATTTTATTTTTTAATTTAATTTTTATTTTTAATTTTTCCTATTTTTAAAGCTTTTTATTTTATTTTTAATTTATTTTTGTTTTAAATTTTTCTATTTTTAAAGCTTTTTTTTTTTTAGGCAGCTTTTGCGACAGTCGCGCTTTATGGCACTTTACAGCACTTCACTTTACAGCACTTTACTGGTTTTATTTTGTTTTTCATTTTTTTTAAATTTATTTTTTAAATTTAAAATAAAAATTAAATAAAAATACCTTAAAAATAAAAAGCTTTAAAATAGAAAAATAATTGTATTTGATGCTGCCCAGACCAGCTCAAGCCGGTGATTGTGGTGGTGTTTGAGGGTCCACAGGACAAGGGAAGAGATGAGAATCTTGACCCCCTCTTTCAGCAGGCTGATTTATTATTTTATGATCTCTATTATAATAATAGAAATTGAGATATTAGAACTATACTAAAAGAGCAAGGAGACATCAGAAAGCTGGAAAGGAATGAATAATAAAAACCTGGGACTGATCACAGCCCCGACACAGCTGGACTATGATTGGTCATCGAGTAGAAACTGCACAGGAGACCAATCCAAGATGCCCCTGTTGCTAAACCATCTCCAGCCCACACTCCTCAGCCAGCAGATCGTTATTGGTTCCATTTCTGTTCTGAGGCTTCTCAGGAGAAAAAACCCAGCAAAAGGATTTTCATCAAACACGTCAGTGCCAGGTGATGGCAGCTGGCCACTGCGGGCCACAGACCCCCAAACACCTACGCCAGCCCTTTTCCTTTTGCCCCCCAGCCCTCAGGCTCTGTCTGTCACCCTCAAGCCCCCTCTATGCCCCTCAAACCCCCTCTCAGCTGCCCCTCAGCTCCTGTCTGTCACCCTTACTCCCTCTCCTTTGCTCCTCAGCCCCCAGCTTCTCGGTGTCACCCTCCAGCTGCCCCTGCCACCCTCAGCATCTCTGTGTGTCACCCACTGTGCCCTCTCCCTGCTCCTCCCTCAGCTCCCAGCCTCTGCCACCCTCAAGCCCCCACAGTGCCCCTCGAGCTGCCCCCAGCCTGTCATGCTGGAAAGGACCCTAAAAAAACCCTATCAAATCTCTTTTTTGTCCTTCATTCTCTGTCCTGCCCTTCTCCCTGTCCATCTCTTCTCTGTCCTTCTCTCTGTCCTGCCCTGCTCTGTCCTGTCCTTCTCTCTGTCCTGCCCTTCTGTCTGTCCTGCATTCTGTTCTGCCCTGCTCTGTCCTGCTCATCTCTGTCCAGCTCTTCTGTCTGTCCTGCCTTTCTCTCTGTCCAGCCCTCCTCTATCCTGCCCTTTTCCCTGTCATGCATTCTCTGTCCTGCATTCTGTCCAGCCCCTCTCTCTGTCCTCTCTGTCCTGCCCTGCTCTGTCCTGCATTTTGTCCCACCCTTCTCTCTGTCCTGCATTCTGTCCTGCCCTGCTCTGTCCTCCATTCTCTGTCCTGTCCTGCTCTGTCCTGCATTCTCTGTCTTGCATTCTGTCCTGCCCTGCTCTGTCCTGCTCATCTCTGTCCAGCTCTTCTGTCTGTCCTGCCTTTCTCTCTGTCCTGCCCTGCTCTGTCCTGCCCTTTTCCCTGTCCTGCATTCTCTGTCCTGCATTCTCTGTCCTGCATTCTGTCCTGCCCCTCTCTCTGTCCAGGCCCTCTCTCTGTCCTTCTCTCTGTCCTGCCCTCTCTGCAGCCTTGCAGGGGTGTTCTGGGGATGCTGCCTGGCCTCCTGTGCTGCTGGGGGAGGCTCTGTTCCAAGGGAGCTCTCCAGGGCTCTCTGGAGCTGCTCTTTGGCACAGGGCCCCTTTCTGACCCCACCTCCTTTCACCAGGAGCTGGCCCCTTTCAGCTGCCAGCCAGCCTCTCCTGCCAGCCTCGTCACTTTAGCTGGAACAATTTCCTTTGAACTCGGCTTGAGTGAGCATCTCCATGGCAATGGGATCGGGGCTTTGTGTCCCTGCCCTGCACCCTGAGCACGGGGAGGTGGGCAGGGGTGGACAGGGATGAGATGGATGGGCAGGGATGGACAGGGATGGGATGGATGGGCAGGGGTGGGCAGGGCACCCTGGGCAGCAGCACCAGCCCCTGATGGGCAGAACCAAGGGCAGGAAGGGCTGGTTCTGCTCCTGGAGCTTCCCCAGGGCAGGCAGGATCCTGCAGGGCTGAAGGAGTGGGTGTTGGTGGGGTGAAAGCAAAGCAGATCTTCCTCCACCATGAACAAAACTGAGCTTTGCTGGGGCTGGGGTTCTCTGGTGGAGAAAAAATGAGGGAGGAAAGGAAAGGGAAGGAAAGGGAAGGGAAGGAAAGGAAAGGAAAGGAAAGGAAAGGAAAGGAAAGGAAAGGAAAGGAAAGGAAAGGAAAGGAAAGGAAAGGAAAGGAAAGGAAAGGAAAGGAAAGGAAAGGAAAGGAAAGGAAAGGAAAGAGGAAAGGAAAAAGGAAAGGAAAAAGGAAAGGAAAAAGAAAGGAAAAGAAAGGAAAAAGGAAAGGGAAAAGGAAAGGAAAGGAGAAAAAGAAAGGGGAATGCTCCTGCTGTATTTAAACTCAGCTTTTTCCCTCCTTTCCCCTCATCTCTCCCACAGCCTTCCCCATCTCTGCTCCTTCACCTCCAAGAAGGGAATGTGGCCTCCTCCATGGCTTGGGAATGTGCTGCTGCCCAAGGAGGTTCTCCCGTGCTCCCAGGGACCATCTCCCTGTTTGCTGCTCAGATTCTCCTCCTTATTCCTCCTCTAGCTCCCCCAGAAGGAAGATCCCTCTCTTGGGGCTCTTGGGAAACTTGACCTTTCCATTTCTGCTGCCTGTGCATCACCCCCAGCCCCACCACATCAAGAGCCACTTTATTCCCTCCTGTCCCACTCCTGTTCCCAGCCTGGCCCCCGTGGGCCGGGCTCTCTGGCAGGACTGGGCTCTCCCCAACAAAATGTTGGTTTTTTTCCTCCTGTGCAGTGAGAATGAGCTTTTGCAGCCAACTCTGTAGGTGGAGAGAAAAAAAATGAAAGAAAAAAAAAAGGTTTATTTTCTTGGAATGTTGGGTAAATTCCTTGGGAGCTGCCTCAGGGGAATCACAGTTCAGCTTCTTCTTTTTGGAGATGATGTAAACAGTGAAACAGTGCAGGGCTGCTCCTCTTCATCCTTTCCTCTGCTCCTAAACACCCTGGGCAGGCTCTGGGTGCCTGCTGGATGTTTCCTGTGCAGAGAGGTTTTCCTGGGGGTGACACCGAGGTCAAGGCTGTTCCAGCTGTGATCCCCTGAGCCTGCAGGACACAAACCAGCACAACATGGACACGCAGCTCTCACAAGGTAAAAAGAGAATTTTTAATTTCTGACTCCAACGTTTATAGATTTATAGATAACATTTATAGATTTCTAAGAGTGACAGTGGATTGGAGGGTGACAGTGCCACCTCTCCAATGACACTGCACAAACCAACAGCCCATCCAATTTCTCTTCTTCAATAAAAGAATGCAAAACAATGAGTTATTTACAGAAAGTGTGTGAGAAAGTTTGCTACAAGAATGTAAATATCAGAAAGCTTAGAAAATCTTAAAAAATCAAAGTGACACATCCTAGAGTCAATTCCATGCTCATCCTACAGACAATTCCACACTCCCATTCCGGTGACTTTCCCCAGGTTTTCCGAGATTTTCCTGAAGGATCGGTTTTGCACTGAACATTAAAATCGGCACTGCCCGCGGCTGCCGTGTGTGCCAAACGAGTGCTGCTGTGCCATTAAAGATGCAACATTCAGTTTGAAGTGAGAATTCCGCTCTTTGGGCGAGGCTTTGCGGGGCTGGGGGGACACACAGGGTCCCGCTGCCGGGGGGGCGGTGCGGGGCTGGGCAGGGGCACCCCTGAGCTGGCTCCGATCCCATCCCCATCCCCATCCCGATCCCATCCCGATCCCGATCCCGGCCCCTCCGTCCCGATCCTGGGGCGGAGCCAGCGCCATCCCGCCCCATCCCGCCCCCGTTCCCGTGGCAACCGGAGACGCGCCGGGAGCAGGTAGGGCCGGGAGTGCGGGTCCTGGGACCACCGCATCCCGCGGCACCGCATCCCAGGGTATCCCACCGCATCCCATCCCACCGCATCCCACCCCATCCCACCCCACCGCATCCCACCCCATCCCATCCCACCGCATCCCACCCCATCCCATCCCATCCCACCGCATCCCACCCCACCCCTGCCCCGCTCTCTCTTCCCATTTCTCCCCGTGCCACCCCATCCCCAGCATCTCCTCACCCCCAGCACTGCCCTGCTCCTGATCCTATTCCTGTTCCTATTCCCCACATTCCTGTGTCCCACAGCCCATCCCAGCCCTGCTCCTGGGTATCCCCCATGCTCCAGACCCCATCCCATCCATCCCATCAATCCCATCCCACCCCATCCCAAATCCCTGATGGATTTGCTTTTCCCCTCAGGCTCAGGAGTGCTGGGACCCTCCCCTGGCACTGAGGTGACATCCAGCATGGGGACTCTGATGGCCACGGGGCCCTGTCACCCCCCACAGCCTCCTGCACCCTCTGTGAGTTCCCTGAGCCTATTTGGTGCCCTTTCTGTCCCTTTTGGTGTCATTTCTGTCCCTTTTGGTGCCCTTTCTGTCCCTTTTGGTGCCCCTTCTGTGCCTTTTGGTGCTTCAGGAGGAGTTTGGATCAGTGACACAAGTGCAGCCATGCCTTCAGGCAGCTCCTTGGGTTCTTGCTGCAGTCATGGCCCCACAAACCCCACGGGTGAATTCCTGAGCCAGGAATGGGGTTGGATCATCCTCGTTGGATCATCTCTGGGTAATGAACAAGTCAGCCCCACAGGTCTCAGGAAATTATTTTTGCTACCCGAGAGAGAAAAGTGATGTATGAGACTGGAATTATTGCTGACCTAGGAATTCCTCTTTTGTTTTTATCCCCCCAGCCCCGATTTTAGTGACCGAAAGGGTGCAAGGACAAGGGCTGGGGTCATGCTGGAAGCGGCCAGGAGATGGCAATGCCACCAGCCTGAGTGCCACCACCTGGGCTGGGCACAGAGGTCACTCACCCCAGGGGCAGCTGCTGGGGCACCCTTTGGGTATCACTGCCCTGACTGGGCTGGAATCACCGGGCAGAGAATTCCCTTGGGAAAATTCAGGGAGAATTCTGAATTTCCTGTTAGTGAGAGGCTCCTTGCGGAAGCAGCACTGAGAGGCAGCTCTTGTGTAAAACTGACAGCAAAACAACCCCTGCCAGCAGCAGCTGGGAACTTCGGAGTGAAACACAAAGGGAGAAGTGGAATTTAATTTTTAAGAGTTATTTTTAGCCCCCACACCCACCCCAGCCCCATTTGTGTCCCCACAATGGGCAGGAGAATGGCTCAGCATGTCCAGCCTGGTTTCTATTCCCTGGCATTCGGGCAGAGATAAGAAACTGTAAGAATGCAACGAGAAACCTCCTGCAGAAGCAAAGCTTTGATGAGAAAACCTCTGAGCTGGGCTGTACCCGAGCCTGGCAGGGAAAAGGGAGAACATTTGGAACATTTTTGCCTTTGCTGGGCTGGTGCTGGGGCAGGAGGGGGCTCTGCAGGAGGGAGATGGGATGAAAGGGAGCCCCTGCATCCCAGATCTTCTTGATCGACCCAAAAAATCTCAAAATCCTTCCTTGTTATATTACAAATCCCCTATAAACGTGTGTTTACCGTGTAAAAACCAGGTGGTAAATACATGTAATGCAAGAAATATAAATATATGTAATAACTTATTAGTCAAGAAAAGCATTTTAAAGTCCACACTGGAAGCTCAGAGTGTGTTTTGTTGGTTTTTCCTTCAAAATTAGGTCGCTTTTTGTCTCATGGGGGAACCACTTCGTTTTCCCACCAAATTTTATTGGAATTGCACAGGCATAAGCTACTCAATTGCATTAAAAAATGGGGTTAAATATTTATTTAATGGCATTTTGAAGCTCAAAAGTAAACGGGATCAAGGCTCCAAGCCCCCGGCAGCTCCAGCTTACGAGGCTTTGTGCAAAGCCTCGCTGTAATCTGTTGTTTTGCTTAACAGATGTGGCATTAGAACCGATGAAAACATCAAAATCTCCACTACCAGGGAATTATGAAAAGCAGGGAGAGCAAACGTGAATAATTCAGAACGGGAGGAGAGGGAACCGCCTCCTTTTGGGTTGGGAACTGACCTGTTGCTTTTCTTTCTGTATTTCAGCTGTGCCAGGCTAAAATTGTGAAATTGTGCCAGGAAATTGATTTTTCCTGGGGATGCTTCAACACTTAGGCAGGGGAAAAAAAAAAAAAAAAAATTGTTTTTAACCGCGTTTCACACTGAGAAATGCCGGGCAGGACATTTTGGAAGCCGAGGGCAGCAGGCTCAGGGCTGGCAGAGCCCCTGCCCGAGGGGTTTTCACCCTTTCCGCTTCCATTTTCCATTTTTTCCTTCCCCCTGGGCACTTCCTGAAAGGTGACACCGACTTCGAGAGGCAGCTTGGGGACACTCGATGCTCATTTCTGCCATGGGAGCCTTTATTGGTGTACAGAACGAGCTGGGGGTTGTGTTTATTGTTTGAACGATTTCTCTCGTGTTGGGGTTTTTTGGTTTTTTTTTGTTTTTTTGCTTGTTTTTGTTTTTTGGGGTGTTTTTTGGTTTTTGTTGTTGTTGTGGTTTTGGGGGTTTTTTTGTTGGATTTTTGGGGGTTTTTTGTTGTTGCTTTTTGGGTTTTTTTGGTCTTGTTGTTGTTGTTTTGGGGGTTTTTTTGTTGTTGTTTTTTGGGGTTTTTTGGTCTTCTTGTTGTTGTTGGTTTTTTGTTTCAGTTTTTCTTCTTTTTCTGTTTGTTTGTTTGGGGTTTTTTGGAGTTTTTTTTTGTTTGTTTGTTTGTTTTGGTTTGGTGTTTTTTTGTATTTTTGTTTTCCATCGAAAAATGCAATGTTCAAACTTCCGAACCTCCCAGCTGTCGTGGCCTGCCTTGCAGCTTCCTGTGGCTGCAGAACGATCTTCTCTCAGTGCTTTGCTCCCCGTGCAAGACATCACCTCCCTCCCTTCCTCTTCCCCTTCCTCCTCCTCCTCCTCCTCCTCCTCCTCTCTCCCCCCGCTCCACGCAGAGCTCCCTGTGTATGGCGCGTTTGAAAAATTCTCATTTCCACAGCTGCTTTGGGGATAGTTTCGTGAGGGTTTTTTTTTCCCTGCTTTCGGCTGGAAATGGGTTTCAGATGTTTTTTCCCCGCGCCTGCATCTCGTAAAGCCGCGGCGTTGCCGTGACAACCGAGTGACATCTCCGCTCCCTCCTCCCTCCGAGCATGCCCAAAGCGGCTCCGCTCTGCCCGGGCTGCACAGATGGGACCATGAGAGCCCTGCCCCACCAGCTCCCGGCCTTTGTGCTCGGGAGGAAGAGGAGGGAGAGGCGGCCCCGCAGCCCCTGAGCCCCCCGGGACGATGCTCGCCTGCCTGGCCAGGGGCAATCTGCTGGACATCCTGCAGGAGGGATTCACCGAGGTAAAGCCACGTCCCCCAGCTCCCCTGGCAGGAGGGCAGAGCGGGTTAGTGCGGAATCGTGCGGCAGAAAGGGGAGAAAACAGCGAGGTTCATCAGCGGGGAGCAGGAGTTGGTGGGGAGTTTGTGGCCGGTTTTACAGGCGGGGTTTGAGCTCTTCTCGCTGCTCTGCTGCCGTCCCGGGGAATAACACAAACCGTGGGGTCCTGGGGAGTAACACAAACCGTGGGGTCCTGGGGAGTAACACAAACCGTGGGGTCCTGGGGAGTAACACAAACCGTGGGGTCCTGGGGAGTAACACAAACTGTGGGGTCCCGGGGAATAACACAAACCGTGGGGTCCCGGGGAGTAACACAAACTGTGGGGTCCCGGTGAATTGTACAAACCGTGGGGTCCTGGTAAATTGTACAAACTGTGGGGTCCTGGTAAATAATACAAATTGTGGGGTCCCGGGGAATAACACAAACTGTGGGGTTCTGGTAAATTGTACAAACTGTGGGGTCCCGGAAAATAATACAAACTATGGGGTCCTGGTAAATAATACAAACTATGGGGTTGCAGTGAATAACACAAACTGTGGGGTCCTGGTAAATAATACAAACTGTGAGGTCCCGGTAAATAACACAAACTGTGGGGCAGCGTTTGTTGTGTAAAATCGACTCCTCTGCTGAGGGATGTAAATCTGATTGATGGACTCACATTGCTTGGGAGAGGCAGCCAAAGAGCTGCTTTGGGGTTTTTTCTCCCCGTCTTTTTCTGTAAATTGAATCCTCAGGGGACTGAAATGCAACTTGGTGGGGAAAATGTAATTTTTAAAGTGTTTTTATTCGCCTATTCTGCTAGGAGAGTAATGAATAATAAAATAAGGACATGCACAAGAAACTGCAGAGATGGGGATCCCGCGGCTGTGTGGGGACAGCAGTGGGACCTCCCTCTTTGGGGGGCGCAAAAAATGAGTTTTGTGGGGTATTTATGGATATTTATAATGCCTGGGCAGCCCGTGCTGGAGCACGATCTGCTGTCTGTGAGCTGAAAAGGGAGAAAAACCGGGGGGGATTTGCTGGAACCCCAGAGCTGCTGCTATTTTCTCTTTCACTTTTGGGTGGTTTTTATTCTTTCTTAAAGAACTGAATTCAGTTTAGTGTTGGGTGACTCCTCAGCCGTGCTGTGCCTGTTATGCACAGAAAATGAAAAACGAACCCTGGACATCCCTGCTGGGCTTCTCGAATCCGGGAAAACCAAACTGGGGGTGAAACCTGAGCCTGCCCGGGCTCCTGGGGCTGGAATCGCTCCATCCCCTCCTCCTCCTCCTCCTCCTCCTCCTCCTCACAGTGTCAGGCTCATTTTTAGCCAGCCAAGGTCTGGGTTTAGATCGAGCTCGTACTTCCTGTGCTCGGGGCAGCACAATTAGTAACTTATTTATTAATAACCGCATCAGTGATTGGAGTGAACCCCAGCGATGCTCAGTGCCTGGTCCTGGCTGGTTTTACCCTCAGCTGTGGAAGAAACTTCCCTGTGCCACCAGAAAAAACCCCCAGATTATCGGGATCTCTGCCTCCTCACACGCTCCAACAAAAGTAAAACTGAAATGGGTTTAGCGAGGGGAGGACCTGGGGTTTGCCAAGGCTCTGGAAATGAGCGAGGAGCTCTCACTCCGTTCTTGCTGCGATCACCAGCTCTGAGTCCTGCCCGTCTCTGTTTGCCTGTTTGGGTGTTTATTTACACAGAAATTAACGTGGAATTGAGTCCCCATGCCCGGCGCTATTTACATTAAAATTAACGCGGAATTGAGTCCCCGTGCCTGGTGCTGACCGAACCCAGCACAGCCGAGAGCCTCGGGGAGGTTCCTTTGTCCCTTTGCCTCCTTTCCCCCCTCCCTCTCCGTCCCCTGTGACCGAGGGCACCCCAGCAGCCCAATTATCCCTAATTAGTGCGGGAGCAGGCAGCAGCATTGTCCTTCTGCGCTGCTGCTGTCTCCGCCATGCGAGGAACCCCGTCCTGCTCCAGGCGCCCCGAAATTGCTGAATTGTCACTTCGGGCCCCTTTATTTCCCTTTCCCCCCTTCCCTTTCAGAGCCAGAGCCCTGGTGGACGCTGTCACCTGCAGACATCTGAGGGCAGGATGGTTTTGTTTGATGTTGAGATGCGGCAAAGTCCCCCCCGTGGGCATTAAAGCCGCTCATTAATGGCCTGCCCTGCCTTGAAGGTGTTTCCCTGCTGTTTGTGGGGAGTTCTCTGGCTCCCAGGCAGATAAATAACCCAATCCCACAGCTGGATGGGGCCCTGGGGATGTGTGGCTGCTAAAAGCAGGAGTTTATAATGAAAGGGAACCACAGAGAGGGGGCTCATCTGCTCTGCCTCTGTCCATGTGGCCCCAGCCTGCTCCCTTTCCTCGGGGAAATGCAGTTTATTTATGTGCTGACACTTCTGTCAGCTCTTGAGAACAGATGGGGCACAGAGAAATGTGTCACAAGTGAGCTCCAAGCTGCATCTGAACAACAACTCACCTTCTCTTTTTTATTTTATTTTTTATTTCCTGTGGCAAACTTCGTGATGTGGCTGGCTGTGTGCACTGAGTCATCCAAAATAACTATTTTCTTCCCCCCCCCTCCCCGAGATTATGCTGAACAAACAATCCATTCCAGAGAGGCCAGGGAGGCTTGCAGAGGTTGTTGGGCAAGCAGGGCAGGGTTAAATGCAGGCAGGGGAAATCTCCCCCATTTCTGGGCTGCAGAGGTGCTGCAGGGCTGTTCTGCCCCTCGCCAGCTGTTCCATGGGGTTTGCCCCTGGTTCTCAGCCCAGTGGGTGATTCCTGCATTTCCCACTCCTTCTCCTTCACCCTGGCTGGGTGGAGGTGCCATCCTGCCTGTGAGCTGTCACTCCTCACCCTGGCAATGCCCTGGGGGTGATTTGGGTTCATTTCTCCATTTGGGGTCATTTTCTGGGGTGTGACCTGGCCCTGGCTCTGTTCCCCTCGGGGCAAGGTCCTGAGCTGTGACTCCTCACCCTGGGCAATGCCCTGGGGGTGATTTGGGTTCGTTTCTGTATTTGGGGTCATTTTCTGGCTCTGCTGCCCTTGGGGCAAGGTCCTGAGCTGTGACTCCTCGCCCTGGGTGTGATTTGGGTTCATTTCTCTATTTGGGGTCATTTTCTGGCTCTGCTGCCCTCGGGGCAAGGTCCTGAGCTGTGACTCCTCGCCCTGGGTGTGATTTGGGTTCATTTCTCTATTTGGGGTCATTTTCTGGCTCTGCTGCCCTCGGGGCAAGTCCTGAGCTGTCACCAAAAGGTCTCAGCTGGGTGATGTCAGCACCAGGAGCTGGCACTCACCCTCTCCTGCCCCAGGGCTATTTATAGGATTAATAGGATTCACCATGGAGAGCTGGTTTGACTTCTGGCTCCCTCATCCTGCTCAGCCCCAGGGCTCCCTCAGGGGCACTGAATGCTCCCAGGACACCCCAAGCTCCAGAGGTGCTGCTTCATCACCCCAGCTCTGCTTTGGGGTGAGCCTGGCAGCATTTCCCACCTTCCCCACCCTGCTAAAGCCTCGGGGCGGCCGCTGGGGCTGAGGCAGCCCTGGAGCCTTTGCAGGGTGTCAGACCTGCCTGGGCTGCCCTGAAACCCCTCCAGGGCCCCAGCACCGACAGAAAACACAGCTGGGGCTCCCCACAGCTGCATTTACCCCCAGATGTGCTCCAGCAGACCTTGCCGTGCTCTGTTTTCAGTTTTGCCCCAAACCCTGGTGCCTGGCCAGCAGTGGGACTCCTCAGCAAGATTTTGCTGCTCTATAGGATTAGGGTGGAGCAGTTGGGATCAATCCCTGCCTTGGTGGCTAAGCCAGGCTGTTCCTTGGCAGGGTGTCTCTGCAGAGCAATTTGCACAGGAGCACTACCAGACTTCTGCTTTTCACACCATTTTTTTCCAGGAACAGGAAGATTATTGCAGCTGCTTTTTGGGTGGAAAGAGGAAAAAAGGGGGGTGGCACACACACGGGAGTCGTGGCAGGGGGAATCCAAAATTCTGCGTCCTAAATGTGCCTTTAGGGCTCTCGCCCTGGGCCAGGGGGGCTCTCTGGGTGTCCCTCCCTGCCTGCAGATTTTGGAGTCCTGAGGAGCTGAGGCTCCTCTCAGAGCTGCCTGGGGATGGGGATGCTGCTGAAGGAGGGGCAAGGCTCCTTTTCCTCCCCAGAGCACCAGGGGAGGTGTCAGTGCTTGGGCAGACCTTGGGCTCTGCTTGGAACTGACAGCTCAGGGTGAATCATGTGCTCCAAGGTCCTCTTTGCACTCAGAGCTCAGCTCTTTGCCAGTTTTTTTTTTCCTTTATTTTTTGCCTGTAGCTGGCACAGAAGCTCTGCCTGGGTGGGAAAAGGGCCTCAGGTACCTGCTGAGCATCATGTGAGAGGTGCTGCTCCCTCAGGATCTTACATTTGCATTATTAAGCCCTTTCACAGCTCAAAATTAATGAAATGCCAGGATTAAGGCACAGGTGGGAATGACTCCATCCTGCACTGCAAGCTGGGTGACTCTGGGATGGGCCATGGCAGCTTTTGGCTTTACAAGAAGTGAAAATCAAAGGGGCAGAAATAATTTAGGGAGTTTGGGTGGAATTTGTTCTTGCTGCTTACACTTAAACTCCTCCTGTTAATGGGTAAAGAAAGAACGGAGGAAAAGGTGGAAAACTCTGCAGTCAGGAATTCCATGTCCTGCTGGAGGGCTGGGCACTCTGGAAACCAACACCTGCTTTAAATTATTACAGGTTTTATGAAGGAGAACTCCTGTGGGTGCTGTTGGTCATTCTGGCCTCACTGTGGTCATAACTGGGTGGTTTTCACTGTTGGATGCATCTGAATACATTGAAAACCCTGAATCACGTTCAAACATCAATTTTGAGAGGGAAACAAAAAATCTTTTGCTGCCTTTGAGAGCAGAGGGAATAATTTTCTTTGCTTGGGAGTTTGTGCTTTCTGCTTCCACAAAGGCCTCCTTGAACAACAACAAAAAATTAATCAGCAAACTGGAGGAAGGCTGGGTGGAAAATTACAGTCCCCATCTAATTAAGGTAATGTCAGAAAGCTTAGAAATCATCCAGGGCCTCAGCCTGATGCAATTGGGCTGCTGCAGACCTTTGGCTCAGGGCTCTGAGGGGAGGAACAGGGAATTCTTTTCATCCTGGGCTCTTCTCGCTGACCTGGGGCTTGGGCAGTGGCCACAACTGTGCCACAAAGGGGAATTGGTGTGAAGAGCCCCAAAAACCTCATCCTAGCAGGATGGTCCCCTAAATCAAACAGGAATGATGGATTCCAGCTCATCAAAGCAGTGGACAAAGGGAAATCAGTGTAAAGAGCCTCAAAAATCTCATTCTAGCAGGATGATTGAGCCCCAAAAATCTCATCCTAGTAGGATGGTTCTTTCATTCAAACACTAATGATGGATTCCAGCTGATCAAAGCAGTGCACAAAAGGAAATCATAAAGAGCCCCAAAAATCTCATCCTGGCAGGTTAATTCCCTCATTCAAACACTAATGATGGATTCCAGCTGATCAAAGCAGTGCACAAAGGGAAATCAGTGTAAAGAGCCTCAAAAATCTCATCCTAGCAGGATGATTGAGCCCCAAAAATCTCATCCTAGCAGGATGATCCCCTAAATCAAACAGGAATGATGGATTCCAGCTCAGTGCACAGAGCCCAATCAGCGTAAAGAGCCCCCAAAATCTCATCCTGGCAGGATGGTTCTCTAAATCCAGTGGTAAGGATGGATTCAAGCTCATCAAATTAATGTAGAGAAGGGATCTGTTTCTAGAAGGAAACAGGGTCACAGGATCTACTGGAAGATGGCAGTGAGCAGGGCAGGCCCTCCTTGCTAGAAAAATGATTTTGTCCATTTGTCCAACACCAAAAAGTGCAATATTTTAATCTCAGAGAGGTAAAAATTAACCTCATATATCCCAACCTGGAATTTACCCATGGAACTCTGCTGGGATGTCCTGTAGTCCCCAAGACCTTGCTTTAAAAACCTTCTCCTGCCCTGCAAGGTGTTCCAGAGTAAGACAAAAGCACCAAAAAAGCTCCAGCTCCCTTCAGGCACAGCTGCTGCTCTTCCCCATGGCAAGTACAGGTAAAAGGGGCTTTTTTTGGAACACAAAGCTGTGTTAATGTAAACAGGATTAAGCTTAGCTCCACCATAATCCTGAATAATGTGTGTTCTGTAGAGCACACCCCACACCAGGCTGCTTTTCCTCTGAAAAGTTCTGGGTTTGGAAGAAGTGTTGGTGAGGAGCTGAGCAGCCTGAGCCCGGAAAATTCCAAGGCTGGGCTCAAACCAAAGCGCAGGGGAAGCACGAGGGGCGCCATGGCTGTTCCCAGACCTTTTTTTGTTTCGGAATTTTGCCGGCTGAAGGGAGCTGAGAGCCGTGTGAGAGTGGGTGCTGGGATGCCTGCAGCCCCAAACGGGGGTGGATCCCCACTGGGGTGGGTCTGGGGCATTTCTGTGGGCAGAGCAGGCTCAGGAGGGTTTTGGTGGGGTGGGCAGAGCTGCTGCTCCCAGGGCAGGACCCGTCCCAGCAAATCTTTGTCCTGCCTGTGCTGGAAGTTGAATTCCTGGAGGATTTCCCAGGGTGGCGGCAGGAATGGTGCCCACCCAAGCAGCGAACCACGCTGTGGTTTGAAATAATATAAGAGTTTAAATGATATTTAGGGCTGTGTTTAAGCAGCTGCCTTGGGGCTTGAAACAAGCAGAATCCTGGGGGGATGAAACAAAAAATATTTCACTTTTTTTTTGGAAGCCTGAATCTGTGGATTTAGAGGTGGAAATGTGAGCACTGAGGGCTTATGGCTGTGCTGGAGGTGAAGGGCTGAAGGTGCAGCCCACAGTGGCTTTGTTATTCCCCTGCTGATGGAGAAGTGAAGCATTTTGGACTCTCCAGCTTCAAAAGTTGCCCTTGGGGTTTCTGCTGAGCAGCTCAGGGGCTTTGTCCCTTCATCCCTTCGTGCATTTCACAGCACTTGGCCGTTTTTAGGTCACTTAACTTTTATTTCTGATAAATTTCCTTGGGAGGTTCAGTCACATGCTCCCCTCAGCTGCCAGCACTGACAGCTCCCTCTCTGGATTTCTGAGTTCTGCAGCAACCCAGGGCTCTTGCTGAAGTCCCTCAGTCTGCCAGGATTTTGGGTACAAACTTAGGAAATGCTCTTCAGTCCAACTGTCTGAACGTCTGCAGGAAAATCTGATGTTCAATGGAAAAAACCCAAAACCAACCAAGTGAGTCTGTAAATGAGGTGTAAGTCTGCAGGATTACAGCAGCCATGGGAGTGAAATGACTCTGTCCTGGTGCCATCCCAATTCCATTGCCTCAGAAGCCTCCTTTTAATGCTCATTGTTTAAAATGTAACTGCTCTGGGATTTAGGGATGGCTTTTTTAATTTTTTACTAATAATAACAGTGGCAACCTCCTCCTGCTTTTAAGAGATAGAGACTAAAATCTTGCCAAAAATTCTTTTTTTGTGTGAATGCACGAGGAATGTTCTGAGAGGAGGAACAGAAAACAAACTGCTTGGTGAAAGGGATTTTCCTCTAAATGAGACAGAAGTAGAAGAGCCACAGATACTCCTCCAAAAACTGCAGATTTTCTGCAGCCTGGGAGGGGCTGTGTCCTTGGGGAATCAGTGCCAGTCCCTAAAATGATTAGAAAAATACAAAATAAAGACTTGTGGGGTGTAGGAGTGTCGAGGGTAGGACGGTGGGGATGGACGGAGATGAGAGATCTCTGCAGCCAGGGCTGGGAACTTGGGGTTCATTGCAAAGGGCCAAGTGCAGGACCCTGCTGGGAGCTGCCAGGCACAGCTGGAGCAGGGCTGAGGGGAGAGAGGGGGAGAGAGGATGAGAGGGTGAGAGAGTAAAAAAGGTAAGAGCATAAAAAGGTAAAGAGAGAGTGAGGTTTCCATTACAGCACCATAAATCTTCTTTTGTGTTGAATATTCTAATTCTCACTAACCAATCTAGTACAACACACAAATCCTACAGCATTTCCATACAGGCTATAAGAATCATTACATCACCATCCTGTGTTACATTTTAAACCCTAAAATCTCCTCTTTGGGCCCCTTCTGCCAAGCTGTAGGGTCTGCTCTGACCCCTGGGCCTGTCTGCAAGCAGAGGGTGTTGTTCCATCAAAAGGGGATCACCTTCAGCAGCCACACCATTGTTTTCCAGTTGTTCAGTAACTGAGGGATCTCAAAGCTTGCTTTCATTTCAATCTCGCTTATAGTTTCCATATTCTCCAAATCTTTTGCCAGACAATCACATTGATGAGGCTTTCCTGTTTGATCTCCCCCAGCACTGGGGGAAGAGGGGCATTGCTGGGCATTGCTGGGCATTGCTGGGCATTGCTGGGCATTGCTGCCACTGCAGCAGGAGAACTGCAGAGCCCCTCCCCAGGGCAGGCCAGGTCTGCTCCAGCAAAGATGGATCAGATCTGACATCTCTGCTCCCTTTTGTGCCAGAGCCCCCAGGGCAGCCCCTTTGAGCCCCCCAGGCTGTGCTGAGTGAGCAGAGCTGCCTCCCACAGCTCCAGGCACCTTCCTGAGCCAGCCACGGGTGATCCAAGCTGGATTTCCTCTGTCAGGATAATTCAGAGCCAGGCTGTGACCAGACTGTGACTTTGATGGGCTCAAAAAGCATCAGCACTGCTGAGATCATATGGAATGGGGGCTTAAAACCTGCTGCATGGGCACAATCATGGGGAGCTTAGTGAAAAGGGAGCTAATCCCATCAATGGATCGGTTTGTTTACCCTCCATGTCCCACTGCAGCCTCTGCAGCAGCCCTGCAAGGGTTACAGAGAGGCTGCAAAGGGAAAGGGCACCGGGATCTGCTCATGGCCTTGGGGTCATTTGTGCCAGATCACAGGGTCCTCAGGGTGATGGGGAACCTGAGTTTGAGTTTTCCTGGTCTGAGTTTGAGTTTTCCTGGTCTGAGTTTGAGTTTTCCTGGTCTGAGTTTGAGTTTTCCTGGTCTGAATTTGAGTTCCCCTGCTCTCTCCCACCACAGCATCTCTCCTGAGCTGCTGGCCAGGCCCCTTCCTGGCTCCCATGCCCCAAGGCAGCTTCCCTGTATGCAGGAATAGAAACTGGGCCACTGGAAGTGCTGAGGCAGCTCCCAGGATGTGGAGGGGCTGTACAATAGTTCCAAAGGAGCCACACTGGGAGTGTTACAGAGGGAGGCTCTTGTCTCTCCAGGAATCCTCCCCTGCTTGTCCTGGGGTTGTTAAATGAGCAGGCAATTGTTAAATTGTTAAATAACTCAGGGTTGCCTGCTCCTACTCTGGGGGTGAGCAAACTCCCAAAGTGAGGGGATGACAGCGCTGGTGTGGCTCCAGTGCAGGTGGAATGCAAAGCTCTGGGGTCAGCTCCAATTTAGATGAAAAGCAAAGCTCTGGAGTCAGCTCCAATGCAGATGGTGAGAAATGAACCCCATTTATCTCACAGATGCCATGCAGAGCTCTGGGGTCAGCTGTGCCAGCTCAGGACTCCTGTCCTGCTCCCTCCTCCCATCCTGAGCTGCCCCAGGTAGGCAGGCTCTGGGGTGACACCTCTGCTCTGTGCTCCCCAGGGCAGGGACTGAGATCTGTGAAAATCGCAGAGAAAAGCGAAATCCCTGCAATGCAAACGTTCTGGTTTCTGTTTCAGCAACAGCTGCAGGCCTATGTGGCCTGGGTGAATTCCCAGCTGAAGAAGAAGCCAGGGGTGAGGCCAGTGCAGGACCTGAGGCAGGACCTGCGGGATGGGGTCACCCTTGCCCTGCTCATCGAGATTGTAGGTCAGTGCTGCCATCTGGCCCTGTTTATCCCCTCAGCTCTGGCTCTGGCCTGCAGGGCTGCCCTGGCTCTGGCATCTGTCGGGCAGATGCTGCTGGGGGTGGCAGAGCTGGCTGGGAAGGAAAACAATCACAAATCAGATCACAAATGCAATTCCATTACAGCCCTTATGGTTCAGAGGCCGTTGGAGCAGATGGGGAAGGCTGGCAGGGGCACTGGGAGCTCCACAGGGCTGGCATGGAGTTGGGGGTGGTTTCTGGGAAGAGTGACCTGTTTGCTGATGGCATTGGGCAGGGGGACAGGGAATGGGGCTGCAGTGAGTTCATTGTGCTCACTGCTCCTTCCTGCTCCCACTCAGCCCCTGCCCCAGTGGGGGACAGCTCTCCAAACTCCTCCCTGGTGGGGCTGTCCCGCTTTGGCACCAGACCAGCCCTTTCCATGGAGCTCAGTCCTTTGGGAAGAGGCAGCTCCAGCGTGGGTGCCTCAGGGGGCCACAAATCCTGCCAGAATCCAGCCCCCAAACCCTGCCATCATCCCAACACAGCCCCAAACCCAGCCACTCCTGCTGCTGGTTCCTGTTAAACAGCTCCAGTCACTCCTGGTGCTGGTTCTTGCTAAGCTGGACCAGTCACTCCTGGTGCTGGTTCCTGTTAAACAGCTCCAGTCAATCCTGGTGCTGGTTCCTGTTAAACTGGGCCAGTCACTCCTGGTGCTGGTTCCTGTTAAACTGGACCAGTCAATCCTGGTGCTGGTGTTAAGCTGGACAGTTACTCCTGGTGCTGGTTCCTGTTAAACTGGACCAGTTAGTCCTGGTGCTGGTTCTTGCTGAGCAGTTCCAGTCACTCCTGGTGCTGGTTCCTGTTAAACTGGACCAGTTAGTCCTGGTGCTGGTTCTTGCTGAGCAGTTCAGTCACTCCTGTGCTGGTTCCTGTTGAGCAGCACCAGGAGCCCCATGCAGGACCCAGCCACGAGACCAGAGCAGTGCCAGCAGTGCCTCTGGCAGTGCCCAGAGCTCCAGCTCTCCTCTGATAATGCCCAGAGCTTCAGCCCTCCTCTGATAAAGCTTTTTTCTCTCCCTTCAGCTGGTGAGAAGCTGAGTGGCATCGAGCCCAACCCCAGCAGCCAGCAGGAGATGAGGGAAAATGTGGACAGAGTCTTGCAGTTCGTGGCATCCAGAAAGATCCGCATGCACCAGACGTCAGCTAAAGGTGTGTGGCCCTGGGAGGGGATTTTAGCTGCTGAAATCCTGGTTTTGGCTTTGTTTTCTATCAAACAGGTCATTTATGAGTAAATTCATGTGTCAGTTTGTGGGGCAGTTGGGGGTTTTTGCCCCCTCTGGTTTAGTGAAGTTTTTGGGTTAAAAGATAGGGAATGCAGAGAAAAAAAAAACAAAAACTTTTTTTCTTGCTACTGAGCACTGAGAAGGCCAGGCAGTGGTGTAATGAAAAATACAGGCTTGGAATCTTTCACCAAAAGGACACATAAACCTGCTAGAGTGAAAGGAGACATGGAAAAAAATATTTGTGGTTCACTGGAAGCCATGGGCTGGAAACAGAGAGGAGACACAAGGCACAATCACATGTCTGTGGCGTGGTTTAGTCAGGACTTTGAGCAGCTCTGACTAAATTGTTTTGGGAAATCTCGGTCTGGGAGAGTGGCTGATCTTTGCCATGACATCAGTGTGCTGGAAAACACTCGTGTGATCTCACTGAATGTCATTAATTTACATTTACATTCGCAGGGTGCTGCAAACAGCTGATGGCACCACTGGAGAAATGCATCGCTGTTCTGCCTTTAGTGTTTTAAAAAAGAGAATTCTCTGCCAATAAAGTCAGTGGCAATCCTCAGTAACTGCTCTGCCCCTGAGTGAGCACTCAGTAATTATGTGTCCAGTAATTAACTGCTGGAAATGGCCATGAAGGGAGGCTCAGGGCTGTGCTGTGGAGGTGACAGCACTTTGCAGTGCCCTGCACCACCAGGGCTGAGCTGTGGCCCCCAAAGTGAGGAGATGAGAGCACTGGTGTGGCTCCAGTGCAGATGGAATGCAAAGCTCTGGGGTCAGCTCCAATGCAGATTGTGAGAAATGAACCCTATTTATCTCATAGATGAAATGCAGAGCTCTGGGGTCAGCCCCAATACAGATGCAATGCAAAGCTCTGGGGTCAGCTCCAGTGCAGATTGTGAGAAATGAACCCTATTTATGTCACAGATGCAATGCAGAGCTCTGGGGTCAGCCCCAATACAGGTGAAATGCAGAGCTCTGGGGTCAGCCCCAATGCAGATGCAATGCAGAGCTCTGGGGTCAGCCCCAATACAGGTGAAATGCAGAGCTCTGGGGTCAGCCCCAATACAGGTGAAATGCAGAGCTCTGGGGTCAGCTCCAGTGCCACAGATGAAACACAAAGCTCTGGGGTCAGCCGTGCCCAGCTCAGGACTCCTGTCCTGCTCCCTCCTCCCATCCTGAGCTGCCCTTGCTGCCTTTCCCTATCTCCATTTCTCCTGCAGCACCCACAGCTCTGCCAGCACCCCCGTTAACCACCCACCCAACCATTTGCATTTTGCAGATATCGTCGAGGGCAACTTGAAATCCACCATGAGGCTGATCCTGGCCTTGGCTGCTCACTTCAAGCCGGGCTCTGGCAGGGCCGGCTCGGGGGGCAGGGGCTGGGCAGCGCCCCCGGGCCGGCTCCGGCCGCGCTCGGCCGCCGCGGTGGCGCAGGGGGCAGCGGCCGCGCTGGCCGATGTCCGGCAGGATGTCCAGCACTCCGGCCGGGACCTGCTCCGCCACAGGCACAGGTGAGGCTCAGAGGTGACCTCATTGCTCCCTGCTGTGACCCTGTTCACAGGGGTCCCAGGGTGAGGGGACAGACCAGGATCTGACTCCATGGTTCAGAAGGCTTGATTTATTATTTTATGATATATATTATATTAAAACTATACTAAAAGAATAGAAGAAAGGATTTCATCAGAAGGCTGGCTAAGAATAGCAAAAGAAAGAATGATAACAAAGGTTTGTGGCTCCAACTCTCTGTCCGAGCCAGCTGGGCTGTGATTGGCCATTAATTAGAAACAACCACATGAGCCCAATCCCAGAGGCACCTGTTGCATTCCACAGCAGCAGATAACCATTGTTTGCATTTTGTTCCTGAGGCCTCTCAGCTTCTTAGGAGGAAAAAAATCCTAAGGAAAGGATTTTTCAGAAAATTTTTCACCAAAAGAATAATAAAGCACTGGAATGCTCTTCCCAGGGAGGTGCTGGAATCACCATCTCTGGATGTGTTTAAAAACAGAATGGGCATGGCACTGGGTGCTATGGTCTGGGTGAGGTGTGAGGGCACAGGTTGGGCTCGATGATCTTAGAGGTCTCTTCCAACCTCATCATTCTGGGATTCTGTGAAGGCTCTTCCCTGCTTATGCAAGCCTGGGTTGGATTCAAATGCAAAAGAAAATGAAAACAAATGTATTGCAGCCAGGGTCTGTGTACAAACCATGAGCAGGACATCAGGATGTTGTACAAGTCCTTTCTGGTTCCTCCACTGCTCATCCCACTGCTCCAGGCAGCTTCTGAGTCCTGGGGGTGCTGAAAATCCACACACACGGGGAATAATGCTAAAAATCCCATTTTCCCATATGCCAAAGGTGCTGTGGGGGTGACAATAACAATAATAGCAGTGACATTTAGCTGGGAGCCAGGTGCTGGGGCTGTGCAGGGTTTCGTTTACACAGCTGAAGGTCATTTCCCATTTGATACTGGCTCGAGGGAGCACCCATGAAACAGTCTGGAAAGGAGGCTGAAATGGTAATTTTGATTGAAAAATGAAATGGTAAAGGTTTCCCTGGCGCAGACCTTGGAGTTCTTCAGGAAAGCCAGTCCTTGTGATGCTTCCTTGCATTCCCAGAGCTTTTGGAGTTTTCTAGTCCCAGAATTAGGGATGAGTTTACAACAACAAGGCCCGTTTGCCTGTTTTCCCTTAAGAAGATGGGGATCCCTGATAGGAAAATTGGCATTTTTCTGGCTGTCTCCTCTCCCTTGCCTCCTTTTCCTCAGCTCTCCTCCCTTCCTTTTTGGAGAGAGAAGAACTCCAGCAGCACCCAGGTGAGGCTCCCCTCATTTTGTGACTGTCACCCCCAGGAACAGCAGCGTGGACGAGGAGATTGAGAATCCCTGCTGGAGCGTGCGGGCGCTGGTGCAGCAGTACGAGGGGCAGCAGCACGTGCCCCTGGAGCCCCACCCTGCCAGGTGAGCAATTTTATTGCCAAGGTGTCTCCTCTCCAAGATGCCGCCCTGCCAGGTGAGGAATCTTATTGCCAAGACGTCTCCTGTGCCTGACATGGACTAAAGTGCCTGCTCTCCTCACCAAAATCCGCTGGGGTCTGATGGAAAAAGGCATCCCTGGCTGGTCTGGAGGGTGAGAGCTCAGGAATCAACATAAAGCAGTTCTCTGTGAGAAAATGCAGCCAAAAAAGGGCTTTTGAAGGAAAATTACTCCAGTGAGGGAGCTGATCCAGCATGGAGAGCTCTGTAGTAAAGGGAAGTCGCTCCCTTTTCCCCCAGAGAACCAGAAACGACCCAGAAGAGCCAGAGCTGAGTTACTGAACCACTGGAACTCCCTCTGGAGATGGTGCTGTGCTCCAGTTAATCTCATCTGGAGCAGATTCCAGGGCAGGGCTGCACGTGGGGAGCTGCAGCTCTTTGCTTCAGAGCCTCCCACTGCCACTGAAAGGCCCAAACTCTGATTTTCCGTGTCCTTCCCCTGCCTGGGCTGTTCCCCGAGTGCCTCCCTCCCGTTGGTGTGGGAGTGAGGAGCTCATTTGCCAAGGACAGATTGCCACTGACAGCCTCTCAGCGGGCAGGACATTTCCCCAGCGTTTCTCAGGCCAATTTTTACGCTCCACAGCACCAATAATTCTCCGTGTACCTGAAAATTAAGGTTGCTTTGCCCAGCAGAGGAGAAAAACACAAGAGTTTGTGTTTATCCCCCAATTGTGCTGCGTGTCATTGAGAGTGTGTTTATAAATAGACTTTTGGAGGAGTGTGGGGCTCCCGGGGAGGCAGTGCTGGAGCAGTGCCTCCACATGATGTCAGCAGTGTGCTTTTGAGGCCAGTCTGCCAGGGGGGATGTAAAACTCTGCTCTTGGCAGCGGCATTTCATGGATAATGCCACAGGAGCTTGGCTCTCGAACCGGGAGCCTCAGCAGTGCCACATCCTGCTGCCTGCTCCCATCCCTCCCTTTAAGGGAGATGGAATATTTGATGCATTCTTCTGCCCCATCAGGTGGCTGCTGTTTCTTCATATTTTGGTATTTCGGCGGTAAACCAAAATCTCTCTGCACATCCTGCGTTTCTATTTTATTTTCCCCCGCAATGTCACGGATTCTCTGGTGATGTCATTGCTGATAGGGCGGAACACAGCGAGAACCTTTCCAAAATGATCAAAAACTGGGAGAATTCTTCCCCTCCAGCTGCTGGGGGGTGTCTGTGCTGGCACAATTCTGCACGAGGAAAACGAGCTGCGTTCCCTTCCCTCGCGGGGAGGAATGTGCTTAGCTCAGTTCGGAGAACAGCCTGGGAGGAACGAGATGCTTTTTTTATTGGTGAGAGACGTTACTGAGTGCAGCGACCCCCTCCTCCAGCCGGCTGGGGTGTCCCGGGGCAGCATCCCCGGCCCCTTCCCCGCTCCGAGCCCTCCCAATTCCCAGGGACGGCAGCGCAGGCTGCCGAAATGATTCATGGAAAAATCTGCCCAAAATCAGATGATTCCCAGGCTGCCGAGCCCCTCACCCATCCCTCTCCGTTTCCCCTCCCCTTCCAGCAGCATTCCCTCCCCCACCCCTGAGCCAGGCATCTCGGAGAAAGCTGTGCCTGCACAGCCCGTGTGACAGCAGGAGGGAGAGGAGAGGGAGAGGGAGAGGGAGAGGGAGCCGTGCCTGGGGCTGGGGAGAGCCTGGGCACAGCCTGCATCCCTCTGGAAGCTGGGAGAGCATCCTGAGCAGAGCCCGCATCCCTCTGGAATCTGGGAGAGCAGCTTGGGCAGAGCCCGCATCCCCCTAAAGCTGGGACCCTGGAAGCTGGGAGAGCATCCTGAGCAGAGCCTGCATCCCTCTGGAATCTGGGAGAGCATCCTGAGCAGAGCCCGCATCCCCCTAAAACCGGGGAGAGCAGCCTGGGCAGAGCCCGCATCCCTCTGGAAGCTGGGAGAGCAGCCTGGGCAGAGCCCGCATCCCTCTGGAAGCTGGGAGAGCAGCCTGGGCAGAGCCCGCATCCCCCTAAAGCCGGGGAGAGCATCCTGAGCTCATCCCGCATCCCCCGGCAGCGCACGGACCCCGCGCCGGCAGCGGCTCCTTCTCTCCCCCGGCGGCTCCTCGGATGCTCGGCGGCACAAGGAGGGCGGGATGGGATGAGAAACACCCCCGGCAAGCCCGGAGCCTTGTGATGAAAACAAGCGGCGGTGCAGCTGAGCAAAATGCAGCAGCAGCGGCGGGAGGCGAATAACCTGCGAGGGAAAGCAGCGGGAGCCACGGGCAGGCTGCAGAATTCCCCCCCGGCTCCCGAATCCAGCCCGTTCCTGGGGGCTGCGGATTCGCCCCTCAGCCGGAGGAGCCCCTGAGCCGGTTGTTTTGGGGGTGTTTCCGTGTGTTTCTGCTGGGAATCTCCTCGGCACTCGGGCTCGCAGAAATTTCCCCCGGAGTTTGGCAGGAGCTGAGCCCCGGGCAGTGAAGAAGGGAAGGAGGAATGAGCAGAGCCGGGATCCTGCGGATTCTGTGAGGCCACAGCTTCAAGTGGGATCATGGGAGGGAAGCAGGTCAAATGGTGAGCGATTGTGTGCATTGTGATGGGTGTTTATTAAAATTCGGGGCATTCAGGGGCTCGTTGCTCTGAAGCTGGGCTGTGCTGGAGGATCTGGGGCTCAGGGGAGGCAGGATGTGGGTTAAGGAACCAAGTGGTGAAAGGAATAAAGTGGAGCAGTTTGCATCATAAATCTCTCTTGGAAAGCTTTCATTTCCCAGCCCTCGTTCCTGCATGCTTTAATAGGAAATTGTTCTGCACTTTTAAAGGCGTTGCATCAGCGGCTGTTTCGTACCCTGATGGCTCAGACTGATACAGAACCTGGGCAAGTGTTTGCAGCATTAATTGGGTGATGCAGAAAGCAACCTGACCTGTGCTGCTGCTTCAGCTGCCTCTGGCCCTGCCACTGTGTGCAGCGTTTGGGAGGTGGTTGTGAATGCTGGCTGGACCCAGGGGCCTTTGGAAATAGGAAAACCCCCTGGAAAGGGTCTGGGCATGTGGGAATGCCTCAGGAAATGTAAAGCTGTCTGTGCTGGGGGGACCTGTCCCCACCTGTGGTGCCTTTTCTTGGCTTTGGGCTGTGGATCCAGTGCTGGGAGAAGAGGATGTGGAATGTTATTTCCAGGCTTGTTTTTCACCCTGCTCATCCTTTTCCCTTCCCCTGTCTCACCACCTTCTCTCCCATCTGTGCCTGGTGGTGTTTTTCTGGGACAGCTTCTGCATGGATGAGAGCCAGCAGTGCCTCGGGGTGAGGGCAGGTTCAGAGCATCAGCTGGGAACAGGAGGGAGGGAATTCTGAGATCTGTTCCTAGAAAGAAGTGAAATCCCTCCTGGAGCTGCTGGCCATGTCAGACCAGCTGGGCTTCCTGCTGGCATCTGTGTTGTGTGAAAGTTCCATCCTTTCTTCTGGCCCTTGTTACATAATGCAATCCCAGCAGAACTGCCAAATCAAGCCATAAACAGCATTTAAAAAAATCAAAAAAACCCCATCATTTTACGCCATGCCCCCATTCAGCAATGAGCAGGAGAAGGGGCTGGTTTGATATTAAATTGATATTAAATTTGATATTAAAAGTGTGTCTAATGAGGGACTGCTGTGATGGATTTGGAATTCCTGGAGGTAAATCCTGGAGCAAAGCCAGGTGGCCGGGAGCCCTTTAAGCATCATGGACACACCTGAAAGGACTGGCACTGTCCCTGTGGGACATTTCTATTGGACATTGATTATTCTTTCACTTTAACTCAGGGGAAGCCTGGGCCACAAAAATCTGGACTCAGGTCTGTAATTTGAATGAGGAGAGGCTGTCCTGGCCGTGGGAGTGGGGCAGGCAGGAGCAGCAAGTCATTTCCATCTCTATTGCAGGGCTTGTCCCATTCTGTGGGAGCTGTGGGAGACGAGCAGCAGTGCTGGGAAGATGCAGGGAGGGAGCTGCTGAAGCCTCTTATTTTTCTAAACCTATTATATTATTTCCACACTGTTTTTCTTTTTGTTCCCTGCCCTTTGTTTCTGTGTTGGGGGAGAATGAAAAATTAACTCCTGCTCACACTTGCAAGGATTAATTCCTGCGACTTTCGGGGTACATTGAATGGGTCAGTGAGCTTCAGCCACCTTTTGATGTTGTCTGGGAGATGCACTTAGGAAGAATTTCTGAGAAAAAGATTGCTTGAACCTCCCAGTCAGCTGAGACGGCTCCTGTGAAAATATGTGGGCACTTCCAAGAAGTTTTAATCGAAGAACACGAGTGAGTGGAATCTGCCTCTCGAATATATTGGGATTTAAAGTTGGAATGATTAATCTGAAAGTTCTAGAGCCAGAGATGAAGCCAGGGTGGCTTTTTGTCCAGCATAAGGCTGGCAGTAAATGACTCCTCAGTGTGGTCCTACCCCTGTGTGAGAGTCTGAGATCAAAAATTTACATGTTCAGGCTGGGTTGTTAAAGGTTTCTCTGGGATGCAGATAATTCTTAGATAAAAGTGAATATGGAGAAATGCTTGTTCAGAACTAGTGCTGATTAACATAATCCCCACCATCTAAAAGAGCTGTTCCTGCCTTGCTCTGCAGCCTGACTTCACCCAGCCCTGTGCACAGCGCAAAGAGCGAATCCACTGTAGCCCCCTCGGAGGAGAAGGAGAGGCTTGTGATCCTCCAGGCTGAAGAAACAGAGCCTAGAGCAGGTAAACCCTTGGGATTGTTCTGTGTGATGGACTGGAAAAGCTCCCCGGGGACTGCAGTGCTGCCTCCAGGGTGTCCTTGGGCACTGAGGGATGCTCTGCAAAGCCCCCAGGTGCTTCTCCCCCTCTGTCACTGTCCCCAGTGCTGAGCTTGGAGCTCTCCCGCTGCCGTTACAAATGGAGTGTGTGTAGCACAGCTTGGATTGCCTCAGGAATGAGGCAGGAATCCTGGGGGCAGCTGAGCTGTCAGCCCTCGGCCCTGCTGGGCTGCCAGCAGCACACCCAGCCCCTCTCTCCTGCAGAAGAGGCCCAGGCTCACTCCCAGCCCGAGTGGCAGCCGGGGAGCTCTGGGTCCTACCTGGAGAACTCATGGGAGGAGCAGCTCCTGGAGCAGCAGGACCACCTGGAAAAGGAAATGGAAGAGGCAAAAAAGATGATTTCGGGTTTGCAGGTGAGAGATTTCTCTTCTCAGAGAGCGCTCCCTTCCAGGGTCACCCAAACCTGCATCAGTCAGTCCATGAGCTTGGCTGAACCTTCACATTTGGCACATTCTCCCCACAGTTCTTCATTTCTGGGGTCTTTCCCTCGCTTCCCCTCCCTGCCCCTCAGCCCGGTGTGTGTCTGGGGAACAGAGCCCCTTGATCCATATGGTGAAGGCACTGAACTCTCTCAGAGCATCCCTTTCTGTTTGTGCTGGGAACCACAGTGGCTTTGAATTGTAAATATTTATGTGGCAGTAAACAAAGCAGAGATTGTGCGAGGAGCACAGGCAGCTGGGCGGGCACTTTCCCAGGGGACAATGGGCAGGACACAAAAGAGTCACCAAAAAAAAAAAAAGAAAAAAAATTCCTTGGTTGACTGGTAAAATCCCTGCATTTTGTGCCCCCTGGGAGCAGGGACAGGAGGGTCTGGCACTGCTGCCCCCTCATCCCCTGGGAGTGGGGAGAGGCAGCTGATGTGGCCAGGCAGGAAATTGGATTTGGTTCATCGATTTTCCTCCTCTTACTCAATAATTGAGAAGCCTCAGATTGTGACAGTTTGGTTGAAATATTGGGGATCTGATGCACGCACACCCTATAAGGTGCCAAAGCTGAGACTTCACTCCCTGGAAATCTGAGTTGTCCTTGTTTGGTTCTTTCTGTGGGGAAGAGCATGGGCTGACAGATCCCTGGGAGAGCTTTGTCAGGGGATAAATCTTCTTGTTCATTCCTGAAAAAAAAAACCAACCAAAAATCCCCTCATTTTTGAGGGGAATAAATCAGCAGAAATGGGAAATGAAGCTGGTTAGGGACTGTTGATAGGAGTGACTGCTGGCCAGAGCTGCAGCTCACCTCTTTCCCTTTGAAATCTCTGAAAATGAGATTTTTTTTTCCCCCCTCTTTATCTCCCCAGGCTTTGTTGCTCAATGGGTCTTTACCTGAGGATGAGCAGGAAGGGTCCTTTGAACTCTCTGAGCGTGGAGCCTGCCCTGAGGAGCAGCTGGTGAGCACAGCCCTGGACCCACCTTTCCCTGCTGCAGCTGCCTTTTGGCCTGCCCTGCCCCTGCTGCCCAATAACCACGCTGACATTTTGCATTCAGATCATCATCCGCAGCCGCCTGGACCAGAGCGTGGAAGAAAATCAAGATCTGAAGGTTAGAGGGTGACAGATGGAGGGGGGAGAGAGGTTTTGCAGATTGTTCCACTTGATTTTTTAGGAGAAAACGGGGTGGGGATGAAGCAGGGTGGGCAACATGATGGGTAAAGCTGGGAATATTCTGTGAGGGCTCCAACTCTGGAGGCTTGGGACCAGTTCTGATGCTGGCAGAAGTGTTTGATGTTGGCCTGAAGGAGAGATTTGGGGACTGGGCACTCGTTATTTTCTTTATTATTTTATTATTATTTTATTAATTATTATTTGTTATTTATTAATATTTAATATTATTATAATATTTATTAATATTTATTATTATCTTTATTATTTTATTATTATTTTAGTTTAATAACAGAGCTCAGCTCTTTGTCATGTTTGTAACTCACTAACATTTCTCAGGCTCTTGGATCTGTGGGAAGAGGAGGGATATGCTTCCTCCTGCAGAGAAAACACCAGCTCTGCTTGGTTCTGAAGGGGTTAACAACACAAGGTGCTGTTTAACCAAATTGTGTTGCATTTGCAGAAGGAGCTGCTGAAATACAAACAAGAAGCTCGGAACCTCCAGGGAATAAAGGTGAGGAAAGGGGCATTTCATCAAAAATGAATAGTAGTGCTTTAGGTGAGTAGGGCCAGCAGGCACCACACACCTCTGAGGAACCTCAGATCGTGGAAGGAGGAGTATTGGGGGATCCTGTGGTTCATTTCTGAATTTTTAGGCAGATGTAAGGAGCTGGATTTCCAGTTTTCTGCTCTGTCTGTAAGATTGTGGTCGAATAGTCCCCTTTTTCTCTATTTCCCCCTGTTTCTCCTAAACAAAAAGAGGCATAAATTGGCTGGCTGGCTCTTTTATTCCCTTCTCTCTCGGAGTACACATCCAGCAGCATTGGCCCAGTGAACTCATTCCTGCCAGCACAGGAAAAAGAGCCTGGGGTGTCCCTGTCCTGGCCAGAAGCAGCTCAGTTTGTGCCTCTGGAGTGCTAACACTGCTGATCTCCTCCTGACAGAGGCATTTTTAGAGCTGCCTGTCAGAAGGGAGCAAACAGCAGTAGCTGTGCAAGGTGCAGCTCTGGGTGAGTGAAAGGTGCAGAATTAGTGCTGACTTTGGCCTCTGCAGAGAGGATTTCACTGCACAACTGGGTCACGCTCAGGCCTTAAGGCTCCCTGTGTCCTGGGCTGATCTTGGCCTCTCTGTGCCCTCGGGATGAGTGGCTGGGGCAGGAGCTGCAGGGCTCAACGCCCTCCAGAGCTGTTCCTGTCCATCACAGCCAATATTCATCACTTCTGGAGAGGGAAATTCAGGCTGAAGCACGGAAATCCCTCTGTGCTGGTGGCCAAAATGTTGGCAGGGAAATCACTTTTGGCTAAGGGAGAGGCAGGAGGGCTGAGAGCCCCTGGCAGCAGCTCAGGCCTGGGTGGCCACAGGGTGTTGTGGCCCCTGAGCCCCAGGGAGGGGTCCCTGTCCCCCCTGCCCTCCTGCAGAGGTCACCTCTCCCCAGGACGCCCTGCAGCAGAGGCTGCTCCAGCAGGATGCTGCAGTCCTGCAGCTCAAGCAGGAGCTGCTGAGAGCCAACATGGACAAGGAGGAGCTGCACAACCAGAACGTGAGTCACTGCTGCTGCTGAGGTTGTTTTGGGGGGTTGGTGGCCCCAGGGGTGGCTGCAGCAGAGATTTCGGGGTCGTGGGATAGTGAGCACGCAGCCAGAGGTCTCTGCACAGCACAGGCTGCTCACAGCCTGCTGGCCAGCTCTGAGGCTGGACATTCCTGACCTCCACTCCCACTTCCTGTCCTCCAGGACCTTCAGCTGGGACAGGGAGGGGCTTTCCCTGATGTTTTCAGTGCTGTTGCATTTGTCCCTCCTCGTTCCCTGGCTTAGCAGGTGGCACCTGCCCCGTGCAGGTCTCTGTCCGAAGGTGCCACCCTAAACAGCAGCTGCCTTGACCTCTGTAGGTTTCTGGTCACCCTTTAGCACAAGGGGCAGAGGTTTTCACTCTCTGGGAATATCTGCCTCACACCTGGCTGTTACTCCTGCAGGCTGACCTCCAGAGGAAGGTTGAAGAGAGAAACCGGCTCCTGGCAGAGTACAAAGTAATGGAACCTCTTCCATGGGGGTTTGGGTGGATCTCCAGTTCTGGCAATGGGATTGTTCTTTCCCTGGCACTTGGACAGCCCTGGGAGGGAGCCGTGGGAGCCAGGGGTGTTTGCAGTGAGGTGGGGGGATCAGAAGTTCTTTGCATTCCCCCCACAGCTTCCTGCAGATCTTTAATTGTCGTGGGTTTTGGTGGTGGCTGCTGAGTGTCCAGCACTTGTGCAGAGGAGGGTGGGTGACCTGTCTGAGCTCTGATCCCTGGGGAGTCTGTGTGCTCTGGGACAGCTGTGTGACCTCAGCAGCAGGTCTTTGGCCAAGGGGACTTTGGGCAATAAAAACCTGATTGATCTCGTCCAAAAAAAGCTCTGACACTCAGCTCTAACAACTGGCAAAGCACACCCTGTGTGAGCCACCTGATCCTGGCACACGACAGGGCTTTCCCTGCCATGGGAAGATGACAGAGCCTCCCTCCTGCCCTGCTGATTCCCTGCACCCTGTGTTGCAGAAGGAGCTGTGCCAGAAGGAGCGGCACCTGCAGCAGCAGCAGACCAAGCTGGATGAGATGCTCAGGCAGCTTTCTGAGGCCAGCTACCAGCAGGTAGGGAGAGCTGGGCTGGGCTGGGAGCTGCTCTGGCTGGCCCATGGGGTGCTGACCCCTCTGCTGCCCCTCCACAGGTGGATTTGGAGCGGGAGCTGGAGCACAAGGAGGCCCTGCTGGCTCACTGCATGAAGAGAGAAGCTGAGGAGGTATGGGAGCCTTGCTCCACACCTGGGCTGCTGTTTGCCCAGCACCCTGCAGGGACCTGTCTCCAGAAACCCTCCCCTTCATCCCAGAGAGGTCTGGCTCCCCTTTCTCACTGACCAAGGCAGGGAAAGGCCCCAGCACTGAGCACTCTGGCTCAGCCTCTTGGCTCAGAATGCTCAGGGATGAAAGCCAGAGGCTTTCTCAGCTTCCAGCTTCACCTCTGACCCTGGCAGTGGTTAGACCACAGCTCAATTTACTTCCCCCTTTTCCTGCTGACCCTGGTTTTGAGTCTTTCCACCTTTACGTGAGGAATCAGGTCTGTGCTGTGAGCAGGAACTCCCTGCAGGCTTTAGGGAGTGTCTTTACCTGGGAGAAGATGGGAGCTTTATCCCTGATGTGGAAAGCTCTCATTCCCTCTCACTTTGACGTGCATAAATGTGGATTTCTGGGGAGGTCCTGACCCTCCCACATCTTCCCCTGCCCAGGTGATGGCTTTCAGCAGTCCCAGTGCCCAGAGTAATGGCTTTCTGCAGCCAGCAGGAAAAGGAGCAGCTCCCCCAGCCCACCGAGGGGTAAGTGCCCCTGAGGGCTGCATTCCCAGCCACACACCCTGGAACTCTTCTTTCATTGCGAGAGGTTTCCCCTTGCTGGGGAGGCAGCCCCGGGCTGGGGTCAGCTGTGCTGTTTTGGGCAGACCAGTGACCTGCAGCTGGTGCGGGACGCGCTGCGCAGCCTCAGGAACAGCTTCAGCGGGCACGACCCGCAGCACCACACCATCGACAGCCTGGAGCAGGGCATCTCCAGCCTCATGGAGCGCCTGCACCGCATGGAGACGCACAAGAGGCAGGACAGGAGGGTAAAGGCTCCCCAGGGCGCTCAGCTCCTGCCCCTCACACCCTCACACCCCAGCCTGGCTCTGCCTGCGAGGTGACACTCTGTTCTTCTGGTTTTGTGCCCCAGGTGAGGGGGAAATCACCAGCAAGCAGAGCAACCAACGAGTGCAGAGACTCCTGGCCTCCCAAATCCAGTAAGTGCCCGGCAGATCCTGCCCTTCCACTGCCAAATCCACTGCTCAGTTCCCAGGTGTAGAATCCCCTTGGGAATCTCCCCCTCCGGGATCCTCCCTGGGGCAGAGCTCCCTGCAAAGGGAAGGGACACATGTTTATGGCTGGTTTTCTGTAAAAAAAAAAAAAAAAATCATCCACCATCACAGCGCTGCTCTGGGCCTCTTGGGCAGTGCTGCAGCACAAATAAGCACGGCAATCACTGGGAAAAGGGATGTCATCCCAGCTTTCTGCTGCTGTGCACCATCTAGTGGGGACAGAGGAGTGTTTCCTGCTCAGTGTTTACTGCCTTTCATATCCACAGAATGAAACACCACATTTCCTTTTTAAACACCACATTTCTGTGTATGCAGAGTATTCTCTGCATAAAAGGAGCCTTAAAACTGTGGAGTTCAGTTCCTCTGTTTCAGCTCTTGGGGGGAAGCAGGAAACAAGGCAGGACCTGGGGAGAGAAACACAAATGGACAAATTAAAATCCATGCACCACCATCCATCCTGGCCAGCAGGAACGGGAAGCTGGGGAGGGATAATGATGATAAGGGATGATAATCAGGGAGTTGCTGCCTTGCAGAGCTGCCTCACTCTCAGAGCACGCCTGTGATGAGCACCAGTGCCTGCACCAAAGTGTTGTACTTCACCGACCGCTCCCTCACCCCCTTCATGGTCAGCATACCAAAGAGGTGAGCCTGGCCTTCCTAAGCCTCCTGTGCCCCTAAAACCAGCACTCTGATTTCCTGGGCATGCTCCCACCCAGCACAGGTTTGCTGTGCTTTAACTGGATTTCATGCTGTTGGCTGGGGAAGATTATCTGCAGTAGTCCCTGAGCTTTGTTTTTGTGTTTTGTATTTGCATTTATTTCCCTTGCAGGTTAGGGGAAGTGACTCTGAGGGATTTCAAGGCAGCCATCGATAGGGAAGGAACCCATCGGTACCACTTCAAAGCCCTGGACCCAGAGTTTGGCACAGTGAAGGAGGAGGTAAAAGTGGGACTGGCCTTGGGATCAGTGTCAGCACACAGCCCTGGGGACCATGGTCACCTCACTTTTAAGCTAATGAAATAGTGGATGTTCCCCCAAACAAAACTGTCTGCTTTCCCAGCCGTGGGTTAAGCTCCTGTTGTGCTAAAATATTTTCATCCTCAGCAAAAGCAACTCCATGGATGTGGTTGTGACTGCCTGGGAGTTGCAGAGCCCCTTGGGCAAAGCCAGCCTGTGACACAGCCCAGGGACACAGCACAAATCTGGGCTGCAGGTTTTATAAACCCCATTGCAATGGAAGAGCCTGTATTAAACGTACAATTTCTTCCTTTCCGCTGAAGGTTTTTCAGAGAGAGCTCTGTGTGTGTGGCATCGTTCCCTTTGTGTGCTGCAGTGCAGCCCTGTTTGTGCTCAGGCTGGTGGGGGTGTGGATTGGATTCATCTCAGGTTATTGGGACAGTTCTTGCTTCACAGATTGATTAGGGCAAGGGCAAAGGGTCACCCTCTCTGGGGACAGGCAGCAGCAGCAGCTGGAGGTCGTGGTCTGGCTCAGAAAAGCCGTGATTCCTGTCTTTAGTTTACCTTTAATGTCAAAAAAAACGGCTGACAATAATCCTGATATTCATTGGTTAATGAGGCCTGGTCTGTTATTTACCTAAATTGTGAAAATGTGACTCATACCTCAGCCATCACTGCCATGTGTTCCCTGGATTATTTTGGGAAATCTGAGCTAGGATTTGACTTCATGCCCCTGATGCCACTCACACTGCAGAACCCTGTCTCCAGACCCCAGACATGACTGAAATACTTTATTTTTTTAATTTTTTTTTTGGTAGGTGTTCCATGATGATGACATCATTCCTGGCTGGGAGGGGAAAATCGTGGCCTGGGTGGAAGAAGACCATGGGGAGAATTAATGGATCTTTCAAGCCCTGTTTCTATGGAAACCTGTGACTGTCTGCAGAGCTCAGAGAGTGACCAAGGAGCCCAGGTGCTGGGAGGAGGCCAATTCAAGCTGCCAAAAAAGAGCCTCTGCGCCAGCCACGGGTGGTGCAGGCTGTGTGCATGGACAGCTGGCACCTGAGTGCCCGTGCCCGAGGGCAGCTGCTGTCCTGAGGCTGCAGAGACGGCTCTGTGGAACAGAAACACCCGGCTCAGCCCTGCCAGCAAAACCCTGGAGGCCTTAAGGATGCTTTGCCCCCTTCTCCTCCATCCCTGCAGCGTGTGCTGCGGGCTCAGCTGGGCATCTCCTGTGCTGGTGTCACAGAAAACTGCACTGATGGTGAAAATGTGAAGCCTTGCCTTCATGGAGAAGAGGTTGCTGGATTGTGGGAGCTGAAGCTGGACCAGCTGTTGTCCTGCAGGAGCAGAGTGACTCTGTGGACACTGCAGGCTGACCAGACCTGTTCTGGGTGAGAGAAGAGTCCTCTGGAGGGTTGATGCATGGTCTGAAACAAAGCTGAACAAACCAACCTTTCTCCCAAACTCAGGCTCCCTCCTTCCAGCCCTGCCTTCCCCACTTCCCAAAGCTGTTCCCATTTCCGAGGCCCTCGGGGTTTGCTCTGCAGCTGTGGGGACTCTGGGATCTTGGTGCTTGTTTGTTTGCTGAAGGATTTCACGGGTGGGGGAGCTGCCATCAGCTGCTCCCTGAGGTCTTTGCACCCCCTGTCCTTGCTGAGCCTCTGTCCCTGTGCTCCTGCCCTCTCTGCTGTCACCCCCTGTGCACAAGCATCCCCTGCTGCTGTCCCCACCGCCAGGGCCACCAAGCACTTACCCACACCAGTTCCTTGCTATGCTGAGTCCTGAAGGATCAGGAAAGAACTGCTGGGGAAAGAAGAAGCCCTACAGTCCCCCAAGGGTGGGTTTTTCCCTTTGGTTTTGTGTTTTTTTTCTCTACGTTGCCTGTGGGCTTGGGAGGTCAAATGGGCTCTGCTCCTTCCCAGCTCCTGTGGGACTGTCTGTGTGTGCTGTGCATGAGGCTGGAAAAGGGGGCAACCTGGTTTTACTGTTTTATATTAACATGTCCTTTTGTAAACCTGTTCTTGAAATTATTTTGTACCGATTCACATTTGTCTGAGGACTGTGGATATTTTTATACTAGTGCAAGTGCTCTCTGTATATTTCTGCACGCATTATACTGTGTTTTACTCCTTTCCTGGTGGATGCTGAGATGTTTTGTATCATCTTCTGTTGACACAACACTGGCCTTGTAATTTTATCTTACTATGGAAATCCAACTGGTTGATACTGGGTTTTATATCAAGGGTCCTACGTGATTTTGTGCCACATTGGCACAAGACAAGCTGCCTCCTGTTCTGGACAATTTGTGTGACTTTCTGCTTACAGACAGCGGGAGGAAAGTTCATCAATGAACAGGTTAATTAATGGGGGAAATACATCCCTTTGGAAAAGAAATGATGATTTTCTTTCTCCCCTGGACACAGTTTCTCTGTTGCATGGTCTCTAGTGAAGAGGGCATGGGCTTGTGATACTGAGATCAACTGTATTTGAATTGCAAACTTCTCACAAGTGTTTCATTCTTTGGGTTTTACTCATTGATTTTATTCCAGCAATAGCCACACACCCGGGCTGGAATTTCATGGAGCAAATTTCGAAGCTTTTCAAGGTCTATTGTTGGCCAGCCTCATGTCCTTCTCTGCTACCGGAGGAGCAGTTTGCTTTGGGAGGTTTCTCCCCCATAAAAGCAAAAGGTGTCAATTTAAAATGAATTTTTACTGACTCCAGAGATGTTGCTACAAGATCAAGTTATCAAGTATAGGAACAGGAAAGTAACTCTGAGGATATTGGCAGAAATAAACCAATTGTAAGCAGTGAAACAGACAAGCCTGGGATATGGCAGCGAGAGCACACCTCACAACAAACCCGTGGAAAAAACTTGCTTAGCTTGAGGTGGAACTTGGTGTGTTTTAATTTAGGACTGAACGGAGCCTGGCCTGTCCCCTGACACCCCTGGGTGTATTTAATGTGTTCTGCCCCATCCACAGCCGCTTCCCTCCTGTTCCCGGGGAGCAGAGCCCATCCGCGGCCGTCCCCTCTTCCAGGGAGCTGTGCAGCGCCAGAACGAGCCCCATATCCCCATTTTCTGCCGGCTGAGCCCTGTGCAGAGCCACACAGTGCCCTATATCCCGTTTTCCCTAGGCTGAGCCCTGCGCAGAGCCACACAGTGCCCTATATCCCGTTTTCCCTAGGCTGAGCCCTGCGCAGAGCCAGAACGAGCCCCATATCCCGTTTTCGGCAGGCTGAGCCCCGTACGCTCGCCGCTCCGGGCAGGGCGGTGCCGAGGCGCTGCTGAGGCGATTCTGAGGCGGTGCCGAGGCCGTGCCGAGGCGGTTCCTGAGGCGGGCCGGTTCCCGCCCGCCGCCGCTTTACGGCCGCCCCAGTGTCGCGCCGCGCCGCCCGCACGGAGGTCACCGAGCGCCGCCGGCCCCGGTGCGCCCGGCCCAGCCCAGCCCGGCTGCAGCCCAGCCCCAGCCCCAGCATGTGGCGGGTGTTGGCGCGACGCGTGTCCCGGGGCGCGGCCGGGCCGCCCGGCCTGGTGCGGCCCCGCCGAGCGCTCGGGGCCGGGGTCGGGGCCGGGGCTGGCCCGGCCCGGCGCGGCCCGGTCTGGGGCGGCCCCGCGCCTCGCCCGCTGCTGCCGCCGCCCGCCTGGCCCCGGCTCGTCCCGCGCCGCTGCTGCAGCCTCCCGGCGCACCAGAAGGTGAGAGTCACACCCGGAGCCTGCCCCGCTGTCCCTCGTGTCCCCCTCGCTTTCCCCTTCGCTTTCCCCGTCCCTGCCCTTTCCCTGTCCCTGGCCCTTCGCCTTCCCCGTCCCTGCCCCTTCGCTCTCCCCCTCCCTCCTCCTTGGCTTTCCCCTTCCTTTTCCCCTTCGCTTTCCCCCTCGCTTTCCCCCTCGCTCTCCCCCTCGCTGTCCCCCTCCCTGCCCCTTCCCTTTCCCCCTCCCTGCCCCTTCGCTTTCCCCTCTCCGTTTTCCGTCCCTCCCCGCGTGGCTCACTTTGCCCCGGGGATTGAGTTATGGGATCATCAAGGCTGGAAAAGTCCTTTAGGATCAGCGAGCCAGCGCTGCGCTGGAGCCCCCCACCCGCACGGCTCTTAGACGCCCCCGGAGGTGGGAACTCTGCCACTTCTGTGGGTAATCCTGTTCCAACGCCTGGCCGCCCAAACTGGGAGAAAATCGATGGTTTTTGGGTCTTTGGCACCACTTAGCCTCAAGCCCCTGGGTGGCTGTTGGGTGCTCCCTCCATCACCTCTGTCCTTTATCCCAGCTCCCTGTTGGCCCTTGGCAGACCCAGGCTGAGAGCGGGCTCTCTGTAACCCTTTCGTGGGAGAATCACAGAGTGTCAAGGGTTGGAATAGACCTTAAAGCCATGTGCAGGGACACTTTCCACTGTCCCAGGTTGCTCCAAGCCCCACCCAGGCTGACCTTGAACACTTCCAGGGATGGGGCAAGCACAGCCTCTGCCCTCAGCACCCACTGTGGCTTTGCCAGGGTCCTTCACCAGCAGCTTGGGGCAGTGCTGGGGATTTGCAGCAGATCTGTGCCCCACATCCAGGCTGAGCTGAGGATTTGTCTCTGTCCCATGCGTGCTGCCTGCTGCTGCATCTGCCTGGCTGTGACACTGCCCTGTCCCTCACAGGTGGCACTGCCAGCGCTGTCCCCCACGATGCAGATGGGCACCATCGCACGCTGGGAGAAGAAGGAGGGGGACAAGATCAACGAAGGGGATCTCATAGCAGAGGTATCCTGGGGGCCAGGCTGGGCTGAAAGGGATCTCATAGCAGAAATATCCTGGGGTTGAGGCTGGGCTGAAAGGGATCTCATAGCAGAAATATCCTGGGGGCCAGGCTGGGCTGAAGGGGATCTCATAGCAGAAATATCCTGGGGGCCAGGCTGGGCTGAAAGGGATCTCATAGCAGAAATATCCTGGGGAGGAGGCTGGGCTGAGGGGGATCTCATAGCAGAAATACCCTGGGAAGGAGGCTGGGCTGAGGGGGATCTCATAGGGGATCTCATAGCAGAAATATCCTGGGGATGAGGCTGGGCTGTTTCTCTTGAGCTGCATGTCTGGCCTAGGGGCTGTCCCTGGCTGAAGGCAGATTTTGGATCCCAGGTGCCAAGGAATACTGGTGGGAAGGAGTGGCTGTCAGCCTCTCAGAGCTGGTTTGAGGGCAAACTTCCCTAGAGCTGCTGCCTCAGGGTGATTTTTCCAGAACTGTGACCCCGCAACAGACTGGGAGGCTCTGGGCTCACCATTTGCTGTTTTCTCTCAAAGGTGGAGACAGACAAAGCCACAGTTGGCTTTGAGAGTATAGAGGAATGTTACCTGGCCAAGATCCTGGTGCCTGAAGGAACAAGAGATGTTCCTATTGGGGCCATAATATGTATCACAGTAGAAAAGTATGTATTTTCCTAACCCTTGATGTGAATTTCCCCTCTTGGGGCTTCTGGGGTGCCTTGAGTGAAAGACTGAGACCATCACCTGATGGGCTTTGGGGCTCTGTGTGTTCTTCTAGGCCTGAATTTATTGATGCCTTCAAAAACTACACCCTGGATTCTGCAGCAGCTGCTGCCCCCCCAGCCTCAGTGCCTCCCCCTCCAGCTGCAGCCCCCTCCCCACCACCTCAGCCTTCTCCTCAGGCCCCTGGCAGCTCTTACCCTCCTCACATGCAGGTAAGAGAGCACTGCTCCTGCCTTAAGGCTTCTTGCACTCTTTTTCTGCCCCAGCATTGCTGCCTGTGGGGCATTTTGTCATAAAAACTGTCTGGAGAATTTATTAACTGTGCTGCTTCAGTTGTGGTGTGCTTAGAGCATGTGTTGGGGGACACCCCAGAAAGCTTTTTCAATAAATTCATTTCAGCATCCCAGCTGCTGGTGGAGGAGAGACTTGTGCCTCCATGGCTGTTGCTGTGAAAAATGTGTTAAATCTGCATTTTTTGGACAGTTGTGGTGTAAAAAGCCCTTGTGCTTAGTGTAAGTAGGCTCTGCTCATATCTCAGAGCAGAACTCCAGCCTGTGGTGCTCTGGTGACCACACCAGATGTGTCTGTGGCTGACTAATAATGAATTGTGTTTGTGGGTACAACCTTTTTGCTTTGCTTGGGTTTTGAAGTGTATCCACTGATGCATTTGAGCATTTTGTACAGGGGCTTGCTTTGAAAAGGAAAATTTGCAATATTGAACCCCATCCCACAGATAAAGCATGGGGGAACTGATTTGTGTGAGATGTTACTCAAAGTCAGGAATAAAATAATCAATGAATGGCTTCTAAATGTGTGTTTAGGTTACTAAAGTTGCTTTCTTCCCTCTGCTTGCCCCCTCTGCCCAGTTTTGCACCCCATGTGTGTGTCACAGTGACAGAGGGACTTGCTGCAGCCTTCCTTAGCCTTGCAGGGTGATGATTCTTTTGATTTATCCATTTCCTGCCCTCTGCTCTTGCTGGCTCTCCTGCTCAGGCCTCGCTAACAGAAGCCAAAGCAGCACAGAGGGACAGCTCTGTTGGGCTGCCATGGAGCCAGCCTAGGAGTGCATTAAAGCTGCTTCTTTAGGTTGGCATCGCTTCTCAGGAGTCCAGGCTGTGTTGCTGAGCCCTGGGGATGAGCAGGGTCTGACTGTGCTGTGTTCTGTGCCTTCCCAGATCACCCTCCCTGCTCTGTCACCCACCATGACAATGGGCACAGTGCAGAGGTGGGAGAAGAAGGTTGGGGAGAAGCTGAATGAGGGAGACTTGCTGGCTGAGATTGAGACAGACAAAGCCACGATCGGTGAGTCCCCAGCCAGGGTGGGTGAGGTGCCCTTGGAAGGGTCCTGAGCAGCCTCTGCCTGCTCAGGGGGTGGTGCTGTGGGACAGTATAAACACTTCTCTTTCCTCATCAATCCTTCTTAGCAGGTGCATGGAGAGGTTCCCTGCTGGAAAGGGTTCTCCTGCTTCACTGCCAGGCTCCAGCAGCAGCACTTGGAGCAGCCCTTCAGCTCCTCAGTGTTGTTTCTCTCCCCTGCAGGCTTTGAAGTGCAGGAAGAAGGCTACCTGGCAAAGATCTTGGTGCCTGAAGGAACAAGAGATGTGCCCCTAGGAACTCCTCTGTGCATCATTGTGGAGAAAGAGGCTGATATTCCAGCCTTTGCTGACTACCAGGCTGCTGCAGTCACTGACATGAAGGCACCAGCTCCTCCTCCCCCTCCTCCTCCTCCACAGGTAAGGAGAGCTCACGGGCACCACTGAAAAGCCTGAGCTGAGCTGTTGTTGACAGTGTGAAGCTCAGGCTTCAACTGGAGTGTTCTGATTTTTGAGTGCAAGGCTGATCCATGTGCTGAGAAGTGATCACTAATTTGTCCTCCAAGACCTACAGCAGGTTTCATTCATTCTGATCATTTTCCCAGCTTGTTGCTTGTGCCAGTTCTGATTCCTCATCCTTGAAAATGGGGAGCTCAAGTTCTGTATTTTATTTGGTTTTTAATTCAGCTGACCTCCTTCCCAGTGAGTTTCTGATTTAACTTTCGGGAGCCTTTGTGCACGCGAGTCATTATCTCTTGATTGATAATTAGATGGGCCAGTTCTCTTACTGTGGGTTCCACTGATGGCTTTGATTCTTTGTTAAGGTGACAGCAACTCCTGCAGCTGCTCCTCCTCCTCCCCAGCCTGCCCCTGCTCCAGCAGCCCCCTCAGCAGGGCCGCCCCGCAAAGGAGGAAGGGTCGTGGTCAGTCCCCTGGCAAAGAAGTTGGCAGCAGAGAAAGGAATCGACCTTACCCAAGTGAAAGGTACCTTCCCTTTCCACTGCTTTGCTCCCACTGGCAGTTTTCTGTCCCTGTAGAGCCACGTTTTCCTGTTCTTCCTGACTGTGCAGCTGTGAGCCAGGAGTTGTGTTCAATGATTCTCTCTGTTGAATAAAACTGAATAAAACTCGGCTTTAGAAGCAAAGCCATGTTGGAAATAACCAAAATCCTCTCTCGTTTTCCTTTGTCCTTTTCAGGCACTGGACCAGATGGCAGAATCACCAAAAAAGATGTGGAGTCATTTGTGCCATCAAAGGCTGCTCCAGTGAGTAGGCTGGAAATCTGTGGGAGTGGATTTTACAGGCATGGAAAGCTCTGTGGAAGGGCAGTTCCTGCATGGAACAGGCATTGCTGGGTTCTGTGGGTGGTGGTGACTGTAAGGTTGGGAAATTTAACCTGCCAGAAACACTGGTGAAGCCTTCTCCCCTTGTTTGTCCCTTTGATATTCCACTGAAAACTAAAATAGTGTGCTCCCAACCCTTCCTCTGGCTGCTAAATCTTCATGGGCTGAGGTCACCCAGTCCCAGCTGGTCCAGATTGCTGGGGAGAGGGGCTCAGAAGGAAAGCCAGGCCTAGCAAAGCCCAGCCTGTCACTGCTGCCCCAGAAGTGCTCTGATGCTGTGGTTTGTGTTGTCCCTGAGCTGATGGAGGTGTTTTCTGTGTGCTGCAGTTTGGGAGAGCCCCCCCAGCACAGCTCTGCTCTCTGTACAACCACCAGAGCAGGACTGGCTGGGCTGGGAGCTGCACAGCAGCACATCTCAGTGCTGAGCTGTTAAATCGCTCCATGCTGCATTTAGTAACCAAACAGAGGGGTTAGAAGGAGCTTGGTGGGCACTGAGAGGTGGAAATGGCTGCTGCTCTTCCCAAGGGGCAGCTTGGCCTTGGCACTGAGCTCCCTTTGGCTGTTTCTGGGCTGACACTGGTGTTCCCTGCAGGCTGCAGCTCCGGAGGCAGTTCCTGGGGTGGCAGCAGCACCCGAGGGGACCTTCACAGACATCCCCATCAGCAACATCCGCAGGGTAAGGGCTCAGTCTGTGCCAAGGCCCTTGTTCGGGCTGGGAGGGTTCCAGGCTGATCTGTGTTCATGCTCTGCACACCCCAGGTCATTGCTCAGAGGCTGATGCAGTCCAAACAAACAATACCTCACTACTACCTGTCCATTGATGTCAACATGGGGAAGGTCCTGGTGCTAAGGAAGGAGCTCAATCAGGTGAGGTTTGGCATCTTGGCTTCGGAAAAAAAAAAACATTCTTTTCAGTGCCTTTTGTGGGTCAGTTCTGGACTGTCTGTGACAGAATGAGATTTTCCTCATGTCTGCTCCTTCCTGACTTCCCTAAGGGGCTGTTCTGAGCTCTGCTTGGTGGTGATTCATTATTTCAGGTGGAAAATAAAAGGATAGGAAGATTTTTAATAAGAAGAAAGGTAAAATAACTCCAAGCCAAGTTTGAAGAAAACTGAACATTAACAAAACCTACGTTCTTAAATTATAAAGGAAATACTTTCACCTTCTAAATTATCTCTGAATTTTAATGCTTGCAAGTGGTGTGATTGTTTTCTGTTTCCTGTGAACTGCAGTGACTGCCCTTGTTAGCTGGGGGGATGTGCAGGGGACAAACTGACACCTGGAATCTCTTCATTTGCAGGAGGTCTCAGAGAACATCAAGCTTTCTGTCAATGATTTCATAATTAAAGCTTCTGCATTGGCATGCTTGAAAGTGCCTGAGGCAAATTCTTCATGGATGGACACAGTTATTAGGCAGTAAGTTTATGGCATGGTCAGAGCCAGAAACTTCCTTTGTTCATGGCAAAACAGAGCTTCTGCTGGGATTTGAGGGAGGGGAAAAATATGATGTGAAGGTGAGAGGTTTTGTTAAAATGATAAAATCTTTGAGTCTAAGGCTGGTGGGCAAGGTGAAATAATTGTCACAAATTCGTGTTAATTTTGGGTTGTCTGGACTGTTTCTATTTTTCCTGTTCGCTGCCTTGCTGGAGTGCTTTCAGCTGCTGTGTGTGTTGCAGGAATCACGTGGTGGATGTGAGTGTGGCTGTCAGCACCCCCGCAGGGCTCATCACCCCCATCGTGTTCAACGCCCACATCAAGGGCCTGGCTGCCATCAGCAAGGACGTGGCTTCCCTGGCAGCCAGAGCCCGCGAGGGCAAGCTCCAGCCCCACGAGTTCCAGGTCAGACACCCGAGGTGGTGGTAAACTCTGCTGCTCTTGACTTGGTTGAAAGGAGCAAAGGCTGCTTTGTGATGTTTGAGCCTTGTTCAGCAGTCACAGAATGTCCTGAGTGGGAAGGGCCCCACAGGGGTCATTGAATGCAGCCCCTGGCCCTGCACTGACACCCCAGATCCCACCCTGGGCATCCCTGGAGCACCATCCAACCCTCCTGGAGCTCTGGCAGCCTCAGGGCTGTGCCCATTCCCTGGGGAGCCTGGGCAGTGCCAGCACCCTCTGGGGGAAGAACCTTGCCCTGAGATCCATCCCAAATTCCCCTGGCACAGCTGCAGCTCTCCCTGGATCCTGTCCCTGCTCACCAAAAGCCTCCCCTCCTCAGGCAGTTGCAGACTGGAATGAGGTCCCCCCCTCTCCTCATATTCCCACATAAAACAGTTCTTGTGAGTTTGCCCATGAATGTGTTTGTTTTCTTTTAGGGTGGTACTTTCACAATTTCCAATTTAGGAATGTATGGGATTAAGAATTTCTCTGCCATAATCAATCCACCTCAAGCCTGCATCCTGGCAGTGGGTTCCTCAAAAGAAATACTGGTGCCAGCTGATAATGAGAAAGGGTGAGTTTCCATCTGATCCTGGACTCAAACTCTGAAGCCATGCCTAGTTTCCTAACACCTACCTTAGACAGTAATTTTAAAGACACTAAAATGTATTGTTGACACAGTGCTTTCAGTACTTGCTTCAGTTTGCATTTAAGGAAATCCTCAAGGATGGACCCTGTATGAATATCCCCTTGCTTGGAGCTAAAATGGTGTGGGGCTGTCCTTGTGCTGCAAGGAAAGCTGAGCTCCCTGCCCTCAGGAGAGCACACAGAGGTGTTTTTAGTGCCTCTGGGAAGCTCCTTCCTTGGTTTTCCTCAGAGAAGGAATGAACATGATCTGCTCCCCAGTGCAAATGGGGGAAACATCTGTCACCAGGCACCAGCTGCTATTCCTGGCTCTCCAAGCAGCCTCTCTGCTCTGTAAGTGGCACTGCCTTGCAGAGGAGCGTGTTAACCCTTTTTTTGTTGTTTTTCTCCCAGCTTTGACGTGGCCAGCGTGATGTCTGTCACCCTGAGCTGTGATCACCGTGTTGTGGATGGAGCAGTTGGAGCACAGTGGCTTGCTGAGTTCAAGAACTTCCTTGAAAAGCCAGTAACCATGCTGCTATAATTTAACCATGCAAAGCAGAATTTTCATGGGTCACACTGTTGTGTTTTAAACAAGCTATTTAGACTTTAGTGTTCAGACTTTGAGAGAGTTCCTTTTTTTATTTAAAAAAATGTATTATATTATCTGGTAATGTTATTTACCAGTCTGTACAGAAAAAAAAAAAAAGTTTGCAAAAGTGCTTTTCAGAGCAATATTACAGCTACACTGTATTTTTATACAGTTAGTTAACTTGCAAACTCTTCCAAAACAGAGTTAAGCGTCCCAGATTTTAAATAAAACAAAATTATCCTGGCTTTGTGCCAGCTGCTTCTAAACTCGGGTGCCCAGGGGCTGCACACCAACATTTTCTTTCATGACCTCGGTGTTGTCAGAGCCTGGAGTTTCAAACATCTCTTGCCAGGAGCACAGGTGAGATGGCCACAGAAGGGACAAGAGGAGGGGACCTGCCCCGTGCTGTTCTGGGCTGGGGGTGGCACAGCAGGGCTGGGGACAGTCTCAAAGGCCAGCGCTGCTGTTCCAAACCTGTTTGGAATTTGGCTCTGGCCGGGACCTTCTCAGCTCCCTGAGCACTTTAGGGTGAAGGAGCTCTGCTGCTGTGGGTCCCAGCTCTGGGGCACCACACACAACGTGCTGTGCTGTCTCTCATGGTCCCACTGCCATCTGCTTCTGCTGTGGAACCTCTGCAGCTGCTGTTCCTGTGGCTGAGTTAACCCCGGGCTCTGGTGCCATGGAAGTCACTGTTTTGCAGAATGTTCAGTTGTGTGTTGGAAGGCAGTGCAGGCAAATCACACATGCTGATAACCCCAGCAGGGGATGGGAATCATGTGAGGACTGGGATGTTTGGGATTTTTCATTTCAGGCATTCTTATATAGGAAGCTCTGACTTAAGCCACAGGAACTGCAGACCTTCCCCGGATTGTCCATGTTGTCCAGCCCCAGTGAAGCTGCAGAATGTGCTCTCCATGTACATATTGTATGTAAGGTGCTTCTCTAGTCTGTTGGACTCGTGTCCAGTTACCCCAGGCATTGCACCCTGCGAGGGCTGCAGTGCTGAACATTCTGAAATTCCACTTTCCACATGGAAACGTTCATGTAAAAAAAAGGACAAACATGCAGTAATGACAGAGTGACCAGGAGAATTAAATAGGGGGGCAGAGTTGGAAAAAAAAAAGGAAGAAGTTGTTCAGGCTGATCCTGTTATTCTGTATATTGCATTAAGTACTGTCTCCTGTAAAATTCTACATAATTCACTAAAGATACTGAAAGAAAATACTGTGGAAATTAAATATTTTTGTGGGAACTATTTAGTGTCTGGTTGCTGTGATGCCTTGCTTAAGCGCAAAAAGTGCATTAAGATTTTGGATTTTCTTGAATGACCCGAAATACCTTGATTCCAGACTGGCTCTAGTGAACCCATGTTCCATTAAATGTTGGGAATTGACAACTACTAAACCATGTCCCAGTGCTTTTCTCTTCAGTTGTGTGTGGCTTTCCTGCTGTGCCTCAGTGCTCTGCTGCCTCTCAGTCTCACAGTGCAACTCACCCTATTAACCTGAGATTTAATCACAGATCTTTGGCTTTTTGCTGTCTGCAGCTTCCTCTCTGCTCTGCTCACCCGTGGGGCTGTGTGGGACAGGTTGTTCCAGCATTAAATACTTGAAGAGAGCTGCTCTAACCGTGGCATCCTGTCCATTTATTTATTTAACAAAAACACATCACCACTGTTCCTGCTGTCCCTTCAGTAAAGCCTGTGGGTGTTGGTGGTTCTTTACTACAGCACATAACAAATTCTGTAACTAAATATTCAACTATTCTTTGAATATTTACAGTCTTTACTCATTTTTTGCTGCTATTCCTCCAGTCTTCCTTTTCTGCTTGCATCTCTAAAGGCATTTGAGATATTCACCCCTCATGAGTAAAAAGTGAATTAAAAATGCCCTTAACCCCACTCCTACCAAAGATTTTCACTCTGGGCTTTTGTTGTGTAATCTGCCAAAACTTCAAGAAGTTTCAGTCGTTTTCCCAAGCTGTGTTTGTGCAGAAGTATCTTACAACAGCTTTGCTAAATGCTGGCTAAGAATATCCACAATTACGGAAAACAATTAATTAAAAGGCAATTAAAAATAAATTATAAATAAGACTCAAAATTTATTAAAACTTAAAACTTATTTAAAATGTTATTTAAAACATTAATTTAAGCCATTAATTAAAATTGAATTTAAGCTATTCCTTAAAATTAAAATCAAACCATTACTTAAATTTTATTAGTTAAGTAATTGATTCAAATTACTATCGTTTCCAGCATTACCCAGCCACAGTGTTTCTGGCAATTTCTACAATTTCTGCCTAGGTTTCGGGTATTTTTCCCGAAAAGAGAATTTCTTTCGAGCAGCCACCTGCTGTCCGGAGCCCATCGCTGCGGCAGCGGGGCCTTGGCGGTCCGAGCCAGGGCGGGCAGGGCGGGGATGGATCCGGTGCCGGGCCGGGTGGTACTGGGGCGGTTCGGGTCCGTTCGGGCCGGTTCGGGTCCGTTCGGGTCCGTTCGGGCCGGTTCGGGTCCGTTCGGGCCGGTTCGGGTCCGTTCGGGTCCGTTCGGGCCGGTTCGGGTCCGTTCGGGCCGGTTCGGGTCCCTTCGGGCCGCCCGGAACCCACGGCCCTCACGGCCATGGCGGCGCCGTTGCCCCGGAGACGGCGCCGGAAGCGGCGCGCGCGCGGCCCCGCGCGTTTCCGCGTCCCCCGCCCGCCCCGGCCCGGCCCGGCCCCGCCGCCACAAACAGCGCCAGCACCGCCACCGGTACCGGCACCGAGCCCGGGCCGGCCCGCGGCAGCGCCCGCAGCATGTCCCGCGTGCCCGTGGGGAAGGTGCTGCTGCGCAACGTCATCCGCCACACCGGAGCGCACAACAAGGTAAGGCCCGGGCCGCCCGCGCCCGGCGGGGCCTGCGGGGCCGAGGGCCGAGCGGGGCGGCCCGGGCTGCGGGGGGGACACCGTGAGGGACATCCCGGGGTGCGGGGACGCCGTGAGGGACATCCCGGGGTGCGGGGACACTGTGAGGGACGTCGCGGTGTGCGGGGACTGCCCCGGGCTGCGGGGACACCGTGAGGGTGCGGGGACAGCCCCGGTGTGCGGGGACAGCCCCGGTGTGCGGGGACATCTCTGTGTACGGGACACCCCGGCGGTGCCACCCGGTGATGCGGGAAGATCCCGGTGTGCGGGGCAGGCTTCGTGCCCCGCTGCTGATGCTGCATGGCAGAGCGGCAGCGTTGGGCAGAAATCAAAGGAATTTGGTAAATCCGCCACATACTCAGGGTCACTTTTGGTTTAACGCCGTTCCGGTTTTCCCCGAGTTTCGGTTTCACCCCAATATGTCTGTATTTACTTAAAAAGTAGCAAATCTCGAATCGGTTTTGTTGTATTTTATTTGTTGCCCAGTGTATGTGCTTTTAATTGCATGAAACAATTTGAACTTGGTTTGCACAGGCAGGATTTTAGTGCAAGATTAAGCAACTCCATTAAGTTTAGCAAACTGTTTCATGAATCATAATTCAGCAGGTCTAACCAGCACCAGGAAGTTCTGTTTGGGATACAGATATGTGTAAATAATCCTTTGTTTGGGGATGGTAGGAGAGGTGGCTGTGAGTTTCCTTACCAGGAGTGTCGAGGTGGGTGCTGCATAACTGAATTTCCCATGATGTTCAACTCATTTCCCTTTCTGTGACTTTCAGCTTCAGGAAGAGACAGAAATGTGGAAAATAAGGGAGTGGGAGAAGCAGACAGAAGAGACTTACTGGAAAAGGCAGAGCAGAATGCTGTCAGACACCTCCAGGTGAGATACACCACAGAAATACTGATTTTCTCCTTGAAGACTCCCTGCAAAGAGGTCAGGCCTGCGCTTGAGCCTGATCTCAGAGTGTTGATTGAGATGTGACGTGTTGGAGGTGCCAGGGGAATGAGGGGGGAGTGAGGGGGTAAATGGGGGCTCTGGGGGTTTCGGGGGGCTCTGGGAGGTGCTCCCCACCTGAAGGAGCCGTTCCCTCTCTGCAGCAGCCGCATGCGCAGCGACGGCTTCGACGAGGAGGGGCACAGGGCAGACTGGAAACCCAGGAACCCGCAGCTCCTTGACCTGGTGGAAGATGATCTCCTCAGGGCCAGATCCTGGAATAAAAAGCTGTATGAATGTGAAGCCAACATGCCAGACAGGTCTGTGGGGGAATTCTGTGTTCTGTGGTTGTCATTAAAACATCTTTTTGGAGCCCTGTACCAAAACATGACACTGTTTCTGTTTGGTGTGTGCTGTGATGAAATAGAGCTTCAGCTCATTTTGAGAATGAATAACATGTACAAACTTCTGCTGTGTCACAGAATAACCAATTTGAGCTCATCAGTGGAGTTTCTAAGACACACTAAGCAGCAAAAGCCCAGCCCTAAACTTAATATTTATTACTCTGCCCAGAAAGCTTAGAAAATCTCAAGAAACACAAGTCCAGGGTTGGATTTAAAGAAATCAGAATTGTGCTTTGAGAATATAAGGTGTATTTAAATAGCACCAAGCAAATCAGTCCCATTTCCTTCCTGTCTAAACTCAGATTCATTCTGTGGCTTTGCCTTTTCAAAATTGCTTTTTTATCATCAAACACATTGTCTGTTTTTAATGGATGGTTCTGCTTTCTTACAGGTGGGGGCACAGTGGATACAAAGAGTTGTACCCTGAAGAATTTGACACAGACAGGTAAGGCAGACACCCTTACTGATGGATCCAGAATCTGCCTTCTGACAAGTTCTGAGGGGAATTTTACAAACTGAGTTTTGAATTTTGAATACAAATCAACCTTGACTGCAAAGCCTTACTGTTAAAAAACTTAAATCCATTAACGTGGTGTGAGTCTTCAGAGAATCTTTTGTATTAATTAAGATATTCATGTTTAGCTGGAGTTATCAAAATCGATGAGTCTGGGAGGTAAATAAATTCTTGCAGTATCCTGGACAGTGGAAAAACAAGATTTTAAGACAGAATTAATTATTTTTAACCTACACCCAGCAGAATCATCAATATTTTTCAGGCTTGCAGTTTGGATATAAATGAGTTTCATCACTCAGTGGCTTCCAGTTCACCTCCTCCTGTTCTTTTTCCAGTGATCAGCAGGAAGGAGATGAGCAAAATGCTGTCAATGGGAAGAAGAGATCCCACCTGGGGAAACAAACAGCCCGTGAGCCCCACAAAAGGAAAAAAACCAAGAAATCCCACAAGAAGAAGCAAAAAAAGCGCTCACACAAAAAGAGGAAGAAAAAGAAAAAGGAGCAGGAGAGAAGTTCCACAGATTCCTCCCGGGGGGAGAGCGAGGGCTCAGGAGAGGAGACTCTGAGCGCCCGGAAAGGAAAACACAAGCGCAAGAAAAAGCCCAGGAAAGTGCCTGCCAAGGAACCTACCTCTTCTTCTGGGCAGGAGAGTGACTTTTGCCATGCAAGCAGCTCCAGCACCAGCAGCTCTGAGGACACTGAATCCGAGGGCAAAAAGGAGAAGCGGCCCCCAAGGAAGAGGAAGAAGCGGCACAGCTCCGTGCCCGAGAGGCCGAGCGAGGTGCCCGAGAAGAGGAGCAAGAGGAAGAACTGGAAGGTGGCAGGGGATGAGAAATCTGAGGACAGCTCTGATGAGGACTGAGGGGTCTGGGTGCAGCTCAGAGCAGGAGGGGAGGACAGAGGCAGTTCTTTGTCACTCAGCACTGCTCCAACACTGGTTTACACACGCGCTGCCAGCCCGCAGGGAGCAGGGCTCGCCAGGCAGCACTGCAGGACAGCACCTACCTGGCCCACAGGTGGGCTCATCCTGCCAGCTTGGCTGTGATCAGGTTGTTTTGTTTCTTAAATTATGTTTGAACAGATTGCTCATTGGCTCACCAAAACAATGGCCAGTAGGAGAGAGGACAGGCTGGTAAATCAAGCTGGTAACAGAGGAAATGTCACTGTAACCCCCACGGTAGTTTTGTCTTCCCATCTTCCACCAAAAGCAGAGCTGTGGGGGCATGCACAGGGTCAGCTGGACACGGAGGGGAGCTGAGGGAATATTCCCATTCCAGCTGAAGAGCAGTGACTTCCCTAATGGTGAAAAAATCCAGCAGTTTGCTTGGTTTAGACTCCTGTCCAGAGCCTGCTGTGGGCTGCCCACCCTGTCCACCTTCCTTCCTCCCCTCGGGGGATGCTGAAAGCATTTGTGCTGACAGAGAGGCCTTGGTGGGTGTTGTGTCCTGTCTCTGCTCTGCCCAGTGTGTTACTGGAGAAACTGGTACCAGGCCGTTCTCCCTGCAGCGAACAGCCAAGCCTTTTAATAAAACAAATAAATCCAGATGTGTTTGATGCTTTAGTCATTGTTCTGGAGCAAAGCCCAGGGACAGAGCACAGGCCTAGGAGTCTGGGTGGTGCCTGTGTTCTCTCTGTGCTGTTTGTTGCTGCCCGACCACACTTGCAGGAGATGAAATCAGGGCACTGGGGAATGTGTGGGGTGATTGTTGTCTCCTGGACAGGCACGAAACAGTGCCAGCGGCCCTAAATCCTCACTCCAAGCCCTGCTTGCTGTTCCTTTTTTCCCTCCAAATGGAAAGAAGAACAGGATATTCATGGAGGTCTTTATGGTCTGTACCGAGGCGTTGCAGTAGTGAACACACTGATCAAGAGCACCTGGGTCTGTTGCGGGGTTTAAGACAGAATTATAGAATTACAGAATGGTTCTGCCTGGAAGGGGATTTAGAGATATTCCAGTTCCCTGAGCACCACACCTTCCACCAGGATGCTCCAACCTGTCCTTGGGTGCTTCCAGGGATGGGGCAGCCACAGCTCCTCTGGGCAGCTGTGCCAGGGCCTGCCCGCCCTCACAGCGGAGCATTCCTGCCCCAGATCCCCCCACCGCTGCCTCGGGCGTTCACATCCTCCCCGCGGAGCTCCGCGGCGGCCGCTCCCGGCCGTGCCGGTGCCCCGGAGGCGGAAGCGGCGGCGGAAGCTCGGGCGCGGTTCCGTGTCCGGGCGCGGTGCCCTTGGAGCGGACATGGCGCTGGCGCTGCTGCGGCCGCGGCCCCGCGGGGCCGCCCTGGGTCAGTGAGGCCGGGGCAGCGGGGCGGGGAGCGGGACCCGGCGGGGAGCGGGACCCCGAGGGTGCGGGGCCCGGAGAGAGCGGGACCCCGAGGGTGCGGGGCCCGGAGAGAGCGGGACCCGGAGAGAGCGGGACCCGGAGAGAGCGGGACCCGGTGGGTGCGGGACCCGGAGAGAGCGGGGCCCGGAGAGAGCGGGACCCGGCGGGGAGCGGGACCCGGAGAGAGCGGGACCCGGAGAGAGCGGGACCCCGAGGGTGCGGGACTCCGAGGGTGCGGGATCCCGGAGGGAGCGGGACCCCGGTGGCTCCGGGTCCCCGGAGGGTGCGGGGTTCTCACGTCGCGCCCCCGTTGTCCCCGCAGCTCTGCTGGGCTCGGCCCTGCTCCGCCGCCCCGCCGCGCTCGGTGCCGCCGCCGCCCGCTGCGCTCCGGCCCGCGACAGCCACGGCCCGCCCCGCCAGGGACACGGTACGGCCCTGTCTGTGTCTGTCTGTCTGTCTGTCTGTCTGTCTGTCCGTGCTGGTGTGCGGGGGTCTCGTTTTCCCGGAATCAGGACCCCTTTTCCCATCCCTGGAACTGCCGAAACCCGAGCACCCAGGTCTAGCTCAAGGCATCCTGCCCATGGCTGGATGTTAGATGATCCTTCAGGTCTATTCCAACTTCTGAATATTCTGTGATTCTGTCAAGAAAGGGCTGTAAAGGACCAGATTTTGGCTCCTTTGGGTCCTTCAAGGCACCAACAGAGGTGACAGAGGTAGTACCTGATGGCCATGCAGGGACCTAAGAACAAGATGAGCTTTAAGGTCCCTCCCATCCCCAAACCAGGCTGAGTCTATAATTTTTTGGGGCCACTCTAGGAGATTTTAAGTGGCAGCTGTAACAGAGAACAGAAGATATTTACATACGGTGCAGTGGTTTTCTTGGTGTCCTGTTGGGTGATGTACAGTTATAGGTGTTACCAGCAAAGGAAAAAATAATCCTAAATGCCCGTTGGTTTAAGGGAAAAGCTGTGAAATGCTGAGCGTTGTTAGATAGGGCAGTAATTGTGCAGAGATGTTATTTGTGATAAATAATGGTGCAGTTGTGGTGCCTCAGGCTGTGAGGAGTGTGTGCACCCTCCCCTTCAGCAGCACTGTTACCAGTCAATAGCACTTCAGTTTGCACTTTGCCCAAGTCCAAACTTCAGATCCTTTGCTTTCCTTGTCTTGTCGCTTTCTAAATTTCTTTGCTCCGTGCCAAAACGAAGGAAACCATTTGCATTTTGGTTTAGGTGGATGATATCTGTGTGTTAGTTGAGCACTTTGGGGCGTTGCATTGATAATTTCGCAGAGTCAGTTCTTGATGGTTTCAGCCTGGGCTGATGCTCCCGTTGTGTTGCCAAGCATTGCTCAAGCAGGGTTTTGGTTTGCAAACTCTCCAGATGTCAAAGCCATCCAAGCCAGCCCTCCAAGGGCTGCAGAGCCCTTGGCAGAGGGGCTTTTCCCTGAGAATGTCTCCCCTTGCAGGCGGTTCCAAGGCTGCATCTCTGCACTGGACAGGGGAGCGAGCTGTCAGTGTGCTGCTGCTGGGGCTGCTCCCCGCAGCCTACCTGTGCCCTGGACCAGCTGTGGACTATTCCCTGGCTGCAGCCCTCACCCTGCACGGCCACTGGTAAGCACAGCAGGGCTCAGCTCACAGCAAAGGAGCTTTGGTGCCTCCAAACCTCATCCTGGGCTAGGGTAAAACAGCTGGAAAAAGTCCTTGGTTTCCACGTTCGGTGGCAGGAGTGGTTGTACTTTGGTCTTCCTTTCTCACACTGTCCTCTCACTCAGAAAAAGAATCCATAAAATCTTAACCTTAAGAGCACTTCCTTGCCCCTGGAGGTGTAGAATCCTGGATGTTTTTAGCCTGTAGAAGAACCAGTGTTGTGTGAACAGAAGGAAACAGAAATAGGACAGATCTGTATAAAAAAATACACAAATATTCTGCCTCTAAAGCTCCGTGCACTGGCTTTGTACATCTCAGTGGTGATGAGATGGTCATCTCATCCATCTCAGTGGTTCTGCATAATAAAGAACTCACAGCAAATATTCCACTAAGGAGACATGGGTGATTATTTCCTTTATTCCTGGATGGATGCTTGCTCAGTGGAGTTCTGCTGTGATCCTTGATGAGAGCAGGGACAGGACTAATTAGGAGTGGATCCAGCTACGTGGTTGGCCAGGCTGGCAGCACCCACCTTCCTGAGGTGATCCTGGTTTGGGAGTTCCTTGTCACAAGGATAAAGCAGATTTTTGTGGTACTTTGGGAGTGCCAGGTTTTCTTGAACTTCAGCTTTGCCCTTAGGAATTTGTGCCAGGGATTCTTGCACTTTCCTTGCTCTGACTGGGAGCTTTTTCCCAAAACAAGCATCCCGTGTCTCAGGTTGCTGGATAGTTCAAATCTGGACAGGAGTTCACTTCCAGATGTAGAAAAAACTAAAAATATACTAATTTCTTTGGTTGCCACTCTTTTAATCTAAAGGCATACCCAGGAGTCTTCTGTGTCTTTGTGACAATGGCTGGTCCCAGATATTTCCTTGCTTTTCCTCTTTTCCAGTCCTTGGAAGTCAGATAAGAAGGCAGATCCAAGGATTCTGTTTGGAGAGCTGTGGTCAGCCCTTGTTTTCCTCAAGAAAACTCTGAGCCAATCTGTGTATTTTCAATGGAATCTGGAATGTTTTGGTTTGTTTTGGAAATAGATTTTTCCTCTTTCTGTGTGGGAGCTGAGCATTCTTCAGGAAAGGCTGATGGCAGCAGGGGTAAAAAAAGCCAGTTGGCAGAACGGGGGACACAAAGAGGATGGCTTTTAGTGAGTGAACTTTGCTGATTTGAGCTTTTCTCTCTCGTTCAGGGGTCTGGGCCAGGTAATCACTGATTATGTGCACGGAGATGTCCCCATTAAAGTGGCCAACACGGGGCTGTACGTCCTGTCTGCCCTGACCTTCGCTGGCCTCTGCCACTTCAACTACCACGACGTGGGCATCTGCAAGGCTGTGGCCATGCTCTGGAGCCTGTGAGGAGCCCCAGCCCTGACACACACGATTGTCCTCTGCTGCCTCTGCTTCATCAGCTTGTGAGCAACATCCTGCACCACAAAGGAGCAGCCAAGGGTCCCCAGAGAGCCTGCAGGGGGCTCAGAGCTAGTTTAGGATATATAGAGAAAAAAGAGGTTTAAATTCAGATTTAACTGGAAGATGTCCAGTGAGATGAGTGGATTCAAGCTGCACTGTAAATAAATTGGGATGGATGGATGGATGGATGAATTACATCAGTGGCAGATTTGCATAGCTAAAGGGAGCTCTCCTTGTAATACCAGCTTTATTGAGTGTTTTTCTAACTGTTGGTTGGTTTCCTGTTCTGTAAAACAAGCTTGGCTTGCGGAAAACTGAACTCCTTCTTCTGACATCAGTGTGTAAGGCAGACCCTGTAACACTTGGGACCCTGGGAGCTGATGAGCTGATGTAGAAAAGGGAATACTTTTTTTCAGAATCCATGCAATAAAGAATTTACAGAAATTTCCTGTGTGCTTCTGAACCATTTTTACTGCTTTGGGTTGCCTAAAATGTTTTCTCTGTTGATAGGTCTGCTCTGCCTTACTTCATAAAATGAAGAATATTTGTATGAATTAATACTTAGAGGTGACTTAGACTGAACACAAGGATAATTAATGCCCCTTAGAAAACACAGCAAGAATAAAAATACTTTTGCAGATTGACTTTAGGAACATTTGACTTTCAAGGTTTTTATGTTCATCTACAACACTTTTTTGAGGTTTATTTTCTAAATACTCTGGTCTGTGTTGTCCTGTGTGACAGAAAAGACAACGAAGAGGAGGCTGAGGGAATGTTCTGTTCTTTAAGGGATTTTTTAGGGGGGAACTGAGATTGTGGTTTCTAACTTTTGCTTCATCCTGTCTGACTTTCACATTGCCAAGGAGTGGAAAACTCTTTCCACACTCTCATGGTACTTCTGTGGCACTATTAATAGTGAGAGGAAGAGAATTTGTGTTACCATCAGTGACTCTGCAATGAACAGAACAACCAAGTCACTGCTTGGATTCTACAAGACTCTGAGGTTTTTTTTCCTTTTTAATGTGGATTGGAAATTTTATTTATTAGCAAAAGCAGGTAGCTGGCCAAAGTTTTGATGGTGTTGTGGCCAGAATGGAGCTGTGGGCTGGTGTAAATGCCAGCACGTGTTACATTAGGGCCAGGAGGAGGAGCAGACAGATGGTGAGTCATGGGGAAGTCCCTCTGGGCAAGCTGGGGGTCTCATGGAAAGTTCATCTGAGGTTTCCTCACACAGGATGCAGCTGGATGTGGTGTTTAGGCTGCTTGGGTGAGAAATTCATTATCTGAGAGGTTTGGCAATGTAGAAGTCCAAAGCTAATGCAAAAGCTGTTGGGTTGATGTTAAAGATTTTAGGGATTTAGGCATTAAAGATTTTAGGGATCAAATTCTACAGGACTATATTGACATTATGGACATTCTTGTTTCTTCAGAGTGTAGCTCTCATCTGTCTGACTGGAAAACATGCTTGACCTTTTGCCAAAAACTTGCATTTATTTTTTTTTAATGAGTACTGACAGTAGTTAAAACATAAAACTGACTTGTTTAGGATAAAGGACTAAAGTTTCTTGTGTAGAAAAAAAAAACCGAACTGTATTTTAAAACTGCTGAAGTGTTCCTCATAGGTTGTGATTTTCATTCTGACCGAACTTACATAAACTCATCTTCATGGTTTCATCCACTTCATCTTCTGACAGTTTCTTAAGGATTAATTTTCTCAAGTAGCCTTCTTCCTCAAAGGCCAAGAACATTCCTTGTTCCATGGAGTATTCAAACTTAAATGCTTGGGAGCAGCAAGATGTAAATGTCTTTTTGAAAAAGATGATGTTGCTTTCACCAGGAATTTCTTTGGGAACTTCTCCTTCCTGAGGAAGGAGAAATGGAGCAGGTTAATCAATCCCAGCACGAGCCCTGAGCAGTTTTATTCCAGCTCTGAGCTGTTAATTCTGCCTGTTGGGTTGGTACAGATGAGGAGAGGGAAGCAGATCCTTACCTTGAACCTGACGATCATTTTCCCACATTCCCTCTCACAGCACATGTAATAACTCTTGTTTTCCACTTGGACACTGAAGGCCACGGGCAGCCCAGCTGAGGGCGTGGTGGTTTTGTAGCAGTGAATGCTGAAATGCATCCCTTTGCCTGGAAGTAAATGGGTTATTGTTGATAACCTGCCCCAAGGCAGCTCCAGCAACTGCATCCAGTGATGCTTTACCATTCCCCTGGCAGCTCTGGCTGGCTCACCAGGGTATTTTCCCTGACAGAAGAGCCAGGACTTGAATTTTTATGGCTTCTGGTTGTGCTTTATGCAATCAGGCAACAACCAGGGTCCACCAAGGTCACCAGGCAGGGTCAGACCCTTTTATGGGCATGCAGGAACTGAGACTGGCATGTGGAACTGGCTATCTGTAAATCAGAGCATGGCTGGATACACGTGATCCAGAAAGAAATACGGGCAATAAATAGAGGTGTAAATAAATTGCTGAAGAACCCCAAGAAGTCAAAGCCAGAACAGTTTATAGCTAATATTATTAATATGTATTATTAATAATATTAGCTATATTATTAGCTAATATTATTATTAAGTTTATAGCTAATATTATTAGAAGAAAATAAGACCTTTTAGTGCCAATAAATTGTTTGAATTCTAAAGTGATTTTTGGTAATCCAGCTTAAGAAAAAGGGAGGAATTAAGAATTTTGTGATCAGAATCAAGCAAAAATCTTAACAGCCCTTTTTCTGCATGTGACGTCCTGCAGGCTTCGGTCTAACCCAGAAACCTCATCCATCACCAATGCCCAAGACACAAAATTTCACTCTCAGCTTTCTTCTTGCAAATGAAGCTTTAAGCCATTGCTCTCAGTCCCATCATTGAGCGGATGATCACAGAGAACAAAACCACCTCCAGGATGAAGCAGCAGAGCAGTGGGGATGGTTTCTGCTGGTTTGGGAATTACCAGATTGCATCTCCTGGTCTGTCACATCCTCAAAGGCTGCCACGTTGAGGTCGGGGCGCACCACCAGCAGCTGGCTGTTCACGTTCCTCAGCACTCGCTGCAGAACCTTTTCCTTGCACAGGGCATCACACTCCAGCTCTGCAGGAAAAATCAAGCAAAATTCTGCATATTTTAGCTGTCTCCTCACATCTTGACAGCTCGCTGCCAGCTTGATCCTGGCGTTATGGGTGTCGTGTGAAAGGGTTCAGAGAATGACATCGCACACATCATCTTTTACACCTCTGCTTGAAGCAGATTTCCAGAATCTGGAATTTAGTTATATAAGCAGAATCTGAAATTTAGTTATATAAGCAGAAATTTATTTATAACAGAAATGTATTTATATTTATTAATTATTTATTTATAACAGAATTTATTTATAACAGAAATTTGTTTATATAAAATTATTTATAGATATTTTATTTTTAAGAAAAGCTGCTGTCTTTGTTAATGAGAATTCAGAAACAACAGTTCTCTTTTGCCCAGCGATTAAAGTGCATTGAAAGGTGGCTGCCAGGGAAGCCACCACCCTGTGTCTTGAGAGGAATTAAAGCAACATCAGCATCACAAGTAATGAGCTGTAGCTCTGTGTTTTTTGCAGCCACTCTCAGTGTGAAACTTGCCCTCTCTGGATTAGTAGGTATGAAATGAGCAACAAAATCATAAAAGACGAGTTCTCAGCTTACCATCGTCGTCTTGGTTCCAAGTGAGCAGTGCAAAGAAAGGAAAGAAAAACAACATTAAGCTCTGCCCCCACAGAAGTCACTTTGTGCCCAGGCAGCCACCTACACGTTCCCACAGCCAGTGCCACCAAGGCTGAGCTGCTCACTACAGACAGGATTTGTCTGTCAGCAAAACAAATGAAAACGCAGACATTTGAGAACTGAGTCACCACCAAACCAGAGGAATGCAAAATGCTTTTTTAGGGTTATTTAAGGGTGAGGATGTCACCGTAAGCCTAAAAGTGAGGAATAATTGCATGCAAATTTTTGGTTTTGTCAGTGCCTTCAAGTGAGCGAAAGGGCAAGAAGAACTCATTACAAATTGCTTTTAAAGAAGAAACTGTTTCCTAACTGGCTATTTTCCTCAAGATAGGAAATTACTCGCTCCAGGTCCACGCCCCAGTATTCCAACACTTCGAGTGTCCTTTCCCAGGGTTTTTTTGTAAAAGCAACAACTATTCCCCTGACTCAGCTACTTGGCTAGCAACACTTTAAACTGAAGCTTATGGGGGAAATTGGGTGAAATCAGACTGACAAAGGAATTGTGTTAAATCAGTATTCAAACAGAAAAGGTTATTAAATGCTCTAATTACCTTCAAAGTAGAGGCAGAAATTTTTTCCAAGTTCTACTGCATGCATCAGGACCTCTTTAGCACTCATCTTCACCCTGCCCACAGCACAGGGAGAGGAATCAGAGTTAACCTCGATGCTTCTTACCCCGGAGAGGGATAAAAGCTAGGTCTGCACACACTGATCTTACCAGCTTCCCCCTAAAAAAGCATGAGCTTCCAAAATACCCCAAAGTTAGAACCCATTTCTGACTGCCCCTAGGAAGGCCATCCCTTGCACTAAAGATAATAAATGTCTTAAAACCAGGTGAACAATGGGGAGATCTGGCTCTTGCCCGGGGATTTGATTGTGCAGTCAAAATAGCCAGCTCACTCCAAAGCTTTCTCACCAGATGAAAATGACCTTTTATACAAAGAGTGAGCAATATAAACATAAGTAAACATCCACACCCAGAGCGGTTAGGGTGGGAATCACTGTGGTTTTCTTTGTCCCTGTAGCAAAGCACTTTAATTAATGTATTTGAGAGTGATTTTTATCTCTTTGTATTTCATATGGTTTTTATGTAGTTGCAGCTGTGCAGAAGGGACAGCAGGCTCCCAGCAGCATCTTTGTTTGCAAACATGCACATTCACACCTTGGAAACGAGATTCCACAGCACCCAACCGAGCATGTCTCATTCTTAGCACATTAACCTCAAAATCCTCTGTTATTCTAAAACCCAGGGACAAGCCCAGGCAGAGGACTAAAGGAAAAAGTGGCCCTTGGTTTAATGGGTCAAACAAAACGACTGCGCTTCTTCCCTTGATCACAGAATCAAAAACGTCGGAAAAGACCTCCAGGATCATAAAACCCAACCCTGAGTAATAAAAGATGGTTATTTAGACCTTTCACCGAGGACTGTTTTTAGACCTTTTGCCCTTTGAAAGGAGCAGCAGGAGCTCAAAGGAGTTCCTGACTCGGTCGTGGAATGACTCACCCCGGGAAGCCGCAGGGATGCGGGGCGGGAGCAGAGGTGGCTCCCGGTGGTCCTTTCTGGCTCCCGCTGGTCCTTTCTGGCTCTCGGTGATCCTTTCTGGCTCCTGATGATCCTTTCTGGCTCCGGATGATCCTTTCTGGCTCTCGGTGATCCTTTCTGGCTCCTGATGATCCTTTCTGGCTCTCGGTGATCCTTTCTGGCTCCCGATGATCCTTTCTGGCTCCGGATGATCCTTTCTGGCTCTCGGTGATCCTTTCTGGCTCTCAGTGATCCTTTCTGGCTCCTGATGATCCTTTCTGGCTCCCGGTGATCCTTTCTGGCTCTCGGTGATCCTTTCTGGCTCTCAGTGATCCTTTCTGGCTCCGGATGATCCTTTCTGGCTCTCAGTGATCTTTTCTGGCTCCCGATGATCCTTTCTGGCTCTCAGTGATCTTTTCTGGCTCCCGGTGGCCCTTTCTGGCTCTCGGTGGCCCCTTCTGGCTCCCGGTGGCCCTTTCTGGCTCTCGGTGGTCCTTTCTGGCTCTCGGTGGTCCCTTCTGGCTCCCAGTGATCTTTTCTGGCTCCCGGTTGCCCTTTCTGGCTCCCGGTGGCCCTTTCTGGCTCCCGGTGGCCCTTTCTGGCTCCTGGTGGCCCTTTCTGGCTCCCGGTGGCCCCTTCTGGCTCCTCGGTGGCCCTTCCTGTCCCCTGGGGAGCTGCAGCCGGGCGATGGGAGCCGGCCGAAGCGCAGCTGCCGGCTCAGGAGCGGAGCGGTGCCCGCCGCCGCCGGGGATGCCCCAGCCGGAGGGAAGCCGGCGCTGCCGGAGCGCTGCCGGGAGGGGTTTTATAGCGGCTGAGGCGGCCGAAATCGGGACGTTTTCCCAAGGTCTGTGCCTACGTCCGCATTTCTCGCACGACATTTCCCCTCCTCGCTGCAGGAGCCAGCGCCTTATGCAAATCTGGGGCTCCGAGGGTGGCTTTGTGCCGCTCGCTCGATGTCGCGCTGATGTCAGCGGGCTCGTCCTGTTGCTCCATCATTCTGTGTGCCTCGCCGGCTCCCTGCCTGTCGGAAAAGCCGCTGTGGGATGGAATCAGGAATGCCGGCCTGGGCGGGGAAATCTCCCGAGGCAGCAGCCCCGAGTGCAGGAGCGGCTGCATGGGAGGAGTTCACGGACGGGGAGAACGCCCCGTCCGCATCCCGCTGCCTTTGGGGAGGAACGCTGCAACTGCAGCCATGGGACAGGCCCTAAAAACCCGGGCAGCCAGCTTGGGAACGAATTATTTCTCAGTGTCTTGGGATTTTGGGAAATTTGGGAGAAAACCTCTAAAGGGGTTTTCTCTACAAAGCAAATTTAAGTGGCCTTTCTTCCAATTGGTTTGGAAAAAAAAATATTTATTTGGAGAAAAGTGGAAAAAAACCTGTTTATTTAACAGGCAAAGCATTCGCTAGCACATAAAATGAACAATATTAAACAATAAAACTTGCTGCTCCAAAAGAGATGACAAACTCAGGAAGTCTCTCTGTGGGCTGTAGCTTGGCTCACTCAGTGTCTTATCAGTCTCTTATCAGTCTCTTATCAGTCTCTTATCAGTGTCTTATCAGTCTCTTATCAGTCTCTTATCGGTCCCCCCAGTGCTGGAAATGCCGCGGCCCAGGCCCAGCCTGGTGGGCTATAGGTGCTCTTCTGGGTGTTCAGTCCAGAGCAGGTTTAAATAGTTCTGAAGAAAAAGAAAAACCACATTCCATGGAATTCCTCTTCCTCAGCTAGCTAAAAAACTAACTAAAAGCAAAGGAGAGCTCTGTCCTGCTGTCTGTCCATGCTGCAGACAACACAGTCCAGGAGCCGGAATGTGGAGAAGCGCCAATTCTGAAAATAAACTCTGCACTTCTTCTCTCCCCCCTTCACTCTCAGAACCAGCCCTAAAGGTGCAAAACTTATTTCTGGGCTAAACAGAGAACTGGGGATACGAGCAGCATACGGTGCCCCCAGTTTTTACATCTCCATGCCTGGATTTGCTGTTTCTGGGGCTGGTCACAATTTAGGGTACTCAGCCCTGCAGCTTGGGGGGTAAACTGAAGAGCCCTAGCTTGTGAGGATTATAAAAACACCCCCACAAAATCTCCACATCAAACCCAAACCCAAGTTCTCAGGGCATTCTCTCAGCTGCTCACATGCCTTTTACTGGTCCTGGAGGCAAAAAAAAAAACACCAAAAAAAACCAAAGATCACAGGGATGCTTTAATATCTGTATGATAAACATGAGGAGGTGGTTTTGAGGTTAAAAACACAGCTTTCAACTTTATTTGAAGTGGTAAAGATAAAAAAAACTGCCTCTTTTACTAATAAACCTGGATTTTGGCTGGTTTAGCCAAAACCATTTTTCAAAAATTAATGCTGTACTGCTAATTCATCATTGAAGTTTAAATATACATTCAGATAATTCTTTATTTTGTATTAGCTGTTGGCACTGATATTTTTGGCCAATTGATATTCCATACAAAGCTATCAGAAGGACTTGGTCTTTCATGTCAGCCTTTGAGAGCCTTAAAATTCAATTAGTTCACTGAACACATTGAATAAAAGGCTTTTCCTTATCCTTTGTGCACATATTCGCATTTTTCAGGACCAGATCTAACTCATACAATGGCTTCTGTGGTACAGTTTAGACTTTTCATTTCTCCTGGATATTAATATCTCCAATCTTAGAGGAACTGCAACTACTTTTAGAGTAATGGTTTTGATCATTTTGCTCCAGTTTTAAAGGAACTGGAACTCCAGTAAGAGTGAACTCTCTCCTCTTAGATAATTTTCTTTTAAATGTTTTAATGCTATTTTTAGTCCTAGTTTTATTCCTAGACTATTATATCCATAAGAAAATGGAAATGAAAATTCAAATGTTTAATTTGTTTTACTCCAGGTGGTCTGTTAATAAAAGCTATTACCATGACACAATTAAGTGAACATCTTAAGAATATTTTCCTAACATGTTCTATCATATCTGTTTGTTAATGTTTTGATAATAATGCTTATAACATAATTATATATGAGATATCTGATAATTAAATGAAGTGGGCTATGGCCACTTATTAAAAGTTGTTTCTAGTATGAGGAAATATTTAGTTCTTTTTCCTTCAGGAGTTTGATTTCTCATGCTGATATTTTAATTTCCTCTGTGGATGATGTGTGTGAGATTCAGGTCCTTTCTTGTCTTCAAAAGAGAAAATAGAAAAAGGAAGAAAAGAGAAAAAAAAGGAAAAAACACCTAAGTCAGAGGCAAAGTTCACATAATCTTACATGCCATAACTTTAATATATCATAATTGAGACACCTAACATAGCATAACATAATCATAAATTCCCATCTTGCAATGAACAAAGACTTGGTTCACTTACAGCAGTGAAACACAGCCTAGGGAAATTTACAATTTTATTCCCCACTTATTAGCGAGAGAGAGAAAATATGGTCTTGGCAGCCCTGTGTTGTGGTGGTGTTAATCGTTTTAATGTTACTCATTTTAGTGTTTTTATGCGTTTTAGTTTTTACTAATTTTGTGCTGTTACTCATCTTAGTGCTGTAACTCATTTTAGAGTCTTTACTCATTTTAGTGCCTGGCCGCTCCAACTGTGCTCATTTGTGGCTCGTTTTTTGAGGCAGATCCATCGCGCATGAGACGCATTCCAAGGATTTCGTTTAGAAGGTGAAATTTGACGGGAAATTTGAGGAATTTTCAAAGCTTTAATTAATCGAATTTGATTTATTTAATCCCAGCCCGGGCCGGAGCCGCTCCTTGGGCCCTCAGGGCGCGCCTCGGGCCGCTCCTGCCGCTGCCACCGAGGGTGGCACCGGGGTGCTGCCAGCCCTGAGGGGAACGAGTGTCCCTTGTGTCCCTTTTTTCCTGTCCCTTGTGTCCTTTCTTGTCCCTTGTGTCCCTTGTTTCTCGTCCTTTGTCCCCCTTCCCTTGTCGCCGCAGTCGCGGCCCCTTAAGGCCATTGCCCGCCTGCCTGAAGGGGAAGCGGTGGGGCCGGGGCATCCTGGGCGCCTCGGTGCCTTCAGGCTCCGGGGGGATCAGAAAGGTTTAAATCCCGTCGGGTATCGAATTTAATTCCCTCGGATATCGAATTAAATCCCCTTGGATATCGAATTTAGGCCGGCCCGGGACTCCCCGGCATTCCCCCGCCGTCTCCAGCCCTTTGAGGCGCTGCCTCCCCCGTGAGAGGAGCGCCCTTGCAGAGGAGCCAGCCGCAGGTTTTACAGGTTTTTATTTAAACATTCTTCCAGCGTGACCTCTCAGCAAACACCTCGTGCTTTTCGTGAGGCAGCCATGGCGAGCAACTCGCAAAAAGCAGATAAAAATAGAAATAAAAGCAAAAAGATGGAGGTGAGCGGTGCTGTGTGAGGGAGGAACCCCCCATCCCATGTCCTCCTCTGGACTGAAGGAACAGAGATCCACGGCACTTTAGGGAAGTTTAGGGGAGCAGAAATGATTTTTTCAGTGTGGGGAAACCACAGTTTCTATGAGGGCTTCAAGCCCACCAAAACTGGGTAAGCACTGGGGTATATTTATGTAGAACTTCTTGAGAGCGAGATTCTGAAGTGCACCAGCTTTTACTGCACTATATATACTACATATATCAGTATATAGATATAAATATGTGTATATATATATATAAATGTGTGTATATAGAGAGATCTCAGTCTGGTACTTCCACCCACCCCCCAAGATGCTCATGATACTGTGAACCCACTTGCATTTTCTCCAAAAACATCCTCAAGGTCTTTTTAAACCTTTTCTTTCTCTCAGCTAAACTCTGTGCAAAGCTTGTTTTAAATCCCAGAACTGTATTTTTCCTAATGTGCTCTGTTGTTAGAATGAAGCTTCAGAAAATCCTTCATTTTCCGACAAAACAGATTTGGCTCCTTCTGAGGACTCGCAGTCCCTTTTCAAGACTGAACCACTGGAAAAGGTTGTAAATGGTGATGTAGTAAATACACTGGAAGTAAGTATGGAATGACCTAATTTCATCTTGAGATTCACCCAAATGTTTAAATAAAATTATCTTTTTCTCTCTTAACAGAGATCAGCAAAGAAATTAATAATTTGCTATCAAAATATGCTGACACTATAAGGCAAGTTAACTTTGTGCTATTTGCACAGCAATTTTAAAATTCTCTAGATAAGATGGATGGGTGGCTGCAGTTTAGGGAAATTAACACTGAAAACTGTCAAGCAGATCTTGAAAGAAAAATGGTGGTTTTTATTACAACAGAGGATTAATTTGGTCAGAATCTGGGTATTGATACACGACCCATTTTTAAGAAAAAAATAAAAGTAGTGAGAAAGTTAATGACATTAGCATTGATTTTAACCACAGATTTCTTCACTTTAGTGCAGGAATAGCATTGGATTCTTCCTATGTCCAGGAACTCGATGAGATCCTAAAAGAAGCCAGGGCCATTGAAAAGCACTTAAAGCAGAAAAGGGAGAAGCTGAAACAGAGATTCTCTGTCATTGCCAATAGTCTGCAAAGCTAAATGGAGTTTGTTCTAAAAATGCAGAGCCAAAGTTGTGTTTGTGTATGAAAACAAACTGTGATGAGTGTTGTGATGTCTGTTTCTTCTATAAATATTTCTGTCAGTTCAGGAAACTTCCAACAAGTTAAGCAGCTACTTAGTGTTTAAATACATAGTGTAGTGGTAGTTAATAAAAACAATTCTGAATATCTGTCCTAAATCCTGTGATTCAAGGGATTAAGACATTAAGCAATGTTAACCCATTAAACATAGCAAAAAACCATTTCTATGAAATATAGAAATTTATGATGTAAGTGGAAAACGATCTCAGATTATTTCATGTTAACCATTTTCTGGTTGTGAGTTGTTTTTTTTTTTTTTCCTTTCTACTTTAAAAAATGGGATTTTTTTCTAAAATCTTAGTAGAATTTACTTGCAATGTTATTTACATTTGGCCAGAATGCAAACAGGCTGAAAAGATCAGCTTAGAAATAAGAGAGTTCTATAAAGAACTTTGAAAAAGTTCTTAAGTCTTAATTTCAAATGCATTGTAATACTGGTAATATGTGTTATATTTCGAGGCCATGTAGTTATAAAACATAATCAAGGCTTTGCTGTTGATGTCAATAAGTAAATAGACAATGTTAACATGATCTGGAATTACAGTGTTATTTTACTTGGCTTCATGAGTGTTGTTTGCTGATATTCAGTTTTTTCTGAGAACACTGAGCTCTTTTTCTTTCTTGTCATTTTACTGCGTTAAAAAATAAAAAAAAAGATGAAACATGGAATGTACAAAAGATCACTTGTACAACGTGTGGGGCTTATGTAATAAAGAGAAGTGCTGGAACAAGATATATTTCCATCTCTACCCCAGTAGTGTGCAGTGATTTCCTCTCTAAATCCTCTCAGACCTAATCCACCCTCCTTTCCCCCTTTCCTGAGCTCAGAGCCAAACGTGCTGCGTGTCACAGTGACACGATTTAAAGCAAAGAATGAGAGGAACTGGACATGTAGGGTGAGATTTAGATCCCTAAAGATGCAGATATGTCCTTAGCAGGATTTTCAAAGTGCCTAAGCATGGTGTAAGCGCCTTACCCGCTTAGGAATTTTGGAAAATCCCATAAGGTGCCTATCTGCATCTTTAGCATCTGAAGGCTCTCCAAAGTCTCACCACTGCTCTGCCATCATATTTAGCAGTCCCCTATTTTTTTCCATGATACTCTCAGGCTTCTCTGTTTATACAGAGAAGATTTAGGAGGTGACATTTCTTAAAATACTGGGCTGGGTATTTCTAAAATCCTGGCTCATCTGCAGTGATGACACAACCTGGAGTTTCACAATGACACCTGCCAAGAGCCTGAATTCAGACATTTACCCACAGTTACTTCTGAATTGTAAAGAAAAGTTACACAACTCTAATTACTGAGGAGCATCTGCCCGTTACTGCATTTGAGCGGTTTGTGATTGGGGAAATTGTGCAACCTCTTCAGGGCATCTGGGTTTGGATTATCTCCATTTACTTTACGTGGCCAATATATCCAACTATCATTGAGTGTCAGAACTTAATTTTGGGAGACAGTAATTTTATAAGATTTTTTCCCATGAGGAATCAACTGCTCCTGTTGCAGCAGTTTGCTCTATTTAAAAACTTCATAAAATCCAACAAAAATTATTAAAGTTCCACTTTTAAAACAATGAAGGACTGCTTAGTGCAGTTCAATCCAAGATTTATTTTTAGAATGATGACTCTAGGTTTTTTACAGTGATTTCTTATAGAGTTGGTTGTCATTCCAATTAATAACCTTTAATAGAGTGGGATCTCAGGGATAATAACAGGAATTTAAAGTTTGAGGAGTAAAGTCAGTGAGTATGCCCATAGTAACCTAAGTCAGCTTATGTGTGGTTATTATTATTAAATTTTTTTAATTACTAAGAGCAACAAAGCTTCTGGTTTTGCTGCACAAATATAGGTGACAAGATATATATATATATATATATATATAAAATATATATATATTCATTTTACTTTATATATATGTAGTAAGTAAAATGAATTCAATATCTATTTTAGAGAGTTTAGGCTTGAAATGGTGAGTTCAGAAATTTTAAAACATCCATTGAAAATAAGTCAGCCTCTCCTCTTGTGAAGTTAAATAATATTTCAATAATGGAAATACTTCCTACATTGGAAATTGTGGTTGAAAATGGAAATGGAAATCAATCATACATTTATCTCTCCCTATTGAAAGGGAACTTTCCATAATTGTGCTGGTCAAAAACGCAGAGCACTTTTCTGCTGGCTGCTCTTTACTGTTCCACTCAGTATCTTAATATATAAACACACTCATTACACACTCTTTTCCTTCTAAACCATTAAAAATAAAAATTTACCGCTTTCCTTTTTGACTAAAACTCATCCACTCTGCTGATTGCCCCCCTTATGGATTTCAGTGTTTATTGGGTGAAACAAAAGAACTTTTCTCTTCTGATCTGACACCAAGGGCTCCTTCCCGCTCTCCCTGAGGAGTGAGCTCCTTGTGAAGCCCACCTGGCACCCATCCCATCCCATCCCATCCCTGTCTGCTTTGCAGTTTTACTGCAGGAGGTTTGGACAGAAAATTAATTGGCTTTAAAGCTGCTAAACCTGATCAGCAAAGCTCAGCTGGTAACTACGTTTTCTTTTAAGCTTCTCCCCTCCTTGTTTAAGCTCCAGCCTATAAATTAGCAAGAACGTCTAAGATGACAGATCAGTAGCAGAATATAAATGGATTTTTTTTTTTTTTTAAATCTGGAAGCATTTTCGATGAAGTTCTGACCCCTCTTGGAGTCAAGGGGATCTTGACACTGAGCCTTTGCATTTCTGAGCTTGCTGTGAATTTCTTCACAGGCTGGAAAGTGTAAGTGATGAAAAACTCAATTTCTCTCATTGCTCTTCTATTATCTAAAAGCTAAAAATGGGAAATAACAGATAATGCAGAGAGTTTAGATAATCAGTGATGGGAATTCTTTCCTTTCCTGAGAAAAGGCTAATCTTGATTGTTTACTTAAAATGAAACTGCCTTTTAGCATAAATGTGGGTCAGAATAGGAAAAAAACCCAAATCTAGTGGGGACTTAGAGGTGTTTTAGGCTCAGGACATTCTGTCCAGAACTAATCAAAATGCAATTTTGCTAATGGTAGAATGCTTGACCTTTGAATTGTCTTTGAAGGTGGCACTGGAAAAGAACAGAGTGGGCATTTTGCATCAACAGGGGAACAGCCAGGAAAAGATGGAGGGCAAAGATCCATAGCTCAGTCAGCCTAAATCCCATCCTGCAGAGAGGCTGGAGGAAACTTCTTAACCATGACTTGGATAACAATAAACTAAAAAAAAAAATAGCTGGTTTAATATGGAAAAATTACCAGTAGGTGCAGCTTGATGTAAGGTCATAGACAACATTGTGTATGATGATGTAGAAAATAAGAGCAATCACTTAGTCAGGGCAAACAAATGAGTTTAAAAGTAAACGAATACTCTTGGTTTTTTCATCTTAGATCAGCCTATGTGGTTTCGCATAGTGATCTGCTTCCAGCTTTGCTAATTCCACATTATCCCAAATGATTTAGGAAAAAAACCCCAGAATTAATATTAAAACAGAAATAAAAATAATATAAAACCAGAAAAAAACCTAGAATTAATATAATTAATTTTTTTAAAGAGCAGCAAACTAGAAGTCACAAATGCATCACTAACATACATTAAAAATTCATGGTAATCTCAAAAACATGAAGGGTTGAGTGGAAATCAAGATTTCCAGAAACCAGAAATAATAAAGAGCTGAGAAAAGATGATCTGTGGGAAAAGGTTGAAGCAGATGGATTTGTTGAGAGAAAGCACAACTCAAGGGAGGGAATAATAAGAGAGGAGTTCTAAAAGTGCAGGAAGGACGGGAAGAAATCAGCTTAATTCGCAGCAGGTTTCGGATGAGATTTAATCTGTCTGTGGAATGGGGTCCCTGGCGTGCTGTGCCTGCTGCCCAGCTCCCCCTCCAGGCACAGCACAGCCTTTAAGAGCAGATTAATGACATGAAACCAATGTTCCATCACAAATCCAAAGCGCTGGCAGCTCGCCCCTGGCATCCCCAAGGGAAGGCTCTGTCCCAGGTGCAGCTCAGCAGAGCACAGCCCATCCTGCTGGGTTTGGTGGGGGAATCTGGCGTGGCAACCAATACTCCCAAAGAGATTCATTAAGGTGCAAAATGGCTCCTCAGGTTTTGAAACAAAACTATTTTGCATCCCAAGTATTTCTGGGAGCTGAACACGAAGGCGAGGTGATGGGAATTTCCTAAAATTACCTGGAAGCCTGGCTGCTCTGATACACAGATCCACGTCCTGTTCTTGCCTGTCTTTCCATCTCCCCGGCTGGCACACAGCGCTGGAGCATTTTTCCCAGGCGCCACAGTGCCCTGGCAGCGGCAGCAATGCCCTGGCAGTGATGGCAGTGCCCTAAGGGCAGCAGCAATGCCCTGGCAGTGATGGCAGAGCCCTGGCAGTGATGGCAGTGCCCCGAGAGCAGCAGCAACGCCCTGGCAGTGATGGCAGAGCCCTGAGAGCAGCAGCAATGCCCTGGCAGTGATGGCAGAGCCCTAAGGGCAGCAGCAACGCCCTGGCAATGGTGGCAGTGCCCTGAGAGCAGCAGCAATGCCCTGGCAGTGGTCACAGTACGCTGGCAGTGATGGCAGAGCCCCAAGAGCAGCAGCAATGCCCGGGCAGTGGTCCCAGTACCCTGGCAGTGGTGGCAGAGCCCTGGCAGCGGCAGCAACGCCCTGGCAGTGATGGCAGAGCCCCAAGAGCAGCAGCAATGCCCGGGCAGTGGTCCCAGTACCCTGGCAGTGGTGGCAGAGCCCCAAGAGCAGCAGCAATGCCCGGGCAGTGGTCCCAGTACCCTGGCAGTGATGGCAGAGCCCCAAGAGCAGCAGCAATGCCCGGGCAGTGGTCCCAGTACCCTGGCAGTGGTGGCAGGGCCCTGGCAGCAGCAGCAATGCCCTGGCAAACGCAGCTCACCTGGCCCAGGTGCACGGAGCGCTCGGGGCCGGCGAGCGCCGCGCTGGCGGCAGGATCCGCCCCGGCCCGCGGGACGCGGCGCTGCTGCGGACACGGCTCTTATTGTGAAAGGATGATGAGAGGCAGCGCTCACCTCTCCCGACCATCGCTGCCTCCCTGCTCGCTGCCCTGGCACCGCTACCTCCGCCCGGCCGCTGCGAGCCGATGCCTTCTGCCCGCCGGAATATGTTCGCCAAAATCCTTTTGTCCGCCGCCAGCCTCCTGCTCGCTCACCTGCTGCATTTCCTCTGCTCTTTGATGCAATTCATTCCAGGTAAAACGCGTTAAAATCCCTTTCATCCACTGCCCTCGGAAAGGGGCTGCTGCTGCTGACACGGGTCGGGAGAACAATTCCTATTGTCAGGCGTTCGCGACGGAGCGATTTGAAGCCTTTGTTAGATGGCAGAAAATGCCTGTTATTTGTTGAATGGATAAAGGGCAGAGGCAAGGATTACGGCAGATACAGATGGTCTAGAGCTGGAAAAGCAGCACACAGCCGATTCCCTGTGCGGGGGAGCCAGCTGGAAGTGGGCAGGGAGAAGGTTCTTTGGAGCCGCATCGTTGCCGAGGCTTTAACCCGAACGTGCAAACGGTGAACTGCCCCAAAGGATTTTGTATCACAGCCCGACTCTGCGCTTTGTGTCATCATTGCAACGCTTGAGCTGCTTTTTTGGGGTTTTTTTCTTCGTTTTATTTTGTTTATTTGTTTACTCGTTTTCAGAAATTAGGAACCAATAAAAATCATGGCCGGCCTCACGGGAATTTCTGCTTTTTGATGGTAGTGGTGCCCCTTTAAATTCAAAGCCTTGCTTCCGAGGTATCCAAAGAGCTGAAAAAAATCTCAAATCTGCCTTGTTGTGCCACCAGAAAACCCCAGAATGTAAACTCTAATTTTTCTGGGAAATCAACAGCTATTTCATGTGCTGGAGTTCACTGTCGCCTTCCTCCTTTCCTTCCTTTGAGCCTTCCCCTGCTCTTTTTCTCCATTTATTTTTTCCCTGCGTTTTCTGTCGTTTCTTTTCTGTTTTCCTTTGCTCCTCGGGCTGTTAGAGAGGAAGTCGGTGCCCGAGCCCCTGGCCATGGGGAACCAAGCAGCTGCATGGAACAAGGAGCCCAGCACGGGCACACCCCGGCGCTCGCAAGGCAAGTGCTGCACCTTCCCTTCAGAATTCCCCCTGGGAGCTCAGGGCTCCGACCCTGGGGATGGCTGGAGTCCAGAGGGCACAAATCCACAGCTCTGGTTCGGGCTGGAGTTGGGGAAAATTGACCCGCTTCCATGTTGTGCCAGTGTTTTAGATGGAACAAAACACAACCTGTGCCAGAGGATAATTCCCAGTTTGAATGATCCTCGGGGAAAACAGAATTCTTGCCTCATTCTCCCTATTTGAAGAATATAATGAGCATTCTATTTGCTAAATTTTGCCCTTCATTGTGGAGTCAAACAATTAGTCTGTCTGTGGAGAGGGGGACCCCGAGCCTTGGCTTTGAACGTGTAGATTAAAATCAAAATGGCTTTGCCCTCTCCCATGTGATCCCATGTAGCGAATGGCTCCCATGCTTCTGTCATCCGCCATTACAGATTTCGTGTCCCACCCACTGCTGTTGAAGTACAATTTAATGTCTGATTCATAGTGGCTGCACCCACGGCAGCTTTCTCTTCAAGAGCCTGGTCCTTCGTCCCACCATATCTGCATATAAGCAATCAATAAATAATCAGTGCTGGACTGTCAGTTTGTATTGGTCAGTGAAATCATGGCACACTGTACAGGGAAACGGGAGCTGGACAAAGGGTAACTCTGCAGTGACTGCCTGCTATCTTGAGAAAATATTGGAGGAAAGTTACACCGCCGTGTCTGGCACTGCCTCTGCCGAAGACCTTAAGCCTGTTTGTAAAAGTCTGAGGTAGGATGGAAAGAAACTACAGTGGAGAAATGAAGGTTCTGGATGTTGTGCTGATTTTCAGGTGTTCAAGCACACACAGAGAGCCCCACTGGGACTGTCGGGTTTTAATTGTGGATTCAAGTTCTTCCATCTCAGAGCGTGGCCAGCACTGAGGGAGTCATTTTATTTATGCATTGTTTAATATTAAAAACCAGTCTGTCTTCTGCCTTTCTCAGAGAGAGATTGGTCCCTTCTTGGGGAGCTGGATGTTAAAAAGGGGTTTTTTTATGAGTGAGTTTCCCCCTGAAGCTGAAACAGCATTTTTGAAATTACTCAGGAACATTGTATTGAGCAGGAGTTTTCTGTGTTCTGTGCATTCAAAATTCGGTTAAAGTGAACAGTTATTACTCTTTTTGTTCAATCGGGAAGATATGTTGGTTTTTTTTTTTCTTCTTGCATGCCTTCCTTCCCCCTAGCTATTCAGAATTGTCTGCAATGACTTGTCTTGTTTCTGAGAGCCTCTGTTTTGGCTGATCTTAGTGTTGGGAGTCGCTCCCATTTTGCGCTCATTTCTGCCAGGATCTTCAGCTCATTTGAGTGATACCCAGAAGAAAAAAACCAATCGATTTTCTTGCTGAGCTTCTTTCTCTCTCTTTGGCCTGGGTTTGGGGCATTCCCTCAAATATTCTTGTTGTTTATAGTCCATTTTATTGAACTCCAGTTTGTAGGGGATGCCTTGGAATGAATTGTAATGAGATGAGTTCTAACTAGATCAGATTTCAAGGATTACTGAGATGACCACGTGAATGGTTATCACAGGACAGGAAAAACAAAAAGAACTTGGCTTACTTAGCTTAGGAAGTGATATGATTCTTCACCCTAAATACAAGACAAGGAAGGGAAAACTACCTAAACCACACACCAGAGCTGCCAGAAAAACAAGAATAATGTCCTTTGGTAAATTGAAAGCATTTTCCTGATCATCTGGACAAGGAGCAGTTATCCAAAGAGGGAATAAGTGCCTGTACACATAATAATTTTTAAGACAGAATTCTTATACAAGAATTTCTGGGGCAGCAGTTGGGAGGGGTGGACTCAGGAGGTCTTTTCCAACCCTGGCCAGGCTCTTTTGTGGAATGTGTCTTTGCAAAATTTCCATTTACAGTGCTCTCCAGGAACTTTCAATGTAGCGCTGTCCTGGGTCATGCCAGCTTTGTTTCTGCTTGGATGTGAAACATCTCCTTATGGATGTGTTCCTCTCATTCTTTAATGCATATTCTGCACCTTTGCAAATGAAATCTTCAAAATATCTCCTTATGGATGTGTTCCTCTCATTCTTTAATGCATATTCTGCACCTTTGCAAATGAAATCTTCAAAATATCTCCTTATGGATGTGTTCCTCTCATTCTTTAATGCATATTCTGCACCTTTGCAAACGAAATCTTCAAAATATCTCCTTAAGGATGTGTTCCTCTCATTCTTTAATGTGTATTTTGTACCTTTGCAACGAAATCTTCAAAATATCTCCTTATGGTTGTGTTCCTCTTATTCTTTAATGCGTATTTTGTACCTTTGCAACAAAATCTTCAAAGTATCTCCTTATGGTTTGTTCCTCTCATTCTTTAGTGCATATTTTGCATCTTTGCAATCCACATTTGCATTTCTGCAAACACTTCAGAGATCTAAAGGAGGATTTGGGGATTGGCAGATTGGAGAGCTAGACTGGAACCTTGCATTTTACCTTCTTGCAATCCTAACACACAACCTGTGGTGTTTTTGTGTAGAGAAACAAGCTCAGCAGAATTCTGTCTTCCGGCTCAGCTCTTTTGCAAATAGTCCAGCTGAAAGAGCAGATTTCCTCTGGAGATGTTGAGCAAAGGGTTTCAGAGGAGGGAAATTGGGCAGCAGCTACACCTGGATTAAAGGATGTAGGCCAGAAGCAGCGGCGGTGAAAGAGCAGAAAATCAGAGTGAATTCTGTAACAGCCTGGACTCCTTCAGTGTGTGGTGTCTGAGCAGCCCTGGGTGATGGAGCTCTGCCTGCCACGTGCCCTTTTTGGTCAGCATTTCAGCCCACCTCAGTGCTCAGCAGCTCAGGCTGGCTCCGTGGTCTCGGGGAGAGCACAGAGCGGCTGCACTGAGGGCAGCACGGGCAGGTGCCAACCTGGGCAGGGAGGCACCCCCGGCTAAATCCACCTCTGCAGCTAAATGGATTGCTAAAACAATCCTTGTGTTGATGAGGCTTTGCAAACCAGGCTGTGGGAGCCAATCACTGACATCACTGGTAGCTCACAGCGTTCCAATCACTTCATGCTCTCCTGAGGCTTTTGTTCTCCAGAAGGGGTGGTTGCAGCCGAACCAGAGGCTCCACCAGTAATTATCCTTCTCTGCTTATCTCCCTGCCAAATAAAACTTGTAAATCTGTTTTGTGCTGTAAATGGGCTTGGGCTCAGTTTCATTGTTGTTCTTCCATTTTTGCATTTCTTTTTTCTTCTCTTAATTATTTGCGAAATTAAATCCAAATATACATTTCTTTGATTAAAAGAAAATTCATCATCTTTTCTATCGTCCTATGTTCTGTTACCTCCTTTGGGCTGCAGAACTAATGTCTCTTGTGGGTTAACTAGAGCAGAGTAGAATCCCCAGGATTTTCAGCTCCCTGTGGATATGTTGGGTTTTGTCGCTTTACCTTGAGTATCCACCACAACCTGGCTGCTTGCAGATGCTGAATGCTCTTCTCCCTGACATCCAATCTCAAGATCTAGCATTTTGCACTTTAATCCAGTGAAAATCTCAATTCCCTTTGTTTTGTTCTCCCTGCTCTCTTTGCAGGCTTCAAGAATTACCTGCCCAGCCCATCCAGGGAGCAAATCCCCTGCCACAGACCCCGGGGGTTGCAATGCATCTCCCCCTTAGTGCAGAGTGTGGAGGAGACCCCCGAACCCATCCCAGCCAAGATCAAAGGACATATTCCCAAGTGGATTAATGGAAATCTGCTGAGGAATGGCCCTGGCAAGTTTGAGTTTGGCAATGACAAGTAAGTCTCCTTTAAATGAATTTTTAAATGGTTCTGGCCAGAACTCTGCCTAAACCTAAAGGGGAGTCCCCCTCATGACTATTTAGAGCATCTTTTAGTTTCTTTTTACGTACAGGAAGGAAGAAATATCGATGTCAGTCTTTTGAGAGCTGTTGCTCCCTCATTTGGGAACTCCTATTTTCTGCAAAGAGGAGATGAATGGTGAAGTCACCCAGGCTGGAGAAGCTGAGTCACAGAGAGGCTCTCACCCACTCACCATGGTGGCGTGGGGAATAAAACATGCCCAGCTTTGTCCTCTGTCCTGAACAAAAATCCACCCCTGAGCACTCTGAAATAAATCCAGGGCAGGAATTTGGAGAGTTGGTTGCACCAAATGGTGTGAACTGATTTAGAAGCAAATCCACCCAGTGCTAAGAATAATATATTAAAACATCCTCAGAAGGCACTTACTCCCTGTGGCTTGGAATGTGCCATTCTAGTAACTGACAGCTCAGCTGATGGCAGCAAGTGGCCAAAGCTGATCTCCTCCTCATATTCCTGGAGTGAGACCATCAGGTGCTCTGGGAGTCTCACAAATCCCTTGGTTTGGAGACAATAACATCCTGCAAGAAGCTGAGAGCTAAAGGCCTCTGGGTTTGCAGTATTAATTTATATTGTTGTACAGTACAGCACAAACTCCATTCCCTGTGCAAGAAGTGGGTGGTTTACCTGTATAGATTATTCCCAAAAAACCTTACAGCATTTGCAAACATCACACCCCACAGCTGTGAATATACTTGTTTCGATTCGTTTTGATTTGGTTTGGTTTGATTTGATTGATTCAGGGGTTTTCCCAAACAAAGCTGTGCCTGGTTAATAATTCAGGGGATCTGGGAATCAGCTTTTACAAAGATCACTAAACCTAAAAAGAGGGTACTACACAGTATCATATAATGCCCAACTCTTCTTCATCTCTTTTTTCTCTCTCCTGGAAGGTTTAACCACTGGTTTGATGGCATGGCCCTGCTGCACCAGTTCCAGCTGGCCCATGGCACGGTGACCTACAGGAGCAGGTTCCTGCAGAGCAGCTCCTACCTGAGGAACAGCCAGCACAGCCGCATTGTGGCCTCGGAGTTTGGCACCTTGGCCATGCCAGACCCGTGCAAGAGCCTCTTTGGGCGCTTCCTGGCCCGCTTCGAGCCGCCGCGTAAGAGAGCTTCTGTAAAACTCGAGGGGCTTCTGAGATTTCCTTGGAGGAACTTGTGGTTAGGTGGAAAGGGAGGGGTGAGGAAGTCTGACAGACTTTCTGTGAGTCTATGTTTTTCTTAGAATATGGCCCAAATGCTGAAATTATGCAAATTGGTGTCAGCCTCAGCGGGGGGAGGCAGAGTTTAATGTTTTGATGCCACTTGAGCTCACTCAATCCTGGATCTTTCTGCAAATTTCCCAAAGAAAGCTCTCCCCGAGAGAATATCCTGTGCAGTGCTGACCCTGATGTTCTACCTGAGACACAGCTTTGCCCTTAAAACACCTTGCCTTGCTAAGCTTGTAGGGTAAGTGGGCTAATCCCTCCCTTCCTGGGCTAAGGGGCAGGAGATTATTGAGTAGGGTGAGGGATGGTGCTGCACAGCAATGGAAGTTCCAGTACCTTTAGGATTCTGTGTACGTCAGGGAAGAAAGAGGCTTAAATGCAAGCAAAGTGTTCCCCACTAAAACCAGCGCAGGGCTGAAGTTTGCAGTTTGTTGCTGATGCTGTGACCATCTTCCTTTTCTCCTCTCCCCTCCTGCCACATCATCTGTCCTTTCCCGAGGTGCTCACACCTTCACTCGTGGTGACACCCCCCAAATCCCCACCCCAGCTCCCTCAAGGCGTTCCAGACCTCTCCACATCCCTCACCTGCCTTTGCCCAGCTCCCACAGTGATTTCCATCCCTGTCCTCGTCCTTTTAACTCAGCTCCACCTGCACAGTTTCCCTTTGTAGATGAGCAAAATATTTCCAGTCAATCTCACAGGGATTAATGTCACTGCAAATAGCTTTATTTGTTTAAATATGTCTAACTTGCCATAATCCAACATGAGCTGCACAGAGCTGTGCACAATGCCAAGATTTCTGTTTCAGAGCCCAGTGACAACTGCAATGTGAACTATGTGCTGTACAGAGGGGATTATTATGTCAGCAGCGAGAACATCTGCATGCACAAGGTGGACCCAGAGACACTGGAAACAAAGGAGAAGGTGTGGACAGGTGGGATTAGGGAGCTGGGGTACGGTGGTACAGAACCACACCTTGCTGGCTCAAGGGGAATTCCACCTCCGGAGGAATTTGCCTGTGCCTGCAGTGTCTCCCAGCTGAGTCCCTGGGCAGCTCTCAGGGGTGGAGGTGCAGTCACTGCCTGGCTGGGCACAGCTATCAGTTCTCCTCTGCTCTCCCTGCTTGCCTGGGCTTGCCTGCACCTCTTAGCAGAACAGGAAACAGCTTTTTTCTGTGTACAAGAAAAAGCGAACATTGCTGATCTCACATCTGCCTTTTCCCTGGTGCTTTGCTTTCATATCAATTCTCTGGATCTGCTTTTTATGCCTCAAGCTTTGCACACTCCAAAGCTGCCCTTGATCAAACCCTGTTGTAAAGGGGTGGTTCAGCTGCCACTTGATTTTCTCCCCCTGCTAGGAAATGACCAAAACATCAGAGAAGTTTTTCCCTGTGACCAGAAGTGACAGAAGGTGACCTGTGACAGGACAGCACAAGCTATGTAGGGCTGGCCTGAGTCATGCCAGCTTTGTTTCTGCTTGGATGGGAAATATTTCCTTATGGATGTGTTCCTCTCATTCTTTAATGCATATCTTGCACCTTTGCAAACAAAATCTTCAAAATATCTCCTTATGGATGTGTTCCTCTCATGTTTAATGCATATCTTGCACCTTTGCAAACGAAATCCCCCCTGCCTGCACCCTTAGAGGGGATTTGGACTGGACAGCTGTGGGAAGGGCTGAGTGAGGATTCTGCCCTTCCTAAGTCTGTATTTACTGCTGGGTCTGTTTGACACCAAAAAATGCCAGCTCAGAGCATCCCTCAGGTCATGAGGGAGCCACTCCAGGAATTCCTATCTGCAGGATCAGTAGTGAGTCATGAATAAGCTGTGTGTAAAGCACAGCCACCGAGCTGGAGCTGTCCTGGGTGGTTTGCCAGCTGATCTGTTTGTAAATCAGACTGCAGTCATGAAAAGACACGTGGGGATTTTCAGGTTCAGCTCTGCTGAGCCATCTTATCATAAAATGAAAATAGTTCCCCTCAAGCGTTTTTTTTTTTTAGATGCAGACTGGTATTTTCTTGGGTAAGTGAAGAAATGGAAGGGATGATCTCACATTTAAGCTCTCCAGTTTGAGATGCCTTAACAGGACCTGGTTTTCTGAGCATGCAGTGACAAAACTCTTGGTGATTGTTCTGGGGCAGTGACCATCCCTTCACACACCTGCCTGTGCTTGTTATGGGCATCATTCCCACCGTGCCAGCACTTGTACCATAAGGAACATCTGTGTCTTCCAAGGAATGTCTACTGCTATTAGTCCTGCTTTCCTGATAGAGAAATATCCTTATTTTCAAGGATTTGCAGGCAGAAAGAAGGCTGGAGTTCAGATCCCACATTATTAATAATGAATAAAATCTGCTCTTCTTCCTCAGACTTCCACAAAAGAGACCCTTGGGGAAGTTCTGCACTGACTGAAAATCTCTGGCATTTGCAGGTGGACTGGAGCAAGTTTATAGCAGTGAATGGGGCCACAGCTCATCCCCACTACGAGTCTGATGGGACAACCTACAACATGGGCAACTCCTATGGGAAGCACGGTGAGGAGGCCTTGGCCAGGCTGGTTTTTTTTGGGCAGGGGGTACAGGATCCCTCCTGGTGCTGCTTCGAGGAGCTGCTGTTGAAGGAGCACCCAAAGCGACCTGGAAATTGCTGTTCCTCAGCCAACATGTCAGTGCCAGTCTGCCCCATAAAACTGGCTCCTCTCAGGATTTCGTTTCAGATGCTTCTGACTTTGGCCTGTGAGTGTCCAGCAAATTCTCCTCTTCCTCTCCCAAGCTTTGCTGGAAAACAGGAGAATGACTTTTTTAAAGTCCCCTCCACTGCTGAAGCCTCATCTGAGGAAATTTAGCAATTCATATTTTTCACTTAGAATAAATTGGCTTTTGGTGAGCACCATAAGGGTTTTTGCAGGCGGGAAGACAGAATTTATTCTGGTCACCTGGCTATCTTCCAGCAAAGCTGAGTTTTATGGGATATTTTTCTTCTTCTCAGAACTCTGAGCATCTTGATAGGACCCTGTTCCATCCACATGGCTGCTCAGAGCAATCAGTCCCTGTCAGCTGTGTGAAATCCTTCTTTTCCAGGGGCCTCTGAAAGCACCCACTGCCCTTTATTGAGATCCCTTAGGCCAGCTCCACATTTTCCCAATTTTGACCATTTTTCATTCTTGCTGCTTTCATTTCCTTTTGGCCTCAGCAAAGGCCAGCTCTGTGCCACGTGCTTTTTCCAGCTGGACATACCAAGCTTTAGATCATTATTATTCAGCCATCCTTTCCTGCTCATATGCCAGGTTTATTAAATGAGCATTACTAAGGCTCGGAGTTCTCATTTCCTGTGAGCTTGGTTTTCATCCTGCCCCTGTTATTACAGGAGAGTGCTTCAGGCAGAGCTGGCATTCTCCTAGGCTAAGATCCCTCTATTTCCTTTCAAGCATCCTCTTTTTGTTTTTCTTTTGGTAGATAAATCCTCTGTAGAATGTTTACTGCCTGTGGGGAGACATTTAGGAGAGGTTGTTCCAAGTATTCCTGGAGAACAGGAAGGAGCAGAGCCTGAGTTTGGTTTGAACACCTTCTCCCCTTTCCAGGATCCAGCTACAACATCATCAGGGTCCCCCCACAGGAGTCAGGCCACGGGGACACCTTGGAGGGAGCCAAAGTTCTGTGCTCCATCCCTCCCAGGGACAGGGCAAAGCCATCCTACTACCACAGCTTTGGTAAGAGTCCACCCCAAACTCAGGGAATTCGGGAAAATGCGATGCAGAAAGGGCTGACCAGCTCTCTCTGCCCTTGAGATGTTTTCCTGGCTCATATTTGGGTGATGTTCCTCCCTTCTCTCCTCAGGGATGACTGAAAACTACATCGTTTTCATCGAGCAGCCGCTCAAGCTGAACCTGTTGAAGATCATCACCTCCAAGCTCCGTGGGACAGCCATCTATGATGGGATCAGCTGGGAGCCTCAGCACAACACCTACTTCCACGTGGTGAACAAGCACACTGGGGAGGTGAGGGGGTCTTTGGCCCCTGCAATGGCTGATCTGGAACTTTTAAGTTCCAAATTTCCAATTTTTTTTTTCCAACTTCCATTCCCAAAAGTGTTACGTAGCAGCCACGGGGAGTTTAAGAACCAACCCAGAAGTTACTGCAATAAATATTTTAAGGTTTATTGTAGTGTAGATTTACACCACAATGTTTATTTGTAGATTTGTTAAAAATGGGGTTTCTTCATGCATTTTCCTCTTTATTCATTCATTTCTTTGCCAGCCCTAAAAGGACAGGCAGAAAGAAGCAGTTTGGAGGGACAGGGACTGAAATGCAGGTCCCAGGTACTACAGGGTACAAAAAGGTCAGAACCTGGGAAAGATGCACAGCAAGGGGCTGCTTGGCATTTTGGGTTTTCTTCTTCCAGTTTTGCTCCTTAGGGGCTTAGAGCAGCCCTTTTTGTGGTGACACAAGGACAGAAGGCAAACCCCAAGGAATGAGAGGGGTTGCAATGGGGGGCAGAGTGCAGTATTTGCAGGGATCCTCAATGAAGGGAGAGAATGATGCATCTGACTCCATCTTATCAGAAGGCTAATTAATTACTTCATTACACTATTATTCTACACTATATTTGACTATATTACATTACCTCTATAAACTGAATCTGCCAAGCACTCAACTGCACTGAATTTCATGACTGTCAGCCCACAGTCCTGACACACACACACACACACCTGGCCCTGACAGGCCAAGGAAACAAAACACCATCACTGTGGGTAAACAATCTCCATCTTGCATTCTCCTCTGGCACAAACACAGGCACAGCAAATGATAAGAATTGTTTTTCCTTTCTCTGAGGTTCAGAGAACGTGAAACCCAGGAATATTCTTGGGAAGAACTGTGCCTTGCTTTCCTCTGTGAAGGTGAATTTCTCTGTGAATGATGAGGAGGACTGCATTGCTATCAGAAGGCTAATTAATTACTTCATTACTACTACTACTAATTAGTAATTAATTACTACATTATGCTATATTATTCCATACTATATTACACTATGTTACATTCCATCTAAACTGAATCTGCCAAGCACCCAGCTCTGCACACAATCTCGTGACTGTCCCGACTCAGACACACACACCCAGCCCTGATAGTCCAAGGAAACAAAACACCACGACTTTGGGTAAATAATCTCCATATTGCATTCTACTTTGGCACAAACACGGGCACCCCAAATGAGATAAGAGTTGTTTTGGTCATTCTCTGAGGTTCAGAGGATGTGAAACCCAGAAATATTCTTGGGAAGAACTGTGCCCTGCATTTCTCTGCGAAGTGTGGGGCTACAGGAGAGAGGAGAAGGAGGGGGCGAGGCAGGAGCTGTGCAGAGGAGCTGCAGCTGTGCCCTGCTCCCTGCAGGTTCTGCCAGGCTCGTGGTGCTCCCAGCCCTTCGTCGCCTTCCACCAGATCAACGCCTTCGAGGAGCGGGGCTGCGTGGTGCTGGACCTGTGCTGCCAGGACGAGGGCACCAGCCTGGCCCTCTACACGCTGCAGAACCTCAGGAGGAGTGGGCAAGGGCTGGACCAGGTGAGATCCCTGCCTCTGCTCCCCCAGCGTCTGCTGCAGGAGTTGATTTTCTGTAGCAAAGCTCAGGTTGGGAGAATGGGAGCACCGTGGGGACAGCACAAGCACAACCCATGAAAAATGGAATGATCATCTCTTGATGCTTTCTCTCCTTTTTAAATCTCTCTCCATGGAGTATGCCCATGAAATTCTTCAAGCCCTGTGTGTGACACAGAGCTCCATAGCCTGGCAGAATTTATTTCTGTTTTAAAACCTTGGTTTTAATGACATACATTTTCCCTGTCCTTGTGTAATGCAAATTTCCCCTCAGAAATGATGCAAAATAAGTTGTAGCATAACTTTGAAATGGAAAAAGAAAAAGGAACCCTGTTCTTTAAGACATTACTTCATAAAAGGAGCAGTTTTTATGAAAATCACAGAAACACAAATACCACAGAAACCCCTGCCCTGTTCCCCACAGACACCTCACAAAAGCACATTCAAATAAATCATTTATTGTGGACACTGTGGGCTCTGTGAAAAGCCCCGTTTCAGGCTGTGTGAGGGGCATTATTTTGCATAGGTCACACATGGGAAAAGTGGGGCTGCTTTCAGTTTCTCACCCTGCAGATGTGTTTGTTGGAAACCCAGCGTGCTGGGGGGGCTGCTGCATGTCCAGACAGGGCTGAACTTCCCCTGTCTGTCCTGAGCTGTCTAGAACCAGCTCAGCTCCGACCTGAAAGGAGCACAGCTGTGTCCCATCGGGTTCTGCTTTCTCTTGGCATTTATTCTGGGGCTTTTTCAAGCATTTTTTGAGCATAGTCAAGTACAGCGGATTGTTAATCCCAGTTTTTTGTTTGTCCTTCTCTGAGCACAACCCAGGTGGAGTTTGATGTGGCTGGAGGTGTCCTGGTGCCAGCACGGGGCCTGTGTTTCCAGCAGGCACATTCTTCAAGTGACAAGTGGCATCACCAGCACACTTCAGCCACCCACACACAGAGGAATCATTTCACAACAGAAGCTCAAACTTCACTGCATCAAAAGCCTCAGGAGTGTCTGGGCATGGCTTGTCTCCTTTCCCCAAATTTGCTGGCTCACTAACCCTGGCAGAGTATTCTGTCTGGCAGAGTTCCTCAGCCAGATTATATGAACCAGAAAAGGTTTGAAAACAAGGTTAACGTGTAATTAACGAGAAGTTTCACAAGTGAGCTGGTGAGTTGTGGATTGAAGTAACCACAACACACCAAAACAGGGTCCTTATCTATTTTACTTAAATGGGAATATGATGGGTTGTGAACTTGGCTCGAGCAGAGCTTTAGTGGCAGTGGTGGAATTATCCTCTCAATTTGCTGAGTGTCTGCCACACTGGGGGCTGCACTTTGCTCCCCAGGTAAATCCACCATCATTCCCCTGGACTTCCAACCATGAATCCATGGCTACCTGAGCATGGAGGAGGGAATCCTGCAGGGGAACTTCAGGCACTGAAGGCACAGTGCTCTCCTGCTTCTCCTCAGAGTGATGTGAAGCAACACAAGCCTGTTCTAACTGAATAAAACACATGCAGTGTCTGTCCAATTGCTGGATTTGGTGATAATGGTTTTTTATTGGGCTGATTTGCATACCCAGCTCAGCATTAATTACTGTGAGAGCAGTGCTGACCCTTTTAATTCATGTGGTTTTAGTTTCTGCTGTAAATTACTGGAACATGCAGGAACTTCTTCTTTCCATTATGTGCTTTACCTTACCAGAACTTGGTCAAACACATAAGGAAAAGAAGAAGAAGAATTCAGGGGTGTCTAAAACTTCAGAATTGTTCCCTAAAAGTGCATTTAAGCTGAAATGTCTGTCCTCTCTCCATCACCATCACTCTCTGTCTCTCTAACAGGTTTATGCCTCCGTCCCCAGAGCTTTCCCTCGCCGCTTCGTTCTCCCTCTGGACGTGGGTCCAGACACACCTGTGGGGAAAAACCTGAACCCACTGCCTTACACCCAGGCAAAGGCTGTGAAGGGTGCAGATGGCAAGGTGTGTACCAAACCATAAATGCATTTATGCAGCAGCTCCCGTTCCTCAGAGCTTTCAGCACCTTTGGTTGTGCGGTGGTTGGTGGGACCAGCCAGCTCTCCTGCCCTGTCCAAGCTGAACCAACCCTGCACATTTCCTGGAGAAATTACTCTGCAATTTTCTTTTTCTCCCAGGTCTGGTGCACACACGAAAATCTCCACCCTGAGGGCTTTGAGAAAGTCGGGGGCCTGGAGTTCCCCCAGATCAATTACGCGGCGCACAACGGCCGCAGGTACCGCTACTTCTACGGCTGCGGCTTCGGGCACCTGCTCGGAGACTCCTTGATCAAGGTCGATGTGGAGACCAAGAATTTCAAGGTGAGGTGAAGTCAGCTCGTCGAGTCCTTCCCCTGAACTGGATTTGAAGGTGTGACGTTTACTGGGGGTTTTTTAGGGCTTTGCACAGATGGCTCTGGGATGAGATTCCCAGTTTCATCCCTCACCTGGCACCTTATGAACGTGGCACAGTCACCAAACAAGAGAGGATGGCACCAGCACACTACTGGAATGAAAAAAAAAGTTCATAAAAAAAGTTGAACTCTTAAGTTTCTTGGAGCCCAGAGTATTTCCAGGTGCCTTTGTGGGGAGCACTTGTAACTCTTGCTCACTGTAGCAGACAAGTATTAATGCAATGAAGCTCGTCCATACGTCCCTGAAGCTCATCCATATGTTCTGTGCTTGCTAGATTTGGCAGGAGGAGGGATGCTACCCATCAGAGCCCGTGTTTGTGCCAGTGCCCAATGCCACGGCAGAGGACAGCGGAGTCATCTTGTCTGTGGTGGTCTCCCCTGCTGAGGTAACTTGCTGGCTGTAGTTTGTCAAAGTCACACAGCATTAATTCACTTTTTAAACCTCAAAGCCGAGCTGGAGGCTCCCTGGCAGGTAGTTCTTGCTCTCCAGAGTGCCTGGCCAAGCACAGGCAGCGCAGGCAGGAGTTTTGCCCAGGATGTTGGTGTGTCCCCAGTGGAAGCTGTGAGGCTCAGAGCTCCTGCCCTGCAGGTTTGGTCTCCGTGGTTTGCTCTGTGCCTTTGTGTGCAAACAGTGCGAGAAGTTCAGCCTGGCCACTCACTCTGCCTTTCTGCTCCTCCTGCAGAACCAAAGTGCTTTCCTGCTCGTCCTGGATGCAGAGACCTTCCGGGAGCTGGGGCGAGCAGAAGTCGGGGTGCCAATGCCTTACGGGTTCCACGGCATCTTCAGTGCCCACTGAGGGACTCCTGGGCACCTCCTGGGACTCAGGGCTGAGCCAGCCCCACAAGGAACCTCTGCTGCCTTCACCTCCCACCTTTCCATCACGTCTGGGATGAAGGAGCTGCTTTTTCTCCACCACAACCTCCTGTATTCCTAACAGAACACAGCCAAGGAAGGCAGGAGCCCTTTGCTCCCACAGCCCACTGCTTTATCTGCATTTCTTTTTCTATCTTGCTAGACCAGCTATAGGAGCAGTTCACTAAGGATGCCAGGGTGAGGCTTGCAAGGCAGAAAATGGAAACTGAGGTGATAAACCCCTTCCTTTGGTGCCCTGAGGGGAAGAGAACATCAACGCTCGGGGCTGTGACTTTGGCTGGAATGTGTAGAGCAGAAGAGAGGAGTAAAGCCCAGCAGGTGACAGGTGGGGCCAGTGAAGGGGAGTAAACGCCCCCCTTGCATCCAGGTTGCCTTCAGTGGGCTCCAGGGGGTAGATGCAGGCACTCACAGAAGCTGTGCTTGTGCTTTATTCTGTACCAAAGCAGTGCCCTCAAATAAAACCTTGGGAAGTTTTTCCTTTCTCTGCCTGCCCTCAGAGTCTTGTAGATGTGGGGACACATCTCCAGGGCAGGACACAGTGGCTGACAGTGCCTGCCTTCCTCCCAGTTCCACCAGTAGGAAACACCAGTAGGAAACACAGAGAGCCCCACCGAGGCCTTGGTGTCCCTCTGGGGTTGAGCAGAGCAGAACAAACTCCAGCCCCCTGTGTCATCCAGGCTTCTCCAGATCCTGGACTCTGGGTGGGTCAGCAGTGAGGACTTCTGGTTGTACTTTTTCATTTTGAAGAATTATTTGAATAATTTCCTTGAGTAATAAAGGAGCCCTTTCGCCCTTGGGGCTTTTCCTCCTCTGAGCTTCCTTCACCTTCCTTACAGGTCTGGGGAAAAGAAAAGGAACTTTACCTCAGGGCTGCTGCTCTGGGAGAGGCAGAGGAGGCTCAGCCGGAGCTGGTGGAAGCCGCTAGATGGCAAACAGCTCCCGTTCAGCAGCCTCTGGTCACTGTCACACCCTGCCCTCCTCCTGGAGCCTGTCCCCGCGGGGGCAGCCCCAGCACGGGCAGCACAATGGTGCCACGAGGAGTTTGATGGAGTTCAGCCACCACTGGTTCTCTTTTTTAATTTTTATTTTTTTTCCTCGTTGAGGTGGGAAACGGAAAGGGGTCAGAGGCTCAGGTGGCGCCTTGAGTGGATTAAAGTTGCCGTGTTTAAAGCTCCGCTTCCCCAGCACGCTGCCCCGCCTGGGCTGTGCACACAGGCTGTGCTCCCCGCCCCAGCAGCTCCTGCGTGGAGGATTGAAGGGGGTGGCACGGTCGGGACAGAGGGAGATGAGAGATCTCTGCAGCCAGGGCGTGGAATTTGGGGTTTATTGCAAAGGGCCAAGTGCAGGGCCCTGCTGGGAGCTGCCAGGCACAGCTGGAGCAGGACTGGGAGAAGAGAGGGGGAGAGAGGATGAGAGGGTGAGAGAGTAAAAGCATAAGAGAGTAAAAGGCAAGAGCTAAGAGACAAAAGGTAAGAGAGCGAGGTTCCCATTACAACACTATAAATCTTCTTCTGTGTTGAATATTCTAATTCTCACTAACCAATCTAGTACAAGATACAAATCCTATAGCATTTCCATACAGCCTATAAGAATCATTACATCACCATCCTGTGTTACATTTTAAACCCTAAAATCTCCTCTTTGGGCCCCTTCTGCCAAGCTGCAGGGTCTGCTCTGCCCCTTGGGCCTGTCTGCAGGCAGAGGGTGTTCTTCCATCAAAAGGGGATCACCTTCAGCAGCCACACCATTGTTTTCCAGTTGTTCAGTAACTGAGGGATCTCAAAGCTTGCTTTCATTTCAATCTCGCTTATAGTTTCCATATTCTCCAAATCTTTTGCCAGGCAATCATTTGATAAGGCTTTCCTGTTTGATCTCCCCCAACACCTGCGGATCCTCTCACACAGACCCTGCCCCGCGGCTCGGGGTTTTCCCACCCTCACAGATTCACTCCGGTACCGCCGGCAGTTCCCAGGAACTGAGGGAATGCGCATTCAAACCCTTGCAGCGCTGAGAAATCCAGTTACTCCCTTTCTGAAAATCACCACACTCTAAGGGTTCCTCTGCTTGAACTCCATGAATGTTATTGCCGGGGTGTGCTCCTTCAGGGATGTCCATAACCAGCCCGGGGTCCAACGCTGACACTGGGGGGGACAAGGAGCATCCTCGGGGCTGAACACGGGGGTACAGGAGCATCCTCGGGGCTGAACATGGGGGATTGGAGCATCCTCGGGGCTGAACACGGGGGTACAGGAGCATCCTCGGGGCTGAACACGGGGGATTGGAGCATTCCTGAGTGCGACACCAGCAGGGACGGACCGGAGCACCCCGGGGCCGAACACGGGGAGGAACTGGAGCGTTCCCCGGTCTCGGAGGGCGGATCCCGCGGGCCGGAGCCGCCCCCGGGGCCGGGCTGGAGCCGCCCCGCTCCGGCCCCGCTGCGTCCCCGCGATGTCGCCGCGCTCCGCCCGCCTGGCGCGGCTGTCGCGCTCCGTCACCTTCAGCGCCTGCCACCGCCTGCACAGGTGAGCCCCGCACAGGGGAGCGGCCCCGCACGGGGGAGCCCCGCATAGGGAGCCCCGCACAGGGAGCCCTGCATAGGGAGCCCCGCACAGGGGAGCGGCCCCGCACGGGGGAGCCCCGCATAGGGAGCCCCGCACAGGGAGCCCTGCATAGGGAGCCCCGCACAGGGGAGCGGCCCCGCACGGGGGAGCCCCGCATAGGGAGCCCCGCACAGGGAGCCCTGCATAGGGAGCGGCCCTGCATAGGGAGCCCCGCATAGGGAGCCCCGCATAGGGAGCAGCCCCGCATAGGGAGCCCAGCACAGGGAGCCCCGCACAGGGAGCCCAGCACAGGGAGCCCCGCATAGGGAGCGCCGCATAGGGAGCCCAGCACAGGGAGCCCCGCATAGGGAGCCCCGCATAGGGAGCCCCGCACAGGGGAGCCCCGCATAGGGAGCGCCGCATAGGGAGCCCAGCACAGGGCCCCGCACAGGGGAGCCCAGCACAGGGAGCCCCGCATAGGGAGCCCCGCATAGGGAGCCCCGCACAGGGAGCGCCGCACAGGGAGCGGCCCTGCATAGGGAGCCCAGCACAGGGAGCCCCGCACGGCTGAGCCCCGCATAGGGCGCCCAGCACAGATGAGCCCTGCATAGGGGAGCGGCTCTACACAGGGGAGCGGCCCCGCACAGGGAGCAGCCCCGCACAGAGGAGCCCCGCATAGGGAACCCCGCATAGGGAGCCCCGCACAGAACCCCGCACAGGTGAGCCCCGCACAGGTGAGCCCCGCACAGGGAGCCCCGCACAGGGAGCAGCCCCGCACAGAGGAGCCCCGCATAGGGAACCCCGCATAGGGAGCCCCGCACAGAACCCCGCACAGGTGAGCCCCGCACGGCTGAGCCCCGCCGGGAGGAGGCTCCCGGCCCCGCTGCGTTTCCCGGTTGTGTCCCTCGCCCGGCCCCTTCCCGCAGCCAGCCCTCAGTGCCCGGCTGCAGTTCCGTGTTCTGACAGAGCCGGCAGCGCTTTCGCTTTGTAAACATCGCCCTGCGCCCCCCGATCTGCTGGTTTCCCCCCCAAAACTGATAAATTCCTTGACTGAAGCTTCCTCAGTTTTAGGCTCAGTCTCTTCTCCCAGGCTAGGAGCGGTAGGATGAGGGGAAACAGCCTCGAGCTGTGCCAGAGGAGGTTTAGGCTGGAGATCAGGGGGATTTCTCCATGGAAACGGTGGCCAGGCCTTGGAAGGGGCTGCCCGGGGAGTCCCCATCCCTGGAGGTGCCCGAGGAACTCCTGGATGTGGCACTCGGTGCTCTGGCTCTGGTTGGACCCCATGGTCTCACAGTTCTTTTCCAGCCGCAGTGACCCTGGGGTTCTGTGATGTTCCCAAAATGTGCCTTGACCTGAAACACTCAGAGCAGGGCCCTGGATTGCTTCAAAGGGAAGATTCAGAGGGAAATCCTTTGTACTTTTTGGAGAGGCTCCCTCAGCTTTGTTAATCAGTAACAAACCCAAATGTGCAGCTTGCTCCAGGCCTAAGTGATTTCGGGCCCAGATGTTGAACATTTATCCAGCAGTGGTGTCAGGCAGATGCTGTGAAACAGACACAAAACCACAGCAAGGAAAGATTCAGTGCTGTCAACAGCATCTTTTCATGGACCAGACACTCTGCCTGTGTTTGTGCCTCCTGGGCTGGTTGAATGTGGGAGAGGGAAGGGATGGAGAGCTGGAAAGCAGAGTGGAGTGAATCCATGGAGATGTGGAACAGATCCATGCCCGCCTTTCCCACAGCAAATCCCTGAGTGATGAGGAGAACCTGAAGCTGTTTGGGAAGTGCAACAATCCAAACGGCCACGGACACAACTACAAAGGTAGGAAGGGAGCTGATTTCCATCCTGGCTCTGGAGTGGTGCTCTCAGGGTGGGGAGCGCTGGGCCGCTCATTCTCAGCAGCCTGATGCAGCTTTTAGTGGCTGGGTTTGTGTTTTTATTCAGAATTAGGAGGGAATTTCAGCAGCGGGGTGTTGAACCATAGCGTGGGTTTGCCATTTTTCAGCTGAATAGATAATAAATATTTATTTTCAAATGCCACTTTTTGAATCAAGTCTGCTTGTTTACACTCTGCAGAGCCATTGTGATTGGAATGGAGATTTTTCTAAGCAAAAGCCATGCAAATTAAACAGCCTGTAAACATTATTTGAATGGGTTTTTTCACAAGTTCTCCCATTTGTACACCCCGAGCACACAGAATTAGATCTCTCCCGTTCCTGGAGTGGCTCCCTGTGTTGCTGGCACCCTGAAACCTCTGCTGAGGAGCTGCTTTACCAGGGGAGACAGGCTTATCTCCAGCCTGCCTGTGGCACCAGCCCTTGGGGAGGGATTTTTGTGCCTCTGAGTCACTGTTCTCGTGGAGCATCCCCTCGCAGTCCCACTCCCGAGTGCAGCCTGTGGGTGAGTGGGGTTGTGTGTCGCAGCAGCAGCAGCAGATTTGGTTTGGGGTTCATGGGCATCACAGTGACCTGATCTTTTCTCTTTTTCAGTTGTGGTCACCGTGCGTGGAGAGGTGAGTGCTGCCAGCGCCTTTTTCTGTCCCTCAGTGTGGCAGAATCCCCACAGTTCTGGCCCCCAAGCCTGGATTTCCCAGAGTATTTCAGAAACTCTGTGCACATCACTAGAGCAGGTTTTCTGTGGCCAGTCCTGTTCACAGCAAGGATTTGCAGTTTAATGCTGTTTTCATGCTTGAAGGCTCTTCCAGAGCGTTGTTTCTGCCTGGTGTCAGCTTTTAGGAAAGAGTGGAACCTCTGGAATTGTTTCCAGGCTGTATCAAGGCCTTGGAAACATCACAGGAGTGGAGCTGGAGCCCTCTGACAGTGGGAAGATAATTTCCTTGTGGCTCAGATGAGCTGAGCACAGATATTCCTGTCTGGTTTGTGTTGCCACCAATGTCCCTTGTGCTTCCCTGCAGATTGACCCAGTCTCGGGGATGGTGATGAACCTGACAGACCTGAAGGAATACATGCAGGTAAAAATAGCCCAGTTTTCCTTCTAATCCCCTGGGAGAGATGATCAGAGCTTGTCTGGTCCGTGGTGAGCTGCTGATGGCAGGACATCAAAAGGAAATTAGGCAATAATTGAAGAATAAATGGCTTAGCTCTGTTCTGTGAGGCAGAGCCATGTCTCCAGCTGGGAATCTCACAGCCGGATCTGGGGCTCTTTCCCTTTTTTCCCACCCTGGCTGTGTGGGGTGACCTGAGCCTCAGGCCAGGCAGGGACAGGGACAGGGCTGTCACTGTCCTCTCTCTGCAGGCAGCGATCATGGAGCCCCTTGACCACAAAAACCTGGACAAGGACGTGCCCTACTTCTCTGAGGTGGTGAGGTGGGTCTGGGGGGCTCCTGGAGGGGCTGATCCTCCCTGGAAGCAGCAGCAGCAGCAGCAGCAGCAGCAGCAGCCTGTCCCTGTGTGCTGACCACACTGTGTCCAGCCCTGCTGCCCCTCCTCACATCAGCCTGGACAGGCAGGACCTGCCCATCCCACCCATCCCATCCCACCCCATCCCATCCCACCCATCCCATCCCATCCCATCCCATCCCATCCCACCCCATCCCATCCCACCCATCCCATCCCATCCCACCCATCCCATCCCATCCCACCCATCCCATCCCACCCCATCCCATCCCACCCATCCCACCCCATCCCATCCCATCCCATCCCATCCCATCCCATCCCATCCCATCCCATCCCATCCCATCCCATCCCATCCCATCCCATCCCACCCATCCCATCCTATCCCATCCCATCCCATCCCATCCCATCCCATCCCATCCCATCCCATCCCACCCATCCCACCCCATCCCACCCCATCCAACCCATCCCATCCCACCCATCCCATCCCATCCCACCCCATCCCACCCCATCCAACCCATCCCATCCCACCCATCCCATCCCATCCCATCCCATCCCATCCCATCCCATCCCATCCCATCCCATCCCATCCCATCCCATCCTATCCCACCCCATCCCACCCATCCCATCCCATCCCATCCCATCCCACCCCATCCCATCCCATCCCATCCCACCCCATCCCATCCTATCCCACCCCATCCCATCCCATCCCATCCCATCCCACCCCATCCCATCCCACCCCATCCCATCCCATCCCATCCCATCCCATCCCATCCCATCCCATCCCATCCCATCCCATCCCATCCAATCCCATCCCATCCCATCCCATCCCATCCATCCCATCCCATCCCACTCCACCCCATCCTACCCCATGTGCTGGCAGTGCCACCATCCCCACGCAGCTCAGGTGTCCCCAGCTGCCCCTCAGCATCCCCCCAGCCCACCCTGGCTGCAGATTTTGGTGTCAGTTCTGCCATTCCAGCCCTGTCCCTGCTGCTGTTCCCCCTCAGCACCACGGAGAACGTGGCTGTGTTCATCTGGGACAGCCTCCAGAAGCTCCTGCCCCAGGGCATCCTTTACAAGGTGGAAGTGCACGAGACAGAGCAGAACGTGGTGGTTTACAAGGGAGAAGAAACAATTGTCAAGTGAGATCAGCCTGAGCTCAGCTGCTCAGGAGAAATCTCCATAATCAGCTCCGTGGATCCCTGCTCAGCATTTCCTGCAGCCAGCCCTGGGTTCTGTGCTACAGCAGGACAAGGGCAGATGTTTCACAAGGACCCTCCCAGCAGTTTGCCCATCTGGCTCCTCAGAATGGGTTGGTTTCTCTGCTTTTCCTCAAGACCTTCCTGTTTTGCCAGCTGATGTGAAATTTAGAGTTGTGCCGTGGTAAATAAAGCAGCTTTGGGGAGAGGAGGTGGCCTGGCAAAATCACAAAAGTCTTTGATTTCTCTCTGATTAAAAATTGAATTAATTTATTTGATAATGTGAGCTTTGGTGTTGCTTTGCTCTTTGATCAAGCAGAGAAGCATTTTTGAAGGTGAGAACAACATTATCTTTTCTTTTTTTTTTTTTTTTTTGCTTCTTATCAGTTTACTTCCTGTGCTGCAGGCACATTTCTTCCTGTGGCCAACAGATCTTTCTGGGTGTGTGTAACTTCTGTAGTGGGCAGTAAAAAAAGCATTTCTGATCCAAACTGGAGAGCCAAAGGGAGCAGGGTGAGAATGGGAAACTGAGGGAACTGCAGTGGGAATGTCACAGCCCCAGTGGTGGCAGAGCCCTGGGGAGGGAGTGCAAGAATAAACCCTTAAATCAACCTTTAAATCCAGCCTTAAATCAACCCCAAAACTCAGCGGGGGCTGTTGCAGCAGGATGAGGCTGTGAGAGGAGTTTGAATGGACACTACCCCAATTATCCTGGATATTCTGGAGCTGGGGCCACGCTGGGAAAGCTGAGGAAGGGCAGTGAGGGGATGGATATTGCACAGTTCCTGTGGTTAAAGGCCGTCCAGTCCCCGTGCCTGTCCAGAGGCAGCAGTGGCAGTGCTGTGTGTGATTCCCTTGGTCACATCAGCAATGTCCTGAGGAGTAATTAGGAGTGGCCATCAAGAATAACTTAATGCATATAATAAAAAAAACAACCTGATAAGCAAGGCAGCAATTCCTCTGCTTTCCAAGGAAATGGGGTATTTGAGTAACGGGAACAAACATCCCCTTTGGGGAGGTTTAATGAAGCTTGCCTAATTGTTCACCTTGGCTGCACTCTGCTGCAGGTTCAGGTAAAGTGGGGTTTGCACTGCCAAAAAAAACCTGGGATGGTTTAAAACTTTAAATTCGCAGGAGTCTGGGCTGCTCTGGAATGTAAAATGGGAACTGCTTTAGCTGGGGACAGCCCTGTGCTGTCTCCTGCCCTGCTTCAGCTTCACTCAACCTCCCTGGGAGAGCTTCAGGAAGGGAATTGGGAGGGAAATGAGGGAAATTCCCTTTGGCAGAGCAGAACCTCTGCCCTGGCAGCTGCAGCTTTGGGGAGTTTTCTCTTTTCCTTTTTAAAGGTGGTGCTTTGGGGGATATTTGGCTGCAGGTTCCTTGCGGTGTGAGCCAGGCAGGGAGCGCTCAGTGCCCCGGGAGGAATAAACACTCAGCTGGCACATTTGCCCCTTTTCCCTGCTTTTTTTCCCTCCCCAGATGTGCAAGCAGCGGTTTTTATTCGGCGTGGGGGTTTCTGCAGCTGCTCTGCCCCCTCGTGCTGCTCTGCAATGATGCAAATTCGGAGCTGGTGCTGCTGATTCACAGAGCAGCCGTGGCTGCAGTGACTCATGGACGCTCAAACACATCATGTGCTCTCTTTATCAGAGCAGGAATCCATTCAGCTGCTGGCAAAAGCCGGGCAAACAAATGTTACATCTGCCCAGCACTGCCCGCTGCTTTTATTGGCACGGAGGCAGAAAAAGCAGCCCAGACTGCTGGGGGTTTGTGCAGCTCCACAGCCCTGACAAAGCCTCTGAGTGCATTTATTGCTGTGAAGATTGATCTGTGCCAATTATTCTGATTTCTCGGCTTTAAATGACCGCAGCTCTGGGGAAATGGGAATAAATTGGGTGCCTGGGCAGGGGTTTGGGTGAAAGGGGGCTGGAAACAGCAGGGCTGGAGGTGAAATTGGGATTTCAGTGGTGTGAGAATTGGGATTTCGGTGGGTTCTGTCCCGTCATCCTGCTCAGAGGGAGCTCTGCAGGGAATTCTCTGTGGGATTCCAAATTCCCAGCTGAGGGAGGGAGGGAATGAACTCCCAGAATTAAACATTAAGCTCGGCCCGAGTTACTGAGTGATGAAATGCTTTGAGGACAGTTCAGGTGACAGTGGGGACAGCCCTGAGAGGCCACAGCTGATCCCAGCAGAGGCCGTAGGACCAGGATTTCCAGCTTTGGTGCATGGGAATGAGAATGGCAGGGAAATAACGACAGGAAATGTCATTAACAGTGCCCAGTTGTGTTTAGTGGGACTGAAAGACCCAGCCCTGCCTTCCTGCCCCATGCTAAAATCAAATCAGGATTTGTGGAAGAGCTGGGCACAATAAATAATTTATTGGAATGTCCTGTGAGGTGTCTGTGGGAACAGTGCAGGGGTTTCTGTGATTTTCACCAAAACTGCTCCTTTTCTGAGCTAATGCCAGGCCAGGGCTGGCTGTGCCAGCAGCTGCTGGAGTTTGACACCTGTGGCACCATCTGCTCCTGTCAGCCAAAAGCAAAGGTTGGGGCAGCCCAGGATATGTGTCCAGCAGCAGCTTTCCTTTTTATTTTCATTTATTTTCATTTTAATTTTTAGTTTAGGGAGGTTTTCCCCATTCTGCCTCACTGGAGGAGGAAAAATCTTTTTTTTTTTTTCCTGTTTTTGAAGCACAGCAGCCAAGGGAGGACTGAGGGTGCAGCTCTGGCAGTGGAACTGGTCCCGTTCCTGTGACACCTGGGGACATTCGGAGCCCAAAAGGAGCAGCAGAGAGAGGAAACTCCACCAGGTTCTGCCACGCAGGGGCCACTCCTCGGGCTGGCTTTTTACAGCCCATTGTAGCCCAAACAATGCAGGAGTTAATCAATAATCCACACACTGAGGGATGAGGAGCTGCTCCTCTGGGCTCAGAGCTCCAGCTCCAGTTCCCCACTGGGATTTCCCTCCTGAAGGTGCTTTTATTTCTCTCCTTAAGGTGCTTCTATTTCTCTCCTTAAGGTGCTTCTATTTCCCTTCCTTAAGGTGCTTTTATTTCCCTTCCTTAAGGTGCTTTTATTTCCCTCCTTAAGGTGTTTTCATTTCCTTCCTTAAGGGATTTTTATTTTCCTCCTTAAGACGTTTTTATTTCCCTCCTTAAAGTGCTTTTATTTCCCTTTTTAAGGTGTTTTTATTTCCCTTTTTAAGGTGTTTTTATTTCCCTCCTAAAGGTTTTTTTTTTTTTTTTTTTGGGATTGCAGTGCCCCTGCTCACTTTGGGGCTGGGCTGGCAGTGCCAGCACAGGGAACTGAATAAATCCAACAAGGAGCCAAAAACTGGAGCAGGAACTGTCTGTGCCCCAGAATTCCCCAAATTTCCTCATTTTCCAGAGCCCCGGAGCAGACACAGCTCCCACCCAGCAATTCCCACCCTGGGTAAAGCTCATTAGGGTGTTTGTTTGTGCCTGGCGTTAATTGGCACCAATTAATTACCCTGTGCAGGGGGGAGGCCAAGTGGAAACAGAGCGTGGAAGTCTGAAAAATGAGGAGGAAAAACTGGGGCATTTCGTGGCTTTTCCCCTGAAATTGTTTGTACACTGGTGTGGAAAATTCAAATTTCTGCTGGTAAATTTACCCAGAAATTCAGTGAATGTGGCAAAGAATTGAACAGCTCCGTCCCTGTAAATTTACCTAGAAATCCAGTGAATGTGGCAAAGGATTAAATAATTCTGTTGCCATAAATACACCTAGAAATTCAGTGAATGTGGAAAAGGATTAAACAAGTCTGTCCCTGTAAGTTTACCCAGAAATTCAGTGAATGTACCCAGAAATTCAGTGAATGTGGCAAAGAATTAAACAATTCTGTTTCCATAAATATACCCAGAAATTCGGTGCATGTGGCAAAGGATTAAACAATTCTGTTCCCACAGATTTACCCAGAAATTCAGTGAATGTGGCAAAGGATTAAGCAGATATGTTCCCATAAATATACCCAGAAATCCAGGGAATGTGGCAAAGGATTAAACAATTCTGTTTCCATAGATTTACCCAGAAATTCACTGATTATGGGAAAGAATTAAACAGCTCTGTCCCTGTAAATTTACCCAGAAATTCAGTGAATGTGGCAAAGGATTAAACAATTCTGTTCCCATAAATGTACCCAGAAATTCAGTGAATGTGGCAAAGGATTAAGCAGCTCACCCTGCAGCACTGGGCTTTTGGTGGGATGGAAATGGAGCAAATGTAACCCTCAGTGTGGTGTTGTGCCCAGAATTCCCCCTGAGACACCCACAGGAAGATTTTTCAGTGAGGAATCCTCTCTAAAACAAAAAGTTGGGGCTGTTCTGATTTTTGCGAATTTATTTTTTAGCACTTAAAAAAAAAAAAAGGTTTTTTTCCCCTCTTTTTAAGGGAAAATAGGGTGTAAAAGGAAATGTTCATTTTTGCTGCTCAACACAGTAAAATTAATGAAAATTAAGCCTGGTTATTTTGTGAAATTTAAGTTTTTAGCTTTTTTTTTTTTTTTCTTGTGAATTAATTTTTAGCACTTTTTAAAAAATTTTTTTCCTCTTTTTTAGGGAAAATAGGGTGTAAAAGGAAAGGTTCATTTTTTGCTGCTCAACAGAGTAAAAAATAATGAAAATTAAACTTGGTTGTTCTTGTGAAATTTAAGTTTTTACCATTTTTTTGGTGACTTTAGTTTTTAGCACTTTTTAAAAAAAGGTTTTTCCCTATTTTTAAGGGAAAATGGATGGAGTGTAAAAGGAAATGTTCATTTTTGCAGCTCAATAGCGTAAAAATGAATGAAAATTAAACCCGGTTGAATTAATATTTGTGAAATTTAAGTTTTAAGCATTTTTTTTTTGTGAACTTAGTTTAGTTTGTGAGTTTAGTTTGTGAGTTTAGTTTGTGAATTTAGCACTTTTAAAAAATGTTTTTTCCTTATTATTTAGGGAAAATAGGGTGTAAAAGGAAAAGTTCAATTTTGCTGCTCAATAGAGTAGAAATGAATGAAAATGCCACTGATGAGGCTCACGGATGGGACAAAGCAGCACATGGGGATAATGTGGGACAGGGGAGGTGCCACAGGGACATTTAAATGCAATTTCATATTTATCATCCAAGGCTGTAATCTCAGCAGATTGATGGATCCACAAAGAGATGGGAGTCGAGCAGTCATTCCCAGCACTAATTAGGATTTTATGGTGTGTTGTGCACTGATAAAGAGCGTTCCTATCTCTGCTAATTGCCCTGTCTGCTAAACAGAAGCCGAATTTAATGGCTGGCCACTAAAATAAAAATCATTTCTCTGAGATTCTGCGAGAACATTCCATGGATGGAGCCCTGCAGGCTCAAACTGCACCTGTGAAAATGCGAAATTGTGCTGGGGAATTCTTCCTTCACAGCCCAGCAGGAATCGGGGAAGAAGTGGGAATTAGGATCAAACAAGTGGAATTTGCACTCAGGGCACGGGAGGGAGAATTACCTTGAATTACCTTTATTTTTTTGAGGCAAACCATGGCTTTTGTACAATTTGAACGAGCAAGAATTGAGTGCAAGCTCAACCTGAAAGCCAAACCAGCCTCGGCAATGTTTAATCACAGCTGTCAGCTTTTAGGGATAATATTTTGGACAATTCTGATGGATTTAAAAAAAAATCCCTCTTAGGGCTGATATCTGAGTGCCTGAGAAATAGAAATGGGCAGGCACAATTTCTCTCGGAATTCCTGAGAAATATATATATAATAATTTTTTTCTGAATGCTTGGGAAATATAAGTGGGCAGGCACATTTTTTTTTTTCTGAATTCCTGAGAAATGGCAATACAACAATTATTTTTTTCTGAATTCCTGAGAAATGGAAACGGGCAGGCAGAATTTCTCTCTGAATTCCTGAGAAATAGAAATATAACAAATATTTTTTCTTCTGAATTCCCGAGAAATAAAAATGGGCAGGCAAATTTTTTTCCTGAATTCCTGAGAAATAGAAATATAACAATTTTCTTCTGAATTCCTGAGAAATACAAACGGGCAGGCAGAATTTCTTTCTGAATTCCTGAGAAATAGAAATATAACGAGTTTTTTTTCCTGAATTCCTGAGAAATAGAAATATAACAAGTTTTTTTTTCCCTGAATTCCTGAGAAATACAAACGGGCAGGCAGAATTTCTTTCTGAATTCCTGAGAAATACAAACGGGCGGGCAGAATTTTTTTCTCACGGTGCTCAGCTCCTGTGTTAAATCTTTAGGCTCCTTCATTGCCAGGCTCCTCAATCCCTCGGGATTTGTTAGGATTTGTTCGGCAGAAATGGGGGGATTGGGCAGCTCGGGGCTGGGAAGGGCAGTTTAAAGCCAGGGCTGTTTCTCAGATGTGAAATGTTGCTGTGGTTTGGGGCTCAGCCTCCTGAAGAGGAAGCACGAGGGGATTAAAGGGGCAGGACCTGCTCTGCCCCTTCCCCCCAAAAATCCTCTGGGTCGGGATTGCAGAGCTCAGGCCTCACCTTTATTTATTTGTTCCTTCATCTGTGGGATCAAAGCCAAACATTTCGGAATAATTTCAAACCCCCCCAGCCCCAACAACATCAGCAGGAAATAATGGGAGGTGCGAGAACCAATCTTAATTCCTTATTTTATTTAGATTTGTAATTCCTTATTTTATTTAGATTTGTTTAAGGGGAAAAAAAAATTGCTTCCCACAGGTTGGAAAATTTCCAAATACACATTTTGCCCATATAAAAATACAAACAACAATAAAATCAAGACATCCATTGGCCCACACAATAATCTTGCCCTACAGCAAAAATCAGCTGTTGATTAAAAAAAAAAAAAAAATAAAAGAGGAACACAAAATGCCCACCTTGCCTTTCCAGGGCAAAAGAATAGAGGGAGAACAAAGAGAAACTTTGTCATCTGCTGGAAGAAGGAAATTTCGGGGGTTTTTGGAGCAGAAATTCCTGGGCTTGGTGGGGGCTGTGCAGCCTCTCCTGGGCTCAGCCTGGCGGGGTTTGGGGGTTCTGGGCTGGATTTCCCTCCCCAGGCTCCCTGAGATCCAGGGCTGTGCCAGGAGGGGATGGAGGGGCAGAGGCAGAGCCCTCCTGGAGCTTCTTGGAGGAGGAGGAGGAGGAGGGGGAGGAAGGAGAAGACAAAGAAGGAGAAGATGAAGATGAAGAAAAAGGAGAAGAAGGAGAAGAAGATGGAGAAGGAGACGAAGAAGAAAAAGAAGAAGAGAAGAAGGGATAATAATAATAATAATAATAATTGTCCTCCCTTTGGGCATTTTGTGCTTCACAGAATGCCTTCAGGCAATGAGGAAATCATGGATTCATGAGTGCCCCGTGTTCCTTGGGCTCTGCTCGCCCATTTTTGGGTCAGAGAAGCACAGGCAGGGCAGGGGGATCTCTGCTGGGGAAATTTCCTTTTGCTGAGCTCATGGGCGAGGGCAGCAGGGGAGGATCAGCTGGGCACTCACACAAACCTTCCTCATTTCCCGTGCAGGTGCATTTCTCACACATTTCTCCCAGCAAGGGAGAGTTTTCCTGAGTGAATCAGCTCAGCCCCGTGTTCCTGAGGCGGGGAAGGGGCAGCGCAGCTGGGGCCCCTCTAGGAGAGCAGGCTGGCTGTGAGCAGCAGCAGCAGCAGCAGGGCAGGCAGGAGCCAGGGGCTGCCCTGAGCTCTGCCCGCAGAGCTGGGAGTGGTGCTGGCCGTGGACGTGGTGCTGGCCGTGGAGGGGGCGCTGGAGGGCACCGGGGTGGTTTCTGCCCCTGAAATGGAAAAAAAAAAATGATTGCAAATGCAAAAGGACCAGATGAGAGCTTCTGCTCCTGTGAGTTCACAGGAATGAGAGGTCACACTCTCTGTGGAGGACGGGGGTGGCTGAGGACATCAGAGGAGCCTGACCCTGACCCTGATCCTGAGACTGAGCCTCATCCTAATCCTGACCATGGCCCTAACATTAACCCTAACCCTGACCCTAATCCTGACCTTAACCCTGACCCTGACCCTAACCCTGACCCTGACCCTGACCCTGACCCTAATCCTGACCCTGACCCTAATCCTGACCCTGACCCTAATCCTGACCCTGATCCCCCTCTGGCCTGGAGCGCCAGAAATGCTCCCTGGCAGCAGAGCCACAGCTCCCAGCCCTCTCCTGTGCCAGTCCCTGCAGAGATCAAGCCTGGCCTCTGGTTTGCAGCTGTTTCACGTCCCTTAAAGCAAAAAGGGAGCTGGGAAAGGTTTTAAGTTGGAATTCTGACCTGAAAACCCTCTGTCTTTGCCTGGCTGCTGGAGAGAGGGGAAATCCTCAGCTCCAGGCACCCCAAATCCCTCCCTGCCCTCTCCCCAAGCCCTGAGCAGAGTGAAGCCCCAGCTCAGTGTGTCCTGTCCTTGCCCAGTGGCTGGAAATGAAGATTATTCACCTCTATGGAGACGATTCACCTCTATGGAGATGATTTATTTACCTCTGTTCAGCATCCAGGTCTTGAGCTCAGTGATGTTACCAGGGAGCCTGAGATAGACCCTGTGGGAGGAGGGAAGAGAGAGGAAAACAAGTTCAGGGGAGAGAAGCTGAGTGTCCCAGGGGGATGGGAAAGGGGACACTGCCAGCAGAGGAAGGGACAGGAATTCCAGAGCCACCCTGAGCTCACTGATGCTGCCCTCCAGCCACACTGAGGGTTTTTTTTGGGGGGGGTGTTTTCAACATCTGAAATTGTTTCTCCATCACCTTTTGGCTGGGCTGGGGATGGATGGCAATTACCTGGGAACCATCTGCTCCCTGTAATTAGCAGCGCTCCTGGCAGGAGCTGGCTGAGCTTCCTCCCCACAGATAAGGCTGGAGGCTCTGCTTGCCTTGGATAAGCCTCTCCCACTGGGGTAACGTGAGTGCTCAGCTGGGCCATTTCCATGGGATTAATCTGCATTTCTACTCTGGGAGCATCTCCAGACTCCCACAGCACCCCTGGGGTGGCTTTTGGCAGCAAAAGTTGGAAAAGGAGAAGGAAAAAAGGAGAAGGAGAAGAAGGAGAAGGAAAAAAGGAGAAGGAGAAGGAAAAAAGGAGAAGGAGGAGAAGGAAAAAAGGAGGAAAAGGAAAATCCAGAGGGCTCTGGAGGACGTGCTCAGGCCCTGCTCTGGAGGAGGGGGTGGCTGTGGGTTTGTCCCAGCTGGAGGCTCGGGGGGATCAATGCTCACCTGATCTGCACAGAGGAGAGGTTCCCTTCAGGGGGGGATGTCCAGTTGGCTGCTCTCTCAGAGATGTTCAGCATTGCTGTGAGCACAGAGCTGCACATCCCTGTGGATGCATTCTCCCACCGCCCCACCGAGGCGTTCTGGGGGCTCAGGGCCTGCAGCAGGAACGTCCCCGAGCTGTTGCTGTGGTTCCTGTCATCCTTTATGGTCACTGGGAGCAGAGCGAGAGGGACAAAGTGAGATTCCTGCCAAAACGAGATTTCCATTTCTGCCAAAACGAGATTCCTGCCAAAACGAGATTTACATTCCTGCCAAAATGAGATTCCTGCCAAAATGAGATTTACATTCCTGCCAAAATGAGATTTCTGCCAAAACGGGATTTCTGCCAAAATGAGATTTCCATTTCTGCCATTATTACATTTCTGCCAAAATGAGATTTACATTTCTGCCAAAATGAGATTTCTGCCAAAACGGGATTTCTGCCAAAATGGGATTTACATTTCTGCCATTATTACATTTCTGCCAAAATGGGATTTCCATTTCCGCCAAAATGAGATTTCTGCCCTGCCAGGACCCCGAGCCCTCAGGATTTGCCCACACCCTGTGTGGCACTCGTGGTGACAGCAGCCAGCACAGAGGGTGTTTTACCCCCCCCCAAAACCCCTTTATGTGTCCCTGAGCTGCTCACACCGGGCTCAGCCCCTGGTGCCACACCTGGTGCCACACCTGGCGGCCCAGGCAGAGCCCTGTGCCCGCCCTGCCGACGGGAAGGGCTGGAGAAGGAACCTCTGGGCAGCCCCAGCCTGGCTGGGTGTGCCTCACCCTCCCTGCCCAGCCCCGGGGCTCTCGGGGCTTTTCTCCAGAGCAGAAGCCGGACCATGGCCGGGTGGGGCAGGGAGGAGCTGCCGGCCCCCGCCAACCCCGGCCGGCCACCACCATGCCCTGCCGGCAACCACCAACCCCAGCCGGCCACTGCCAACCCCAGCCGGCCACTGCCAACCCCTGCCGGCCACCACCAACCCCAGCCGGCCACCACCAACCCCAGCCGGCCACCACCAACCCCAGCCGGCCACCACCAACCCCTGCCGGCCACTGCCAACCCCTGCCGGCCACCACCAACCCCTGCTGGCAACCGCCAACACCTGCCGGCAACCACCAACCCCTGCCGGCCACTGCCAACCCCTGCCGGCCACCACCAACCCCTGCTGGCCACCGCCAACCCCGGCCGGCCACCACCATCCCCTGCCGGCCACCACCAACACCTGCCGGCCACCACCAACCCCTGCTGGCCACCGCCAACACCTGCCGGCCACCACCAACACCTGCCGGCCACCACCAACACCTGCCGGCCACCACCAACACCTGCCGGCCACCACCAACCCCTGCCGGCCACCGCCAACCCCGGCCGGCCACCACCAACACCTGCTGGCAACCACCAACACCTGCCGGCCACCACCAACCCCTGCCGGCCACCACCAACCCCTGCCGGCCACCACCAACCCCTGCCGGCCACCACCAACCCCTGCCGGCCACCACCATGCCCTGCCGGCCACCACCAACCCCAGCCGGCCACCACCAACCCCTGCCAGCCACCACCATGCCCTGCCGGCCACCACCAACCCCAGCCGGCCACCACCAACCCCTGCCAGCCACCACCATGCCCTGCCGGCCACCACCAACCCCGGCTAGCCACCGCCAACCCCGGCCCAGGTCCCTGTGAGTGCCCTGCCATGTCCCTCCCAGCCTCCAGCCCACCTCGGGCCAGCCCTGCTTCAAACCAAAGCTGCCAGAACCTCCAGGAGCTGAGGTGAGGCAGGAGCTGCCACTCAACCCTCAATTCCCTGCTCAAAAATATTGAAATAACAGCCAGAACGTCCAGGAGCTGAGGTGAGGCAGGAGCTGCCATCCAACCTCAATTCCCTGCTCGAAACAATGGAAATAGCAGCAGTGAGCAAATGAAAGGAACCCCAGCTGAGCGCTGTGGGTGCTGCCTGGTGGGATCTGAGGGAGCCCCTGTGTGTGGTTCACTCCTCCTCCCTGCAGGAAGGATCAGATAAGGCTCGGGATGTCTTTTCTCCACTGTTTTCTCAGAATTTGGGTTTTCCTGGACCTCAGGGCACAGGGGGGTTTGTTGGCAGGCTCAGGGCTGTATTTGCCCCATCCTTCTGCAGCCTGAAATCCATTTCCTCCCGTGGATGCTGAACGTTTGTCAGCACCAAAGTCACCTCTTCCCCTTTGTCTGTGCAGAAAGGCAAAGTCCGAGAGGAGGGGAGGGGACCAAACCACAAAACAACTTCCCCAAGTTCTGTCTTTTCTTTGCTCCTTCTGTGCAAGCTCAGGCAAAAAGATAAAGGAGGAGAGAAAGGGGATTTGGGATTGAGCTGTGGAGGGAAAGATGAAGTTGGAACAAAGAGGTAACGACAGCACCATTTACCCATCTCCTGCCTGAAATGAAAAAGAACTAAAGCAGAAAGAGAGCGTTGCAGTTGCAGTAGGAGTCGGGAGGGGCAGGCACAGAGGGCACTCTGTCTGTGAGCTCCAGGCAGGGCTGGCTTACCCAGGTAGGTCGTGTTGGGCTGGTAAGTCCCAGGTGTTATTTCCACAGAGAAATTCCCTTCGGTGGTGTTCCAGAGCCACAGGCACCCCTCTGTGTCCGTGTCTGCCTGGCCAGGCGCTGTCCCCAGCAGGAGGAGCGGTGCCAGGAGCAGGAAAGCTGCCATGACCCCTCTGGTGCCTCCTGCTCACCCACCTGCCCTGGAACTGAGGGAGCCTCACGCCCTCCCAGCCCCTTTTATACCCGGGCTGTGATGAGGTAAATGCAAATATTTCCTCCTCCCCATCCAGCTCACACGTCCACACCCCCCTGGAGATTTCGCTGATAGAGACGCTTCCTCCTACCTGCCCAGAACTGGTGAAAAACAAGGGGTGAGCCCTGTTTAAGGGGTTCAAATGGGCTCTGGGGGCATCCCTGGGCTGGACACCAAGGTCTGTGAATGTCTGTGTCCCTTGGAGTGGTGACCAGCCCTGCGAGCTCTTGTAGAAACCCTGGAAATGGGGAGGAGCCTCCAGTCTTGATCCCAGCTCTGCTCCAGGCTTTTCTTGAAATTCCAGAGAATGTGAAAAACCCAGAGAGGGAACAGCCCTGTAAAAATGCTCAAATTCAGCTTCTGATCCTGCTTGGGAAAAGCTGGATCATGATGGGCCAAGGGTCTGTGGATCATGAAGGGCCAAGAGCCCCTGGAGATTTCGCTGATAGAGACACTTCCTCCTACCTGCCCAGAACTGGTGAAAAACAAGGGGTGAGCCCTGTTTAAGGGGTTCAAATGGACTCTGGGGACAACCCTGAGGAACCCCTGCACTGGACACCAAGGTCTGTGAATTTCTGGGTCCCTTGGAGTGGTGACCAGCCCTGCGAGCTCTTTGTAGAAACCCTGGAAATGTGGAGGAGCCTCCAGTCTTGATCTCCAGGCTTTTCTTGAAATTCCAGAGAATGTGAAAAACCCAGAGAGGGAACAGCCCTGTAGAAATGCTCAAATTCAGCTTCTGATCCTGCTTGGAAAGAGCTGGATCATGAAGGGCCAAGAGCCTGGGGAGGGCTGGTCTCTCCATAGCCCGTTTCACAACCCCTCACTGGTGAACGTGGGATTTTCATGCTGGGGACTCATCCTTGGTGTGATTCCTCTCCAGTAATTTTGGCTGAACACCTCAAAGACATGAGGAAAACAGCTCCAGTTTCTCTCTCCTCTCCTTCCTGGATTTTTCCTCATTTCCCCCTCAGGTCCTTGGCTGATTTTGAAGCTGATTTTGAAGTGTTTGAAGTCTGATTTTGAGGCTGATTTTTAAGTATTTCAAGGTTGATTTTGAGGCTGATTTCAAGGCTGATTTTGAAGCTTTCGAAGCTGATTTTGAGGCTGATTTTGAAATATTTCAAGGCTGATTTTGAGGCTGATTTTGAGGTTGATTTCGAGGCTGATTTTGCAGCTGTTGGGGCAGTGGCATCAGTGCTGGGAACAAGGACAGCACTTCCCTGTCCCTGAAACGAGCGGGATTCCTCTTGCTCACCTTCCACCTCCTTGGGACGGGAGAAGGAACTGGGGCCAGAGCGAAACCCGGCTCTTTAATTACCCAGTAATTAGAGCTGATGATCCTGAATCAGTGTCCCTGCACGGGGATGGCTCCAGATCCTGCTCCAGGGATGGCTCCAGATCCTGCTTCAGGGATGGTTCCACTGAGATTTACATTTCTGCCAAAATGAGATTTCCACCAAAATGATGTTTCTGCCAAAATGAGATTTCTGCCAAAATAAGATTTACGTTTCTGCCAAAATGAGATTTACGTTTCTGCCAAAATGACTTTTCTGCCATTATTACATTTCTGCCAAAATGAGATTTCCACCAAAATGAGATTTATGTTTCTGCCAAAATTACATTTCTGACAAAATGAGATTTACATTTCTGCCAAAATGACATTTCTGCCATTATTAGAGAGGGTGTCTCTTTCCAGCAACACAGGCACCCCAAATGAGCTGGATCCCCCCAGAAAGAAGGGAATGGCCTCTCTTTCTGCCTTGCAGAACCTCAGGCTCATGGAGGGTTGAAAAGACTCTAAAGCACAACCCCAATGCCACATCCACTGACTCCAGCACCTCCCTGGGCAGCTTATTCCAATGATTGACCACTCTTTTTATTCTGATTTTTTTTTTTTTTTCTGATGTCCACTCTGCTCCTGCCCTGGAGAAGGGGATGAACCTCCCTGGTGTTTCTGATGCCCTCATGCTGTGGTTTTGCCAGGCTCACTCCATCCTCCTCCTCCTCCTCCTCCTCCTCCCTGGCCCTGCTGAGTCACTCGTGCTGCCCGAGTGGGAGTTTGGGTTTCCTTGCCCTGCCCCAGCCCCAGAGCTCCTGACCCAGCTCTGCGAGGCTGCTGTGGAAAATACTTCCCATAACGGCTGAGCAGAAGTGGGAGAAGAAGGAGGAATGGAACAGGGGAGGTCAGGGCAAAGAGGAGAGCAGCAGGAAAGGCGCCAAGGAAAGGAGAATGACTTGGAAGAAGGTCCAGTGATGCTGCATTGCTTGGAGGTGAATTTGGCCCCAATGCTCAGAGTGTGGGCAAAAAAAGAAAAAAAAAAAAAAAAAAGGAGATTTTCTGGTCTGCTGAATTCACAGGATCAAGTTCTCCTGCAGAGCCTCATTTCCCTGTGGTTTTTATCTCCTTTTCTGTCCTTCTGGAGCTGCCCTGGGCAGTGCCTGGGGCTGCTCTGCTCAGAGGGCGAGCTCCAAAAAGGGACCTGAGGCTGGGGAATGGGAGCTGCTCTTCCCAGCTGCTGGGAAACCTTTCCTGGGAGCCCCCAAGCAGCAGGGGAAGGGTGCCAGCACCCCGAGAGCACAAGGAAGAAACGGGGATGGGAGCCGAGGGTTTTGCAAGCCCAGCTTTGCTCCTTGCCCTGGGCAGTTTCGTGTGGATCCTCCTCGGTGCCATCTCTGGTGCTGGGGGTGACTCAGTGCGGTGTCACTGTGCTCTCCCAGACAATTCCATCTGGGGGAGAAAAGGCAGGGTGGGAGTGCTCCAGAAACCTGCCCAGGGCCGAGGACAGCCTTGGGAGGGGTGCAGGAAGTGACAATTTCTGTTGGGTTTTTTTTTTCTTTTTTTTTTCTTTTTTTTTTTTTTTTTTTCTTTTTTGTTTCTTTTTTTTTACTTTTTTCTTTTCAGTTCTGCTGGTTCGTGAAGAGGTTGATCTTCTGTGGGGGTTGAGCCCTGCCTTGGGGAGAGGATCCAGCAGAGAGCTCCAGGAAGCAGTAAAATTCATTTTATCCCTAGGGGTGGCTGCACAATCGTTCATTCACCCAGGGGTAAAGCCATGAAACAAAACCAATCAAATGGGTGTGAAGCCCAGAGGAAGGGCAGGAAACAGAAACTTCTGTGGGAGATTTGTGTGTGACAGGGGGACCTGAGCTTCTGGAGGGGCCAAAATGTTTGGGGAGGGCTGAGCCTGCTCAGAGCAGCGTCCAAGGAGATCAGAACCTGACTCCAAGGCTGATATTATATTATATTATATTATATTATATTATATTATATTATATTATATTATATTATATTATATTATATTATATTATATTATATTATATTATATTATATTATATTATATTATATTATATTATATTATATTATATTATATTATATTATATTATATCATATTATATCATATTACATTATATCATATTACATTATATCATATTGTATCATATCATATTATATTATATTGTATTAAAATACTATACTAAAACAATACTAAAGAAATAGAGAAAAGAATACATCAGAAGAGAATGAATAATAAAAACCTGTGACTCCTCAGAGAGTCCCACACAGCTGGTGGTGATTGGCCATTAAATTAAAACAATTCACTTGCTGGGATGAACAATCTCCAAACCCCATTCCAAATCAGCAGAACAGGGAGAAGCTGAAGCTTTCCAGGAGACAAAAATCCTGGTGAAGGGATTTTTGAGACAACGTCAGGGTGCCATGGGCCCAGCCAGGTGCCAGCTCCAGGCTGGGTTTGGAGCCAGAGTGAGCAGAGGCTCTGGGGAAGGGCAGCAGCCCCGGCTCTGGTGCTCAGGGATGGTTTGGAAATGCTCAGGGTGTTTCCCTGGAGCCACCCACATGGCAGTGTGTCACCAGAGGGGATGAGCAGGATCCTGATCAGGATCTGCTCCCTCCTGGTTTGCAGGCAGGAGCTGTCACCAGGGCTGGGCTGCTCTGGGATCTTTGCTGCTCACAGTGACCCCAGATGTGTCAGGAATTCTCTTTTCCCAGCCCAGCAGTTGAAGAAGGAGTCAGGGCTCTTCATTTCTTGGTCTCAAGGTTGTTTATTATTTCTTATCTATAAAATTTTTTCTCCTGTCCAGCCAAAGTCCACTCAGCAGGACAGACAGAGGCACCCTGACAGTGTTAGAGCAGTGTTGTCTTTTATACTAAAAACTACGTGTACAATGTTTACAATTAATTCCCAATACCCATCACCTGTGTTAGACACTGAGCTTCTACTCTAAACCAATCCCAAAGTGCCGCCATCACAGCAGAAGATGGAGGCCAAGGAGAAGAAGGAGAAAGGCTGGACACGCCCAGATTCCTCCATCTTGCCCCCTGAACCCCCATTCTAAAAACCCCAAAATCTATTTTTTCACCCTGTGATACATTCACTATCTAATTCTAGTTAAACTTCCATGGCCTGTCATTCCTCATACAAGGCTGGTAATTGTTTTTTCCAAGGGCTCAATCAAAGGCACAGGGGGGTCTGGGGCTCTGTGCTGAGGTCTCTGAGGCCTCTGGGCAGGGGCTGGAGCCCTCCAGGGCAGCCAGAGGAATTCCCTGGGTTCCAACAGGCTGTGCCCCCTCCTGCTGGGTCTGAGCCCAGTGAACATTCCTGGGGCGAAGAGCAGCACTTGGAGCGCGGGGCTGTGCTGCAGGAGTGCAGCTGGAACCCTCCAGCACACAAAAAGCCAAGATGTGCTCCCTTGATAAGGAACCTGCAGCTCTATCCCAGGCTGGAATAACCCAGGGAAGGGCAGATCCAGGAAAGCCAAACCTCCTCCCACCTGTGCCTCACCTGGAGGGGATGGCAGGGGAGGGGAGGGCAAAATGCAGGGAATAAATCAGAATAAACAACACAAGCACCTGCCTGGGAGCAGGGAAATGCCAACCACAGGGAAAGCAGCTCAGGCTGTGCCCGGGTCAGGCAGAGGCGATGGGGAAGGTGAGGCCAGGGAGATCTCTGTGTTCCATTTCCTGGTGCTGGAACTGCTCTGGTCAGGGCTGGGCTGGGCTGGAGCCAGCCTGCACATCGGAGCATCCTCTCCTCTCCCCTCCCAGGGCTGCTGGCCCTGCCTGGCACAGGGTGGACTCTGCCCAGCCCATCAAGCAGGGCTGTGTTTGCTCTCAGCTCCCTTTATGGGGCTGTTTGCTCTGGGTGAAGAACAGTTGAGGTTTACTGGCCTGTTTTACAAATACTGTGTATTGTAAATGTGGCCATGGAGGGGATTTTACTGCTTGAAAAGATTCCTTGTCCTGCTGGAGGTGTGGGGCGAGTTCCCGGCGCTGGGATGGGCTCAGGGCTTGGCAGTCTGTCCCTGCAGTGTCCTCAGCTCCAGAAATCCACCCCATCCCTGCCTGCAGCAGCAGGGAAGCCAGAGAGGGCAGGCAGAGCCTTGTGGCTCGCTGGGGTTGCAAATGAGGAGTGGAATGAGGATGGATTTTGCATCCAGAGGAGACAGGAGGCTGCCAGGGCCCCACACCTGAGCACGGCTCCCCTGCCAGCTCTGCAGGGCATTTCCCACCTGCAGCAGGAGGAATCCCAGCTCTGAGGGCTGATCCCAGCCTGGCAGGACTCTGTCCAGGCTGCAAGGACAAAATGTGGATTGTTCTCTGCAGGGATGAGATCCTGAAACCCCCTCATGACCCACAGGGAGGGGAGGGCAGGGGGAGGCAGGAAGGACAAACATTTTGCCAGAAGGATCTTCCCCAAAGTGAGCAGCTCAACAAGGGAACTCTGCTGCTCCTTTGGACTCCTCCAGAAGCTCCAGAAGGAGGAGGAACAGCAGCCAGGAGCTCCATCTGGCCAGCCGGGAGGTCTGGGCTCTGCTCCTGCTCTCTCCCCACATGCAGACAGTTCTCCCTGCTGGAGCACAGCTCTGCTCTCTCCTTGTGCCTGCAGAGCCTGTCTGGGACAAAGCCCAGGCTGTGCTGGTGTCCTTGCTGCCCTGTCCCAGCCCTGGGATGGATCCCTGGTGTCCCCAGCTCCATCCCTGGTGTCCCCAGCCCTGGCGAGGGGACAGGAGCCTGCCCAGCTGTCTCGGTGCCACCGGCAGCAGCGCTGCTGTGGTGGGTGCCCAGGTGATCCATTCCCAGGTGATTCATTCCCAGGTGATTCCCTGGTGATCCATTCCCAGGTGATCCATTCCCGGGTGATTCCCGGGTGATTCCCAGGTGATTCATTCCCGGGTGATTCCCTGGTGATCCATTCCCAGGTGATCCATTCCCGGGTGATTCCCGGGTGATTCCCAGGTGATTCATTCCCAGGTGATTCCCAGGTGATTCCCGGGTGGTTCCCGGGTGGTTCCCGGGAGTTCCCGGGGTTCCGAGCGCTGCAGGCGCAGCCAGGCAGGCGGGGCAGGAGGGAGCAGCAGCCCTCGGCAAAGGCAGCAGGAGGGGCAGAGGGTGCCCAGCGCTGCCCAGGAGATGGCAGCAGGCTCCCACCGTGCCAGGGCTGCTGTCCCGGCCGCGGCCACCGCTGGGGACGGGCTCAGCCCCCCCAGCACACCTGCAGAGGCGCTTCCTGCGCTGGTTTCCATTTGTACGTTTACATTGCAGCCTGATCCCCCAGAGCAGCCCTGATCCCAGCCCTCCGGAGGGGCCGGAATTTTTCCTGGCTGCTCCTCCTGCTCCTCCATCACCAGCCGGGCACAGGAGTGTCGCTGCTGTCACTGCAAGGGCAGGGACTCCTGAGGATGCTCCGAGCTCGGGAGGAGGCAGCGGAGGGGGAACGGCCGGGGAGTGTGGGGGGCTGGGATCACCTGCGAGGCTGGGATCACCTGGGACAGGCTGTGCCCACCTGGGAGGTTCTGTTCACCTGGGAGGCTGCACTCACCTGTGAGGCTGTGCTCACCTGGGACAGGCTGTGCTCACCTGCAAGGTTGCACTCACCAGTGAGACTCTGCTCACCTGCAAGGCTGTGCCCACCTTGGAGGCTGCACTCACCTGTGAGGCTGTGCTCACCTGGGACACTCTTCCCACCTGGGAGGCTGCACTCACCTGTGAGGCTGTGCTCACCTGGGACAGGCTGTGCTCACCTGGGACACTCTTCCCACCTGCGAGGTTCTGCTTACCCGCGACGCTGCTCTGAGCCTGGCCCCAGCACCGGGCTCTCAGAGGAGCCAGCAGTGGCCCCCTGTGAGAGCTGCCAGGTTGGCACCACCCTGGGCACTCCCTGGGGCTGCTCTCAGCCTGGCAGGGTGGCTGGATGGGAACAGAATGCTATTGAGATGAGGATTAGTGGGATTCCTGGGAAGGATGGGCTTGAAAATTGGTGGAAGGAGCTTAAGTTCATGGTCAGGTTCAGGGGGCAGTGCTTGGAGCGATGGGTGGTTTGTTAGAGGGGGGATTTATTGATAGGAACAACGCCAGGACCATCCCCTGATCCCGCTCGTGTCCCCCTGCTCTGGGTGAGCAAACCCTGCCTTGCACCTCAGGGTTTGTCCCCCTGACCTGAGCCCCCTCCCAGCTCCAGGTTTCCCTCCTGGCCACAGCAATTTCCAGAACCTGGGAGGTTTTCCTGCCTCCTCCCCTTTCCTGGCAGCCCTGGCTGGGGCAGATGGGCTGAGCCCAGAGCTGGCAGCACAGCCTGGTGCTGCTGCTGCCACAGCTGCCCACTCCAAGGTGCAAAATGAGCATTTTTTTGGCTGCAGAGCCAAAATGTGTGGTCCTGGATAAGGAACCTGCAGCTTGATCCCAGGGAGGGGTTCCCAGCTCCCTGCTGACACCATTTATTCACCTGCTAGGATCCATTTATTCACCTGCTCGGATCCATTTGTCCTCCTGAACCTGAGCACCACAAAGGTGACTTCCAGCCAGGCTGGGAGGACGATGGATCCGTGTTCAATCATCCCTTCCTAATGGCATTTGGGGATTTCCCATTTAATCAGTAATTAATGTGCCTGGCAATTAATTCTGCAGGACTCTCGGTGCCCTGAGCACTGCAGGGTGGATTCTGAGCAGCCCCTTTCTTACTTTGGGGGAGCTCTGAGCAGTGATGAATTTGCTGTGATGAATTGCTAGAGATATCAATTTCTTTCCTGATTCCTTCTAATTAGTGTGAATTTTTAATTTTTTTTTTTTTTTTTTTTAACCAGGACATGAGCATTTCACTTTTTGGAGGACAAGGACCAGGCAGGCAAAGGAAGGAAAGGAAAGAAAAAACTCTTGGATTAAAAAAAAGGGAAAATTGAGAAAAGTTGCTATGAGCAGATTTTGCCTTGCATCTCTCAGCTGTGAGGTTCCCACATCCTCGAGGCACTTTAAAAAGAGAATTTCCCCCCTGATTTCCCACCCTCAGCCCCTGTGAGGGGTGCAAGGTGTGGCCTGTGCTGTCTGGGTGGGATTGGGCTGCTGGTCCCTGCTCTGCCCTTGCAGGAGCTGAGCTTGGCTGCTCCTGGGCAGCTCCTCCAGGGCCATCCGAGCTCCCAGCTCCAGCTCCAGGAGCCTTTGGCAGCAAGTGCTGGGCAGGCCCCGAGGACAGGGCTGTGGAGGAGGCACAAGAGCAGGAAAACACTGCAGAAATGGGCTGCTTGAGCCAGGCTTTGCTAAAACCCTTCCCCCTGCCTCAGAGCACCTTGAGCTGATCGTTTGTGTTCGTGCCTGGCAGCTCTGCACTTGCTGGGGAGAGGGGAAAAAAAAATGGAGGAGGAGAAACATTAAAAATGCTTCACTTGAGCTGGAGATGCAGCCCTGCCTTGGCTTTCTGCCTGCTTCAAACACAGCAGCAGAACCTCTTGTGTTTAGCCCCAAAGGAGTCCCTAATTAGTGGAGAAACTGCAGAGCTCTGAACTTGTTTGGGAATGCTTTCGTGCAGTGGCCCCCTGAGGTTCATTAAACAAATGAATTCAAAGCAGTCAAATAGCTGGGATCTTCAAAGTGACAAGGACCTCAGTGCCCGGGCCCAAGGCAGGCTGGCGCTGCAAATGAAATATTTCCTGCAGTGGTGGAACTGCTCCCTCTGAGGGAACAGGGAAGGGAAGCCATGGAGAGCAGCACAGCCTGCCCAGGGAAGGGGCAGCAGCAGCTCCAGCCCTGCTGCACCTTCTGGGGACACAGGACAAGCCAGGTCAGTGCAGGGAGGGGGGACAGGGGACCTGACAGGGTGATGGGGCAGATGGATGGGACAGGGCTGGGGGAGCGGGAGAAGGACAGGGCTGGGGGGAGCAGGAGATCCCCAGGAGAAGGACAGGGCTGGGGGGAACAGGAGATCCCCGGGAGGAGGACAGAGATGTGGGGAGCAGAAGGACAGAAATGTGGGGAGGAGGAGTTCCTCAAGAGAAGGACAAGGCTGTGGGGAGCAGGAGAAGGACAGGGCTGAAGGGAGCAGGAGAAGAACAGAGGTGTGGGGAGCAGGAATTTCTCAGGAGAAGGACAGGGCTGAGGGGAGCAGGAGCCACCAGGATGAGGACAGATGTGCAGGGGAGCAGGAGTTGCTCAGGATGAGGACAGGGCTGAGGGGAGCAGGAGTTGCTCAGGATGAGGACAGATGTGCAGGGGAGCAGGAGTTGCTCAGGATGAGGACAGATGTGCAGGGGAGCAGGAGCTGCTCAGGATGAGGACAGATGTGCAAGGGAGCAGGAGTTGTTCAGGATGAGGACAGATGTTCAGGGGAGCAGGAGCTGCTCAGGATGAGGACAGATGTGCAGGGGAGCAGGAGCTGCTCAGGATGAGGACAGATGTGCAGGGGAGCAGGAGCTCCTTAGGATGAGGACAGATGTGCAGGGGAGCAGGAGCTCCTTAGGATGAGGACAGATGTGCAGGGGAGCAGGAGCTGCTCAGGATGAGGACAGATGTGCAGGGGAGCAGGAGCTCCTTAGGATGAGGACAGATGCGCAGGGGAGCAGGAGCTGCTCAGGATGAGGACAGATGTGCAGGGGAGCAGGAGTTGTTCAGGATGAGGACAGATGTGCAGGGGAGCAGGAGCTGCTCAGGATGAGGACAGATGCGCAGGGGAGCAGGAGGTCGCTGCCTTCTCCCACCCAGCCATTCCTGGTCTTTCCCCCATGCAGGGGTGCCCGTCCTGGGTGCAGCCCCAGGAGCACAGAGCTGCCTCTGCCCAGCCTGGAATCCTGGCTGGGCATTTTTTGCCAGGATTTGACTGAATTGCCCATCCCTGGCAGCGCCCAGAGCAGGCCCAGGTTCCAGGGCCTTTAAAACTTCTATTTCAGCACTTTCTGCTGCAGGGGGCTGCCAGGGACGGATGGGATCCATCCTTGGGGAGTTCTCCCTGGATTTTCAGCTGTGCTGGTGGCAAAAAGCTGCTCTGCCACCAGCACAGCTGAAAATCCAGGGAGAACACAGCTCCAGGGAAGGAGAAGAGCACGTGCAGAGAGCTCCTGACACCCTCTGCAGGGAGATCAGCCACAAATCTGCCTGTGCTGGGTTTGCTCGAGTGAATAAATTCTGCTGGAGAATAAATAGATCCTAAATTACACCCTGGCCTGGCCAGAACTTTTATCTTGCCTGTCAGGACTGTGTAATATTAATTATAGCCTGCTCCAGCTGCCCTCGGGGAGAGCTGGCACATGGCTGCAGCACTCAGCTGTGACTCTTATTTGATTTTTTTTTTCATTTAATCAATGCCCAATAAATCTGTAATCTCCTGAATCTGGACATCTGTGCTTAATGTATCCGGGGAGTGACCTAATTAAATTCCAGTTTAGACCATCTCAGGCTGGGGCTGGACCCTTGGATTCCTGTTCTGGTGGGGGAATATTCCCTATTGTATTTGTGGCAGACACTGGATCATTTTAAATAATCTTGGAAAACTTCCTCCTGACAAGAATCCTCTGAAGGCTCCCCTAGGTTTGGGATTTTTCCTTTGCCAAATTTCTCTTAAAAACTATTTTCAGCAGCGTTTTACATTCTGGCTGTTTTGGTTTTGGGTAAAATCTCCTCTAAGTCTTTTTTTTGCCATTTTTTTTTAAATTAGTGCCTAAAGCTGACCTGGGAGGGGAAATCCTGCAGCATCCAACCCAACCCTCCCCTCCTGAATTTATTGCTGGGGATTGATTTGCTTGGGAAAGGTGGCTCTGGGACCTGGGAGAGCCTGGATCACCCCCATGGAGGCTTTGGGGAGTTTTGTGTCCTGGGAGGCTTCACTCCTCACTCAGGATATCAAACTGTGACTCTCCCTAAAGAATGGGCAAGCAAAAATGAAACCACAGAACCCAAAAGGGAGAGAGACACCTCCAAACCTGAGAGGTTAAAAGCACTTTATTGCAGCCCTGTAAAGCTATTTTTGATGGAGTTTTCAGAGCTGCCTGCCCTTAAATCCAGCCAGGAAGGAGCTGATGCCAAGACTGAGCTGTGCTTTGGGGAGGTTTTGCTGTCACTGTCCCAAACTCCATTTCCACACCCCTTTTTCCTCATCAATACTGTCTCCATCATTCCTTTTTTCAACTGCTCTGGTGGGCTCAGTCATCCATAATAAAGTTTCCGCACTCTCACAGGCCTAGAGCCATTTAATTACCTCCATTAAATGCAATTAAAGCCACCAAGTGCAGCAGGATCCTTCTGGCCCCAGACAAAATGCTCCTGCCCATTAAGCTGCCTGAAATTTCCTGCTCTCATCCTCCCAGACCAGTTAAAAAGAGAGCATTTTCTGTCTGGGAGCCCCAGAAATGATCAGCAGAAGGAAATTGTTGCTCTTAAGAGCCTTATTGCTTATTAATGGAGGTAATTAAATGGCTCTAGGCTGGGGCTGAGAGTGCAGGCACATGTTCCTGGCCCGAGTGCTGCACTCAAATTAACAAAAGAATTGATGGAGACAGTGGCTGATGGCTGGGAATTGCTCTTGAGACTGTAATGAACACAACTGCCTCCTTTAAGCTTCCTTTCACTGAAATAAAGCTAAAAATAGCCCAGGTTGACACTGGCAGCAGAGCAGCTGTTGTGCAACAGCATTAGATGTCACAGCACACCCAGGATAGGTGGAGGGGTGGAGGACCCAGGCTGCTCCTGCTGCTGGGAGCCAGAGGGGAGCAAAGGGCTGGGGCAGGGCAGGAGGGGAGCGCCTTGCAGCCCTGTGCCTGCTCCAGGTGGGCTTTGGGCTTGGAACCAGCCCAACCCAGCCATTTCTGGGCTTGGAACCAGCCCAACCCAGCCATTTCTGTGCTTGGAACCAGCCAAACTCACCAATTTCTGTGCTTGGAACCACCCAACCCAGCCATTTCTGTGCTTGGAACCACCCAACCCAGCCATTTCTGTGCTTGGAACCACCCAACCCAGCCATTTCTGTGCTTGGAACCAGCCCAACCCAGCCATTTCTGTGCTTGGAACCACCCAACCCAGCCATTTCTGGGCTTGGAACCAGCCCAACCCAGCCATTTCTGTGCTTGGAACCAGCCAAACTCACCAATTTCTGTGCTTGGAACCAGCCAAACTCACCAATTTCTGTGCTTGGAACCAGCCCAACCCAGCCATTTCTGGGCTTGGAACCAGCCCAACCCAGCCATTTCTGTGCTTGGAACCAGCCAAACTCACCAATTTCTGTGCTTGGAACCAGCCCAACCCAGCCATTTCTGTGCTCTCTGCTCCTGGGGCAGCCCCCGAGCTGTGGGGAGCAGGGAAGCCCCTGGAGCTGAAATGGGGGAGCCTGCTGGGTGCAAATAAGGAGAATTGGGAGCACAAATGTCAAAGTGCCCTTTCTGATGAGAGTCTGCTGGGTTTCAGCTTGTTCTGGAGCAAAAGGCCTGGGTTTTTGCAGCCCTGGGCTGTCCCCTCCTCTGACAGAGAGGGAATGTGGGTCAGTAATGCTAAACTGGCCAAAAAACCTGAATTCTCCACTGCCCGACCCTCTGTGCTGATGTATTGTCATTTAGCTCTTACACATGCATTGTTATTTAACTTTCACCCATGTATGGTTATTTAATTTACCCATGTATTGTTATTTAACCCTTACACATGAAATTGTTATTTAATTCTTAACCCATGTATTGTTATTTAACTCTTACTAATGCATTGTTATTTAATTTACCCATGTATTGTTATTTAATATACCCATGTATTGTTATTTAACTCTTACACTTGCATTGTTATTTAATTTACCCATGTATTGTTATTTAATATACCCATGTATTGTTATTTATCTCTTACCCCTGTATCATTCCACTCCTACACATTATTTAACTCTTACACTTGCATTGTTATTTAATTTGCCCATGTATTGTTATTTAACTCTTACATAAGTATTGTCATTTAACTGCTACAGAGGTATTACTGTTTCATTCTTACCCATGCATTGTTATTTAATTCTCACACACCCATTGTTATTTCATTTACCCACCGCACTGTTATTTCATTTACCCATGAATTGTTACTGAACTCTTACACAATCCCAGGGGAGAGAGGTTCAATTTGAGGTTTACCCTGCCAAACCCCAGGGGTGAATCAGAGCCCGCTGTGTTTTCTTTAACCTGTGCTCATCCCATCAGGGGTTGGAAGGTCCTGGGACCCGGGTGGAGAAAAGCAGAGCCCAGTGACCAATCTGGGTTTTGTGAGCAGCTCAGCTCTGCTCTGCTGAGCAGAACACCCTGCTCAGGTGAGCTGGGGCACGGGCAGGAACGTGCTTGTTAAACACATTATACAGAATATTTTGGCTTTCTGCTGTTAAGCGGAACATAAATGTTGGGTTCTGCATTAAACAGGTTTTGCTGCGGTTCAGGAGTTCAGTGCCTTGGTTTGCTGCCTAATAAAGGTCCCAGCAATGAGAAATCAAAGCTCTGAGCTGGCACAGCTTCACCTGGTGGGGTTTGTGCCCACGAGACACAAAGATGAGTTCACAAAACCCCTGGAGGATGAGCAGGAGTCTGGAAAGGCAGAACATGGAGTATTTAAAGAGCGTTTAAAGAGTGTTTAAAGAGGGTGAACCCTGCCAGAGCCTCTGAAGGGAAGAGGAGCTGCTGTTGATAAAAGGAGAGGATCAGCCAAGTGCTCCAGTGATCTCCAGCACAGGGATGGAGCAGTAATTCCTCTTACCCCAACGACCTCATTAATCAGCTCTCATCCTGTGATGCTGCCTGGTGCTGGGAGCTGTCTCTGGATATTCTTTATTGCTCTGCTGCTCCCCACTAATCAGTGGAAATGAACCACCAGAAACTTGCACAGTCTCCTGCTAATGTGATAAGCGAGGAGCTCTGAGAAATCAGATTTTTTGGCAGCGTGAGGCAGCGCTCCGTGACAGCTTGTGACTCCAGGGGACCACACAGCAAATCTTCTTCCTCTGCAGCTCCATGGCTCCCCTAAAATGTCCTGATTTATTCCAGCACAGGTTTGGTAGGGACAGGTTTGGTAGGGATGGGTTTGTTAGGGATGGGTTTGTTTGGGATGGGTTTGTTTGGGATGGGTTTGTGAGGGGCAGGTTTGTGAGGGGCAGGTTTGTTAGGGATGGGTTTGTTTGGGATGGGTTTGTTAGGGACAGGTTTGTTAGGGATGGGTTTGTTTGGGATGGGTTTGTTAGGGACAGGTTTGTTAGGGATGGGTTTGTTTGGGATGGGTTTGTTAGGGACAGGCTTGGTAGGGATGGGTTTGTTAGGGAAAGGTTTGGTAGGTTGTCAGGGACACATTTGTCAGGGTAAGGTTTGTTAGGGACGGGTTTGATAGGGATCAGTGAGAGCTCTGCTGCCCAAACCATCTTTTCCCTGGCTGGCCCTGCCCCAGGATGTCCTGTGAGATGCCCCCAGCACTGTCTGGGCTCGGGGAGGGCTGTGCTGGGCACAGCTGGTGCCCAAAGTCACCTCAGGAGCTGTGGTTTCACCAAAAGGGAAATTCAGCAGGGTCTGGAGGGAGAGGGGAGGTCCCTGGGCAGACAGGGAAGATGCTCCCTGTCTCCTCCCACTCCAGCTCTCTCCAGGCGGGTGCTGTGACAGCTCCCAGCCCGAGAGCCTTTCCTGGGGAAGCCTCCTCTGCTGTCGGTGCTTTCCAAGCTGGGGATGCCCTCCCTTGCTCTAGAAATGAGCTCTGAACCTTTCCCCACCCATGGGATTTGAGCCACGATTGTGCCAGGCTGCTCAGCCTGGAGTTCAGCCACAGCCCCCAGGGAAAACCAGCTCAGGTTTTGCCCCTTTTTTGCCCTTTTCCTGTGCAATCTGCACCTGTGGTTGGTTTGCCTCGCCCAGGTGGCTCTGCCTGGCTGTAGCCTGGAGATTTCCACTGGATCTGGCACATCCCGGGGCCCCCAGAGCCTTGTGAGGTGCTCAGAGCCTGGGCTGATCTGTGCCATCAGCTCTGATCCCTCCGGGCTGGGATTTCACACCGAGATGGGGCTGGGAGCGCTGAACAGTAGCTGCGGGCTGGTTTTAATGCAGCTCAGCCCCCGAGGCTGGGAAATCACAGAGAAACTTCTGATATTGGCAAGAACAACGCTGATCGCAGGAGATTTCCTTCGTTACAATTGAGAGTTTAAGGCAAGCTGTTCCCCTGCCACCTGTTAGTTGCATTGTAACCATTTGGTTTTTATTGTTGTGGTGTTTTGTTTTTTTTTTTTTTTTTTTTTTTTTTTTTTTTTTTTTTTGTGGTTTTTGTTTTTTAATCTGGAAGATGATCTGTCAGAGGAAAAACAATGCAAACGTTGTTGTTTCGGTTCCAGCTGAAATTTGGAAAGTGGTTCTACCTGTTCCGGGTGCCAGAAGCAATGGAATTCCCTTAATTAAAAAAGAAATTACGATACCAAAGGTTCACCTGCCAAGGAGAGGCTCGGATTTAAATATCATCTTGGGGCAATGGGAAGCAGCCCTTGCTCTCCCAGTGATGCCCAACCAGTTTTTTGGGAAATTCTGCCCTCTGGGAACAAAACACAAATAAATTTCAGCTTCCCAGGTGCTGTAATGGGGTTTTTCTGGGAAGGAGGGTGGAGGGGATGGTTTGAGGAGAGCACAGCCTCCCTTCTGTGGCACAGCCTGATCCGTGCCAGCCACCACCAGCCCTGGGGAGCTGGCCTGGCTCACACAGCCCAGTGACAGCTCCCAGATGGTGCCAAAACGAGCCCCGAGCCTCTCGGGGGGGAAGAAGTTGAGTGGCAGCTGCAGGCAGGGGAAGTGTCAGGAGTTATTTAAAACAAAAGCGCAGACAGAGCTGACGCTGCTGCATCCCCGCGCAGAGAAAATCAGCCTGGATGTCCCAACTCGCCCTGAAAAAGTTTCACTTCTGTGGTTGAAGCAAAACATGGAGGAGCTGAGGCTCCTCGTCTTGCCAGCAGTAGAAATCCCGGCAAAGGGATTTTTCGGAAAACATGTCAGTGACACACACCCCGCGGAATTCCCAGCCCCGTGCCCCTGGAATTCCCATCCCGTGCCCCGGGGCTGTGCCAGCCCATCCCAGCTGGGGCACGGCCCCGGCTCCCACCGCATCCCCCGGCTCCGGCATCCACCGGGGCTGCTTCCTCCGCATCCCCCGGCTCCGGCACCCACCGGCTCCGGCATCCCCCGGCTCCGGCATCCACCGGGGCTGCTCCCGCCGCATCCCCCGGCTCCGAGATCCACTGGGGGCTGCTCCCTCCGCATCCCCCGGCTCCGGCATCCCCCGGCTCCGGCATCCACCGGGGCTGCTCCCTCCGCATCCCCCGGCTCCGGCATCCACCGGGGCTGCTCCCTCCGCATCCCCCGGCTCCGGCATCCACCGGGGGCCGCTCCCGCCGCGCGTTTGTGCCGGGGCTGCGCATCGACCCCGAGCCCGCCCGGGGAAGGAGCTGGGGAGAGGCAGAAGCGCCTCGGTGATGCTCGGCTTAGCGCGTTGCTACGCGACACTGTGCGGTAACCATGGCAACGCCCAGCAGCCGGGCACAGCCCTTTTCTGGGGCAGAAATCGGGAATTGGGGTCCTGGGGGCTTCTCCACACTGCCCAGCCCGAATGTGTCCCAGTGCCCCGTGGGTTTTCTCTGCAGCCACCGCTGGTTTGGTTTGGTTTTGTTAAGTTATTCCTTAAAAAAATAATAAATTTTAAAAAAGTGGAATTTTCCCGACTGTCAGCCCTTGGATGAAGAAACCCTGGCCAGAAGAGCAATAAAACTGCAGGGGAGCCGAGCAGGCAGTGGTTACACGAGCTGTGGTGTCCTGAAAGCAAAGCAGCAGATTGGCTTTTCCTGGTGACGAGAAGGGAACGGTGTCCTTGCTCCTGCAGGGTCAAAGCCACTGGAACTGCCACAAATAAACACTCCCCGCTCTGACCAGCACCAGGTCCTTATTGCTTCCCCTGGGGAATGGCCCCAAAGCAAGGAAAAGTGGGAAATGGGGTGGGAATTCTCAGAGTATCTCCTGGTCAGAGTGACTCTGAGATATGGACAAATCTCTTATTCCCAGCCCGGTGGTCGAAGAAGGAGTCAGGATTCTTCTGATCTCATTCTCAAAGTTGTTTATTGTTTCTTATCTATAAAATTCTTTCTCTGGCCTGCCCAGGTCTGTCTGTTTCTCGGAATTGGTGAATACTTGCTGAAATCCTGTGCGGTGAAAATCTTCTGGGATAAACTTCTGGCATCAACTGTTATCTCATTGATGATGCCTATCAAATACCTCCTGCTGGGGTCTTGTCAGATGAAAAAATCCCTTGAAATATCCATCTCTGGAGACAGTGTCCTCCTGGCCTTTGAATCCCCATCCTTATCACTTAGCCTGTTACTGCTTGTTGCCCAACACTGGCTTTGGTACACAAAATGCTGTGGTTTTTAAATTTCCTTTAGCATGCATTATATTATATTTTATAATATAATTTTAGAATATAATTTAATTTTATTGTATATTTTATTATATTTTATAATATAAAATAAATATAAATTTATATTTAGTATATATAAATATATACTAAATATATATATTATTTTTATAGATAATAAAATATACTATAAAATATATACTAAAATATACTATAAAATATACTATAAAATATACTATAAAAATATAATAAAATATACTATAAAATATATACTAAAAATATATATATATAATTTTTTTATAATATATATTACACCTTCCTCCCTGCAGCAGCCCAGGGACAGCTCCTGCTCTAGAGGGAGGCACAGCACAGCTCGGCAGGGCTGGAGGGACCAGCTGGAGCCGCTGCTGCAGAGCAGATCACAAAAGAGATTGAGAAGAAAAAAGCGGCTTTTGGGGAGAAGGAGCACGCACGGGAGGAGGAGGCTGGGAGTCAAATATGATAAATGTTTGGGATTAAGCACTAAAGCCAGAAGGGGAGAGTAATCTGGATCGCTGCTGAGGAGGGGGAGTGGCCGTGTGTCCATCTGGAGCGTGGCGGGGCCGGCTCGGGGGAGCCTGGCGCTGTCAGCAGCGCAGATGTGCCGGGACAGGGCTGCGAGAGGGACGGGGGTCCCAACACCTGCCACAAACCGGGGGCAGGGGGGACAGGGCTGGTTTAAACCACTCGGAGGCTTTGCTTTGCTGTCCAAGCCGTGGTGCAGGGCAGCCCCGAGCTGAGAGCAGATCTGCCCTGCGGGGGGATCCCAAACCGGGCGGGGAGCAGGGAGGAGCAGCCCCGGGTGTGGGACTGGAAACCGGGGGCAGGGGGGACAGGGCTGGTTTAACCACTCGGACCCGGGCTCAGAGCCGCTCGTAGATTTTACTCTGCTTTGCTTTCCAAGCCGCGGTGCGGGCGTTTTGCGGAGATAATCAAAACTCCGCAACTTCTGTGAAAGTTGTAAAGCCGGTGTGTTTATTACAGCGCTGAACGCGTGTGGGAATCGTTCCCCTAAAATGACATGCGTGCCTCTGGGAACTCCAGGTCCCTTTTTATCCCCCTCTCAGATACATGTACATACAATTTCACAATAGGTTCATACATATTCATTTTTACCAATTTCGCGTGACATTTGCCGCTGGTTCTTCTTTATCAGAAAGGATTCCTAGGTCAGGTTGAGCTGCTCTCACAGCAATCTCTGTCTCTATCACCCTCTGTCTCCCCTCCTTATCTCTGTCCTTCACTGAAGCAGCTTCTCTGAGCCTAGGTTCTGCAGTCAGGCTAAATAGCTCTGTTTTCTAACCACAGACTCAACTCAAAAATGCACATTTCACCTAAATCAAGGTGGATTTCTACCCTGGAAAATTTCCACTTTGCCTCGCAGGGGAGCCCCGAGCTGAGATCAGATCTGCCCTGCAGGGGAAACCCAAACCTGGCTGGGAGCAGCCCTGGGTGCGGGGACTGGGGCTGGGGGACCCCAGTTCGGGCAGGACAGGCCTGGCCGGGTCACTCGTGGTCACTCAGGGCCGGCAGTGGCCGCTCCAGCCCCAGCGAGGCTCCGGCAAATCCCGAGCCAGGAGCTGCGGGGTTGCGATGAGCAGCAGCATCCCTGCCCTCTCTGCCTCCCCTCTCTGCCCAGGAGTTCTCTACTGGGAAGCTGAGAGACCTCAGAGGAAAAAGGAAAACAATCATTATCTGATTGGCTTCTCCCGTGTTTTGCTGCTTTGGAATGTGGTTGGAGACTGTTTATCCAATTGTTTTGACTTAATGGCCAATCATGGTCCAGTTGGGACATGGTCCCAGAGTTGGAACTCTGGGGAGAGTCACAGGTTTTTCATTAGTATTTTGTTAAACCTTCTGTCTGTATCCTTTCTCTATTCTTTAGTATAGCATAATAAAAATATAATATAATGTAATATAATATAATGTAATAAAATATAATGTAATATAATGTAATATAATATAATATAATATAATATAATATAATATAATATAATATAATATAATATAATATAATATAATATAATATAATATAATATAATATAATATAATATAATATAATATAATATAATATAATATAATGTAATATAATGTAATATAATGTAATATAATGTAATATAATGTAATATAATGTAATATAATGTAATATAATGTAATATAATGTAATATAATGTAATATAATATAATATAATGTAATATAATGTAATATAATGTAATATAATGTAATATAATGTAATATAATATAATATAATATAATATAATATAATATAATATAATATAATATAATATAATATAATATAATATAATATAATATAATATAATATAATATAATATAATATAATATAACATAACATAATATAATGTAACATAACATAACATATAATACAATGATAAATTAGCCTTCTAAGAACATGGAGTCAGATTCTCAATTCCTCCTCCATCCCGGGGACCCCGACAAAAGCGCAGTTCAGGGGTGAGGAATGGTGCACCTCCCACAAAGAGGGGCAGTTTCTGTTGCTGGGGGTGTGGTATCCTCCAGAAAATATTCCCAAAGGGAAGCAGCCCCAGGAAATTCTGCAGGCTGCCACAAAACCACTTCCACCACCACAAGAAGGGCAGTTCCAGCAGAGGAGAGCTGGCCCTGGTGTTTAAATGATGGAATTGTCTCTGAGTGGGGAGCTGAGCGCTGATTTCAGCTCTAATGCTGCTTTTCTCCTCTCTTTTGTTTGCAGTTCCAGGCTGGGAAGACATTTGTGGGCTCTCCTTCGTGGCCAGATTACACAGGGTCCTCCCCTGGGTGTTTGTGCCTCAGCACCACTCCCTGTTAATTTGGGGTATGTGCTGAATAAATAGTGCCTGGCTATTTGATTTTATTTTTTTCCTAAACACATCTGTGATGACAATAAATTAAATTGCTTTCTGATGTTTGACAAATATAATTTTCAGGGTGGGTTTTTTTTTTTCATCTTTTTTTCTACTGACAACGATTGCAAATAAAATTTAAAAAACCAACAACCCAACCAGTCATCAACTCCAGAAAGCAAGAAAGTGCACTTTATCAACAGAGTGAAATTAGATACCTGTCAAAATACATTTGTCCTGAAAATAACTATTCATACACCTAATTTTCCTGCATAAATAGATACTCATCTGCTCTCCTCTGCCTGTCATTTGTTACTCAGAGCCAGCACTGGCTGTGGGAGGGAAATATTTAAAGCTGCTTCCAAAGCAATGGGCAGGCTGGCTTTATAATTTCTGCCTCTGGCTTCCTTCACTTCATTATGAACAGGGAGGGAAACATCTATTTAAAGTCAATCAAATCAAACTGTCTTCCAAAACATGAATTCCTGGCTGCAGCCCCTGCTGGGGCTCTCTCAGATGCTCAGCTCTGGGGGTTTTGATTTCCCAGGCAGGGCAGAGCTCCTTGGGGTGCCCAGGGTGATCCAAAGGGGGTTTGGGAGCATTTGGGGGTTTGGGAGCATTTAAAGTCCTTTCCACAAGGGAGGGACACTCCCGATTCTCCTTGTGGTGGTCACAGAGATCCAGAGGGGTTTAGGGCTCTGGGATGGGAGCATTTGAAGTCCTGTCCACAAGGGCTGGATGCTCCCAGGTCTGTTCCTCTGGATTTCTTCAGAGGACTTTGGTGAAAAACCAAATTAATCAGCCCCAGGGCTGCAGGGAAGGTCAGGCAACCCCTGTCTGTGAGTTTCCTGCTCCCTTAAAACACTGGAGCTGTTTCCAGCTGAAAATTCCCACTGGAAAGCAGCTGGAAGGTGCCTGAGCCAGTGCAGCAGGGCAGGGAGAGCTCTGAGGAGATGGTGAGGAAATACCAAAGAAAAAATCTGCTGTGGTGTTTCTACCTAGATCAAAACCCCGAAAATACCACATGAAAAACAACTTTGCAGCACAACCTTGAGGCCAGTGGGATTTAGAATTCGATGTGGTTTGGATCCAGCCTTTATAAAGATAAAAAATGGTTTAAAATCCCTGCCCTGCTGCTGAAATGTGGGAGCTTCCCTCTCTGCCTTACTTGGTATGGCAGAGGCAGCTCTGGCAGGCAGCTCCTGGAGGGAAGGGAGCTTGTCTGAAGTGTGTGGACTGGGTTTTAATTTGCCAGTCCCAGCCCTCCATGAGGAGCTGCTAATAAAATTCCTCTCTTGTTAAGTCTTCCAGCACGAGCAGAGCACATCTGAAAACGCTGCGGATAAAAGAACTCGCTTTGACCGACGGAGAAAGCACGGATTTGAAAGCCTGCAGAACCAACAACACTCATTAGCATCTGCCTTTCTTCTGGAAGGGCTCTGGGGGGGATGTGAGCACATTTAACACCGGCTGTATCAAAGGAAACCACTCACAGCTCAGCAGAACATCCCTGGTGACAAAACACCTGTGGTGGCAAAGGGTCCCACTCTGCCCAGCAGCACCCCCGGCTCTGCTCCCAAACCTCCCAAGTTCCTCCTCTCAGCTGAGCTGGGGGTTCAGGCACAGCTTTTCATCCTCTGACCTCGTTCCAGTTTTATTTCTTTGCTGCAGAAAGGGGAAAGGCGTGGATGAGGAGCTGGGGGAGGGATGGTCCCTCAGTCTGGTGCATCCCTGATCCTCCCCCTGCTCTGGGGGTTCCCCCTGCCCAGGGGTGCTCCAGGCTCCAGCAGGGACTGGTTTTCTGTCTGGATCTCACTCCCTTCTCCCCACAACAGTTCCATGCCCGAATTTGCTTTAGAATTAAGAGGGAAAAGCAGAAGTGGGAAGGGAATCCACCCCTGGCAGGGCTGTCCCCTGTCCCCTGTCCCCAGCAGCTCAGACACATCCACACCAAATTTGCCAAGGTGAGCCTGAATTAGCTCTGGACCTGGAGCTTCAAATCTGGGCAGCCCCAGAGGGTGGGAAATATCCCAGTATATTTTTCTGGTTTCTGGCTCTGGTTTTCCTCAGCTCCAGAGGGTGCTGAGCGCCCCCAGCCCCTTTCAGGGACAGGGCCCACCCCAGCCCCAAACCCCAAACTGCTCCAGCCCCCCTTGTCCTGCAGAGCTGGGGGAGCAGAGCAGCAAAAGCCTCGTTAAATCTGCGATTTGGAGCTGAAATATCCTTGATCAGAAATTTATAACCCATTTAAAACAAATCCATCCAGGGCCCAGCGAGGGTCCTGGCTGAGGGAGGAGATCATTCCCCAGGTTTATTTATATAGTTTGATAGCTTTTATGCCAGGTTAGTAAAAAGGAGCCTGTGCCAATGAAATACTTTTTCTGCTTGTAAAACTCGGGAGGGTTTTATCTGTGGTGCTGAATGGTGCTGCCTTTTAGCTTTCTGTGGGATGTGGGGGAGGCAGCAGAGAAGAGGGGTTCAGCCTCTCTTCCCAGCACCCCAAACCATCCCTTGGCATCTGAACCATCCTTGAACTGCTCATCTGGGGTGTAAACAGAGCTTGGACTCACTGAAGGAAGGAAAACCCATCAAGGTCTAATCAAAAATCCCCTCAGCTTTCCATCACAGGCATATGATTGTTAGAAATTACACAAAGTTTAAACTTTTTAAATGTAACTTGAATCCTCAGCAGGGAATAAAGGAGATGCTAAACCCTGGGTGAGATTCGCCCTAATCTGAGGCTCCTTTTTAACTCCTCAGCTCCAGGGATTGTTGGTTTGGACTGAAATTCCCAGGTTTTTTCCTCACTCATCCATTTCACTGCCCAGCTGGATGAGGCTCTGGTTTTGATGCCCATTAAAAGGTGCCAAGCAGCACCAGTGGGTTCCTTGTTAACAGAAGAAGAAAACCAAGTGGAAGAGGAAGAACCCCACACTCCAAGGCCCCCAGGGCAGTTTTAGTCCTGTTTTTTTTTTGTGCTAAGCTGTCTCCAGGCTGAGTTTAGTGATGGTGGGGCAACAACAGCAGCTCTGATTTGACTGGAATGTGATTCCTGCTGCAAAAATGTCATTATTGTGGAATTTACAGTGACTGGGGAAACACTGGATAATCCTCTGCAAAGTGGGGCATGGGGAAGAGGCAGCAGAAATGATGATGCTGCTGCTGCTGCTGCTTAATTTGGTGACCCACACCTGCCAGGTTCTGCTGTGGCACCCAGAAATGGTGCTGGAAACTCCCATTTTTTGGGAAAACATCAGGGAATTTTGGGAAAACATCCCCTGGGAATTTCACCCAGCAGGGAATGTCCTGCTCGTGCATTTTCTGCCCCTGCTCAAGAGCTCAGAGGAAGAATTCTCTGGAGATGGAGGCTGTGGGTGTGTGAGCAGCAGCAGCAGCAGGGAGAATGGGTTAGAGGGAATTTGGAATTTTTGTCATGGCAGGGGCTCTGTTCACTCCTCATCATTAATGGCAGCGTTTATCAGGCACCCAGAGGAAAGGAAGGGGATCAAATCAGAGCTTTCCCCTTCCTCAGAGACACGGGAGCAGTGACAGGACAGCGGAACCCGAGAGCGCCCTTGGTGCGCTCACAGCGGAGAGAGAAAAAAGGGAATTCCGAGGGGAAAACAGGAGCTGAAGGGAGACAGAACAGGGAAAGGAGCAGGAGCGGCGGCGTTATCTGTGACAGCGACACAATGTCACCTGGCACAGACACAGCCACACAATAATGTCACCTGGCAGCGACACAGCCACAACACAGGGGGAGCTGCGGCTGCCACGCCTGCTGGTAAGGGAGAGCAGCACCGGGGTGGAGGAATGAACCCTGGGACATGGAATTAGGGAGAAGAACAGCACCTGATGGAGGAATGAACCCAGGGAAATGAAATTAGGGAGAGGAGCAGCACCAGGATGGAGGAATGAACCCAGGGACATAAGGGAGAGCAGTGCACGGAGATGGAGGAATGAACTCAGGGAAATGAAATTAGGGAGAGGAGCAGCACCAGGATGGAGGAATGAATCCAGGGACATGAAATTAGGGAGAGCAGTGGCACCAGGATGGAGGAAATGAATCCAGAAAAATTAGGGAGAGGAGCAGCACCAGGATGGAGGAATGAACCCAGGGACATAAGGGAGAGCAGTGCACGGAGATGGAGGAATGAACTCAGGGAAATGAAATTAGGGAGAGCAGCACTGGGGCAGAGAAGTGAATCCAGGGAAATGGAATTAGGGAGAGGAGTGCATCGGGGTGGAGGAATGAACCCAGGGAAATTAGGGAGAGCAGTGGCACTGGGATGGAGGAAGGAATCCCAGGAAATGAGGGAGAGCAGTGGCACCGGGGTGAAGGAGTGAGCCCAAGGACATAAGGGAGAGCAGCGCACTGGGATGGAGGAATGAACCCAGTGGCACCGGGATGAAGGAGTGAATCCAGGGAAATTAGGGAGAGCAGTGCACTGGGATGGAGGAATGAACCCAGAGAAATGGGGATGAGCACTTGTGGAGGATGGGGCACTGCCACAGGGACGGGAAGGCTCTGGGCACTGGAATTCCCAATTTCTGTGATTTTTTTCTTTTTGTGCCTTGTGACTCACAGGTGGTGCTTCCCCTGGAGAGGCCAAAGCTGAAAGCAGCTCGTGGAGACAAAAGGGACAAATTGCCACTGGCCACCTGTTTCATTTAGAGTTTCCTACCCTTCCTATGTTGCTTTTGCCCCCTGATTAAAATCCTCTGGCACCTTTGATGGAGTCAATTGATCAAGGTCTGAGATGTTCATGGCACTGAGCACCTGGCACTGCTTGGGAGGACAGGATCTGCTGCCTTCTCCAATGTGCAAGAATTTCTGAATCCTCCCTTTTCCCCATTCCAGGCACTTGGTTTCCTGCTAAATCCTGAATTCACTGTAATCTGGATGATTAAAGAAAAATTCACAGGCAGTACAATGGGAGTGAAAGTTAAAATATAATGAGCTCCAACACTGCTTTTCTGTTGTTGTTGTTTTGCAAACCAGTCCATGCACCCTGCAAAGAATCCAGGGAAGAGCAGCTGCTGTAATGAGCTGCAATCTTCAGCCATGGAGAGCAGGCAGCCACAAAGCAAAACCTGAAAAACTGCAGCTTATTTTCACCACCTCCAAGGTGGAATTGTGAAATAAAAGCATGAGGGTGATGAAAATACTCAAGCAAGTCCCAAAAGGGAAACAGGAAGAAGCTGCTGATAGTGGGGACTCGTGTTTTTACTACAAAATAAATCAGGGTTTGGGTTGGCATTGACCTGGCTGCTCGTGGATCTCCAGGAGGATGGAATTCCAGAGGGGGAATGTGGTGCTTTGCTTTGGAGCTGTCCCAAGGAAAAATTCCCCTTGGATACTGATGTGAACAGAGAGGGAAATGAGCCTGAGGAGATCTGCAGTCCCTGTGCAGTGCCAGCTCTGCAGGCACTGATAATAAGGGGGAAATTCAGTGTACAGAGAGAGCACCTCCCCTCCAAAGGTATTTAGGGAAGCAGTGACATTTCACAGGCTCCGTGGTGCCAGCAGAGCCATTAAAAGTTGTTTATCACGCGGCTCATCCCTGTTCTGGGGATTTGGGGCAGCCATTCGGTGTCCAGGACAATTTAATTTCAAGGTGCTGAGTTCCCCTCATGGTCCTGTGTTGATTTGCCTGGGTTGCTTGAGTGTCTTGTAATGGATCTGAGAGAAATGACCAGGGTTGTGTTGATGTCATTTTAGAGAATTCCCAACTAGATTAGAAAAAATTCATGCCTGGATTACATCAGCCTTACTCATTTATACTTAAATTCAAGTGAAATCACTGAAAAATAAATGTTATTTATTAGTGTACTAAAATGTTGCAATCTTGCATCTTTTTTCTGCCCTGTTCTCATTTTCTCCTGCAGGTGAGTGGAGGCCACAGGTAAATTTGGCCGCTTCAGGGAGCACAGAGAATCCCTTAACACAGCTCTGGGAGCTCAATTCCCCCAATAAACGCTCACTTGTGATGCCTGGGAGTGAAAGCAAGGGCAAGCCAGCCTGCAGTGTCTAAAACTCCTTTTTCCCAACTATGAAAATAATCACTATAATCAATCTCCCCGTTGCCAAAGCAGGAGGATCCTTGTAAAACCAACTCTGAGAAGGGGGTGCAGAAGAAGTGGATAAATATTGCTGGGATGGCTGAGGATGGGGATGAGTAATGGCAATTATCCCCACGTTCAGAGGGGTTTATACTGACTGTGCCACGCCATGAGGTGTGCAGGAACACCTTCAATGGATTTTGGGAAGAAATCCTTCCCTGGGCATGGGGAGGGGCTGGGATGGAATTGGCCAGAGGAGCTGTGGTGCCCCTGGATCCCTGGCAGTGCCCAGGCCTGGAGCAGCCTGGGACAGTGGAAGATGTCACCCATGGCAGGGGTGGCACTGGGTGGGATTTAAGGTCCCTCCATTCCAAACCATTCCAGGATTCTGTGTCCAAACCAGGGTCCTTCCATCCCAAACCATCCCAGGATTCTGTGTCCAAACCAGGGTCCTTCCACCCCAAACCATCCCAGGATTCTGTGTCCAAACCAGGGTCCTTCAATCCCAAACCATTCCAGGATTCTGTGTCCAAACCAAGGTCCCTCCATCCCAAACCATTCCAGGATTCTGTGTCCAAACCAAGGTCCCTCCATCCCAAACCATTCCAGGATTCTGTGTCCAAACCGAGGTCCTTCCACCCCAAACCATCCCAGGATTCTGTGTCCAAACCATCCCAGGATTCTGTGTCCCAACCAAGGTCCCTCCATCCCAAACCATCCCAGGATTCTGCCTCTGGAGCAGTGGAGCAGAGGAGAGCCCTGTGCTGTGAGGAAGGAGGGTGGCCATGGGACACATGGCTCACCCTGGTGTCCCCAGAGCCATCTGGGCTCTGCTGGGGTGGCACTGAGGGAACAGTCGGGTTCTGTGGCAGATTTAAAAAAAGAACAGGAATAAATTCCCTCCATCCATTGAGAAGCAAACCCATCAAATGTGGCAGCTGGGGCCGACACCAGGGCAAAGCAGAGAGGAGAGGGGCAGAGAGGGACCATCCCCAGGCTGATCCCTTCCATGTGACACACCGGGGTGTCCTGGTGGCAGCAGTGGGGACAGTCCCTGCCCGGGGCCAGGCTGACCTCACTGCCCGCCTTGTTTACATCCCAAAGTAGCAGTGAAATGAGGGAACGCGATGCTGACAACCCCCGGGCAATTAAATCCCAGTGAGACGAGGCTCAGGGAGGTGCAGCTCAGCCCTGCTGTCCCTGCCCTGCCCCTGTGTGACAAAAACCTGGCCCTGGGGATTAACGGCCCTGTGGAATCTGAAACCCAAACCGCGAGGAGACAGAAAAAAAAAAAAAAAACCCACTGATTTTTTCCCCACCTTTTTTTCTTTCTTTTATTAGCCTCTAAATAATTAACAGGTGGATGGTGCTGTGCCTTGCAGCCCCGGAGCAGATGAAATAAATCCATGGGTTGCCATTGCCAGTTCCCTAGCAACGAGCCAAAGCAGGGCAAGGCGCTGGGCCCGAGCACAACAAGATGTTCAGGCAATGAAATATTCCTCAGCCGTGGTGCAAAGAGCAGCCCTGCCGCAGGGATGGGCTCGGGGAGGGAGGGAATCCTGGCAGTCCCAAAAAAAGGGGCACAGGGGGAACATCTGGGAGTGGGGAATGGGAAAATGAGGGGTGTGGAGCACACGGATTTGGGGGTTAAGCCGTGGTTTCCATGCATCCTGCCCAGCTGAAGGATTTTGTGCAGTTCAAGCCAAGCTCAAAAATCCGATTCCTTCAGCTGGCTGCAGATCCCACACGTGGCTGGGCTGGGGATGGAGCTGGTCCACGCTCTGGCAGCAAATAAATGAAGTTTGGGGGACTTGTTTTTGAGCAGTTTGGGGTAGATGGAGAACTTTGGCTGCAGGAAACACAGCTGGGCTGGGGGAGGAGGGTGAGGCAGCACAGAACCAAGCCCTGGTTGCTTAAAACAGCACAATTCAGATAAATAATCACCTGTATGGTGAACAAACTGACTGTGACAGCAGCAAGGAAAGGGGAATAATTGTCCAAGGGGGGCAGGAATGCCAGGGAAGGAAGGGCTCCCCAGAATTCTACGTGTGCTCATCCAAAATTGTTTTGGACAACTTGAATTATCCAAGAATTATCTTGGCTGCTGCAGGGAAAGCTCCCTCCTTATCCTGCTCTGGATAACCTGACCTCTCAGTGCATTTATTTCCATACTAAAGCTTGGAGGGATTTTTCTTCACCCGAATAAAAAAATTGAGGTGTAACAATGCTAAAAACCAACCAAACAACCCCTCAAGGATGCGCTTGAAACTCTTTGGCTTCCTACAATTTTTTTGTGGATGAGAAGCAACATCAGATTTCCTCCCGATGCAATAAATTCTCTACCAGGAGACCAGGTTAAAACACACTTAATTGACCCCTGACTCATTAATTGTTTAAGGGGGAAGATAGCGACAGCTTCAGAATATTTAATTAACCGCTGAAAATTCGGCAGCGAGTTAATTACCACGTAACATTTGCCTCTCTACCAAACATTTCTTGAGACGGGGGTAAGCAAGGCAACAATAATTGTAACAATTAATTAGAAATTAAACTGATAATGGCTACAGCTGCTAACAATTAGCGGCTAATTGTGTCAAGCACTTTAACCGTTTGGAAAAGGACTGGAGGCTGGTCGGAGAGGGATAAATGATGGGCTCCACCCTTGCTGGAATTTGATACCAAGGAGTTTTTTTGGGAAGAAAGAAGCTCAGCCGGGTTCCAGGGAACGCTGGAAATTCTGAATTAGCAAAGACTGGGACAAGATCCATTAAAAAACTCCCTGTTCATCAATAATTGTCCATGTTTAGGAGACTTTAAGCCTTCAAGTTCTAGGGCACCATCGGTATTTTTTACTTTATTTTGCTGGGAAAAGCGTTTCCAAGAGGCTTCATGCAATGCAAAACTGCCATTTCCCAATGCTTTATTTCTTCTTGGTTTGTAAAATAACATTTTCATGTTTTAAACGCCTTGGGCCTCCATGATGTGAACAGTGAGGAGCAGGAATTGGATCTCTCAAGGCTTGGATTGACATGTGAGGAGCCAGTGGCTCTTACATCCCTCTAGAAATTCTCTCGTTTGGCATCTCTTGGTGTTTTTTGCCATAAAAATGTGTCTGTTGGATGTTGTGAGAGCCTGGAATCCTTCCTGTTGGCTTGGGCAGCTTTTCCTCATGTCCCTTTCCTGTTTCTTGCAATCCTGACCATATCCCAGGGCACCCATTCCATGGAAATGGTTCCTGCTTTGGTTCTCCTCAGCAGGGCAGGTGCCAGGAGCAAAAATATGAGGATTTTCCCCCCGTGAGTAACATTAAAATTCTCCCTGCAGCATCTCTGGTAGGCAAAACATCAATTTTGACCAATTTGGGCCCCAGAGGTGACCTTGGGGTGTTGTCCCACGCTGTGGTTGCCCACTTGCTTTTCCCTCCCCAAATCCCAGCTTCCAGCAGCCCCTGGTTGTTTTTGGAGCACAACAAAGCCCCAACTTTGCCAGCACAAGACAATGAAATGTAATAATTGGAGCTGTAAAACCCATCTGTTCCAGCACGGGGAGTTTTTTCTCCACCATGTGGAATTGCTCGTGCTGCCCATTTCAATTGAAACCCTGTGCCTGTGCAGGGGCCTGGCGGCAGAGCTGGCTCTGGGCTGAGGGAAAAGCTGTGCCAGGGATATCCAGGCTCAGGCTGTGCCCCCAGCTGGGGCTGCACCTTCAGGAGGGACAGAGCTGGCACTGCTGGCATTCCTAACATGAATCCTGCACCTTCAGGAGGCACAGAGCTGGCACTGCTGGCATTCCTGAGGTGAATCCTGCACCTTCAGGAGGGACAGAGCTGGCACTGCTGGCATTCCTGAGGTGAATCCTGCACCTTCAGGAGGCACAGAGCTGGCAATGCTGGCATTCCTAACATGAATCCTGCACCTTCAGGAAGCACAGAGCTGGCCCTGCTGGCATTCCCAAGGTGAATCCTGCACCTTCAGGAGGGACAGAGCTGGCACTGCTGGCATTCCTGAGGTGAATCCTGCACCTTCAGGAAGCACAGAGCTGGCACTGCTGGCATTTCCAAGGTGAATCCTGCACCTTCAGGAGGCACAGAGCTGGCCCTGCTGGCATTTCCAAGGTGAATCCTGCACCTTCAGGAGGCACAGAGCTGGCCCTGCTGGCATTCCTGAGGTGAATCCTGCACCTTCAGGAGGCACAGAGCTGGCCCTGCTGGCATTTCCAAGGTGAATCCTGCACCTTCAGGAGGGACAGAGCTGGCACTGCTGGCATTCCTGACGTGAATCCTGCTGCATTTGGGGCAATCTGGAGGCCAAATTTAGTGGTGTAGGTGGACATCTGTGACCATGTTCTCAGGGGTCCCAGGATGAGGGAAGAGATGAGGATCTGACTCCATGTTTCGGAAGGCTGATTTATTATTTTATGATATATAATATATTAAAACTATACTAAAAGAATAGAAGAAAGGATTTCATCAGAAGTCCAGCTAAGAATAGAAAAAAAAAAAGAATGATAACAAAGGCTTGTGGCTCTGACAGAGAGTCCGAGCCAGCTGGGCTGTGATTGGCCATTAATCAGAAACAACTACATGAGCCCAATCCCAGACCCACCTGTTGCATTCCACAGCAGCAGATAACCATTGTTTGCATTTTGTTCCTGAGGCCTCTCAGCTTCTCAGGAGGAAAAATCCTAAGGAAAGGGTTTTTCATACCTGATGTCTGCGACAGACATCAGCGATTGCTGCATCCCCACAAAGCTCCCTGCTGCCAGAGCTGTGCTGCACAGAGCCCATCGCTGCAGGAACCATTCCTCCTCCTCCTGCCCACACTCTCCATTAAGTGCAGTTTATATTATTTTAGGAGTTTTGGGAGCCCCAGTGAATGCTCTGTGTTACCCCCTTCAAATCAAGGCTCGCATCAGCATCTGCTGGGTCTCCTCAGGTGAGGGGGATCCTCTGTGTGTGTAAAACTTCCCTTTTTCCTCCTCTGCTCCCCCGCTTCTGCTGGCAAACACAACATCTGTGCCTTGCACCGTTGGTCTTTATGTGGATATGAGCAGACAGGGATTTTCTCTGCAATAAAAATCATCAGCAGAGCCATGAAATGGGTTTGGCTCCCTGGCTCGGGCTGCACAAGTCCAAACAGTAAAATCTGTAACCCAGAGGTGAGCGTGCAGTAAAAAAAATATAAAAAATAGCAGCAGCAGTTTGCTTCAAGTGATTTTCTCTGCTTCTGAAGCTGGCAGTGCATTTAAGGATGTTTGTGGCCTTGTGCTTAATATTTCCTGGATGAATTTAGGTCAGGCATGGATTGCTGTAGGTATTTTAGTGCAGAGGAAGGAAATATTTGTAGAGCAGGAGCTCAGAGGAGGCAGCACAGGTAGGGGGGTTGAGCAGTGGGAACCTGCACTGGTTATACTGGGATGGCTTTTTTTGGGGAGAATCCTGTGTAATTTCAGTTCTGGAGCAGGGGCTGTGCTCACAGGGAGCAATTCCTCCCTTTGAGGATTCCTCACCCCCTGATGCTCAGTTTGGGCCCCTCCTGCAGGGTTCCTGGAGCCTCTTCCAGGCATGGATTCACAGATTTGTGGCTTCAGAGCCCATGCTGATGCACCAGGGTTTCTTTTCTTTAAAGCCAGGGATGTTTGCAATTACCCTAAGTGTGAACACATGCTTCCAATCCTGTGGGAAGAAAGCCCTGGCTCCTAATGAGATTTATTCCCCCAAGCCTGAAATAAATGGAACATGGCAGCAGGAGCTTTTCTTTCTGCAGCAATGCAGCGAGGCTGTAAATATTCCTCCAGTGATCTAATCCTTTTGTGCTCCTCACCAGGCACAGGCTCTTCCAAGTGATTCCCTTTTAAGGCTCCTTTTCCACCCAAATTCCTCTCCTGTGCAGTCACTGGGGTGGCTCTGAGCGAGGTCCAGGGTGGTTCCCCCTCAGACCAGGGGGAGAGTGGCTTGGGAGGGAGAAATGATCCTTGCACCTCCTTCTGCTCCTGGTGCCTTCTGCATTCCTGTTCCAGGCGTTCTTTATCCTGCTGGGGGTTCGGCTGAGCCGGGGGAGCCCTCCCAGCCCTGGTCCTGGCAATGTGGGATCCTGCTGGGCCAGGACCTCTGTCCCACACAGGGTTTGTCCCCCAGGCACCTCTGAAGTGGCTCCCACAGCTCCCCAGTTCTGAGATTGGGGTTGGGGTTTGGTTCAGTGCCACCAATCAGGATTGCTCCTGCATTAAAAAGGTGTAATAGCCAATAATAATAAAAATAACAACAACAATTATTATTATTATTATTATTATTATTATTATTATTATTATTATTATTATTATTATTATTATTATTATTATTATTATTATTATTATTATTATTATTATATATAATATATATTTATATACTTATATATAAATATATATATAAATATAATATATAATAAATATAATATATAATATATAATAATATTATTATATTATATAAAATATGTAATAATAGAATAGAATATGATGTTATATGATATATAATACTATTTAATAATATTATAATATATATTAAATATATAATATATATAATAAATATATAAATATAATAATTTATTATTATTATTATCATCATCATCATCAATGTCATCTCCCAGGAGATCATTCCAACTCATCTGAGCTCTCCAGAACACTGATCCTCATCTCAAGGAAACAAAGGAAACCCCAAATTCTCCCGTCTCCAGCCAAAACTGACACACAAACACCAAACCCCGCAGCTCCAAACAATCCCCTGGCTGCACTCGGGCTCCTCTGCGCTCAGGGGCCTCCCAGCTCTGCTTGGGGTCCCTTGGCTGAAGTTTCCTAAAAATGAGGCCCCTTCCCAAAGGTTTGCTCATCCTGAACTTGCTGTGCTCTGGCAGAATTCCCATCCCACAGCCACTGCTTTCCCTGGCACGGGCGCCATGTAAGGAATTAACAGAACTCTGAGGCGAAAAAAAACCCCACTGATGGCAAACTTGATGTTGCTTCAATTTGTAAAGTCAGCTTGGGTGTGTTAGTTTTGGTTGGAGATGGGAGAATTTGGGGTTTCCTTGAGATGTGGATCAGTGTTCTGGAGAGCTCAGATGAGTTGGAACGAGCTGATCTGCAGCTCTGGGAGATGACATTAATAACGGTTATTATTATTATTATTATTATTATTATTATTATTATTATTATTATTATTATTATTATTAATGGCTATTACACATTATTAATGCAGGAGCAACCCTGATGCCCCAGGTGCTCCACTGAACCAAAACCCAACCCCAATCTCAGAATTTAAAGTCAATCCTCACAGATTCTGCCAGATCCCTCTGCCTGCTGCTCTGGCTTTTCCATCTCCAGGCTGGAGGATGCTCACAGAGCATCAATTCTGCTCTGTTTTCCCCTTGCTGCCTCTACCTTGAGCTTGCAGGGGCTGCAGAGACTGAAACCCCAAATATTTTGTCACTTTGGGTCGTTCCCAGCTGTTTTCTGTCTGACCTGGCTGCCAGCCCCATGCTCCCTGCCCCTTATGGACTTTAATATCAATTTTATTTGGATTATCGATTGTTAATTAGTCCCACCTATAATTACTCTGAGGAAAACCTTTCATTTGGCACCAGGGCCTGTTGACTCAGCTTTCTCTGGGAATGGATCAGCTCAGCAGTTGGATTTTTAACAGCAGCACTCATTCCCAGCCCTCAGTTCCCCTTTCCAGGCCAGGATGAGCCTGGGGGGAATCTGAGCAGCCCTTTCTGCACTGCCCTGAGCCTCTGCTGCCTGGGTCTCACATGGAATGAGGAGGAAAATCAGAATAGAGCTGGGATTTTAGGCCTCTTTCCTGGAAGGAAAATTTCTCCCCCAGACAAATCCTGGAGGCTCCAAGTGAGCATCTGCCTGCAGCATATGGGGAACAATGCCTGGGAGAGCCAGGCTTCAAAGCAGGGAGGTGGTGCTGGCAAAAGGCATTTTTGGGATGTTTGGGGATGAAAACAGGCCTCTGCATAAAAATTAAATTTTTGCTAGGATTATTTTCCTGTATAACTTCTTAAAGTGATCATCAGAGAATCTCAGTCTTGGAGGATGTCACTATGACTAAAGCTTTGATTTTTATTTCCCAGTGTTTGAAAATGGAACCATTTCAGCCCCTTTCCTGCACGTGCTGTGGGCTGTAAACGCCTCCACGTTCCCAGCCATTTTCTGGGGAAAAGGGCTGGAAAAATTCATTAGGTGTTGTTTTTCTTGGGCCAGAAATGGCTTTATCCTGTATCCCATCATCCCAGGCCATTTCCATCCAACCCTACAAGTGGAGGAGCTGATAGAAACCTCCCCCCACATCAACAAACCGCCCTTATCTTAATAGGAAAGGACCTTTGGAGTCAAAAAGGATTGGAGGGGGTCAGAAGAGGGAATCTCTTCTGGAGAAATGAGGCAGCACTGCTGCTGACACCACAGGATTGATTTTTACAAGTGGGGCACTTCAACATCTTCACTTTCAAACAAATATTCAGGGGGTCACAGATAAGCTGGGAAGCTCAGCAGTCCCCATTGTCTGGGACGCTGAAAAGCTCATCAGGTAGGAAGGATTTGGGCAGGAAACATTTAAAAAAGAGGCTCCTGAATTTAAATTTTTAGACAGATTATTTTTTTTTTCTCTTCTGGGAGCAGAAGGGAGCTTTGATGGTGGAGCTGAGGACAAAACAAGCAGGGATGTGTGAGGAATTAAACACCTTGACGGGGTTCCTGTCTCTCCCAGCTGCAGATTTTGGTGCTTTTCTCAGCTTTTCCAGCCTTTGCAGCCCCTGTGGGTGGGGCTCACTTGGATCTGAGGAACTGGGCTTGGACCTGGGAGATTCCCCATTTTTGACTCTTACCCTGCCTGTTTCTTTGTGGTTGCCTCCCCCTTACAAATCTTGCCCGGCTGCAGTTCCAAAGCAGCAGTTTAGAAGCAAATCACATCTTTTATCCCTAATAATCCCTGAGAAAAAAAGAGTTCCCCAGCAGCCCCAGGCCCACCCGGTGCAATTAGGAGAGCTGGTGGCATTCTGCACCTCAGACCTGACTCCCAGTGGCCTTGTGGGGACAGCAAGCTCTGATTTTATTGCCTTCGTTATCCTTTTCTCAGGAATTAATAGCTCCTGAGACTCCTGGCCTAATGTGGCTGATTTATGTTGGAATTGAGCAGCAGCAGGGAAATTGCTGGCTGGGGCTGAGGATGCAAACAGGAAACAAAGCTCACCCAGGGGGGAGATGCTCTGGGGGTGCCTGAGGGGTTTGGGGGTGCTGCTGCTGCTCCCCGGGGTCAGCCCTGAGCTCTTGAGGGCTTGGACGCTTCATTATTGCTTTAATTTTTAATGTGCTGAGGGAAACATGCCCTGAAATGGAAGAGGCGTGGATGTTTTACATGGAGAATGTGGGAGCAGCAGTTTTCTTGAGGAATTCCAAGCTATCCCCAGGAATTTCTAGATTGGAGATTCTGTTTGCTGGCTATTGGTAAGATATGGACAGATTTCACCATGTGTGGGAGCTTTCTCTGGGCAGGATCTGCATCAGCTGGAATGCTGGAGCTGCTTTTTCCCCCTGCAACAGGTCCAGAGGGGCTCATGCTCCTGAAAATCCCTGGATTTCAGGCAGGCTGGGTGTGTCAGTCTGCTGTGGATGCTGTAACTGCTGCTCCTGAGCTTCACTCTCTTTTGAGAGAGGATAAATTCCTCCCTGAGGAGTCCTGAGGGATCTCAGCTCTGAGGAGGAAAGAGGGGATTTTCTGTAGCCTTGGCAGTTGCAGCAAACAGCACCCTTAGGAGCTGGGCCAGGGAGAGGTGGTGGGTGTGAGCTGGGGATGCTGCCCCTGGACAAACAGAGCACAGAGATGGAGCTTTGCACTCCACTGATGCTGGCAGCAGAGTTCATGAGCCCCAGAGGGATCAGAAGGCACCTTCTGGAAATTCCTGCCTTGGGAACGGAAGAATTTGGATCTAAACCAAGGGGAAAGTGGGTTAGAGGGTGGAGGAAATGGCAGCTAAGGCTTGGCATGCCACAGGATGGGTCTGAGAGCTGTGCAGAGAGTGTGGAGACCTTTGGTAGTGCAAGGGATGGGCTGGGGGTGAGCTGCAGCCCTGGGGATGTCCAGGGACAGGGGAAGGGTTAATCCCAGCTGGATTTCCCAGATCAGCCCTGCCCTGCTGCTGTGTGAGCTGAGACCCCTCTGCCTTGAGGTGTTGCCCCAAATCCACTGAGTGGCTCCAGGGCCATAGAAGTGCTCGAACCCCCCAATTTCCCTGCAGGAGCAGCTCCCTGGCCGTGCCCAGGTGCTGCCCCCTCATCCCTGAGCCCTGCAGAGCCCTTGGCCCTGGGCTGGGGGGGCAGCAAAGCTGCTCTGCCCCGAGGTGGGGCTGGGGGCTCGGGGCTGGGGCCACTGGATGGCACTGCTGCCTTGCACAAACCCGGGAGGAGCTGCTGCGGCTGGGAGGTGAGCAGGGGATGCTGGCAGGGACAGCTCTGGGGTGGCTCTTGTCACCTGTCACCAGGGCTGGGTCGCCTACTGGAAGTCACTGTTGGAGCGACGGGGGTGGCACGGTCGGGACAGAGGGAGATGAGAGATCTCTGCAGCCAGGGCTGGAATTTGGGGTTTATTGCAAAGGGCCAAGTGCAGGGCCCTGCTGGGAGCTGCCAGGCACAGCTCAGAGCAGGCCCGAGAGAGGAGAGGGGGAGAGAGGATGAGAGGGTGAGAGAGTAAAAGCATAAGAGAGTAAAAGGCAAGAGCTAAGAGTCAAGAGTAAGAGTATAGAAAGTAAGTGATCAAAGTTCCCATTACAATACAATAAATCTTCTGTGTTGAATATTCTAATTCTCACTGACCAATCTAGTCCAAGACACAAATCCTACAGCATTTCCATACAGCCTATAAGAATCATTACATCACCATCCTGTGTTACATTTTAAAACTCCTCTTTGGGCCCCTTCTGCCAAGCTGCAGGGTCTGCTCTGCCCCTTGGGCCTGTCTGCAAGCAGAGGGTGTTGTTCCATCAAAAGGGGATCACCTTCAGCAGCCACACCATTGTTTTCCAGTTGTTCAGTAACTGAGGGATCTCAAAGCTTGCTTTCATTTCAATCTCGCTTATAGTTGAGGGAAGAGAGGAGAATGTTGACTCCATGTTTCAGAAGGCTTGATTTATTATTTTATGATATATATTACATTAAAACTGTACTAAAAGAATAGAAGGAAAAGTTCTCATCAGAAGGCTGGCTAAGAATAGAAAAGAATGAATAACAAAGGTTTGTGGCTTGGACAGAGAGAGAGCCAGCTGTGCTGTGACTGGCCATTAATTCTAAACATCTACATGAGACCAATCCCGGATCCACCTGTTGCATTCCACAGCAGCAGATAACCATTGGTTACATTTTGTTCCTGAGGCCTCTCAGCTTCTCAGAAAGAAAAAATCCCAAGGAAAGATTTTTAATGAAAAGATGTCTGCGACACCCAACCCCTGATTTTTTATCAGCTCACTTCATGACTCACTTTCTCTTTAATCATCCAGCCCAAACTTCTGTCATTTGTATCAATAAATCCCCCCTCTAACAAACCACCCATCGCTCCAAGCACTGCCCCCTGAACCTGACCATGAACTTAAGCTTCTTTGACCAGTTTTCAAGGCCATCCTTCCTAGGAATCCCACTAATCCTCATCTCAATAACATTCCCAGCCCTTCTGCTACCATCCCTGGATAACCAATGAATCACGAATCGACTCTCAACCCTCCCACTGTGGCTCTGTCAGAGGAGCTGGGAGTGTTGCCCAGGTAGGAATGGCCCTGGGAAGGCTCAGTCTGGGCACATTCCCTGTGCTCTTTTCCCAGCCTGGATTTGCCAGAGGTGGGGTCAGCCACCCCTCAGGGCTGCCCAGGAGCAGGGCACACATGGATCCCAAACCCTCCTGCCATTCCTGGTGCCCCGAGGTGGCTTCAGCCCCTTCCTTGTGGTTGAAGAGCAGACAAAGGCTCTCAGGGCTTTGCTTTCTGCTTCCTCTCCATGTCTGAGCTGGCTTATGAGAAAGGGAAAAACACAAGAAACACCAGGCAGAAGAAAACTTGCCGAGAGAATGAGAAATGACATTTCTTGGGCTGTGCTGAGAAACTTTGCAGGTCACCCTTGCTTAGATCCTGTTCTGGACCTTCTTCAGAGCACGGCCACAGCTGGGGGAGCCTCTGCCCAGGAGGCAGAGCAGTGATGACACGTCCAGAGGGTTCAGAGGGAGAGGGAAATGGAGGGGAAAACTTTGTGTGAGATCAGCAGATGAAAATCCAACCACTTGACCTTCTTTGAACTTATTTCAAACCCATCAGGCATGGAGAAAATTGAGGCTATAACTCAGGTTGCTCCTGTTGGTCACATTACCAATTCCATTACCCTGGGCTGTTTGTCTTAATTGAGCTGCAGCCTGGCCTATGACTAATTGCCAGGTCACTCTGGCCCTAAATTAAAGAACACGGTTGTTTTTTTTACTTTTAACAACTTTAAAGTCCAGTTATTGTCACATTTCTTCCAAAAGTCTGTGGGTTTTTTCCAGGCAGGCTAAATGGTGTGCTGAGTTCAAACCAACCCACATTTTTCTTCTTGGGATGGTTATTTATATTCCAGTGGTGGCTACAGAGAAAATGGCCCTGGAGGTTACTTTGACCACTGGGAGTTCATTACATCAGCAGAAAAAAAAGGTGAAAAAAATGGCTTCCTGCTCAAAAAAATCTCCTTGCTGCTGCCTCTTACCCCACACCACCCTCTCTGGTGGGGTTTGGCTCCTCTTGCTTGTCCCCAGCATCACCTGGGAGCCTCAGCAGCACTCTGGGGGCTGGGGCTGCTGCTCAGAGCTGCTCTGCAGGGTGAGGGCCCTGACTGACCCTGCAATCCAGGTTTGGGGTGAAATCCCCTCCTGACCCTGCAATCCAGGTTTTGGGGGTGAAATGCCCTCCTGACCCTGCAGCCCAGGCTCTGGGGATTTGGGGTAAAGCCCAGGTTTTGGGGGTTTTTGGGGGTGAAATCCCCTCCTGACCCTGGGGCTCTGGGGGTCCGGGGTAAAGCCCAGGCTGAAGGCAGGGCCTGGCTTGGCTCAGGGCTGCTCCCTGTTAGGCTGAGCTCACACTTACTGCTCCAGCAGGCACACAGGGAACAAGGGCTGGGTTCAGGGGTTTGTGAGGCTGGGACAGAGCTCAGCTCCAGCAGGCACACACAGGGAACAAGGGCTGGGTTCAGGGGGTTTGTGAGGCTGGGACAGGGCTCAGCTCCAGCAGGCACACACAGGGAACAAGGGCTGGTTCAGGGGTTTGTGAGGCTGGGATGGGGCTCAGCTCCAGCAGGCACACACAGAACAAGGGCTGGTTCAGGGGTTTGTGAGGCTGGGATGGGGCTCAGCTCCAGCAGGCACACACAGAGCAGGGCTGGGTTCAGGGGGTTTGTGAGGCTGGGACAGAGCTCAGCTCCAGCAGGCACACACAGGGAGCAGGGCCTGGTTCAGGGGTTTGTGAGGCTGGGATGGGGCTCAGCTCCAGCAGGCACACACAGGGAACAAGGGCTGGGTTCAGGGGGTTTGTGAGGCTGGGACAGGGCTCAGCTCCAGCAGGCACACACAGGGAACAAGGGCTGGTTCAGGGGGTTTGTGAGGCTGGGATGGGGCTCAGCTCCAGCAGGCACACACAGAACAAGGGCTGGTTCAGGGGTTTGTGAGGCTGGGATGGGGCTCAGCTCCAGCAGGCACACACAGAGCAGGGCCTGGTTCAAGGGGTTTGTGAGGCTGGGATGGGGCTCAGCTCCAGCAGGCACACACAGAGCAGGGCCTGGTTCAGGGGTTTGTGAGGCTGGGATGGGGCTGAGCTCCAGCAGGCACACACAGGGAACAAGGGCTGGTTCAGGGGTTTGTGAGGCTGGGATGGGGCTCAGCTCCAGCAGGCACACACAGGGAACAAGGGCTGGTTCAAGGGGTTTGTGAGGCTGGGACAGAGCTCAGCTCCAGCAGGCACACACAGGGAACAAGGGCTGGGTTCAGGGGTTTGTGAGGCTGGGACAGAGCTCAGCTCCAGCAGGCACACACAGGGAGCAGGGCTGGGTTCAGGGGGTTTGTGAGGCTGGGACAGGGCTCAGCTCCAGCAGGCACACACAGGGAACAAGGGTTGGTTCAGGGGTTTGTGAGGCTGGGATGGGGCTCAGCTCCAGCAGGCACACACAGAGCAGGGCTGGGTTCAGGGGTTTGTGAGGCTGGGACAGAGCTCAGCTCCAGCAGGCACACACAGGGAGCAGGGGCTGGTTCAGGGGTTTGTGAGGCTGGGATGGGGCTCAGCTCCAGCAGGCACACACAGGGAACAAGGGCTGGTTCAGGGGGTTTGTGAGGCTGGGATGGGGCTGAGCTCCAGCAGGCACACACAGGGAACAAGGGCTGGGTTCAGGGGTTTGTGAGGCTGGGATGGGGCTCAGCTCCAGCAGGCACACACAGAGCAGGGCCTGGTTCAGGGGTTTGTGAGGCTGGGATGGGGCTCAGCTCCAGCAGGCACACACAGAGCAGGGCCTGGTTCAGGGGGTTTGTGAGGCTGGGATGGGGCTCAGCTCCAGCAGGCACACACAGGGAGCAGGGCCTGGTTCAGGGGGTTTGTGAGGCTGGCACAGAGCTCAGCTCACTGCCCTGGGGAGATGGAGAATGTGGCACCCCTGGTGTCCTTCCCTTGCATCCCCCAGCAGCATTTCCAGAGAAAAGCCAAATAAAAAGCCAAATAAAAAGCAAATAACAGGCCAAAGAGAGCAATGCTCAGGGTCTGGGCAGGCCCTGCATCCTGCCCCAGCCTTGCCTCATAGGAATTACTGAACTCCCTTTGCTCCTGGCTTATAAAACGAGGATCAAACCCTGCCCTGCTCTGTCACAAGGAGAGTTCATTAATATTCATGAGGCAAGGTAATATTCCAGGGGAGGGAAGGGTTCTAACTGCTCTGACTAATGAACATCTGTCATCTCCAGCACTGGGAAGGTAAGAGTGATAGAAAATGTGAGGTAGTGCTGCGCACCCAGACACTTCAGAGCTATTTACCCACTCACACAAACCAAATTAGCACCTGCTGGGGAAGTGCAAGGGCATCCATTCACACAAACAGATTTTTTCCATCAAGGAAGGTGCTTCAGAGATAGAGGCAGCCTGGGTTTCACAATTAGGCAATTAACAGGGCCATTAAAAGTGAGCTAAATGCATTGAAGCAAAATGAAGTGCACCCAAAACTTTGGAATTGGATATCACAGCCTCCAAGCAAGGGATGGCTTTACATTCCTGATGGCTGTCACTGGTCCCTGGCATGTGACAAGAACTGGTTCTCTCCAAATTTCTTGGGAAAATATCAGCCCTGACACCAGTGCAGCAGCCTCAGCAGTGTTCCTGTACCTGATCAGTGCTGAACACTTGGATATCTGATTCAAGGGGCAAAAAATTCAAATTAAACCAGTCCAGGTGCTGCACAATGCCTGTTTCAATGCCAAGGAAACTTCCTCAGAGCTGGTGAGACCCAAAAGGCACCAGGTCCTGATGCAAACCAGGTTTTGTGTGTTGCAACAGAACTTGTAATAGCTGAGATTTTCTGCCCTCTAAAGGGCTCTGAGCCCTCATTTCTAATTATAGCAGCTGGGATAACAATCTGTGCTGGGAAAAGCCTTTTACAGAGCTCTGCTGATTTGTCCTGAGTATTTATTGATTAATATAATCCAAGCTTACAAGCTCCTGAGCAATGACTGCTCTTTATTTTTTTTTTAATGGCTTATTAGCATTCACCTGAAGGAAGATGGGTGCTTCAAAAAGAGCAGAATTCAGGAGAGCAGCTCCCTGCAGCAAAGCCACTTCACCCTTTGCTGTGCCCCAGCCCAGTGGTTTTGGCTTCATCACAAAGCTTCTCCCCCACACCCCACTTTGTGTCCATCCAAGGGAAATGCTCAGGAACAAGAGCAGGGCCTGTTGAAAGGGAATGTGAGGGAGCAAGAAAAATCCCCTGCAAGAAAAGAGGTCAAGAAATTATCAATAGAAGAATCTGTCAAGGTGGCCACTTGGCCAGGTTTGATTTCTGTGAATGTGTCCCCTCTGATTAGCTTTACATCTCGGGGCTATTGTGGGAGTGTATTGTGTTGGAAACCGTTCTCCAAACTGAAAATGCCCCACTGCTTCTCAGGCCCTTGGTTTTTTTTGAGCAGGGAGTGGGAATGTTTTGTGTCTGGGATGAACCATGGCCTCTCCTCCGGTCCTGAAGCTTCACAGATTGTTCTCACATTTGGCCACACTTCAATGGACACTTTTTAATAATTTTTTTTTAAATTCTGTCTATAGGTCTTTTGTACATTTTCTTTCTTGCTTTTCAAGGCTGAAGAGAGAGTTTTGAAGATAACAAGTCCATTTGTCTCCTGCTTTTTGAAATGTAGATATCGATTTTTGCTCAATTTCCCCCGTTTGCACCTGAAGTCAACTGGACAGAGGAGCCAGGAAGAAAATGATGGATCACTGAGGAGGAAGATGAGCACGGGAGACTCCCACAGGACTGAATTTTGGCTCTCCCTTCCTTTTGTAGGTGCTGTGAGTGAGTGATTGTGACCAAAAGGTGCTCCTGGCTCCCCCCAGTGCAGCCAGGGCACTGTTACCCACAGATGCTCTGGATGGTTTTTATTATGGTTTTTATTATGTTTTTTTATTGATTTTTATTGACTCCCAGCCCAGCTCTGGGTTTGATGTTCAGTTCATCTGCAGGATATTTGTGTGGGGGTGTTTGTTGGGGGGGGATTTGGGGCAGCAGAAGAGGAGAGTAGGTAATTAAATAATTAACAGGAGGTGCTGAATTCTCTCATTTCTGTGTCTGGCAGGATTATATTCCTAAGAGAATTGGGACAATTGGATTTTTTTCCCACCAGATTTGCCCTGATGCTCTGGAATTGCTGGGTAGAACTTTCAGTGCTGTCCAGCTCAGTTGGGCTGCCTGGCTGGAAAATGGGAAGCAAGGCTTGGATGAGCCTTTTTGGGGGAAAAAAATGAGATTTGTGTGGCCAGACTTGTGTAAAAGTGGTTTTGTTGTTTTTTTTTTTTTTTGTGGAGTAAACCATTTCACACATGGAAATATTATAGGTACCCTGAAAAATTGTTCTAAATCCATATTTCTCCATTAGCAGTGTTTAGCAATGTGCTTTTTTTTTTGGTGGGAACTTGGGATCTTCGAGTCTCCACCTCAGCATTTTGAAGGTTTTCCAAGGAATTTCTGCTTTTCTTCCCGAGAGCCAGGGCTGATCATCTGCAGGTCAGGTGGGAACCCCCTCCTCCAGCAGGATGGTTGCTAATTTGGAGGTGAGGTGGCTGTCACAGGGAGGTGTCTGGCAAGGCTTGGATGAGCCTTTTGGAGGAAAAAAACTGAGATTTGTGTGGCCAGACTGGTGTAAAAGTGGGGTTTTTCTGGAGCAGACCATTTCACACATGGTTCTAACTCCATATTTCTCCATTAGCAGCGTTTAGCAATGTGCTTTTTTTTTTTGGTACACTTGGGGTGTTCAAATCTCCACGTCAGCATTTTGAGGGTTTTCCAAGGAATTTCTCCTTTTCTTCCCGAGAGCCAGGGCTGATCATCTGCACGTCAGGTGGGAACCCCCTCCTCCAGCAGGATGGTTGCTAATTTGGAGGTGAGGTGGCTGTCACGGTCGTCTTGGATGTGACATTTGAACAAAGCTGCTGCCGGCTCTGCGCTGCGCTTCCCTAACCATCAGCATGCTAATGAGATGCAAATTGTGTCTAAATATTTAAACTCAAATCAAAACAAGCCACTCTCCCTGCTCCATACCAAGCACCCAGCTCACCCATGGCATAGCAACCATCTCCAGGAGGTTTGGGAGGCATCAGGAGGGATGGGAAGGGGTGTGGGGAACACTTCCAACACGACATTTAAGGATTGGAAGCATTTGTTCAGAACAATATATGGGCACACAAAGCAGCTCTGACAGCTCTATTAGGGAGTTTTCACAAACTGTTGTTCCATATTGGAGTCTTAGCATGGCTGCAGTTTGTGTACATGTTTATTTATTTGATTTTTAAAATTTTTTTTTCTTTTTTTTTTTATTTTTTGGAGGCGGTTTCTTGGGAGGGAGGTAGGAGAAACCTCTGTTAGGGAGTTTTCACAAACTGTTGTTCCATATTGGAGTTTTAGCATGGCTGCAGTGTGTGTACACATTTATTGATTTGATTTTTTAAATTTTGTTTCTTTTTTTTATTTTTTGGAGGCCATTTCTTGGGAGGGAGGTAGGAGAAACCTCTATTAGGGAGTTTTCACAAACTGTTGTTCCATATTGGAACCTTATATGAAGAATTACAAGCCAAAAGAGTTTAAGTAGAATGATAGTTAGTTTGTTTTGGGGTGAAAAATAGATTTTTGGGGTTTTTAGAATGGGGGTTCAGGGGGCAAGATGGAGGATTCTGGGCATGTCCAGTCTTTCTCCTTCTTCTTCTTCTTGGCCTCCATCTTCTGCTGTGATGGTGGCACTTTGGGATTGGTTTAGAGTAGAAGCTCAATGTCTAACACAGGTGATGGGTATTGGGAAGTTATGGTAAATATTGTACAGGTGGTTTTTGGTATAAAAAGATCTCACCAGTGTCCCTCTGTCTGTCCTGCTGGACAGATCTCAGCAGGTCAGAGAAAGAATTTTATAGATAAGAAACAATAAACAACCTTGAGACCGAGAACTGAAGAGTTCTGACCCTTTCTTCGACTGCTGGGCTGGGAAAAGAGAATTCCTGACACATCTGGGGTCACTGTGAGCAGCAAAGGCCCCAGGAATCAGCAGCTGAGGGAGCCCTGCCTTTCACTCTCCCAACTGCCAGCTCCTGCCTCTGTGTTCTCATGCCCGCGAACAACGGCGCCTTCCCCTCGTTAGCGTTCATTGCTTCTGCTGCACTGAGCAATAACAAAGGTGCAGGAGTCCCTCTGCAGGTGCAGGATCCAGCTCCTGCCTCAGTGAGGGGCTGCGACAGTGGAAACAGGGATTGTAGGGGGTGTAACCTCAGACAAACAGGAGAAAATCAGAATTTAGGGTGTGACAATGAAAGTTTAGGGTCCCACTGCAGGTGCAGGATCCAGCTCCTGCCTCAGTGAGGGGCTGCGGCAGTGGAAGCAGGGTGGGACAGTGGATTCACTGATTTTATGGGGTGTAACCTCAGACAAACAGGAGAAAGTCAGAATTTAGGGTGTGACAATGAAAGTTTAGGGTTCCACTAAATGTGCAGGATCCAGCTCCTGCCTCAGTGACTGTGGCCATGGATGCAGTGATTTTATGGGTGTAACCTCAGACAAACAGGAGAAAATCAGAATTTAGGGTGTGACAATGAAAGTTTAGGGTTCCACTAAATGTGCAGGACCCAGTTCCTGCCTCAGTGACTGACTGTGGCCATGGATGCAGTGATTTTATGGGGTGTAACCTCAGACAAACAGGAGAAAATCAGAATTTAGGGTGTGACAATAGCCTCAGTTTAGGCTCAGTTGGGTTTTTTGCCATGGACTAATGGGGTGCACAGTGGCAAACAGTGAGATTTATAACTTTATTTAAGTTCTATTAATTTGTTTAGCTGGGTGCATGTCTGAGTCTGAGCTTTCATCTAATGCAAGGATTATTTCCTAGCTGGGATTTGGGCTCTGTGTCATCAAAGGAGAAAAGGAGGAGAAAAAATTAACTGCATGTCCAGGGGTTAAAACCTCATTTCCTTCAAAATCCCATTTTTAGGAGAGCCTGGCTCTGGGATCTCAGCCCTTAATATTGAGAGAATGCAGTTATTTATTTATTGATGGGCTTGGGCTCAGCTCTGGGGGGCTTTTTCGGCCCAAAAGTTCCAAGAGAACAGAAAAGAAGGTTGGTTTTCAGCACAGGGAAACCCAACCTTCACCAGGAGCTTCCTGGCTGCCCCTCTGCCCCTGAGTGTCTGCAAGGGACAGCTCTGGGCTGCCAGATTCAACTTCTGTCTTCAGGTCCCTTTTTGTGTGGTTTGGGGATTGTTTGCTCTGCTCTGTGCTTGTTTTTTTGGTTTTCCTCTTGACTTTGCAGTTTGGTTTTACTCAAAATAGAAACATCTGTGGCTGGTGCCCCTCTCCAGAGAGCCAAGCCAGTTTATTCTCCTTTTTCAGGGCTAAAATCGTTGGAGAAATTATTGTTCATGTCCTTGGGTAAGTCCTGACTCCACAGACATCAGATTTCTCAGGGATTTCAGTGGTACAAATGTTTTCTTGAGAGGGTTTGGTACCTCTATTTTCTCTACTGTTTAAGTGCAAGAATTAGGGGAGGAGAAATCCCCTGTAAAGGAGTCAGAACATCAGTGGTGGGCTCCTCCTCTGCTTCGCTGTCTGAAGGAGCCTCTAATTCCAAGTTGTTGAGCTGTGCAAAGAATGATCCCATGAGAGCCTGCAGAACCCTCCCTGCCCTCTAAATCTTGCAGCATGTAGCTTTTGGCCTGCCATTTGTTTTCCTTGGGTTTAAGAGAGGAAAGAAGTAAAAGAGATGGAAGTGGCCTGGAGCACTTTGTCATCTTGGGGTTCATTGTTGTGCCGCCTTGGTGAAAAGTTTGCTCTTGTTTGACTCCTCCACCCTTCCCTGCAGCCAATCCCAGCTGCCCAGGGAGCTCCAGGCAAGGAGAAATCTCCTTTCCAGGGGTTCAGATCAGCTGTGCCAGCCCTGATTCCCTCCCAGGGGTCAGCCCAGGGGTTGTTTGTGCAGGGCAGAGATAAGGGACAGCATCAGGCTGGGGGTTTGCTCAGGCTCCCAGGGAAAAGCCAGCCAAGGAAAGCAGTCCCTGATGTCACCCTGGCTTGGATGGGTCCCAGCTGGGAGCTGGGTGTCCCTCCTGACAAAGAGCAGCATAAAATGTCTCCAAGAGCCTTGGAAAAAGGGGGAACCACAAAAGTTTTGTGCAAATTGGAATGAATTTAAATATTCCCGTATGAAAAACTTTCATTTATCACTGTAAATGTCTTTATGGTGGTGAAATCTTTGCTCTTTAATGACCTAAAAGTGCCCTGGTCCTGTCTGGGGTGCTGGAGCCAAGGAACATTCCTAACTCAGCAACACCAAGGTACTGAGGCCAAAGCTTGAACTTTAAGGCAAGATTTATCAGAATCCTTGTCCTGACCTAGTGCACAGTCCAAAAAAATGGGAAAAAAAACCTTCCTGGTCTTTAATTTGGGGCACTTTTGGACAAGAAATCTCAGGGAAACAAAGGGAAAAGCAGCCCCATGGACATTCATTGGCACAGCCCCATGTCCTGGGTGGGCTTTGCCTCAGTTATCAGGTGACTGCAATCCCTGGACTCATCATTCCCTGGAGCCTCAGGGCTTGTGGAATTCACTGTTAGGGAGATAATGCTGAAAATCCTTTCCCTTCCAAATCGGGAGAACCCTTCCCAAGTGGAGCAGCCCCACTCCCAGCTGTGGCACTGCCTCAGTTTCCCCAGGGCCAGGAGCTCCCCTGCAATCTCTGCAGCCCTGGGTCTCCAGGAGGAGCCTGAACGAACCTTCCCAGCTCTTTCCAGCATTCCCGGCTTTCTTATTTGAGTCGTGCAGTTCTCCCCACTGCTAATTAGGGTAATTAATGGGTGTAAATAAGGGGTCTTGGATGCAGAACAGTGGTGCTGGAAGTGAGAGCTGTTAATGCAGGGGCAGACGTTTCCTGGTGCATCCAGCTGCCCTGGAACTGAGGATGCTCCTGGCAGGCATTCAGGGAATTCTATTTCAACGTTCGGGGCTTTAAGGGCTTTGCAGAGCAGTTAAAGGGAAATTAGGGCTGAACAATGCAAATGTGACGCTGTGTGTGAGGCTGGGGTGTGTCTGGGTTTGTTTTTAGAGGAGATCACTGGGGGAAAGCTGAAGAATTCCCTGTCCCAGCCCACCCAGGCTGCTGTTCCTTCACCCCAGTGTTCCTCCATGGGTGCTGCAATGAAAGCCACGTGTGAACGCCCAGGGAAGGGGGAAGCAGCCCCAGGCACGTGGGATCAACAATTCCCTGCCTGGGAAGAAGATCCCAGCTGATGAACCCAGCCCAGATTCCCTGCCTTGCTCTCCGATATCCTCTGTGCAGCCTGGGTGGAAAGGAATTAATTTCAAAGCTCTGGTGGAGATTGTCGGGTACTTTCTCTCCCCTGCTTTTCATAATTAAACATTTCAGCTTTAATTTCTCCTGTCTCTATAAACAGCATCATCTTTTAGCCTCTGAGTTATGCTCTGATACCTTTTCCTTGCTGCAAGAGCCTCAATCACCACAGTTCTGTTCCCTCCCTGATTTTAACAGCTCACTCCTCTTCATGAGCCATTCACAGCCTCATTTGAAGTCTCTAAAATATGAATTATCTGGGAGGTGACTGGGAAAATATTGGAAATTTATTGGATTTGGGCTCCATAGCACAAGGTGAATGGGATCTTTGGCCCCTTATTTACATGAGTCCCTTTAAAATGGGGATTTTGAGAATTAGAGTTTATTTTTCTCTTGTGATCAAAGTAGGAATAGAGATTTCTAAACAATCTTGAATTTTCCTCCTGATTTGCTGGTTTGTTTTTTTTTTTTTTCCCCAATCAATTGATTTACTTGGAGCTGCTGTCCTAAAGGCTAATGAGGCAGTACAGAGATTTATGGATGATATTTCCTGAGCTCTGATGGGACTCTTTTAATGCCTAATTAACTCTGTATCAAAGCATCCCAATCCTCCTGAAATCTGAGCCACCAAGAATCCACTCCTTGTTGATTTTTCATCCAGGACTTGTGAAAATTCAGTCTTGGAATGAGCCACCAGCACCGCCGGCTCTGGGACTGGGCCTTTGTGTGCAAAGATTTGGGGCTTTCCATACAAAATGTCAATTTATCTGGTGAAGAGCTGAGGGGATGTGTGAAAAGTGGAATTTACTTTTTACATTTTTGGTCGAGCCTGCATCTCCCTTGAGAGAGAGATTGTAGGGGCAAGGCTGAGCCAAACATAAACAGCTTTGGGGAGCCGGAAATTCCTCCAGTCCCACGAAAAGAACAATATTTGTGGAAAAGCTGGATGTGAAGGCAGCCATCTCCAGAGCAGTGTGAGCATCTCCACGAGGTTTGTTTTGAAACAGAAGCCACCCAGAAATGTGAGCAGGGCTCTCATGGCTTTGGCTTTTCTGCTGGAATGTGGCTGCTTGCAGAGGGAGAGGGAATGAGAGCATCCTCAGGAGAGAGAGGCCAAGGGGCTTTGAAGTTGATACTGTAATTAAGGCCATGTTTATATAAAAGTAAACATTTGGGATAAGAACTCAGTGCTTCCTCCTTTCCTGCTGCTGGGTTTTGCTTTTTATTCCTGAGCTTGGCCATTTCCAGATGATTTCCAGCAGCTCAGGGTGAGGGGACATCACTGATGTCCAGGAAGGAGCAGCTCTGGGGCTCTCCAGCATCACTCCTGGTAAATTCCATGCTTGGGATGCCTGGGAAGCAGCTCCTGAGAGGCCAGGGTTGGGATGTTTGTTGTTAAATGAAATTTAGGAGGTGGTTTGCTGCTGCAACCTGCTGTGAGCTGTTAACAGCTCTCACTTCGAGCACCAGTTCTGCATCCAAGACCCCTTATTTATACCCCAGAGAGAGAACTGGGAATGGATTCTTCCCCAAACCTTTTGGGGGGTGGGAGGAAGGGGAGAGAGGAGCAGTCCTGAGCAGGAGGGAGTTGGGGTCTCACAGATCTCAGTGCCTTATTCTGTGCTGCACTCTGCTCCTGCCTCTACTCAGCACCACAAGATTTTCTGCCCCTCAGAAATGTCCTGATGATTTTTTTTTTTCTCATTTCCTCAGAAATTTGCCCCTGATTTCTGGAATTCAGGGAATTGCTCCTGCCTAAATTCTGCCTGAGCACCTTCAGGACACATTCTGCCCCTCAGAGGTGCTGAGCAGATTGCAGCCAACAAAGCTCCCTCTGCAAGCACCGTTTGCTGGATTCCACTTCCAAATGGTTCTGTTTCCAAATGGTTCTGTTTGCAAATGGTTCTGATTCCAAGTGGTTCTGATTCCAAATGGTTCTGATTTCCAAGTGGTTCTGTTTCCAAGTGGTTCTGTTTCCATGTGGTTCTGTTTCCATGTGGTTCTGTTTCCAAGTGGTTCTGTTTCCATGTGGTTCTGATTTCCAAGTGGTTCTGATTTCCAGGGCAGCTCAGCTCTGTGTCATGGCAGAGACAGAAGCACTTGGAGAAGGAGTTTGATTCTCCTCAGGAGAGAAAGAGGAGAAAACCTCTGAATGTCCCTAAAAAAATCATTTACCTGGAAGTGGCTCTGCAGCTGAGAGGGCGCAGCACTGACGGACCAGTGTGCAGAGGAACTGGGGTGCAATAATTAGATATTATAATATACAATTATTATGTAAAGACTAAAGAGATTATAATTATTATTATAATTATAATAAGATATGCAAAATATTTATACTATTATAATTATACATATTATTATAAGATATATAATAATTATAATAATTATTATAATACTTAAGACATATATATTATATATATTATATGTCTTATATATTATTATTATAAAATCTTTATATTTAAAATTTTTAATTATAAAATCTATAATTATTATAATAGTATTTTAATTATAATAAGATATTATAATATTATAATTATTAAAGATATTACAATAATAATTATATATATAAATACAATTTTCCAGGAGTTCTGTGGATCTACAACCAGCCCAGACTAAATCCTCTCAGTGTCCATGTAAGAACCTGCAAGAACTTCTCTTTCTGGGCCATTTTTTTATGGATTGTTTGGGAGAAAGATTCTTCTTGCCTGTTGATGTGACCTTCAAAAGGAGAGAGGGAGTGGAAGGCTGGAGCACAGGCTGAAATGTCTCATTTCGTGAAAGACACAAGGAAAGTTAGATTGATTGATGTATAACTCCCTAAGGGGAGAGAATTTTATTAGAGGAAATGACTGCCAAAAAAATCTTGAAATAATTAATATCAGCACTTGCAGTTTTTAAGTGCTGGGAGAGAGAGAAAATGAGGGGAATTTATAATCCAGAGCTGAATTGAGGGGCTGTGTGTTTTATCCAAGGTGTCGAACTGATGGAGAAGCAGATATTTCACTGTTTCAATTAGCACAGATCACTTTATTACTTTCTCCCAGACAGTAATTATTTTTGGTGATGAGGAAGCCTTGCAGATTTTTTAAATGTTCCCCGTGCATATGGGATGGAGTGCAAGGAGGAGCTGCAGTGACAGGAAGTCAGATCCCCTGAGAACTTCAGTCTCTCTGAAGGGATGGATGGCTCAAGGAAACACTTCTGACATTTAACAGCATGCAAGTGTCAGAAACGTCTGAGCAGGGAAATTAACAGTGTTTATTAGCAAACAGAAAGACAGCACTTGAAATCCCTCTCATTAGGGCTGTGTTTGGAGAACAAGTGGAGCAGGACATGTGTGAGAATTTTGAGGAGGAGCTGGCAGGAGCTGGAGGATGAATGAATCTGAGCTCAGACTGCCTCACTACAGTGCCTGAAATGGGGAATTTAAACTGGGACTGTGCTGGTTCCAGGCTCCTTTAATGGGCTCATTTATCTTGTGATGAGGGCAGAGATGTTCTGGGCTCCAGAGCTGGCCCTGAGCTTCCCCTTCCCGTAAAAATCTGGACTGGGGAGTTCCAGGTTCAGCATCCCAAAGCTGCTCAGATCCTCCAGGTCTGGATCCCAAACCTGCTCAGACCCTCCAGGTTCAGCATCCCGAATCTGCTCAGACCCTCCAGGTCTGGATCCCAAATCTGCTCAGATCCTCCAGTTCTGGATCCCAAATCTGCTCAGATCCTCCAGGTCTGGATCCCGAATCTGCTCAGACCCTCCAGGTCTGGATCCCGAATCTGCTCAGACCCTCCAGGTCTGGATCCCAAATCTGCTCAGATCCTCCAGGTCTGGATCCCAAATCTGCTCAGGTCCTCCAGTTCTGGATCCCAAAGCTGCTCAGACCCTCCAGGTCTGGATCCCAAACTGCTCCAGCACTGTCAGGGTCAGAGAAGAAGGGAGGGAAGGACTGGGCTGCCCTGAGCTGCTGAATTGATCTTTAAGTTGATTGATCTTTAAGATTGTGGTGCTTTTCCCCTCAGAATTGCTGCTGCCTTGTGTTCACAAAGCCCTGCAGCAGCAGCAGCCACGTGCACAGAACCAGCTGCAGTTTCACAGCAGCTTTTGGGAATGGTTTCAGCAGCTCCTGCCTTGACTTTTTTTCCCCTTGGCTTTTTTGAAGTGGAGTTTGACTGGTTCTGTGGCCAGGGCAAAAATCAGTTGTGTTTGTGCCTGTGATCTCTTTTGAGGGGGAAAAACCTACAGGGGAAAACTGGAATGAATCAAAGCCAATCAGTGCTATTTTTATTTTTATTCTGATTCTTATTCTTATTTTTATTTTATTTGAAAGATTTCCAATTTTTATTATTTATTCTTATTATTATTTTTATTTTTATTTTATTATTTATTATTTATTTTATTATTCAATTTATTTTTATTTTTATTTTAATTATTTAAATTAATTTTATTTTTATTCTTATTTTTATTCTTATTTTTATTTTATTGAAAGATTTCCAGTTCTTTTTTCCACTGAAATTTGTAATGGGCCAGAAGTTTTTATTTCAGTAAGACCCTGTTAGATTGAGGAAAGTGGCTGAGAAAAGACAGGACTTGATGGAATAAGAGGCACTTCAAGAGCTGCAAAGATTCCACTCTGGCCCTGCCCTGTCTGCCATGCTCAGGCAGAGCTGAGGTTTTATTCTGCTCTGGTACCAATCCATAAAAGTGTGATTAGGAAGCCTGGCTTCCAAGCTGCTCCCGAGCAGATGTGCCCATTGTAAAATCCCATTTCTGTCGTTCATTGCCTGCTTTTTGTTTCCTCCTCGGCCTCTCCTCTGCCCAGCAGCCCAAAGCAAACACTGCTGGCACTCTGCAAACAGCCAGCCAGGCTGAGCAGCCTTTTTTGGGGTACAAAAAGGAGATTTTATCTGCTGCTCTGGCCCCCCAGCTGCCCAGGGCTGTTAGCTCCATTCTGCCCCAATAAATGATTCCCCTGGGCAGGGCTGGCTGATAAAGGTCCCTGGCCTGGATGGTTTTTGTGCTCAGCCTTATCAGCCCCTGCCCAGGGATGTGTTCCTGGCTCCCAGTGGCAGGACCTGCTCCTGGAAGGGCTGTGTGGAAGAAATTCCTTTTCTTTGCCCTCTGGCTGTATGGTTTTGCACCAATAGAAATAAGAAAAGCATCTCAAACACTAAGAACTGTGTTTTTCTGCAGTAAAAGTCAGTGTGGCTCCACTGATTTCACAGACTGATAGTTTATGTTGTTTTTTCCTCTGGTGAGTCTGATTTGGTTTTAATCCCTCAGCAAAATAAGGAAAAAGTGCCATTTCTGAGGCAGACAGGCTGGCCAGCATTGTCACTACTTCATCTATAAATGAGGAAAATCCTGAATTTGGGAATGCTTTCAATGCTCCTGAAACTCCCTCCCTTGGCAGGAGCACCGTGGTTGAAAAGCGAAGGAGTCACTGCAGAACGCCCCAAACCCTGGTCAGTGTTTATCTATAACAATAATTAGCCCAAAATCCACAGATTTATCCCTCCCCTGACTCTGACACCCCACCAAAGCAGCTGAATCACCACCAGGGTCTGGAAATATCAGGGGACATTTCCTCCCTCTAAGCATTGCCCTGTGCTGATTTCCCTCTGCCCTTGGTTTTGGGGCCGAACCAGGTGGGAGAGGAAAGCAGGAGCTGTTCCACGGCTTTTTGGTGCACAGAGCCACTCTAATTTTAGCTCTCTGCCTTATAATTAAGGCTTTGAGCTGGTTTTTCTTTGCCTCCCCTCTCTGGTCGTGTTTACCAAGGGGAAAATAGATAGGAGCTCTCCCAAGGCCAACTCTCAAATTGTACCCTTAGAAAATGTTGGCTTTAAATTGTCTGTGGTCCTGAAGCTCTTCCCAAGGCCCTGCCTTGGTCTCAGTTTAAGAGCAGCACTATAAATAAGTACAAGCAATGGTAAATCTCTGAGTAATGTGCTTCTATTATGTAGCAGAAGCTCTAAAAAATCTGCACAAAGATGCTTTGCAACCCAGAAATTCCAACTGCTGTGTCAAGCAGGCTAAAGCTGAAGCATGGATGAGGTAAAGCCAAATATATCCTAAAGCTTTAAATTTAATCCACCCCATTCTGTGCCATGAGGAATCACTTATTGCTGTAAATCACCACCAGAGATGATTAATTGCCTGGCATTAGCACCACGTTCTCTGGTGAAATTATCACTCCAGCCATGGCATCAAAACATATTTCACCTCCTCTCCCCAGGATGAAAACAGGAGCACGTTCCTGTGTGCTAATCAAGCCCTCCATTAATCAGGGTAAGACACTGTAATTGTGATTACACTCAGAAATCAATTAATGCTCACCTTAAAATAAAACAGTGCTCTCAGCTGCAGCAGGTGCCCACTCTGTGACTTTAGAGCCCTTTTTGGTCTCCTCAGCACCTCAAACCCTGCCTTGCTTTGCAATCAACTGAATTTATTTGTTGTCTTTTCATTCCCTCCCTTCAGAAGGTTCTGGTGCTTCTTCCAGAGCAAACAGCTCTGGAAGTCAGGGGCATAAACACTGCTCAGGCAGGGAGATGTGGCTGGCGGGGCTGGTGGAGTGAGATGTTAACCGTGGGGTTTTGTCTCTCCTGATCCCTGGAACTAATGCCATTTTTGGCATCCAGCTCTGGCCAGCCTGGCCCTCTCTGCAGCCTGAACAATGCCCCGATTCTCCAGGCTCAGCATTCCAGGGTCTCTCACTCACTGTGAACATTTGCAGGGCACAGGAGAGGGACTGGGGGCTCACAGCAGCCTCGAGTGGATGTTTATTCCCTTTATACCCGCCCAGACTCCTCAAAGATTCCAGAATTCCTGGCTGTGCTCCCTTCAGTGTCCTGACAGGCGTGACTGAGACCCCAAGAGGAGCAGCTCCCCCTGAGCCCTGCTGGGGATGAGCTCTGGGCAGGATTTGCAGGATTTGGGGAAGTTTTTGGGAAGTTTTTGGCTGGATAGCTGGGAGGGCTCAGAAGAGCTGCTGGGCAAAGGATGGGACCCCACATCTGTGGCTGGGAGGAACTTTCTGCTGAGAATAAACTGGCACAGACAGCAAAGAGAGCTCTGGTTTGGGGCTGGCCAGCCTTGCCCACAAATGGATAAGGGAGGAAGGGTTATTGTGGTTTCCTTGGGCAAGGAATGTGTGACCCTTTCTGTGCCTGCACTCAGCTCCTGCTGCCCCGTTTGTCCCAGGCTGCACAGGCACTGTCACAGACACATTTTATGGAAAATGCTTTCCTTAGGATTTTTTTCCTCCTGAGAAGCTGAGAGGCCTCAGGAACAAAATGCAAACAATGGTTATCTGCTGCTGTGGAATGCAACAGGTGCATCTGGGATTGGGCTCATGTGGTTGTTTCTAATTAATGGCCAATCACAGTCCAGCTGGTTCAGACTCTCTGTCTGAGCCACAAACCTTTGTTATTCATTCCTTCTTTTTCTATTCTTAGCTGGACTTCTGATGAAATCCTTTCTTCTATTCTTTTAGTATAGTTTTAATATAATGTATATCATAAAATAATAAATCAAGCCTTCTGAAACATGGAGTCATCATTCTGGTTTCTTCCCTCATCCTGGGACCCCTGCAAACACCACCACACAGGCAGTGAGAAGAAAACCCAGAACAAGGCTGGAGCAGGCAAAAAAACCACAGTTTGGGACCCCTTGTTCAGCATGAAACTCTTTTTTAGTGCTTCCCCTTTTCAATTAAGCTACCAGAAGCGAATCCAGATTGATTTTCAGATCTAGATCTGATGAGCAAACGCTGCTTTGCTTCCCTCTCCAACAGCTCTCCTTTCAAATGTCACTCGCCTCAGTTCTGGCCGCTGCTGCTGGAGAATTTCCCCGAAGGAAACTCCTGCTTGTGGCCTGTGGGAAGAGCTCTGGAGCAGGAATTGCCCTCCCAGCAGCTCCCACCTCGTGTCCCCTGCCAAGGAGCCAGATGGAGGTGGGCTCTAATCAGGTCACTGCAGGAGAAGGGAACTTGAAAGACTTGGAGGAGGCAAGAGCTGGGAAAGGCTATCACAGCTATTTTTGATTCCCGAGGAGGAGAGATTAATTTAGATCGTCTGGTGTACACAAGGAAAGAGGGGGAGGAAAAAATAAAAATAAAAAAAATCTGTTTGGAAACAAAGGGGCCCAGTCCTGAGTGTTCCTCTGGGCTCCGTCATTAACGGCGCTGATGAAAAGGGAACAAACGGCTCCTGCATCATTACTGAGCCCGGGCTGTCACACAAACTGCTCCAGACACGGGGCTTTGTTCCCAGCAGAAAGGGAGGCACACATTGCCTGCATGCACAGAGAGCTGCAGGCTCTCATGTGCCTGATTAGGACACACAAGGGTGAGAACACAAAAACTGACGCACCAAAACCAACGGTGCCTGGTGACCTCAGCCCGAAACGGGAAAACATCCCAAGGTTCACAAACTGGAAACCAAGTGAGATGATTTCTGTTGAGTTCTGCCACTCCTCACCAGGGAATTTGGGGAGCAAATGCTCTCCTGAAGAGCAAACCATCAAAAAGCCTCAAACTCCTCCTCAGGCTGGTGAGAAGCGCTGAATGGTCTGGGGTGCTGAGCTATAAAACAGGAGAGAGGGGTAAAATCCTGTGCTCTGCGTGATCTGTGCTCCCCTGGCAAATATTTGAACCTGGAAACGTTGATGGGAGAGCAAAGGAAGAAGCTACAGAGGGTTGTGCAGAATTACAGAAATTGGGATATCACATTCTCAAGCTGAAATTTAGAGTGATTCCGTTCTTTGCTGCTGTGGGAGGTGAAGGACTTGAAGCATCAGGTGGCAACAGTGCAAGCCCTTGGATATTCTCATTTTCTTGCCCCTTTTCTCCTACAAATTATCAGATTTTATTTTTCTGACAGTGGCTAAGGGAGCTATGAGCTGGGGTAAATTCTGAATGAATGAAAACTGCTCAAAACAAGAGCTGAAATACAGAATAAATGAGGTTGGGTCTATTCACAAGCCAGTTCCAGGGGTTATTAGCCCACTTCTACTCCTCCATTCATCAGGCAAAGGTAATTTCTTTATTGCAGTAGGAATCCTAACACAAACACAGTAAATGGAGTGAAAAGCTCATGTAAATGAAGCGAAAGCTTCATTTAGGACTCAATTCCTTTGCTTCACCTCTTCCTGTCAGAGCAGAGAGAAGGAAGAGTTGATAACAGGGAGAGGTATTGAACCAACCTTTCCCCTCCTGAATTTAAGTTGAGCTCAGTCTCTGACCAAAGGCTCTGCAAATCAATTAGGGCTGACAAGCCCAGCTCTGAGTGCAGCACAGGGCAAACGGTGATGGCTCAGCACTGAGAAAAAACCTCCAGCGTTTCTGACCCTTGGGTGGAGTAAAACACTCAGGGCATGAGCAAAACAGAGAAAATAATCATTTATTGGTGAGCACCAGCGTTGGAGAATAATCAGCTCCCTACAGCTGCTGGGTGGCTCTGGCTGGGATGTGACCAGTTATGAGATTTTTGGAGAAAAACTGAATTTCCAGCATGATTTCCATCCTTCCTGGGAGAAGGTCCATGGAATTTTCTGGAGCACCCAAACTTAGGGCTCGTTCCTCCCTGGAAAAATGACATTTGGGGCTGGAACTCCATTCTCTTCCCTCTGGTGCTGATCATTCCCATTTTTTGGGTTTGATCCCTGTCAGTGCCACCTTTTGGGTGCACACAGAGATGGATTTTGGCTGGCAAAACCAGCCCCTCATCCCCAATTTTGGAGCTGAGGTGTTTTCAGCCCACAAATTGCTGCTTATTGGGATCACTCTGATGGGATAAGGACAGCCTTGGGGGACTTCAAACTTCCATTACTTTTTAATGGGAGGAACTTTAATAGAAAGGCTGAGATGCAGCTTCTTATTGCGGTGCCTCAGCATTTCTGGAGCCATCAATTCTCTCCTTGCCCCTCCGTTATTACTGATGTATCAATTCTTTCTACTTCTCTGAGCACTTAAATTGAAATAAAATCAGGTTTGGGCTTTATGTGTCTTTAATATAATGAAATTCAGCTTAAAGTCGTAGGAAAACACTCCTTGGCATGGAGTCCTCAATAAATGAGAGCAGCAAGAGGGGAAATGCAGGATTGTGAATCTGGGAGGGGGAAAGTCCCAGTTTTGCCTCTCCCTTATTTCAAATCCCCCCCTTTTCCCTGTTAATTCTGCCTGCTGGAGTTCATGGTGTATTTTATCTGGTTTATCCCCTTTCCTCAGCCAAACTGCTGAGGCACAAAGATATTTTCACATTCCACGTGCCCCAGTGCAACAGCAGAGGAGTGAAAAGCCAGGTGATTTTAGGAATAAACAGGTGAAAAATTCACCTTTCATACGAGGGAAGAAATGAAACAAAACTGGGTTCGGTTTCTTGGGGTGGTTTTGGTGTAGTTTTTGAAATGCAGGTGGATATTTGAGTTTGAAGTGCTGAAAGTCTGGAGGAACATGGGAAAAGGAGGAGCATGGGAGGATTTGGATCAACATTCCTGGACTGGAAGCCTCAAAGGCTCTTCCCAATTGCTCCAAGATTCCCCTGCAGGGTGTGCAGGCAGAACCTCACTGAGCACTGAGGCTGAGCCTAAATTAACCCTTAAACCCCAAAAAATCATCTTTTTTTTTTTTTTTTTTTTTTTTTTGTGGATGAAAAACCACAGCAAGGGCCACAGCTGAGACTTGGGGCTGGACAAGCTGAAAAATGAAAAATCATAATAAAATAGTGGTTCAGACCAAGCTGAAACAATTTGTTTGCTCACTAAATGATATTTTTTTCCTTTGTTTAGGCATTCCTGAATACTTCATTTTGTTCCAGACCAATAAATCTTGGGATTTATCAGCACCTCCACCCAAGGCTGGCTGTGATTTTTTTTCCCCAATAAATTTAATTGGTCCTTAGAATTCTTTTGTTTATTTTCCTGTAAAGAATGTTGTGCCCTTTTGATTAAAAAAGGAAGAGCTTGGTGGGGAAGTCAGTGAAATCTTTTCTCTCCCTGCCCTCCTGGTGCTCCTAAATCTGATTTTAAGTGTCTTCAGTGGGGATCACACAGGACCATTTGTCCATGTGTGAGAGTGCCAGTTGCTTCCAGGACTCTGTGGAGCAGCTAAATAAATTAAAAAGGGAGGGAAAAAAACCCAGGAAAAATAGAAATACACGAATTTCACAGGAAACTATCCCATGCCCAAATGAGGAACATGGGAAAACTAACAGTAAGGTTAGGACTAAGTCTTTGGTCCTTGGCAGCTGATTTATATAAGCTACAAGAATGTAAAATTTGGTGGGTGACTGGTCGATGATTTATCATCATGGTTTGCATTTTTGTTTGGTTTTTGGAGGGGGGCCAGTTCTGGGGTTAGTTCTATCTTTGTTTGGGGGTGGTTGTAGAGTGATGATGATGGTTGATCGTTGTTTTTGATAGTAGGAAATAGAGAGGAAGGTTAATTGAAAGTCTACTGATGGCAAGTGATTTGGATAATGTAGGGATATATGGTTTAATTATTTGACAAAAAAAAGAATAAAACGTGTCCAAGCTGCATGGCAGCAGTTTGCAGGGAGCTTCCTGAGCAGGCATTTGTGGATTGCTTGGGAAGGACATCCAAATGTCAATTAACACAGGCAAAGGCATCATTATCAGTGCACCCCGAGGCTCCCAGCCCTTCCTGGCTGCCTTTAGGAGCAGTGATGGAGCAAATTAAATCATCCCACAGCAAGGTGAGAGCTCTGTGTGCAGCTGGGAGCTTCAGCCTCAGGTTCTGGAGGGGGTCTGAGGTGCCTCCTGCAGAAATCTGCTCATCCCCCATCATTCCCAAAGCCTCTTCCCTTCCCAAGCTTTCCCTTTCTCCTCTCTTCCCAAGCTTTCCCTTTCTCCTCCCTTCCCAAGCTCTCCTTTTCCTGCCTTCCCAAAACATCCAGCTCCCATTCCATGTTCCACATCCCAGAACACTTGCTGGGCCAGCAGGTAAAAAACCCCTTTTTTCCAGGTTGGAAAAAACTTTTCCAGCAAGAAAAAACCCCTTCCAGCCCAAGGACGGGGCTTGGAGCAAGCTGGGGCAGTGGGAGGTGTCCCTGCCCCTGGAATGGGATTTGGGATCCCTTCCAACCCAAACCATTCCAGGTTCCACGATTCCCAGGCACGCACAGAAACATCCCTCACGTGTGGGAAATGTGGAGGTGCAAACCCTGCAAACAGAGGCAGCAGCAGCAGCTCAGGAGCCCCTGCCCTGGTGTGGCACAAATGCACCAGGCTGAACAGAAATGGAATCACAGCTGCTCCCAAGGCACCGTGACCCCTGGCAGGAGGCCAGGCCTGCACTTAGAGGGATGGTTCTGGAAATAACAGGAGGCTGAATGACATTTTTCACATTAATATCTATTCCTTCCCTGTCCCCCAGCATGTCAAATTCAGCTGTGCTCCAGCCCTGCCAGTCCGTGCTTGTATTCCCATTTTCCAGCTGGGTTTTGGGACATTTATTAAGCCAGAAACAATTAAATCAAATCCTGGTGTAGCTGTTAATTATAAGGAAATAAGGACTTATTTCAAGAATCCTACTGTTGTGTTCTGCTTCTCTTTTGAACTGAGTTTTTTAATCAGATAGAAATGGGAACTCGGGATGCTTGGAAGAATCTCAGCATCCAGATTTCCAAGCCTGGTGCCTCTTTTCCTTTAAGCCCTAACCCAAAAGCTTTATTTTTAAACTGCTCTCACTCTGTGGTATCTCTTCAGAGCTTCTGTTCCATTTGGCAACTTTAGCAGCTCATTAGGGCTTCTTGCTTTTATTTTGACTTGGGTAATGAGGGCTGTAAAGAATTGCCAGTCTACACTGGTGCTAATGAAAACCAGAGTGCAAAGGGCAGAGCTGATAAATCCCGCTCTGTGAAGGGCTGAGAGTGGAGCAGGAAAACATCTCAGCCGGGATTTACCTCTAAGCTGCCCCAGCAGGGCCCAGCTTTGCCAGGGATGGTTTTCCTGTGGGGATCAAACCAGCCCCGTGGGGGTTGCCCCTTGATTTCCAGCAGCTTTGGGGCTCTCAGGCAGCAGGGACAGCGCTCCCAGTGCCTCCCAGGCTGGCTGTGAGTCTGTCCCAGGCTGGCTGTGAGTCTGTCCCAGCCTGGGCAGATGGCTCAGCTGCCCCTGAGTGCTCCTCAGCCTTCCTTCCACCTTGACTCAGGGCTTTGCTTTTCCCAGGGTGAATTAGGGACAAGGAGGGAAATCCCTGCCCTGCTGCCTTTCCCTGCCAGCCCTGCTGTCCCTGTGTCACCTGTTCCCACCCGGATTTCTCCCCATTACCATGGCAGAGGCTGAGGCTCTGCCCAGCCCTGCTGTCCCTGTGTGTCCCCAGCCCTCTGTCACCCGGATTTCTCCCCATTACCATGGCAGAGATTGGGGCTCTGCCCAGCCCTGCTGTCCCTGCGTGTCCCCAGCCCTCTGTCACCCGGATTTCTCCCCATTACCATGGCAGAGATTGGGGCCCTGCCCAGCCCTGCTGTCCCTGCGTGTCCCCAGCCCTCTGTCACCCGGATTTCTCCCCGTTGCCATGGCACAGGCACAGCTTGGCACCCTCTGCTGTCACCTGCCCAGCTCTGAGCACGTGTGGCTGCTTCTCCTGCAGTCCCTGCACGTGGATATTTCCTGTCTGCAGCCAAGGATGCATTCATCACTCTGAGTGCCACCGTGCCCTCATGAGGGCCGGGCCTGCAGGACTAAGCCAGGCTCAGTGATGGCATCAAGGCCTGGCTCTTCCTCCTCTAAACCCTCATTGAAACCCGGCCTGGCGCTGCCCACATCGCCCTGTAGCCCCTGAAAATTCATCATTTGTCATCCCCAGTGCTCTAAGTCTGGCCTGGCTCCAGAGGGGTCTGACAGGGAGGAGGTTTAGATTGGAAATCGGGGGAAAATCCTTCCCTGTGAGGCTGGGGAGGCCCTGGAATGGATTCCCAGAGCAGCTGTGGCCGCCCAGCCCTGGCAGTGCCAAGGCCAGGTTGGAGGTGTCAATGTCCCTTCCAGCCCAGGCCATTCCTTCATCCTGGGAGCAAAAAGAAGAAAGAATTCTCCAGAGCCACCCTTCACCTCCTGGAGCTTCCCAGCCCTGACTTAATGAGAGATTAATGATTAAAATCAGAGCTTCCCAGCCCTGATTTAATGAGAGGTTAATGATTAAAATCAGAGCTTCCCAGCCCTGATTTAGTGCCAGCAGTGAGGGAGTTAAAGCAGAGAGGGAGAATGCTCTGCAGGAGCAAAGCACTCCAGGAATTGCTGGATGAGTGACCAAAAAACCTCCTGAATTCCTGGCACAGCCAGAGCTGGGTGAGGGCTGGGATGATTTTGCACCATTATCCTTCCTGCCCTTAAAAACCCAGGAATTTACCTGGAAAATTCACCTAAAACCCCAGGAATTCACCTGGAAAATTCACCTAAAAATCCTCAAATTTACCTGGAAAATTCACCTAAAACCCCAGGAATTCACCTGGAAAATTCACCTAAAAATCCTGGAATTTACCTGGAAAAATCACCTAATCCAGGAATTGCTGGATGAGTGACCAAAAAACCTCCTGAATTCCTGGCACAGCCAGAGCTGGGTGAGGGCTGGGATGATTTTGCACCATTATCCTTCCTGCCCTTAAAAACCCAGGAATTTACCTGGAAAATTCACCTAAAACCCCAGGAATTCACCTGGAAAATTCACCTAAAAATCCTCAAATTTACCTGGAAAATTCACCTAAAACCCCAGGAATTCACCTGGAAAATTCACCTAAAAATCCTCAAATTTACCTGGAAAATTCACCTAAAACCCCAGGAATTCACCTGGAAAATTCACCTAAAAATCCTGGAATTTACCTGGAAAATTCACCTAAAACCCCAGGAATTCACCTGGAAAATTCACCTAAAAATCCTGGAATTTACCTGGAAAATTCACCTAAAACCCCAGGAATTCACCTGGAAAATTCACCTAAAAATCCTGGAATTTACCTGGAAAAATCACCTAAAAACCCAGGAATTCACCTGGAAAATTCACCTAAAAATCCTCAAATTTACCTGGAAAATTCACCTAAAAACCCAGGAATTCACCTGGAAAATTCACCTAAAAACCCAGGAATTCACCTGGAAAATTTACCTAAAATCCAGGAATTTACCCCAGCACAGGAAACAGAGGCTTCCCCTGATTTTTCAGGAGGGTTTTTTTTGGTCCTGGACATTTTTTCCCCCAATTCTTTGTTGTGCTTGGCTCCATCTACCCACCCGACTTTCCCTTTTGGAATTACCCCCAGGAAAAGCAGGTTTGAGGCATTGTCCCTCCCTTCCCAGGGTTTCTCTGCCACAGTTTGTGCCAGGGAGGGATTTTTACGGTGGCTCCACATTCTCCTCTCCCCCCAGCTGATCTCATCTATCAGCAGGGCTTTTTATTTAAACCTTTTGTTGGCAAAAAATTTGTAATTTTCCCTGCATTTTCTGTCATCTCTAAAGGCAGGGACCGTGCTACTGTCCCAGAATTGTAATAACTTATCTCTCCTTGTTGCCTTTGTGTCAGGTGTTATTATTAATCCTTATCAGTCTGTTGAGGGGAGGAAATTAAAAGGTCTGAAGGACTGAAACTCAGAAAAAATTTGTACTTTGGTCACAAGCAGAAGCAAAAAAAAAAAAAAAAAGAAAAGATTATGTACAAGATTGAGAAGTATATTTCAAACTGATTTCTTTTATTTTTGGAAATAAGCAGTACAGAGGCAAAAAAAAAAAAAAAAAAAGGAAACTCTCTATTTATCCCCAAAAGGGGGGAAGCCAAAGGAGAACCACAGCAAACCCAGACAGGGCAATTCAGTCCAGCATGAAATTGCAGAGTTAAATATATTTAACTGCAAAGAAGTTATTTGAAGTTGCTGTGAATAAATAATGGATTTCATTTTCATAAACAACTCATTTTCCTTCACAGAAAGCACCCAGAGCAAATGTTGCTCTGAAATTGTTTAATTACCAAGCCTTGCACTGAGTTATTTGCTGTGAACTTTCTGTCTTTCAGCATCTTCCCCTCTTAGATTAAATCTCATTTTCCCACTCAAATGCTGGGGTGTGAATGGAATCAGCACTTTCTGTATTTAGAATGGAACTGGGTTTCTGCATTATTAAAAGGCAAAAAAATGGGCTTTTCAGGAATCCTGCAGCTCATTTAGCTTTTCTGTTTCTTGTTTTCAGAACTGCTTTTCAGGGCAAGCACAAGGAGTGGGGTCCAGTTGTTCTCCAGCTGTAAAAGAAAAAGGAATTTTGCTCCACTCCCACGTCCATGACCTTGTCCAGCTGCTCATAAAATGGGATTTATTCAGCACCATCCCAAGCTTTGACCTGAAAGGTTAATTTTAACCAAACTGGCCAATTTACCTTTAATGGGATTTATTGGCCCCCAAATAGGAATCAATAGGAATTCTCCATTACTGGGCTTGTAAAACCAGCACTGAAAATAGAAATAAATAGGAATTAGTAGAAGCAGGAGAACAGCAGTAACAAATCCAGAGCTGTGCCTGGAGCTGATTGTTTGGAGTTTAGGTTTCCACACCCTGCAGGATTTTGATGTGGCTTTGGTGACCAAATTCCCTCCCTGCAGTTCCTAAAGTCCTTTTTGAAGAGAATTCCCTGCAGGGCTCTGGGGAGTGTTGATCTGTGTCCCAGGAAGGTTCATTTCCCATCTGACTCTGCCTTCTCCCCTTGCTCCTGTCCCAGCCAGAGCCAGGGGTGCTGTCTGTGGGCTCAGCACGAATTCCATCTTGCACTGAGACCCCTGGGGCTGCGGGAGGGGCAGTCCCAGCTCTGGGGGGATTTCAGGGTGGGCACAGAGGCTCTGCTCTCCTCCCTGCTGCTCTCAGGAATCCCCTGAATCTCCCAGGGAAGTTCTTTAATCTCAGAACAGCCCCTTAGTCAGGACTTGTGGGGAATCAGCCAGCTCTGTCTGCACAAGCAGCCATAAAACATCACATTAAATCCTCTCCCACCAGAATGCATTAAAATATCTCTTTAATTTAATTTTTTTCGGGGTTTTTTTTTTGCCATGGGGAAAGATCTCCTCGAGCTGTCCCAAAGCTTCCAGCTCCAGCCTCATTCCAGACACCCAAGAGGGTGGAAAATGTCCCAGCCTTTCACAGAGCAGCCCAGGGCTGGGACAGGATCTGCTCTCTTCAGGTTTGGCTTTCAGTGGCTGCAGCTCTGGGGGCTGAGCTAAAGGGCTTTATTTTTCCACCCAGACATGGATCAGACAGTGCTGAAGCCAGGACATTCTATCAATAGAGCAGGAAGTGCAAAGCACTTGATGTGTGAAAAGAAATATTAATATTTGAGCTGCAACTAATGGGAAAAAAATCTGATAACCAGAAACAGCTTTAGGTGTGGATTTATTCCTTTTTTCCCCCCTGAACTTGCAGGAAGTTTGGGGGCTCTGTGTATCTTGCAAAGGGAAAGGAAAACATTGAGAGCAGCTCAGGCTCTGTTGGGTTTGGGATGAGGACATTCTACCAATAGAGCAGGAAGTGTAAAGGACTTTATGTGGGAAAAGAAATATTAATATTTGAGTTAAAACTCATGGGAAAAAAAAAAAAATCTGTTTTTTCAGCCACCTTGGTTCAGAGGGAGATTCCCCTGCAGGAGGGTCCTGATTCAGCTGCTGGATCCATGGGGGATTTTCTCTGGATCATTCCAGGGCTGGAAAACCCCACAATCACAAAAGTTCCTCTCTGTTCTCCTGCAGACTGAGAGCATCCCAAGAGCACAATTCCAGCTGCTGGGGGTGAGAAGAAGTTGGATTTTGGGGTGGTAATGAAAGGCTGAGTGCCCACCGTGCCTGTGCCACCCCCGGGGTTTGTGGCAGTGGAAATTGAGTTTCCTCATCCCTGCCAGGGCCTGGCTGGGGGCTGCTGCAATAATTTGGGGATGTCTGAAGGAGGCTCAGGGGGGACTTTTCCCTGCACAGCTCCCTGACAGGGGGGTGCAGGCAGCTGGGATGGGCTCTGCTCCCAGGGAACAACAGGAAAAGGGGAACAGCCCCAGATTGTGCCAGTTTTCCCAGAAATTCCCCTGTCTTCACCCTGTGGGCCGAATTGGGAACCTGGCAGGGAGCTGAGGGCACCCCAGTGGAGCCCTGGCGTTTTTATCTCGTTCTGTAAACCACAAAGAACTGCAGCGAAGATGCCACTGCTTTCCCTGCTGGAAATGTGTGTTTGTCCCGTCTGAAAATCTGTGTTTTCCTGTCTCCTCCCCTTTTCCTGCCGCTCCTGCCACTCTTCACACCTCCATTTGCAGCATGGCTAAATTCCCTGGTAACAAATCTCCTCTAAACCCTGCTCTTAAACGTTTCCCTGCTGCCATAAATCCAGGCTGAGGAACAGATTGGAAGGGTGTAAAAAATGCCACATCAGGCAGCAAAACGGGCAGATAAGGGGCTGAACAAGCCACCAGGTGCTTGATCATCCCTCACGTGCTTCCAGAGCAAACAAACCTTTAAAAAGAAGTAAATGGACACCGTGTCCTTTTCATCTGCTTTATCTTGTCTGCTCCCAGCCAGGAGATTCATAACTGGCTCTCCCTGGGCCTGGTAAATTGTTTCTATTATTCATGATTAAGGTCCGGAGCAGAAGGTTCTTGCATATATCAGCAGACACTTGTTAGAGACAGCCTGATGTTATTAAGACATAGATCCAGGCAAAGGTCGTTAGGAGAGCGTCCAAATGGAAACATCACACGGGAGACAGAGGAGAAAATTGGGGCTGAATGTAAAATAGGAGAGGGGAAGAGTCACAGAGGGACCAAAAGGGGACTGGGGGAGAGCTTTGGGGCAAGGGGGAAAGAGGGAGGAGGTGCAGCACATCACTGCCCTCCTGGGAACGGTCAGGGGGGACAGAGGAGAAAATCAGGGCTGAAAAATAAAATGGAATATGAATATATTCACTGGGAAACAGCAGGGCAAAAAGGGGACAGAGGAAAAGAGGGAAGAGCTTCAGCACATCCCTGTCCCCTCTTGGCAGAGTTCAGCCCCAAAACCCTGCCCAGTTGGTTCCAAGCATCTTTAAACTGGGCCTTATCAGGGCCCGTGGGGGACAGAGGAGAAAATCGGGTCTGAAAATAAAATGGAATATGAATATATTCACTGGGAAACAGCAGGGCAAAAAGGGGACAGAGGAAAAGAGGGAAGAGCTTCAGCCCATCACCATCTCCTCCTGGTGGAGGGGACCCCAAAACCCTGCCCAGTTGGTTCCAAGCATCTTTAAACTGGGCTTTATCAGGGCCCATGGGGGACAGAGCAGAAAATCAGGGCTGAATATAAAATGGAATATGAATATATTCACTGGGAAGCAGAGCAAAAAGGGGACAGGGGGACAGAGGAAAAGAAGGAAGAGCTTCAGCACATCCCTGTCCCCTCCTGGTGGAGTTGAACCCCAAAATCTCACCCAGTTTGTTCCAAGCATCTTTGAGCTGGGCTTTATCAGGGCACATTCTGAATTTAAAGCCACACTAGAGCTGATCCCTGTGTGAAAAATGCCAGTCACTTGTTTTTAAAATTTTAAAAATTTTAATAGTAATAAAATGGTTATAAAAATAGCAATGTAATTAGAGTAATAGTAATTTGGACAATTAGGATTAGGACAATACAAGACAATAAAAACAAAGAGTTAGTAACAGTCTGGGTACCTCTTTCTGGGCAAAATAAGCCTGAAAAAGGACCCACATGAACAGAGGATTAACCCTTAAAAGCAGCAGCCTGTTGCATGTTCATACACCTCATCCATGATGCAGAAATTCCATTCAAACACAGGATTCTGGCTGGGCAGTGTCAGCTGCTTCCTCTGAATCCTGACAGCTCTTCAGGCTGAGCAAGGCAGGCAGAAGTTCATTTCTCCTGATAAGGGAGCAATAAATTCCCTTTCTCTGAAAGATTCAGGTGTCCTGTGGCTGCTATCTCAGTGCGAGTCCTTTCTTTAAAAAATATTTTACACAGCACGGTTTCTATTTTAACATTATAACCTAAAACTATATACAACCTAAATCTTATAACCTAATAATACCCAATAACCTTATAACCTTATAACATTAACTTATAACCTAACATTATAACCTAAAACTATCTTTAACACACCACTTAAGAGAATTAACACAGCATCACTTTGTCACACAACACATACAATATTCATTTTAATATCTGCCAAAAGCCAATCATAAAATACCCATTTTTCACACCTGTTTACCACAACCCCCTCCATGCCTGGCAGGAATATCCAGATGTTGCAGAGCCTCTCTCAGGCTGTGTCTGCAGCTCTGAGTGCAGCTGGGGGCCTGGATGAGCTGGGAGCTGCTGCTGCTGGCCCAGATGAGCCCTGCAAGCTCTGCCAACCCCCCCCTGCTCCAGCTGGAGGTGCTGGGAAAACAGAGGTATTGATTCATTGATGGTGCTTTAATTGGAGCAGATGCACGGGGCAGGAATGGCTGCAGCTCCCAGGGGTCCCAGGGAAATCCAGGCAGGTGCATTTGTCACATTGGCTCATTTGGGGAGCCACAGAGGAGGCTGAAGGAGAAATAAAGGGTATTGAGAGGTGAGGAGCAGAGCCCCACATCTGGGAGCAGAGTGAGCCCCACATCTGGGAGCAGAGTGAGCCCCACACCTGGGAGCTGAGCCCCACACCTGGGAGCAGAGCCCCACACCTGGGAGCAGAGTGAGCCCCACATCTGGGGGCAGGTTCCTGCCTGCCCAGCCCCTCCTGTGCATGGTTTGGGATGTTTCTGTGTCCCTGTTTTTTTGGGGGGATGTTTCTGTGTCCCTGTTTGGTTTGGGGATGTTTCTGTGTCCCTGTTTAGTTTGGGGATGTTTCTATGTCCCTGGTTTTTTGGGGGGATGTTTCTGTGTCCCTGTTTTTTTTTGGGATGTTTCTGTGTCCCGGTTTGTTTGGGGATGTTTCTGTGTCCCTGTTTTATTCGGGATGTTTCTGTGTCCCTCTTTGTTTGGGGATGTTTCTGTGTCCCTGGTTTTTTTTGGGGATGTTTGTGTGTCCCTGTTTGGTGTGGGATGTTTCTGTGTCCCTGTTTGTTTGGGGATGTTTCTGTGTCCCTGTTTTATTCGGGATGTTTCTGTGTCCCTGTTTTATTCGGGATGTTTCTGTGTCCCTGTTTGTTTGGGGATGTTTCTGTGTCCCTGTTTTATTCGGGATGTTTCTGTGTCCCTGTTTTTTTGGGATGTTTCTGTGTCCCTGTTTGTTTGGGGATGTTTCTGTGTCCCTGTTTGGTTTGGGGATGTTTCTGTGTCCCTGTTTTATTCGGGATGTTTCTGTGTCCCTGGGTTTTTTGGGGATGTTTCTGTGTCCCTGTTTGTTTGGGGATGTTTCTGTGTCCCTGGTTTTTTTTTGAGATGTTTGTGCCTCCCTGAGAACAGCTCCTGGCAGGAATTTCATGGAATATGGGATTGGCACAGCCTGCTCTGTGCTTCAAAAGTGCCAACATAGCTGCACCTGCCTTATCTGAGACTGGAGTCAGAGCAGGCCTCAGGAAGGTATCAAATATTCATTATTCTGTGTAGAGCCTGATTTGTTACATCAGAAAGGGGCCACAGACAATTGCTGCCAGTGGGGTGGTTGTTAATTCTCACAACACTAGGGCCTTAAACCGGCCTTTTTATCCCAGAAATATTTATTTCTGTGCAGGGAGAAAGTCCAGAAAAGAAGATGATGTTGCCTTTTTAACAGGGAATGGGAATCCCTTCCTTTTTTGGTGTTTTTTAAAATTTAAATTATGAAGTGCTGTTTGAGATCCCACCTCACTGGGAGCACTTCTCCTCCTGGTGAGGGCAAAAGCTGGGCTGGGTCTCTGTTCCTAACCCAGCTCCTTTTGGCTCCTTGGACTTTCTCCCTGGCTGGTTTTAAGGGGTTGTGGTGAGAATTGAATTAACAACCACCTCACTGCCAGCCAGCCATTGTCTATGGCCCCTTCCTAATGTGATTTAACAAAACTGCCAGCAAGTCAAAATTAATGCAAATGAGTGCAAATTCACATATTCCAAAAGGATTAGAATATCATTAATGTGGGCATTAAATATTTAAACAATATCTCTATGAAAGAATTATGAGCTTTCAAAGCTTGTCTGTGTTTTATGACCACATTAAAGCAGTTGTAATGACATCTTCTATGCTGGGACTTGGAATTATCCTTTTTTTTTGAAAGGATCATCGTGGCCAGAGCCCCCAGTGTCCCCCCAGGTCATGGTGGCCCTGGGTGTTGTTGTCAGGGGAACTGTGGGGCTGGGAGAGGCTGTGAGTGTAAAACCCAAGCAGCAGCACCCGCAGAGCTCTGCAGGGCGATCCCGCCTCTGCTCCGGAGCCAGAGCTCATCCCTGGCCTTTATCCCTGTGGGATTCAGTGCTGGAGGGCTGGGAAGGTTCTCCTGGCTGTGGGGGACCCTGTCCTGACAAACAGGGCAGGAATTCCCAGAGGATTCCCCGGGCAGGAATTCCTGTTCCCTCTGCTCTGCCAGCTGCTCACTCTGGGTTTGGGCTCTGAGGGGTCCCTGCAGCCAGGGCTGAGCATGGACAGGGATCTCCTCCCTCGTGGAATGAGTCTGATCCATCTTTATTCACACATCTGGTACTCTGCTTTCCCACCCAAACCAAATTCAGGCCAAGTGATCAAACACAGCCACGTTCCATGGCCAGCTGCAGGGAAAAGCTCTGATTTTCTGGGAATACCTTGATGGAAGCTCTGCCCAGTTTCAGTTACTTGGAGAATGTCTCAGCTGAGAGAAGAGCTTGCAGGAGAAACAGATGAGCACAGATCAGATGGGGACAGTGGGGATCAAGGCATTTCTTTGAGTGGCAAATGTAAAATTGAGATGAACTTTGATATTCCTAGTGAAGGCTCAGCCTATCCTGAGCCTGTCAGGCCTTTCCCTGGCTGTCCATGAGAACAGGAGCTCATCAGGATAACTGAAAGGCTCCAAATGTAAGATTTGGGATGGTCCCAGCCCCCACAATGATGTTTCTAGGGCTGTGACAGGCAGGTCTGCAGAGGGATCTGAGCTCAGCTCTCCCCTCCTGGCACAAAGCACTTCTCCTGTGCCACTTCCAGCAGTGCCATGTGTGCCTAACAAAGGGATTAAAATTAAAAAATCAAAGGGAATCAAGTGCATTATTCCTCTCAGGGAAAAGAGAGAGCAGTGAAGAGCCTACTTGTGTGACTTAATGCGTTTTTTAAGGAGCTCTCTGGCACGGTGGGGAGGATTGCTGGGAGAGAGCCACGGATCCAGAGGCAGGGGGAAGATCCTTGGTGATGGCAGGGATTGTTCTCCAGGCTCTCCAGCCTCTGCTGGAGGCACTCAGCTCTGCCAGGGGCTGGGAGCTGGCAGTGGGAAGGGCAGGGAAGGAGAGTGGGCAGGGACGATTTCCCAAAAACTCTGTGCCTCCAACTCTGCCTCTGCTCACAGCCCCTGTAAGGGTCCAGATGAGCTGGGCTGAGATGATTTCCCATCTGTGCTTCCAACTCTGCCTCAGATGAGCTGGGCTGGGACGATTTCCCCAACACTCCAAGCTCTCCTCTCCTCACAGCTCCTGTAGGGGTTCAGATGAGCTGGGCTGAGATGATTTCCCAAAAACTCTGTGCCTCAAGCTCTCCTCTGCTCCCTGTAAGGGTTCAGGTGAGCTGGTCTGAGATTCTGAGATGATTTCCCACTCTGTTTTTCCAAACTCTGCTCTGCTCCCTGTAAAGGTTCAGATGAGCTGGGCTGGAATTCTTTCCCCAGTTCTGTGCTCCAAGCTCTGCTCACAGCCCCTGTAAGGGTCCAGGTGAGCTGGGCTGGGATTATTTCCCCAATTCTGTGCTCCAGGCTCTGCTCACAGCCCCTGTAAGGGTCCAGGTGAGCTGGGCTGGGATTATTTCCCATTCTGTGCTCCAAGCTCTGCTCACAGCCCCTGTAAAGGTTCAGATGAGCTGGGCTGGAATTATTTCCCATTCTGTGCTCCAAGCTCTGCTCACAGCCCCTGTAAAGGTTCAGATGAGCTGGGCTGGAATTATTTCCCATTCTGTGCTCCAAGCTCTGCTCACAGCCCCTGTAAGGGTCCAGGTGAGCTGGGCTGGAATTCTTTCCCCAATTCTGTGCTCCAAGCTCTGCTCACAGCCCCTGTAAGGGTTCAGGTGAGCTGGGCTGGGATTATTTCCCCAATTCTGTGCTCCAGGCTCTGCTCACAGCCCCTGTAAGGGTCCAGGTGAGCTCACCAGTACCTGACTGAGAGCTCTGCAGAGAGGCAGGGGACCAGGACTGGAGGGTGCCCCTGGGTCCCTCCCAGCTGGGGGTTTCCATCAGTTCCTTTCCTCAGGAATGGCAGCTCTGGCTCTGCTTTTGGGAATTGTGGCCCTTTTCCACAGGGCTGCAGGGCGGGGAGGGGAGCAGCAGGAAGCTGGGCCGGATGCACAGGGAAACCCTGGGCTTTGGAGTCCTGGCAGTGGCACTGGGAATCTCCCCTTCAGCAGCAGAGAATTTCCTTGGGCTGCTTTCAAAGGCAGGGCTGGGCTGAGCTGCTCACCCCGGAGCACCACAGAGGGGTTTCTGTGGGGCAGGAGGGATCCAGGTGGATCCAGAGCCTGCAGCACTCCCTGTTTCCACTTCTGAGTGCAGAACCTCCCGAGCTGAGCTTTGGAACCTGCCTGGGGATGGTCAGACACCACGGCCATCAGTTCTGTGACCAATCTGATCCATCTCTAAATGCACTCCTTGTAATCAGCAATCTGTTTGCTGTAACTGCAGCCACCACTACGTGACCAGGACATGATCTAATTAAATGCAACATGTTAATGATCCCCTACATGGATTTGTGATCCTGTAATGAACGGCAGAGCTACACCACAACTCTGCTTGGTCTGGCTGGGGCTTGGATTTTAAAATTATTTGCTCCATTTAATAGCCAAATAATTAATGATAAATCCGTGCATGACGCTGCTGTAAAACCCTTGATGAAACCTGCTCTGAGAAGGACACCAAGCTCAGCCAAGGTGGGAGAAACGAGAATGAATTCAGCTCCTGCATGGATGAGGGTTGGTAGGAGGCTGAGCTGCAGATCCGGGCTTGCTCTGCCAGCTCCAGCTCTCCTGTTTTGTTGCCTCATGCACAAAAACAGCCCCGGGGATGGAGCTGGGGCATGGATGGAGCAGCGGTGACACCTGAGAGCTGCAGTGATTTGCTGGGACGTCAGCCCTGAGATTCCCTGTGATCTGCTGCAAACCTCGTGGCAGATTAAAGACACAAACCGGGAACTTGGAGACAGAGCTGGCTGCGACTTGAAACAATCCCATAAATATTTATTTGTGCACAGCTGCTCTCGTGGGGGACTTACAAGGGGACTCCATCCCCCTTCCCTTTTGATTCATACAAGTCCCATAAATTGTCATTTTTTTGACCACTGCTTTATTTAATAGCTTGGCTTCAAGTAAGACACGAGGAAAAGGAATAAATAAATGAATGGTTTGGTAGGAGTTCATCACGTGAAGGGAACAGACTTTCTCAGCAGGGGCTGAGTGGAGGCTGATCCTGCCTTGGGGCAGCAGAGCCCCCAGAAGCTTTTCCAGCCCCTTTTTGCCCCAGTTCTGAGGAATCTGTCAAATGCTCGTTGAGTTTTCTCAGCTGTTGGTGTAAAGTGAAAAACCCAGGCCTGACCCTCGAAAACCAGAATGTGCTCACACAGAAGGCAGGGGGTGACAGCCAGAGAAAAACAAGCCTGACACTGCAGCCCTGCTTTCTGTGCTGCTGCCACAGAGCCAGGAGGCACATTCAGACAATTTCTGAGCTGTTTTTTGTTTTGTTTTGAGGGGTTTTTTTAGCTTTGCAAAGTCTGGTAATTGGATTGGTTTCAACTCTTCATTGCTGCTGGTTGATCCTACTGTGGAATCCTTGGTGGTGCTGCTGAAATTGGGGTTTCAAACTGAGATTTGGAGCTGGGGTTCCAAACTGAGATTTGGAGCTGGGGATCCAGAATGAGATTTGGAGCTGGTGTTCCAAACTGAGATTTGGAGCTGGGGTCTCAAACTGAGATTTGGAGCTGGAGATCCAAACTGAGATTTGGAGCTGGGGTTCCAAACTGAGATTTGGAGCTGGGGTTCCAAACTGAGATTTGGAGCTGGGGTTCCAGAATGAGTTTGGAGCTGGGGTTCCAAACTGAGATTTGGAGCTGGGGATCCAAACTGAGATTTGCTGCTGGGTTTGGGGGGCCCTGTGCCAGGCAGGCTCTGCTGCAGAGGGGGCACAGGTGGCAGCCAGCACAAAGTCACTGCTGCCCCTGGAGGGGACACAGGCTCTGAGCTGAGCCTCAATGAACCCTCCAGGGGGAATTTCTGGAGTTCTGCCTCCTGAGAGGAGCACAGAGAACCAGAGCGATTTTGCTCTCTGCTGGCAGCCGAATTTCCATCACAAAGGAGCCGGGTGAGTGTGCAGAGAACTTGCTCAGGATGATCTCAGGCTTCTGGATTTGGGGAAGGAACCTGTGGTGGTGTTCACAGGGGTCCCAGGACCAGGGAAGAGACAAGGATCTGACTCCATGTTTCAAAAGGCTGATTTATTATTTTATGATAATTATGATAATTATATATATAATTATATATATATAATTAATGGTAATTATATATTAATTTAGGATATATTACATTAAAACTATACTAAAAGAATAGAAGAAAGGATTTCATCAGAAGGCTAGCAAGCAAGAAGAAGAATGAGAATAAAATCTTGTGACTGACCGAGACAGTCCGAGCCAGCTGGGCTGTGATTGGCCATTAATTAGAAACAACCACATGAGCCCAATCCCAGATGCACCTGTTGCATTCCGCAGCAGCAGATAACCATTGGTTGCATTTTGTTCCTGAGGCCTCTCAGCTTCTCAGGAGGAAAGATCCTAAGGAAAGGATTTTTCATAAAATGTGTCTGTGACAGGAGCCCCACTGGAGAAACCTCAGGCAGTGAAAAACCCAGGCAGGGAAGGGTTGGAGCCTCCACAAGGTTGCAGTGATTCCAAGGAGCTCTGGATGCTCAGGAATTGGTTGCTTGGCTGCTTTGAGCAGGTATTTTATACAGATATGTATAAAAACAGCAGAAAAATTGGGGCAGTGCACGCTGCCTTTGCTGTGCTTTGATCAGGCTGTAGCTGCTCCAGAGCTGCCCTGATTAAATCAGAGGGAAAATAAATTGAAAGGGCTCCTGTCTGATTCGTGAGACTTCTTCAGGTGTTTAGGGGAGAGAAAAAACATCCAAGGAAGCAGGAACAGAGGATTTACCATTTCATTGCCAAGGAAAACTCCTGCGAACACAGAGGGCAGTGAATGGAGGGGAGGAACTGTGGGATTTCAGTGTTCGGGGAGCCAAGAGGAAAAACTGAGGGAAAACTGAGGGAAAACTGAGGGAAAACTGAGGAAATACTGAGGAAAAACTGAGGAAAAACTGAGGGAAAACTGAGGGAAAACTGAGGGAAAACTGAGGAATAACTGGGGGAAAACTGAGGAATAACTGAGGGAAAACTGAGGGAAAACTGAGGAATAACTGAGGGAAAACTGAGGAATAACTGAGGAAAAACTGAGGGAAACACTGCAGCATCATCAGCACCATGTCCTGCATGGCACAGGGAGGACAACAAAGCAATTTTTCCCTCTCACCCTGATTTTTAAAGTTTTTCCAAGCCTTCTGGTATTTACATTTTTGAGTTTCTCACACACTTGATGCAAATAACTTATTGGTTTGCATTCTTTTATGGAAGAAAAGAACTTTAATAAACTGTTGTTTTGTCCAGTGCCATTGGAGAGGCAGCACTTTCACCCTAAAACCTGAACAGCAGCTCAGCTGGGCCACCCAGACAGGCAGAAATGCTGCTTTTCCTGCCTTACCCTGCTATATTCTTATTTTCCTGCCTTATTCTGCTGTATTCTTATTTTCCTGCTTTATTCTGCTGTATTCTTACTTTCCTGCTCTGCTATATTCCTATTTTCCTGCTTTATTCTGCTATATTCTTATTTTCCTGCCTTATTCTGCTATATTCTTACTTTCCTGCCTTATTCTGGTCAGTGTCCAGAAAACTTGGAAGCATCAGAATAATATAAACCAATGTATAAAGCATTTCGTCAGAATAATATAAACCACTATATAAACCATTTCCTTTTCACTCCCTGCTGGCTCTTTCCCCCCATTCTGACCCCGAATTTTTTTGTGACAGTTTGGGATGGACAAACAAGCCCAAATCTCTTTGTTGGCTGCTGTAAAACACAGGCACCAAAATAAGCAGGGATTTCACTGCAAGAGGCACCAGACCTTCAGGGGATGTTGCCTCTGGGGGAATTTTTTCAGCAAGAGGTTTTATTTTTAATGTGAAACATTGGAACAAACCACAGAATTGAAGCTTTTTGGGTAAACCTTGCACAGGGCCCACAGCCCAGCCCGCTCTTTTTGCTGCCTGCTATTATTCATGACCCAGATTTGCTTTTTCTCAATGGGTTTCCCAAGATAAAAATGTGCATTCTGTAGGAAAAAAAAAGAAAAGAATGGATAAAATAAGTGTATTTCTGCTTTGTAACCAACCAGGCTCCCTCAGAAGTCTCTTTTCCTTTTTTTTTTTTTTTAATGAGCAGCACATTTCAGGTGTGCAGCTGAATTTCCTGAATTTCCCAAAGCTGCTTGTCAAAATTACCAATTTTAGGCAACGGTAGCAGGCCCAGTTGCAGTAATTGGATTATTAGGCAAAGCATATAGAAATCTCTGTTTCCTTCCCCCTCTAAGAACAATTGTTCCTGCATCTTTTACTGCTGCATTTGGTGAACTTTTGCTGAGGTTCAGGGCTCTGAGCAGAGCAGCAGAAGCTGCTCAAGTTTCCCTCAGCACCAGGCAGATTCCAGAAAAGCAAAGGCAGAAAAACGTGAGGAAAAGCTGTCCTGGAAAGGAGGCCAGGTCTTGATTGCAGCCAGTGGCAGAAAGGGGAAGGAACTCGGACAAAAACCCCATCTGGGAGCTCTTCAGTCTGGATTTCCAGGCAGGCTTGCACGTTGCTCCAATTTCTCTTCTTCCTGCCTTGACCCCAGCATCAAACTTGGCAGATGTGTGTGGGGATCAGTGAGGAACTCAGCCTGGAGCTTGGAAACTCCTGAATAAAAACAAAGACGTTTTCTTTATTTATTTTATTATTTATCCACGGCCAGGCCTGCAGTTCTGGAGGGGGTGACACTCCCATGGAGGCCGCACTGATTCCCACATTCCTTGGGAAAACACCCACACAGGGCCCACACAGCAGAAATGTTTCCTTTCACCCACTCGGTGCTTTCAGCACAGAGCAGCCTCTCCCTCCTGAGCTGCCCAGCTCTCCTCTCACCCCACGCCAGGCTCAGCTTTCCCCCCCTCTCCAGCAGGGCTGGGGAGAGCTGGAGAGCAGGAAAATGTTACAATAAATTGGGTTTTTTCGGGGTTTGGGCTGAGAGGACACACAAAGCTCTGCCCTGGAGCAGCTGGTGTGAGTTCTGCGCCACCGCAGCATCCACAGCAACCTCTGCTCCTGGAATCCCACTCTGGGAAGGGAAAAACTGCTTTGTTTTCCCCCCTGTGCCTGCAGGACATGGTGCTGGTGATGCTGCAGTGTTTCCCTCAGTTTTCCCTCAGTTTTCCCTCAGTTTTCCCTCAGTTTTTCCTCTTGGCTCCCCGAACACCGAAATCCCACAGTTCCTCCCCTCCATTCACTGCCCTCTGTGTTCGCAGGAGTTTTCCTTGGCAATGAAATGGTAAATCCTCTCTTCCTGCTTCCTTGGATGTTTCTTCTCTCCCCTAAACACCTGAAGAAGTCCCGCAGATCAGACAGGTGGGGCTGTGCAGGGTGCAGGTGAACAGCAGCGATCAGAAAGGTTCTCCCAGCTCAGAAATGAGAGGAATAGCAGATTTGTCTTTCCAAACCAGCTGTGGGGCTGCTGGTGGATAAAACCAGCACTGGGAGAGAAAAGAAACAATGGGGAGGATTCCACTGATTGATGAACGGAAAAATATATTTGTTTTTACAAATAAACTTTAGGTTTGCTGAGAAATGAAATTAGACATTGAAAGATGAAAGAGACAATGGGGAAGGAAAACCCTTAAATTACATAAGAATTAAAAATGAAAAGGGAGGCTTATACATGAGAGGGGAATCTTTGGTATCAGGTGTGTTGGGGAGTCTGAACCTCTCAAGTACCTCAGAAATGGGGAAAACCCCCTAAATTCTGTAAGAATTAAAAATTAAAAGGGAGGGTTGTACATTAGAGGGAAATCTCTGGTATCAGGTGTATTGGGGATTCTGAACCTCTCAAGTACCTCAGAAACAGGCAAAGAGAGAAGGGAAATGTGGCTGGAAATTGGGATAAAAAGGAGGCTGCATCCTCCAAAACTTGGAGAGACCCCAGGGGATGCCCCATGGCCTCTCCCTTGATTGGAATAAAGCCAAAGGACTCCTCTGTCTCCTGCTTGGACACCAACCTCTGGTGTTTGTGGGTTCATTTTCCTGACACACATCAGGCCCCACCCTTGGGAGGAGAGCCCCAAACCCACCCAGAGTGGGTGTGGACAAGGACTGAGCCCGATCCCAGGGCTCAGGGCACAGAGGGGAGCGGAGCTCAGCTCTGCCAGCAGCGCTGGGGAGGGCTCTGAGTTTGTTTTCCCCACGGGGAATCTTTGCTGTTTCCACGTTTGGTGCCTGTGCTGAGCAGGCAGCCTGGAGACGTGGCCTGGGTGGTATCAGGGTGCTCATTGCCTGTGCCAGGGCTCAGCACAAACATTCTGTGGGAACTGGGGGCCCGGGGAATTGTGTTTACCAGGCACAGAGCCTGGAGATGCTGCTCCTCCTGTTGCCATGGTTACCACACTGCTCTGACAATATCAGCAGGAAAATGCTCACATTGATTTCTCCCCCCTCCCCTTGTTTTCCCTCTGAAAGAAAAGATGATACCTGGGAATTAAATTAATCCCTGGGCTGGCTGCAGTTGTGTTTCCAGCACAGCTCCTGGGGATGGATGCACAGGGATGGATTTTCCCCCTTCTCCCTGTTTGCCACTGCTCCTCTCCCCTTAACCCTTTGCCTGCCATGGTTTCCAGAAGAAGGCTCACTCAGGGCTGGGGGAAGAAGGATTATCCAGGGTTTGATGGGTTTTGTGTGTACTGGGAGGTGGGCATGATTTATTTAAGGTGAAATTTCCGTGCTGTGCTGTTTCATGGGTGCTCTCACTTCACTTCCTAACTCCCATTCAAACCAAGGCAGCTGGGAATCAATGTAGAGAACAGCACTAAGCTGAATTTCCTGTGTTGTAAGGAGAAATAGAATCACAGGAAGTGGAGCTTGGCCCCTCTGACCTTGTTAATGTGACCCCCACTCAGGTCTGAGGGCCCAAACCAGGAGTGTCCCCCTGGCACAGTCACTTCTCCATCCTCTGGGCACACCTGGTGCTGTTTGAGGCAGCCTCAGAACTGATTGAAGCCAGGCTGGTACAAAATTGCTCAGGTGTGAGGCACTGGAGCCTGCAGGAGAGATGGAGAGGGGTTTTCACAAGGATGTGCAGTGACAGGATGAGGGGAAATGGCTTCAAAGTGACAGGGAGGAGGTTTAGAGGGGATAGCAGGAGAAAACCCTTCCCAAAAAACCCTTCCCTGTGAGGGATGGGGAAAGAATCCAAGAGGAAGCTTAATAAGCTTAATTCCTCCTCTTTGCTATTAAAATCAATTTTCCCTCACTGGAATCTGAGAATCCTAAAATCTTCCAGCACTGAACAGGGGGGCAGGAAACTTGCAGGGTGCCAAAGGCTCTCAGTCCATCCCATCAGCAGCCCCCGGACAAACTACAAAATCACATTTGTGTTTTAAAGATAACTTCCCTGATCCCCTCCCTGAATCTGGGGTTTCATCTCTGCAGCTCATCCTGAAATGGGAATGGGGGATATTGAGGAGGCACAGAGCCGAGGACGGGGTTGCTCAGCAATCCCTGGCAATCACTGCTCAGCCCAGATGAATGCAATGTTCCACAGAACTTCTGAGCACCCCTTCTTTGTGCCATTTCAACCTTAAACGTCCCAGGCTTTTTGTTTATTCCCTAATTTCTGTCCTTCACAGCTTTCCGTCCCTCAGTTTATCCCTCCCACGCTGAAGAACTGAGGCAGCACCCCTGGATTCCAAACACATCCGTGTGGTTTTTACCTTTGCTGCAGCAAATGAAAATCACCTGCTGCTGCTAATCCCCCTGCCTGGAGGCTTAATGATGCCATGAACTCTGCAAGGAGAGTTTCTGGTGCTGGATCCAATTATCCAGAGCTAAAGATGACTCAGGGAGGAGAGGGGGATGATGCCAGGCTTGTGTCATCCCGTGGTCACGCACAGGAGATGAGCCTTTGAACGGGCTGTGTCACAGATTGCACGGCAAAATCTGCTTCAGGTGGGCAGGGCTGAGGGCTGGGGGGAGAATTTCTCATTCCCTCAGGCCAGCAGTGGGGAAATGAGGGGCAGGGATGCACAGGGACCTTCAGAAGGGGGACTCGGGCATGCAGAGCTTCCTCCTGCCTCATGGCTCCTGCTCTTTCTCTCTGCTTTTAATTCGCATTGCACACTTTAACCATTCCTGCAGCTCCTTTGGGCTGTTAATTCCTGGAGAATAAAAGCTGGGTGGGAGCATGGGGTGCAGGAGCCGGGGCAGCTGGGGAACACTCCCTGCTGCTCCCCTGAGCTGGGGCTGCTCTGTGGCCCCAAACAGGGGACAATGGACAGAACAGGGTGACCAGAGGAATGAACCCTCACTCACAGCAATGAGCCCTCACTCACAGCAATGAGCCCTCACTCACAGTGATAACCCTCACTCACAGCACAAACCCTCACTCACAGCACAAACCCTCACTCACAGCAATAACCCTCACTCACAGCACAAACCCTCACTCACAGCAATGAGCCCTCACTCACAGCACAAACCCTCACTCACAGCAATGAGCCCTCACTCACAGCAATAACCCTCACTCACAGCACAAACCCTCACTCAGCACCCCCTGAGCCTTCTCTGCCCAGGCTCAGCCCCCTCAGCCTCTCCTGCTCCAGGCCCTGTCCAGCCTGGCCTGGGTCACTTCAGGGATCCAGGGGCAGCCACGTCCTCACAGGGAAATAAAAGGGTGGCCCAAGTGATTTGTGTTCATCCTGGGGGCAGGAAACCTCCTGCATTTCGTGCTCTGCTCTTTCCCAGCCAGGGTGTTTGGTATTTCTGGGAATGCTCCTGATTCCCCTTCCAGCCACTGCAGCCCCTCAGATGAGTTCTGCAGAGGCTGGGATGTGAAAATGGAAATGCAGGTCAAAGGCATAAATGCTGCTGTAACCTCCTCTCACTCCTGTGCTGCCCTGGAACCGACCCAGCCTTGGCTTTTATTTTGTAAAACCGAGGCCCAGCTTCACAAAGGTTTCAAAGGCAGCCCTCTATGGCCTCCCCTGCATCCACTGGCAGCAGATGGAAATTCCTCCTCTCCCCTCTGCTGGAGCTGGAGCTGAGCCCCTGCAGGGATTCAGTGACTTTTAACACCCTCCATAAATAAAATGTGCTCCCAGGAGAGCAAAGCAGGGGGGTGGGAGAGGAGAGGAGAGGAGAGGAGAGGAGAGGAGAGGAGAGGAGAGGAGAGGAGAAGAGAAGAGAAGAGAAGAGAAGAGAAGAGAAGAGAAGAGAAGAGAAGAGAAGAGAAGAGAAGAGAAGAGAAGAGAAGAGAAGAGAAGAGAAGAGAAGAGAAGAGAAGAGAACTATTCAATAGGCTGTTTCATATTTAGATTTTTCTCACACATGCCATGCACTGGATGTCACCAACACTCTCCTCTGTCACCCAGACTAATCCACTTATCCAGAGCTTGCACTGGAGCACTCCTGTGATCCCCTTGGAAATGGAGCCAGATGGAGGGAGGAAGGAAAGAGAAGAAGGGAAGGGAAGGAAGGAAGGGAAGGAAGGGCCTCCCAACACCAGGAAACGTCCCCAGCAGAAGCATCGGAAGGGCTGGGTGTTCACAGGCAGATGAGAGAGCAGAGCAGTGCTGAAGGGGAAATGGAAATGGAATCAGCTGGGAATGGAGCACAAGGCTATGTTTAGCCTCGCCAGGCACGGAAAAATATTTATTTCCAGCCCCAGGGATAGAGCAGGGGCACGTAATTAAGCAGCATCGGGGATGAAGGCCACTCTTTTGATGCCTTTCTGGCCCCAGGGAGCAGCTGCAGCAGCCCAGCAGCAGAGCTGGGGACGCTAAAGCAGCGCCAGTGTCACCACTCAGGAGGTTTGGCCCCTGTTTGTTCCTCTTGTCTCAAGGCAGGAACTGCCAGGGATGCTCTGGAAATCCCTTTTCTCCCAGTTCTGGGGCTGGAATCTCCTGGAACTTCCTCTGGTGCTCTGCTGCCAAAACATCTCCAAAACACTGCTGGACAAACCCACCAGGGCCCATTTCTCTCCTTTCCCTCTGTCCTGGAGCTTTTCCAGGCTGAGCTCCGGGCACCCCAGCAGCCCCAGGGGCTGCATTCTCCCATTCCCAGCCCCTGTCTCAGACTTCCAGGCAGAGTTTGCAGGGAATAAAAGCAGGGTTTGCAGCAGGAGCTGTCTGAAGAGGCTCCAAGTGGCCGGGCTGGTGGTTTGTGTAATTCCTGTTGCATTCCCAGCAGGAATCTCCTCCTGGGAATCCCGTGGCTTTAGCAAAGGCTCTCCCACCTCTTCACCTGGGAATCCCTGGCTCAGATTGCGCCCAAACACTCAGGGACACCTGGGGAACTTGATCAGCAGGAACTGAAATGCAGGATAAGTGTTCTGCACCTCTGGGATGTGGCTCTGCAGGAATCCAGCTCTGCCTTTGGTGACTCAACACCTTTGGTAGCATAAAGAAACCATTTCATGAGCAGGAAAAGGGGCAGAGAATGACAGAAAAGCTTTCCTAGAATGAAAACTCGGGCAGAATCCTCCCTCCTGAAAGCTGCTCCCTGCCAGTCTGTGCCAATTTCAATGGCAAACAAGTGATTCCTTTTGGATCAGCACATGTGTCCTGAAAATGCTGGGTTTCCAAATTTCCTGCTCGAAGACATGGATGGGAAACAACTCACAGGAGGTGCCAGCCTGTTTTTTGTGTGTCTGACGCTCCATGTACGCTCCTGGTGACCTATAAATAATTAATAACAATAAATCTGCATATGCAGAGCTGCAGGCAGAGCCTCTCTCGTGCCTTTGCCCACACAAAGAGTTGGGCAGAGGCTTTCAGAGCAAAAATGACTCCATCTTCTGCCCCACCTGGGTCCTGAAATTATAGCACAGACTTTTAGCAGATTTACAGCCCCAAAATTTGGGCAAAAAGAGGAGTTGCACTGCCCTGTTCAGCAGAGGGGTGAAGAGAAAAGGGTTTTTGTCTCATTTTCCCCTCTCCAAGCTGCCTCTAGCTCTCATTCCCACATCATTTTCCCCCTTTCCAAACTGCACCATCAGGAAAAATCATCCCAATAAACAACACATTGTGTGCAACCTCATTTTGGGCTTTCCAAATAATGGCAGAGTGGGACTTCACAAAAACCTGACTTTTCAATGCTTCCTACATTCATTTTTTTTATTTACAAGGGGTTTTATTTCCCATTACAAACGGAGCATTCATGCATTGACAGAAGTTATGCCTGGGTTCCCTGCACTCAGGGATCCACATGGATTTACTGATTTACTCCTTTTCCCCCTCATGCAACTCTGATTTTCCCCAAGCACTTTCCAGATTGTGCCTCTGCACAAGGATAAAATAAAAAGTTGATTAATTTTGAGAGATAGCTCATGATTAACTCGACAGACAGAGAGTAATTTTTGATTTCCAAAGGGCAGATTTATTTCAATATTTGAAAGCCATCACACATCCAAGGGACCTCCTGAGAGAGAGCAAAATTCACCAACCAGAACTTTTAATTCCCCTTGAATTAGTGGTTCCAGGATAGTACAAGGGGCTGACTCAGCTCATGAGAGAATATGAATTTTCTCATGGAGAAATTGCTAGAAACAGGTCACCAGCATTCTCATTTTAAATATTTGGGGTATTTTTCCCAAGGATCCCCTCTCACCGTGTGGCTGCTCAAACTTCACTGCCATTTTTCCTGGTTCTCCTCCTGTTTGTGGGTTTCTGCTCCATTTCCCCTCCCCTCCTGGTTTTAAAATGCCCTTTGGAGAGTTCTGTTAGTGTTCAACTCCATTTATTCCTCCAATTGACAAACCAGGCAGGAAAACTTCCACTTCATGGTCCAGCACAAGCTCTGTGTAAATTGTGCTGCCTTGAGAGAGTTCTTTTTTCAGGAAAGATATTTTGTTTTATATTTTAATTGACATGGGGGGGGTTTAAAGTTTGCTGTATTCAAATCTCATCTTCCATGGATTTAATCTTCCATTAAACTCCTATTTTTATCCAGCCATGGCACACTTTGGAGTTGATTTCCCATTTCCCAGCGAATATGGAGCAGAATTTCCTCTGTCCACACTTGCCTGACCTCTGTTGTGACGAAACCCCAAATATTTGGGAACAGCTCCCATTCCAGGCTTCCCATTTGGATCTGCACAGAGTCCACTCTGAATCCAGCCCTGCCAGGAGCCAGAGCTGCCAACTGCAATTTTCTGGCTGGAAAGGGCAAGCGGGCAACTTTCAGGCATCTGTTGAATTCATCTGTTAAATTCAGTCTGAAATGAGCATTCCTGGTCCCAAAATGCCGCGGGGAGGAAGAGCAGGCCCTGCTCCCTCTGCTCCTGGGGGTTTGAGGGAGCTGGGGGTGCTCAGGCACGGGGCTGTTCACCACAACACCCCCACTGCGGATTTTCCCAGTCATCTGTAACAGCAATGGCCCAGATCTGTATCGTAGAAAAGCCAAAACCAGCTCAGCTCTGCTGAGGCAGAGCAGGAGGAAAGGGTGGCCCAGCTCCAAAAAAACCAGCAGAGCGTCGACACCCAGCAAGGATCTGGCCATATGTGGATCTGCAGGAATATTCTGACTTTCTGCTTCCCCCACGAAACTCGGGCTAATTGGCAGAGTTTGTGTTCCAAAGGCAGCTGAAAAAGGAGCTTTTGTGTCCGTGTGTCCGTGTGCAGGGGGTGAGGAGCGGGAGGAGGGAGCCCCAGGGTGGGATCTTTGGGGAGGGAAAAGCAGGGATTCACTTTTAGGGCAGCAGATTCCCTTTCCGAGATCTTGTCCCTGTTTCTTTGCAGACCTTCCCTTTTTCTGGGTGTTTGTTGGGTTGGGTGTTTTTCATTCACTTAGAGAAAAGGAAAACAGGGATTCTTAAAGAAGCAAGGTGGGAAAAACTGAGCCCAAGCCCATTCCCTGTCCCCCCAGGCTGCTGGGGGAGAGGAGGTTCAGAAAAATGGGAGTGAAACTGAGCCTGGAAGGGAGGGAAGGTGTTTTAGGATGGCGTTTTATTTATTCTGATGGGATTGGTCATAAATTAAATTAATTTTCCCCAAGTGGAGCCTGTCTTACCCATGACAGCAAATGGGGAGGGATCTCCCCCAGCCGGGGTCAGCCCACCCCAGATGGGCAAATATTGAGTTTGGGTTTGTTTGTGTGGAGCCCGAGATGAATCCCCACACCAACCCAGCTATTTATCAAGCAAGAAACCCCTCTCCCCTTCGGAGTCCCTGCTGCAGAACCAATATTTGATTTTAATTTGCTGTGTACAGGCCCTAGCAAAGCAAACAGGGCTGTTGACATTGTTCCCTGGGCTCCTGGGCACATCCACCAGACACGCTGCTCTCCTCAGCTCACCCTGCCCACAACAACTTCACACTGAACTTTCAGGAACACAACCAGGCCTTTTCCCACTAATTCCAGTGATGTGCCAGATCTGGCAGCTGCCCTGTGCTCCCAGCTCCTCCTGGCATTGCTCACACTGCAATTTACACCAAACCTGTGCTTCCCCCATCCCCATCAAAGGCTCTTTGGGGCTAAAAAATCCCAATTTTCGGCAGCTCTAGAGCCAGACATTGAGATGGCTTCAGCCCTGGGGTTGTCCCTTCCCTCAGCTGAAGCACAAACTGTGTGGCTGCAGGGAGTACAGTTCCACAGGAGTAGAGGACACTGATTTTGGGGGATGATCACCATGATACCTCCTGGAAAACACATCAATAAATGCCCCCATTGCCCTCAGCTGGTGATTTTCCCTGTCCCAGGCACTGGGGCTGGGCCCAGCGCACAATTTCCCCATAGAGCAATTTTTTTTTAACATAAATTTCACCTCCATCCCACGTCGAGGGGTTCAGCATCCCAAGCCTTCCACGACCTGCACCTTGCTCTCCTCAGTACTGCAGCAAGGGAGAGTTTTTCCTCTGCATGGAGGGGACCTGCAGACCCTCTGCAATGTTTTATTATGCAGAGTCAACACTGAAGCTTCACAGGTTGTATTAAAATATCCATTTTCAAAAAGCCTTTTCAAGCAGAAGCTTTGAACATTGCAGAATGTGGCCTCTGTGAATGACCAGGATAATTTTATTCCTGAGATTTCCTGAGTTCTTTCACAGCTTTTTTTTTCTCTGAAACAACCCCTTTGGTTTTGCTCTTATGGGGACCAGGAGCCCAGGTTGGATGCAGCTTTTCCATTTCTTCTCCAGACCCCCCTTGCAGCTGCTCATCTGCATCTGGAGCTTCCAAGGCAGATGTTTCCAAAGACAGAGAGGTCACCAGAGGGAAAATCCAGCTGTGTCCTGCTGGACTCGGTGTCTTCACTCTGTCATCCCCTTTCCCTCCCCGCTCCCTCAGGGAAAGGAATCCAATTCTGTTTGCTTTGATCAGACAAATGTTTCTCCCCCAGCTGCTCCATTAGGGGCCTGTTCAGAGCCCTAATTAAGGGTTCTGCCACTTAAATCAAGTCCAACACCACGCAGAGAGCTGAGTAATGGGACCCAGCTCCCCACAGCAGTTCTGTTGTTTTCTGCATAAAGGGAAATAAATGACATTTGTGCAAGTCCCCAGTCTGCTGGGTTTTCCAGCCGTGGCCTCCAATGAAAATTTTTCTTCCAGGAAAAAAAGGAGGAAGTGAGACACATTGAAATGAGACCCTTGAAAGAGGGAAATCCTCATTTACAGCCAGAAAGTGTGACCTGGGAAAGTGCTCCCTGCTCCCTAAAATCTCCATTCAAAATCTCAACAGCATCTGTATTCCAAACCTTGCTGTGGCTGCTCCTGCTGCAGGGATGCTGCCACGAGGGAGGTGGATTTTTCCTGCTGAATTCTTTACAATTTCATGGCTTCTTTCTGTGGGGATCCTGCATCCCTTCTGCAGAGAAAGGGCATCAAACACAGCCACAGGGGCTGCCAGCTGCAGGTCTGCAGGGCTGACCCCATTTCCTCAGATCACACCCCAGTTCTACCTCCTATTTCCTCTCCTTTCCAGGGGAGATAGGCTTCAAATCAAACCCCAGCTCCACCTTCTGATTCCTCAAAATCAAATCCCAGCTCCACCTTCTGATTCCCCAAAATCAAATTCCAGCTCCACCTTCTGATTCCTCAAAATCAAACCCCAGCTCCACCTTCTGATTCCCCAAAATCAAACCCCAACTCCCCCTTCTGATTCCTCAGAATTAAACCCCAGCTCCACCTTCTGATTCCTCTCCTTTTCATGGGGGAAAGGTCTCAAAATCAAACTCCAGCTCTACCTTCTAATTCTTCTAATTTCTGGGGCCAAAAAGCCTCAAAATCAAACCCCAACTCCACCTTCTGATTCTTCTCCTTTCCATGGGAGAAAGGCCTCAAAATCAAACCCCATCTCTACCTTCTGATTCCTCTCCTTTTCATGGGGGAAAGGTCTCAAAATCAAACTCCAGCTTTACCTTCTAATTCTTCTAATTTCTGGGGCCAAAAAGCCTCAGAATCAAACCCCAGCTCCACCTTCTGATTCCTCTCCTTTCCATGGGAGAGAGGCCTCAGAATCAAACCCCAACTCCATCTTCTAATTCCTCAAAATCAAACCCCTTCTCCACCTTCTGATTCCTCAAAATCAAACCCCAACTCCACCTTCTGATTCCTCAAAATCAAACCCCAGCTCCACCTTCTGATTCCTCTCCTTTCTGGGGCAGAAAAGCCTCAAAATCAAACCCCAGCTCCACCTTCTGATTCCTCAAAATCAAACCCCAGCTCCACCTTCTGATTCCTCAAAATCAAACCCCAACTCCACCTTCTGATTCCTCAAAATCAAACCCCAGCTCCACCTTCTGATTCCTCTCCTTTCTGGGGCAGAAAAGCCTCAAAATCAAACCCCAGCTCCACCTTCTGATTCCTCTCCTTTCCATGGGAGAAGGACATCAAAGCAATTCTGTGGGACACTCCCTGGACCCTGGCCTGGCCAGGTGGGTCCAGCCCTGCCCTAAACAGACCTGGGGAAGCAGCAGGAGCAGAGCCGCAGGTTCTGGCAGCCTCTGCCCCCGGCAGGAGCAGCAGGCCAGCAGGGTTGTCTCAGCCTGTTTCTGCAGAGCTTCACCCAAGCCTTGCTGCCATCCACGGATGGTGCTGCTGCTGCTGCTCCAAATGCTGTGTCTGGCTGGGGCTGAGGTGTGAGCGGAGCCTGCCTGACCCCTGCGGGTGCCAGGCACAGCCCTCCCCTCTCCCAGCGCCTCCAGCCTGGCAGCAGGCAGGAAAACATCGCTCCCCTTCCCCGGCAGACTGTCACAAGCTGCTCCAAGCTATTTTCTGCTCGCTGTGGCACCCAGCAGCTCCGGGGAAGTGGAGCAGGGGAAGCCTCTCCCTGCAAAAGCACAGGCTGCAAAGCATTTTCCACGCTCCCTCCTCTCCCTTTGGCAGCACAGTGTGTGTGTTCCTCCCTCCTGGGAATCCTTCTGGGTTCAGAATCTCAGCTGGGACCTCCAGCAGCCCTGGGGATTAAGGATTTAATTATTTAAGGATTGGGTCAAAATATATTTAATATATAATATTGAAGGATTGGGTCAAAATACATTTAATATATAATATCTAATGATTGGGTCAAATATATTTAATATATAATATTTAAGGATTGGGACAAAATATATTTAATATATAATATTTAAGGATTGGGTCAAAAAGCATTTAATATATAATATTTAATGATTGGGTCAAATATATTTAATATATATTATTTAAGGATTGGGGCAAAGTATATTTAATATATAATATTTAATATATAATGTTTAAGGGTTGGGTCAGGTCATATTTAATATATAATATTTAAGGATTGGGTCAAAATACATTTAATATATAATATTTAATGATTGGGTCAAATATATTTAATATATATTATTTAAGGATTGAGTCAAAATACATTTAATATATAATATTTAATATATAATGTTCAAGGATTGGGTCAAAATGCATTTTATATATAATATTTAAGGATTGGGTCAAAAGATATTTAATACATAGTATTTAAGGATTGGGTCAATATATATTTAAAATATAATATTTAAGGATTGGTTCACAAGCCAGCATTTAAGGATTGTGTCAAAAGCATAAATATCATTGCCAGCTGTGCCACCTCCTCTGCTCAGGCCCTGGAGGTAAACTCAGCTCCGTGGGAGCAGCTCCAGGGCCTGTAATTCCAGCTGCATTAACTGTGAACATCACCCAGCACAGGAACTGAGCTGGGCCTGCCTCCAGTGCCAGGGCTGCCATAAATCAGCCCCGATCCATGGGCAGGGATTCTCTCTCCCCCACCATCAGATTTCATCACACACAGCTCCAGCGATTCCCTGGCTGCCCTGTGGCCTGGAGAATCACCAGAATTGATGCTCTGCCTGTGCCCAGCTGAAATGTTTATGGGGCAGCATCACCCAGCCTGGATTTCTTGCTTAAAACCCTGCATTAATTTCTTTGTGCTGCAAGCAGTTCATATTTTTTTTTAATTTGCTGGTATCGAAACCACTGAAACTTTATGGGGTTTTTTTGGTTAATTTTTGGCTATTGTTTTATTTTTAGCTATTGTTTTACAGGCTCCTTGTCCAGCAAGCTTTCAGTGTTCCCCAAATGCACAGGAGTGGATTTGTCTGCGGGTGCTGCACAGTCAGGGCTGGGCTCTGAGAGCTGACCTTGGGCACAGGCTCTGGCACTGGGGCTCTCTGGGGACAAATCACTGTCCAGGTAAATTGGGGAGCAAATTAAATCCAGGCAATCCGGGCTGCTGGCCTCCAAAGAGGGGCTCAGAGGGGATTTTCCTCAACATGGGACGGTTTGAGCTCAGCTGCTGGGGCGAGTGAGGGGCTCAGGCTGGGATTTCCTATCACGAATCTTTATCAGTGTCACCCAACGCCTCTGACAGCCTGTGCAGGGTCCGTGGGGGATGGAATCCCTGTGGGAAGGACTCCAGACATCCCAGGCTCTGCTCCCTGCTCTCCTGGCTCCAAGGGGAAATATTTTATTCAGCTGCCACGAGCAGAGGCGGTTCCACCTCTGAAGACTTTTTGAAAGATCTGTTTTCAGCCTTATTCTGGATTTCTGTGCAAGTCACAGGCAGATTTCAAAGCTGGTTTGATGCCTGAAGATGCAATCTTTGTGACCTTGTCTTATAAACAGCATCCCATCCTTACCTGGCTTTAGGTACCAAAATCTCCTCCTTAATCTCTTGGCTTTCCAGCTGTCAAATATTTCTTTTTCTTTTTTCTTTTTCTCTTTTTCTTTTTCTTTTTCTTTTTCTTTTTCTTTTTCTTTTTCTTTTTCTTTTTCTTTTTTTTTTTGCATCTTGGGAGCTCTAGAGATTAATTTGTTCACATAAATGGTGTGAGACACAGGGAGGGAAACATCATTAGTAGGAGAGGACAGCAAACAAATTTGAAGCAAGAAATGTTTTTTGATGCAGTTACCTTCAGATGGGAGGGGAAGGAAATGGGGAAGGCTGATTTTTCCTTTCTTTAGAAAGGCAGCAATTAAAACCTTCACATTTCTGTGCATGAAGGGAGTGAAAAAGTTTCCAAAATCCACCACAACAATCTCCAGACTGTCAGAATTTTTCAGATGATTGCGATGTTGACAAAACAAATCCCATTTTGAGACAGCCTCCTGAAAGGAGCCCCTCCAAGTGCTCTGCAAACATCACAACAGGATGTTTTGACACTGAAGGCACTTCACCCCCGTGGTGAGCATGGGGAATGCTGTCAGAATTGACACCAATTCTTACAACACATCAATTCCAGCAGGCAGGGGAGCGTTTATTGAGAGTGAAATGGGAAAACGTCAGCATCTCCGTGCCAGAGGAGCAGCTGAGGGTGCAGCAGCAGCTCCTGGGGGCTGTGTCCCCACAAACCTGCCAGGATTAATGTCTGCCCATGATGGACACAGCCACGAGATTTTTGAGCAGATCTAAGCTAGGTCTGCTTGTGTATCAGGGGTTAATGTCCAATTACAGCTTCAGGTAATGAAGTCCCATTGCCCCGTTTGCTTCTCCCTCTGATTCACTTTTGTTTGTCCTTTTTGGGCCTGGGGCTGTCATGGTGACCTTGTTCCCAGGCCCAGAAGGATTTATTCTGCCCAAAAAGTGAGGAGAGCTAAGCAGCATTTTAACAGAGCTCAGAATGCAGCACAGAAACCAGGAAACTGCTCAGGATGCAGCACAGAACCTGAAAAGCACAAAAGCTGAACAGCTCAGGCATCAGCCAAAGCCTGTGCTCAGCTGCTGTCAGAGCTGTGGGGACTGTCCCCTGCCAGGGAGGTGACAGTGCCAGCCCAGCCCGGGCTCAAGCAGGGCACAGCTCCCGGTCCTCGTGAGCAGGGCTGGGGCAGAGCAGGGCACGGCAGCGCCTGACCCCTGCCCATCCCATGCTCCTGATCAATCCCCCTGCAGCCAGCAACAACCCCAGAGCCGGAGAGATCGATGGACACTGGGGACAGAATGGAAAATCCTGGCCTGCCTCGGGCAGAGGCTGTGCCAGCCCCGGGCTCTGGGACACAGGGACAGCTCTGAGCCATGGGGACAGCTCTGGGACACAGGGACAGCTCTGGGATACAGGGACAGCTCTGGGATACAGGAACAGCTCTGGAACACAGGGACAGCTCTGGGATACAGGAACAGCTCTGGGATACAGGAACAGCTCTGGGATACAGGGACAGCTCTGGGATACAGGAACAGCTCTGGGACACAGGAACAGCTCTGGGACACAGGGACAGCTCTGGGACATAGGGACAGTTCTGGGACACAGGGACAGCTCTGGGACACAGGGACAGAACAGCTCTGGGATACAGGAACAGCTCTGGGACACAGGGACAGCTCTGGGATACAGGAACAGCTCTGGGACATGGGGACAGCTCTGGGACACAGGGACAGAACAGCTCTGGGACACAGGGACAGCTCTGGCCAGGTTTTGGTCCTGCAGAGCCACACCTGGGCAGCTGCTGCTGTTTCAAAGGGAGCCAGGCAGGGCTGGCACAGCCTGTGGAGCTCCTGGGTGGCCGCTGGACCATCCCTCCTGCCTTGCTGGGTTGGCACACCCCTGCAAAGAGCAGCCAATATTTGTGCCTTTAGATGGATTTCCCACTCCTCTCCCTGTCCAGAGCAGCTCAGTGCCTGTGTGCTGTGTGTGGGTGCACAGGCATTGTCTGGTTCTCATCTGTTCTTTGTAAAATATCCATTTTCTTCTGCTTGGAAGTCAAAAAAACCCCAAAAACCTCAAAAACCCCAAAGCAGTGATGTTGTGAAGAGCAGTGCCAGCATTTCCTGAGCTGGATTCAGGACAGAGCTGCCCATGAGGGAGGGTGGGGTGGGCTCTGCACCCCTGGGTTTGGCTGCTCAGTCGGTGCAGGCTCTGCAGCAGCAGCCTGAGCTCACGTCTGCCTGCAGAGCTGCCTGCACATGAGCTCTGGGTGCTCAGAAACTCGGCCCAGCTGGAGAACTCTGACCTGAAGTAGCCCCATTCCTCAGCCTTGGTGCGGTTTTGTGGTTCCTGTGCCACACAAAAGCAGAGCCCTGCCCTGGAGCCCTCCAGCACAGAGCTGCCAGCGTGCTCTGAGAGCTCGGGGTGCAGAATTCCTCCTGGAAAGGGACAAAACTCACCCCAGGGCTCCACACCAAACCCTGAGCTGGCTCTCTACTTCATCTTCCCATTCTTCCACCCACTCTTTCCTCCTCCTCCTCCTCCTCCTTATGTCACATTTGGTTTACATTTAGTTGTTACAGAAACCCCCAAGTTTTGCAAATGTAAGAACAATTTTCCCTCTAGAATATCGAGTTTCCCCTGGCAACTGCCTCAACTCCTGGATTCCAAAATGTTATTTTCTTGACCTATAAATAGGAGAAAGAGGCCAGCTGTGGTGCAGATGAAACGTGTCCTGCATGCTCTGGGATTCTCTCCCAAATCCTGCGAGCTGGAATCAGCTTTGGTTTCTCTGCTCCCTTTTCTACCTTTTCTTTTTTAGGAGCTGAAATCCGAATGCCAGCACGTGAGGAGCTGCAGGAACCTGCACTCCAGGTCTGTCAGAGCTGGTGTTTGCTGTCACAAATGATTCCCTCAAACCCAGCAGCCCTTGCTGTGGTTCCAGCAGAGCAGAAATCCAAGGAACAGCTTTTTTCCAGTCTCTTTTCTCAGGGTGAGTTTTTATTCCCTCGTGAGCATCACCCAGTTTCCCAGTGATAAAGGGAATTTCTGTGACTTCATCTCACTCTCCAACAGATGCTGTGTGGGCTATGAACAATCCTCTAAAACATGTGAAAGAAATAAAAGCTTCTTGCTTTTATATAATTTAATAAAAGCCAGACTTGCTGTTCTGATTGAGGTGCAGGGGGGCTGCGTTCTGGAGAAGGGAATGAGACAAAGCTGAGCCTAAATAAGAACCCTGGGATCTGAGGAGGAGGGAGCTGTTCTGCTGATAACTGAATTGATAATTTCTGAATCTGCAGCACTTCAGAAAGAACCGTGTGGAGTTTGCACCAAAATCTGCTTTTGTTTCATAATTTCCAGCAATTCCTGAAGTAAAACTCATCCTGTAAGAGCTGGGAAAAGCCAGAACTCAGCAGAGGCTCCTCTGGCAGGATCTAAATTCCAGAATCCCGAGCAAGGAAGGGACTGACCCTTGGGAATGATCTGGTACCTGCTGCTCCCTGAGACAGCTCCCAGCCAGACTGGGGCTCTGGGATTTCACTGTTTCACCAGGCTGGGTTTATTGGGCCAAACTGGAGCTCTGGATTTTCACCATTTCACCAGGGTGGGTTTATTGGGCCAAACTGGAGCTCTGGGATTTCACCAGGCTGGGTTTATTGGGCCAAACTGGAGCTCTGGATTTTCACCATTTCACCAGGGTGGGTTTATTGGGCCAAACTGGAGCTCTGGGATTTCACCATTTCACCAGGGTGGGTTTGTCCAGCTAGACTGGAGCTCTGGAATTTCACCAGCCTGGTTTATCCAGAGCTCAGGAATTTCCCCAGGCTGGGTTTATCCAGAGTTCTGGAATTTCCCCAGCCTGGTTTATCCAGAGCTCAGGAATTTCCCCAGGCTGGGTTTATCCAGAGTTCTGGAATTTCCCCAGCCTGGTTTATCCAGAGCTCAGGAATTTCCCCAGGCTGGGTTTATCCAGAGCTCAGGAATTTCACCAGGCTGGCTTTATCCATAGCTCAGGAATTTCCCCAGGCTGGGTTTATCCAGAATTCTGGAATTTCCCCAGGCTGGGTTTATCCAGAGCTCTAGAATTTCACCAGCCTGGTTTATCCATAGCTCAGGAATTTCCCCAGGCTGGGTTTATCCAGAGCTCTAGAATTTCACCAGGCTGGGTTTATCCAGAGCTCAGGAATTTCCCCAGGCTGGTTTATCCAGAGCTCTAGAATTTCACCAGGCTGGGTTTATCCAGAGTTCTGGAATTTCCCCAGGCTGGGTTTATCCAAAGCTCAGGAATTTCCCCAGGCCGGGTTTATCCAGAGCTCTGGAATTTCCCCAGCCTGGTTTATCCAGAGCTCAGGAATTTCCCCAGGCTGGGTTTATCCATAGCTCAGGAATTTCCCCAGCCTGGTTTATCCAGAGCTCAGGAATTTCCCCAGTCTGGGTTTATCCAGAGCTCTGGAATTTCCCCAGCCTGGTTTATCCAGAGCTCAGGAATTTCACCAGGCTGGGTTTATCCAAAGCTCTGGAATTTCACCAGCCTGGTTTATCCAGAGCTCTGGAATTTCCCCAGGCTGGGTTTATCCGCAGGGAGAGCCCAGCCTGGGGGGGCTGCAGCCCCTCTTGGGAGGTTTCTGATCTCAGAGCAAAGGAATGGAGGAATGGAAGCCAGCGAGGCAAAGGATCCCTGCTGGTGGCAGCCTGGAATTCCCTGCGCGCTGCGCCTGGGATGATCCCTCAGAGCCTGACACATCCTGGCACCAGGGAAGGAGGGCACAGGGGCTTGGAGGCGCTCCCAGCTGGCAGCAGGGCTCTGACAGCCACAGCCAGCTCCTGCAGGCCATGGAGCACGGCCAGGAATGCAGGATTCCTCTGTCCCCTCCGAAGGACACGCTGCACAACAACCCCACAAGGTGAGCGGGGCCAGTTTGGTCCCAAAGGAAATGGGAATGCTGGCACACAGGGGTCCCCAGAGCCAGCAGGAGCTGTTCCAGGTCCTAGCAGCAAACATGGGGAAATAAAGGAAGATTAAGGCAAAGTTCTTAAGGGATCCTGCTGAAGATTATTTCTCTGAACCAATTAAGCATACAAATTAATTTCCTGAGGGGATGATGTTTTATTAGAAAACAGCTTTTGCAGAGACCCTGGAGTTTGCTTTGCTTGTGATTATTGCATTTTTCCCCCCGAATTTGTTGTGGATGCTGCCATCACAGCAGGGAGAACATTTGCTTAGTCAGGCTGTGCTTTGCTTTCTTTTTTTTTTTTTTTCCCAGTGATTTTGCTAGAAGCAGATAAATCCTAAACTGGCTGAAAGGGAGGATTCACAACCAGAACTCAACAGCTGCCCCCTAATGCAAGGAAATGAGGCTGTTGTGTGTCAGCTCTGGATCAATACCTGACTCCATCAGGGGCACCAGCCTTTCCACAGTGCTTTGCAAGGTGCACTAATGCATCCTAAAGCTGCCCTTCATTCTTTAGACCCCAAAATTTTGTCCCGGTCAACTGTAAATGATCTCCTGTAAATGCTGTAAGAAGCAGGAATCTTAATAAACCTAATCAGGGTTTTGTTTTCTTTCTTTTCCTCTCCCCTCCATCACAAACATAAAATTATTCTTTGCATCACAGGTGGGCCCTTTCCAAAGGATCTGAGCTACCCTAAAAGCTGAACTTGGTATTAAGAGCTCAGGCTGAGCCTGTAAAAGAAAGTGAAAGGAATTCCTTGTTTCCTGGCTGCCTAATTCCATACACAGGGCGGGGTGGGATGAGCTTCAGAGGACGGTGCTGAGCCAGGAGGAACTTTGGGAGGGATTTCTGTGAATGAGTGACTCCAGCAGGGCCTTTCTGGGCAGCTTTTCCCCAGCAGCCTGATGTGTTCCAGATGAGCAGGCACTCGGGCTGGGAGCTCCAAAACTGGAAAGGCACCAATGAAAAGAACACAGGGGGAGGAAAAAAAATAAATGTTCTTCTCATGCTCGTAGCCTAAACCTGGCGTTTTTCTACAGATTGCACAAACTGAGGGACGGCCAGCGAGGCCCTGCAGCCCTGATGAAAGGACAGGCAGTGATGTATGGATGTGTCTGCAAGAACAACAGCCAAGGTCTCTGCTGGGGCAGACTGGGAGGGAGATTTGGCACTTTTTCAGACCACAAGTTTATTTTTATGAGCTGGCCTGCACGGGTCAGCAGTGTGCCTGCAGCCTGGAACAACACAAGGAGAAGCTGCTGCTACTTTGAAGGACTTCTGGATAAATGTCTCCTTATTCCTCCTTGTTTCTCCTTATTCCTCCTTGTTTCTCCTTATTCCTCTTTGTTTCTCCTTATTCCTCCTTGTTTCTCCTTATTCCTCCTTGTTTCTCCTTATTCCTCCTTGTTTCTCCTGGTTTATTTCCAGAGCTGCTTCCTGCACACCAATCTCTGTCTGCAGGAGGGGCAGCTGCTCATCAGCTCCATCCCTTGCCCTGCTGAACAAAACTCTTCTCTGAGTTAAACTTTTCCATTCTGCGGACTTTTTAGGCGCAGAAAAACTTGGAGAGGAATTCAACAGATGTAGGAGTTGAATTTTGTTCCAAAGGTCAGCGACTTCTCTAAAATTTATTACTGGACTCAGCAGTTACTTTAAAATCACTGAGCTCTGCATTGGCAAAGGGTTCGGTCTGAACCCTCTGGAATCTGATGGTTTATGGTTTATTTATGGTTTTGTGCAAGAGGCAAAACTCTTGAGTTTCCAGCAGAGCCCATCCTGCGCTGTCAGGGAGTGGAGCAGCCCTGGTGTGAGGGACACAACGTGAGCTCTGCTGTGCCCCGGTGGTGCCGGGCTCTGGGGATTCCTGCTGGGATGCAGAATTCCCTGAATTCCCCGGTGTTTGTGGTGGCAGATGCCTGCCCTGGCCTCTGCAGGGTCCCTTTGCACACTCCTGTCGCTTTTTGTGGGGCTGGGGAGAGCTGCCAGCGCTGTGCACTTGGCTGAACAATCCCAATCTCCAGAGAAATGGGAGGGTGAGAGGAGCAGCAGGAGAAGCAACCCCTGCTCTGCAGCAGGACTGGGAGCACATTCCTGCCTGGAGCTTTGGCTCCGGGGCTGCTTTAATTTGGATTTGGTTTAAGCCTGGGAATGGTTAAACCTGGGAATGGAGAGTGAGAGGGGCTGAGGCTGTGCAGGGAGCTGCAGGATTGATCCCCACACAAACTGGGGGTGCCAGCATTGATCCCCACACAAACTGGGGGTGCCAGCACAAACTGGGGGTGCCAGCATTGATCCCCACACAAACTGGGGGTGCCAGCACAAACTGGGGGTGCCAGCATTGATCCCCACACAAACTGGGGGTGTCCAGTTCTCCTGGCAGCTCGATTGTTTATCCAACGTGTGAATTGTTCTTACTTTTTGACCAATCGCAGTCCAGCTGTGTTGGGACTCTGGAAGAAGTCACGAATTTTTCTTTAGTATCTTGTTAAGCTTTCTGTAAGTATCCTTTCTCTATTCTTTAGTATGGTTTTAGTATAGCATAATTAATAGAATAGAATAGAATAGAATAGAATAGAATAGAATAGAATAGAATAGAATAGAATGTAATGTAATGTAATATAACATAGTATAATATAGTATAATATAATATAATGTAATGTAATATAATATAATATAATATAATATAATATAATATAATATAATATAAAGTAATGTAATATAGTATAATGTAATGTTATGTTATGTAATATAATATAATACCATAAAATAATAAATTAACCTTCTAAGAACATACAGTCAGATTCTCAATTTGTCCTGGGGACCCCAAAAATGCCAAATCCCAGCTCAGCCCTGGTCATTTGGATTTTTCATCTCCATCTCCCTGATGCATTTCCCTGCCCCACGCAGGAGCTCATCCCTTCACCCTGGGGATCGATGCTCCAGACTGGAAAGTTGTCATTCATCTCCTTGTGAGCACATCCCCTGTGAAATCCCAATAGATCTGTAAGTTTATTATTATCCCTGGGGTTTACTGGGATGGATGGGCAGGGAACTGAAGGATTATCTCAGCAGGAGCTGCTCAGGGACTATGGATGGGTTCCTGTGCCGTGGGACAGGGAGATCCATCACAGCCCTGCAGAGAGCAAAGCCCTGCTGATGGATCTGGGCCACCAGAAAGGCATTTGGAGCAGCTCCTCTCTGTCTTGAGTGCCAGGGGCTGGAAATCCACGGGGAAGGGCTCTCCTGCCCCTGGCAGGGGAGGGCTGGCAGGGAATCCTTCCTCAGGGGCCACGGCTGCTCACCCAGAGCAGGGATTTCCCTCTTATCAGGCACCTGCTCTTTGCAGGGAGAGGATTTAGGCTCAGATGTTGGGCCAAAGGAGATAAAAGTGCCTCAGTGTGAGTCCCCACTTTGTGTTTCAGCTTCATCCAACCCTGGGCACTTCCAGGGCTGGGGCAGCCACAGCTGCTCTGGGCAGGGAGGAATTCCTTCCCAAAATCCCACCCAAACCCCCCCTCTCAGTTTGAAACCATTCCCCTCGTCCTGAATTGGGAAAATCCCTCTCCATGTTCCTTGCAGGCTGCCCTCAGGTGCCATCAGGTGTCATTTCCCCAGGTGCCATCACCATTATTTCCCCCTGTCCTGGTCATTCTCTGTTCCCCCTCCAAAGCCTCTAAATGCTCTGGTGTCCATTGATCATGGCCAGGACATTTTTACCTTAAAATTTTACCTCTTCAGCCTCAAAAACGACAAAATCTCAGCCTTTCCAAACCCACCTTGAGCCATGGGATGAAAACACATCCAGAAAGTCTTGCACAGGTGGGTTTGGTGCCTCCACTCTTCCTCTTTCCATCTCCTGGGAATGCCAGCTTGATGCCACCAGGAATCACGTGGGAAACAGGAAAAGTGTCAGGACTTGGAGAATTCCCTGAATTCCCCAGGCCAGAATTCCCACCTGGGGAGCAGAGAGCTGTGAACCACTGGGGGGATGATGGAGCTTCCCAGTGCAGCATCTCCTTGGGAAAACACGCGACAAAAGGTGCTGGAAAAAGCTCCATTGCCATGACAGATCCAGAGCAGGCACGTTGGAGGGGCTGTGAAAGAGAACACCTTGCCAGGCAGCATTAACATCCCGGGAAAAAATAACAGCTCTGCCTCTCAGGGCCTGCCTCTTGATTTTAACAGGCCCAGAGCACATAAAAGCTCCCTGAGAGCTGAGACAGACGGGTTTAAATCAGTCAGACAGAAAGCTCAGCCCTATAGGAGCTCCTTTATGATCTCATATTTTATTGACGTTGGTAAAAGCGCCCTGGCACGGGTGGTTATGAATGTGCATCGTCTGCTCCCTCTAATCCATTAACTCATTAAAATAATTGTCTTAATTTGATTGTTAAAGTGATTAATAGGGCAAGAGTTAAAGGAAATTAATACTCCAAATTGAAGCATAACTGCAGCAGAAAAATAACTCGGTGGGATTGATGTGGTAACAAGGTGCAGGCTCGTGGTTAATGAGCCTTGGGGAGTTAAATATAGAAAGGAAAGACAGGAAGAAAATTCCTCTGTGCAGCCAGGCTGGAATGGTTCAGGATCTGGAGCCCAAAGTTCTGCCCAAGCCCACTGCTCGTTCTAATATTGGCAGATCAAAGGGGAATATTTAATATCAGAGAAGGGAGATATTTAATATCAGAGGAGGGGAATATTTCATATCAGAGAAGGGAGATATTTAATAGGGGAATATTTAATATCAGCTCCTGTTAATTTTTGGGAGATGTGGGAGTGCCCAGGTAAAGGCTGTGGCTGCAGGATCTCTGAATATTCCAGAATCAGTCAATTCCTGGGGAATGAGCACAAGCACACTGCAGCTACAGGTGGCTGGGGTGGGAAGGAAAAGCTCACTGTGGATCTCTGAGTTTGTTTCAGTTCTGTCCACACTCACTCTTTGGTTTCATGCCCTGCTTTACCAAAATCCATTTTTTCCTTTCCTGTTTTTCGACCTGGGGATGGATTTTTTCTGCTGCCTGGAGCACGGGGAGGAAATGCCACGCTGTACAGTTAAAATTACCCATGCAAACACTGCTGGGTTTAGGAGTCTCCTGGCATTTTCCTCCCTGGGTTGAGAGCGTTTGCTTTGCTCAGTTCAAACAGAAACTCAAAGCTCCCAGTTAGATGAGGGTGGCACAGGGCAGCTCCTGCTTTGCACCTGTTTCTGTGCTGCTCTGATTTCCCCTCCTTACCATAATTCCAGTTTGGATTCATCAATCCTAGAGATTAAAACACTCCACTTGCCATGGTGGGCCTGCTCTGATGGCAGCTTTGGTCTTTAGCAGAGGAAATCTTAAATTTCTTTCAATTCTCTGCTGAACCTGCCACTGGTGGGCACTTAAAGCTGTGAAAAACCCCCAGACAACCCCAAAACCTGTAATAAATACAGCTACAGGCAGAATGCACAGGTTTCCTGTCTGCCCTCTTGATATCCACGGTTCAAAAGAGCAGAAAAATGGGGGCAACGAAATAAATATTGAATTAAATGAATGCCTGGGGAGATTGCTCCACACAGATGAGGTCTAACAGGCTGGACCAAGGGTTTGCAGCCCTGGGCAAGTGGAGCAGAAAATATTGCAGAGCTCCCAGGCTGCAAATACCTGGGAGCCCTGGGGCAATGGAGATTCTATAACTCACCTTGGACAAGCCCCTTTGAACAGGTAAATTGGATATGAAAGAGGAAAAACTGAGAGTGGGAGAAAACCAGCAAAGCGTGGGCAAGAGAGAGTGAGGCAAAAAGAGAGAACAACTCAATTTATCTCTCACCCAGGGCATGGGCAGCGAGAGCCCCTTGCCATGAGCTGCAGATTTATTTTTAATGTTTTCTTCCTGCACTCCTTGATTCTCTCTGACAACAAAATCTGCCTTCCCAGATGTGCAGTGAGCAGCAGAGGCAGGGAGTAAAGGCTCTGGGCAGGACTGCAGGTTCCAAAAGCAGCTGGGGCTGAGGTTTTAAACAGATTCCTCCAGGAGCATGGGAAGGAGGTGCAGGCACAGCACAAAGCTGAGAAAACCCAATTTGGCTCCATGTCCTGCTGGAGCAGCCAGCACTGGCTGCTCTAAAACTGAAAGGCGGGCATTTATCTATTTTATCTATGTTTTTGTTTCTTTTTCTATTTTATCTAATTTTTTTTTGTTTCTTTTTCCCAACAACCCGAAGGTTTAAGCTGGGTTCCAGTGGCATTTACGGGCTGGGTGGCTGGAGCAGCTCTCACTTGGAGGCAAGTGAGCAAACTGGGGAGGGAGGGAGAGAGGAAAGCCACAGAACACTCAGCCAGCAGCCAGAGGCACAGAGTTAATCAGTAAATGATGTGTTTATTGCCCCAGTGGAAGGGGAAGGCAGACTGAGGTCTGCAGCAAGAATAACTCGTGTCCTTTTTCAAGCTGCAGAAGTTTCTCTGATTTCCTCTGTCGGAAATGTCTGGGGCAGCTCTCACAGAGCCACGTGGCAAAATCCCTGCTGCTGCTGAGAACAAATCAATGCCTGCAGAAACCACCAGGATGGAAGCTCGTGTTCCTAAAAGCAGACAGAGCATTACACAGGGCTGTTAATTCAATTAATGGCTTTAACTTAACTACCCCAGTGCTGCTGCTGGTGGGCTGATGGAAAATCCAGATTTCAGCAAAGATTTTGGGTGTGTTTGACCCCACTCTGTGCCCTTCCTCTGCAAGGGACTGGTGGATCTGAAGCTCCAAAGATATTCTGGGGTGTTTTTAAATGCAGAGCCAAAGGGACAGAGCTGGAGCTAAACAAAGTGATTATTCCTAAACTGGAGTGTTCACAATGGAGACAAATTGTAATCACACCCTTGGGATCCTGCAATCACCAGCAGCTCCCACCAGCCCCTGGCCCTGCTCCTTTGGGGAGATGGAACATGAGAAAATACATTTTATTCTGGTTCTGGATGCTCAGCAGGACTTCCTTGGACTTGCCAGGGGCATTTTTTTCTTTAATTCCCCCAAAATAGTTAAAGACCCTTTAAAACAGGAGGCTGAGATGTTCCAGCAGTGCCCTGGAACAGGTTCTCCAGGAGAAGAGAGCACTGAGAACAGGTCTGTAATAACCTCTCCCCAAGGCATTTCCAGCAGCCTGTCCCTGTCCTGCTGTCTGAGCTGTGCTTCACACAAGGCAGAAGAAGCAGGGCTGGCTCAGGGCAGCTGCCAAGGCCCAGCAGGGAAATTCTCCCAGCCCTGGAAGTGTCCAAGGCAGGCTGGATGGGCTTTGGGATGCTGGAAGGATGTTTAATGGTGTCCCTGGACTGAGAGGAAAGAGAGGAATCCCTGGCCAGGGGTGTGGGGCTGTGCTCTGCCTGTTTGGTGTGCGTGGGGCTGGAGCAGCAGAGGTGTTTATTAACTCACAGCATCCTGCTTCTCCTGTTTCCCAGGGGCCCCTGATGGAAAATAAACCTGGCAGCTTGTTGGGAGCAGGAGTTCAGCAGCACCAGGGGTTTCCACCAGTGACTGAGATCATGGAGCTCATTGCAGGGAGGGGTTTGAGGGTCCCAGGAGCCTCTGGAGCAGCCAGAGGGAAGCAGAGCAGCAGCTCTGCCCTGCCAGAGTCCTTTAAGGAAACAGATTTATTCCAATGTCCAAAAATGGGAATTACTCCTGCTTATTTTAAGAGCAAACCTCACTCAAATGTCATCTTCTTCAAGTGTCATCCAGAGGGATGATGACACAGACAATAATCCATTTCTGCTTTAAATTGGCCATCATGCCTCATGCATCCTGTTCCTGCTGGTGGAATCTGCAGCGACACCGGGGCTTGGCTGACAGCCTGTCCCTGTCCCCTGTGCCACCGCGCCGTGCACGGCCCCTGGTGACACCAGGGACACCCAGGGAGGGGTGGCAGGGGCTGGCAGGCACCAGGGGGCCCGTGGAGCATCCTCCTGCCAGGAGCGTGGCCATGGCTCAGCGCCACAGCCCAGGCTGCTCCTGTGCCCTGGACAATCCCTGAGCCCGGCTCTGCCCAGCTCTTCCCATCCCCTGGACAATCCCTGAGCCTGGCTCTGCCCAGCTCTTCCCATCCCCTGGACAATCCCTGAGCCCAGCTCTGCCCCAGCTCTTCCCATCCCCTGGACAATCCCTGAGCCCAGCTCTGCCCCAGCTCTTCCCATCCCCTGGACAATCCCTGAGCCCAGCTCTGCCCCAGCTCTTCCCATCCCCTGGACAATCCCTGAGCCCGGCTCTGCCCAGCTCTTCCCATCCCCTGGTCAATCCCTGAGCCCAGCTCTGCCCCAGCTCTTCCCATCCCCTGGTCAATCCCTGAGCCCAGCTCTGCCCAGCTCTTCCCATCCCCTGGACAATCCCTGAGCCCAGCTCTGCCCAGCTCTTCCCATCCCCTGGACAATCCCTGAGCCCGGCTCTTTCCCAGCTGTTTTCCCACCCCTGAGCACCAGGTTTGTGCCTTCCACCACAAAAAGAGTCTCTTGTTCTGCCTGAAATGCCCCCGGATTCTCAGCCCACCTGGGATGCCCCTGGATTTTCAGCCCCTGGATTTTCATCCCAGCTGGAATTCCCCTGGATTTTCAGCCCTCCTGAAATGCCCCCGGATTCTCAGCCCACCTGGGATGCCCCTGGATTTTCATTCCCTGGATTTTCAGCCCAGCTGGATTTCACTCCAAGGAGTTATTCCCCCCCTGCACAGTGACACTGCTGCCTCACTGGGTCAAACCTCTCCTCTTTTCTCAACAGCCCAGCCTCAAATGTGTATATTTATAATAATCTGCAAATCCCAGAAGGAAAACCTTGTTTTTCAGGTATTTGGGAAGGCTCAATATCTCCTCTCCATTGTCAGGATTATTATTTTTTTCCCCCACAAGGCTTTGAAATGAAAGCCTCAAAGGGAGAAGAAAATGCAGAAGAGATAAATTTCAGAGGGGAGCAGGATTTGTGATGCTGATCTGCCACAGGAACGTGCCATCCAAACCCTGCCCTTTTTATTGCAGGCAACACAGGCATTTTCCTTCTTCAAACATCCCTTCAAGAGCACCAACTGAGCCCTGCCTCCAGCCAGAGCCCCCTGGAAATGGGACTGGGAGCAAGCTGGGCTCAAAAGGAGAAGGATCTCTTGCTTGTTTCTGTTTCCACCTTGCAGAGTTATTTATTATCAGCTGCTTGCAGGTACACACGCAGCCTCCCCAGGGGCAGAGCTGGAGAGACAGAGCTGAGTTTCCTCAGATGCTGCTGTCTCTGATGCACTCTAAAATTAGACTTTGTCTCCCTGGATGCCGTGTTTGGATGCAAAGGAGTGACAGGAATTTCTCTCTCTCTCTTTTTTCCTCTATAATCAACACTTATAGGATGGGAGCCGCTCGGGTTTTTGACAGAAATGGGAGGAAAAATGGTGGGGGGAAAAATGCATTTTGAGGTGCCAGATTGATCAGCAGCCCAGGTGTAAATCAGGAGGGCAGTGGAGCTGCTCCCATCCCAGCCAGGGAGCTGAGCCACCTCCAGGCTGCTCCCACGGCAGAAAATAACAATAAACTGAGGGACTGGGAAAGGCTGGGCATGGAGGGGTGGGAAAAATGGGAAAATAACAATAAACAGAGGGATAGGGAAAGGCTGGGCATGGAGGAGTGGGAAAAGGGAGAAAATAACAATAAACTGAGGGATTGGGGAAAGGCTGGGCATGGAGGGGTGGGAAAAGGGGGAAAATAACAATAAACTGAGGGATTGGGGAAAGACTGGGCATGGAGGAGTGGGACACAGCAAATCACTGAGTGTTGGTGAGGGAAGAGAAATGGTTTTAAGCTGCTGTGGAGGGAGCACAGCTGGACACAGGTGAGCTCAGGGAGCTCTGAAATTCTGTTTCATCTCCGTCACTCCTGGCTTTGCTCAGCCCCTCGGGGCCCAGGCTGTGCAAACCCCCCCCTTTATCAAGAATAAAGCTGAATTCACCTGATGTTTGTCACTGCACACAGAGGTTCCCCCCCATTGCCTTGCAGAAAGCCTGGGAGGTAATTAATATCATTTAAAATGAGCACAGCAGGTGCAAACTCCTCTTGGCTTGGCTGCACAGTAACCAGGCTGGGCGCCCGGGGGGGCTGAGCCCTTTCCCCAGCCCTGCCCGTTCCTCTCCATGCCTGCTCCCAACAAGGTTTGTCCATGGCAGGAACCTGGAGTGGAGGCCCTTTTGTTTACCGTGTTACACAAATTCAATTTGTCAGAGAGCCGGGTTATGAATTAGGAATGAGGGATGGTAGCAAAATTAAATGATAAAGCCTTGGCCAGCATCCACTGCAGCTGAGATGGGGCTGATAAACTGGAGCAGCCAGGCAGGATTTGGGGAACTAAAACAAAGGCACGGTGGAAATATGTTTAAAAAATGGGGTTTGGGCATGGATAGCTTGGATCTCCTTCTTCCCTGCCCTTGTGGTACAGAGAGCTGGGGGGAAGCATTAAAAAATCAGGATTTCTGTGGTATTTTCTGGGGTGGCAGGAAGGAATGAATCTGACTCCATGTTCTTAGAAGGCTGATTTATATTATATTATATTATATTATATTATATTATATTATATTATATTATATTATATTATATTATATTATATTATATTATATTTATTATATTTATTATATTATATTGCATTATATTATATTACATTACCATATATTACATTACATTATATTATATTACATTATATTATATTATATTACATTATATTGCATTACATTATATTATATTACATTACATTATATTATATTACATTATATTATATTACATTATATTACATTATATTATGCTATACTAAAACTATACTAAAGAATACAGAAAGGATACGGACAGAAGGCTAAAAGATAATAATGAAAAACTCCTGGCTCCTTCCAGTCTTGACACAGCCTGACCCTGATTGGTCATTAAGTCAAAACAATTCACATGAAAACAATCAAACATGCACCTGTTGGATAAACAATCTCCAACCACATTCCAAAGCAGGAAAACACAGGAGAAGCCAATCAGACAATTACTGTTTTCCTTTTTCTCTGAGCTGTCTCAGCTTTCCAGGAGAAGAATCCTGGGCAAAGGGGATTTTTCAGGAAATGCGGTGGTGACAGATTTCTGCTTTGGTGGATGCTGTCTGCGGCATCCTCACGTCCCAGCTCGTGTCTGGCCCTGGTGTGGGGGCACTGCTGCAGCCCCAGCCTGGCACAGGAACCCCGTGGCAGCCGCTGATCCCATCTCTGCTGCAGGGAGAGCTCTGGAGCTGCTGCAGGCGCAGGTGGAAGGGCCCCAGCAGGGAGGGATGCAGGAAGCACCGGGTGTGAACCAGGAGGAGGAATTCACACCCCAGAGGGTGGGTTTGGGCTCTCAGGGGCACCAGGGAGTCCCAGGAGCTGCAGGCTCTCCTCTGGGTGCTCCAGGAGGAAATCTGAGCTGGAGATGGCCGTGCCAGGGCTGGGATCCCTCTCTCCACCGGCAGATCCTCGCTGGGCTCTCCAGGAGCGCAGGCAGGGAGGAGCAATGTTCTGTTTGGCTTTCTGAGAGAGATGGATGGGCAGGGCAGAGGCATTTCCATGTCCCCCAGTGCTGTGCCTGCTCTGGAGTTGATCTTTCACAAGTCACTGCTCTGCTGACACCAGAATTGATGGAGCTGGAGGCACCTGGCTCTTGAAGGATTGCTCCTTGGGAGACAAAAATGGTTTGCTCTGCATGGTTTGGCCTTGCTTGGGAAAAAAACTCAAGAGTTTTTCCTGCTGAGCTCCATTTCTAACTGTTTTCATCACAAAATAAAAGGACAGAACTTGCCCTCAGTGCTGGGGGAGTGAGAGGGGAGGAGGAGGAACAAACCAAGGCAGGAATCATTACAGAGGACCCAGGAAATCACTGAGCTGCTGTGACATGGCTCCAGGGGGAAGAGGAAAGTTCCTTGGCTGGCTGCAGCTGGAAACTTCCTGCCTGTCACTCTGCACAGAAAGCCATCAGATATTTCATGTTAATTGTCACTTGGGAAACTTTCATCCTGCAAATGCTGCAGTAATAATTTTCATTTTCTGAGAATGACACCTGCGCCAAAAGGAGTTTCTCTCTCCCATTTCCTTCTTGCCCTAAAGAGGAGGTGAAAATTTTAGGGAAAATACACCTTTGCACCTGAATATTCACAGATTGATGTCCCAGAGCTGCTGCTAATCAAGAGTTATCCCAGTTAATTCAATCTTAGATCAACCTTTCCACCACCACTCCTCTCCAAGTCCAGAGAAATTCATTCCCCAGAGAACCCCAAGCAGAGCAAAGACTTCTCTCATCAGTTGTTGGACAAAATCTGAGTCAAGCAGCCCCGGCCCTCAAAGTCTTGGTCTCTGAGCAGGCAGATAATGAGAAATTTAATGCTGGGAGACAGGAGACAGCTCTGAGAGGTTATAAGAGTGGGCACCAGCCCAGAGCAGCAGCACAGGGACCTCAGGCTCCTCCCTGCCCTGCCCAGGACTCCAGGAGGAATTGTTGGGAGGTGGAAATTGATTATTTTATCTGTGCAAAGCACAAATGCCTGAACTAGAAGCATCATATCAAATTTTGCCAATTTTTTTTTTCTCTCTAAAATGCCTCGTGCAACTCTCAATTCTGTTTCCTAGGCCGTAGGTTTTGAGGAGGAAAGGTTTTTATATGAGGAGGAAAAGATCTTTGTATGAGGAGGAAAAGGTCTCTGTATGATTCTCTGTAAAGGGGACAAGAGAGGCACCCTTGCTTGACAGCCCCAAGAGAACTCAGAGGAGTCCCCGTGCTGTGAAACCTGAAAGGATTTAGGGAAAACTTCACCCATAAAGAGCATCAAAGAGTAAGGAAGAGATTTGAGCCACCAGCAGAGGAAAACATTAAAATGTTTTGTGTGTGGTTAAGGGAGGTCCCCGGGCAAAACAGGGGATTGGGATGAACAGAAGGGTTTGCACCCAAATAATCGGGCAAAGAAACGAGGCTGGGTCCTGGACATGAGAGAGGAGCTCTGCTGTGGCCTCTCCAAAGCACAGCTTGGCCCTGGAGAGGCTGCTGGTGTCCCAAACTGTGGAATTCTGCAGAAAGCCCGCCCAGGGTCCTGGGCTCCTCTCCCTGCAGGGCTGCAGAGGGGGTGGTGAGTGGGTTTGCCCTGTGCTGAGAGGCCCCAGTGCCCGAGCAGCGTTCCCAGTCCCTGCACTGAAAACAGAGGAGCAGAGAGCTCACAGCTCAGATCCGTCCCTGAATTGTCTGCTGCCCTCTCACTGTTTGTGTTTACAGAAAAAATAAATCAACAAACAGAACGAAACAAAGCAAAACAAACCCTGCACCACTGCCAGCAGCACAAACATCCCAGAGTGTGCGGTGCATTTACAGCTCCTTTATTCCATCCTGGTTTAAAGCAGAACCCTCCTGGTGAAGCCAGGATGAAACCTCTCTTTGAGCAGAACCACCTCAGGCTCCTTGGGTTCTCACCAGGTGAGCAAAGCAATTTTTACCTTGCTTGGGTGATCTTGGAATAAGCTCATTAATGAAGGTATTAATGGGACTCTGGGGATCAGGGCTGCAGGGGGAACTCCTGGGGATGGGCAGGGCACAGCTCCCATTGCAGGAATGAAAATTCCCTGATGGATAAACTGGGTGTGCTGCAGGGCAGAGAGAGCAGGGCCAGAGTGGGAACTGGGACTGGAGGGGACACAGCATTCCCCTGCAGGGTTTATTTCTTATTTTTATTTCATTTTTCACTGTAGTGATTTGAAGGTGGTTCCCTTAAACACCTTGTTCTGAGAGTCACCCACTCAGAACTGTGTTTTCCCAAAGAGCTCCTAATTCCTGAACATTCCAGGGGCAAAGCCCAGAGCACTTTGCACTCCCTGCACCAAATAAAGCAATTTTCAGCTGCAGCTGCACCCATGGCGTGGGGAACTCAGCAGCTCTGCCTTTTCTGTGTGTGCAGACTCAGAGGGTGATTGCAGAAGGTGGGGACGTGGGGCCTTTCTGGAAGGTGTTTTACCCACAGGGGCGGCTCCCACACCCTCTGTCCCTGGCCTTTTCCAGGGATGGCACATCCATAGTTTGGCTCCTGTCTGTCCCATTTAAAGTGTCAGCATCAATCCTCTGTCCACAACCCCTGAGATCTCCATCCACACATCCAAACAAAAAGCCAAGGAGAGCACAGGGATTTTTTCCTGTGTCTGTTATCAAACTCTGCAGATAACACCAGCCTCTGCTCTAACCAGAAACCCTTTGGAAAATAGGAATTAAATATCTTCAAAAGCTTTTTTTTGGTAGTTATTATCCTTAAAATAATACATTTCCCTGATCCAAAATGGAATCAAGTGCAGGGATATTCAGGATGGAGCAGAGTTATTTTCACTTAGGAGCCAACATCAAACAACCTTAACAACACAGCTCCAGACACAAAATGAAAATTAAAACCAAGGAACATGCAGATCTAATTACATTTTTAAATAGCAAGGCAATGAGAGGAAGGCAGAGAAGTGATTTACAATTTTTCCTGGTGGTGACTCTGCAGTAAAAGCAGAACTATTCCCTGAGGATCCCTGAATCACTGAATATTCTGCTTTTCTCCCCAGGCTCTTTTCTATTATGTTTTCTCTACAGAGGGGCATTTGTGAGAGAGATGAGGAGAGCAGGGCCTGGACAAAACAGCAAGAAAATGAAATGATCTGTGCAATTCCCAAATTGCTGCCTGTGAGAAAGCTGCCATGTTATCAGCAGACAAGCAGGGGGGGCATTGCCCTGTGCCCTGCAGGGCTCAGATACACTTGTTTGTGGGGAAAAACACCAAAAACCATCCCCAAGGCCCAGCAGGCACAGGCAGGAGTTTGGGATTTTGCTGTGGCAGATGCAGGAGCCGGGGCTGCCCTGACAAACCCAGCTGATAACAGCAGAGGAATATTGAACAGAAATTGGGTTCAACCAAGAAATGCTCTTATCAGCATTTGAATTTCCCATTCCAGATCCTGCCCTTGGATTCTGCTTCACAACAGCTCCAGGACATCTCTGCAGCCGGGCCACCCCTCTGCAGCATCACAGAATCATTAACCTGCGCAACGCCTCCAAGATCATTCTTTTCTCCTTTAATTCAGCTTTTTTCCCCTTTTTGGCAAGATGAATAGAGCAAGGATTGCCTGGCTGACAGATCATTACTTTGCTCACCACCAATTAAAACCTCCAGAAAGGAAGATTTAGGAACCTGGGAAAAAGAGCAGGTTTTGCAATCAAGACATTGCAGAGCTGGCACTGAACACCAAGCACTGACACCATCCTTGGATTCGGTCCTGATGTGGAAACAGGAGATGCTTCTGGTCCAAGGTGCTGCAAAAACCAAGGGGAGAAGGGAAAGGAAAGGGGCAAAGGGAAAAGGGGAAGGGACAGGGAAAAGGGAAAGGGAAAAGGAAAAGGGAAAAGGGAAAGGGAAAATGAAAGGAAAAGGAAAGGGAAAGGAAAGGGAAAGGGAAGAGAAAAGTGAAAAGAAAAGGGGAAAGGGAAAAGGAAGAGGGAAAATGAAAGGAAAAGGGAAAAGGAAGAGGGAAAAGGAAAAGGGAAGAGGAAAAGTGAAAAGGAAAGTGGAAAGGGAAAGGGAAAAGTGAAAGGGGAAAGGGGAAAGGGAAAAGGAAAAGGGAAAATGAAAGGAAAAATGAAAGGAAAAGGAAAGGGAAAGGGGAAAGGGAAAGGGAAAGGGAAAAGGAAAAATGAAAGGAAAAGGAAGGGGAAAGGGAAAGGGAAAGGGAAAGGGAAAGGGAAAGGGAAAGGGAAAGCCCAGTGTGGGTTTGTCCTGGGTGTGAGAATCCACCTGGATTCCTCCAGCAAAGCCCCCTCACTGCAGAGCCACCTCCTGTTGGAGGGGACAATGCAGTCCCGCCAGGATTTACCTGATTTATGGTTTTAATTGGACTTTTTCATTATCTCAGTGCTTGGTATGCAAATCACTGAGCTCCTGCCCACCCTGCAGCAGCCAGTGCAGCCAGCTCCTCACTCCCTGGTTCTGCTGGAGCAGAGCAGGACCCAGCTCCCCACAGCCCTGCTTAATCAAACAAAACACAAGACTGGCATTCAAACAGATCTGAATAAAGCACCACCACCAAAGGGGACAAACTTGAAGTCAAGCAGTGGAAGGAGGCACAGGTGGGGACAGCAGCAAAAGGAGAAGAACAGCCCCAGCCCCCAGGTCCCATCCCACAGCACCATCCCTCCCACAAGAAAAGTTAGAGAAGGAAACCCTGAGGAAATGCTGGAAACCAGCAAGGGAGACCCAAGTGACGTAACAGAAAGAACAAAAACACAAAAAAACAAAAGAACAAAAAAAAAAAAACCCAAAAAAAAACCGACTCCAAAAAGCAGCTTGATGACAAATGAGCCACTTCAGCACCGTGGGATTTTCTCTTGATCAAAGCAGCCAGTGTGAGCCTCCAAAAAAAAAAAAAAAAAAGTAAATACTACAGGGAACACCATGGAAAAACATCCCAGCAGCAGCCAAGCAAAAATCCAGGTTTGCTCTTCCCCTGACAGTGCTTCCCAGCCTCCCAGCTTTATGGCTCTGGGTTATAGATGTTTATCACATTTTTATATATATATTTTTATATATAGGTATATTTATATATATATATGGAGAGAGAGAGCTTTTCCCCTAGATTTACAGGCAGGGGTATTTTTCACAGCAGCCAGGCTCCCGTTTGTTGCAGCTTTTGCAGGAGCCACGAGGAAGGAGAACCTTTAAATCACCAGGAAGCTCTGGCAATGCAGGCCCTACTGTGCAAGATTGCCTCTAAAAAGCACTCACATTTTATGGCCTAATTTAGGGCCACGTTGAAGGTTCTCAGGAAAACCTCCAGGTTCCTCCAAGGGTCCTGCCCTGCTGGAGTGTCTGAAGTCCCTTTCTGCATTCTGGGTGCTCTGTGAGCCTCTTGGAGCTGCACCAAAGGATGGAATTTGCAGATATCATTGCAGGGATAAATCACCTGGCTGGGCTGGGCTGAGTCCTGCGGGGCTCTGGGTGCCAGGGCTGCTTTTCTCTCACCCACATTGGTGCTGCTCTTGTTTGTTTGAGCTGTGAGTGCTCCAGGGAGGGCTCTGCTGGGGCAGTGATGGGCACCTAAAGGCTTCTAAAATCCAAAATTCAGCCACAGCAAACCAAGTGGCTGCATCCCACCCTCTGTGCTGCACACAGGGCTGCTGCCCAGCCCATCTGGGTGGGAACATTTCATTTTACAGGTGTTGTACAAGGAGCAGGTGCTGCCCAAACCATCTCGAATGTTTTGCTCTACAGGTGTTGTACAAGGAGCAGGTGCTGCTCAAAGATTCTGTGTGGGAATTAAACGGTCCTCCCCTTTTTTAAGGTCTGAATTGAGGGGGTTTTACCCTATTTTCCAACATATGGCAAACATGGGGGCAGAGGACTGCCCCAAAAACCCTCCGGCTTCAGCCCAGTCTGGGGCAGAGCTGTCCAAGACACAAAACCCTACCCCAGGCCAGGGGTGTCACAAATCCTTCCAGCAACTTCTCTCAGGAATTTTTGATGGTTTCTTTATCTGGGTGGGGTTGAAGGGAAAGGGATTGTTCACCACCAGAGCAAAGGGGGTTTGTGAGGCTGGGGATGCTCCAGGCCCAGGGGGTTTTGGGGTGCTGCATTTGCACATCCCAGCAGCACAAAGCAGTGCCACTCATTACTCACCCAAAGGGATGGTCCAGCACGACCAGGGCTCACAGCAAATTGCCTTTTCTTATCTCCAGTACAACATTTAATGCATAAAATGCACGATACAACAGGCTGGGAGACCCAGGATGGGCTCTGCACCACAATCCCCTGGAAACTGAGCTGGGCTGATGGAAAGACAACTCTCACCTCCTTCCCTCCCAGTTCCTGCCCAGTTCCAACTGGTGGGGACAATTCCCCCTCAATTCCCTTGCAGGAGCTCTGGGCTCCATCTGAGCCTCCCCCTCTGCTTAGATTTATGCAAATTCCTGCATTTATTAGCATAACAGGAAGATTGTTCTGCTGCCTGCGAAGGAAGGAGCCCCTTTATTCCAATAGATGTGTCAGCTTGGAGCAGTTAATAAGATCTATTTGAAATCCATAGGTAGGAATGATAAAAGCAGGAGAACTCAGCACTTCCACTGGCAGAGGAGCTGCTGGGAATATGGGCCCAGGGAACTTGGTGTAATTATGGGGAGAGATATTTAAATACTCTTCAGGGTAATTCTGGAGAGTGCAAGGGAAGCCAAACACACTGAAAATGTCATTTGAGCTTCAGCTGCAGACTGGAGGAGGCAGGAGGGAGGGGATGCCCCAGGCAGAGCCAGCCCAGCGCTCTGGAGAGGATCCATGGGGGATGAGAGGGGAGAGCTGGCAGAAGGCAAAGGAACAGATCCCAGGCGCCTTTTAAGGCTAAATTCACCTGTTTTCCTTGGTTTCTGGGCTTGAGGGCATCAGAAGCTTGGGTTGGAGTTGGGTTAGCCACGAGATCAGCTCTCTGGGTTTCAGTTTTATTTAGAATCATGGAATTACAGTTGGAATTACACGAGGATCATCCAGGTCCAGCTCCTGGCCCTGCACAGGGCAGCCCCAAGAACTCAACTCGGTTCCTATCAGCCTGTGAAGCCTGCAAGTAAATCCCACCCTGATTTCTTTTGTGGGGGAGAGAGATCTGAGCACTCCTGTGCACGGCTTGGCCCAGGACCCCAAGGAGTTCCCAGGAATTCCAAGGGCAGATTCCAGCACTCCACACCTCCCTGCCTCCCACCACAGGAGAGGGCCTGGGCCCTGTGCTGGACACCAGCGTTGCTGTTTCCATTTGTCCCTAATTAGCTATGAAACGATGTTTGCAACCTGCTAAAATGCCCACTTAGGCTGGGGGGGAGCAAACATTGGCCCATCTGCCAAGAGGTTTTGCAGCAGACGTTTATCTAAATAGAGAAATCAGCCTGCTATTCACATCTGATTAACAAACACAGCCTCCAATTAGCCCATGTGATTAAGATTCATTTGAGGAGTCACTCCAGCACATACATTAAAGCATCACTCCTGTGCTCAGTGGTGGTGGTGAGAGGAGTGGTCCTGCCTGGCCGCAGCTCTGAAGGAGGAAAAGCAGAATTATTTAAGGCCATACTCAGAACAAAGGGTCAAACCACTGCTGGGGCAATATTCCACTGGGATTTTCCCTCAGGGAGATTGCTGTGGTCCAGACACACCACTGGGCTGAGAAAAATTGCAATTTTTTACCAGCCCAGCTGTACTGGATCCAAAACCTGGCTCCTCCAGCACAAGGAGAAATCCCCCAGGATTTAGGAAAGACCCTCCCAGCCCAAACTGCTTAAATTTCCCAGCCAGAACTTCCCAGAACCATCCATGGAGCATCCATGGAGCATCCACGGACTCTGCAGCTCTCCCAGGGGATTTGTCTGCTGGCAAAGTTGTTGTCTGAGTGTTGCTAAATAACATTTTCCTGTTGTTCCCCTGCTTTGCTGCACAATTGCCACAATCAGTGTGATTGGTAAGGAGTCCTGTCCTCTGCATCTCGCAGTTATTAACCTTAACAATGTCAATGAGCTCCTGCACTAATTGAGTCGCAGCAAATTAAGGGTTGATGTCATTATTAAGAGCTGCTTAGTACACAGTAATATTTTAATTTGTTCTTGATGCCAGCAGAGTGGGGGCTTGCAAGGAGAGGAGAATTCAGAGTGACTGCAGTGAGAGGATGAACCTGGGCAGCCCCAAATATTGATTCCAGGTTCCTTGGGCTTCCCTTCCTTATTTATAGAGCACTCAGCAGTCACATGGTGACCCTGAATTCCCAATTATTGGCCCATTTTCCTCCCAGCTAAGGGGCTTTGCCAGCCAAGGGAAGGGGGGAAAGTCAGATTTTGTGGGTTTTTAGCCATTTCAGGATCTTTGTTTGGAATTTCAATTCAGTCCCAGTCCGTTCCAAGGTTGTGAGGAGATAAAAGGAGCAAACAGCACATCCAGGATATTTCAGTGTAAAGGCACAGCCTGATGTGCTTTCTTTAACTGAGGCACTGGGGAAGTGTTGCTGTTGCTTTCAAGAACATTAAGTGTGCCATTAACATCTTTATTTTAATTAAAACCATATTGAAATCCAAAACAAAGATTCTGAAGTGGCTAAAAACCCAATTAAAAAACCACCCCAACCTCAGAACAGAGAGAAGAGCTGCAACCTCACAAATGATGGGATGGGAATGAGAAATTCCATAATGGCTCCTTCAAAAAATCCCAATTACCTGGAAGGATTTTGGAGCTGCACCTGCAGAACAATCTGCTCCATCAGCTGCACATGAAATTATATAAACACAAAAAAACCCTTTTATCACTGCTTTAGCCTGCAAAGAATCACCTGAGTTGTTTCCAAAGCATTCCAAGGGAAAGAACAATGAAGTGGAGAGAAGAATGTTCTGGGGGAAAATGTGGTGTTGGGAGTTTGTTGCTCCTGCTAAATATTAATCTGGATTTCCTCTCGTATTGCACTGCTCCCGCAGATGAGTTACCTGTTCCTCCAGGCCTGCTGTTTTAAAAGCTGCTTTATTTTTTCTGGAGATAATTTCTGTTTCCAGCCCCCCCTCCATGGCTCAGAGGGGTGATAGTGGCTGCAGGAAAGCGAGAGGCAATTTCTCACCTGCCCGATGGGATTCCGCTATCTCCCGTTTCCTCGTCCATGCAGAGCATGCAAAAACCTCCCCTGGCTTCGTTTCCCAGGCAGGGAGATGTGATATCAGCCAGGAGGAAATCTCCATGCAAATGATCCTCCCCTGGGCAATCTGTGTTTTAAAAGTTCTCCTTTCCCCCACACAAATCCAATGCTGGGGCTCCTGGAGCAGCTTCCTTTGCTGTTAGTGGCACTGCCAGACACTAAAGATCCATTTTAATCTCTTTGCTCTGGGATGGGGATTATTCCTTTCCCTTTTAGGGAAATATGATGTAATATAATGTAATATAATGTAACATAATGTAATGTAATGTGATATAATGTGATATAATGTGATATAATGTGATATATCAAATACTATAATGTAATATCATATAATATCATATAATATCATGTAATATGGCATGATATAAAGTGATATGATGGGATATGACATAACATAATATAATATAATGTGATATGATATATTATAATGTAATATAATATAATATAATTAATATAACATAAATAACATAACATTATAATATAACATAACATAATATAGAATAGAATAGAATAGAATAGAATAGAATAGAATAGAATAGAATAGAATAGAATATGTTGATATTATATTATATGATATATAATATGATGTAATGTAATATAATGTTATGTAATATGATATAATGTGATATATTATATAATATCATGTAATATCATGTAATATGATGTGATATGACATGATATGACACTATAATATAATTAATATAATATAATATAATATAATATAATAGCCATTTAAGAACATGGAGTCAGATCCATTTCCTCCCCGCCACGAGGGACCCCAGCAAACCCCAGAGATGCCCAAGCCCACAGCCCAGGCAGGGCTGCTCCCACCTCACCTCCACCTCTTCCTTTTCCTTGGGACAGAAGCTCTCTCCAGGCTCCCAGGGAAACAATTAAAGTGAGGAAATAAGGAAACCAAACCTGCCAAAGGAGATTTCTGTGCTGTGGATAATCAGGGTGGCAGCTGCCTATGGTCCCTGTCAGGTGGGATGGAAATGCATTGTTATGAAAAGGCTCCCTGGGTGAGGTTGGGATGCAGATTTTAGGGTGGTATTTGGGAATTTTTCCAAAGTTCTTCCTGCCTAAGGGAGGAAAGAGTGTGTGGAGGCACTGGGAGTTAACCCAAGGGGTAGCAGAGGTGCTCTGGGGCTGATGAACAGGGAGATGATGCCCCAGAGCCCCCCCAAAACACTGGCAGAGCTGAGCTGGAGCCAGCAAAGCCCAGCCTTGTGTCTCTAAAACCAGGGCCTTTGGGAAGGCAAGAGCCAGCAAATGGTTTTGAATAGACCTAGGGAGAGTGAGAGCTGCTGATAGTTTCTAATTAGGGGGAAAAGGAATTGTTTTCCCTGAGTTCCCTCCGTGATCTCATCCCTAGGAAGCAGCCAAAAATACCCCAGCACCCTGGCTCAGAAAGGAGCTCATTGTTCCCTTGTCTCCTGGCACAGGGAGGGGTGAGGAGCAGGTCAAGCAGGAAAATGTGCTCCAAAATCCCCCAGGCCCCACAGCCTGCCCTGGGTGTGCTCCCAACATCCCCGCCCGGGCAGGGCAGCAGCTCCAGGTGATCCCCGGCTCCCCGGGACCCCGCTCGGGCTGGGGCTGGGAGGGAAATGCTGTCCCTAATCAGGGCTGACATGGCAATTTTCTCCATCATGTCACTTGTCACGGGGGCCAGCAGCCTCCCCTCCCAGCCCAGGGCTTCCCTGGCACCTGCTGAGGAGAAAGAAACCAATTGTGGAGCCCAGCAGCTGCCCAGGGGGATGAGGAGCTCCTGAGCACAGCCTGGGCTGTGGGAAAGGGCCAGGAAAGGGCTCCTGGAGCCCTGCTGGCCATCACAAGGACTCAGCTCATCTGGCCACCCTTTTCTGTCCATTCTCACCTGTTTGGGGCCAAAGAGAGCAGCCCCAGCTCCTCTGGTCACTCCTTTCTGTTCATTCTCACCTGTTTGGAGACAAAGAGCGGCCCCAGCTCATCTGATCACCCTTTTCTGTCCATTCTCACCTGTTTGGGGCCAAAGGGAGCAGCCAAAGTGTTCATTGCTGTGAGTGAGGGTTACTGCTGTGAGTGAGGGTTATCACTGTGTTTATCACTGTGAGTGAGGGTTATCACTGTGAGTGAGTGTTTATCACTGTGAGTGAGGGTTTATCACTGTGAGTGAGTGTTATCACTGTGAGTGAGTGTTTATCATCCTGAGTGAGTGTTTATCACTGTGAGTGAGGGTTACTGCTGTGAGTGAGGGTTATCATTGTGAGTGAGGGTTATCATTGTGAGTGAGGGTTATCACTGTGAGTGAGGGTTTATCACTGTGAGTGAGTGTTATCACTGTGAGTGAGTGTTTATCACTGTGAGTGAGTGTTATCACTGTGAGTGAGCGTTTATCACTGTGAGTGAGTGTTATCACTGTGAGTGAGTGTTTATCACTGTGAGTGAGTGTTATCACTGTGAGTGAGTGTTATCATTGTGAGTGAGAGTTATCACTGTGAGTGAGGATTATCATTGTGAGTGAGAGTTATCACTGTGAGTGAGGGTTACTGCTGTGAGTGAGAGTTATCACTGTGAGTGAGGGTTACTGCTGTGAGTGAGAGTTATCACTGTGAGTGAGTGTTATCACTGTGAGTGAGAGTTATCACTGTGAGTGAGGGTTATCATTGTGAGTGAGAGTTATCACTGTGAGTGAGGGTTATCATTGTGAGTGAGTGTTATCACTGTGAGTGAGGGTTCATTGCTGCTCCCAATGTGGGGGTTCCCTCCAGCCTTGGCGTCACCCCCACTCCGGGGTGCTTGCCCACATTCTGACACCGCATTGCAGAGTTTTCCATGGGTTTTCCAGAGTTTTCCGTGGGTTGTGAGGGGCTCAGCAGGTCTGCAGAAGGGTGGCACCTGGGCTGGAGCCCTCCCTCTCCACCTGCCCATCACCTGGGCATTTCCATCCCTCCTCAGCTCTGTGGGCAGGCAGGAGCCACTGCCACCCCAGGGCCTTGGAAATCACATTTTCACTGGTTTAAATTGCCCGAGCCCAGCCTCCTTCCAGCGGCTCCCTCCAGTGGCTGGCTCCAGGAGCTGTTTCCTGCTAAACCCGTCATTTTTGGCAGGGCTGTGTTTGTGACCGTGTGATAAACATCAAACGCGGGCACACCTGGGCATTCCCGAGGTGCAGCTTGCCAGGAAACAAAAGCCCCGAGGATGAGAGCTCGGGGAAGCAGCAGCGAGTGGAGCTGCTTTAATTGAGCCTCTGCGGGCTGAAATGGGAAGGGGAAAGTGCTGCAAGACAAGAGGATTTGTCAGTGGAAAGCTGAGATAGAAACATTAATGGAAATATTAATGGTGCTTCAACAAGTCGCCACTATCAACCCACCTAAATTTCTCTGTCAGCCTGGATTAAAGTCCCTTTAAACAAGCGAAAGCTGAATGCAAAGGGTATGAAACAGCCCTGGTTTTGCTCTGGGACATTCCCACCTTTTCCCAGCTGCAGTTTGGATTGATGGAGATGATTCCTGAGCTGCAAAACGAGGGCCACTGCTGGAACATTCCAGATGGAAGAAGGATGCCCTGATCCACTGGGCTGTTCCTCAGGCACAGGCACAGGAATTGCCAGTGTTGATTCATTGAGCTCAGGCCCAGGCAGGTCAAAATCAATCACGTCAAAAATACATCACCTGCATTCAGTGGGTTTTTTAAAAGGGAATGAGAGGTGCAGGCTGCAGGAATAAATCACGGCAGAATGGGGGCTTGCTTGGAAACAAACCCATCATTTGCTCTGAAAGCACAAATATGTTGTTTGCTCCGAACATTTCCGCAATATTTAACAGACAGCTTGGCGAGGAGACAAGGCTTGGCTTGGAAAAGCTGTGCCTGGAGCTCAAAAAAGTGGGATTGAGGAGCAGAGCCCCCCCTCTTCCAGACCTGCAGATCCCTCTTAGTGGTTTGAATGACACCTTCGCCATGGGCAAGGCTTGAAATTGGGAAAAAGAGGATTTTGCCTGCCAGCACCGAGGGGAAATGTTGTTTCTATGAGGGTAGAAACTGATGCCCAAACCTCCTGCCCCAGGGTGCATCCCCAGTGTGTCCCACAGCAGGATCAGCTCCCAGGGCAGGGGGAATCAGCTCTCCCTCCGTGTTCCTTGGCAGGAATGGAACCCACGTGTGGTGGGCTGGGAGCACATTCCCGAGCTGACAGAAGCAGCACGGAGCTGTGAGTGATTGTAGCTGCTCCTGCTTGGTCAGAGTAAATCATCCCAGCCCTGCTGACAGCGCTGCAGCTCATCCACCCTGCCCCAGCTGGAAATTCACCCCTTTTCCTCCTCTAAACACAACACTGAGGAATTGCCAGGGGGAAAAGCAACAGAGGCAGGGCTGCAATGAGAAGGATTAGGCTGAGGCAGAAGTGTTAAAAGTGGAGGGTGAGAACTGAGGCAGGGATTGTAGGGATGGCCTCACTTCTTCCATCAGCCTTGACACGCAGATTTGCTTTTATTCGGGGTTTGAAAGAGGAAGAGAAAGAAGAACAAGCACTGAAAGAGCAAACACTTCTTCCAGGAGTTAAACTTACAGACAGAGCTCCCTGGGGAGCTGTGCCCAGCTCGGCTGAGCCTCCCTGCCAGCTGGAGATTTCCCATGGACTCAGTCAGGGGTTCTGGGAAGGAGCATTTCCCACCTCAGCATCCCTGCCAGCCCAGGGAGAGCCCAGGAGGGAGCCCCAGGCAGAGGAGCTCCAACACTCCCGGTTTCACAGGTGGGGATTGCACCCCAGAGACTGCTCTGCCACCCCAGCCCTGCCAGCACCTTCTCCATCCAATCCAGCTGAGGGAAAAGCTGGGGATAAACAGCACCTGCAATGGCATCAGACAGGTTCTGACCTGTACCTCATGCCCCACTCACCTCCATTCTCACTTTTTCATTCTAAGGGATGTTGCTTTTGCCTCGCTGCTGCCAAGTTTCTGTTTTTGAGCAGCTCTCCCAATTCATCAATGAAAAATGAATCAGGGAGCTGAGTCAGCGCAGAGCTCAGGCAGCTGATTGCAGGATCAGCCAGGAGCCAGTTCCTGCAAGGAGCAGCTCCAGGCACCCCGAGTTTCCCATGGGAGCAGCCTGGATCCAGAGCTCTCCCCGGGGATGCTGGACATTGTTTGGGGAGCAGGGAGCAGATCCCATCCCCAGGGAGCACAGCCCTCACAGCTGAGCACGAGCCCTTGCAAAGGCTTGCAGGATCTGTGGGAAGTTTCCCCGCTCCTGGTTTGCAGCCAGGAGCTGGGTCCTGGCTTTGTTTTGCAGGAATTGCTGGTGAATCACGTGGAGCTGCTGGCGCTGGGAGGATGAGCTGGCACAGATCCCCCCGGGGATGAAGAGGGGTTTTGTTGTGTGTGAGTGGCTCCTGGTTCCACTGAGCTCTCCAGCCAGCCCAGCAGGAGCAAATGGCCAAGCAATTCCAATTCCAGCTGCATTCTTTCCAGAGCTGGGAAAAGGGGAGAACAGGTGGTTGTGGCAGATGCTCAGGGGTTAAAAACCCTCCAGAGCAGAGGAGGCAGAGGGGACCAGCACCATCCTCACTTGGGAGATCCTTCAGGACGTTCAGGTAACCTGAATTCTGCCTTGGCTCTGAGTTTGGGAATTACTGGGAGCATTTCTCTCCCACTTTTGGAAGGAAATCAGAAGCACTGAGCTAAAACTGCAGCCTGGGTTATCCCAGCATACAAAGCACGAGCTGTGAGCCACAGGGCTCAAACCTTTGTCCAGAAGCTCTGAATTCCTCCTCTGCATCCCCAGGGCTGTCAGTGGTGATGAAGTGACCAATATGAGGCAGGAAGAGAGCAGCCAGCAGGGCATGGATGGCACTCCCAGATGGAGCAGGAGCTGAGTGATGAACAGGGAAATGCTCTGGCTGGGGCTGCTCAAGCTGCAGAGTTCAGCCCAGATATTAAAAAGGGACGTGTTGGATGCTTTGGGCCAGGAAAGAGATATCAAGAAGATGCTCTGGACACGGTGCCTCATCTATCAAAGGGACAGAAGCACAGGGTGCCCTGTCAGGGAGCTCTCCCTGGGCCCAGCGAATAGAGCTGCATTAATACTCTGCACATGGAGCAGGGAAGGACCCAACTTTGCAGCCTCAGTGCAAAAGAAGAGCCCCAGGAGCTGCGGGGAGCCATCCCCACCCCTCTCCTGGCTGCATCTCCATCTGTGGAGCAGGAGGGGTTTGGGTTGCACGTCCTGGTGATCATCCAGCAAGGCAGGCGTGTGGATTTTCACAGGAAGCACAAGGGAGAGGAAACAGTGATGCTGTTGGGGAGGGCTCAGAGCTGTGGGTTCTGGCAGGTGGGAGGGGTGGCAGAAGGAAGGAGTTCAGATTTCACAGCTTGTGGATCTACTGAGGGGTTCCTTCCGTATCCAAAGAGCCCAGACAGCAACTGGGGAAGGCAACAAACTGAATAAATCAGGAATCCTGCACCTTCCCTCTGTTCATGAAGCTCTCACCCTCTCAATTGCGGAGCAGAATTAACCTGGGCAGAGCTGGGAATGTTCTCGTGGCAGATCAGCCCCACTTCAGCCCTCAGCAAGGACAGACAGACAAATCCTCCTCACCCACGAGGGCCAGGACCTTCACATCCACTGGGGGCAAAACTCAGGGGACCCTTCCTCCTGTTCCACAGGGGGGGCTCCAGGCACAGCCCCTGTGCTTGGTCTTGACTGTCCCCAGCGAAAGCTGAGATTTCTTCCTAACCAAGATACCCCGGGGGTTAAATCAGGCTGTGCTGGGTTTGGGCACCCGGGTACCACTGGGCACCTTTCATCATTCCCAGGGATGCATCTCCCATGGATCTGGGGGCAGGGGCCTGCCCTGGGACACTGATCCCCTCCCCAGCTGCCTGCCAGGGAAGGATATTTGATTTAATGCTGCCCTGAGAGTATTTAAGGAATCTTTTAGGCAGCTTTGCAATTTTAAAAGGTTCTCAGTGATGCAAACGCCTTCCCCTCTTGCCTGAACCCTCTGCCTGGGCTGCAGAGCCATCTTAGCCTGACCTGCTCTGAAATGGAGGAGGTTTTAAATCCCAAAACACCCACAGAAAAGCCCCAGCAGTGCCTTAATGGTGGCCCAGGTGGGTCCCTGTCCCCAGGCTCAGGCTCCTCTCCCAGAGCCCTGCAGGGTACGGGCTGGCCTGGCTGTTTGGGTGCTGCTGCTTGGCTGATGCAAACCAGCCCTGCCACACATCACTGTCCTCCTCAGGGACCAATTTGTGCGGCCCCAGCCTCAGAGCACGGCTCAGGCAGACAGGGAAGGCATTAATGGCAGTGAGAGGCACCTGGAGCCACCTGGAGCAAAGGCAGCAATGCCACTGCAGGTCACTGCCCTTCCACTCTCACTGCTGAAATGCTAGAAAACCAAAATAAACCAAAAAAAGAACCCAAACCAAATGTGGAAAAGCCGTGTTTGTGTCCTGCTCTTTGTCGTAACCCTCCTGGCAGAGAAGCTCTGTAAAAGGTGAGGTGTCCAAGGGAGTTCCTGGGAAAGGAGAAGGGTGAACACCACCAGCAGCATCAACGGGCAGCAGGAATAATGCAGATTTTTTTTTTTTTTTGTGGGAATTAAGCCTGCCCCTTTTCCAGAGCCTTTCATCCTCTGCTTCCAGCTGAAGTGCCCTCAGCTCCAGGGCTTGGTCCAGGCTGTGTCTCCTTCCAAGACCCCTCCTAGAGCAGAGTTTGTGTTTACAGCAGGGAGATGAAAAGCCAGGGGGGGTTTTCATCTCTGCTCTGCCCCTCAGGAGCACCATTAACTGGGGCTCCAGCCCTAAATAAGCCCCCTGATCTGTCAGATCAGACGATCAGGTTGATCAGATGACAGCCAGGAGCCTGGAGCAGATCAGTGCCTGGGCTGGAGGAGTCCCCAGAGAGAGGCAGGGAAAGCCAGGCCCAGGGGTGTGCTGGTGTTCACAGGGGCTGTTGGGCTGGGGAAGAGACCAGGATCTGACTCCGTGTTTCAGACGGCTTGATTTATTATTTTATATATATTACATTAAAACTGTACTAAAAGAATAGAAGAAAAGGTTTCATCAGAAGGCTGGCTAAGAATAGAATAGCAAAGAATGATAACAAAGGCTTGTGGCTCGAACAGAGAGTCTGAGCCAGCTGGGCTGTGGTTGGCCATTAATTAGAAACAACCACATGAGCCAAATCCCAGACCCACCTGTTGCATTCCACAGCAGCAGATAACCATTGTTTGCATTTTGTTCCTGAGGCCTCTCAGCTTCTCAGGAGGAAAAGCCCTAAGGAAAGGATTTTCCATAAAACGTGTCTGCGACACAGGCGTTGGGCTGGGACTGACACTGCCAGGCCCTGCCTGCCCCGGCTGCCAGGGGGCAGCTCCTGCCCTGCTTTGGGGTTTTCCCTGGGGCACAGGGCAGGATTTTCTCTCTCCCAGCAGCACAGCCGCAAGTTCAGGGCAGGAAAGGCTTCCCAAAGCGTTCTGACATCCCTGCCGTGGTGTTTAAGGGCTCCCTTGTAGGTGATTAGAGCCTGTTTGGTGATTAACAAGTTTGCTGAAGTTACCTGGGAGCCACGAAAAGTGCCGGTGGTGTCCTAGGGATGGAGGTGACACCAGGTGGAATTTCATCTCCTCACAGCCATTAAAAGACAAGTTTATAAATCCCTCTCCCTCCATCCACAGACTTTCAGGAACCTACAGGAAGCCCAAAGGATCAATTAATCCACTTCATTATTCCTCAAGGAACAGACCAGCTTTGACTTCTTCCCTCAGAAAGAAGTGGCTCAAAGTCTCCCAATCTTGGAAGATGTTGCATCAAAACAACTTTGCTGTGCTCTCGAGCTGTTTCAGGGTGTGAAAAATGTGTATTTTATGATTGGCTTTTCCCAAATATTCAAATGAATATTATATGTGTTGTGTTAGAAAGTGATGCTGTGTTAATTCTCTTAAGTAGTGTGTTAAATATAATTTTAGGTTATAAAAAATGTTAAAATAGAAATGATGCTATGTAGGGTACTTTTTTTAAAGAAAGGACTCACAGTGAGATAGCAGCCACAGGACACCTGAATCTTTCAGAGAAAAAGAATTTATTTATTGCTCCCTTATCAAAAGAAATAAACTTCCTGCCTTCAAGGTGCTGTCAGGATTCAGAGGAAGAAGCTGACACTGCCCAGCCAGAATCCTGTGCTTGAATGGAATTTCTGCATCATGGATGAGGTGTATGAATATGCATCAGGCCATTGCTTTTAAGGGTTAATCCTCTGTTAACGTGGGTCCTCTTTCAGGCTTATTTTGCCCAGAAAAGGTACCCGGACTGTGCCCTCTCCTCTTCCCTTTTCCCCCAGATTCCTCTCACAGACACTGGGAATCCTGTCTGCCTTTGAGCCTGAGCCGACTGCAGGCTCCACCCTTCTCACCTTCTCTGCTCCTGTCCTCTTCTGTCACAGACACATTTTCTGAAAAACCCTTTCGTTAGGATTTTTTCTCCCGAGAAGCTGAGAGGCCTCAGGAACAAAATGCAAACAATGGTTATCTGCTGCTGTGGAATGCAACAGGTGCAGCTGGGATTGGGCTCATGTGGTTGTTTCTAATTAATGGCCAATCACAGCCCAGCTGGCTCGGACTCTCTGTTCAAGCCACAAGCCTTTGTTATCATTCCTTTCCTTTTCTATTCTTAGCCAGCCTTCTGATGAAATCCTTTCTTCTAATCTTTTAGTATAGTTTTAATGTAATATGTATCATAAAATACTAAATCAAGCCTTCTGAACCATGGAGTCAACATTCTCGTCTCTTCCCTCATCCTGTGAACACCATCACACTCTTCCCTCCATGTCTTTGGTGATGCCTGGGACAGTGAGAGCCCTGAATCCCAAACTCCCTCCCTGTCCCTGCCTCTCTCCTGCTCCAGAGGTGCTGGCCCTGGCTGGGCTGGGTGCAATCAGTGCCTGTCACCGAGCTGGAGTTATTAAACATCTCACCTCCCTGAGAGCCCTGACAAGAACCTCATTGCAAAGGCCTTTCAAACACTCCTTAGCCCAGATAAGGCTTGAAGGGTGAAGAGGCAACAAAAAGCAGCTAATCCACTTAACTGCCAGGGGAGACTTCAGCAGCCAAAAGAGCAAGTGGGTTTTTGGGATGACTTCTGGCCAGGCACATCCTGGGGATTTCCAGCAGCTGCACAATCCTCCCTGCCCATGTTCGCTGGTAATGAGTACTAACGATCCTTCACTTCGATTTTAATTGCCTGCCCATCAAGCTTTGTTAATCTCCCCCATTTTCCTGAATCTTTCATCGTGTCACTTTTTTTTCCCCCCTGTGTTTCTTCTGTGTTGACAAGGCATTTAAACATTTCGCCAAGCAGAAAAAGAAATAAGGGAAGAAAAGAAAGAATGAGCGAGAGAAAAAGAAATCATCCCCTTTGCATCTGGAATGTTTTCCAGATTAGAAAATAAGTGGCTGTGGTGGTATCCAATTCAAGCTAATAGGTTAATAGTGAATATTGAGAACTCCATCCTTCCAGGAAGACTGGGGGTTTTCAAAGTCAGACTGTTCCTAATCCAAACAGCCCTTGCAGCTCGGACAGGTTTCCTTGCAGAGGGAAGCTCACAGCATTTCAGGAGCAATTTCACCACGGGTTTGGTTTGAGTTTTGCTGAATGAGAAAGGCTTGGAGCAGAATCGTTGCTGTGGTACCCAGTTCTGCAGATGCTTGTTGTTCTTACCCAGGAACCAGCCTGGCAAGAGCTGCTCTCCCTGTGGATTTGCATCGTGGCCAGCCCAATTTCCTTTCAACTCCATATCCAGTGAGTCAGGGCAGGAAAATCCCTCTGAGCTGAGCATACCTGGCTGTTCCCACACCGTGCTCCCCCTGGCAGCTGCCAGGTCCATCTGAGAGCTCTCCAGGAGGATTCTCCTGGCCCTGGCCCTGGCTGGGTGTCCTCACCCCAGGTCTCCTGTACTTTCCCTGCTGCTCCCTCCTGCCTCTCTGCTCAGCCAAATGTGCTCAGGTGTGTTCACAGGGCTCTCATGTTGAGGGAAGAGATGAGGATTTGACTCTATATTTCAGAAGGCTGATTTATTATTTTATGATATATATTATATTAAAACTATACTAAAAGAATAGAAGAAAAGGTTTTCATCAGAAGGCTGGCTAAGAATAGAAAAGGAAAGGAATGATAACAAAGGCTTGTGGCTCGGACAGAGAGAGAGCCAGTTGGGCTGTGATTGGCCATTAATTAGAAACAACCACATGAGGCCAATCCCAGATGCACCTGTTGCATTCCACAGCAGCAGATAACCATTGTTTGCATTTTGTTCCTGAGGCCTCTCAGCTTCTCAGGAGGAAAAACATCCCAAGGAAAGGATTTTCATGAAAAGATGTCTGTGACACTCAGGCACTGCAAAGCTGCTGTGCCTTGCCAGGGAGCTGCTGATGGGAGCTGATGGCAGCCAGGGGAGGAGGAAACAGAGCTTTTCTTTCAGGGAATAGAAATAACTGCACATGCAAATTGTCCAATTACAGAAATGCCACTACCACAATCCTAAGGTTGAGATCCCATCGTTTCAAACACATTTCTCCCTTCTTAAAACTCCTCCAGTCTCCATTACTGAGCCTCTCTCAGTGCTTTGACAGGTTTGTTATTGGCGAAACCTGATGTGGAGGTTTGGGTGTCCCATCTGCCTGATGGAGCTTTCCAGGGTGTCCTTACCTTGCTTCCTCCCACAGAAACAACTGAAACATTATTACTGAAACATTCTTTAAGGCAAATGAACTGGATTCTTGTTTGAGGGGAAGGTGGCATGGGGGTCCCAAACCAAGACCCTGTGGGGCCAGCCCAGCTCATGTCCTGTGCCCAAGGAAAAGGATGAGAATCCTCGTTTTGGAGGGAGGAGAGATGAGAGGAGTCTGCTCAGAGTGGCTGGAAGTCAGGCTCTGTTTTTAAACAGGACATTAAATACCTCCAATGTGGGATTGCCTCAGCTCCCTTGCCAAATTTGCCATATTTGGGACTCACTGTGAGGAGTTCCTTATCTGCATATTGTGTGAGAGCAGCATTTCCATCCTCAGCTGAGGCTCTGGGATTCCTTCACTTTGTGCCCTTCAAGAGGAAAGGAGCAGAGATTCCTGGGGCTCTCTCATTGCTGGCCAAGGGACCTGGATTTGGAGCCACACAGAAATTGAGGGTTGCTCTGGAGACAGACATTGAGCAGCAGCAACCAGCAGAAATTAAAGCCACAAATCCTGGTTGCAGCTGCCAAAAAATCCTTGCAGGGGAAGGATCAAACAAGGCTTGGGGAGTGCAGAAATCACCGGGGAAGGGCTCTGCTTGCAGGGACCTGGGGCAGTTTCACAGCCCCTTCCCAGCCTGGCAGAGTGAGACATGGGAGGGTTCCAAATCTCTCAGAGCCGCGGATTTAGAATGAGAACATTTCAAGGATTGTTTTTCTTTTTTCTTTCTTTCTTTTCAGGAAAACCCGAGGGAGTGTTTGTGGCCAAACCCCTCCTCTGAGGGGTCTGCAGAGCCTGGGGGAGCGCTTGGAGTGATGCTGGCAGGGCTCTGCTCCTGAAAGTCTGAATACTGTGGGCATTGACTAAAGCATTGGGCATCTTATTGCACAGCTGATGTCCCAGGACAAAAATCTCTAGCCAGCCCAGTCTGCATGGAATCTTCGTTTCTAAATGGAGGATCTGGGGAGGAAATTTAAATCCCACTCCTGGACTTCTGGGTGATGACTTTGATGTATAGATTACCCAACTGCTACTCTTAGTGTAGATCCACAGCATTGTCCTGTTGGAAGGAAAGCACAGGCAAAGAGTTTTGGGAAGAAATACTCTTTAAGGCCTGTTTGAATTCATGGTTTCACAGCCTCTTCCCAGCCTGGCAGAGTGAGATGTGGGAGGGCTCCAAATCTCTCAGAGCTGCAGATTAGGAATGAGAATGTCTTAAGGGTTCTTTCTTTCTTCCTTTCTTCCTTCCTTTCTTTTTCTTTCTTTCTTCCTTCCACCACTTCCTTCCGCCTTCTTTCTCTTCTCTTCTCTTCTCTTCTCTTCTCTTCTCTTCTCTTCTCTTCTCTTCTCTTCTCTTCTCTTCTCTTCTCTTCTCTTCTCTTCTCTTCTCTTCTCTTCTCTTCTCTTCTCTCTTCTCTTCGTCTTCCTCTTCCTCTTCCTCTTTTCTTTCTCTTTTCAGGAAAATCCGAGGGGGTGTTTGTGGCCAAACAAGCCTGGGGGAGCCCTTGTAGTGATGCTGGCAGGGAGAGCTCTGGGCTGGGAGGGAAGCTCAGGAAAAAGCCCAGCACAGCTCAGGCTGCTCTGGGACAGCAGCTCCGTGGGCAGCAGCGTTGTTGTCACACCTGCTGTGCCCTGGGAGGCCCCAGGTAGCAGGGATGTGGCCCCAGGTAGCAGGGATGTGGCCCCAGGTAGCAGGGATGTGTCCCCAGCTGCCACTGCTCCTTGTCACCAGCGCTGCTGCCTTGATTAAACCTGCTCGGGGCAGCTCCTTAATGAGGAGTTTAAAGCAGCAGCAATTACAAGCTCTTAATCCATCCCAACGTGGGAGTGGAGCAGGGTTTGCTCTCAAAAATAGTGCTGCAAACTGGGCCACAAAGCAGGGAAAGGAGGATCCTGGGAGCCAAAGGGGGTGATGAGGATGGGGAGGGAGCAGGGAGGGGAGCAAGGCTCGGCAGGAACAGCTGCCCTGAATTTTCAGCTGCCGTGGGTCAGGGAGTGCAGAGAACGATCTGGAATCATCTGTCAATCCAGCAAGGACATTTATCAAGCTGATCACCTGCCAAGATCCGTGATGCTGTAAAGAAAGGGTTGAACATTCACACAAAAGTAGAATTTACTCCTCGTGTCTCTTCCCCTTCCCAGTTTTTGGCAGCCCAGTTTCTCTGCTGCCCTCCCACCTTTCGATCATGAAAACCATAAAAAATCTGAGGTCACCAGGGACAGGATCCCAGGGAATCGTGTCTGATGGCAGCTGGGAGCCTTCAGGAGGCCCTGAAGGGAGGAAGAATTATTCACTCTGCAGCGTGTCCAGCTTCTCCCCAGGACTGAGGGACGCAGGTGAATCTGTCAGGCTGCAAACACACCCAACCCTTCAGCAGGGGAGGAGCTGCTCAGATGTGGGAAGGGAGAGGGGAGTTTGCCCAGTTTCACACAAACAGGGAGCAGCTCCTCGTGTTCACCTGGGGAAACGTGTGTCCTTCACAAACACAGCCAGCGCAGCATTCACCGGGCAAAAAGGGCTCATTTCTGACAGAAGAAAGAAATTCAGAGCAGTTAAGGATGAATTTTGTGCTTCAGATCTTTAGAAAGCCTCTAGGAAGTGTTTGCGCTGATATTTAAACCCCAGACATCCCCAGTCTTCCATGGCTGTGTGGAAACCTTAGTTTGGCATCTGTAAGAAAAGAGTTTCATCTTATCTTGTTGATATGTCGCATTTTAATAGAGAAATGCAATCAAATGAAGAGAGCTGCAAAGCCAGTTTTCCTATAAAAGCAGAATTGATTGGTCTCTGGTTGAGGAGTAAGAGAAGGTCAAGGATCTTAAATCAGGAGCTCCTGTCAGACACCCCCATCTAATCCCCTAAAAGATGGGGGCTCCCTCATTTCTGGCTCAGGACAGAAGCCAACCCCTAAATTAATTAACTCAGAATGGGCTCAAGCAGTGGCTGTTGGTGCAGCTGCAGCCCTAGATATCAAATCTCTTAGGTTTTAATGCCTCAGAGGCCAATTCTGCTTCCTCTGCTGAAAAGGAAAGTGAAAAACAAAGGAGGGGGGAGGCCACATCCTCCCCCAAGCTCCCAGCAAAGGGCAGCTCATAAAGCACCTGCTTTGCTCCTTCTCAAAGGCAGGAAATTGGCAATTTTACCGCCTGGCTGGGAGCCTGCAGGATGGGCCTTCAAACCCCTGAAGGTGAGCCCTGGGCAGGTAAAAAGGCACAGGTAAAAAGTCACCTCCCTGCTCCACAATTACTGGCACAAGAGCTGAGTGTCAGCAAGGTCCTGAGACAGCGCTGGCTCTGCCAGCCTGCTCCACTTCAGCTGCACAGCTCAGAAATTGCTCAGTGCCACAATTAAATCCTGCCAGTCCCTCTGGGCCCGGGGCACAGCCTCTTCAGGAACCAGGAAGGGCTCTTGGAGCTCCTCTTTAAAAATCTAAATTACCCCGGGAAGTAGTTGCTAATTATTATTGCTATTATTATTTATTACTTCCCGAACTGATAAGGTGTGCATGATCTGAATGCTTCCAAATCCTGCCTGCACTGAGAGAGGAGTTTTTGCAGGCCAGGAGTCTCTGGGAGGAGGAATTAATTAGGAAATGAATTTCAGTTTTATTGCCAGTCCTTTGTTTTTTCCCCCCTGAATGGGTTCTGTGAGCTTTGCATTGATCATGTGGGGGGAGAGGCAATTAAAATACAGGCAATTAAAATGTGGAGGTGAGCATTGGTGCTATAAAACACAGCTAAGGAGAGGGAAGATGGATCTCCCTGCTGCTTCCTCAGGCAGGAGGGGGTGAGGGATGCTCTGGACTAAATGGGGCATCACTGCCAGTCAGGAGAGGGGTGCAGAGCAAGGATTTGGGCTCAGAAAAAGCATTTCCAGTGGAAAGGCTCCTCTCTGCCCCTGGGTCTGAATTCCCTGTGCTCATCTCAGCTTGCAGGAGGCAGCTGGGCTGTTTTCCCACGGAAACTCTCTGCCAGACAAGGAAAAGAAACCTTGAAACCTTTATCAAACCTTTATCAAACCAGCATCTCCAAACCTTTATCAAACCAGCATCTCCAAACCTTTATCAAACCTTTATCAAACCAGCCTCTCCAAACGTTTATCAAACCTTTATCAAACCAGCATCTCCAAACCTTTATCAAACCAGCATCTCCAAACGTTTATCAAACCTTTATCAAACCAGCATATCCAAACCTTTATCAAACCAGCATCTCCAAACCTTTATCAAACCTTTATCAAACCAGCATCTCCAAACCTTTATCAAACCAACATCTCCAAACCTTTATCAAACCAGCATCTCCAAACCTTTATCAAACCAACATCTCCAAACCTTTATCAAACCAGCATCTCCAAACCTTTATCAAGCCAGCATCTCTGTGTGCAGATGGAAAACAGCCCCAGAGGTGTGGCAGTCACTTGTCAGGTATTTGAACCATTCAGGGTGTGGAGGATTGAGTGGGTCAGTGTCACCCTGGTTTTTTAAGATTTTCTAAGCCTTCTGATGCTGACATTCTTGTAATGAACTTTCTCACACACTTTCTGTAAATAACTCATTGCTTTGCATTCCTTTATGGAGGAGGAGAAATTGGATGGGCTGATGGTTTGTGCAGTGTCATTGGAGAGGTGGCACTGTCACCCTCCAACCCACTGTCACCCTTGGAAAACTATAAATGTTGGAGTCAGAAAATAAACTGCCCTTTCCTTCACCTTGAGAGCAGCAGTGTGTGCTTGTGTTTGTTTGTGTCCTACAGCGACAGGCCAGCACCCCAGGGCTGAGCCCTCCCACCTCTCCATCTTCTCCAGGGATGTTCTGCTGCTCTCTCAGGTGTTTCCTGCAGAGCCTGGCACTGCTGGGCCTCTCCCAGCTCCGTGGTGGCACCTCCAGCTTTGGGAATGCAGCCCAGAAGGGGCACGGGTGGGGCCCACACACACACACACACACACACACACACACACACATCCTCCAGGTCCCACCCTGCTCTGCTGGTCCCTTCTGGGTTTATTTCCTGCAAACAGAGGCCTGCAATGCCCTGGTTCTTCTGAGCAGCAGGGATGTCACTGCCAGGCACCTCCCAGCGCCCTGTGGCTGCTGCAGCTCGGGTGTCAGCTCTCCCATCCCAGCACGGGGGTGAGCCAGCACCTCTGCATGCCCACATCAGCAGCTGTGCCCTTCTCCTGCTCCAGAACCCCTTCTGAGCCTCTCTGTGCCATTCTGAGCCTTTCTGTGCCTCTCTGAGCCTTTCTGTGCCTCTCTGTGCCATTCTGAGCCTTTCTGAGCCTTTTTGTGCCTTTCTGAGCCTCTCTGAGCCTTTCTGTGCCTCTTTCTGCCTTTCTGCCCCTTTCTGTGCCTTTCTGTACCTTTCTGAGCCTTTCTGTGCCTCTCTGTGCCATTCTGAGCCTTTCTGAGCCTCTCTGAGCCTTTCTGTGCCTCTTTCTGCCTTTCTGCCCCTTTCTGTGCCTTTCTGCCCCTTTCTGTACCTTTCTGAGCTCTTCTGTGCCTCTCTGAGCCCTTCTGAGCCTATCTCATCTTTTCTGTGCCTTTCTGTGCCTCCCTGTGCCTCTCTGACCCTCCCTGTGCCTCTCTGAGCCTTTCTCAGCCTCTCTGTGCCTCTCTGAGCCTCTCTGACCCTCTCTGTGCCTCTCTCTGCCCCTCTGTGCCTTTCTGAGCCTTTCTCAGCCCTTCTGTGCCTCTCTCTGCCCCTCTGTGCCTTTCTGACCCTCCCTGTGCCTCTCTCTGCCCCTCTGTGCCTTTCTGAGCCTTTCTCAGCCTTTCTGTGCCTCTCTCTGCCCCTCTGTGCCTCTCTGTGCCTCTCTGACCCTCCCTGTGCCTCTCTCTGCCCCTCTGTACCTTTCTGAGCCTTTCTCAGCCTTTCTGTGCCTCTCTGTGCCTTTCTGACCCTCCCTGTGCCCCTCTCTGCCCCTCTGTGCCTCTCTGAGCCTGGGAACCTGGGCAGGGCCAGCTCCCCTCGCCACCCAGAGCGAATCAGCCCAGAAAGGATCTGGGATGTGCTCCAGGTCACAGAGCAGAGCAGTGGCCAGGAACAGGAGCCAGCTCCCACTTCCCTTCCCAGAGCCTGTCCCCTGTCCCCCCCTGTGTCCCCCCCAGGGCTGGCTTTAATCACCAGAGCCTGTTTGTTTTCCTGGCCCTGCATTCCTCACCCACACGACATCGACATCGGATCCTCTCTGGGCCAGGTGGGTGGACAGCAAGCAGAAAATCCTCTCTTTTTTTGAGAAAGAGAATTCTCCAAGCCTATTCCAAGCCTCCTGCTGGACTCCAGCACTGGGAATTTCCTTTGGAGGGGGGTTTGTGACCCCTTATCCCACTCAGCAAGGAGGAAAAAAATGCGCTTTATTTTTGAGATAGAGAATTTTCCAAACCTTTTCCAAACCTCTTGCTGGACTCCAGCACTGGGAATTTCCTATGGGGCAGGGGGGTTTGTCCCACTCAGCAAGGAGAAAATCCTCTCTTTTTTTTGAGAAAGAAAATTCTCCAAGCCTTTTCCAAGGAGAAAATCCTCTCTTTTTTTGAGAAAGAGAATCTTCCAAGCCTTCTCCAAGCCTCCTTGTGGACCCCAGCACTGGGAATTTCCTCGGGGTGGTTTTGTCCACCTCAGCAAGGAGAAAATTGTCTCTTTTTTGAGAAAGAAAATTCTCCAAACCTTTTCCAAGGAGAAAATCCTCTCTTTTTTTGAGAAAGAAAATTCTCCAAGCCTTTTCCAAGCCTCCTTGTGGACCCCAGCACTGGAGTGCCCAGATTTCCTTGGGGAGGTTTGTGACCCGTTGTCCCACTCAGCAAGCAGAAAATCCTCTGGTTTTTTTTGAAAGAGAGAATTCTCCAGACCTTTTCCAAGCCTCCTGCAGGACCCCAGCACTGGGAATTTCCTCAGAGGGGCTTTGGGACCCCCTGTCCCTCTCAGCCTCCCCTGGCCAGGGGAGAGAGGAGCTGCAGAGGGTTCACCCTGAGCTGGCAGGCAGGAGCTGCAGGGCAGGGTGTGAAGGACACTGAGGAGGATGTGAAGGACACTGCTGGGATGTGCAGAGCAACCAGAAATGTGCTCTTGAACAGCGCTTAAATCAATGAATTACAGGTACAGGATCACCCCAGAGAGGGGAGGATGCCCTGGCAGCGCTGCTGCCCCCAGCCATGGGTGCCCTGCCTGGCAGGAGCCACCCACGCCGAGCAGATCCCACAGAGAAAGCCCAGACCGAGCCCAGCTGAGCTGAACTTTAGCTCGGAGCCCGGTGCCACATTGCCATGGCAACAGCATGCTGCTCTGCAGCCTCCATCCCGGCGGGGAATGGCAGACCCTGCGCGTCCCTCTGTCCGTCCTGGGCAGCCCAGAGCCTGGCACAGAGCCCGGGATGCCCCTGTGGGTTTGATTGTGACCCCTGGAGCGAGTCACCAACCTTAGGTGAAGATCTGCAAGCCACGACAGTTTAAGTAGAATGATGGTGAATTTATCACGGGGTGAAAAAGGAGATTTTGGGGTTTTTAGAATGGGGGTTCAGGGGGCGAGTGGAGGGATCTGGGTGTGTCCAGCCAGACAAATTAAGTAGAATGACAGTGAAGTTATCACAAGGTGAAAAAAGGAGATTTTTGTGGGTTTTTAGAATGGGGGTTCAGGGGGCAAGATGGAGGAATCTGGGCGTGTCCAGCCTTTCTCCTTCTTCTTCTTGGCCTCCATCTTCTGCTGGGATGGTGGCACTTTGGGATTGGTTTAGAGTAGAAGCTCAGTGTCTAACACAGGTGATGGGTATTGGGAAGTAATTGTAAACATTGTACAGGTAGTTTTTAGTATAAAAAGATAACAACACCCTGAGGGTATCAGAGTGCCTCTGACTGTCGTGCTGAGTGGACCACAGCAGGACTGGAGAAAGAATTTTATAGATAAGAAACAATAAACAACCTTGAGACCGAGAAATGAAGAGCTCTGACTCCTTCTTCAAGCGCCGGGCTGGGAAAAGAGACTTTGTGACACATCTGGGGTCACTGTGAGCAGCCAGAGATCCTGACAGGTTAAAGCATCACTTTTCCATGGGATCACTGAGCTTGGAAAAGTCCTGTGAGACCATTGAATGCAACCTGTGCCCAGCCCAGAGCCCTGAGTGCCACCTCCAGCCCTTCCCTGGGCACCTCCAGGGTCGGGCACTCCAAACCTCCCTGGAGATCTTCACCAACCCCAAAACCTCCTGTGACAACAAAGTGGGATGGGGACATGGGAGGGGATATTTGGAGACCCGGGGGCATTCAGGGAGTCCTGCACCCTGTCCCTGAGAGCTTTGGGTTTGTGAAATCCCCCTGGTGTGAGCTGGGCTGGGCTTGGAGGGGCTGCGTGAGGATGAGGATGGAGCTGCTGTCACACCTGGGTGCCTCTGTTGTGGCAGGAGGAGCAGGAGCTGGAGGCAGCAGCCTTTGAAGCTGCCTCAGAGGTGTGTGGGATGGGCTCCTGCAGGTGTTCCCTTTGTCCCATCAGCTGCCACGCCTTGGCACCAAATCAAAGTTTTTTCCAGAGCTCACTTTCATATCCTCTCACTTTTATATCCTCTCACTGCCTGATCACAGCGTGGTCAGTGGGGAATTCAGGCCAGAATTGCCTTTGGAGCAGGAAAGCTCCACTTTTTCCTGAGAAAACCTCCAATCCTGGTGCTCTCAAAGCCAATAAATTGGATTTGTCTCCTGGATGCAAATGCCAGCAGCCCGTGGCAGTTAATTGCAAGTTTTCCTTGCAGGCTGCAAGTGGTGGAATCTCGCTACAAAAGGCATTTCTGATGTTGGGTGCTCTGTAAATATTTATGTTCTTTCAGTGGAGGAATGCCTCGCAATCAGACAAACCACACAAAGGCAAATGAACTCATCAAAAGAAACCACAACTGAAATGTAAATATCATAAAAAAACAGGGGAGAAAAAAGCCTCTCTTCTGAGGGAGCTCCGAGCCCAGGTGCTGCTGTGGGCTTTCCTCAAGTGAGGATTTGGTTTTTTTTCCTAATCTGCAGGTGCTTCCAGATGATGAACAGGATGGGAAATCTGGTCCAGTCCACCTTAAATCAGAGAATTTAATGGAATTTCAGTGTTTTGTCAGGCTCAAAGGCTGTAATTACTGGCCAGGACATAATCACCACTCGCACTCAAACACTCCAACTTTCACCCGTGCCTTTGGTAAATTTCAGAGCTGCTCTGAGCCAAATATTTTGCCTCCTAATCACAGTTTACACCCTTTATTCCCAAACATTAGGTAGCAGCAGGAAGGGAGAGCCTGTGTTTTGTCAGTTAAAGGTTTCTTTATTTCAGCCTTGTTTTTTAACACTATCAGCTAATCCCCAGCACCAAAACAAGGTTGAAACTTTGTCAGGAGTTTGCTGCTGATATCCAGGAATATAATTGCATTTATTTATCTCCCACCTCCAAATTTTAATGGATTTTTTTCCCCTCACAGATAACAACAAAGACACAATGGGGCATAGGTAGGCTGTAAATGTAAAATCTCAGTTTTCTTCTTTCTTTTGAGCTCCTCTTGGGACAGATGGAAGCAGCAAGTAGAACCAGGAGTTTTACTGCCAGGATGCAGCTTGCTTGTAACAAATCCTGCACTTTTCCAAGTTGGCCTCTGTCATTTTCTGCTGGGAGAGAGAAACCTTCCATTTTCAATTCCATTTTGGGCTTTTTATTGTTTTTTGTTTTTGTTTTTTATTGGTTTTTCTGGAAAGACAGTCAGGGAATGTTCGAATGGGAATTATTCTTGCAGAAAGTCTTGCAGATTTGCAGGAGGTTAAACCAAGGAAAATTGGGAGCCATTATCTTCCCAAAGGCAGAAAATGTGTTGCCTGAATTAATGTCTGATTTCAGGAATACTCTCAGTAACGCCATCCATCAGAAATGAGATGCTGAATTACCAGCAGTAGCCCCGTTCCTTATTAAACACTTTGGTTAATTAGTCTGGGGACATTTCGCAGGCTGGGGCTCTGTGGAGAGCTGCAGAGGGTCAGAGCAGAAGGCAGCAGCGATGGATTCGTGAGCACCAGGACTCAGCAGCTCTGCTCAGCCTCTGAGATCCCACGGCCCGAGCTCCCCAGCCCCGTCTGCCCACCTGTAACCACAGCAAATCAAAGTGAATAATGATTATTGTGGCCAGGAGACCATGACAATTGTTCTTTCTGGAGAGGTTAAAGCTGCCAGTCTGAGCCGAGAACCACCTGCCCTGATTTGGTGTGAATTCACCACGTTCTGTGCTGGATTTACCCTGCAGTGGGACAGGGAGCCCGCACTGCAGCCCCCACTGCAAACCACAAACCAGGGGGAAGAATAAATGCAGAATGAAGGGAATTCTAAATCCCTAAACACAGAATAAAGGGAATTCTACAGGGCTTGGAGCTGTGGGTTCTCACAGGTGAAGCTCCCAGCAGAAGGACAGAACCTCTCTCAGCCTGCAGAGCTTTTGGTGGTGCTGGCAGTGCCACCTTTTGCCTCCGGCTGTGTCCCTGCTGTCACCCTGATGGAGCACAGCCCCCTGTTCCTCCCACCCTGGGCCTCTGCCATAAATTAATGGCATTAGAGCTCCCCTAATGTCCTACATGAGCAGGGTGGTGCTGATCCCTTCCCTGGCAGGGGCCCAGGGCAGGTAATTACCCTGAGCCTCCCTGTGGGCCTGGGACACTCTGGGGCTGCTGGCAGCTCTCAGTGCCAAACACAAACCCCACACCTTGAAGGGCTTCCCCCTTTCCTTCTATAAAAACATCCTTGGTGGGTTTTTTTGCCATCTTTGCTCCAGGATCAGTACTGCAGGGAGGGATGTGTTGGAGCCCCCATCTGGGATTTGTTTACGTCCAGCTCTGCCCTGACAAGGGCACTTTGTGCTGCTGGGGGTGGAGGGGGGCAGCAGGGAAAATGGTGCCTCTATTCATGGGGAAGCACCAATCTCCAACTGGGATTTTATTCCAAAAAGGCCAGAAATACAAAATTACTCCTCAGCTAAGAAAGTAGAAACCAGGCCTTGATGTACAAAGGATTGTTATGCAAAAAAAACCCAACCCTGGGGCTGCATTACAGGAAAAAATAGGGTGAGTTTTACTTTTAGCTTAAATGAAGCAGATTGCAAACTAAAAATCCAGGGACAAATTCCATAATAATTTATTGCTGAAAATTATTTTTTTTTCCCCTCATGAAGTCAGAAAAGAGTGAGGAAAAAACCCCAAGAGATAACAAAGTTGTCACCTGGCTGATCAGAAATGTGATTCTCCCCCAGTTGTGGAGAGGTGCCCCATGTCAGCCCAGCTCACCTCACCCTGTGTTCGCCCGAAAGGAGCCGGAAACACAGCACAGAAACATGAAACAGAATCTTCTGCTATTGGATTTTCCTCCTCTTTGCTCCATTTGTGCTGTGATTTATATGGAGAGCACAATTTGGAGGATTGCATTGTGCCAGCAGTGAGACCACACTCCCTTTATGCCAAGATGAATTATTCTGCAGCTTTCCCATGCTGCTCAATCATAAACAGGGGCAATGGGCAGAAGATGAACCTGTGATTAAGCAGGATTTTATTTTTCTATGTAGATTTCCCAATTCTGAAATGTTTTTGATTATATCATAGAAAATATTTCTGGGAAAAAAACCATTTCTCACATTTCCATCTTCCATGGCGTGAGCGACTTCCCAGACATTGCACAGGGCTTGGGGAAGAGTGGGAGGAGGAAGAGCCCCAGAAGAAAAGGAGTTCATGGAGTTTAAAAATGCAATTTACGTGTTCAACCAGAGTCCTGCAGGAAGATGCACGTTCCACATGCATTTTAAAGGTCCTACAAATAAACAGCTTTGCTCCCTCTGCTGCATATTTTGATCTTGGTAGCAAAAATAGGAAATACCAGCCTGACACTAGGACTGGATCCTTCCCCTGCAGGGCCAGAAGGGTCTTTTGTAGTGGGATTATTTCAGGAGTGAGGCTTGGTCAGACACCTAAGATGGAAATTTGAAATATTGCAGGTGATTTGAAATACTGAAAGTGATTTCCTTCAGTGCAGCAGCCCTGTTAAGTGTTTGACTGTTTCTAAGATAAAAGCTGATCTCAGAGTTAACCCCAGCTCAAATGGCTGTGTTTAATGGCCTGGTGCTGTGGTGGCTCTGACTCCCAGCCATGCTGGGAATGAAGCACAGTGTGGATATTGATTAGCCCTGGAATTGTGAGTCATTTCCTCTGATCCACTGCTGAGTGCTAGCGTGCCCAAGGGGCTGGTTTAGGCTTCAAAAAAAAATGATGGGAAACGCAAAGGGAGTGTGGGCTGTGGAATGGCAGTGACTTTCATTCAGAAAAACATCTTTGCAGAATAGCTTGGCTTTGAGAAGGAAAATATTTACATCCCTTCTCATCTGGAACTGGAATAACAAGAAACAAAACTTGAAATGGCAAAAAAAAAAAAAAAAAGGGAAGGGGGCAAGATCCCACAGTTCCAGAGGCTTTGTAACATTAAATATACTTGAAAGGAAAAATCCCAGCTTAGGTGTTAATTACTCACATTACTGCAATGGAGCTTTGGAGAGGGGCTTGAGGGAGAGGGGAAGGGATATTTTGTTTTTCTTGCATTTATTTCCATCCTGCTGGTTCAGGATTGGCCTGGTGCTCCATGGTTTGAGCTGAGGCTCGGGAGCTCTGATTTCAGCTCCCTTTGGCCACAGGTTTCCTACAGACACATCACTAAATCAGACTGTGCTCAGCTAGGGTGACTTTGTTCAGCTTTTTTGGGCTGTGTCCTCAGCAGGGGCTGTGCTGGGAAAATGCTCCGAGTTTGGGGTTACAGAACAATGAGGACTTGGGGAAACCAAGTTCTGTAAAATGAGAAATACGAAATAATGGGGGAATGTGCTGAATTCCAGCATCTTGCCAGGGGTGCTGCTGGATTGCAGGGAAGCTGCACAAGCTGGGCTGTGTTCAAGGGCGATGATGTTGTTGTCTCCGGATTTATCACAAGTTCCAGGCCCTGGGGACCACTCTGACTGCCAAAGGCAGTGTCTGTCCCCGACTGTCCCACCTGACTGGGATCAAAATGCCCTCAAAGAGGACCCTGAGCCTTAGCAAAGGTTTTTGTGCTGTTTTGTTCCCCTTCCATGACGAGCACAGCCCTTCTCCAAGAGAGGCCGGAGCAGCTGTGCAGATGGCAGACATCTGCCAGAGAAATGCATCATCTTCCATCATCTGGCACCGCTCCTGGAAGCACAGAGCCGCTGCTTTGTCACCCAACAATTCCTCCTCAGAGAGGGAACCTGGGTGAGCAGAGCTAAAGCCACACTAAGGATGCTCTCCTGATCCCACCTGGGGGGTTTCAGTGGCCTTCAGGCCAACCTGGGGCCTCCTCACCCTGATGTGGAGATGAAAACGCCCACATTGTTTATTGCTGAGTGCTTTACATGAAGAACCTGCCTGTGGAGCAGCATCTTGTGTTTACAGCATTTAACATCGCTTTAATTCGGACTGCAGCACAAGAGCAGCAGCAATCAAAACTCTAAAAACCAAGGACAGGTCCATGAGGCAGAGCTCTGAAAATCCTGGTCAGGCCTGGAGGGGCAGCAGCTGCCCTGGGGACTGGGGGTGATGCTCACCAGTGAATTCAGGCCCTCAGACTGGTGATGGCAAAGATTACATTCCAAAAGTGGTGCCCAAAGGTTTCATGGCTGAATTTCAGCATCCAGATGTGCCTGGGAAGCTGCCTCAAAACAACCTGGGTGTTGTAAATCCCAGAGACTCCATCCAAGCTTCGGTAACAAAGCAGAGGATGGATTCAGTTCCAGAAAAAAATGATTTTTGCCTCAACAGCAAGAATTTTCCAGGATCTTTTTCTTTCTCACTGCATTTCAGCACCATCTTAAGACCATTATGCAAAAATAGAAACACTCCTTTACTCATATTTTTATCCTCTCCACAATATTTTTGGAGAAATGTGAAGCTGACATAACACAGAGTCAGAGAGTGAGATTCTGTTACAAGTTTTATTCTTCTGTGCCTGAAACCCATTCACAACCAAAGAATGTTGGGGAAACATTCAGCTCTGCGCTGGGCTGATTTAAAAATGGAATTATTCCTTTTTTTTTCCCTTGGAATGACTGCCTACCTGCCTGCCTGGTGGGCAATCAGCATAATCCTGTTTAGTTGCCTCTCAGCAAGAGGAAAATTAAAGCACAGTTCTGCTCCAGTGGATTCGTCTTCTGCAGCCCTGACTGGCAAGGAGCTCCCTGTGGTAAGGAAAGAGAGGAGCAAAAAGTTGTAAATTACTCTTTTTTTTGTTGGTTTTTTGGACAGCTCTTTGCTTCTGGGGGATGGGGGAGCCTTTATTAAGTTTCAAAGTGAGTCCAGTGGTCATTGATGCTTTAGAGGCAGCTCTGGGGGTGGATGTGCTGATTGTGGCTCTGGCAGGGCACCCCATGCTCAGGGAATGTGGCTCCTCAGAGCTTGCACGTGCTTGAACATTCCCGCCAGGCAGATCTGTACTTCTTTTAAATCAAAGCAGCCTGAGGGATGGATTTTTTTCAATTAAAACAATCCTGTATTGCTTGCTACCACGAGACACCCTCTTGTTTTAGTCTCTTCTATGCTAGTTTTGCACACACTGGTTTTACACTTGCATTAATGGGCATGATGTGATGGTGAGGCTTGGAATAAATATTATTATAGATAAAAGCAGCAACTAGAACAGCTGTTCTTTTAAAATAGCCAGGTATTAGTGATGCTGGTGTCTGTTATTTAGAGGCACTGGGTGATGGAGGTGCTTTAAATACCCTTAATATTTTAAATTAAAACAGAAACCAGTGACATCATGGGGAGAGTGGAAGAGAACAGTCAATTAATCCTCATATACTCTGTACACTCCTTTTAATTTCTGTGATTCTGCTCAGCTGAGAATCCTTTGTTCCTTTGAATTGAAGCACCAGAGTTGACTGGGTAGGTTAAAAATATTAAAATGAGACATTTAGTGCACACTGGCAGTGTGGAATGGTTTTTTACATGGAAGCCTGCATGTTAAATGTAACATTTTGTCCTCAAGGATGGAAGATTTCCCGAATTCCCCCAAGTGCCAGATGACTCCCAGGGATGCCATCAGCTGGGTGACATGTGAGCTGTGAGTCAGAGTGACAGAGCATGGCCAGGAAATGGAATATCCTTTCCCTGGCTATTTCCATGACCTACAGCTCCACATCCAAATGCTCCCAGCTCTGGGCAGGAGCCATCCCTGGCTGTGGGCAGCAGAACTCCAGGAGAAATCCAGGATAAAGCTTGGAGCTCCAGGTATGGACATAAAGAAGTCCAAGTTCTGGGTGCTCAGATTCTGAATTTCTGGGCTGTAATTTCACCTCTCCGGTTCTGATGACTTCACCGTCATTCCTTGGTTTGTGACATCACCAGAGCACAGGAATATCTTTGTGAGCCACCTTGTCTAAAAAGGAAAGGGAGATACTCTTACTTTTCTTCTATATTAAGACTTTTAAAAATAATCTGTGGCAAAGAGAGGGATGTTTCAAGGGACTGTCTCAGCTTTTATTGCCTGGCTGTGAAGAATATTGATCTGAGGTCATTTTGCATAGTGTTGTTATCCATCACCATAAACATCTGCAGAGCACAGAACAATCCCCCTCTGGCCAGGAGGAATTCTGAGGTGCATTCCCTAATTCTGCCCCTTTTCCAGAGCCTCCAAATAAGGGAGGACTCTGCTTTGTGGTTTAAAAATCTGGGTCTAATATTTGTGAAATGCCTGTATAGTTAAAATTCACTTTTATTATATTTGCATAGCAGAAGTGGAATTAATTTGACAGATTCCACTGCTGCTGCTTTTAAATGTGGCAGAAAACTTCAAATTTCCTGCTCACTTTTATGCCAAGTACCCAGTGAAGTCAGGAACTGAGACTTGCACTTCAGTTATTGATTGATGGGATTTTTTTCCCCTTTTTATTTTATATATTAAATGCACAAGCATGGCCCATAAACCTCTGTTAATGGCCAAAAAAAAAGGGAAATGTGTCAGGTAATGTACTTGGAGCACCTCATTCCATTTGGATATGCCTGAGACACATCTCCATTGGATTTTCATCATAAAACCCATGATTTTGCTTTTAAATTACTTGGAGGCTTAAATTCAGGCTAGACTCTTGATGTCTTTGCTCTGTGAAGTATTTTGAAGAGAAAAGCTCATATTTCAGGAATTCTGCTCCAGGTGAAATGGTGCCCCCAGATTTTCCTTTATTCTGCCCCATCCCTGAGCTGAAGGGGCTTTGGGGTGATTTTTCCTCTGCTGATTTCCATGCGAGCTCTTCCCCTGATCCACCCCAGGAGTTCAAACTCCCACATCAGGGACTAAAATATTGTTAAATAGGAATAAAGATCTGCTGATATCTCCAACACAAACAAGTGCTCCCCCACAGTACACAACAATTCACGGTATCTGTTGTGTGCAATATTCTCTCTTCACAGATCCTTCTGTTCCAATTTTTGGGGATGTCAGCTTGCAGGGAAGAAGAGCTGCCTTAATTGATGTGATGTTCTCTCCAAGACGATTGTTTACCACAGAGGAATACTCCTGCTTTGCAAGGCTTTGACTCTTTGGTTGATTTTTGTGGAGAAGATGACTGGGATATAAAATTGTTTATAAAATGGTGTCAATACCAGTCTGTGAACTTATTCTGGATGCTCTAAAGGTCATTTTTACAAGGTGACAGGGACGCCTCCCACTGTCCCAGGGTGCTCCAGCCTGGCCTTGGACACTGCCAGGGATGGGACAGGAATTCCCCCCCAAAATTCCATTTACACATCCCCTCTGCAGGCCTGAAACCAGCGCCCTTGTCCTGCCACCATCTGCCCATGCAAATAAAAATAAAAACCTTGTGAAACCCTGCTTTGTTCTCTTCTGGGGTTGCTCTTTTCAAGCCAAGCTCATGGAGATTTAATCTCAAAAAGTTGGGTAATAATTGCTGCAAACTCAGTACCCTTCATAATAAAAAAATGTATCTAATATGCAGAAATCAGCTAATTGTTTTCAGGATAGAAAGGTGTTTCTTCCTGAGGTTTTTATCCCAAATACTCCCAGGGCAAGGTTGGCTTTCTGCTGCAAGAAATAGATATAGCATATATCAACATATATAACATATATAAATATGTAACATATATAAACATGTATATGACACATATAAACATATATAGCATATATAAACATATATACCATATACAAATATATATAACATATATAAATATATAGCATATATAAACATATATATAGCACATATAAATATATATGCTCTATAAAATATATATAGCATATAAAAATATACATAATGTATATAAACCTCTATAGCACATACACAATATGCACTATTTTTATACCATATAATTATACTCCATGATACAATACGTACTTAATATGTTGTGTGTCATTATGTTAATTGCACTCTATAATAATTAATATACCGTTAACATTAGCATAATTACTATTACATTATCAATAATATGCTGTAATTGATACAAGCTACATACAGATGTCTTTTTATATGACATATAATACATAATTTATACATTTTTCTATTGCATATAGTACATAGTATATACAAATATTTGCATAAATATTAAACACCTATTTTCTATAGCACATAATACATATCATATACACATATTTACATACGTACTAAATACACATTATACACACATCAGAATAATTTATATTCTAATGCTTTAATATAATGATAATAATTAATGGAATGGAATGGAATGGAATGGAATGGAATAGAATAGAATAGAAAAGGAAAGAATAGTGTGATATATATTACAATTTATAATAACATAATATTTATTTTACATAAATATTAACTACCTACTTTCTATAGCACACACTACATATATACACATATTACATACTTATTAAATACACGTTATATACACGTTAGAATAATTTATATTCTAATACTATAATATTATTTGATAATACTAATAATGATGTTATGATAATTGACGATAATGTGATAATAAGCAATAATGATACGATATGATATGATATGATATAATATTATTATATAATCCCTGCCTCATTTTTAATTATAATAATATACTATATTATTAATTGTTAAATAGACGATATTATTAATTATAGCATGTAGTATAATAATATAATGTTATTTTATGTTATTTTATGTTATATATTATGTTATATATATTATATTATGTTATATATTATATTATATTATATTATATTATATTATATTATATTATATTATATTATATTATATTATATTATATTATATTATATTATATTATATTATATTATATTATATTATATTATATTATATTATTACATTACATTACATTACATTACATTACATTACATTACATTACATTACATAATAAATATGTAATAATATGCAATAAATATATAAAAATATAATAATAATCAGTAATGATGCTATGATAATAAACAACATGATGACAATTAACAATAACTATTTTCCTATTCCTCTGCTCCCTTACTCCCCAAACAAAGCCCTTTCCCCCCCGCGCCTGGCGCGCAGCAGCGCGGCACTATTTCCCTTGGCGGAGGGATCTCGGCGCGTCTGGCAGCGCGCAGGGATCCGGGCGCTGCGCTCCGTCAGTCAGCGCCGTCAGGCGGCGCCGGGACGCGGCGGGCGCAGCGCTGAGCGGAGCGGCCACGCCGGGCTCGGCTCCCGCGCCCTCCCCGCGCCCGCAGCCCCGGCCCGCCGCTCCCTCCCGCCGGTGCGATGCTGCTGCCGCTCGCCGTGCTGCCCTGCGCCTTCGTCCTGCTGCGGGCCGCAGGTACGGCGGGCCGGGGGCGCGCCGCGAACAATGGGCTCGGGCGGACCCCGCGCTGCGGGGGCTCGGCGGGGCCGCGGGGTGGCGGAGACAGGAGGAGGAGGAGGAGGAGGCGGCCGAACCGGGCTGGGCTGGGCTGGGCTGGGCTCCCCCGGGGCCGGGCTCGCTGCGCGGGGGGCGCAGACAATGGGCGCGGAGGGGATGCTGCGTGCGGGGTCGCGGCGGGCTCGAGGATGCTCCGGCGGCCGCCGCCCTCCGCCGCCCGCCGGGGCACGGACGCTGCCAGAGAGGGAGCCAGGGATGCGATCGCCGTGGAGCGGCTGGAATAATAAGAGGAGAAGGAGGAGAGGGAGAGGGGGAGGAAAAAAAAAAAAAAAGAGAAAAAGGAGGGGCGCGGGGCGCTGCCGTTGTGGAGCGGCCCCGGGCGCGCGCCGTGGTGCGGTGGCCCCGCTGTGGCCGCTCAGTAGCCGCGGTGACACCCCCGGGTCGCCACCGCCCCGGGCTCGGGAGCGGCAGGTGGGCTGGGAGCGGCGGGATGGAGCGGCCACACCTGCGCCGGCCCCGCCCCAGCCAGCATCCCTGCTCCGAGCTGCATCCCCGCTCCGAGCTGCATCCCCGTGTGCTCCATCCCTGCTCCGAGCCGCATCCCCGTATGCTCCATCCCTGCTCCGAGCCGCATCCCCGTGTGCTCCATGCCCGCTCCGAGCCACATCCCCGTGTGCTCCATCCCTGCTCCGAGCTGCATCCCTGCTCCGAGCTGCATCCCTGTGCTGTCGATGCCCGCTCCGAGCCGCATCCCCGTGTGCTCCATCCCTGCTCCGAGCTCCATCCCTGCTCCGAGCCGCATCCCCGTGTGCTCCATCCCCGCTCCGAGCTCCATCCCTGCTCCGAGCCGCATCCCCGTGTGCTCCATCCCCGCTCCGAGCTCCATCCCCGCTCCGAGCCACATCCCCGTGTGCTCCATCCCCGCTCCGAGCTCCATCCCCGCTCCGAGCCACATCCCCGTGTGCTCCATCCCCGCTCCGAGCCGTATCCCTATGCTAGCCATCCATCCGTCCGTCCGTCCGTCCGTCCGTCCGTCCGTCCGTCCGTCCCTCCTCCCCGGCGCTGTCCGTGCCGGCGCTCCCCGGGGAGCGCTCCCCAGCCGCGCTGCGCTCCGCCGGTGTTTGTTCCCTGTCCCGTCCTGTCCTGTGCTTCTCAGCCCTTGTCCCCCGTCCCCGGGGAGCATCCCGGGCCGGCGGTGCCATCGCCCCCTCGCAGCTGTCCCCGCGCCCGGCTGCGCTCCGGGATTTCCCCGGTGCCGTGTCCGTGTCCCCGCGCTCCCCGCAGCTGTCGGTGTGTCTGTCCTTGCCGTGCTCCCTCCCTGCCTCCTCCCCACGCTGAGGATTTTTATCTCCTTAAGCAATTACCGCCGCTGGGGCTCTGTCTGCGTTCTCGGTGACAGCGGCTGTCGCGGTGACAGTGCCACCAGTGTCCCCAGGGCTGCTGCCCGACCCGAGCCACCTGTTTAACATCACCGCCCCCCCTGCGCCCTGCCCGGCTCTCCGTTTAGCCTCTGTTTAATTCAAATAAAAACCAGGAGTGCTCGTGAGGGGCTCTGTGCATGGCGGGGGGGGTCGCGCTCCCGTTCCAGCCGCTCCTGCCCTGCCCAGCTCCGCATCCTGCCCGGCCACACCCTCCCTGCACATCCCTGACACATCTGACACATCTGACACATCTGACACATCCCCGCCGCCCTTTTCCGCTGGGGGAGGCCACGATAAAGCGCCTTGCTTTGGGGATTTTTTGGTTCTTTTTTTTTTTTTTCCCCCCCAGGGGAAATAAATGGGAGTAAGCAAAAGAAAAATTATCTGCATATCATCTGTTGCCCCACTCGAATACATGTTTATCCAATAATAATAATTATGAATATGGAGACTGCCTAGGGAGCTGCACAGCTGGATCTGTTAAATCAGCACAAAATGGAGAACACAAAAACCAAATAAAATATTAAAAAGCTAGAACAAAGCAGCAGCAGTGTTTATGGTGAAAGCAGCACCAAGCACATCCAGCTCTGCTTTCCACCCTAAAGGATGCTCTGCTTGTGTTCCTTCTTTTTTTCCCCACTCTGTGATGGAGGAGAAGGAATTTTGCTTTGAAAGCTGTGGAGATGTCAGTGCAAGAGGGTGTTTTATTTATTTTTATTTATTTTCTGATTGTGCTGCTATAAAAACCCTTAAGCTTAAATGTAAGAGGAGGCAAGAGGGAGATATTCATCAGTGAGGAATCCCTGAGGAAACTGTTGTGTGAGCACAGTTGCAGGGTGGGCTCCCAACCAAACCGTGTCTTTTATGGCTTTTAGAATAATTCCACATTTCGTGGGTACCCCCGTGGCCTGTGGTAGTGATGATTTATTTTATTTAGTCTGCTGTAAAATTAAAACGTTCTCTGATAATGTAGAAGCTGATTTATAGACAGAGCAGATGGCTCTTCTCCTTTCATGTGCATCCTGAGAACTGTGGTTTCCTAAAGAATAGAGAGGATTTTGTATCAACTTTATCCCCTTGACACATGAACTTGAAAATTCCCCAGCTGACTCTTGGGCTGGGTTTTGTTTTTTGTTTTTTGGTTTTTTTTTTTTTTATTTTGGGTCTTTAGCGTGTGGGTTTTGTCAGAGGTTTATTTTAAGGACATTTCACATGAGTAACTCCACAACTACCCGGTTTTTAAGTGTTAAACATTGTGGCTGCTCTCCAGGCTGAAAGTGCCTTCACTTTTCCTGGCTGGGCTCCAGAAATGTATTTTAAGGATAACTGCTCTGCCTGGGTGCAGGCGCTGGGCACAGAACGCCAGGGGGGTTTTTTGATGGTTTTCCTGCTTGTTTGGGGTGGGAGGGCGATGCCGTGGGTTTCCTGCACGGGCTGCCAGGGAAGCAGAACCAATTGCTGGGGGAGGAGGAGGAGGAGGAGGAGGAGGAGGGGATCCTGCATCTGCTGCCATCAGTCTGCGAGGAGCAGAGGGATGGCTCGGGGAGGAGACAAAGCCCAGTTCATTTCCTATTTTCAAAGGCCATGCTGCGGTTTTCCTCGTTGTTTTACACACCTGGTGATAGGAGAAAGGCACATTTCTGGGGTTTTTTTGGTGGGTTTCTGAGGTGGTTTTGGAAACATCATCTTTGCAGTGCGTTCAGCGTGAGATGGGCGCTATGAACTTCCTCAAATGCCTCTGCAGGCAGCCTGGGAGGAGCTGCTTCCCCTGGAATTGAGTCGTGGCTTTTATGCAGGGAATTCTGAGAAAGCTCCAAGGATCTGATGCCAGCAGGGCAGTGTTTTCCAGGTGCTCTGAAAAGAGGGCGTTGATTTCTTTGTTTATTTCCCAATTCTTCCCTTTCCCACGGATGTGAGACAAGCAAAGCCACTCGCTCGTGAATGCTCACTTTGAGAATGACAAGGAAACAGAAATGTGCTTTCCTTGCTGTTCACAAACTGGGAGAATGGGGATAACTGGGCTGAGGGTGTGTCTGGCAGGGAACTACGGCTCCCAGCAGCTCCTCTCTCCTGGCTGGTTCCTTTGCGCATGTTTTTCGGGAATTAATGTGATTAAAAAAAAAGAAAAAAAACAACAAAAAAAAAGAGCCACCAGGCAAATAGACTCTGAGGCATCCAAATCACAGGAGCAAATGTGAAGGTCAGCTCTGGGCTGGCTGTGGCTCCTTTTGTTTAGGAAAACACATTAGCATGGAGCAAAGGGCTGGCTGTGCACGGGGATGGAAATGAGCAGGGCTTGGCAGCAGGGCCCTTCTGGGTTCCTGGTGGGGAAATGCAGCTGCTCATTAGCAACGATGCCTTTTGAAGTGACCCGGAGCCAAATGGCAGCTCCTGCTCCTGCCTGCCTCCGGGATTGGCTCAGGCAGCCACTGCAGGGAGGTTTTCATGGGGGTTTGGGTGTGCAGTGCGCGTGGAACGGAGGGAAATAGATCAAAATCAAGGATAAAATTCAGATTAAATAAATGTATGGCTTTAAATCCGGTACTTTTCGCTGTATTGATGGTAAAGCAGATAATCCCTCTCCATAGGGTTGGTGATGCACATTCCAGACCTTCCCAGGGTAAATGACACACACAGGAGGGAGTCACCATCCCTGGAAGTGCCCAGAAATGGCTCTTGGGGCAGGGTTTGGTGCTGAACACGGTGCTGTTGCAGGGTTGACAGTGACACTTGATGATCTTAAAGGTTTCTTCCAATCTTAACAATTCTCAGTTTCAGCAGGAATTTCCTCATGGGAAGGGTTAAACCCGGGCAGGGCTGCCCTGGGAGCTTTGGATTCCCCATCCCTGAGGTGTCCAAGGAATTTCTGGGCAGGGTGGGGACTGCTCACAGCTTAGACCTGATGGCCTTGGGGGGCTTCTTCAGCCTCAGTGGCTCTGACTCCATGGCAAACCTCGTGCCACAGCACCTTGGGCTGTGCAAGGATCTGATGCTGCCAGGGCTGCGTTTTCCAGGTGCTCTGGAATGGGGGTGTTGATTTCTTTGGTTATTTCCCAGTTCTGTCCTTTCCCCTGGATGTGACTCACTTGTAAAGATGGACCTTTGAAAATGACAAGGGAGCAGAATTGTGTTTTCCTTGCTGTTTATAAACTGGGAGAATGGGAATAACTGGGCCCCCAGGGGAGGACTCCCCACCAAGGGAGGTGCTGACATCTTCTAAAATGCCCAAAGCCACCTGAAAACTTCCCCAGAGCATTTTTTGGACCCTGTTACAGCTTTGGCTTCTGAGGTTGCTTTTGACCCAAGAATTTGAGTACTGGAGGTGCATCAGCTAAATTCTGACTGGGACAAATGTGGGGCATCAGCAGCCTCAGCCCAGCTGCCGGAAAAGCTGATTTTTGGGGAACAGCACACAATGGGAGGTTTATCCTGCACAGCAAGTGCAAATTGCTTTAAGATTCCTCTGAAGAAGCAGCAGCAGCAGCTGTGGGGTAGAGTCACATAGAGCTGTGCTTAAGAGCAGGGGGAGTTATCTGAATTCTTCAACGTGAATAATAATTAGGATGGAGAGCTCAGCAGCAGAAATCACAGAGCAAGAGCAAGATAAAAATTGTGCTTGTGCCTGAAGATGAATGTCTCCACTTGCCTCTGCAGAAACAGAGCTGGGCTTGGGAACTGGGGGGGATTTTCAGGAATCTGTGTTTGCTCTGTAATTGCTCAGTGTGGGTTCAGTGCTCCTGCCCTGCCCAGGGATGGAGGCACCAAAGGTCCCAGGTGAACTCAGGCTGAACACCAGGTCAGAGACGGGGCAGAGCCCAGGCCTGGCAGGCCCTGATCCCATTCCTGCTGCTCTGGCCCAGGCAGGGCCATGTCCCACCTCTGATGCAAGGAAATCCATTTGGGGCTGCAGGCAGTAATGGGATCTGTGTCACGGCTGATCCATCCTCTATTTTCATCCAGATCTTGTGACAGGACAGATGCAGGGGGTGTTGGGAAAATGGGAGTTGGCTGGTTCAGTACAGCCTGGGAAGAATAACGTGGAAAAATATTTGGGAAATCCATTGAAATGGTCGATTTCTTTAAAAGGGAAGCAGATTTGATTTATTTTGAGTTAAAACAAATGTCCACCACTTCACCAGGGCATCACTGGCCAGGACAAAATCCATTTAAAGAAACTCTTGACTGCTTGAATTGTTGCAGAATTGTCAGTCTCATCATGTCTTGAACAGAAATATTTATGTATATATTTTCTTTCTAGCTGAGTTTTTAAGGCTGTTACAGCCATTGGGTCAATCAGGGTAGGTGCTTTCCACAGTTGGTTGTTAAAATCAGACGAGTTGGGTCAATTCTCTAAAAATCCACCTGCCTCTGAGTACTGAGGCCACGTTTGGAGTGTGGGGTCCAATTGTGGACCACAACCAGTGGATTTCCTGCAGAGGGACTGGAGGAGCATCTTTGGTGTGAGAAGAGGCTGAGAGAAGGCCCCAGGGGACGTGGATGTGGACAAATCCCTGCTGGCAAGGAGTGAAGACTGCCAGGATCTCCCAGCAACAGAGCAAACTGGAATACAGCACAGCAAATCCTCTCTGCACAGATGAAAACACACCAAAATCCCTTTCTTCTTTTTCTTTTTCTTTTTTTTTTTTTTTTTTTTTTTTTTGTTGGATGACTCCTGGACCAGGCTGAGTGGGGAAATTGTGGATCCTCCATGCATGGACCTTCAGAACACACCTGGCCAGACCCCTGGTGACCTCCTGCCCTCCCCTCCTGCACTGGATCACCTCAAGATGTCCCTTCCAACCCAATCATTCTGTGATTTTCCTACCTCTACTCTTATAAAAACAGTTATAATAGAAGCTTATTTGAATATTTAATTCACTTTTCCTTCTTTGTTTACGTTCATGACATTTATCACCCTTGAACCTTTCGGATGAACAAGAATGTTAATTGTTTGTTGCTGGTTTATGGTTAATTGTCATTTAGCACATTGATTAACTTGAAATATGACTGCAAAGACATGAATGGGAGTGTGTATATCTGTTACAGAAATGGAGAATTGTGTGAAAGGAAGGGTTAGAGGAAGAAATGAGCCAGGTGACATTGAGGCCACGTTTTGGGCAGAGTTTGGTCAGAATCAGTGAAATTCAAGGTCCTTTCCAGAGGAGAGCCCTGGCTGAGCTGGGGAATTGAGCAGGTGATAAATGGTGAAATAAAGTGATGAAGATTTTAGACAATGGAAATAGAAAATCGTTACCTCCATATTTGCATGGGCTTTCCCAGATGTTTAATATCTCTTGTCCCAAAAGCAACTGTATAAAAAATACTTTAAAATGTTACTACAACTGCAATATATTCCTGCAGCATTTAGTTAATTGTCCCTGAAATCAAACTGTAGGATTGTAAATGTCCTTGTTTTATGGAAAAAAAAAAACCCTAAAAATTTTTTTACAAAGTGCAGTTCTTTTTACAGTGAAGACTGATGTGCATTAAGCATTCAAAAAATTGAAATCCCATTTTTTTCCCAGCACCTTCTTATGTGGGATATTCAGAGCTGGGTTTGAATAAAACCAAAGGAGAAGCAGCCAGTTTGGAGGTGTTGGCACAATATGGGCAAACTGGGCTCTGATTATGGAATTATTGCATATTTTAAAATAGGAGCAGCCAGATTGGTGGTGTTGGCACAATATGCGCAAACTGGGCTCTAATCTGTGGAATTATTGCACAATTTCAAGCAGGAGCAGCCAGTTTGGAGGTGTTGGCACAATATTGGCAAACTGGGCTCTAATCTGTGGCATTATTTCGTAATCTAAAATAGGAGCAGCCAGATTGGTGGTGTTGGCAGAATATTGGCAAACTGGGCTCTAATGCATGGAATTACTGCACAATTTAAAATAGGAACAACCAGATCGGTGGTGTTGGCACAATATGGGCAAACTGGGCTCTAATGCATGGAATTATTGCATATTTTAAAATAGGAACAACCAGATCGGTGGTGTTGGTATAATATGGGCAAACTGGGCTCTGATTATGGAATTATTGCATATTTTAAAATAGGAGCAGCCAGATTGGTGGTGTTGGCACAATATGGGCAAACTGGGCTCTAATGCATGGAATTATTGCATATTTTAAAATAGGAACAACCAGATCGGTGGTGTTGGTATAATATGGGCAAACTGGGCTCTGATTATGGAATTATTGCATATTTTAAAATAGGAGCAGCCAGATTGGTGGTGTTGGTATAATATGGGCAAACTGGGCTCTAATGCATGGAATTACTGCACAATTTAAAATAGGAACAACCAGATCGGTGGTGTTGGTATAATATGGGCAAACTGGGCTCTGATTATGGAATTATTGCATATTTTAAAATAGGAGCAGCCAGATTGGTGGTGTTGGCACAATATGGGCAAACTGGGCTCTAATCTGTGGCATTATTGCACAGTTTGAAACAAACACAGCAGGGATTGAGGGCAGCTCGGGCTGGGGATGCTCGTGGTGGTTCCTCAGAGCCCAGCCTGTCCTTGCATATTAATCACCCTCTCAAAGGAGCTCTGATGTGCATTGTGCAGGCTCTGGGATTGTGGTGCTCAAAAGGGTTTTTATTCCATTCAAGTGGAGGGGCTGAGAGCAGCAGAACCCGGGCAGTGGCTGGGGAAGGACTGCCCCGAGTGCCCCGGAGCTCTGCCCTGCCAAATGGGCACTAAATTCTCAAATATTCACCCCCAGGTTTCCCTGGCTCTTCTGGCAGCTGGGGGGTAAAATTAAATATTGGGCAGCTGAGATTTCAGCAGGCCAAGCTCGAGGTCTTGATCCCGTTGGGAAACTTGGAGGGGGTAAAGGTTGGGGAAATGGCAGATTTGTGAGTTTGGAATAACAGGATTTCTCCCAGGTAAAGGTTATGGAAATCTCAGATTGTGTGGGTTTGGAAATTACAGAGTTTCTCCCTGGTAAAGGTTATGGAAATCTCAGTTCTGTGGGTTTGGGAATAACAGGGACTAGCACAGCATTCCTCTGGTGATGTGGTTTTGTGTGACTTCAGCTGCTGCTCTGGGGCAGTGTGAGGTGAGGTGTTAATGAGCTGTGTCTGTGTGAAAAAATCCAGAAAAGGGGAGATTTTGGCTCCTTTTCTTTGTACAAATCTCAAAAACCCTGTAGATACTGAAACATGGACTTGAGTGAGCAGTAGGGATGTTTCAGTGGGTGATGTTGGTATTCTGAAGGAGACAATGGGCAGATAAAAAAAAAAAAAAAAATATATATATATATCTATCTGGATGGGTACAGATGTACATACAAATGTTCTAGTCCAGGAATTTTGTACAATGAGTAGAGAACTGGGCTGCAGACTGTGCTTGTGAGTTACCACCAGCCCATGGTGTGAAGAGAGGTGAAAACTGATCCTGGTTGTGCTGGAGAAAACCTTTTGTTGGAAGGAAAAATCTGCATTTCAGACAAGCAGTGAACCTATCCCTGTGCTCCCCAAATGCAACGCTGTTGTCCTGGCTTTGTGTTGAATCAATATTATTGAGCTGTTTGCTGAGCCCTCGGTGTCTCTCTGCTCCCGCTTTTCCTCCTTTTATCAACTCTCGGGCACATTTGCTTACACTTGATTATTTGGTTCTGTGAGAGCACTGGCAGGGTTCCCTGCTAGGGTGAATTTCAGCAGTGAACTTATGGAAAGGAGCAATTCCAAACAGGCACCCCGGGAGCTGAGAAAGCCTTGAGGGACGATGTTCAGCCTGGCCTGAGGTTGGCTTTAAGGTTTTGTGGAAATGAGTCACTGGAGTGGAGCTTTTGGTGTGTTTGTTGTTGTTTTCTGTGCACAAAATGGGATTTTCTGGGCATGTTTGTAGGGAACACAAGGGATTTTTGTGTGATTTGGTGACATGGAGAGCGTTTTTCTGCTCAGTGTTCATTTTTGCTGTATTTGAGTGAGAATTGTTGGGTTTAGGTGTGCGTGTTTTGGGGTGGGAATGGGTGGATTTTCATGGTGCAGCAGAGCCCTGCCTGACACAGGCAGAAAATCCACCCATTCCTACCCCAGACCACCCCTGCCAGCCAATGCTGTTGTTCTCCGTGTTCAAAATGGCATTTTCTGGGTATTTTTGTCGGGAGCATGAGGGATTTTTGTGTAATTTGGTGATGCTTTAAGGCAGCAAGACAGGGAGAGCATTTTTCTTCATTTTTGCTGCATTTGAGTGAGAATTGTTGGGTTTTTGTGTGGATGGTTTGGGGTAGGAGTGGGTGGATTTTCTGCCTGTGTCACTGCAGTCAGAAGGAAACCCCCAGACCATCCCTGGCAGCCAATTCCCATTTATTTCCCTGATAATCCCGTTTAAAGCCCATTGCACTTGCAGTGTTTGGAGGTGAAGTGTAGCAGGAAATACTGAATACAACCAATTCTGGTATTTCCCTTTAGTGAGAGCTGCCTTCAAATGGTTTTGAATTAATTGTGTGCAGGCTGTGGCACTGCTCTGATAAAGCACTTGGAGCCCACCTGGGTGTGCTCTGAAACCCTCAAAATAACCAAAATAAAACTTATTTCAAATTTCTTAATGTGCATCCCAGATCCCATGCAGTCCAGGGGATCAAAATGCTCAATCATTATTGGCTAATTATAACATTGGAGGATTTAATTTTGCATTTTTCACTGTGTTAACAGGGAGAGGAAGGCACTTTGGGCATTTTAGCAAAACACAACCAACAGCTGCTTGGCCAAGGAACTTTTTTAATTCTTGGGAGCTGCGGGAGCCAAAAGAACAGAGCTGGGGAGTGTTGCAGTTGTGTCTGCAGCAGATAATCCCCCAGTGCAGCGTGGAGCAGACACAGGAATTACTGCACGCTCCTAAATCCTGCTGCACTTTAATCTCCCCATGATCTCTGGGAACGCTCACAGCATTTATTCCATTTATTCCATTTATTCCTTTTATTCCTGGCTGGGGTTTGTTGGGAATGAAGGAGGGAAGCTGGAATACATGAAGGGAATAAAATTTAAATTTATTTATTGTAGACAGCTTGCAACAACTTTTTTTTTTTTTTTTTTCCTGCAAAAAGAGCTGCAGATCAGAGATTTAATTTATATTGATTCACTTCTGGCTTTGCCACTGGGTTTTATTTGGGATGGGCTTTGGCTATTTTGCTCTCTGATTTTTCTCCATTTCTCTGTGAAATGAATATTTCATGAAATACAAGCAAACTTGGAGTGGTTTGTGCTTCATGGACAAAAATAACGTAGTGCTGCAGTGATTGTTTGTAATTTTAATTTCCCACTGCAGGCTGGCATGGCTGTTAGCTCCAGAGCAAGAAATACTGTGAAATATTTCTGTTTAGAGTAAAAGTTATTTAGTATAAACACTAGTAAATAAAAAATTATTTAGTTCTAAACACTTTATATGGAATAAAAGTTATTTTTGTCTAGCAGTGGGTGTTTCTGTTGCTTTCAGGATGCTTTAATTCCTGGCAAAACAAGGTGGGATTTTTGTGGTGTGCAGTTTGGTTTTGCACAGTATCAGGCACCAGGAGGTAAATCCTGCTTTTATCCAGTCCCAGGGAATACCCAGGGAGGAATCCAGGAATTTTTCTCCCCTGCTCTCAGGTACTGAGGGATCCCTATGAAAATTCCAAGTGCCTCCTTGAGTAAAAATCAATGTAAATCTGCTCAACGACCATTTATTTTTAAATAAATCGCTTGTGCTGATCTTTCTTACACCTGGTGAAAAACCAGGCTTTTCATTGAAAGGGAAAATGTGATTTTTTCTCCCCACCCAGGCCCTGCCTGGCTGCTCCCACTGCAGTTAATGCGACCTGCTGTGTGGGTGGGGAGGGAAAACACAAAAATTGATGTAAACTCTGCTTTTTTCCTTGCTGGGTGCTCTGAGGAGCTCTGGGAGGGTTTGAACCAATCTCTCAGCATTTTGTGTGTCCCACACTCGGTGTAAGAACAAAAAATCTCAACATCATCAGCAAAGCCCTGAGCAAACCCAGCCCTGAGGTATTTTTTCACTCAGTCTCTTTTCCAGGAGAACACTGAACTTCAAACCCTTTGATTTTTAAAAAAAATCTCTTTAAAACAGTCTTTTTTAAAACCACACAATTTCTGGAGCAGCTTTTCCCATTATTTTATTGAATATTCAAAGTGAAAAGGTGCCCTTGGAGCAGTCCCTGGAGTGTGTTTGCTGTGGGTTTTTGATGCTCTGGGCAAACACACTTCAGGAATTTCTGCTTTTATCAATGGCAGTGCTTGGTGTTTGCTGGTTAAACAACAGTAGAAATAAATGCTGATAAAAACAAGAGTAGAAATAAATGGTTTATGCCCAAGCCTGTGGGATTGCATTATTTTAATGTGAAAATAATACCTTGTGGGAGATGGGGGAACTCTAAAGGCTGCCTTTAGGACAGTCTCTGTTAGTGCTATCTAATACAATAAATTACAGCTTTTTTTGCTTTTTACTAGGTGTGCTTCAGTTTCTGATAACCTGGCTCTGTTTTAGTTACATTTTACCTATTAATCCCCCCAAAAAAGCAGAATGTGCCAGAATGTGCAGATGAAATCCCAAGTTTTGAAATCCATCTTATTTTGGTTAAAAGAAGCCATTTTTATATGAAGAATTCTTGCTTCATGAGACTGGATCTGGATTTAAATGCAACCACAGAGCCATTGTGGACCATTTTTGTTGTGTTCATCCCTGAATTTCAGGACCATTTTTCTTGTGTTGTGCCCTGAATTTCAGGACCATTTTTGTTGTGTTCATCCCTGAATTTCAGGACCATTTCTGTTGTGTTCATCCCTGAATTTCAGGACCATTTCTGTTGTGTTCATCCCTGAATTTCAGGACGATTTTTGTTGTGTTCATCCCTGAATTTCAGGACCATTTTTCTTGTGTTCAGCCCTGAATTTCAGGCTCTGGTTTGTAGCTGCAGGCACTCTGGCAGGTCTGGAGGGTGATCAGTGCCCTATCCCAAAGCTCCTGTGCATTCTCAGGAGCTGCTTTTTATCAGCCTAAATTGGTCCATCCAAAGCAGCCTGGAAATAAAAATAGAAATCCCCGACTCCTGGTTTGGGCCCTGCATTATTGATGGGTTCCTGCAGTGTCCTCTGTGTCCAGGAGATTTATGGGGTGTGATTTATTATTTAGTGGCACATGCAGAAGCACCTCCAAGCATTAAAGAAACAAAAGATATTTCCTTATCAGGTGAAGGGTTCTCTTATCTCCTTTTCCTTGGAGATTGCAGCAGCAGTGGGAGCAGAGGAATTCAGCTGGAGTGGTGAGTGAAAGCAATGCTGCTGATTCCCTTGGAATTTAGCACTTTAAATGGATTAGAACTAAAAATATCCCTGCCTGGCATTGCGTCAGAGCCTTCCAGAGTATCTGCATTTCCATGTTTGATGGCAATTTCGAAAGATTCCCACGTGGGAGCTAAGTGGGAGCCAGGGTTGGGAATAACTGTAAAATTCCTGGGGGTTGCTAAAGTGGGAGCAGCGCTCGGGAAGGAGAAGCTGATTTTTGTTATGGACAAAAAAGGTGCTTTTTGTTCCAGACAGGTGTGGAATTGTGTCCTTGGACATGTGGGACAGCAGTGGGTTTGTAACTTTGGGGTGGGACCTTGCAGCATCTGCTCCACCACATCTTGTTGGTCAGTTCTGTTGCCAGTGAGTTCACTCATTGCTGACGGTTTGGGGTTTTTGTTGATAATGCTGTGTGAACACTGCATTAGGGATTATAATCCCAAACCCCAGAAATGGTTCTGTACCAGTGGAAAGGGAAATAATCACATTTGTGCTTACCTAAACCTGGAGTTTCACTACCATAAGGGAGGGGTTTGATGGAGCTTGTGGTGTGTGCTCCTGCTCTGTTTGGACAAATCTGACTTTCCTAGAGCAGAGAAGTGATCTTGTGAAGGGGCTGAACCAGAGAAACACAGAATCCCACAGTGCTTTTAATGAAATGTGGTGGTACCACCATGTTAAACATCCTCATGCATTATTAATTCTAAACTGCTGGAAAATCCCTATAAACCAGTGCAGGATTTCTTCCCCTACACTGAACATTTCTGTTGATTTTTGGCCCATATTTTGTGTGACTGCAGAGCTCTTGGCTGCACGTTCAGGAGCTCCAAAGGTGAGTTTCTGCTGATGCTGGAGGTGTGTTTTGGGCCCCAGGTGTTGGTCCTGCAGCTTTGTGGAAGGTGAGGGGAGCTGAGCAGTGTTAAACTCCTCAGTTTGCTGGATCAGCTGCCTGCACTGCAGGGAAGGCTCTTTGAGAGGCTGTGAATTCCAGACAGGTAAGATTTGGAAGCTGTGGTCCAGGTTAACATTTTGGACTCCACTAGATGGCACTGATTTATTGTGCTGTTGATAAAAAACCATCAAATGCAGTGGGAGACTTTTATTTTTTGAACAGGAACCATAAAGGAGGTGACGAGGATGCTCAATATTTATCTGTTTGTCTGCTGGGTGCATTGATAGTTTCCTTCATGACCTCCTGCTTCTGATGAGGAGTTTTGGATGGAGTGGGTGTATCTTTTAAATATTTAGCACTGGGAAGACATCTCTAAATAAACACCTGGTTTTTCTTATCCTCTTTGTGTGGAAGGAAGAAGCTGGGCCAGTGTTGGTGCAGGCATCTGGGTTTGCCATAACTGTGTCTCAAACCATCACAGAATCCAGGATAAAGAGAAATTCTTCTCTTTCTGATAAGAAAAGAGTGTTCCTGGTGGGTTACAGTCCCACAGTGCCACTTCTGGGTGACACCAAAGTGATTTCACTGTGTTGGTGCTGAGGGCACTGGCTGGGAGCAAATAATTAATGATTCCAGTTCCAGGGGCAGAAATGGCTGTGAGAGCTCTTTTGGTAAATTTGGTGCCCAGATTCTCCCCAGGACCTTCTGTGTGCTGCTGCCCAGGATGGGAGGGCAGAGAATCTGTAATTACATCTCTGCTGTCCTCTCCCTGCATCCCCTGTGCTGCCCCTGGAGCATCCCACGTGGAGCAGGAGCTGTTCTGCTCAGCATTTAGGACACTCCATGAGGATCAACCTGGGCTTAGGCTTGGTTCCACCTGGTTCTCCTCCTGTAATCTCCTTTTGCTGGCAGCTGAGGGGAGCTGAGCAGTGCTGCAGGTTGGCCTTGCCTGACTCCGGCACTGGTGGGCGTTTGGATACGAGAGGAGTTGTTCTGCAGGGAGTGTGCATCTCTCCCTCTCCAAACGAAATCCTGCCTGTTTCCTTGCCTTCCTTCCAAGGGATCTGCAATTCAATGGTTTCCCAAGAGATCAGCCTCTTTCGCTATTGCAAAGATCAGTTCTGTGCTCGTGCTTGGAGGGGTGAAGCCTTTCAGGAGCCTCAGATGGATCCAGCAGTGGCTCCCCAGAATTCAGCGTTTTGTGGGTGCTGCTGCCTCCTCCAGCTGCAGTTTTTGGGGCTGTGTGTGGGGTTTCTGCAGCTCCCTGTGTTTCCCTGGGGAATTTGTGTTTCCCCTCCCCAGAAGCTGCATGGAGACGTTGGCAGGGCTGAGCAGCCAGGGCACTGCAGGGAGGCACTGAAACCCAGTTTTGTGCAGCTTTTGTGGTTTCAGTGCCACAGAGCTGGGGCTGATGTGCTGATATTCCCTGTCTGCTTTGGGGGTTCTTGGTGGTTTTCCCTCCTCTCAAACTGGAGGTTCAGTTGTTATTTGGCCTCAGTGATGTTTCTCAGCCCCAGCTCACTGCAGTCTCTGGGACTCCTTCCTGGGACATTGGCAGGGTTGGCTTTTTCTAAATATTTTTTTTTTCCTTTTGACACCATGAATTTTCACATAAATGTATGAATTTTACCCTTGGTGGGGAAGTATGGGGTGATGTGTTCTGGCTTTGAATTAATTCCTAATACCGTTGTTTCCTAACTCTGTGATTTATATCTATTCCATTTCATTCTGGGCTTTATACATTATTAATTCCTAATTCCATTATTCCCTGACTTTTTCCCATTGCCTTTTTTTTTTCCTTCTTTTTCACAACGTTTGTCTCTTGTTTGCTGCCTACTGAAGCTTTGATGTTCCTGGATAAATGGATTATTATTAAATTGAATGGATTATTAATAAATTGATCATGTGCAGTGCCTGGGAAGAGCCTGGCTGTCCCCAGGGGTGGGTGGGGACCAGGTGCTTTCTGTCCCTTGGATCTCACAGGTCTGGTTTATCCTCAAATAAATTCATCCAATAATAATAATAATAATTATTATTATTATATATAATTACAATTAAATATAATAAATAATTATAATAATATTATATATATAATTAATAATAATTATAAATAATTATAATAGAAATAATTTTATCCTAATATATCCAATATAAATAAATGAGGATGAAGGGGAAAATTGTCCTCATTGAAGAGGGGAAAATCCAGCTAAATTCAGAGCAAAGTGTAATTAAGGGGGAGAGTAAATTGGCCCAAAAAAGGGGGGGATTGAGTGGAGCATGGCTGGGGCTGTGGGGTTTGTGCTGGTGGTGGGAGAATCAGGCAGGGCTGGCTGGGGACTCCAGGCTCCCTTTGCTGTTCTGTTTTCCAGCACAGAAGGTGGAATAGTAATTTATTATCTGACATTCTTGGCAAACAGATGGAAACCACTCTGCCTGTGAATTTGCAAGGGAAAGGATTCTGGGAGCAGGCTTTGCATATGTCCTTCCCCCCTTGGTTTTTGTGCATACTTAGGAAAACAACAATGAAGTCATTCCTTGTTGTTGGAAGGAAACTTGTGTGGTGTTCCCACTCCTGCTGTCAGGATGGGTAAGAGAGACATCCACTCTGAACGTGGCAAAGGGATGGAAGAGATGGGAATAAAATGAAGCTGGGAAGTGCAGTGAGCTCTGCGAGTTCTGCTTGGTTCTCATCCCACATTTGCATTTTGCAGTGTAGAATAAACCTCTCTGTTTGACGGTGAAGAAAGAAATGTTAAGGCTAAAAACATCTAATTAAGAAGCGAGCAGGAGTGTAGAATAAACCTCTCTGTTTGACGGTGAAGAAGGAGGAGATGCGAAGGCTAAAAGATCTAATTAAGAAGTGAGCAGGTGAACAAAGGGCTCAGATCAGTGAGCGGTGAACGTGCCCTTTGCAGCACTGACATGTTTGTGTTGTAGTTCGCCTTTGTTTGTGCTTTTCTTCAAGGGGGCAATTAATTAACTTGTTTCTTTGTTTTGCTGGGCGGGTTTTGCCTTTAGTGAGTTTCACACCAGGGAGTTCTCAGCCTGCAAAGATGAGAAAGGGGCTCTGGCTTTGGGAGGGCAGATAAGAGCACTTGGGAACGGGGATTTTGAGTTTTGGGTAATTAATTGCCCTCTGGGTGTGTGCCCTGTGTGTGACCAGGCACTGCAGAGGTTCCTAAAGCGCTTGGATTGCTCAGCAACAGCAGCCAGGGTTTGTGGCTGGGGCTGGAGCTTTTCCCCTGCAGAACACAAAGCCTGGAGGAGGCACTGGAAGGAATCAGCCAGATGGGTGCTTAACCTAAATCCCCTGAACTCCCTGGGGACACCTGGCCCAGGCTGCTCTCCTGGCTCCCAGCTGCTGTGGGAGCTCTGTGAGTGCTTTATTCAACATCCAGGGTACGTGAAACGGCCCTGAGAGCTCCTGGAGGGGGAAGAGCTGCTCACAGTGTCAGGGAGCCATAGAGGAGATGGCACCAAGATGTCCTGGGCAATCCCAGCAGGAACCGGGGAGATTCCCACTCACAGCTTTGGGGATGTTTGGCTTTCCCTTCTGGCTGAAAAAACAGCCATGGCACGAACGTTGACTGTAGATCAGTGGGAATCTCCCATCCATGCACCACCAGTGCATTCCCTCCCATTTTTTACATCAATCACTTGGATCTATCCATCCCATTTATAGTGACTTGGATCTGTCCATCCCATTTATAGTGAGATACAGAGATTGAAATGAACACTCAGATATTTTCACCATCTCAGTGCTCATTTCAGTCTCTGCACCTCTGCCTTTCTGCTCCCCACCACAGGGGAACAGGACCCGTTGTCTCTGAATTCCACCCCTGAATTTCTCCCTGTGCTGCCTGGAAGAGGCAGAACAGGAGATGCCAGCACAGTGATTCCCCATGAAAACAGCAGCTCCTGCCTGACCCAGGGCAGGTTCCTGCTGCAGGAGCAGAAAATCTCCTTCCAAACCCTGGTGCCAATTCAGCAGAGCCGGGCAGGACCCTGTTCTTGTTCTGGTGCCCATTAGGAGCAGCTGTAGGCTGGACTTTGATGTCCTGCAGGACAATGGGGTCGCTGTTCCAGCTCCAAATGCCTCTCCTTGCTGTGCTCTTTGTCCGGGGGCTCTGGGACTGGGGAGAACGTGAGGGGCAACACGAGATGGAAATCCCAGGCAGGAAATGGCTCCCAAATGCCATCACTGGGATGTCAGGGTTTCAGCAGGGATGCACTGGGAGGCAGCAGAATTTTAATGCTGGCAGATAAATGAGGATGAAGGGGAAAATTGTCCTCGTTGAAGAGGGGAAAATCCAGCTTAATTCAGAGCAAAGTGTAATTAAAGGGGGGGGGAAACTTCTGGCGTAGATGGAGAGAGCTGAGAGATGGCAGGAGGAGTTCTTGTGCACAGATGAGATTTATCTATTTCTGTCTGGTTTTCCTAGAGAATGTGCCCACCTTTTCCTGGGGTATTTTATGCAGTGGACAGACAGAAATTCTGGGTGATCCCCTCCTGATTTGGGCAGCGAAGGAGGAGCCTCTGTGCAGGAAATCTGAATTTCTGCAAAATGAGGTGCTTTAAAAAGAGCAGGAAAAGCAGAGGTGGTGGATCCTTGTGGTTGTGAGGAGCAGGAATTGGGAGGGATGGGGATGGGATAATTGGGTGACAGAACCCCCATCCAGTGCTTCGGGTTAGGGCTTGCTGTGAAATAACACCAAAACATATTTCTGTCCCTTTTCTCCCTAAAATCTCTCATAATTTGCCCCAAACCCTGGCTCATTAATCTCAGATCCATTCTCCTTTGTGTTTTCCCCAGAGCTCTGTGGCAGGATCCCAGTGAGTCACCTTCTCCCAGGGTTTTGTTGCCGTTCCCTCAGTGACAGGAGTGACTGAATTCCTGCTTGCAGGCATGTAGGAGATCCCACATCCCTGCTGCCATCTGTTACCAAACTTTGAGGGTTCTGTTTTTCCCAGTTTGCAGCAATTTGAGGGAGAGTAGGGGAAACAGAGCAGGTGATTAAAAGGAGGATTCGAGTGGTGCAAAACATTGGTGGAATGACCAGGAAAAGAAGAGTGCCTGCAGTGGGGCTTCAGGAAATTCAGCAGCCTCTGACAGAAGATGGTTTTAATCAGATATTCTGACTGTATTCCCCCTGTCATGAACCAAATTTCAGTTTATTTATTTCTTTATTTTCAGTGGTGTGTGGCTGTAATTGCAGCTCATTATCTCTGTTGTGGTGAGGGCAGGGCTGTGGATGTCCCAGGAGGTGCAGGCTGATCACAAAAATCACCTTGCACGTGAGCTCTGAGTGCCAGCCCGGCCTCCAGAGTGCATTTTTTAATGAGCTCACCCCGTGGAAAGCTCCATTGTTCCCTGCACAGACAATTGCTGGCTTGTGATGTTTGCAGTTCCCGGCTTGGCCACAGTTCCTGGCTTCTGTGGGAATTATCCTTTGGGTTGGCTTTTTCTTCAGCAGATACAAAAAAAGGAATAAAATACATCCAAATACATCTTTAATTATTTGTGTTTTAGTCATACAAAGCTCCCACTTCATTATGTGGTGCTCAAAGCAGACTTTTTGAGCATGGATGAGCAAACAACACTTTGTGTTTTTCCCACAGGGGAAGAAAATGTTTCTTCAAACTGAAATAATCCCCCGTCATTCATGAGTCAGGGCTGATTTTAGGAAGGAGTTGATTGGACATGAATTACGTAGATGCTACTCCAGAGTTGAAATTATCTTGGGTTACTGTGGGTATTTTTATCTGTGCAGCTGCAGGATTGAAGGCAGAACTGTGCCTACAGCTCTGCTTTCTGTAAAGAGGAATTTATAACAGAACATTTTAATTTTTCCCTTCAAATATTCAATTAGCAAGCTTTGATTTTTTATCTTTTTCTGTCGCACAGACAGATTCCACCTGCACTTTGGATTCCCTGACCACGCTGACTTAGGCACCAAATCCTTTTTCCCCCTCATTGCCGGAAGAGTGTGAATCCGCTGGGCACATCTGTCCCCAGATGTGGGGGTCAGCTTTGGTCCAAGGTCCTGCTTTTGGCTCTTGAGCTTGGGGTTATTTTGGGTATCTCAAAGTGGAATTGTGCTTAAACCTGAGACAGGAGCAGCTGGATCTCAGCAGGTCCCATGCGGGGCTCCCGGGGCTCCTCAAATTCTGGTTTTCTATACCCTAAACCCTTTTATCTTCTTACAGCCTTGATTTTTTTATTTATTAATTTTTTATCCTCTTACAGCCTTGATTTTTTTTATTTATTAATATTTTTTTCCCTAGAAGGCACAATACATTTATTAAGAGCTGTGAATGATCTTGTTCATGTGTTTTTGAACCCTTTGGGGAGGAGCAGCCTGAAGTTGTTCCTGTTGTGTTCTGATGTGTCAGTGAGTGCCCAGAATTGTGGGCATGGCAATCACAGATCAGCTTTGGCTGCTGTGCCCCGTGTCAGGTATTATTAGCTGTGCTGAGCATCCAATCCATCCAAATCCAGCAGCTAATCCCCTTGTTTGAGGGAAATTTTAATGCTGCCCGGTGTCAGAAATGTTTGTTGGTGCTTCTGCGCACGTCGTGGGGCTCCTGAGGGTTCGGGTTTGACTTGAGGATGGTTTTGTGTGGTGGAATGTCACTTGGACTGGGCTGGGTGCAGGAGTTAAATCACAGTAACAGTGACAGCTCTGGGGAGGACAGACCTGGCTGCTGCTGCTGCTGTGTTGGAACTCAGCAAGCTGAGCATTGTTGAGGTGCAGAGGGTGAGCAGAAGAGCCTCAGCCAGGGGAAAGTGATGAACTGAGGAAAATGGTGAACAGGAGAAAACGATGAAATGAGCGGCGTTGTTTAAAGAAGCCCTTGCAGGCCTCCCTGGTGCTGTCAGTGTGGCAGGCACAGTCTGGAGCAGGGAGTGCTGTGCTCTGCAGGAGATGTGTGTGTGCACCTGCCTGACGTGCCACTGCAGCAATCCTTCACCTGGCAGCCAAGAGATCAGAAAATCCAAATATCTGGGTGGCAGGCACAGTCTGGAGCAGGGAGTGCCGTGCTCTGCAGGAGATGTGTGTGTGCACCTGCCTGACGTGCCACGGGAGCAATCCTTCACACCCTTCCCTTAGCAACGAAAAGATCAGAAAATCCAAATATCTGGGTGGGTTCAGCCCAGAATGAGCTTTGCTGAGCATTCCCAGGGAGGGTTCCAGGGCCCTGCACTGCTGCTGAGGGTCCTGCACTGCTGCTGAGGGCCCTGCACTGCTGCTGAGCCTCCTGCACTGCTGCTGAGGGCCCTGCACTGCTGCTGAGGGCCCTGCACTGCAGCTGAGCCTCCTGCACTGCTGCTGAGGGCCCTGCACTGCTGCTGAGCCTCCTGCACTGCTGCTGAGGGCCCTGCACTGCTGCTGAGCCTCCTGCACTGCTGCTGAGGGCCCTGCACTGCTGCTGAGGGCCCTGCACTGCTGCTGAGGGCCCTGCACTGCTGCTGGGCCTCCTGCACTGCTGCTGAGGGTCCTGCACTGCTGCTGAGGGCCCTGCACTGCTGCTGAGGGCCCTGCACTGCTGCTGGGCCTCCTGCACTGCTGCTGAGGGCCCTGCACTGCTGCTGAGGGCCCTGCACTGCTGCTGAGGGTCCTGCACTGCTGCTGAGGGTCCTGCACTGCTGCTGAGCCTCCTGCACTGCTGCTGAGGGCCCTGCACTGCTGCTGAGAGCCCTGCACTGCTGCTGAGGGCCCTGCACTGCTGCTGAGGGCCCTGCACTGCTGCTGAGGGCCCTGCACTGCTGCTGAGGGCCCTGCACTGCTCCTGAGCCTCCTGCACTGCTGCTGAGGGCCCTGCACTGCTCCTGAGCCTCCTGCACTGCTGCTGAGGGCCCTGCACTGCTGCTGAGGGTCCTGCACTGCTGCTGAGGGTCCTGCACTGCTGCTGAGGGCCCTGCACTGCTGCTGAGGGCCCTGCACTGCTGCTGAGGGCCCTGCACTGCTGCTGAGGGCCCTGCACTGCTCCTGAGCCTCCTGCACTGCTGCTGAGGGCCCTGCACTGCTGCTGAGGGCCCTGCACTGCTGCTGAGGGCCCTGCACTGCTGCTGAGGGTCCTGCACTGCTGCTGAGGGTCCTGCACTGCTGCTGAGGGCCCTGCACTGCTGCTGAGGGCCCTGCACTGCTGCTGAGGGCCCTGCACTGCTGCTGGCCCAGCCTGCAGAGGCTGCTCCTGATGGAGCAGCTCCTGAAGGGGCTTTGTGCTGCACCCAGGGGTTTTTCCTGCATCCCAGAGGAACCTGAACCCCACAGTTGTATTCCTGCCCCCCCTGCCACCCAGAGGTTTGGCCAAAAATGCCATTTTTAAAAACTGTGCTCAAATGGTGTGAAGTGAGCATGAATCTCCTGCTCAGCACAGATGCCCTTTTCCAGCTCTGGGGTTCCTTGTGCAAGGAAAACCATCCCATGCAGCCAGAGGAGGAAATTATGGGATGCCAGCAGTGCTGTATAGGAGCCTTTCAGTGCCTGCCCACAGAGCACTTCCAGAAAAACTCAGAGCCAACACTTCCCTTGGCAGCAGCTGCTTCATTTTTATTTTTTTTTTAAGTTAATTTAAATTATCATCTCCTGCAGAAATCCTGACTCAATGTCCTTGGTTTGAGGCTTCTCCTGCCCAGGCACACGAGGCTGTTCCTGTAGGATGTGAGCAGCTTCAATCCCTGTCAGTCCTTGATTGTGGGGAGCATTTTGGCACTGCTGGGAGTTGATTTATTATTATTTTTCCCCCCCTCCCAATAACGTGATGTTGCTGGAATTTTCCATGAGTGGGAAAGCTTGTCCTTGGCTAATTTTTGTTTGGAAGTTTTGTGGTTGAGGGGGTTGGGAGCACAGCCTGGAATAACTGAGAGCAGCTGGGATATCTGAGTGGGATGGGGAGGCTGCTGAGTCCCTGGGGATGGGGGATCCCTCCCAGTGTCCCCCTGCAGCATTTTGGGGTCACAATTGGCTTCCAGGGTTGTTATAACTGGAGATGCAGCTGATTTTACCCATTTTTCCCTGCTAAAAAAAAGCCATTTCTGAGCCCTCAGCCAGGCTGGTGTCCCTGGGCACAGATTTCCCAGTTCTGTGTGCAGGGAGGGAGCTGGGACAGCTCAATCCTGCAGGGAATTTCTTCATTCTCCCAAGGTGTGGGGAGCTCACAGAGCTTCCCTGCGTGTCCAGAGTCTGCCAGGGACAGACGTGCAAATTGTGGTTAAAAATTGATAATTGTGCCAACAAAACAGGCACTGGGCTGTGAAGGGAACAGAGTGTGCCTGTTCTCAGGGCCAGAATTGCAGTGTTTGGGTTTCTGATGGATTTTTAATTGCTATAAGCAGTGCCCTGTGTGTGTGTGTGTGTGTGTGTGTGTGCAGGACTCACAGGGGCTGTGTTTGAAACATCTTCCTTCCCATGAATTTCCAGTTGGTTTCTTTTCTCTTCCTGTGCCAAAGGTGTTTTCTTCCTTCTGAAGGGGATTTCGTGATTCATTCAGGCAGAGGCTGCAGGGCTGCTGCCCCTTTAGGATCACTTCCCAGCCTTTTTTCGTTTGGGAAGTGCCCCTTGGATTATTCCTGGAGGAGCTGCAATTCTCCACCCGCTCTCACCAAGCCTGACCATCATCATCCTCACTGGCCAGAAATGGGGATTCTCTGCACATCTGCCTGGGAGGGAGCCCTGGGAGTGCTCGTGGCTGTGACCCTAATGAGGGTGGCAGTGTCCCACAAGGACAAACCCCATTTCCATTTCCCTGTTGTTCCTGTCCAGTGGAGGCTCCCAGAGCTGGGGGCAGGATTTGGCTGCACTCTGTGCCTTGTGATGCCCCAGAACGAACAAGAGACCCATTCATGGCTGGAGTTTCCCTACAGAGACAATAGGGAAAATAAGGAAATTGTGTCACTTCTCATCCCCAAACATATTTCAGTTTGAATTTTCCTTGTTCTCCCTCTCTTCCTGGGTTATAAATCAGATTGCCTCTCTGTTTTTTGGGCTGCTCCCAAGGGCTGCATAACATTTTTAAAGAATAGAATGGATATTCAGTGCTTTTAAATGACAGAATGTATATTCAGTGCTTTCAAATAACAGAATGTTTATTCAGTGCTTTTAAATAATAGAGTGTACATTGAGTGTTGCAAAAAACCCTTGGGATTGTATCTTGGGAGTCAGTGGCTGTGTGGGATCCTTGACTGTGACATTTCTCAGTGAGAAATCTGCGTGCTGAAATGGATTATTGAATGGGACTCACTGGAAAACAAGCACAGCTATATATCATTTACTTTTGAAGGGAAAGAATGGTAAAAAATGGCCTAAAACCAACCCAGAACTGCTTTAGGCTTTAACAGCTCCACACCCAGATAGGAAATGTTTGTGGGCTTGGGGAAGGTGCATGGATTTTTAATTAATGATCAGGAATTCCAATTCCATCAGCTGTGCCCCTGCAGGATCCCTTCTGCACAGCCTTTCCCTTCCCTCTTCATTTTCATTGCAGCTCATTTTTTCCTGGTGTTTCATTCTTTATCATCTGTTCCCTTTTCAGAATAATTAAGGAATGAAACATATGATTTATGGCAATTATCTTGCACATTAGAGGGGGGAAATACACAGTTTGTCTGGTTGCTTTGGTGTTGCAGTTTGCAGAGTTGATAAGCAGCCCCAATTTCCTGACACATTCATTTTTCAAGTTGTTTCAAGAGAATCTGATGTGACACAGTGAACAAAAGACTAATCTAATTTATCCTTTTTTATTTTTTTCCTCATCTCTCTCTCATCCCTGTAATGTTTCTGCTTGGCTGGCTGCATATGCGGATGCGTTTTGTGGTGGCGTTTCAATTTTGGGGTGGGTGCTGAGGCAGGGAACGTGTCCTCCCCTTCCTTGTGGTTCCAGGGTGACACCAAAGCCTCTCTGGCTGTTAATTCCAGAGCCAGGGATCAGTCTGAGAGCAAAACTCTCCTTCCTGCAGGGACAGACCTGTGGGGTTTTGTAGGATCAGTCTGAGAGCAAACCTCCCCTTCCTGCAGGGAAACACTCGTGGGGTTTCCTGTGATCATTTCCAGTGAACAGCAGCTGAATTGATCAGGTTCTGATCAGTGAATTATCAATGAATCAGTGAATTACCAGGTTCTCATCAGTGCATTGATCAGGTTCTGGTCAGTGAATTATCAATGAATCAGTGAATTACCAGGTTCTCATCAGTGAATTCTTGAGGTGCTGATCAATGCATTGATGAGGTTCTGATCAGCAAATTGATGAGATGCTGATCAGTGAATTGATCAGGTTCTGATCAGTGAATTACCAGGTTCTCATCAGTGCATTGATCAGGTTCTGATCAGTGAATTACCAGGTTCTGATCAGTGCATTGATCAGGTTCTGATCAGTGAATTACCAGGTTCTGATCAGTGCATTGATCAGGTTCTGGTCAGTGAATTATCAATGAATCAGTGAATTACCTGGTTCTGATCAGTGCATTGATCAGGTTCTGGTCAGTGAATTATCAATGAATCAGTGAATTACCTGGTTCTGATCAGTGCATTGATCAGGTTCTGATCAGTGAATTACCAGGTTCTGATCAGTGAATTCTTGAGGTGCTGATCAGTGCATTGATCATGTTCTGATCAGTGCATTGACCAGGTTCTGGTCAGTGGATTGATCAGGTTCTGGTCAGTGGATTGATCAGGTTTCAGTCAGTGCATTGATCAGGTTCTCATCAGTGCATTGATGAGGTTCTGATCAGTGCATTGATCAGGTTCTGATCAGTGAATTACCAGGTTCTCATCAGTGCATTGATCAGGTTCTGATCAGTGAATTACCAGGTTCTGATCAGTGCATTGATCAGGTTCTGATCAGTGAATTACCAGGTTCTGATCAGTGAATTACCAGGTTCTGATCAGTGCATTGATCAGGTTCTGATCAGTGAATTACCAGGTTCTGATCAGTGCATTGATCAGGTTCCCAGTGCCAGAGGTCCCTGACAATCTCTTTTACACCATTCCCAACTTCTCCACTGCCTGCCCCTCGTGTCCCTTTATCACCCCAACCAAGTCTCAGCTGCCTGCAGAATCAGCTTGGTTGGGTTTTAATTCCTTTCCAAGGGGTGAGGAATGAACTGTGTGTGTGGAAGGAAGCTCTGCAGACAACAAATGCTGTTTATGTGCTGCTGCTTTGCACCAAGGCTGGGCCCAGCCTTAGGAAGTAGCTGAGCCCTGAAAGGAAAGACTGAGGGGATTTTTCCTAATCCTGTTTTATCTTGGCAGCAAGAATAGATTTTGCAACTTCAATAATAATAGATTTTGAAACTTCAATAATAACAATAGTAGTAATAATAATACTAATACTACTAATAGTATAATTTTATTTACTAATAGTATAAATTTACAAACTATTATTATTATTATTATTATTATTATTATTACTATTACTATTACTATTACTATTACTATTGCTATAATAGTAATAATAGATTAGTAATCCTGTTTTACCTTGTGGCAAAACCAGTTCTTGGCAGGAAGAATAGATTTTGCAACTTTAATAATAACAATGGTAATAGTAAAATAATAATAATAATAATAATAATAATAATAATAATAATAATAATAATAATAATAATAATAATAATAATAATAATAATAATTAATAGCAACTTTAATAGTGCTGGCCCCCAGGCCTTAAACGCAGGGATTTAGCGGTGCCTGGTGACTGTGATGCAGGGAAATGCCATTTTCCTTGCTGAGCTGTCAGCAGTGCAGTGGGGTTTGGTCTGTGTGTGCTCATCTCCACGATCACAGGGATGGCAGGGGATGGGGGCGTGCTGAGGGACGGGATTGCTGCTGGCACTGGGCTGTGGCTCCTGTTCCTGGCCAGAATTGCAGTGATTTGGGTGTCAGGAGCCTCCAGTGCCCTGGCAGGACTGGTGCCCTATTGGATTTGTCACCAACATAAAGGAAATATTAAAATAACCAGCCAGGCTGAAGCAGCACAGGAGGAACACAAGGCTAGGCAGGGTTTTGCTCAAGGTAAAGCAGAATGTCAGAGTTCAGAACAGCTTCATAATTCCAGTAATTGAGGCTGGAAAAGCTCCTGTTCCACTCTGCTGTCCCCTGAACCCAGTCTTCACGCTGCTCTCAGATACTGGGTATTAGATAAGGTTATTTCACCACTCCTCTTGCCTGGCAGAATTTGCCACTTATGAAATGATTCCATTTAGCAGATTAGTTTCTGTAACTGCATATTGCTTTTCATTAAAATTTCATGGGGCTTTTATTTAACATGCACTGGAGCCTTGTTTATGTGGGACCTGTTGAAGACAAAGTGGATTAGGCCATTTAAGCCATGTATAATCCATTCCCCATGGGCTGGTGTGTGCTGCTGCCTGCCTGCTCCTCATCCCTGTCCCTCCATCCATCCATCCATCCATCCTGAGGAGCAGCAGCTCTGCATTTGCTGCACAAGGAATTGGCAGTGCTTTAATTGCGTGATAACGAACTTGTTCCAGGCCTCTCCTCAGCTGACTTCCAAATTTTGCCCAGTTTTGGCCCTGGAATGGTGCCAGTTCTTGTTTGTAGGAGCTGGCTGCTCCTCACATGGAGATTTCTGCCCTGTTTTCGTGGGTTGAGGGCAGGTGTTTGTTACTTTGGAGGCTCCAATTTGTTTAATGCTTTGTGGAATTTTTCTTCACTCGGGGTCACCAAATGTGGTGGTGTTTGAGGGTCCCCAGGATGAGGGAAGAGATGACAATCCTGACTCCATGTTTCAGAAGGCTGATTTATTATTTTATGATATATATTATAGTAAAAGAAAATTGTATATTAAAACTATACTAAAAGAAAAGAGAAAGGAGACATCAGAAGCCTTGAAAAGGAAAGGAATGGAATGAGACTAAAATCTTGTGACTGACCAGAGAGTCCGAGCCAGCTGGGCTGTGATTGGCCATTAATTAAAAACAACCACATGAGACCAATCCCAGATGCACCTGTTGCATTCCACAGCAGCAGATAATTCCTGTTTTTCTTTTCATCTGAGGCTTCTCAGCTTCTCAGGAGAAAAATCCCGGCAAAAGGATTTTTCATAAAATGTGTCCGTGACATTCCACTGTGTTCAGCTGAGTCAGGAAGGCCCTGCTCGGGTTTATTGTGTTTATTCCCACCTTATTCAGTGCTTGTCACACAGCCCAGGGCTTCTGGCACTGAACTGGGGCAGGATTTGATCCAGTGTGGGTTGCACACATTGGCAGCGCGGGAAGGAGCCCGTGGGACACGAGCTCGGGGGCTTTGTGCCCAGCTGGTTCCATGGCCAGCCCTGTGTGTGCCCCAGCACGGAGAGGATGCTCCAGGAGGCTGGGATTAGTCTGGGCTTCAGCTTGGGATTCACTTGGGGTTCAGTTTGGGACTCATCTGCACTTCAGCTTGGGCTTCAGTTTGGGGTTCAGTTTGGGACTCATCTGCACTTCAGCTTGGGCTTCAATTTGGGGTTCAATTTGGGCTTCATCTGGACTTCAGCTTAGGCTTCAGTTTGGGGTTCAGTTTGGGACTCATCTGGACTTCAGCTTAGGCTTCAGTTTGGGGTTTACTTTGGGCTTCATCTGGGCTTCAGTTTGGGGTTCAGTTTGGGGTTTAGTTTGGGGTTCAGCTGCGCTTCAGTTTGGGGTTCAGTTTGGGACTCATCTGGACTTCAGCTTGGGGTTCAATTTGGGTTTTAGTTTAGGGTTCAGCTGCACTTCAGTTTGGGATTCATCTGAGCTTCAGTTTGGGGTTCAATTTGGGGTTCAATTTGGGGTTCATCTGGCTTCAATTTGGGGTTCGGTTTGGGCTTCAGTTTGGGACTCATCTGGGCTTCAGTTTGGGATTCAGTTTGGGTTTTAGTTTAGGGTTCAGTTGCACTTCAGTTTGGGGTTCAGTTTGGGATTCATCTGGGCTTCAGTTTAGGGTTCAATATGGGGTTCATCTGAGGTTCAGTTTGGGATTCATCTGAGCTCCAGTTTGGGGTTCAGTTTGGGGTTCAGTTTGGGGTTCAATTTGGGGTTCAGTTTGGGGTTCAGTTTGGCATTCATCTGAGCTCCAGTTTGGGGTTCAGTTTGGGGTTCAGTTTGGGGTTCAATTTGGGGTTCAGTTTGGGGTTCAGTTTGGCATTCATCTGAGCTCCAGTTTGGGGTTCATCTGGGCTTCACTGGTGATGGTGGCACCTGCAGGAGTGGTGAACGATGGAGAACTCCTGATTCATGCTTTTTTTTTTCCTGATTTTTTTCATGCTTTTTCCCTGGTTTTCCCTGCTTTTTTTCCTACTTTTTCCTGCTTTTTTCCTGCTCCTCCTGAGTCCTTGCGGTGCAGCAGAGCCCGTGGAGGAGCCCTGTGCTGCTGAAATAGCGCAGCCCTGGTGCTCCTGGGGGGTGCTAAGAGCTTAATTGTCACTTGCAGCTCCTCTTGATTTTCAGCTTCTTTATCCTCTGAAAGGTGATAAAATAAGGCCAAAAAATCCAGAGGCATTTTCCTTTCTAAGCCTCCTTTTTCCAGGCTTCTGAAATGTATTTATGCACAGGGCTCCTCCTAACAAAGGCCTCTTTGAGGGTCCTGTGGTCGTCTAACATTCCCTCCTTTCACATGAAATTAAGGGCTGTGATTTACTGCAGTGACCTGAGTGCCTGAGTGCTCTCATTTACAGCCAGCACGGCTTTTTTTTCCCCTCCCCTTTCTTTTTTCCCCTTTTTTTTTCCTTTTTTCTTCTTTTTTATTTTCTATTTTTTCTAATTTTTCCCATTTTTTCTTTTTTCTCTTGTTTTTTTTTTTTTTTTTTCTATTTTTTCTCTCTTTTTTCCTCTTTTTTCTCTCTCTTTTTTCCTCTCTTTTTTTCTTCCCTTATATGGGATCTGTAGGATTTTTCCTGGTTTTTTCCTTTCCTTATGTGGGATTTTTCCAGGGTTTTTTGTCTCCTTCTGTGGGATCTGTAGGATTTTCCCGGGTTTTTTTTTTTTTCTTTCCTTCTGTAGGATATTTCCTGTTTTTATTTTTATTTTCTTTCATTCTGCAGGATTTTTCCTGTTTTTTTTTTCCTTTCCTTCTGTAGGATTTTTCCTGGTTTTTTTTTCCCTTTCCTTCTGTAGGATTTTTCCTGGTTTTTTTTCCTTTCCTTCTGTAGGATTTTTCCTGTTTTTTTTTTTCCTTTCCTTCTGTAGGATTTTTCCTGGTTTTTTTTTCCTTTCCTTCTGTAGGATTTTTCCTGGTTTTTTTTTCCTTTCCTTCTGTAGGATTTTTCCTGGTTTTTCCTCTCCTCCTTTTCCCTGGCAGGTGCTGGAGGAGTCCTTTGAGAACCCGATGGAGATCCCATTAAAACCTGGGTTAATTGGGAGCTGTCTGCACTGCTCAGCCTGGCTCTGAGGAGCTCCACAGCTGCCTCTCCTGGGAGCTGCTTTATTGCAGCAAATACAAATTCAGGACAAGGACTTGCACAAGGGAAAAAAGGCCAAAGCTGGACTGGGCAAACAGGAATTGATTCCTTTCCTTTAGTCATGGCCGAGTTTGTGTTGGGTGCAGCTCAGACCAGAGTGTGACGTTGCTTTGCTGATGTTTTACGCTGCCTTTAGCCAGATTAGCTGTAAAATAAAGGATGAAAATGCAGGTTTTTTAGCCAGATTAGCTGTAAAATAAAGGATGAAAATGCAGGTTTTTTAGCCAGATTAGCTGTAAAATAACAGGTGAAAATGCAGGTTTTTTAGCCAGATTAGCTGTAAAATAAAGGATGAAAATGCAGGTTTGTTAGCCAGATTAGCTGTAAAATAACAGGTGAAAATGCAGGTTTTTTAGCCAGATTAGCTGTAAAATAAAAGGTGAAAATGCAGGTTTTTTAGCCAGATTAGCTGTAAAATAAAGGATGAAAATGCAGGTTTTTTAGCCAGATTAGCTGTAAAATAAAGGATGAAAATGCAGGTTTTTTAGCCAGATTAGCTGTAAAATAACAGGTGAAAATGCAGGTTTTTTAGCCAGATTAGCTGTAAAATAAAAGGTGAAAATGCAGGTTTTTTAACCAGATTAGCTGTAAAATAAAAGGTGAAAATGCAGGTTTTTTAGCCAGATTAGCTGTAAAATAAAGGATGAAAATGCAGGTTTTTTAGCCAGATTAGCTGTAAAATAAAGGATGAAAATGCAGGTTTTTTAGCCAGATTAGCTGTAAAATAAAGGATGAAAATGCAGGTTTTTTGCCGAGTCCCAAGCGTGGCTCAGCACAGGGGCTGCTGAGAGCGTCCCTCTGCCCTGCTGCAGTTTATTATTCTTGGCATGCAGCACAAACCCACTGAGGAGCGCTGCAGTCACCCTGGGCAGGGAAATTCCTCTCTGTCCTGCTCTGTGTCCCTGCCTTTGCTGCAAGAAGTTTTTCCACTCCCGTTTCCAGCCGGCTGCTCCCCGGGATGTGGCAGTGCAGTTGCGCTGCTCTGTCATCCTCTGTCTCCTTTTCTTCCTCTCGTTTTTATCTGTCCTTGTCCGTCTTGTCCTTCACTCCAGCAGGAACAAAACTCCCTTTGTGGCGGCAAACGCGGTGCCAAATGCTCGGAATAACTGTAGCAGTGCACGAGTGAATGTAAACCATAAAAGGGCCAGTAAATTCCTTTTAATGCCATCCTATAACAACCAGAATTCCCATTTTAATAACTGGGGCAGGGCAAGGCTTGACCTGGTTGTTTGGTGCAAGCATTCACTTGCTTGGCTGGGTTCAGAGATTGTGTGTTCAGCTCTGCAGCCGTTTGCTGTTAATGATGCTGCATTCATTAACATCCTAATGAGAGCCTGGGCTCCCTTCCTGGGGCAGATCCTTCACTTACCTGAGTCCCTGCTTTGGAGTGCAGCTGATTTCTTGTGTCTGGGGAGGGGAAGGGCACTGGGGGCACATGGATCAGCCATTGCTCAGAATTTATTATTTTAATTATTATTAATAATAAATAATGCACAATTATTATTATTATTACACTATATGTACATATAATATAATACATTATAATAATATATCATAATACATATATACATATTATTATTTATACATTATATGTACATATAATATAGTACATTATAATAATATATTATAGTACATATATACATATTATTATTATTTGTACATTATATGTACATATATTATAGTACCTTATAATAATATACTATAATACATATATGCATATATAATACATGTATGTACACATATATACATATATATTACAATACTTATAATGCATTATAATAATATATTATAATACATATATACATATATAATACATGTCTGTATACATATATACATATATACATATATTATAATACATATAATATATTATAATCATATAATACATATATACATACATAATACACGTATATATACATATATACATCTATAATATATTATTACATTGCTGTTTGCAGTGTTGCAGGGGAATCTGCTGTGGCATTTCTGGGGTCACCATGCCCAAACTGAGGCCATTCATTATTCAGGGAGGATTTGCTCTTAGTGCCAGCTCTGCCTCCTGCTGTGAACTCCTGGGTTGGGTTTGCATTTTGGGCTGACCCAAGCAGAGCAGAAGGAGTTTGGGATGAGTGGACAAGTTTTCCTTTGCCATCAGTGGCTCTGGGGAAAGGAATGTTGGTTATTTTACCTCTCTCAGTCTGCATTGTGCTCGTGCCTCTTGCAGCCTGTCCCAGCTGCTTTTTTCTGCTGGGGAGGGGCCACGTTGATGGGATTTCATTGTGGGACCCAGGAATACAAAAATAAACCCTCCCAGCCCCACTGTGGCCTTCATTCCAGCAGCAAGCAGTTGTTAGTGGCAGCAGAAATGTGTCCCAGAGATGCAGAAATAGCAGTGGCAGAGCTGGAGCAGGCTCTGGGCAGGGGCCCCATCTGCTTCTGATAAAAATGTGGGGAGAGAAAATGCAGAAAATACAAAAAAACCAGAAAATACAGAAAAGGGGTGGCTGCTCCCACTCCTCCCTTTCTGTGTCTGCCCAGAATCTCAGGATATCCTGAAGCCACCAGGATCAGCCAAGTCCAGCTCCTGGCCTGCACAGACACCCCAGAATCCCAGCAGAGAGGTTTGTTTGTGCAGCAGAAAGTGAATTAATATTGCTTTTCCACTTGCTGCACTTTCCAGCTTTGATGCCAGCTCTTTCTGCCTCCTAAGGCATCCTGGAAAATGGGAACACCAAGTCCTTTTTGCCCTTCCATGGCCATTAACCTTGTGCTGTGTGCCTGAGCCCAAGTGTTTTCTGAATTAGAGTGGGAAGTGCTGCTGTCCTTGGGTGCAGTGGTGGTTCCTGGCTCTGTGTGTAATGCATGGCACAGGTTTGTGCTGGGAATTTTGGAGAACTTCATTTGGGTGGAAGAGGGCAGGGTTGGAATCCTGTGCTGTGAGCGCCTGACTTGCAGGCACAAAGAAATTGGGTTTAATTTCACTGAAATTTGGTTTCATTTCACTGAAATTGAGTTTGATTTCACTGAAATTGAGTTTAATGTCACCGAAATCGGGTTTAATTTCACTGAAATAAAGGCAGTTTCTTGGCTGTCCTGACCTGTCAGAATCCAGATTATCCCCAGTGAATATTGGGGCTGAACTGAGCCATTCCTGCAGGTTTTGCCTTTATTCCTTTCTGGATCCTCTGAAGGAGCAGATCAGCGGAGTGGTGCTTTCTGACCTTAAAATACATGGTTTAGGAGGGCAGAGCCCCCATCCATGTGTAATTCAGGAAACTGGCAGGAATCCCAGTTTTCATGGGCACTTACAAAGGATTATTTCATGTGCTTGCTGGGCAGGGGATGAAGGGAGCAGGGCTGAAGATGTTTTCCTTTTTATTTTTCTCTAAGGAATGTTCAGTTCTCCACTTTCATTGCCACTGAAGAATGTCAGGGACATTGCTCATCCTGTCAGGATTTTCTGCTGCAGCCTAGACCTGTTCTTTGTCCTTTCTGGCCTTATTTGCCCCAGTTTACACCAGTATTGTTTTTATTATAAACCAAAAAAAACTGCATTGACCTTTTATTGTCAGATAAACTCAGGAGGTTCTGATTTGTGTGGGGTTTTTTCCTCATCTGTGTTGATAGGGGAGGGTTTTTATATCCAGGTTTTCTCAGGGAAAAGGTGACATCCTGAACTCTCTTTCTGGGAGATGGTGAGAAAAGGGCCTTGCAAATAACCAAAGGAATGTGGGTAACAAAGAACACAAGTTATTATTTAATAGGAATTGTTGGGAAGAAGGTATTCCAGTTTCATCCCTTCCAGAACCTTCTGCCATGGCTGTTTTTGTGATGCCTGTCCACACATTTGATGGGGAATGTTGCGCTGTCCCAAATGAAGTTTTTGCGCTGATCAGATTCCATTTTTTAGCCTGAAATGATGGGGAGAGTTTGCAGTGTTGATTTCCCCTCTTGTTCCTGCTTCTCTGCACAGCCTGGGTGAGGCTGGGGAATCAGGGCTGGGATTTGGGCTGGAAGAGCAGAGATGGGCTCTGGTGGTGGGGATGGGAGCAGGATGTTGGACCTGGGCTGGGTGGGCAATGTTGTGTTGCCCCAACTGAATTTTTGCACTGATAAAATTCCATTTTTCAGCCTGAAACGATGGGCAGAGTTTGCAGTGTGTGATTTCCCCTCGTATTATTCCTGGTTCTGGAGTCAGGGCTGGGATTTGGGCTGGAAGAGCAGAGATGGGCTCTGGTGGTGGGGATGGCAGCAGGATGTTGGACCTGGGCTGGGTGGGCAATGTTGTGTTGTCTCAAATGAAGTTCTGCACTGATCAAATTCCTCTTTTCAGCCTTGAACAATGGGGTGGCAGCAGGATGTTGGATCTGGGATGTTCAGCTGTGTCTCTCACTGCTCCCTGGGGATGCTTTAAAGCAAAGAGCAATTAATGGTGGTGATTGCAGGAGGGTTTTAGTGGGGCAGGAGTGCTGGCCAGGCTCTGGCACTCCGCACATCGATCCCTGCTGCCTCTGGCTCTGCCTTTGTCACTCTGGGGACATTTCCATTCTGCTGCTGCTCTCAGAGGACGTTTCTCTGACTCCTGCTGCCTTTTCTGGCTGTTTTCTGTATTCCAGAGCAGTGCTGCTGTTCTTGTGCTGTCATTTCACACCCAGGGGAGGAGCAGGGAGTGTGGGAGGGGAGGAATTCAGCAGGAATCCTCAGGTGCTTTAAAGGTCTTTGCCCTCACAGATCACTGAGCATCTCCTTCCCTTCCCATTCCCCTGCAGTGAGTGCTTCTTACACTGTAATTCCCATTAAAACATTGCAGGGACCAGGAAAACGTGGCAAAGCTGATTGGATGAGAGCCCTGTTGTTAGCATCAGCCAAAGACATCAGTGTTCAAAGTCATCTCGGGATTTGGGGAGGTGGATCTCTGTGGGTGCCTTCTTCATTTTATTGGGGTTTTTCAGAGTGTCAGGCACCCAGCAGCAGCAGGAGTCTGATTCCCTTTTCTTCAGTTTTCCCTCTCTCCTGGATTTTACTGCAGAAGGAGAGGTGAAAATCCAGTTGTGTTTGGAGATCACTGGAGGTGTGAAAATCCAGTGAAATTCATTTTGTGTTTGGAGATCACTGGAGATTGTGTCTTGGTGCTTTCTTGCAAAAATATAATCTAGTATAATTAAATTAAATTAAATTAAATTATAAATTTCATAAAATTTAGTAAATTCTTGCAAGTAGGAGTAAGTTATCCAGTTGTGTTTGGAGATCACTGGAGAGAGAGGTGTGAAAATCCAGCAAAAATCCATTTTGTGTTTGGAGATCACTGGAGATTTTCTCTTGGTGCTTTCTTGGAGTGAATTCTTGCAAGCAGGAGTAAGTTATTTCAAGGAGTGTCTTGCTTGTAGAGACCAAGGGAGGTTCAGAGCTGAGCTCCTGAATTTCTCTTAAATTCTGGGCCACAAAAGCTCAGCTGAAGCCTTCTTTGTGTGCCTCGCACAGCTGATGGGTTGCAGGGATTACATTTCTTGTGCTGGCGAATTCCCCCTGGGTTTCCAGGAGCCTGCCCGGAGGCCAGGGATGAGGGCTGAAGGTTTTTCCTGGCTCCTGGCAATCCTGGCAGTGTTTATCCTGTCACTCCCAGCTGATGCTCAAGGCTTTGCACCCCCTGGCCGGGCTCAGATTCTTTTTGTTCCTCCCTTGGCATCGCCTGGTTTTGAGCTTCTGTAAATGATGTCTAAATCTGGGGTTGTGTGAACTGTTCCTGTCATTGGAGGGGCTCTGATTTATTGCCTTCACCTTGGCTGTGCTGTGCAGACAGAGCTGGAGGGGTGAGCAGCAGAGAGCAGTGAACAAGCTCAGTTCTCCCTTGCCTAAAGGGATTTTTGCTTCCTATGCTTGCTGAGCAAATAGAGCAGTGGATCAGCATGTTGTTCTTCCCAGCCTTCTGGTTTGGTTATAATAATATTCCAGTTTTTATTAATGATTCTGATAGCCCTGATTATGTTCTGGAGGTTCTTTCTCTTGCAGTTAACACACACTGAAATGTTACCCACAAATTCCAGTGGCACTGCAGAGGACATCAGAGAAAAGAATGAGAAATAATTCTGATCTTTACTTGTTGTACTTGTTGTGAACTTGGGAGATGTGTTATGGAGATTTGTTTAGCAAAGGGTGCTTTCTTAATTTGTCAGTGGTGACATTCTACAAATTCTACACATGAATTTCTTGAATTCTGCGCTTGAATGTCCCAAATTCTACACATGAATTTCCCTCATTCTACACATGAATTTCCCAAATTCTACACTTGAATTTCCCAAATTCTACACATGAATTTCCCTCATTCTACACATGAATTTCCCAAATTCTACACTTGAATTTCCCAAATTCTACACAAGAATTTCCCTCATTCTACACATGAATTTCCCAAATTCTGCACAAGAATTTCCCTCATTCTACACATGAATTTCCCAAATTCTACACAAGAATTTCCCTCATTCTACACATGAATTTCCCAAATTCTGCACTTCAATGGTGATGGTGTTTGGATTGCAGGACCAGCTAGGTCTCGTTGCAATGTGTTTATGAGAGTAATGGGTTTTTTTTAATAGAGATTGGTTAGTTTTCTGTGAATCATGAAGTTCATACTAATTATTGCCCCTTGCAACAGCACTTGAGGGTGAAATCTGGGGCTGGCTGGTGGCTGGGGAGGAGTGGGGCTTGCAGGGAGCAGGGGTTGCTGCCTCTGAGGAAGAGGAGCAGCTCCTCCCTGGAGCCCCTCCTGCCTGACAAACAGGAATTTTGTGCTCCCTGCATGTGAAAAATGAGTATTTTATGATTGGCTTTTCCCAAATATTCAAATGAATATTATATGTGTTGTGTTAGAAAGTGATGCTGTGTTAATTCTCTTAAGCAGTGTGTTAAAGATAGTTTTAGGTTATAACATAATGTTAAAGTAGAAACTGTGCTATGTAAGATATTTTCTAAGAAAGGACTCGCACTGAGATAGCAGCCACAGGACACCTGAATCTTTCAGAGAAATGGAATTTATTGCTCCCTTATCAGGAGAAATGAACTTCTGCCTGCCTTGCTCAGCCCTGAGGAGCTGTCAGGATTCAGAGGAAGAAGCTGACACTGCCCAGCCAGAATCCTGTGTTTGAATGGAATTTCTGCACCATGGATGAGCTGTATGAATATGCAACAGGCTGCTGCTTTTAAGGGTTAATCCTCTGTTAATGTGGGGCCTTTTTCGGGCTGCCCAGAAAAGGTACCCAGACTGTCCATAACTCTTTATTTCTATTGTCTCATATTGTCCTAATCCAAATTGTCCAAATTATTATTCCTCTAATTACATTGCTATTTTTATAACCATTTGATTACTATGAAACTTTTGGAATTTTAAAACCAAGTGATTGGCGTTTTTCACACTGCAGGATGCAGTTTGTGCTGCTCTGCACCCTGCCAAGACAACCTGGCTGCTGCAAGAGCAGCCTCGAGTCCTGAGCTTTTACACATCCTGCTTCTCTCATCTGCTCCAGGTTCTTCCCTCTCACCCACCCAGATTTCTCTTCCAGCATGAGATTGTAACTTGCTTGGTTTTTAATTAAAGTTGTCCATCCTCTGATTTAATGGCTCCATAAAGCATCCTGGCTTACCCTGCCTCAGGTAAATGAAAATATTTGCTGTGGTAAATAGGACTATTAGTTTTATGATCCATAGCAATAAAAAGCTTTTATCAAGAATGTCATCAAAAGAGGCATAAAATTGTGTTCCATGTAAAAAACACTGAGATGTCTGGGAAGTTTTACTGCAATTCATAAATTTCTGTAGGGAAAGGTGTTAATAGGATCATTTTTTGCTGTGCCTTGTGGTCATTTAAAAATTAAAAGCTCTTGTGAGCAGATCCTGTACAAGGAAGTGATGGGGTCACAAGGTGGACATAATTGGAATTATTCCCTTTTCCCTGCACAGATTCCCCACATCAGCTTGGCCGTGTGGCTTTGCTCAGGAGCAGAATAATCCTGACTGGAATGGAGCAGAGGAGGAGTCTCTGAGTGCCCTGCCTGTGCTTTTGTGCTGCCACAGCTGCCTGGGCCCTGACTGCAGCTGGTGGCCAAGCCCACCCATCCCTGGCACTCTGAAACCATCCCCAGGGATGGGTGGGCTTGGCTGGGAGAGCCCCCTGTCCCTTGGGGGGTGCTGGGTGAGACCCCCAGGCCAGGGGGTTCCTCAGTGCCCAGGCTGGGCCCTTTGATGGAATAATTTGAATTTTGTCGGCTCTGGAAGTGAAGGGCAGTTGTTTCCTCAGTGCCCAGGCTGGGCCCTTTGATAGAATAATTTGAATTTTGTCGGCTCTGGAAGTGAATGGCAGTTGTTTCCTCAGTGCCCAGGCTGGGCCCTTTGATAGAATAATTTGAATTTTGTCGGCTCTGGAAGTGAATGGCAGTTGTTTCCTCAGTGCCCAGGCTGGGCCCTTTGATAGAATAATTTGAATTTTGTCGGCTCTGGAAGTGAACAGCAGCTGGTTTTCCTGCAGCAGGGACTGAATTGCCCTTCTGCCACCCCCAGCATCCACCAGGTGCTGCTGGGAATGGGGAATCCCGGTGGAAATGGGGATTTTCCTGCCTGCCGTGGGCAGGGCAGACAGGAGGGTGGCTGGAGGCAGAGCTTTGCCAGCAGCAGAGCTGCCCTGGCCCTGGGGGCTGTGCCAGAGCCCAGTCCCTCCCCAGTCCCCCTGTGGGTTTGGGATTGGGCTGGGGCAGGGCAGGGGGGCTCCCCCTGTGCCTGCTGCGCTCCTGGGGTGCTCAGCAGGGTGGGGAGCAGCCCCCACGGCCAGGGCCACCAGCTGGGCTTGGGCTCTTTGTTTTGGGGTCTCCCTCCCCTGCAGGTGCCTTTGAGCACACTTGTTCTTATTTTGAGATGTTCGTCCCCAGGGGTGGCTTTGCTGTCTTTATTTTGGGGTGTTCCTCCCCTGCAGGTGAATTTGGTGTCTTTATTTTGGGGTGTCCCTCCCCTGGAAATAGCTTTGGGCACATCTTTATTTTGGGATGTCCCTCCCTGACGGTGAATTTGGTGTCTTTATTTTGGGGTGTCCCTCTCCTGGAGGTGGCTTTGGGCACACATTTCTTTATTTTGGAGCGTCCCTGCCCTTCGGACCCCTTTATTTCGGGCTGTTCCGTGCTGCTTCTGCCCTCTCTCCAGGTCCTGCCATTCCCCAAAGGGCTCCTCCATCCCCGCCTCCCGTTCCTGGCAGATTTAGGAGCGGTTGCCATGGCGACGGGGCAGGAATGGGATCCGCAGCCCAGCTGGGATCAATCCCAGCTGCTGCCGCTGCCTCCTCCTCCTCCTCCTCCTCCTCCCGAGCGCTCGGCGCATTTTTAATAAAGTGACCGCGCACAGGAGCCTTGTCTTTGTCTTGTTAAGCCTTTGTTGTGCATTAAACCCCCGGGGCTTTCACCGTAATCTGCTGCAAACCCCGCCCTTGCTCCATGTGCCCGCCGCATCCAGGAGTTGTTTCCTTCCTGGTGGTTTTTATTCCTGGAATTGGGTTGAATTGGTGAATCGTTGCTAGAAATGAAGGGAATTAAAGGTGCAGCCTGTGAGAATGGAGCCAGGGGTTCGGTGACACCTGAATTCGTCCCTGCTGGGCTTTGTTTGCCCAGATATTCTGGATGTTTTGATTTTGGGTTTTTGATTATGGTTTTTTTATTATTCTGGGTTTTTTGATTCTGGATTTTTTGTATTCTGGGTTTTGTATTCTGGGTTTTGTTGATTCTGGGTTTTTTTTATTCTGTTTTGTTTGGTTTTTTTTTTTATCCTGGGTTGTTTTGATTCTGGGTTTTTTGTTTCTGGGTTGTTTTTTATTTTTTGTTTTTGATTATGGGGGTTTTTATTCTTTTTTTTAATTATTATTCTGGGCTTTTTTATTCTATTTTTCTATTTTTTTATTTATTCTGGGTTTTTTTGATTCTGAATTTTTTTTTTTTTTTTTTTGATTCTGGGTTTTCTCTGGGCTTTGTTGCCGTAATGCATCATTTCCTGGGTTACCTGTGACAGAATTCCTGCTCCTGGAGACCCACTCCAAGGCAAAGCCCATCCAAATTCCCTCCTGGGCTCAGAGTGGGAGGGAGGGAGAGCCCTCAGAGCTTAGAGGGAGGTGCAGTGTGGGCACATCCCTGGGGATGTGAGTGTGGGGAGACCCCAGTGCTGGAGTGGGGTGAGGATTCCAGGAGGTGAGGGTTTCGGAAGGTGAGGATTCCAGGAGGTGAGGATTCCAGGACGGTTTCAGGAGGTGATGGTTTCAGAAGGTGAGGATTCCAGAAGGATTCCAGGAGGGTTTCAGGAGGTGAGGATTCCAGGTGAGGATTCCAGGTGAGGATTCCAGGAGGGTTTCAGAAGGTGAGGATTCCAGGTGAGGATTCCAGGAGGATTTCAGGAGGTGAGGGTTTTGGAAGGTGAGGATTCCAGGTGAGGATTCCAGGAGGGTTTCAGGAGGTGAGGATTCCAGGTGAGGATTCCAGGTGAGGATTCCAGGAGGGTTTCAGGAGGTGAGGATTCCAGGTGAGGATTCCAGGAGGATTTCAGGAGGTGAGGATTCCAGGTGAGGATTCCAGGAGGATTTCAGGAGGTGAGGATTCCAGGTGAGGATTCCAGGAGGGTTTCAGTCCTCGCTGAGCTCCAGGTGGGCCCTCTCGGGGTCTGTGCTGAGCTGCTGGGGCTGGAAAGGAGCAGTGCTTTTGTGGGAAGGGAGGGATGCGAGGGGCTGAACTCCATTTGTCTGAGGGAGTAGAAGCCCACAGTAAATCCCTACCTGGGTGTGTTTAGCATTCCAGGGTACTCCTTTTGTGGAGCCAGAGCAGTGTGAGCACTCGTATTCCTGTTCCAGGTGTGTCACCTTTGGAATTTGGGCAGCCACAGACCCTGTTGCCAACAATTTACTTTTTTTACTTTATTTCCTTTATTTCCTGCCCAGGTACAGCCTCCTGCCTTAAGCTCAGCCTGAGCCCAGCAGGGACACAGCCTCCCTGCCTATTATCAAAACCACGGCTTAATTTGAGCTCATTTCTTTTGTTGAGATGCAAAACTAATTATATTGAACTACAGATGAACAGGAAGTTGCATTAGCAAATTTGTTGTCTTTTCTTTTTTTTTTTTTTTTAATCAATGGGGAATTATTCAGCATTTTTTGGGGGCTGGGGAACTTTATAACCAGATAAAAGATATGGGGGAGGGCAGAGCTATAAAAAGTGTTATTGTGTGATTATGAAGAGGGCCTTTTAATGCAGTTATTATGTGATGCTAAAAAGGCCTTTATTGCTTGAAGTTGGAAGCAGAATACAAATGGGCTCGCAGTGTCTATTAAACGAAGAGTGGAAAAAATAGTCCCCATTTCCCTGAGCTGCAAAGCAAAAATAACGATTAAACAGCGATTAAAATCAGCAGAGCTGGCTTTGTGTGTGAGCTGAGGGTGGGCATGGTTGGTGAGATTGCAGGTGTGAAAAACGCCAATCACTTGGTTTTAAAATTCCAAAAGTTTCATAGTAATAAAATGGTTATAAAAATAGCAATAGAATTAGAGTAATAATAATTTTGGACAATTTGGATTCAGACAATAGGAGACAATAAAAACAAAGAGTTATGGACAGTCCAGGTACCTTTTCTGGGCAAAATAAGCCCGAAAAAGGGCCCACATGAACAGAGGATTAACCCTTAAAAGCAACAGCCTGTTGCATATTCATACAGCTCATCCATGATGCAGAAATTCCATTCAAACACAGGATTCTGGCTGGGCAGGGTCAGCTTCTTCCTCTGAATCCTGACAGCTCTTCAGGCTGAGCAAGGCAGGCAGAAGTTCATTTCTTCTGATAAGGGAGCAATAAATTCCCTTTCTCTGAAAGATTCAGGCGTCCTGTGGCTGCTATCTCAGTGCGAGTCCTTTCTTTAAAAAATATCTTACACAGCATAGTTTCTATTTTAACATTATGTTGTAACCTAAAACTATATTTAACACACTGCTTAAGAGAATTAACACAGCATCACTTTCTAACATAGCACGTATAACATTCATTTGAATATCTGCCAAAAGCCAATCATAAAATACACATTTTTCACAGCAGGCACAGCCCCTTGTTCTGGGGACTCGTGTGTCTCGGTGACAGTGGCAGCAAACCCAGGCTCTCTGGTGTGAAGTGAGGACAGAGGAGCTGGGAATGTCACTGTCACAGTTTCCAAAAAATCCCTTCACCGGGATTTTCTGAAAAATCTGAAAAATTTCAGAAATTTTTCTGAAAAATCCCTTTGCCAGGATTTCTTCTCCTGGGAAGCTGAGAAGCCTCAGAGAAAAATGAAAGCAATATTATCTCATTTGCTTCTTGTGTGTTTGGCTGCTGTGCAATGTGGTTTGGACGTTGTTTATCCAGCAGGTGGTTCTTTGATTGGTTTCATGTGAATTGTTTTAACTTAATGACCAATCATGGTCAGGCACTGTCAGGACTCTGGAACCAGTCAGGAATTTTCCATTATTATCTTTTTAGCCTTCTGTCTGCATCCTTTCTGTATTCTTTAGCATAGTTTTAGTGCATTAAACCCCCAGGGCTTTCCCCATAACCACGGGCTCTGCAAATCATTCTTTATTCTGTATTTGCAGTGAGATGGTCCCTGCTTGTGTGATTTCCTCCTGTTGTGTGCAGCTGGTGTGGCACAGCCAGGCTGAAAAAAGCTGTAAAGGTGCAGCCCAGGTGCTGAATTGGGGGTGAAGGAGAGTTCAGTGCTTTCCACGGAGCCTGGAGCAGAAATCACCTGGGCATGGGATGAGAGGCATTGAGCAGCCCCGCCAGGGCTGCGTTTGCAGAGTGCAGCGTGGGGAGAGAAATCTGAATTTCTGTCAGATCCCAGAGGGTTCCCATTTCAGCAGCTCCCAGTGCTGAGCAGAGAAGTGCTCTGGAAGCCCTTCCTTGGGCTGGTTTTCCCAGCTCAGGAGCTCCAGGGGTACCTGAATGTCCCTGTCTGGAGTCACTGCAGGATGTGCAGCCCCTGGGTGACCCTGGGCAGAGCTGGAGCCCTCAGCAGTCCCAGCTCTGCTTCCAGCCGGCTCCTGGCTGGGTTCTTGGGGTTTTGGGTATTTGGAATTTATCAGGACAGCTGCTGAGCTGCAGAGAGGAGAGCAGCAAAGTGCAGGGGCCTTGCACTGGGGTTATCCCAGCTCCCATTATTGCTTCTCCTGGAGAGAAGGGCCGTGGCAGGGGAGGTGTTGGCCACAGGAACGTGCTCAGAAAATCCTGATATTGCTGTGCTTTCCCCCTGAGGGCAGGCAGAGCTCCCCCACTCCAGACTCACTGCCTGACCCCCCAGCCCTTTAGGGAGTGTTGCCATTGGCATGCACAGCCAGGTTTTCATTGCTGAAGCAGTGCTTGTTTCTCATAACCCCAGGTGTGCTTGGCAGCTGGAATAATGCCTCTGTGGTCTGGAGGTAAAATTAGCTGCTCTGGGAGAGAGATTTTCAGCTTTTCGTGCACTACATGAAAGCACAGAGGGTGTTTTCCAAAGAAAACCTATTTTGGCGTCCTCAAATTCAACTTGACCCGGGCTTGTTAGGCCACAGATCTGCTGTGGAATTAAGCTATAGCTGGAGGAGAGCCAGAATCCAATTACATTTTCTGCCTAATGGGTCATAATTTATGCAATGGAGAAGGAGGCAGGGATGGTGCTGGGGGAAAAGGGCACTGGGCCTGCGTGGGTGTGCACTGGGAGGGGCTGCTGGTAAATGGGAATGGACAGGGCAGAGGTGCTGTCCTTTGGTTTAAAAAGCTTTAAAATCTTTCTCTGGTGCTTCAAACCTTGTTGTGGTGTTGAAAACCTTGTTATGGTGTTTAAAACTTTGCTGTCATGTTTAAAACCCTTCTCTCACGTTTAAAACCTCTGGTGTTTAAAACCAGCAGTTCAGATCACAAAACAGGTGTCATCCTGGACTGTGAATTGAATGAGGGATCCATGGGGATTGTAAGGCTGGCAAAGGTGTTTTGCTGGAGCCCACAGCCCGTGTCTGACTGTGCTCATTCCCTTCCCAGCCTCTCTCCAAGTGGACATCGTTCCAAGCCAGGGGGAGATCAGCGTTGGAGAGTCCAAGTTCTTCTTATGTCAAGGTGGGTGCTGGCCAAAGGCCCCTGGGTTTATTTATTCAGTTTGAAATGAGACAGACCCTGCTGGGATGGAATTGCTGCTGTGGGGTCACTCAGACCCTCAGCACTGGGGTTTGGGGCAGACCCTGGGGCTTGGGGCATTCCCTCAGCACTGGGGTTTGGGGCAGACCCTGGGGTTTGGGGCATTCCCTCAGCACTGGGGTTTGGGGCAGACCCTGGGGTTTGGGGCAGACCCTGGGGTTTGGGTCAGACTCAGCACTGGGGTTTGGGGCAGACCCTGGGGTTTGGGGCATTCCCTCAGCACTGGGGTTTGGGGCATTCCCTCAGCACTGGGGTTTGGGGCAGACCCTGGGGTTTGGGGCATTCCCTCAGCACTGGGCTTTGGGGCAGACCCTGGGGTTTTGGCAGTCCCTCAGCACTGGGGTTTGGGGCAGACCCTGGGGTTTTGGCAGCCCCTCAGCACTGGGGTTTGGGGCCATGCAGTCCTGGGCTGTCTCACTGAGCTGTGGGGTCAGTCAGCCCCTCAGCACTGGGGTTTGGGGATGCTGCAGTCCAGGCCTGCAGTCTCACCCTGCTCTCTCTCTCTGTCCCTGCAGTGGCCGGGGAGGCCAGGTCCAAGGACATCTCGTGGTTCTCCCCGAACGGGGAGCGGCTGAGCCCGGGCCAGCAGCGCATCTCGGTGGTGCGCAACGATGACTTCTCCTCCACGCTCACCATCTACAACGCCAACATCGACGACGCCGGCATCTACAAGTGTGTGGTCAGCAGCCCCGAGGAGGGCGACTCCGAGGCCACTGTCAACGTCAAGATTTTCCGTAAGGAACCCCCACATGGCCCTTTTCTTGCCCCCCTGGCTCTTGTCATGCTCCCCCTGGCTCTTTCCTTTCTCCCCTGGATCTTTCCTTACCCCTCTGGATCTTCCCTTGCCTTCCCAGCTCTTGTCTTGCCCCTTCACTCTTGTCTTGTCCCCCCCAGCTCCTTTCTTGCCCCCCCTGGCTGTTCCCTTGTGCCCCTGTGGTGTTTTCTGAGACCCCCGACATTGGAAGGAATGAGGGAGTTGAGAATCTGACTGACTCCATGTTCTTAGAAGGCTGATTTATTATTTTATGATATTATATTATATAAAAGAATGCTATACTGAAACTGCACTAAAGAATAGAGAAAGGATACAGACAGAAGGCTCAAAGATAATAATGAAAACTCGTAACTCTCTCCAGAGCCCCAACACAGCTTGACCATGATTGGCCAATAAGTAAAAACAATTCACATGTTGGATAAACAATCTCCAACCACATTCCAAAGCAGCAAAACTCAGGAGAAGCCAATCAGATAATTATTGTTTTCCTTTCTCTCTGAGGCTTCTCAGCTTCCCAGGAGTTAATCCTGGGCAAGGGGATTTTTCAGAAAATGTGACAGTGACACCCCCCTGGCTCTTTCCTCTCCCCCCTGTGTAGAATTTGCAGCAGCCCTGACGAGGGGAGAGATGAGTGAATCTGACTCCATGTTCTTAGAAGGCTGATTTATTGTGATATGATATGAAATTATATACTAAAACTATACTAAACTATAGAGAAAGGATATATCAGGAGGTTAGAAAAGAATGAATAATAAAAACCTGTGACAGACTCAGAGAGTCTGACACAGCTGGCTGTGGTTGGTCATTAAAATAAAACAATTCACATGCTGAGTAAACAATTCTCCAAATCACATTCTGAAGTACCAAAACAGGGAGAAGCTGAAGCTTCCCAGCTTCTTAGGAGAAGAAATCCTGGTGAAGGGATTTTTATAAAATATCACAGTAAGAGGCATCCTGTGGGCAGTGATTCACTCCCACCTCGATCCTCCCCTGGGAACAAGGAGATCTCTGGGGTTTGGGGGTTTCTCTGCTCCAGCTGTGCTGAGGAAGCTGCAGTGACCCTCTCCATTCCCATTTTCCAGAAAAGCTGATGTTCAAGAACGCTCCCACCCCCCAGGAGTTCAAGGAAGGGGACGACGCTGTGATCGTGTGCGACGTGGTCAGCTCGCTGCCCCCCACCATCATCTGGAAGCACAAAGGCAGGGATGTCATCCTCAAAAAGGATGGTAAGGGCTTGCTTCTTGTCCATCTCCCTCCCACACACAGTGCTGGTGGTCACAAGGGATGGGGAAGCAGCTGTGCCCGACCCAAGGCCATGGGATGTGGATTTAGTCACCCCAGGTGCTGTGGTTTGCCTGTGGCAGGGCAATCACGTTCCCACTGAAGTGGCCACCAGGCTTTGGCACCAGAATCAGCCAAGGAATGCTGGAAATAAAATACAGATGAAAGAAATGCCATCAGACAGAAAAGCTGGGTGTTGTGACACCCTCCACCTTCCTGAGGAAAGGGGCTGGAAGCTCCTTGCAAGAACATTTCCCTTTCTTCCCAAGTGCTCCAGCCAGCTGTGTCCAGAGGGGCTGGCACATGCCCTGACTCCAGCTGAGCAGGTTTCCCACACCTGGCACACAGGTGGTGAGGCTGGAGCCCTGGGCAGGGGCATGAGTCCCAAACTGCTCCCTGGCTGGTGTGATGCAGTGTGAATGTGTCTGTGGCACCTCGTGGTGGGGCTGAGGTCACCTTCTGCTGCGGCTTAGGCTGGGAGCGCAGAGCCCACGCAGGGAGGAGAATCTGAGGCTGAAAATCCTGTTGGTTGAGATAAAAACAGTTTAACAAAGCAAAGCAGACCAAACCAAGGGATTCCTTCAGTGCACCCCATTGTTCAGCCAGGTCTGCTGTGTCCCCCTGGATCTGTTCACCTCCCTGAGCACAGCCCCAGGGCAGGGGCAGAGGCAGAGGCAGATCCAGCAGCAGATCCAGTTCTGGTGGGGAGGGAGAGGAGAGGGAGAGGAGAGGCTGAGTGAGCTTCCCTTGCCTTTCTTTGTGCTTTGCAGTGCGCTTCATCGTTCTGTCCAACAACTACCTGCAGATCCGGGGCATCAAGAAGACAGATGAGGGCACCTACAGGTGTGAGGGGAGGATCCTGGCCCGTGGGGAGATCAACTTCAAGGACATCCAGGTCATCGTCAACGGTGAGGGGCTGGCAGCAGCACCTCACCCCAGGCTGCTGCAGGAGCTGCTGCCTCACACTCACACCATCCTCTTCCTCTGCTGTGTCCAGTAAAATGTCCATGGAACACGGGGAGCGTTTGCCAGGTGTTTACAGGAAAATAACCCCTCGAGGAGCCTGAGGGTTCGAGTGAGGAGCTGAGCTTGGTGGCACTCACGAGTGGTTCTGGCCACCACAATGGTTTCTTTTTTGTCTCCCCACCCACTTCCCTTTCTCCCCTGTGCCGATGACTTTGGCCATGCCTCAAACTCGCTGATCAAACCCTGCAGGAGGTGGTGCTGACAGGGTTTGGGTGAGTGGTGCCAGAGGTGCACAGGGGTTCTCTGTGGTTCATGACTTTGGCCATGCCTCAAACCTGCTGATAAAACCCTGCAGGTGATGGTGCTGACAGGGTTTTTGGGTGAGTGGTGCCAGAGGTGCCCAGCAGCTCCCTGTGCTGGTGACTTTGGCCATGTCTCAGACTCCCTAGTTATGACTGATCAAACCCTGCAGGTGGTGATGCTCACAGGGTTTTTGGGTGCCACCAGAGGTGCCCAGGAGCTCTCTGTGGCTCACACCTTTGTCCTGCCCAGCTCACCCTGGCTCTGCTCTCTTGCAGTGCCTCCCTCTGTGCGTGCCAGGCAGAGCACCATGAACGCCACTGCCAACCTCAGCCAGTCTGTCACCCTGGCCTGCGATGCTGACGGCTTCCCCGAGCCCACCGTGTCCTGGACAAAGTAAGATGCTGTGTGCAGGGTCCTGCTGGGCCAGGGCTGCTTCCCCTGCAAAGGAAAGGGAATGTTCTGGCTGGGATGAGCTGGTTTTGCTCACAGCAATGGCCTTGTGATGGGGCTGAGGTCACCTTGTTGTATTTTCTGGGTCAAAGGAAGGAATGTCTGAGGCTGTGTTCTCAGAAGGCTAAATTATTATATTATATTATATTATATCATATCATATTATATTATATTATGCTATACTAAAGAATAGAGAAAGGATACAGACAGAAGGCTACAAAGATAATAATGAAAAACTCAGGACTCCTTCCAGAGTCCTGACACAGCTTGGCTGTGATTGGTCATTAAGTTAAAACAATTCACATGAAACCAATCAAACATGCACCTGTTGGATAAACAATCTCCAACCACATTCCAAAGCAGCAAAACACAGGAGAAGCCAATCAGATAATTATTGTTTTCATTTTCCTCTGAGGCTTCTCAGCTTCCCAGGAGCAAAATCCTGGGCAAGGGGATTTTCCAGAAAATGTGACAGTGACACCACCTTCTGCTGTGGGTCAGGCTGGGAGCACAGAGCCCACCCAGGGAGGAGAATCTGAGGGTGAAAGTGCTGTTGGTTGAGATAAAAACAGTTTAATAAAGCAAAGCAAACCAAGGGATTCCTTCAGTTCTCCCCATTGCTCAGCTGTGTCCCCTCCCAGCTCCCTGCACTGCTTTGCCAGGCAGTGATTCCCACTCCCACTGGAATTCTGCAGCCTTTGGTGAAGGTTAGGAGCACAGAGGGACCTGGAAAGGCTGATGGCAGCTTGGAGTGTTGCCTTGGTAGGCAAGAAACCACCTTTGGGGGGGTTACAGCTCTGTGCTGTGCCAGGAGGTGAGGGCTGGGGCAGGAAGGGGTGGGAATGGGTCTCCAGCTGAGCTCTGGAGCCCACGGGGAGAGGAGAAGGGGCTGGTCCCTCTGAGCTGCAGGGCAACGACTGCATGGCCAGGCCTGAACCAGGCTGGGCTGGCTGCTGCCACCACAGCCCCCTGTGCTCTGTGCCCCCAGGGATGGAGAGCCCGTGGAGGAGGAGGAGGAGGAGGACGACGACAAATACAGCTTCAACTCGGATGGCTCCGAGCTGGTGATCCACAGGGTGGACAAGAGCGACGAGGCCGAGTACATCTGCATTGCTGAGAACAAGGCTGGAGAGGCTGATGCCACCATCCACCTCAAAGTCTTTGGTAACAGCCCCTGGCAGCCCAGCTGGGTGCTGGGCACATGGGGGGAGCTGGGGGAGCTCTTGGTCCCGGTTAATTCATGCCTGTGCCCCTGTGCCGTGCTGGGTGTGTTGGAGCTCCTGTCCGGAGCCATCCATCCTGTCCATCCCAGCTCCTGTCTGCTCCAGCACAGCCAGGGCTGCTGGGTCACACCCACAGCCTGCTGGAAGTGCCCTCCAGGATATTTCCTGGAGTCCTGATCCACCAAAGCTGCTGTTAAAAGGGGTTTAGCACTTGAGTGGGGCTTGCTGCAGCCTGGATGGGGAGGTGAGCTCCACCCCAGCACTGTGGGAGTGACCTCAGGCTTGCAGGGGTGAATCAGGAGCTTCCCTCCCTCCCAGGGGTATGGAGGTGCTGGGGAATGCGGGATTCTCCCTGCCTCCCAGGGGTCTGGAATTGTTGGGGAATGTGGAATTCTCCCTGCCTCCCAGGGGTCTGGAATTGTTGGGGAATGTGGAATTCTCCCTCCCTCCCAGGGGTCTGGAATTGTTGGGGAATGTGGAATTCTCCCTCCCTCCCAAGGTCTGGAAGTGTTGGGGAATGTGGAATTCTCCCTCCCTCCCAGGGGTATGGAGGTGCTGGGGAATGTGGAATTCTCCCTCCCTCCCAAGGTCTGGAAGTGTTGGGGAATGTGGAATTCTCCCTCCCTCCCAGGGGTCTGGAATTGTTGGGGAATGTGGAATTCTCCCTGCCTCCCAGGGGTATGGAAGTGCTGGGGAATGTGGAATTCTCCCTGCCCTGTGTGCAGCCACCTGCCCAAGCTGCTTGGCAAAGGGCTGATTTGGGCAGGGGGGTGGAAGGGGGAGCTGGTAATCCCAGGGGAGAGCATTTGTGCCCTCTGAACTGGCTCCTCCTTGGAGCCTCAGCTGTGGGAATGAGCACGAGAGGTTCTCCAGGTCCTTCCCTTGAGCAGGAGGTGCCCTGCTGAAAGCCCCTGTGCCCCTTCCCCAGCGGGCAGGAGATGGTCCCAGATGGTCCCAGCTCTCCCCAGCGCTGCTCACCCTGAGCCCCCCTGAGCCAAGGCTCCTTTTCCTCCTCCTCCTCCCCAGCCAAACCCAAGATCACCTACGTGGAGAACAAGACAGCCATGGAGCTGGAGGATCAGATCACGCTGACCTGCGAGGCCTCGGGGGACCCCATCCCCTCCATCACCTGGAGGAGCTCCAGCAGGAACATCAGCAGCGAGGAGAAGGTAAAGGTGTAAAGGTGCAGCCCTGCCAGGCCTGGGGGGCTCAGCACAGCCCCTGGCCCTGCATGGGGGCATGGGGGGGCTGTGCTGCTGCTGGGGGGGCACTGCCACACCTGGGGCACACCTGGGGCACACCTGGGGCACTGCCACTCCATGCAGTTATTGCACTGCAGCTCGGAGGGACCAGCCCCTTCTCCTCCCATTATGGAGGAGTTTTCCATAATTTAACCTGGGGCTCTGCCACACCTGGGGCACACCTGGGGCTCTGCCACACCTGGGGCACACCTGGGGCACTGCCACACCTGTGACAGTGACACAACTGGGGCACACCTGCAGCAGTGCCACACCTGCAGCAGTGCCACACCCTGAGCAGTGTCACTGGTGCCACACCTGGGGCAGTGTCACATCTGCAGCAGTGCCACACCCTGAGCAGTGTCACAGGGGCACACCTCGGGCACAGCCACACCTGAGGCAGTGCCACACCCTGAGCAGTGTCACAGGTGCCACACCTAGGGCAGTGTCACAGGGGCACACCTCGGGCACAGCCACACCTGGGGCAGTGCCACACCCTGAGCAGTGTCACAGCTGGGGCACACCTGGGGCACAGCCACACCCTGAGCAGTGTCACAGGTGCCACACTTAGGGCAGTGTCACAGGGGCACACCTGGGGCAGTGCCACACCTGCAGCAGTGCCACACCCTGAGCAGTGTCACAGCTGGGGCACACCTGGGGCACAGCCACACCTGCAGCAGTGTCACAGGTGCCACACTTAGGGCAGTGTCACAGGGGCACACCTGGGGCAGTGCCACACCTGCAGCAGTGCCACACCCTGAGCAGTGTCACAGCTGGGGCACACCTGGGGCACAGCCACACCTGCAGCAGTGCCACACCCTGAGCAGTGTCACAGAGGCACACCTGGGGCAGTGCCACACCCTGAGCAGTGTCACAGGGGCACACCTGGGGCAGTGCCACCCCTGCAGCAGTGCCACACCCTGAGCAGTGTCACAGCTGGGGCACACCTGGGGCAGTGCCACAGGTGCCCTCCTGTGAGAGCCACCTGGGCTCTGAGCACCTCCTGCAATTCCTGCTGTGTTCACTGGGGGGATTCAATTGGGGACACTCCAAACCCTGTTCAGAGCAGCTCCTCCAGCTGCAGGGAACATCTGGCAGGGGGGATGAGCCCCCAGAGCTGGGCAGGTGCAGGTGAGGGCTGCTCCCTCTCCAGGAGCCACAGTGAGCCTGTCCATCCCTGCTCCCTGCTGCCCTCTGACACTGCACATCCCCAGAGCACAAAAGCCTGCCTGCCTTTTGTGCTCACCCGTTCTGTTGATCCCATCAACACCATTTTGTTCTTAAAAGGCAAAAATAATTAGCAGTTTTTTTCCTTCTTGAAAGAGAGTGATGGTGTTGTTATTGCTCCTTTAATTAGAGCAGGCTGGGTGTGCTGCTGCTGCACTGGAGATGTTTCATGAGTGATCAGGAGGCAGAATTTGGAGCCAGAGAAGGCCTATACAGAAGCAGGAGTGAGGAGTTGTTGCTAATTAATAATCTCCTATTAACAGGATGATATTTCAGGGCTCAGCTGCCTTGGCCATGCCAGGGGCTCTGGCTCAGTGTGACACTCTGAAAGTCTTGGAGCAACAGAGGTGTCCACTGTCCCTGCTCCCCACAGCTGCCCTGCAGCTCCTAAATGAGCTTTTTTAATTGCCCCCATGACGTCAGCCCCTCCCCTCGTTGTCCATGTGTAACTTTATTAATCAGGGTGCCAGAGTTCTGCAGCTTCAGTTCTTTCTCAGCATCTCTTGGATCCCAGGGCTGCTGTGAATCCCTGCAGTGTGCAGGGAATGTTTCCTGTGCCTGCAGAAGCTGCGGCCTGCCTGGGGCACCTGTTTGGGCAGGATTGGAGGTTATTTATTCATGGGTTTGTGTCTCTGTTAGCCCTGGGAGGTGCCAAGGGCTCCAGTGCTGCTGGCTCTGCAGTTTGGATCCCAGCCATGGACAGACTTGTGCAGGGAGGGGATGCAAAAGCTGAATAAGTGGTAGAGGAGCCGCCCCTCTGAGGCCAGTTAATCCATCACAGCCCAGTGCAAAACTGCTAACTCATTTTTGCTGGTTTTTGAGACTCTGCTTGCTGCTCTCAGGTGGGTGATCAATAGCAAGGGGAATGTTCATGCTCTGACACTTGAGATGGGGGAAAAGCCAAGGTTTGAGGTGCTGCCATGTGTTCATGGGCTGGTTCAAACCTTCAGGACAAACATTGTTTTATCATATCACGTGCACTTTCTAGGCTGGATTATTTTGTGTGTGTGTGTGTGCATTTTGTTTCGGTTTGTCTTGTACTTTTCTCATTCTCTCTCTTGTGCTCTGAGTTGAGGGAAACCTTTCAGATGTCCAGAAAACCCTGAGGTCAGAACAGCTCTATAAATACTCTACTACAAATTCTATTAGAATATTTAATTCTATTAAATATTCTGTTCCAGATGCATATATTCAGTTTATTCTCCACTTTCTTTCTCTGGGCCAGCACAGGGAAGTGGATGGTCTTTGATGCAGGACAAACAATGCTATTTTAGGAATTTTCAAACCCACTTTTGAACATTTCTGTTATCCAGGTACTTGGATGCTTCTCTCTTGCTTTGTGTTGTTTGCTCTTGTAATGATCCCTCAGTGAAGGTTTTAGAGGTGTAGAGATGCCTCACCTCCCAAAACATTCTGGAAAACCCACCCAAAGCCCCAAAGGAAGAGGCAGGTTTAGTTCAGCTGTGTCTCCTGGCAGATTTGGGGCTGTCCCAGCCTGGGAGAGCTCAGGCAGTGCGGGGACATGGCTGGGTTTGTCACCCAGCAGTGCAGCTCAGCCTGTGGGGATGGGAGGGAAAAGCTCTGCAGGTCCCTGATCCTTTATCCAGGGCTGGATCTCCTGGGAGCTGCTCCCCCTGCTCTCCATTCCCTGCAGGGCAGAAAACATCTCTGAAAACAGTAAAGGACTGAGGAGCAGAGGAATCAGCTCTGAATTCCCCCTCCTGCATCCCAGACACACATCCTTGATCCTTTATCCAGAGCTGGCTCTCCTGAGAGCTTCTCTCCCTGCCCAAAATTCCTTGCAGGGCAGAAAACAAGGGAGCATCTTCTCAAGAAACGAGTGAGGAGCAGAGGGATCAGCTCCCTCCTGCATCCCAAACTCAGTTTAACCCCTGTGGTGTCACTGGGCCTTCCTGCAGGGCTCCCTGTGCTCCTGTCCCAGTGCCAGCCCAGCCCATTGTGTCCCCTGTGTCCCATCTGTGCTATCTCAGTGTCCCCTGGCAGCAGGGCTCTGTTTCTGATCCTCATTCCCTGAGCCTCCATCTCCATGCCTGTCACCCGTGTGTGCTGTGACCCCCCCACGATGTCACTGGGCCTCTCAGCCAGTGCTGCCACCCTGGGGATTTTTGACTCCTGAACAAATCATAGGGAGCTGAAATATAAATTACAGGGGGGGAATGGAGCACAGCAGCCTGGCTCTCTGTGAGCCACAGGGAACGTGGTCCTTGCTGCTGGTGGCTCTCTCTGAGTGGGAAATATTTGCTTTGCAGTGAGCTTTGGGCATGTTCCACTACTCTGGGGCTGGGTGCTGCCATCCCTGAGCACAGGGAGCTGGGCTGGGGCTGCTCCTCCTCCTGGCACAGCCTGCATGGAACCAGGCCTCCAAATGCATGATGAGCACTTTAATTAGCATTAATTAATCGGTGTGGGGTGGCAAACGGACCAGGGGCACAACACTGGGGCTGCCCTCAGCAGCTCAGTGGGCAGAGGCGCTTCCTGAGCACCAGGTGTGTAGGAAAGGTGAGATGTGACAAAGGAAACAGTCCCTGATGTAATAAATCAGCCTTGAGGTGCCAGCAGCCTTTTTTAGCTATTTAAAAACCAAAACAGAGGCTGTGAAATGGCGAATTCCAGCCTGAAACTGATGGGAGAGGGAAGCTGTGATCCCCCCACCCCACACAGAGGAGATGTTCAGCTTGGAGCCTGCATGTGCACCCAGCTCAATGTGCTGCAAACACTGGTACCTGAAAGCAACCTTTGACAAACTTTTATTGCTTTTTTTCTGTCGTTGTTGTTGTGTTCTATATCTGTTCTCTCCAGGCTTCGTGGACCCGGCCCGAGAAACAAGAGGTATCAGATTCTCAGAGCTTTAGCAAAACTTCTTTAGGTTCTTGGTTTTTGGTTTCTCTTCTAAGCATGACAGATTAACAAATCTCTAGTGCAGTAACCAACTAAACAAGCATTAATCTGACCCACTTGAATTACCAGTACATACAAGAAGCAGCTTCTAGAGGTAGAAATTGCTTGGCATGTAGTGATGCAATTTTTGGATGAGCAAAGTGGCTGTGTTGGGAGTGAGGAACTCTGCTCATCACCTAAAAATGAAAGGAAAGGCAATTAAAATGAAAAGCAAATGTAAAAATGTTCTTTTCACCATTTTTTTTTTCTGTGCTGCCAGTGTGAATCATCCTCTCGTTCAGAGAGGCAAGAATTAGCACTACCCTGCATTTTGGGAAAGTCATTTTTCCCCAGGAAAGCCTCCTCTGCTCCAGCCAACTCACCTATTTGCTCATGGCACTCCTTCAGTTTGACCTTCTGTGTGAAGGAAACTGCATCATGCTCCAAACCAATGCAGAGAAACCTTGCACGAGGGGCATTTCTGCAGAAAATGCTCCAAATTGCTCAATTATTTCCATTTGTCTTTGATTTTTAAGGGTCAGCGAGGGGGAGGTGGGATAATGCAGGGACTGGGGTTGGTGCAAATTGGGTTTGATTTTATTTCACATTCAGTGCTGTGCTATAATAACAATAACAATAACAATAATAATAATAATAATAATAATAATAATAATAATAATAATGCAGCTGATTTGTAGCCCTCTTGCTTCAAAATGGACCAGAAGGAAAGTTCCCAAGCAAATAACAGGGGTCAGGTGGAGAACAAAATGAGCTGTCAGAACTGGGTGACTTGGATTTGTATTTTTAGGATCAACTTAGTGGAGGCTCTGATTTTTTAAATCATTTTGAAGCCATCCCAAATCCCAGAGAGCGAGCAAAGGGAAGCTGTAACTTGAGCACCACCCAGCTGTGTTTCATGGGGAGATCCTGCCCATTCTCCCTTCAGGATAATCTGCTGGGCTGTGGCAGGAGGAGGCATCGGATTCTCAGAGCAGTTTGCGCTGAAGAATTCGGAATTTGAGTCGCTGCATCTCCCCAGGCCTCAGAGGAATTCCTGTCCCAGCTGTCCCCTCCCTGCCCCACTGTTTTCTCTGTGCTCTCTCTCTCCAGCTTTTGATTAATATGAGCACTAATACTATTAAGTTTGCTGTCTCTAAATTTCTTACTGCCTCTGTGTCTTAAAATACCCCAGCGGGGTGCAGGGCATCTCTCTAAAATTGCTTTTAAATTGCTTTAAAGTTGCCTGGGGGCTTTTAGCAGTGGATTCCAGCAGCAAAAGGAAGGTCAGGGAATGTTTGACATTAAATATTTCACTTTTACTGAAGGAATTTCGGGTTAGGAGGTGGAGTCAGTCCTGGCAGCATCTCTGGGTACCCCCAGTGACACCCCAGACTGGTGACTGGGAATGGGTGCAGCATTAGGAGCGTTCAGGGCTGCAGTTAAATGCAAATATCAAACACTGCTCTGCAAGCACAGAGCAAGGAGAGACCCCTCCTCTTCCTCAGTGCAATTCCTGCCTGTGTTGGGGTTTTCAGGGGTTTGTGGGGGTGTGGGAGTGAGGGGCAGGCAGGACTGTGCAGAATTATCCCTTGTTTGGGAAAGCTGAAAGCTCCAGAAGGTGAAGGGCAGGGGATAAATGCAGTTTATTTGTCTCTGCTCTCCCCCTCTGGCCCTGAGCTCTGATCACAGTGGCTGTGCCCCAGGGCATGGCCAGAATTTGGGGGAAATGCCTGCAATAAGATAAATTGCAATAATTGGCAATAGAGAGAACATCCTGCTCTGTTCTGAGGAGTGATCCACCGAGCTGCTCTCCCCAGCACTAGGAGTTTGTTATTTGGATCCTTGCTGTTGGGGGATTTGAGTAAAAGGGTTGCAGATGTCAGCATCTGGCTCCCAAATTCCTGCCTGTCCTGTCTGCTGCAGCAGGGAGAGAGAAAACCTCAGTGTGCTTTCTTGGCTAGGCCTTGTTCTCTTCCTTAGAGTGTTCTTCCTGATCTCTCTTTTTCTTCCCTTTTGCCTTTCTGCATTAAAACCCCCAAGCTTTATTTTCAGAATGAGTGGCATTGCTCGTGGAATCCTCCCTGACCACGATTCCCTGGCTCTCCTTTGGGGTGGGAGAAAGGCAGGAGCCATTTGGGTGTAAAAGTGCCTTTTCTAGAATCACCTCTGGTGATCCCACACCGGTGTTTTGTCCTTTCCACTCTTCTGGGTGAGGTCCCAGAGACAGATATTGAGAATATTCCCAGGTCTGGAGTGCTGGTGCTGCTGGAATGAGCTGGGCTTGGGAGGGAAATCCAGACTCAGACAGAAGGAGAGCAGGGCAGTGAGATAAAAGCAGGTTTTAGTGGTGTGGCAGCACAGCAGCTTCATGTCAGGCTCTGAAATGATGCCCACAGCACCACATGTCCATGGAATAACTGCTCCAGGGCAGGGATGGAGTCTGTGGCTCGTGGCACTGGCCAGGGATTGCAGCAGGGAATTGCAGGGGAGAGGAGAGAAATACACCCAGTTGTTTGTGTGTTATCAAAAGATGCTATTTTCATGCATTTGAAATTGGCCTGGTGCCCATGAGCTGGTGCTGGAGCTAACTGAGGTGACAAAGGAGATTTATTTGTAGAAGCTTTGCCTGTCTCAGCACAGAGAGAGGCTCAGGCCCAGAGATCTGAGACACCAGAGATGCTTTTTGTGCACTTGGCTGTTGGAAATCCTCAGGGTTTTACTCATTTATCAGCACTTGTCCTGCACCTTCCAAGGAAACAGATGCTCCTGGAGGGTGGCAGGATGCAGCAGCAGGCACAGCCCTGACAGTGCCAGATTTACTCCCTGGTGTTTGTGCTGCAAAATCAGAAATTACAGGAGGGAGTTGGTGCTTCCAGGCTGAGGCAGGAGCAGCAGGAGGGAGAGGGGAGTCCCTGGCTTTGTGTTTTCATGGATTTGGTGACAAACTGGAGAGGGAAGCCAGCCTGGGGTGGCTGGGTGGGTGCAGTCCCTTGGCAGTCCCCGGGGATTTTGCATTCCTTGTTTCTCTCTGTCAGTGGCATCCCCACACTCTCTTGGTGTGGGAAATGGTTCTGGAATTTTCTTGGGGCAAGGCTGACTCTAGAGCCTTTCTTGCCCTCTTCCCTGCCCTTTCCTCTCTTGCTGTGCCACGTTCAGGTGGAAGTTCTGAGCTTCCTTTTTGCCTGATTCAGCTCTGAGCTCTGGATCTGATCTTCCTTCCCCATTTCAGGGGCACTGAGATAAAACCAGTATTGTTGGGAGGACAGGAAGGGCTGGGTTCTCTGTCTCTGTCTGGGAGCTTTTGGGGAGGTTTCCTTTCTTTTCTTTTCTTTTTTTTTTTTCCTCTTTGCACGCTGGCAAAACTTTTTAACCAGAGCTGGATCTCTGCATTTCCCACCCTGGGGAGAAGCTTTGTTCTCAGTTTATGTGGTGTTCTCAGCCGTGTGGGAGCTGAGACTTTGCTCCTTCTTCTGATGTTCCCCCTTCCCCTGAGTGCTCTGAGCCACTGCACACGCAGTGACAGGGGCTGCCCCTGCTGCTCTCACCTGGCCTCAGGTGAGGGATCTGCAGTGCTGGGGGCTGGCTCAGCCAGGGGGTGTCACTTCCTGGGGCAGGGTTTGTGCCATCCTGGGGCATGGTGTGTGCCATCCTGGGGGTGCCCTGGGGCTGGGTATATGCCATTGTGGGGCAGGCTGTGTGCCCAGCTGGGGCAGTCAGTGTGCCCTGCCCTGACGGGCTGTGTGCCCTCCTGGGACTGGCAGGGGCAGGGGCAGGCTGTGTGCCATCCCAGGGCAGTTTGTGTGCCCTGCCCTGACAGGCTGTGTGCCCTTCTGGGGCTGTCCTGGGGCTGCCAGGGCAGGCTGTGTGTCCCAGGGCTGCCCCTGACGGGCTGTGCTGCTGTCACAGACGCTGGGGCTGCCAGGGGCAGGGGCAGGCTGGGTGCCATCCCAGGGCAGGCTGGGTGCCCTGCTGGGGTGTCCCTGGGTGCCCAGGGCTGCCCCTGAGGGGCTGTGCTGTGTGCTCTGGGCTGTGTGCCCTGATGGGCTGTGCTGTGTGCCCTGTGCTGTGTGCTCTGTGCCCTGATGGGCTGTGCTGTGTGCCCTGTGCTGTGTGCTCTGTGCCCTGATGGGCTGTGCTGTGTGCCCTGTGCTGTGTGCCCTGAGGGGCTGTGCTGTGTGCCCTGTGCTCTGCCCCCTGCCCTGACAGGGTGTGCTCTTTGCCCTGAGGGGCTGTGCTGTGTGCCCTGCCCTGACGGGCTGTGCTGTGTGCTCTGTGCCCTGTGCCCTGCCCTGAGGGGCTGTGCTGTGTGCCCTGTGCCCTGTGCCCTGATGGGCTGTGCTGTGTGCCCTGTGCTGTGTGCCCTGTGCTGTGTGCTGTGTGCCCTGTGCTGTGTGCCCTGCCCTGACGGGCTGTGCTGTGTGCCCTGTGCTGTGTGCCCTGTGCCCTGATGGGCTGTGCTGTGTGCCCTGTGCTGTGTGCCCTGACGGGCTGTGCTGTGTGCCCTGTGCTCTGTGCCCTGTGCCCTGATGGGCTGTGCTGTGTGCCCTGTGCTGTGTGCCCTGTGCTGTGTGCCCTGTGCCCTGCCCCCTGCCCTGACGGGCTGTGCTGTGTGCCCTGTGCTGTGTGCCCTGTGCCCTGATGGGCTGTGCTGTGTGCCCTGTGCTGTGTGCCCTGACGGGCTGTGCTGTGTGCCCTGTGCTCTGTGCCCTGTGCCCTGATGGGCTGTGCTGTGTGCCCTGTGCTGTGTGCCCTGTGCTGTGTGCCCTGTGCCCTGCCCCCTGCCCTGACGGGCTGTGCTGTGTGCCCTGTGCTGTGTGCTCTGTGCCCTGATGGGCTGTGCTGTGTGCCCTGTGCTGTGTGCTCTGTGCCCTGATGGGCTGTGCTGTGTGCCCTGTGCTGTGTGCCCTGAGGGGCTGTGCTGTGTGCCCTGTGCTCTGCCCCCTGCCCTGACAGGGTGTGCTCTTTGCCCTGAGGGGCTGTGCTGTGTGCCCTGCCCTGACGGGCTGTGCTGTGTGCTCTGTGCCCTGTGCCCTGCCCTGAGGGGCTGTGCTGTGTGCCCTGTGCCCTGTGCCCTGATGGGCTGTGCTGTGTGCCCTGTGCTGTGTGCCCTGTGCTGTGTGCTGTGTGCCCTGTGCTGTGTGCCCTGCCCTGACGGGCTGTGCTGTGTGCCCTGTGCTGTGTGCCCTGTGCCCTGATGGGCTGTGCTGTGTGCCCTGTGCTGTGTGCCCTGACGGGCTGTGCTGTGTGCCCTGTGCTCTGTGCCCTGTGCCCTGATGGGCTGTGCTGTGTGCCCTGTGCTGTGTGCCCTGTGCTGTGTGCCCTGTGCCCTGCCCCCTGCCCTGACGGGCTGTGCTGTGTGCCCTGTGCTGTGTGCCCTGTGCTGTGTGCTGTGTGCCCTGTGCTGTGTGCTGTGTGCCCTGATGGGCTGTGCTGTGTGCCCTGTGCTGTGTGCCCTGTGCCCTGCCCCCTGCCCTGACGGGCTGTGCTGTGTGCCCTGATGGGCTGTGCTCTGTGCCCTGTGCTGTGTGCCCTGTGCTGTGTGCCCTGTGCTCTGTGCCCTGTGCCCTGCCCCCTGCCCTGACGGGCTGTGCTGTCGCAGACGCTGGACGGGCGGATCGTGGTGCGCAGCCACGCTCGCGTCTCCTCGCTGACGCTCAAGGACATCCAGTACACGGACGCGGGCGAGTACATCTGCACTGCCAGCAACACCATCGGCCAGGACTCGCAGGCCATGTACCTGGAGGTGCAGTGTAAGTGCCCTGGGGGGGCTGGTTCCTTCCCTGTTCCCTCCTTGTGTTCCCTGTTCCCTCCCCTGGGTGCTGCTGAGGGTGAGGGTGTAGAGGGTGAGAAGTGTTTTTATTTAAACCAAAAACCAATTTATATTATATAAGGAAAAAAAAAAGGTCAGGTAGATAGTCCATTCATCACCATTACAAAGGGCTGTAGCACAGTGATGAAAGGAAAGAGAAATTAATTACAAGTCAGAGGCTGCAATAACTCTCTCTGTAGTTGAGAAGCAGCTCAGGCTGGTGAAAGCCTCCATCTGAGAGGTTTCAGGATGTTCTCTGTGCCTGGGTCTTCTTTGCAGCTCACCACAGATCTGCTGCAGTCCCATTTGTTGGGAGTCAAATTCTCCTCTGGAGCACCTTCCCAGCCCCATGCTGCTGTGTGCTCCTGCCCTTCTCTTGGTGCCCTTCAGCAGGAGATGTTCCCCATGCCCTGCAGGAGAGGACAGCTCCCCTTTCCCACATTAGATTCCCTTTCCCGCATTGAGGTGGACTCCAGCCAAGGGATCCTTACAGGGAGGCTTTTTTTGGGAGCTCGGCTGGCTCCAATTTTCTTCCCCAATGTGTCTTTCAGATGCCCCCAAGCTGCAGGGCCCTGTGGCCGTGTACACCTGGGAAGGAAACCAGGTGAACATCACCTGTGAGGTGTTTGCCTACCCCAGCGCTGTCATCTCCTGGTTCCGGGATGGGCAGCTGCTCCCCAGCTCCAACTACAGCAACATCAAGATCTACAACACCCCCTCAGCAAGTTACCTGGAGGTGAGGAAAAGCCAGGAGTGCCATCAGAAAAGTGATGATGAAGGAGTTCAGTCTGGTCTCCTTGGTAGAAGTGAAGTTGGGGTGGTGTTTCTGGCTTATAAATTCTGAGAAAATCAGGTTGTGGAAGATAAAGAGGAGCAGGAAATGGAGGAAAAAGAAAATCAGGTAGCAGAAGAGACAGCCCCTGCCTGCCTCTGCTTTGTGCCCACTGCCCTGGGAGCACAAACACCTGGATTTTATTGTAGCTTCTCCCCAGCTAAACTCAGGTGCCTTGGCAGAGTGGAAAGGGTTTTGTGATCCCAGCTGAGCCCTCCTCGCCCCCACAGGTGACCCCAGACTCAGAGAATGACTTCGGGAACTACAACTGCACGGCCGTGAACCGCATCGGGCAGGAGTCCTCCGAGTTCATCCTGGTGCAGGCAGGTGAGCAGGGAGGGCAGCCAGGGTGGGTGACACGGGGGCCCTGCTCTGCTGGCTCCTGACAGCAGCTCCTGCCTTCAGAGAGGCTGTTCACACATTCCCTGCTGCCTTGGAGCTGCTCAGCATCTCTGGCCCCTCGTTTCCCCAGGGGTTTGTTCTTGCCTGTGCTCCCAGAGTGCTTGGGCAGAGCTGTGATCTCGGATTTGGGCACCCCAGCTCAGCAAAACCCCTGAGAGCAGCTGAGCTGCAGGATCTCAGAGCTGGGCCAGCCTGGGAGGGCTCCAGGGCACATCTGGGGATTATTAAGCTCAATTACTAAGCTTAAAACTTCCTAATATCTCACTAGAGAAACTTTTCTGCAGCTTAGGGAGTCGTTCTAGCCAAGCATTAATACACAAACCGTTGTTCTATTTGTCTTTTCTGCTTCTTACATAATTTCTCTGCTGACCAATCTCATGGCTACTGCTCAGCTCCAGTCACAGCTCTGCTGTCTCTGAGGCCTTTTGCAGCTTTCCCAAAACCCTGTGATTTTATGGATTCCCACCATGGAGCTCTGCAGTGCCCTGTGGAGGGGACAGAGGGCACAGAGTGGCACCCAGGAGTGGAAAGGACAGTGGGGACAGAGTGAAATCAGAGCCCTGTGGAAGGGACACTGGGGACAGAGTGGCATCCAGAACTCAGAGCCCTGTGGAAGGGACACTGGGGACAGAATGGCATCCAGGATAATTTTGCTGCGCTGCCCTGGTTGTTCCCTTTTGGAGAAAGGACTGGGAGTCTCCACCCTCTTAGAGAGGAGACAAAATTAACATCTGTGCACTAATTAACATCTTTAAATCTGCCTAAACCCCCTCAGAGGCTCAGCCCCAGCCCTGTCCTGTGCTGTGTGAGCCCAGGGGCTGCGGGGTGTGCCCCGCTCGTGTCTCACCGCTGCTGTCCCTTGTCCCCAGACACGCCCTCGTCGCCCTCCATCGGCAGGGTGGAGCCCTACTCCAGCAGCGCCCAGGTGGAGTTTGAGGAGCCCGAGGCCACGGGCGGGGTGCCCATCCTCAGGTACAAGGCGGAGTGGAGGGCCCTGGGCGAGGGGGACTGGCACTCCAGGCTCTACGATGCCAAGGAAGGTAGGAGTCACAATAAAAACTGGTTCCTTCCCCACCAGCGCTGAAAAACATGGACTTTGCTGTCCAGGGAGGGTGGAGGGTTCAGGCTGGAGGCTCCAGACAAGTTTTTAAACATTTTTACATTTTGAGCATTTGCTGTGAGGGACATGTGGAATTTTCAACTGGAAATGAGGGTTGGGCTTTGCTGAGAGGTCAAGAACCCTGTGTTGGAATTACAGTTTTCACTTGCTGCTTCCCACAGGAGGCTTTTGGACTCTCATCTGTCACCCCTTGGTCCCCCTTGGACAATAAACTCTGCTATTCCAGCAGCAAAGCCATCCTGTTGAGGTGATCTATAGCAGTGCTTGTGGCACAAAATCCATTTTGGAGTCAAATGAAGCAAAATAATTTTGATTTGGGGAGGGTTGTAAGAGGGAGAGTTCTGTTCCAGAGCTTAATCCTCCACCACCAATCCCATGTGGAGCTGAAATTCTTATTTTATTCCCCACTGCAGTGCTGTGATCCCAGCTAGAGCCAGGTCTATTAATCCCTTTTCTCCCCGCATGGGGGACAAACAAACTTTGTTCATTTCTTTCTTTGAGCCCTGAGCTTTTCTGTGCTTTTTCTCCCCGCAGCCAGCGTGGAGGGGACAGTGACCATCACGGGGCTGAAGCCTGAGACCACCTATGCAGTGAGGCTGTCAGCAGTCAATGGCAAGGGCGTGGGGGAGCTCAGCCCGCCCGCCGAGTTCAAGACGCAGCCAGTTCGTAAGTACAGCCCAGCCCAGGCTCCCCTGCTGCTCCCTGCAGCCTCTCCGTGCATGGATCTCACCTCTTCTCTCTCACAGACCTCGCTGCACCCTCTGGTTTCTCTGTGGGTTTGGGCTGGGGTGGGTTTTGCTGGTAATTCAAAGGTTTCTTTGAAGGGAGGAGCTGTTCCGTGTGCGCTGGTTGGTGTTTGCAGTTCAGCCTTGGTGTGGTGCCAAGGAGAAGGGGCTGTCAAGGAGAATTTTAATGAGGAAAAGCAGCTGAGAAGGGTTTTGGTCACAGAGAGTGTGATGTCACTGTCACAAGGTTTGTTTTCCACATTGAGGTGTTCAGCCCGGGACTGGCTGTGGACTGTGGAAGGTGAAGGAGGGAGGGCTGCTCTGTTCTGCACATGCTGCTCTGAGATGCCCCTGCAGCTCTGGAGGGGATTCCATGGATTCCTCAGGCTCTTCTCTGCTCTGCCCGGGCCATTTCCATGTTCTGCTGTGGCCCAGCACTGTCCTCCTGCTCCAGGGAAGAGTTAAACCCCAGGGAGCTCTTCAGGGTGGGAAGGAGAGCAGGAGGAGGGGATGGAAGGTGGAGTGGGCAGGGCAGGTGTGACCAGAGCAGGCAGGGAGAGGTGTTTGACCTGGTTCTGTCCCTTTGCTCCTGCACCCAGCCCTGACTGCTGTTCCCAGCCCTGAGCTGGAATTCTCTCTCCAGGCCCCTGTGCTGGATTCTCTCTCAGACCCCTGTGCTGGATTCTCTCTCAGACCCCTATGCTGAATTCTCTCTCCAGACCCCTGTGCTGAATTCTCTCTCAGACCCCTGTGCTGAATTCTCTCTCCAGACCCCTGTGCTGAATTCTCTCTCAGACCCCTGTGCTGAATTCTCTCTCAGACCCCTATGCTGAATTCTCTCTGACTCCTATGCTGAATTCTCTCTCCAGACCCCTGTGCTGAATTCTCTCTCAGACCCCTGTGCTGAATTCTCTCTCAGACCCCTGTGCTGAATTCTCTCTCAGACCCCTGTGCTGAATTCTCTCTCAGACCCCTGTGCTGAATTCTCTCTCTCAGACCCCCGTGCTGAATTCTCTCCCCAGGCCCCTGTGCTGCACCCAGGGCTGTCCCTGCCCACCCCGAGCATGTCTGGAGTCCCCTGAGCTGTGCCCAGATCCCTTCTGAGCAGGGCACACCTGGGATGCTGATTTTCCAGCTCCATATTCTCTGTCTCCTCACATCTTCTACATTTATATTTTTTTTTTGTTTGTGTGTGTCTATTTCTGTCTTTTTATTTCGTTTTTGGTCTGTGTCCCATCCATGGATAAACTGCAGGCATCCCTCACCCACGTAAGTGCTCTCTGCATTTCTTTCACTCTCTCTTTTTGTGTTTTTAGAGTGTTCCTCTAACACTTCCAGCTTTTAATTTAGCACCTTTTTCCTCTCAGGGGCTGTAGGACTGGAGTAACTGGTAGTGTTCATTTCCTAACCACACTGACTCTGGAGTAGCCACTCTGCTCTTGTTTAGAACAGAACTGGGGTTAACTCTTTGTCTGTGCTCTACAGCATGCAGTTGGAATATTTAATGTAGTGATTATCTAATCATAATAATAATAAAAATAATAATAGTTAGCTTGTTGACTCAGAGTGGAGTAGTGGAAGGCTCCATATTTATGAACCCATTAAAAACAGTTCAATTTTAATGATACTGAGATCATTCAGGGAAATCAATTCAGCCAAATTGCAGATCTGGTTTAGACCAGAGCCAACCAAAAACTTCAACATTTTGAATATCTCCACAATATTGAAAGCACAAAATGGAAGGAAAAAAATTCAATTTTTTTTCCTCTTCTCACTAATGATTTTACCATTGGGCAGTCTTCCAACACTTGTGTAGATTGTGTGATTAAATAAATAAACCTCATACTAAATTTTTTAAAATGGCATGTTCCCCCCTTCCCATGCAAAATGAGTCAGGAATGTGATGGATTTGTGTAATTGTGAGTGAAAAGTGGGGATGGCTCCATAGCTTTGTGCCTTTCCAATCAAACCTGATCAATGGAGCTAAAAAACCTCTTTATCCCAGTGAGCATTATTCCATTTATCCATGCATCCCTGCGGGGAGCTGCTGCTACTCCCAAGATTACAAGGACAAGCTTGAAGAAGCTTCTTTGAGATTCCTGAAGTGAAAAACAGGAGAGGATTTTTTAATATTTTTATTAATTTTTTTTTAAATTTTTATTTTTAACCCAGATTTTTAATCCTACTTGCGCCATTTCCCCTAAAAGATTGCATTGGACCAAAGCTTGGGTGTAGGGGAGCAGGAAGGGGAAGGATGGATGGACAGACGGACAGGCAGGAATTTTTGTCCGCTCAAGTGAGATTTGAAGGTCACAGAGATGTCTCAGGAATTTTACAGCTCAGATTAACCAAGGCCCCCATTTGTTTTCCTTGCCCTATTATTTAAAGTCTCTGTCTGAATGTAGAACCTGACACAATTTTTAATGCCTGCTGGGATAAGTCTGAAGTCATTTTGATTTATTTAATTTCCCTCAGTAAGAAAAAGAAGTTTCTGTCTATCTTAGAGGGCCTCTCCATGAGGTAATTAGTGATAATTATGGATTGTAGTGGCACAGATGAGAATTCTGGAGATTGGAAGAGTGTCTGAGTTGACCTGGGTTTGTATTTTCATTTTAACCATTTGCTGCTTTTCTTCATTTCCTTTTCCTTACAAATCTGCAGCCAAACAAAGGCTGGAGGAGGACAGGGGTGGGGTTTGAACCCAAAAGTGTTCAAAGAGGGCAGACCGTGTGTGGGGCTGGTACCAAAATACCTTGGGGTGCAAACCAGCTCTGCAGTCACCCCAAACCAGCCCTGCAATCACCCCAAACCAGCCCTGCAATCACCCCATATCCCACATCTCTCACCCCACATCTCCTGGGGCTGGTACCAAAATACCTTTGTGAACAAACCAGCCCTGCAGTCACCCCAAATCAGCCCTGCAGTCACCCCAAATCAGCCCTGCAGTCACCCCAAACCAGCCCTGCAGTCACCCCAAACCAGCCCTGCAGTCACCCCAAACCAGCCCTGCAGTCACCCCAAACCAGCCCTGCAGTCACCCCAAACCAGCCCTGCAGTCACCCCAAACCAGCCCTGCAGTCACCCCAAATCAGCACTGCAAATCATCCCACATCCCACATCTCTCACCCCACATCTCCTGGGGCTGGTTCCAAAATACCTTTATGTACAAACCAGCACTGCAATCACCCCAAACCAGCACTGCAATCACCCCACATCTCCTCATCTCCCGGGTTTGGTGCCAAAATACTTTCATGTGCAAACCAGCACTGCAATCACCCCGTGTCCCACATCTCCTCATTCCCTGGGGCTGCCAGGACCCCTCTCCCTGCAGCAGGGCTTGGCAGGATTTCTGCAGCTCCCTGGGTGACACAGCCCTGCCTCCCAGGCCAGGTGTCCCCCTCAGTCCCCTCCTCCTGACCCCTGCCCTGGTTCCCACCCTGTGCATCCTTGTGTTTCCATAGCAACCCCAGCTCCGGCTGCTGCATCCCTGAGCCCCGTGGCCCTGAGTGAGTACCTGGGGCTGCTGGCCCTGCTCTGGGGGCTGCTGGAGCCCTGGATCCCCCAGTCCCAGGGCTCTGGGGCACCCTGGGCTGGCTGCTGGCAGCAGTGTGCCGTGTGAGCATGTTCACAGCCCAGCATGCTGCCCCTCTTCCCCCTTCTCTGCCAAGCATGGGCTGAAAAATGGGAATAAAAGGCTCAGAAAAAGCACAGAGGGGGAGAGAAAGAGGAATAACCCCCCCCCCCCCAAATCATCCTTTCCAAAACGAATGTTTTCCTTTCACCCTCCCCATTTTAGTGTTGCAGCTGCCTTTGCAAAAGGCAAGTGCATGAAATCATTTTCTTGCTGCCCTGCCTTGCTCTGTTTGCTTTGAATATAGGGAGATACAGTTGATATTAAAATGAGGGATATTGGGTACTGGAAGAAGATGCAAATGAGGAGGTAAAATACCCTGCAGGAGAGATCCCAGGGCCCTGCTTGCCTTAAAAGAGGCCTCAGGCTTCCAGAAAATTCCATGTCTGAGATGGGAACTGGATTCAGCCTGCCTTGGTTGGGTGGTCAAGGGAGAGGAAAAGCCCTCAGTGAGGATCTGAGTTCCCTGGTGCATGTGTGTGGTTTGAGTCACCGATGGTCTCTGCCAAGCCAAATGCTCTTTTTGTGCCTTGCAATAACCCAGAGTGTGTCTGTGGTCACTGAGGTGTTTACCTGACCTGGGTAGGAATGGTTTTCTGAATGGAAAACACCCCAGGCATGAAGTGTGGGATGATCTTGGGGTTGGGATGGAGGGAGAGGACAGTGTGGCCAGCCAAAGGAATTTATAATTAATTCTAATGAAGGCATTTATGACTGGCACGTTTCATGGTCTCACAGGTGACTTTAAATGTCCTTTACCTGCCAGTGGCCACAGCAGTGTGTTCCTCATGCAGTAATTTTCATTTCCAAATGCCAAACCCCAGTCCCTGCTGCACTCAGGGGCTGAAGAGACCTTTTCATTCCTGTCAGCCTTGGAGGATGGGCTGGAGAGGCCGAAGGGCAGGCTCTGCTCCTCATCCTTCATCCCTCAGCAGGCAGAGACGCCCTCCTGGCTGCTCCTGTGTGGGCTGCACACAGCTTCCCTTGGAGGGAAAACCTGGGGTCATGTTTTACAGAACAGCTTGTTCTGAAAGAAAAAAGGAATCTTCACCCAGAAAAGCTGCTAAGAGCTAATGAATGATAAACATTTCCCACAGCTTGGTTGGTGTGGGGGCTGCGTGTGGGGAGGAGGAGGAGGAGGAGGGGGAAGTTTCTCTTTCTCCCTGCCCTGGGGCTCGGGCTGTGAGCAGGAGCAGGGCTGTTTGTGTGCACGCTGCATTTGTGCCAGCACTGCCCACGTGGCTCTGCTGGGCTGTGCTGCAGCCTGTGGAAATGAGGAATTCAGCAGCAGGGAAAGGGCAGCGGCACGGGGCAGATGCTCTGCATCATTTCATTGCTGCTGCTGCTGCTGCTGGGAGGGATCTGTGCCCTGCCCTGGCTCTCCTGCGCTCAGGGAGGGAGAGCAGCAGCGATTACGGACTGAGAGCTGCCCTGTGGCACCACGGAGGCAGGGACAGACACCCAGTGAGGCTGCAGGCTTCTCTCTGCTGCTGTCTGGGCTGGGGGATCAGGGGGATCAGGGGGATCAGTGGCAGTGGGAGATGTCTGGAGGCATGGAGGAGATTCAGGAATGTCTCTCCTTGGGTTTAACCCTCTGGAGGTTGCTCCAGGAAATAGTTCTGTGCCAGTTCTGACGTTTTTCTTGCAGCTCTCTCCACTCTGGGATCTGCTTTGCCTTGCAATGGTTCAGCTCACTTGAAAAAGGGGATTTTTTTTCAGGTTGGAGGGGGCCTGGAGCAACCTAGTGGAAAGTGCCTCTGCCTAGGACTGGATAATCCTTCCAACCCAAACCATTTTATTCTCTTTATGCTGCTAACTCTGCCCTTGATCTTTACCTAAAGCTCCTTTCCTGAGGATAGGCAGCCTCTCTTGCCTGGTGTGAAATCTCAGGTTATATTGAGTTTACTGCAGGTTGGGAGAGGTTTCTTCCTGACCAGAAGACGCAAATTTTCCTTCCAGGCAACCTCACAGCAACTCCTAAACCTCCCTCCTTCACAGTGCCCAGAGTTCTGTGTTTGAAGAGAATGGATTGAGGGCTTGGCTGTAACAAATGGATTTTACATTTTGTGCCATCAGTTCTCTCCCCAGTAATGGTCTGCCCTTAATCTTGTCAGAGACAAGCACCCAAAAGATTAAGGGTTTAATTCTCTGTACGTCAAATTAGCAGGGAACTACCAGAGCACTGTGGAGTAGCCTCATTAGGGTGAGACAGAGGTGAGAAATGGGAGTTCTGGAGTGATTTGGGAAGGGAGCTCAGGCTCAGTGCTGAGTTGGCAGCTGATTTTTCCTCATTCCTGCACTGCCCATCCCTGCCAGCAGCTGCTGCCTCCCCTGGGTCCTGTTGGGGATGGATTCCCTGTCCCTGGGTCCCACTGGGGATGGATTCCCTGTCCCTGGGTCCCACTGGGGATGGATCCCCTGTCCCTGAGCCCCATTGGGGATGGATTCCCTGTCCCTGAGCCCTGTTGCGGATGGATTCCCTGTCCCTGAGCCCCATTGGGGATGGATTCCCTGTCCCTGAGCCCCATTGGGGATGGATTCCCTGTCCCTGAGCCCCTTTAGTGATGGATTCCCTGTCCCTGAGCCCCTTTAGTGATGGATTCCCTGTCCTGGGGCAGAGCCCAGCCCATCCCCTCGCTGTCCCCATCCAGCCACAGCTCCTGGATGAGAAGTGTCCCTGGCCACGTTCCCCTCAGCAGGGTTTTCTCTCCTGCAGTTGTTGTTGTTGTTGTTGATCAGGAGCAGTTTGTGCTGCAGAGGGAGGACACACACACCCACCACTGTGGGGTGCCATGGTTTGTGGTTTGTCTTCCTTTTGGGCTGGTTGTGACCCTTTCACCTCCTCTGCCTCAGAATAACAATAATTCCCTTTTTCTTCCCAGCAGTTTGGTGGATTCCTCCAGCAGTCCTGGCACTCACTCCAATGATTTTGTCCCTTTTGTTCCTTGTATGACTAAGCAGTGACGCAGCTGTGCCTAACACAAGGCCATAACTCAGTGCTTGCTGTGGTTTAATATTCTTATTTTCCAGGCGGTTTTACTGCCCCCCCCCCTCAGTGTTTCTGATATATGCTGGCTAATTTAATTTTGCTCCTATTTTTATTTACTCTGTAATTCTGTTGTTGATTTTTTTCCCTTGCCCATTGTTTACATCAGTTTTTTAATTTTTTTGTATTTTCCATGTGACCTCCTCCACTTTCCTTTCAACCAAACTCATGTGCGTGCGTATCATGTGAATTTGTCATGTGGCTTGCATGGTGCTGATGATGTCGTCCTCGCTGGTGAACAGAAGGTAAAACACTTTGTTCTGATTGGTTGCCTAGATTTTTGGGGTGAGGATTCCCCTGTGGGATCTCCAAATTCCAAAAAAAAAACCCCAAAAATCTCACCGAGCCTTTTTGGAGGAGTTGCTCGTCACTGTCTGCATGGGAAGAACTCGACTTCAGTCCTCTGCATTGAGCTGGAAAAGACTTGGAGGGAAAACAGGAAAAAAAACCCCAAAAAAATCACCTGGCTCAGTCATTTGCTGCTTCACTCTCAGAGTCCAGCAAGGAACTTCCCTAGGAAGGTGCTAAAAATCCTCTGGAGGGAGCCCCAAAGGCCAAATCCTTTTGCCTCTCTGTGGGACCAACCACAGACTCCAATCTGATGGGAAATGAGGGCTCAATTCTGGGAGCACCCTCTCCCCTGTTGCTTTAGCAGCATTTTGACCCTACAAAATACACATTTCTATAGAGATATAGGCACACATCCACACTGTTTAGTAGCCTTCCAAAATAGCCCTGAATTCTCTGAAATCTGGTTATTTGGAGTATGTCACACTTTGATTTAAGAAATAATTCCCTTTTTATTGTGAGTAAAACTTAAGCATAGCTAGAATGAGAGCTGTGTTATGAAATACTCTCTCTGTAAAATGCTGTTATAAAATCCTCTCTCTGTACAAAATTCTGCATAGCAATCCTGTGAAACAGCACACACAGAGTCTGTGGTGGGAGCCAGACCTCACACAGATCTCATCACAGGGAGAATCTGGCTCCTGCCAGAGCCCCTCATTCCTCCCACCAAGGCTCTGGGAGCCTGGCAGGGCTTTAAGCTGAGCTCAGCAGAGGATTGAGCCTGGCAGGGCTTTAGGCTGAGGAGCAAATGATTGAGCCTGGCAAGGCTTTAAGCTGAGGAGCAGAGGATTGAGCCTGGCAAGGCTTTAAGCTGAGGAGCAGAGGATTGAGCCTGGCAAGGCTTTAAGCTGAGGAGCAGAGGATTGAGCCTGGCAAGGCTTTAAGCTGAGCTCAGCTCCTGGGAACTGCTGGTCCCCAGCACACCAAGGAGGAGAGGATTGAGCCTGGCAAGGCTTTAAGCTCAGCTCAGCAGATGGTGGAGCCTGGTAGGGCTTTAAGCTGAGGAGCAAATGATTGAGCCTGGCAGGGCTTTAGGCTGAGCTCAGCTCCTCGGAGCTGCTGGTCCCCAGGAGAACAAGGAGCTGATGGTTGAGCCTGGCAAGGCTTTAGGCTGAGCTTAGCTCACAGGAGCTGCTGGTCCCCAGCAGATGGTTGAGCCTGGCTCTGTCTGAGCTGGACTCAGCCTGCAGCAGCTGTGGGGTGCTGCAGAGCAGCTCCTGGCACTGCCACACCTCACCCTGGGCCCAGTCCCAGCAGGGCAGGGGGGGAAGCTCCTGCTCTGCTGCTGCCCCAGCCACAGGAGCAGCTGGGAGAGCCAGGCAGGAATTGGCTTTTGACAATCCAGGGCTTCTGGAATCACCTTTCTGGCCAGGAAAGGATTTAGGCTGGGCTTTGCCAGGAAAACAGAACTAACACCAGTAACCTCCCCACGTGGCTGCATGCACAGAGAGCCCTGTCCTGTCTCCTCCCTGTGCTGGACCCAGCAGGGTGGGAGATGTTCCTGTCTCGTTTCTGCACCTCTGCTTTTGTTCCTTATTTCTGCTGCTGCTCTTTGCTGCCCTGGTGTGCACCCCAGCCTGTTCTTTCTCTGTGGTTTTGCCCTCCTGGAGGCTCTCCCTGGTGTCTGTTCCCAGTCCTGGTTTCGTGGTGCTCAAAGATTGCAGAAATCAGCCCTTCCCTCCTTCCTCTGCTGCAGAATTCTCCAGGTTTGCTCTCTGAGCACAGGGAGGATGCAGGACCTTGCCTTGCTGCCAGCTGGGCATGGATTTAACCTCAGAGATTTTTCATTTTCTCCCCACCTCAAGTTACACCCACTCCTGGTGCTCGTGGCACCCTCTGAAAAACACAATAAAAACCAGAATTTCTGCAATCCAGCAGAGCAGTGTCAGGACAAGGAAGCCCTGAAGAGAAACCAAAGGGTTCAGAGGATACCAGGAAACATTTCCTGCTCCCCTGCAGCAGCAGATGATCAGAGTGTGATGGCTTAGCAGGGAGTGGGTGAGAATTAAATTGGAAATGCAATGGCTCAGAGCCCTGCCCTCAGCTCCCCTGCCACCAGCAGCTTTGGGAGCCTGGAGCAGAGTCCTCATTTCCTTGCTCAGACTGCCCCTGGGTTCCTGTGGAGCTGGGCTGTCCTGGATCCCAGCCCAGCAAAGGCTGCTCCTCTCACTGCTGGAGCTCCTGCCTGGGGCTTTCTCCTTTCTGAGTGTCCTGGGGGAGCTTTGAGCATCAGCCTCAATCACTGGGAGCACAAGGTCCTGCACCCTCCTGCACAGAGAGGGTTTAATCAGACATTTGGTGATGCAGCAGGAGATGTGGGCTCTGTGGAGCTGCTGGCTCTCGCCAGCCAAGCAGCAGCAGCCAAGGGGGTCCCCCGAGGGTTCCCCTGTTTCAGAGCTGGGAGGGCTCTGAGGAGGGAGGGACAGGCTGGTTCCTGCCTGCCTGAGCATGGAGCACCCCTGGCTGCTGTTCTGCCCTGCAGCCCGTGCATGTCTGAGCATGAGTCCTGCTGCTGACCACTTCTCTCTGCAGCTACTCACATCTTCACTCATTATAGGGTTGCTGATCTGCTGGACTAAACTTTTCCACTAAACTTCTTCCTCCTCTGTTTGACACACTAACCCAGTTTTCATTTTACAGCCCTCTGTCTGGATTGCATCCACCTGCTTGAGATAAATGAAATAAACACTTATTTCTGGAGAGAAAACTATGCCTTAGCAGGGCTTGCACTGCTCCATCTGTTGGTTTTCAGCACTTAGGAGTGTTCTTTTCTTTGAAGAGAAATGTTTCTCAAAGCTGAAATGAATTTAAACTATTGGGGGAGAAAGGAGTGAATCAGGAGCTAGAAATTAGATAATTCAAAGTGAAGAAAAGCAGGAAAAGTTTCAGCAGAGCAGGTAATTAATCATGGGAATGGCTGTGTGTAAAGTACAGCAGCATCTCTGACATTTGAAATCAAGAATAAACATCTTTTCTGAGGATATTCCTGTTACTCTCAGTGCTCAGTCACTGGGAACAAAATGCAGGCTGTGTTAGAGGAAAGGTCAGATTCTGTAAGTGCAGTGTTCCCTCAGCCCTTGGGGATCTCTGTGCTCATTAATGATCAATTAATGATCATCTCTGAGATGGGGAGTGGGGAGGGAGCGAGGAGATGCTGCTCTTGTTCTGCCCCTCTGCCACAAACACTGAGAATTCAGCCCAGCTGCTCCTGGGGGCTCAGGGCTCACCCAGAGCAGGGCCAGGCTTTGGCTCCTGGTTTCTGTGAGTTCTGGTGACTAACCAGGACAATTGGTGACTAACCAGGACAATTATTGCAGAGCAGCTCCTGCCCCTCAGCCCCACAGTCAGGAGCAGGGACTTTGTGGTCCTGTTTGTCTTTTGGGATGGAGGAAAAAATATCTCTGCTTGTTTAACTGATGTGTTCAATGTGCCCAGGTGAGGTTGGAGGTTTCCTGTCTATCTGTGCCTTAAACCACACTTGTGTCACCTTTTCCTGTTCGGTGTGCACTGGGAAATTGTCCAGGGTGGATCCACATCTGGAGCATCCAGGGGGTGTGGGAGCCCTGCAGTGGGGATAAAGGCAGAGGAGAGGATTTGGAAAAGCAGGACAGCCTGGAAAAAAGGAGAGTTGCCTCTTTACATCTGTCAGAGGAGCTGCTGTGTTGTTAAACACAAATGTGTGTGTCCCACATTCCTGCAGTGGGATTGATTCCCTTCTTGGAGCAGTGCTGCAGCCTGGAATTCATCTTCAATCACAGCTCCTTGCAGTTTTCCCATTGGTATTTCACCAAAAAACTGTGCTTATATTCCTTTGAAAGGGAGGAGGGAGGGGAAAGGGCTTCAGATTCCCTCTGAAGGATGGTGGGAGATGAACCTTCCTGTCCATAAATCCAGGGTGGAAATCTGCAGTCAGACCTTCTGTATTTGGCTATTTTATCAGAGCTGCAGGGTGGGACTGGGATCCTCCATGGCATGGAGGAATTGAGGAGCTGGGGAGGAAAAGCAGCGTGGGAGCTGTGGGTTGTAGGGCTGGGGATGTGAATCAGGGTGCCCTGCAGGAGGAAGGGACATTTCCATTTTCTGCTGGTGGCAGTCTGGGACATGAAAGCCTTTTTCTCCTAGAAATGGAGAAATTATTCTAGAGGAGCGAAGGGGTTTCTCTGAATTGCTCTCCAGCATCCCCTGGAGTTGCACAGTGCAGGCTGAGTGAGGGGATGTGCTCTGGGTTCTGTTCAGGGGTTTTCACACTCATTTAAATGGTCCAGCAGCTCTAAAACCCCCAAACAAATTCAGGGTGCAGACCTGGGTCTGTGTGAGAGGCACAGGGTCCTTCCCAGTGGTGCTCTGTACATCCCATCCTCAGGAGCAGCCACAGAGAACCTCCTGGTGTCTGCCAGGTGTTCCACAGCACAGGAATTGCTCCTTGCCTTGGGGTTTTCTTGGGGAGGGGGGATCTCTTTCACACTGACTCCATTCCAGCACACACAAAAACGGAAATTTGGTGTTTCAAATGCAAGAAACACTTGGGTGTGGCAAATATTTACCTCAGACACATGGCGTGCTCTGTGTCTGTGTCGGCTCACACCCTGAGCTGAGGATGATGAAGTATTTTTCTGAATTTTTCCAAGCACTTTTTCCTTGACAATGCTTTTTGTTTTTTTCCCCAAATAACCCTGAATGCCCCGTCGTTGCAGGGGAACCCAGTGCCCCCAAGCTGGAAGGTCACATAGGAGAAGATGGCAACTCCATCAAGGTGAACGTCATCAAGCAGGACGACGGTGGCTCCCCGATCAGGCACTACCTGATCAAGTACAAAGCTGTAAGTGTGGCACAGCCCCGAGCCCCTGGGCCTCCCTGGGCTCTGGGAGGGGATGGGTTGAAGGGAGGAATCTCTGTCACTCACCTGGTTTAAATCTGACGTGCTGAGATGTGAAGAAGTGCTTTGGAAGGAACAGAACTTGCAGTTTTTGCTGTCTGGAAATAATTTAGTGATTATGAGAGGAGGAGGTGAGGGGATTTTGTCTCAGAAAAGAGGATTCTGAGCAGGAGAGAGGCTGCTTTGGCATCTCAGCCTCTCCCCCCAACAGCATTTGAAGGTTTCAGTGAATCCTGGTATTGTGAACACGTGGAATGTGTCACAGAGATCTGTTTACCAAAGAGTAGTTTCTTAACTAGCCAGTAGCGTTTGAATTAGAGGAGCAATTAAATCTACCTGTCTATAAAAGCAATGGGTTTCTTAATTGTCTTGGTCTGAACAGACAGGTGTGTGCTAGGGAAGGCAGGAGCCTCCCCTGAAATGGAAAATGTAAACCCCCTCTCTCCAAATTGCTATAAATTTGAAATTAAGGGGGGCTCTCAGGCCAAGATGTGGCAGCAGGAATAACAGTTCTTTATTAGGGAAGAAAACAAAAATAAAATAAACAATGCAGTGAACTAAAACTGCCAGAGTCAGAACCCAGCCTGACACCGTGTGGGTCAGGGTGTGGGCAGCAGAACCATTGGAATTGTGGCTCAGCCCTCCTGCAGTGCCAGGGCTGGTTCTGCTGGAGCAGGGATCCTGGAGGAAAGGGTGTAGATCTTCTCCCTCTGAAAGTCCATTGGAAAAGTGGATTTCCCTTTCCTCTGGGAAATGCAGTGGAAAGGCCGTGCTGGAGTCCCAAACCTCAGACTATATCCAGGTAGGAATGCTTGGCTCCTCCCCCTGGGTGGAGCTTCTCACAATGTTTATCATTGTCATGCAGTGACACTCAGTGGCCATGAACAGGAGATATCACTTGTTTTTAAAACTCTAAAAGTTTAGTAGTAATAAAATGGTTATAAAATAGTAATATAATTAAAGTTGAGAAAATTAACACAGCATAGCTTTCTAACATAATACATATAATGTCCATTTTAATATTTGCAAAAAGCCAATCATAAAATACGCATTTTTCACAGTCAACCACCTATGAATCACAGAGTCAATACTAATTATCACAGCCACACCCTGTCAAATAAAATATGCATTTTTCAGAATCAACTTTCTGTGGATCATAGACTCAATGACAGCAATGACCTGTCAAATAAAATACACATTTCTCCCAATCAGCTTTCTGTGGATCACAGAGTCAGTGCTCACTATGACAGCTACACCCTGTCAAATAAAATATGCATTTCTTCACAATCAACCTTCTGTAGATCATAGAGTTAATGCTCATTATGACAGCCACACCCTGACAAATAAAATACGCATTTTTCACAATCAGCTTTCTGTGCATCACGGAGTAAATGACAACCATGCCCTGTCAGATAAAATGCACATTTTTCCCAATCAGCTTTCTGTGGGTTACAGAAATACACATTTTTCACAATCAAACTTCTGTAGATCATAGAGTTAATGCTAATTATGACAGCCACGCCCTGTCAGATAAATCATGCATTTTTTCACAATCAACTTTCTGTGCATCACAGAGTCAGTGCTCATTATAACAGCCCTGCCCTGTCAAATAAAATACGCATTTTTCACAATCTGTGGGTCACAGAAACACACATTTTTCACAGTCAGCTTTCTGTGGGTCAGAGTCAGTGCTCACTGTGGCCCTGTGCCCTCCCTGCAGAAGCACTCCTCGGAGTGGAAGCCCGAGATCCGGCTGCCGTCGGGCAGCGACCACGTCATGCTGAAGTCCCTGGACTGGAACGCCGACTACGAGGTCTACGTGGTGGCCGAGAACCAGCAGGGCAAGTCCAAGCCTGCCCACTACGCCTTCCGCACCTCCGCCCAGCCCACGGTGATCCCAGGTACCGCTGCTGTGCCCCCCCGGGTCCTGCCGCCCCCTAATGCCACCGAGCTGCCCCCGTGTGCCCCAGTAACCCCCAGAGCTCGCTTGCTTCCAGCCCATTCTCTCATGGTTGGTGCCCCCATCCAAGGCTGAGGGTCGTGGCTGCGTGCATACCTGTGGCAGGTATGTGGGAGTGAAACCCCTGCCTGGCTGCTCCCAGGGAATGGTGGCTCCTTGTGTGGGGTAGGAAAAGCTTTCTGAGAGCGGGAAGTGGAATTTGTGTTTTAAACCCCAGTAGGGCCTTCAGCTCTGCAGGGTGATGCTCTGCACAAGGCAGATTTCCCAAGTCCATCTCTGGAGGAGTAAAGGCATCAGGAGTTTGCTGGCAGTTGGATGAGAAGGCAGTGAAATGTGACTGTGTTCACAGGGGTCTGAGGATGAGGGAAGGGACCAGGATCTGACTCCATGTTTCAGAAGGCTTGATTTATTATTTTATGATATATATTATATTAAAACTATACTAAAAGAATAGAAGAAAGGATTTCATCAGAAGGCTGGCTAAGAATAGAAAAAGAAGGAATGATAACAAAGGCTTGTGGCTCAGACTCTGTCCGAGCCAGCTGGGCTGTGATTGGCCATTAATTAGAAACAACCACATGAGCCCAATCCCAGATGCACCTGTTGCATTCCACAGCAGCAGATAACCATTGTTTGCATTTTGTTCCTGAGGCCTCTCAGCTTCACAGGAGAAAAAAAATCCTAAGGAAAGGATTTTTCAGAAAATATCATGGCTACAGTGAAAGATCTCTCTCTGAGCATTTTTCAGTTCAAATTACCAAATGACAGTGACTTTCAAACAGCAATGATTCAGTGTTGAGGAGGACATCAGGAAAAAATAACTCAAAGGCTTTAGGGTGCTGCTGGAAGCTCATAAAACAGAGTGTACTTATTAATGTGCTCATAAAGTGAGGGATAAGGACAATTACTGCAAAAGCCAAGCAGAACTCTCAGCTGGGAAACTGGAACTGAGCAGTTTGTGGCAATTTGTTGAAAGGACAGTTAAGATTTCTTTTCTACACGTGGACATTTAAAAAAAGCAGTGGGGAAACCCACACAAAGCAACCAAAACCTGAGGATGTGTGGCTGGAGTAGCTGTAAATTGAAGTTGAGGTGGTTGAAGACAGGGGTGCTGAGTCAGGGCCTCCCTGCACAGGCAGGGTTGGTGCTCCAGCCCATCCTGATGGGATTTCATTGATGTTTTCTCTTGAAAGCAGAGAGTTTCCTTCAGTCTTTCCCTGAGAACTCAGTCCCTGCTCCCCTGAGCCCATTCCCTGGCTGGAGGGAGCAGCTCAGACCTTGTGGGAATGCTGCAGCCCCCTTGGCTGAGGCGGGGCACATTGTTGAGCACAGAAATGGGTGAAAAAGTGGGAAAAGTGGGACAGGCAGTGAGGAGGAGGGAGATGGGCCAAAGGAGAGCCTGGGGGTGCTTGGACAGGGCGTAGTTTTGGGTGGAAGGACCCTCAGTAACTCATTAACTCACTCTGTGGTTCTCATTTTCAGCAGCTCTAACCCTTGCTCCCCCTCTGAGCCCTTTAATCCATGTAACATGAGCAGGAACCCACTAAAAACCAGGGGAAAGCCAGTTTGTTACCAGAGGTGAAACTTCTCTGGCCTCTCTGCAGTTACTCCTTGCTTAGCTTGGTGTGGAGCCCAGGAGGAGCTGGGGTCTGAGGCTGCCTCTCTGGTGTTGCAGGTGGAAAAGCAGATTTGGGGTGTGCAGGGTTGCCCCAGGAGCTGGAGCTCAGCTGCTCCTCAGCAAGGGCTGTGTCCTGGTGCAGTGCCCTGCTTATTGCTGCCTTTGTGACTCTCTCTCCTGGGTTTTTGTCATTTTGGCCTCCCAAGGTGTTCCCTGGTGCCCAGACTGAGATTCTGAGGAGAATATTTCCAGGACAGGTTGGTTTTTCCTCTGCTGTGCAGCCCCACAGGTTTCATTGCCAAGCTGCAGCAGGGAAGAGGCTCTGTGTGTTCCTTTTCTTTTTCCTTTTCCTTTTCCTTTCACTTCTCCTCCTTCTCCTTCTCCTTCTCCTTCTCCTTCTCCTTCTCCTTCTCCTTCTCCTTCTCCTTCTCCTTCTCCTTCTCCTTCTCCTTCTCCTTCTCCTTCTCCTCCTCCTCCTCCTCCTGCTCCTTTCCCTTTCCCTTTTCCCTTCCCTTTCCCTTTCCTCTTTCCCTTTCCTTTCCTTTCCCTTTCCTTTCCTTGTTGTTCCCATGGCATTTCTGTGGTTTTATCTCAGAATGAGCTGTGCAGGAGTCAGAGCCAGAGCTGTAACAGGAATTGTGCTGTACCTGACAGCAGTGATCAGGGATTCCCTGCAGGAAAATGTGCATTTATTGTGTGGAGTCCTTTGTTCCCCTCACCTGTGCAGAGTTCTGAGTGGCTGGAAGGATGAGGGTGTTATTTTCAGTAATAATAACAGTAATAATAATAATAATAACATCAATCATCCCACTGGCATTGGAGTGGTTCCCAAGCAGCTGGGAGGCTGAATGGCAGAGTCAGAGGATTCCTGAGGCCTTGGTGCTGCCTCAGGATAAAGTGGATTTATTACCCAGGCTTTGGGGCAGGGCTTGGACAGGCAGGTGGATTCTCTGCTGCACCAAAGCTTTTCTTGTTTTCCTTTTTTCCCTGCTGAAGGCAGCGTTGTGCTCTCAGGCTCCAGACACCATCTCCCTGTGTTTCGCTGAGCCCCTTCTGTCCCTTCATTTTAATCTCATTTTAATCTCATTTGCCTGCACTCCCCACCCTCCCTGCCTTGGACCCTGCTCTGCAGCTTTGGGCTTTGCTGAGCTTCTGCCCCTTTTGTGCTGAATGTGCTGCTCCTTGAACCCTGAGCCATTTTAATTTACGAGATTAAATTAAACCTTTGATTCTTATGTTTTCTGTATTTATGACCTAATTTTTTTTATCTATTTTTCTCTCTCTTTCTCTCTCTCTCTCTCTCTTTTTCTCTCTCTCTTTCTTTCTTTTTTTCTTCCTCTCTTCCTTCCTTTCCCTCCCCTCTCCCTTTTCCCCCAACTCCTTTCCTATGTCTGTCATCCATGGTCACCTTGGATCTCACGGGGAACATCCACGCTTGCCACATGCACCAAATTTGTTTTTCAAACAACCATATCCCCCCTCCTGGGAACCATTGTCTGGCACCTGCAGCGACCTTGGGAAGTCCATCAACGTCGTCCTCCTTTGTCTCATTGCTTCTCTCTGCAGTGACTCTGCTTTTGCTCTGTTAGAAACTTTCAAAAAAAGAGTCAAATAAAGCAATATTTGCTTGGGAAGGCCTGGGTCCCACCAAGGTGTGGAAGGAGATAACTTTGCTTCAGAGGATCGTGTCAGTTCAGAGAAAAATTAAAAAAAAAAAAGAAACACAGAACTTAAAAAAATGTTTAATTTGAAAGAGTCAGTATTTTGTAACAAGGAAAAAGGTTTAAGCCAAGTTTTTTTTCTCTTTAACGTTTTTTTTTTGTTACTTGTAATGAATTTGCCCTTTTAAATGGATGTAAAGAAAGATTTTTTTGTGTTGTTTGCTTGCTGTTTTCATCAAAGGAAGGTGCAATGTTGAAAGCCTTTAAGATCCTGCTTTTTACTGATTTCTCTGCACATCTGGTGCTGATCTTGTGCAAAAGGAGGCCCCATCCACAAACCCACAGACTGTAAAAAGAGAGAGAAGATTTGTCAGAGACCATCCTGCTGATTGCCCAGATGTCTCTGGGGGCTCTTGCATGTGGATCCAAATGTCTGGAAGGTTTTCCTGCCGTGCTGCTCTGACCATAAACATCTGCTGGGATCCCACTGCTGCTTTTCCTCCTCCTCCTCCTCCTCCTCCTCCTTGTCCCTCCCTGGTGTGCAGGGTGGAGCTGGGCACGCCCAGCCCATGGACACACCCAGTGCCAGTGGATTTCCAGAGCTGTGTTCTCACAGATCCCTTTCCTTGCTGTCCTGACAGGAAATCTTGGCTTGGATGGAGTGAGCTGAGCAGCAGAGTTGTAATTACTGATCCTTAATCATCTTTCTGGCTAGCTGTGGGTGTGGCAGCATTAATCCCTGGCTAAACTGGTTCAGTAGAGCCATCTTTGGTATCAAATCCTGGGAATTCCCTTGGACAAAACTCAGATGATTTTTGCATTGCTTCTTTGAAAAAAAAACCCCAAAAAAACCCCAAAAACAGAACTCCCCACCCCCCCCTCAAAAAAAAAAAATCTACCCAAAAAAACCTGACAAAACAACCCCAATTAATTTTTTGGGAAATCCATTGGGGTATGAAATCCTTTTGGGGTATGAAATCCTTTTGGGATAGGAAATCCTTTTGGGTTAGGAAATCCATTGGAATAGGAAATCCATTGGGATATGGAATCAATTGGAACAGGAAATCCATTGAGATAGGAAATCATTGGGATAGGAAATCCACTGGGATAGGAAATTTGGGATATGAAATCCATTGAGATATTAAATCCATTGGGATATGAAATCCACTGGGATAAGAGATCCATTGGGATAGGAAATCTGTTGGGATAGGAAATCCATTGGGATAGGAGATCCATTGGGATGGAAAACTTGGGATATGAAATCCATTGGGATAGGAGATCCATCCCCTCTGATGCTCCCCTAAAACCAGGGGTCTCTCCCTTGGATTGTCTGTGCCCAATGTCTCAAGGCCTCTCAGCTGGGTGGGGTCCATCTTCCCGACAGAATTCTCACAGGGACAGACAGAATCCTGCCCTCACTCGTGGCTGACTCTGCCTTTTCTGCTCTGCTGTGTTGGAACTCTCCTGTCTGGATTGTAAATGCAAACCTGATGCAGGTGTCACACACAGAAACCTGTGGGTTCATTTTTTATTACAAACCCCCTCATTTCCAGTGTTGTAGAGTGTAGACACTTTGTTAGAGCTTTGGAGTTTGCTGAAGTGCAGCAAAATAATCCTGATACTAAAAAATGGTGTGATTTGCCCTCTAACTGCATTAATTGAGCTCATTGTAGATCTGAAATCAGCTTTTTGTGGGTTTCCCCTTATCCAAGAGGGAGGTCCCTGCCTGAGGCTGAGCTGTTTCTCACCAAAATCGCAGCTATTAAAGTGATCTCTGTAACTTTGTGAGGTTGGTGTGGAGAGAGAGCAGCACCTGTGGAGGGGGTTCTGTCCCTGAGAGGGGTTCAGGATTCTCTGTGGCACCCTTAATGTGGCTGAAATGAATCCCCAGCTCCACAGCAACCAGGAGCCCAGCCAGCATGGATTACAGACAGAAATTGCTTCTTTCTGTTGGATAAAATGAGGAGCAGAACTGGGTTTTTAGCACTAATTTGTGCAGATTTGTAACATGCCAGGTACCGGAGATCAGGCCCTTGGGGTGTCACATTCAGAGTCCCAGCCCTTGGTGTGAGTAAAAAGAAATTTTAAATAGAGTTTTTGGAAAAGCCAGCGAGGAGGCAGAGGCTCAGATGTGGAAGCAGAAGAGGCTCAAGCGCTGGGATTTTCCTGCCCCAGGCACCTGCAGTTCCTGTGTGTGTGTGAGGGGCTGCAGCCCTGGAGGATTCCCAGTCTGTCAAAGTCCCTCCACATTCCCAGAGCTGCTTCTCAGAGCATTGTTTGGGCTGGAAGGTTTGGGAATGTCCTGCTCCACCAGGAGCAGCTGCAGGTGCCTGCACCTCCGGGGTTCTGGGGGATAAAAAGAAGGTTTTGTCTAAAAGGTTTTAAAGCCAGCTTCTCCTGGCTCTTGGAGCTGCTGGGGTGGGGTGGGCACTTGGGGCAGAGTGTGATTTATCGAGGAAAGAGGATTTTGGTGTCACTCTGCGTTCAGCCTGCAGAGGAGAAGCTTTGGGGTGACCTCAGTGCCCCTTGCAGGACCTGGAGGAGCTGGCAGGAAAAAGGGAGAGAGATTATTTCCATGGGATGGGGGGACAGGAAAGGGGGAATGGCTTCAGACTGACAGAGAGCAGGGTTAGGTGGGGTTTTGGGAAGGAATTGGTCCTTGTGAAGGTGGAGAGGGGCTGGGATTCAATTCCCAGAGCAGCTGTGGCTGCCCAGGATCCCTGGAAGTGCCCAGGGCCAGGTTGGATGGGCTTGGAGCAGCCTGGGATGGTGGAAGGTGCCCCTGGACATGGCAGGGGTGGGGTGGATGGGATTTAGGGTCCCTTCAGGCCCAATAGAGCCAGAAGGAGCAGAGCTCTGAGGCCACAATGCACAGGAATCCAGGGCAGCTCTGGGAAATCCCAAATCCCCATCCCTGCCCCAGGGCAGCTCCCCAGGCTGCTGGGAGCTCACTCAGAGAGTGGAACATGGATTTTTGTCCTTGGAGAGGAGGGTCACAGCTCCCCAAGCTGCTGGGATCTCACTCACAGGGTTTGGAACAGGGATTTCTGCCCCTGGAGAGCAGGGTCACAGCTCCCCAGGCTGCTGGGAGCTCACTCAGAGGGTTTGGAATGTGGATTTCTGTCCCTGGAGAGCAGGAGCACTCACTCCTCACCCCCCAGGCTGCTGGGAGCTCATTCACAGGGTTTGGAATGTGGATTTCTGTCCCTGGAGAGCAGGGACACTCACTTCTCACTCCTCACCCCACTGGGAGCTCACTCACAGGGTTTGGATGTGGATTTCTGTCCCTGGCAGAGCAGGGTCCTTGTCCCCGGGGTGGGCTGGGGGAACAGCCCTGAGAATCCTCCTGCACAGGGAACTCCCCCTGGGAACAAAGAGCTGTTCTCCTGGGGTTGGCTGCTGCCTGCAGAGTGGATTTTTGTTTGGTTTGTCCCTTCTTTTTCTTCCTTTTGCCAAATCCTGTAGGGCCTTGGCCATGCCTGCGGTCCCACCTGCTTCTCTCCACCCTTTTTGTGTCTTTGCTGTGCCTGGACATTCTGTAGTGAGACCCCCCCAGGAAGACACAGCTGAGCTCTCTCTGTCAGGGCAGGTTTTGTGCAGAAACTAAAACTGCTGGGTGGTTTTCCTGTGCACTGTGAAATGAGGGGGATTAGAAAAGCCAGTCTCGCAGGAAGCTCATTTTCCATTGGAAAACATAATTTGTAATTAATAAATTCTTCACTTCTTTAGAATGAAGGACTCCAGAAGTTCTTTAATGGTTTGTGTTTCCTTATTTAACTGGTGGAAATGTTATTCCTCCATGTCCTGAGAATGGCAAAAGGGGAGTAATGGAAGGGCTGGATGTGGATCAGGTCAGAAATGTCCAACATCAATTTATTACATTTATTTCACACACACAGTGTGAGCAGCTGCTCCAAATTATTTATACATTTCTCTATTTATTTATAAATTTATTTCTCCATTTATTTATACATTTCTTTTGTACACAGAGTTGTTTTAGGCCCCAGCAAACCCTTGAGGGATGTCTAAATATTAGTTTCATTTATTCCAACATAAATCCAGCTACAGGATGGAGGGAATGTTTCAGGAAGTATTTGGAGATCAATTGAATTTAATCAGATGGGACAGTCTGTGAAAAGAATAATCTTTTCTATGATCCTGCATTTTGTTGGAGCAGCAAAATTCCTCTACAAGGAAAAAGAAAGGCAGCACCAAGAGCCTCCCAAGTCCATGAGGCTGTGGAGGATTTTTATATTATGTTTCCTTGTGCCAGTCCCTGGAAGGCTTGGAATTTCAGTTCATGCCACGAGTTAGGATTTCTGAAACCACAGCTAATGGGAAAAGGTTGGAAAGTTCCTGCAAATTGCAGGGCTCCCTTACCAGCCTAGAAACCCAAATTGCAGGCAATTACCTTGGCCCAGTTTCCTTGTCTTGAGGTGTAAAATCCCAGAATAGCACAAGAACAGGGACATTGCTCTGCAGGCCTGCCCTGCTTCTCCCCAGCTCCATCCTCCTCCTCCTCCTGGGGCAGAGGGGCAGGGCTGGGGGCTTTGCAGGGCTTGGTGCCTGCCCAGGGCTCTCCTCTGGGCTCTGGAGGAGCACGGGGCTCTGTTCCTGTCAGGGCAGGAATTTGGGGGGTGACAGCTCCTGGAAAAGCTGGGGGGGAAGAGGAGGCAAAGAGCAGCACTCTGGTGGGAGTGGAATTCTCCAGAGGGGGAAAATTGCAGCTCTGGAGGCACCCAGGGAAGTCTGATCCTGGGATGGTCCCCTTGGCCCACACAGGGCAGTGGATGGGAAGTGTGACACAGCTCACCTGAATTGTTGAATCATCCCTGCACGGATCCTGAGCACACCCAGAGGGGAAGATCCCTGCCCTCCTCACTCCCTGCAGGCACCAGAGGGTGGTGGATCCCTGTCACCATGTCACCCTGCAGCTTGCTGGCAGGGGCTGGGCTGTGGGACAATGTTCTGCTCACCAGGGGCTGGACTTGTGATCCCTCAGGTGTCTCACTGTGGCTTTTCTGCACTTTTCCTGCTGGGACCTGCATTCCTTGATCCATCTCAGGGTCACAAAATGAAACACCACCTCTCTGCCTCCTGTTCTTAACCAAAGAAAGGCATGTCAGGGGCTGTGGCTCTCTCCAAGCCCTGGGAAGGGTCTTCTCACCTGTCCAAGTGGGGATCAAGGGGCTCTGCTGGGGTTCTGCAGAGCAAAGATTCCAAGGGTTTGGGGGCTCCAGGGGCTGGGCTGGTGGGAGGCTGGGGAGCCATGAGCAGGTTCTGCAGGGCTGAGTCTCACCTGAGCTCCAGGGAGGGCTTTGACTCAGTTTCACCCCCCCAGGTGGGGGTTCACCAGCGCTGAGCATCCCCCAGTGATTTGTATCCCACCAGGAAAACCCTGCTGCAGAGCCTGGCCTTTGCTTCCACTGCTCCTTGGGCAGGGCCAGGGACACTCTGGATCTTCCTCCTGAGGAGGAGGAGGGAAGCAGGAGCCCTGCCTTGTTTGCACAGCAGGGATTGTGCTGTTTGCTTCCCAGGCTTTATCCCAGCAGGCATGGGAGAAGCCCCAGCAGGGCCATCCTTGCAGGCAGATTCTCTGTAGGATGAAGCACTGGTTATTGCACAGGGCTGGTACAGGGGTGGACTTCTACAAAAGCAGCTTAGTGCAGCCCAGTGTGAGCCCTGAAACTCCACATTTTAACCCGAACGCCTTCTCTTCTTCTCTCCCTCGGTGTCTGAAGCCAGCACCAGCCCTGCCTCGGGCCTGGGCACTGCTGCCATCATTGGCATCCTCGTGGTGGTGTTCGTGGCGCTGCTGGTGGCCGTGGATGTCACCTGCTACTTCCTGAACAAGTGTGGGCTGCTCATGTGCATCGCCGTCAACCTGTGCGGCAAATCCGGCCCGGGGGCCAAGGGCAAGGACATGGAGGAGGGCAAGGCGGCCTTCTCGTGAGTACTGACCCCAAAACACCCCCTCCGTGCCCCAAAACACCCCTCTGTGCCCCCAGAACCCCCTCTGTGCCCCAGCGGCAGCAAAGGAGCTGCCTCAGGGAGGGGGCTGGCAGGAAGGTGGGTTTGGAGCTGCTCCTCTGGGGTTTTGTCTCGTTCCTGTTGGTAGCCATCAAATAGGTTTCCTCAGTGCTGGACACCCCAGTGCTGGACATCCCAGTGCTGGACATTCCAGTACTGGACATCCCAGTCATCCCAGTACTGGACATCCCAGTTCTGAACATCCCAGTACTGGACATCCCAGTCATCCCAGTGACCCTAGTGCTGGACATCCCAGAGCTGGACATGCCAGTACTGGACATCCCAGTCATCCCAGTGCTGGACACTCCAGTCATCCCAGCGCTGGACACCTCAGTGCTGGACATCCCAGACATTCCAGTCATCCCAGCGCTGGACACCCCAGTGCTGGACATCCCAGTTCTGAACATCCCAGTGCTGGACATCCCAGTCGTCCCAGTTCTGGACATCCCAGTCATCCCAGTGCTGGACACCCCCGGAGCTCCGTGCTGGGTGCCTGGAAGGAGCAGTGACCCCGGGAGCGCTCGGGCCCGTGTCCGTGTGTCTGGCCATGTCCGTGTGTCTGGCCGTGGCCGTGTCCGTGCCTGGCTGTCCCTTCAGGAGCAGCCATCACTCCCTTTGCCGTTCCCTCGTTGCAGGAAGGATGAGTCCAAGGAGCCCATCGTGGAGGTGCGCACGGAGGAGGAGAGGACCCCCAACCACGACGGGGGGAAGCACACGGAGCCCAACGAGACCACCCCGCTGACAGAGCCAGAGTATGTGGCCTTAGGCAGCCCTAGCACAGGGGCACTGCATTGCCCTCAGCTGCCCCAGCCCCTCAGGAACAGCAGTTAGGGCAGCAAGAGAGGAAGAAAGGTAAAATCTCCACGTGCCAGGGAGGAAGTGCCTCCTGCCAAGCTGCAGTGGTTGCTGTTCCCAGCACTGGAAGGGAAGTGGAAGGAAGCAGTGTTTGCTGAAGGGCTCTGTCCCGTGTGGAGATCCAGCACTGTCCAGGATCTGCAAAGGATCCAGAGCAAAACCAGCCCCAGCAGTGCTGGGTGAAAGCCTGAACCCCTGGGGAGAGATCCTCCCCAGGAGCTGGGCGCTGGATGTGGAGTCAAAGCAAGGCTGAGCATTCTGAGAGAGAGCTGGGAGCTGAGTCTGCATTTATGTGTGAGGAAGGAGTTTGGGTTTGAGGGGGGCTTAGACAAACCTGCAGCTGCAGGACAGGACGAGGTGAGGGGCTGGACCCAGGGTCCCATGTTGTGTTGTGTTGGTGGCACAGGGCTGCAGGCTCAGGGGGGTGGCAGAGCTGCCTGGAGAGCTCAGGACCACCAGGCTGAGAGGAGTTTTAGGTGAGGAGAGTCTCTGCAAGCTGACAGGATCCCATTTGCCTGAGCCCAAGCACTCCACATGAACAAACCATCCCTGCAGGTCACATCCTCTTGGCTTTTTTCTCTTCCTGATGATCCTGAGCCATCCCAGCCTCGCTCCCTTTGCATGTCTGACCTCTGCACATCTCTGCTCCCGAGTCCCCCTCCATGTCACATGTGTGTGCTGTCCTCTCTCCCTCTCTGCCCTCTCTGCGCCCTCTCCCTGCTGTCGTTTCGGGCCTTCATTGTCTCTCTCTCTCTCTCTTTCTCTCTCCCTCTCTCTCTCTCTTGTCCCCGTGTCCCCCTCGCAGGCACCCCGCCGACACCGCGGCCACCGTGGAGGACATGCTGCCTTCTGTCACCACGGGCACCACTAACTCTGACACTATCACTGAAACCTTTGCCACTGCCCAGAACAGCCCCACCAGCGAGAGCACCACGCTGACCTCCAGCGCTGCCCCGCCGCCCACAGGGGCTCCCGACGGGGCCGCGGCTCCCGGCCAGGCCACCCCGGCCAAGGGCACGGCCGCCACCTCGGCAGTGTCACCAACACCCTCCTCCGCCCCCAAAGTGGCCCCTCTGGTCGATCTCAGCGACACCCCCAGCTCTGCTCCGGCCACCAATAATTTATCTTCAGGTGTGCTGCCGGGGCAGGCCGTGCTCAGCCCCAGCGCCGCCGATGCCGCCCCAGCCGGGAGCAAGGCGGGCACCCCCAGCCCCGCCAGCCTCACGAGCCCTGCAGCTCCCAACGAGGCCAAGCAGGAGGTGGCCAAGAGCCCCGAGAAGGAGCCCGTGCAGCCCAGCACGGTGAAGAGCCCGGCAGAGACCCCCAAGAACCCGAGCAACGCGAAGAGCGAGGCTGCCGCGGGCAGCGCCGCCAACCCCTCGCAGAACGAGGACTTTAAAATGGACGAAGGGACCTTCAAGCCACCAGACATTGACCTTGCCAAGGATGTTTTTGCAGCTCTTGGCACTGCTTCTCCTCCTGCTGCCAACGGGGCTGGTGGGCAAGCCCCCGAGGCTGCTGCTGCCGCTGCAGACAGCTCTGCCCCCGCAAAGACCGAGTACGGCCGCCTTTACTCTTGTGTTGGTTGTGTGCTGTGTCCCTCGTGCCCTGGTGCTCGTGCTGTGTCCTCTGTTGGGTGTTCTCTTGACTAATCTCACTGTTCCCTTAGCCAACTAACTCACCTGAGAGGCCACGGGGCTTGGCTTGGAAGGTGCCAGGAGGAGAGCAGGAGAGGCTGTGCCAGGGAGGCAGGGACAGGGAGCTGGGAATTGATCAGAGATAAATTGTTGTTCCTCAGGCTCTTGGGCAGCTTTGTCTGTCCTGGGTTATTGTTTCGTAAGGAAGAGCAGGAATAGTTCAGTTTGGTGTAAAGAGCTCTCCTCAGAGTGCTGATGTTCTGCAGGTCAATGATCCCATCTCCTGCAGGTCAGAGGAGCCTCAGGGCTCACTCAGGGTCAGGCTGGGCAGCAGGCAGTGCCCTGGGCAGGGCTGACAGCACTGGAGGCTCTGGAGCTGTCCCCAGGCTGGGGCAGTGTGAGCCTGGCCGAGATGGGGAGCACCCTGAGCTGGGCAGGAGAGAGAGAGCAGCACCTGGGGGCTGGGGGGTCCCAGCTGTGCTGCAGGTGTTGGGCCCTGGCTGGGCTGGCAGTTGTCACCTCTGAGGGTGGTCACCTCCCTCAGGCTTGTGAAGATGTCTGTGACAGAATTCCTGTCTTCTGTGTTCCCCTTTCTCCAGCACCCCAGGGGTGGCTTCCCATAGGAACGCAAAAAAATGGGATTGCTGCTGAATTGTCAGCAAATTCCAAATTGTTGCAGCAAATTCCAGTTTCGGAAAACACCAGTTTTGGTAAATACCAATTTCAGAAGATCTCCATTTCAGAAAATCCCAATTCCAATGAATAGCAATTTGGGGTGCTAAAGCCAAATCTTTCTGCAGCTGGGGGAGCTTTCCTTGCTGCTGAATTGCGTGCCTATTTTAGTGTGAACCGTGTTTTTTGTCATAGTATTGAAATAATAAAAGCTTCAACATAGTTTGGATGTGGAAGGTGTAGCGCTAGTTCAGGTTAGAGAAACAAAAATTTAAAAAACAAACATTCAGGAATTAAAATAATTTAAAAAGAGAAAGAGAACAACTCTTAGAAAGAGCAGAAGCCTTTAACTGAGAGGAGCGAGCTGACAATTTGGCTTTAGCTTGGGGTGCTAAAACCAAATCCTTCTGCAGCTGGGGGAGCTTTCCTTGCTGCTCCTTTCTGCACCCCTGCAGCTGAGCAGAGAAAGCCAAAAAATGTTAATCTAGACCTGAATGAAGCAGGGTGGGGAGCTGAGCTGGGCTCTCCAGACTCCTGCATCAGGAAATGCTCTCCCAGAGGGATCTGCTCCCACCAGCCACTCTGTCCCCATGGCTAGCTCAGCCCAGCTGTGTTTCTGTGCCTCTAAAGCCTGTCCTTGTGGTGCTTCTCCCCAGGAAAATGCCAGCAGAGGACAAGGGCGCCGTGCAGGACAGGAAGAGCCCCGCGGCAGAGGTGAAGACGGTGCCCAACGAAGCCACACAAACAAAGGAGAGCGAGAGCAAAGCATGATCAGCACCAGAGGGGACGGCAGAAACCTTCACCCGAGCATTGAAATCACAACCCACACACCCATCTCATTCCTCTAGTGTCTGTTGCCTTTTTTTAAAAAAGAAAGACAAACAAACCAACCAGAAAAATGCATAAATGGGGGGAGGGAGGGAATGTCTCTTTTTTCCTTTTCTTTTTTTATTTTTTCTCTTCTTCTCTTTTTTTTTTAATTTTGATTTCTGTTTTTTGCTTTCTTTGAGATTTCTAGAAAGGTTCTATTCGTTGTGCACTTGCTTTTAAAAAGTAAAACATGTTAAAAACAGGGTTAAACCCGTCACCAAATCAGGGCTCAGCTGGCCCTGTGTATATTCAAACAAGCAAACATTGCAATGCTGGTTGCAGTGTGGTTGGGAAGCTCAAAATCAAGTAGTCCTAGATACAAAAAAAAACCACAAAAAAGACAAAAAAAAAGAGACCCTGTTGTTTCCTTTGTTAGTATAGCAGAGATAACCACTGTGCCTCTGGGCACAGCTGGTGCTTAAAGAACAAAGTCCACAATTTATTTTTATACTTTTCAGTCGAGTTTGAAATATGTAAAGCCTCATAAATAAGTTATAATTTCTGTTCACCTTGTATCTGGTCAGTATGCAAAGTGTCTCGAGCTCTTTGTGACTGAATCCTGCTCGCCACGTTAGACCTTTATTTGGGGTTTATTATTATTATCTATTTTTTAGGAAGAATGCCAAAATTGCAGCTTTGGGGGATGTATTTCAATTTGCAGTATTCAGACTCTACATTTCTTTTCCAATTTTACGTTCAATTTTTGTTGGGTTTTTTTTTTTTGGCCAACTTTGGTTCTTTCCAGTGTTTACAATTGACAGATATTTTTTTAACTTCTGTTGTGTTGAAATGGATGTGTAAAATAGCTGCCTTTTTTTTTTTCTTTTTGGTTTTGGTTTTTCAGTCAATGCAGTCCTGTAGACACTAGGGTAGCAGCATGCTTGCTTTGCAAAGGGAGACATTTTCAACCATGGATGTTTACAGTAGTCGTTTCCCCTTTTCTCTTTTCTTAATTATTGTTATTATTATATTATTGTTATTATTATTATTATTATTTCTTACTGGAGTAAGAAGAAAAGCGATGCTGGGGTTTGGTTTGGGGTTTTTTTGGGGGGTGGGGTGTTCAAACCTCTTGGCACCAGTCAAGGGCTTTACCCAGCAATCCCCAAATCTGCTTGGGGTCAGGGAGTTGCTGGAGAAAATCCTTCTGGGCTTAAATTTAGTTTGAAGTCCCTCGCTGGACCTGGGCCTGACTGCATAAGAGAAATCTCATCTCTGCTTTTTTAGGACATTCTCCCCTTTCCTTCACAGAACCCTCCCGCAGCTCTGAGGGGCTCAGGGGAGGTTGGACAGTTTGGGCTGGTCTGGGCTCAGGTGTGTGACCAAATCAATCCCTCCTGATCAGGGCAGAAAATTCCAGTTGCAGAAAATCCCAATTTCAGTCAATTCCAGTTTCAGCAAATTCCAGTTTCGGAAAATACCAATTTCAGAAAATACCAGTTTTGGTAAATACCAATTTCAGAAGATCTCTCTTTCAGAAAATCCCAATTTCAGTAAACACCAATTTCAGTAAATAACAATTTCAGAAAATCCCAATTTCGGTAAACACCAATTTCAGAAAATTCCAATTTCAGTAAACACCAATTTCAGAAAATCCCCATTTCAGTCAATTCCAATTTCAGTAAATACCATGTCCTCTGACCCTAAAGCTAAAACCCAAAAGATCTTTTCCCCACAGGTGCTGGGCAGAGCCCAGGCCCTTCTGCAGGTCCAGCGCCAGCAGGACCCACCCTGGAATCAGGAGCAGGGGCTGGAATTCTGTGCCAGGGCCATCCCTGGGCAAGGGCTGAGGCAGCACCTTAAAAATTAAATTATGGATGGGGGAGCTGATCAATGGGATTTATTATCAGAAATTGTGGAGCAACACTGAGATTTGGGGTGGGAGTGCTGATTAATGGGATTTATTATCAGGAATCGTGGAGCAACACTGAGATTTGGGGTGGGAGTGCTGATTAATGGGATTTATTATCAGGAATCGTGGAGCAACACTGAGATTTGGGGTGGGAGTGCTGATTAATGGGATTTATTATCAGGAATCGTGGAGCAACACTGAGATTTGGGGGTGAAAAGGAGCTTTGAGCAGAAGGAAGGCAGAGGTGTGTAGGGAGAGACCAGCCCATTGTATAGAGATGTTCCTCCTGTTGGGGTTTTGGGTATTATTTCCTTTTTTTTTTTTAATTTTTATTTTATGTTATTTTCCCTTTTCTTTTCTTTTTTTTTTTTAATTCTACTTTAGATCTGCAAGCTTGTGCACTGTGGGTGCGTGACTATTTTAGTGTGAACCGTGTTTTTTGTCATAGTATTGAAATAATAAAAGCTTCAACATAGTTTGGATGTGGAAGGTGTAGCGCTAGTTCAGATTTGAGAAACAAAAATGAGAAATAAATATTCAGGAATTAATTTAAAACAAAAAGAGAAAGAGAACAACTCTTAGAAAGAGCAGAAGCCTTTAACTGAGAGGAGCGAGCTGAGGAGGGGTGTGGAGGCTGTGTCTGTGTGTTCCTTGGGAATATTCCCTCTGTTCCAGTGCATCCCAGCATTCCAGCTGTGAGGGGCAGTGCTCTGTCCATTCCAGCTGTGAGGATCCATTCCAGCTGTGAGGGGCAGTGCTCTGTCCTGTGCTCACTGTGGGGTTTTTGGTTTTGTTTTGTTCAGCTCCTGGGACCCCAGGGAGGGCTCTGGGGGTGCAGCTGAGGCTGCCCCGCCTGTCCTGGCAGATTTTGGGCAGGATGGAGCCTTTTCCCCAAAGAAATGAATCTATACCACAGCTGGGCAGCAGCAGTGCCTCCATCCCTGTGGGTGAGCACAGTTTGTCCCTTTTTGTGCCCAATTCTGGCTGCTTTTGTCACCTGTATGTGCTGAGCAGCTGGGAGGAACCACAGCCCCATCCCAAAACCCTGCCCAGGGATCTCCACCAGCACCTGCCAGGTGGGCACTGCGGGAGCTGCCCCACCTGGGTTGGCATTTTTGTCCCAAAAGGGGACAAGCTCAGAGCCCAGCCCAGCACCTGGTGACAGCCTGAGGGTGGCACTGGCTGGGCTGGATGATCCCTCCATCCCAAAGCTCTGGTTTGGGCAGGATGGAGTGAGCTCAGGAGGGAGCAGCTCCTTCCAGTGACCCCTCCCCACTGCCACGGCTGCTCTGGGCCTGGTGGCACTGCTGTGGCTCTGTGTGTCCATCCCCAGGGTTGGTGGCACTGCTGTGGCTGCTCCATATGTCCATCCCCAGGGTTGGTGGCACTGCCCCCTGCCTGTCCCCAGTGTCACAGGAGCGGTGCCATCTCTCTCGTGCTGCACCATTCGTACAGGTGACAATAGTGCATCCCGCCTGTCAGCTTCCAGAGTGGCGTTTTCTTTTCACACTTTTCTATGGAGCCTTCAAACCCCACGTCTTTCACCACCAGGCTGTTTTGATAGTTGTTCTCAGCCCCTCCATGGCCATCCTTCCCCAGCATTCCCTACTTTTGGGGGCCTTCTATCTTGTTAAAAAAAGAAAAAAACAAAAAATCTTTTTACCGAGTGAAACATCGACTCCACCTTTATCCCCATTCTCACTGGTGTAAATACTGATACTAACTGAGGATTTTGACTTTGCATTCTGTCAGAATACTGTGTTCAAATAAAAACTACAAAAAAAAAAAAAAAAAAAAAAAAAGCTGATGCCTGCAGTCTGCCCTTCTTTGGTCGTGCTCCTCGTCCCACCTGAGTGGCACCAAAAGCACTTGAGCACTTGCAAGTTTGTTTCTTTGTCCCTCCACATTTATTTACTTCTTTCCTGGAGATAGCAAACACAAAAATGCAGTTTCACAGCTACTGGGAAGCTCCCAAAAAGGCACTTTTGTGTTGCCTGGCTGTGGAAAGTGTGACCGAGTGTTGGATGTGAGAGGTGACCTCTGCCCAGCCTGAACTTAATGAGGTTTGAGTTAATTAATTCATTCAATTAATTCATTTTAAAGTCTTGATTTTTTTTTTTAAATCCTAGATAAAAATTGACCAAATGCCCAACTTTAATTTTTTTTTACTCTGGGGATTATGGGGAGGGGAGGGTTGTCTCACCTTCACCAATTCAGGCAAACCAGAGTTGATTCTCACACAGAAGTTCCCATTTAGCTGAAAAAGAGCTTTTTAAGTCACTCCTTGACCATTTGATGTAAAAAACACCAAATCTGCCAAGTGGGGAAGCACCAGTTGGCCCAAGTCCTGGTTGGGGTTGGAGGGGGAGGTTGGGGTTGCCCTTGGAGATTTGGGGTTGTCCTTTCTGGGTTCAGAGCCCCCTCAATCCCCCCCGGTCCCTGTGCGTCGTGGGACCTGTGCCCTGCCTTTCCTGGCTCCCTGCTGCACCCTTTGAGCCTGGAGGAGCTCAGGGCTTCCTCCCTCTTCTCCCAGAGAACAGAAAAGGGATTTTCCTGCCCCTGGAGCTGGGGCTGTGCTCAGTGGCAAAATCACTGAGAGATCCTTTATGAGACCTTTGTGTTTCTTTGGCCGTTTTCTCAACCCTCAGACCTTTTAATTTCCATTTAATTTTAATTTTCCCTCGTCTCTCCCTCTGTTAAGGCCATGGCACCTGACTGGCAGTGTCACCTTGGCTGAGTGTGGCTCCTTTTCCCCTGGGCTGAATTTGGGGTAAGTCTGAGTGGGGCTGGGGGCTGGAGGGAGATTTTTGTGCTCTTTCTTTCATCCCTTCTAGAAATCATCATTATCTGGCCTTTTATCAGATAGCAGTATGTAAATATCATGCATGAGCTTCAGAGCATAATTTAAGGGCTTTTTGAAGTACTCAGAGACTAAAGGTGCCTCTCCCTGTTCACATTAACTGGCCTGTGTGTTATTCCCCAGCTTTTGTGGGATAACAAATAAACCCAAAATTCCTGAGCATCCCACTGCCCCAGCTATGGCCTCGTGGGTATTTTTAACTGGACACTGGGCTGGGAACAGCTTCATTAGAGAAGAAAAAAACATTTTGGGATGGAGGGTGGTGTGGGCAGAGCTGGTGGCAGTGAGGGGAGGGACAGGAAATGTTTGGGTTTGGGACATGAGGGGTAAAGGGATGTGCTGGCTGTTCCTACGAGGAAAAGGGGTATCCTTTTTGTTCCTACAAGGAAAAGGGATATCCTGGCTGTTCCTACAAGGAAAAGGGATGTCCTGGCCGTTCCTACAAGGAAAAGGGGTATCCTTTTTGTTCCTACAAGGAAAAGGGATATCCTGGCTGTTCCTACAAGGAAAAGGGATGTCCTGGCCGTTCCTACAAGGAAAAGGGGTATCCTTTTTGTTCCTACAAGGAAAAGGGATGTGCTGGCTGTTCCTACAAGGAAAAGGGATATGCTGCCTATTCCTACAGCCAAGGGGTGGAAGGGATGGGGGTCTCTGGCTGCCTGCGGAGCTCAGCACCTCTCTGGCACCTCAGGATTCCATCTCCAGCTGATGAGGATGGATGGGGAAGTGGGCAATGGATGGGCAATGGATGCGGCTGGGCTGGCGGCTCCTGGAGCCGCAGCAGCCTCAGGGTGAGCTGTCCCTGTCCCTGTGCGGAATGTGCGATCCCGGGATGGGTGTGTACCAGGAACGGCCATCCCGGGCTGAGCCTGTGCCGGGAATGTACCGGGAATGGCCATCCCGGGCTGGGTTTGTACCGGGAGTGGCCATCCCGGGCAGCGCAGCTCCGCGGTGCTCGGGCTCCCTGCGGTGGCCGACTGCTTCCATCGCAGAGAGCCGGGAAGCCTTTCAGGAGATCACAACAGGAAAATAGCCCGAGTCTGGCATAAAAATCGGGACGAGCCTCAGGCTGGACATTGGCAGGAATTGCTCCATGGAAAGGTTGAACCATGGGCAGGGGCTGCCCGAGGGTTTTGAGGTGCCCCCTTTCCTTTCCCTTCCCTTCCCTTCCCTTCCCTTCCCTTCCCTTCCCTTCCCTTCCCTTCCCTTCCCTTCCTCATTTTTTCTCCACCAGAGAACCCCAATCCCAGCAAAGCTCAGTTTTGTTCATGGTGGAGGAAGATCTGCTTTGCTTTCACCCCACCAACACCCACTCCTTCAGCCCTGCAGGATCCTGCCTGCCCTGGGGAAGCTCCAGGAGCAGAACCAGCCCTTCCTGCCCTTGGTTCTGCCCATCAGGGGCTGGTGCTGCTGCCCAGGGTGCCCTGCCCATCCCTGCCCATCCGTCCCATCCCTGTCCATCCCTGCCCATCCGTCCCATCCCTGTCCACCCCTGCCGACCTCCCCGTGCTCAGGCTGCAGGGCAGGGTGCAGGGACACAAAGCCCCGATCCCATTGCCATGGAGATGCTCACTCAAGCCGAGTTCAAAGGAAATTGTTCCAGCTAAAGTGACGAGGCTGGCAGGAGAGGCTGGCTGGCAGCTGAAAGGGGCCAGCTCCTGGTGAAAGGAGGTGGGGTCAGAAAGGGGCCCTGCGCCAAAGAGCAGCTCCAGAGAGCCCTGGAGAGCTCCCTTGGAACAGAGCCTCCCCCAGCAGCACAGGAGGCCAGGCAGCATCCCCAGAACACCCCTGCAAGGCTGCAGAGAGGGCAGGACAGAGAGAAGGACAGAGAGAGGGCCTGGACAGAGAGAGGGGCAGGACAGAATGCAGGACAGAGAATGCAGGACAGAGAATGCAGGACAGGGAAAAGGGCAGGACAGAGGAGGGCTGGACAGAAAGGCAGGACAGACAGAAGAGCTGGACAGAGATGAGCAGGACAGAGCAGGGCAGAACAGAATGCAGGACAGACAGAAGGGCAGGACAGAGAGAAGGACAGGACAGAGAATGCAGGACAGGACAGAGAGAAGGACAGAGAAGAGATGGACAGGGAGAAGGGCGGGACAGAGAATGAAGGACAAAAAAGAGATTTGATAGGGTTTTTTTAGGGTCCTTTCAAGCATGACAGGCTGGGGGCAGCTCGAGGGGCACTGTGGGGGCTTGAGGGTGGCAGAGGCTGGGAGCTGAGGGAGGAGCAGGGAGAGGGCACAGTGGGTGACACACAGAGATGCTGAGGGCGGCAGGGGCAGATGGAGGGTGACACCGAGAAGCTGGGGGCTGAGGAGCAAAGGAGAGGGAGTAAGGGTGACAGACAGGAGCTGAGGGGCAGCTGAGAGGGGGTTTGAGGGGCATAGAGGGGGCTTGAGGGCGACAGACAGAGCCTGAGGGCTGGGGGGCAAAAGGAAAAGGGCTGGCGTAGGTGTTTGGGGGTCTGTGGCCCGCAGTGGCCAGCTGCCATCACCTGGCACTGACGTGTTTGATGAAAATCCTTTCACTGGGATTTTTCACCTGAGAAGCCTCAGAACAGAAATGGAACCAATAACGATCTGCTGGCTGAGGAGTGTGGGCTGGAGATGGTTTAGCAACAGGGGCATCTTGGATTGGTCTCCTGTGCAGTTTCTACTCGATGACCAATCATAGTCCAGCTGTGTCGGGGCTGTGAGCAGTCCCAGGTTTTTATTATTCATTCCTTTCCAGCTTTCTGATATCTCCTTGCTCTTTTAGTATAGTTCTAATATCTAAATTTCTATTAATATAATAGAGATCATAAAATAATAAATCAGCCTGCTGAAAGAGGGGGTCAAGATTCTCATCTCTTCCCTTGTCCTGTGGACCCTCAAACACCACCACAATCACCGGCTTGAGCTGGTCTGGGCAGCATCAAACACAATTATTTTTCTATTTTAAAGCTTTTTATTTTTAAGGTATTTTTAATTTAATTTTTATTTTAAATTTAAAAAATAAAATTAAAAATAAATGAAAATCAAAATAAAAGCCGTAAAATGCTGTAAAGTACCATAAAAGTTCCATAAAGGGTAGTGCTGCAAAAAAAAAAAAAAAAAAATTAAAAAATAAAAAAGCTTTAAAAATAGAAAAATTTAAAATAAAAATAAAATTAAAAAATAAAATTTAAAAATAGGAAAAATTAAAAATAAAAATTAAATTAAAAAATTAAATTAAAAAAATAAAATTAATTAATAATAAATGAAAAAGAAAATAAAAGCCGTAAAATGCTGTAAAGTACTGTAAAAGGTCCATAAAGGGTAGTGCTGTAAAGCGTGACTGTTGTAAAAGGTGCCTTAAAGAAAAAAAAGCTTCAAAAATAGAAAAATTTAAAATAAAAATAATATTAAAAATAAAATAAAAAGCTTTAAAAATAGGAAAAATTAAAAATAAAAAATAAATAAAAAATAAAATTAAAAAAATAAAATTAATTAAAAATAAATGAAAAACAAAATAAAAGCCGTAAAATGCTGTAAAGTACTGTAAAAGGTGCATAAAGGGTAGTGCTGTAAAGCGCGACTGTAGTAAAAGGTGCCTTAAAAAAAAAAAAAGCTTTAAAAATAGAAAAATTTAAAATAAAAATAAAATAAAAAATAAAATTAGAAAAATAAAATTAATTAAAAATAAATGAAAAACAAAATAAAAGACGTAAAGTGCTGTAAAGTGCCGTAAAAGTTCCATAAAAGGAAGTGCCGTAAAGTGCAATTGCCGTAAACTGCCGTAAAGCGCGATTGTCGCAAAAGGTGCCGTAAAGCAGAACTGTCGCAAAAGGTGCCGTAAAGCGCGACTGCCGTAAAGCGCGACTGTCGCAAAAGGCGCCGTAAAGCGCGACTGTCGCAAAAGGCGCCGTAAAGCGGAACTGTCGCAAAAGGCGCCGTAAAGCGCGGATGTCGCAAAAGGTGCCGTAAAGCGCGGATGTCGTAAAAGGTGCCGTAAAGCGCGGATGTCGTAAAAGGTGCCGTAAAGCGCGGATGTCGTAAAAAGGTGCCGTAAAGCGCGGATGTCGTAAAAGGTGCCGTAAAGCAGAACTGTCGCAAAAGGTGCCGTAAAGCAGAACTGTCGCAAAAGGGGCCGTAAAGCGCGTCTGTCGCAAAAGGTGCCGTAAAGCGCGACTGCCGTAAAGCGCGACTGTCGCAAAAGGTGCCGTAAAGCGCGACTGTCGCAAAAGGTGCCGTAAAGCAGAACTGTCGCAAAAGGCGCCGTAAAGCAGAACTGTCGCAAAAGGCGCCGTAAAGCAGAACTGTCGCAAAAGGCGCCGTAAAGCGCGACTGTCGCAAAAGGTGCCGTAAAGCGCGACTGTCTTGAATCATGACTGTCACAAAAGGTGCCGTAAAGCGCGACTGTCGTAAAATTGCTGTAAATGACTGTCGTAAAAGGGAGTGCCGTTCAGGACACAGGTGTTTAAAGCACTTTAATGGGTGTCCGCCGCCCTGCTCGCCCCGCCCCCCGCCCCTCCCACCGGCCCCGCCTTTGCCATCCCGTTGGTCCCCGCTTTCCCGGCCACCGCGGCCCCGCCCCCCGCGGTTTCGCCATCCTCACGGCCCCGCCCCTCAATTCCGCCTCTCCGACCCCGCCCACCGGCACCACCGCGGCCCCCCCCCTCCCCGATCCCGCCGCTTTCCCCCCGCTACCCGCGAGTGCGGCCGCTCCTGCCGCCTCCCCCGCCCCCTTTGCCGACCCAGCGGGGCCGGTGCTGGCCCAAGTCCCGTCGCTGCTGCTGCGTCTTTGCCGTTCCCCGCGGCTCCGGGATCTGCGGTGCCGAGCTCGCCTGGCGCGGCCGCGCTGCGTCCCCAGCGCCCCCTGTGCGCGCTGCCGCGGGCAGCCCTGTTCCGCCCCCCCGCCGCCGCCGTTCAAGCACACGCAGCGCACCCCGAGCTGCCCACGGGCCCCGCGGCAGCGCACACGCCCGTGTTTAATCCCGTCCCTGCCGGCGTTCCGGCGCAATCCCCCGGTCCCGGCACGGCACCGCCGGCGCTGGGACCGGGGCGCCCCGGCCCGCCCGGCCGCCCCGTGCCGGCGCCGCTCCTGCCCGCCGGGCCGGCAGCCAGCCCGGCTCCCAGCGGCCGCACGCCGCGCTCCAGCCGCCCGCCCAGCGCACCGCCCGGCACGGGGCCCCCGCGGCAGCCTCCCGCCGCCTCCCGCCACCCCGGGATCATCTCCCGCTGACGAGGCCGCCCCGCCGCCGCCCGTGGCCGCCTTCCCGCTCCTGCTGCCGCCGCTCGGCACCGCGGCGCCGGCCCGAGCCGTGCCGTGCCCCGCCGCAGCCTCCCGCTTCCGAGCTGCTGGATGGCGCGGCTCCGCCGCCTCCTGCAGCCACGGACATCTCGTGGTTCCCGGCCGCGGCCGCAGCCCCGTGTCCCGTTCCCGCAGCTCCGCCGCCTCCGCACCCCCCCATGGCTGCCCGCGCCGCCCACGCATGCGCAATTGCTCCAACCCCCGCCCCAGCGGGAGCGCCCCGCGCCCTCACCCGAGCGCTGAAATCACAGCCCACGCACCCATCTCATCCCTCAGTGTCTGCTGCCTTTTTTAAACAAGAAAGACACACAAACCAACCAGAAAAATGCATAAATGGGGGGGAGGGAATGTCTCTTTTTTCCTTTTCTTGTTTTATTTTTTTCTCTTCTTCTCTTTTTTTTTTTAATTTTGATTTCTATTTTTTGCTTTCTTTGAGATTTCTAGAAAGGTTCTATTCGTTGTGCACTTGCTTTTAAAAAGTAAAGCATGTTAAAAACAGGGTTAAACCCGTCACCAAATCAGGGCTCAGCTGGCCCTGTGTATATTCAAACAAGCAAACATTGCAATGCTGGTTGCAGTGTGGTTGGGAAGCTCAAAATCAAGTAGTCCTAGACACAAAAAAAAAACCACAAAAAAGACAAAAAAAAAAGAAAAGAGACCCTGTTGTTTCCTTTGTTAGTATAGCAGAGATAACCACTGTGCTGCTGGACACAGCTGGTGCTTAAAGAACAAAGTCCACAATTTATTTTTATACTTTTCAGTCGAGTTTGAAATATGTAAAGTCTCATAAATAAGTTATAATTTCTGTTCACCTTGTATCTGGTCAGTATGCAAAGTGTCTCGAGCTCTTTGTGACTGAATCCTGCTCACCATATTAGACCTTTATTTGGGGTTTATTATTATTATCTATTTTTTAGGAAGAATGCCAAAATTGCAGCTTTGGGGGATGTATTTCAATTTGCAGTATTCAGACTCTACATTTCTTTTCCAATTTTACGTTCAATTTTTGTTGGGTTTTTTTTTGGCCAACTTTGGTTCTTTCCAGTGTTTACAATTGACAGATATTTTTTTAACTTCTGTTGTGTTGAAATGGATGTGTAAAATAGCTGCCTTTTTTTTTTTCTTTTTGGTTTTGGTTTTTCAGTCAATGCAGTCCTGTAGACACTAGGGTAGCAGCATGCTTGCTTTGCAAAGGGAGACATTTTCAACCATGGATGTTTACAGTAGTCGTTTCCCCTTTTCTCTCTTCTTTATTATTATTATTATTATTATTATTATTATTATTATTATTATTATTATTATTATTATTATTTCTTACTGGAGTGAGAAGAAAAGCAATGCTGGGGTTTGGTTTGGGGTTTTTTTGGTGGGTGGGGGCATTCAAACCTCCTGATCAGGGCAGAAAATTCCAGTTGCAGAAAATTCCAATTTCAGTAGACACCAATTTCAGTAAAGAACAATTTCAGTAAATAACAATTTCAGTAAATCCCAATTTCAGAAAATCCCAATTTCAGTAAACACCAATTTCAATAAATAACAATTTCAGAAAATCCCAATTTCAGTAAACCCCAATTTCAGAAAATTCCAATTTCAGTAGACACCAATTTCAGTAAATTCCACTTTCAGTAAACACCAATTTCAGTAAACACCAATTTCAGAAAATTCCAATTTCAGAAAATCCCCATTTCAGTCAATTCCAATTTCAGTAAATACCATGTCCTCTGACCCTAAAGCTAAAACCCAAAAGATCTTTTCCCCACAGGTGCTGGGCAGAGCCCAGGCCCTTCTGCAGGTCCAGCGCCAGCAGGACCCACCCTGGAATCAGGAGCAGGGGCTGGAATTCTGTGCCAGGGCCATCCCTGGGCAAGGGCTGAGGCAGCACCTTAAAAATTAAATTATGGATGGGGGAGCTGATCAATGGGATTTATTATCAGAAATTGTGGAGCAACACTGAGATTTGGGGTGGGAGTGCTGATTAATGGGATTTATTATCAGGAATCGTGGAGCAACACTGAGATTTGGGGGTGAAAAGGAGCTTTGAGCAGAAGGAAGGCAGAGGAGTGTAGGGAGAGACCAGCCCATTGTATAGAGGTGTTCCTCCTGTTGGGGTTTTGGGTATTATTTCCTTTTTTTTTAATTTTTATGTTATTTTCCTTTTTCTTTTTTTTTTTAATTCTACTTTAGATCTGCAAGCTTGTGCACTGTGGGTGCGTGACTATTTTAGTGTGAACCGTGTTTTTTGTCATAGTATTGAAATAATAAAAGCTTCAACATAGTTTGGATGTGGAAGGTGTAGCGCTAGTTCAGATTTGAGAAACAAAAATGAGAAATAAATATTCAGGAATTAATTTAAAACAAAAAGAGAACAAGAGAACAACTCTTAAAAGAGCAGAAGCCTTTAACTGAGAGGAGCGAGCTGAGGAGGGGTGTGGAGGCTGTGTCTGTGTGTTCCTTGGGAATATTCCCTGTGGGGATCAGTGCTCTGTCCATTCCAGCTGTGAGGATCCATTCCAGCTGTGAGGATCCATTCCAGCTGTGAGGGGCAGTGCTCTGGCCATTCCAGCTGTCTGTTCCTACAAGGAAAAGGGATATGCTGCCTGTGCCTACAGCCAAGGGGTGGAAGGGATGGGGGTCTCTGGCTGCCTGCGGAGCTCAGCACCTCTCTGGCACCTCAGGATTCCATCTCCAGCTGATGAGGATGGATGGGGAAGTGGGCAATGGATGGGCAATGGATGAGGCTGGGCTGGCGGCTCCTGGAGCCGCAGCAGCCTCAGGGTGAGCTGTCCCTGTCCCTGTGCGGAATGTGCGATCCCGGGATGGGTTTGCACCAGGAATGGCCATCCCGGGCAGCGCAGCTCCGCGGTGCTCGGGCTCCCTGCGGTGGCCGACTGCTTCCATCGCAGAGAGCCGGGAAGCCTTTCAGGAGATCGCAACAGGAAAATAGCCCGAGTCTGGCATAAAAATCGGGACGAGCCTCAGGCTGGACATCGGCAGGAATTGCTCCGTGGAAAGGTTGAACCATGGGCAGGGGCTGCCCGGGGGGGTTTGAGGTGCCCGTCCCTGGATGTGCCCGGGATGGCCCGGACGTGGCGCCAGAGCTCTGGGCTGGGGACAAGGTGGGGACGGCCACAGGGAGCGCTCGGTGCTGCCGGAGCCCCTTCCCAGCCGGGATAGCCCCGGGATTCAGCACGGACCTGCCGCTCTCCCGCCAAATTACCGGCTCATTTGCATAACCTCGCCCATTTAATTTAAATAGCGCGACCGTTCTTATTTGCATAACCCCCGCCTTTCATTTGCATCGCCACGCCCACCCGCGGGTGCCGCGTCAGGCGCGTTCCCCTGGCAACGGCGCCGCGGGTTCGAGCTGGGCCCCAGCGGCTCCCGCTGCCCCTCGGTGTCCCCTCGGTGTCCCCTCGGTGTCCCCTCGGTGTCCTTTCAGTGTCCCCTCTCTGTCCCGTCTGTGTCCCCTCTCTGTCCCCTCGGTGTCCCCCGGCCATGCTGCGCGACAAGGACACCGAGGCGGATTTCCAGCGCTTCCTGCGCCGCGTGGACGATGTCAGTGAGTGGCCGGAGGGGCGCGGGGACAGCGCGGGGACAGCGGGGGACACCGAGGGGACAGCCGGGGAAGGGGAGCCAGGAGCGGGGCCGAGGACGGCGGAACATCGGTGGGAAAGGGGCAAATCCCCGCTGTGCCCCGGCCGGTTCGGTTTGTTCGGTGTTTGCCGGAGGCTCGGAGGGGCTCTCGCCTTTATTTGGGATGCTGAGAGCCGCTTCCTTCTGTGCATTTCGGTAATGGTGACAGAAACTGCAGGGGGCTCCCGAAAGTGACAGAAACTGCAGGTTTCTGTCCTGAAAGTGACGGCAAATCCACCCTGGGAAAGTTTCTGTTTATTCAAAGTGCCGCTTGTTTCTGTGGATTTCATTAATGTTTGCAGAAACTGCAGGTTTCTGTCCTTAAAGTGACACGAAATCCACCCTGGGAAAGTTTCTGTTTATTCAAAGGGCCCAAGGCCACGCTGGAGCATCCCGGCCTATGGGAGGGGTCCCTTCCCATGGGACTGGGTGGGTTTTAGGGTCTTTTGCACCCCAAAGCACCCTGGGATTCAGTGGTTTTATGGTAAAAGCCATCCTGGTCAGCGCTGCCTTCAAAGCAGGCGCCACCTGAACTCCCGGTGCTTCCACGTTTGAAGTCCTATGTGTATATTTATTTTATCTGGGATTTTTCTGTGATTTTTTAGCCAATTTGCTGCAAGACCTGAAGTCCCCGGACTCAGCAGTGCAGGAAAAAGCCATTGCTGAGACAGAGAAAAGGCTCCGAGAGCAAGGGGCCAGCAGGGAGGAGGAAGAGGAGGAGGAGGAGGAGTGCAGGACCACGGTGAACAGAACACTCATCAACACTTCTGTAAGGGCTTTTCCCTCTGGAATTAAGGCTGGGCTCAGTCCGGGTTAAAGACACAGATGGGAACTTCCCAGGACTGCCAGAATTTATCAAATCCTTACCATTTTCTGTTTAAATGTCAAACTGGTGCTCCTGCTGTCAGGCTGGGGGTTTCAGACATTCCTGATGCTGCTGTGGCTTTGTGCAGCCCAGCCAAGTGCCCCTGTGCTGCTGGGGCTTTTCCCAAACCATTTGTGGCTTTTCCCAAACCATTTGTGGCTTTTCCCAAACCGTTTGAGCTCTGTTTCTGTTCTTCCAGGGCACGCCGAGGGTGCAGGCAGCAGATGCAGGTAGGACACTGCTCCTGTCTAAAACCAAGCTCTAAAACCAGTTCTAGCAGGGATGGAGCTCATGCAAGAGCTGATTCTGCCCCTTTTCCTGGCGTCTGTAACCAAAATTCAGTCACACCCAGGAGCACACTCGAGGTCTCAGCAGCGTGGCTGTGTTTTCCACGGGTGGGAGCCTTGTTCTCTTCTGGCTCCTCATCTTTTTACACTTTTCACTGTGAATTTCAAAGCAAACCTGTTTGTTTGGCCCCGGGGAGGAGCAAGGCAGGTGTGCAGCTCCTCAGGGGTGGCATCATCCTTGTCTGTGACAGCCTGTCAGCCACTTCCACTTTAATTGCTGAAACGGCCCCTTGGTGCTGGCTTTTATTAAGAAATGACTCAGAAGTACCCTGGGAATTATTGTTTTTTTCCCTATTTTAATGAAGTTTGCTCTTCTTTTTCCCCTCTAAAATGCCACCAACTCTGCTCTTTGGAAGATGGCTTCCTGGCGGCTTTGGAGAAGGATGCCAAGGAACGAGCGCAGAGGAGGAGGAGGAATGAGCAGCTGGCAAACGGTGACTGCTGAGAGCAGCTCCAGAAATCCCTGCCAGGGGCTGGGGGAGGCACAGCTGGGCTCGTCTGAGCCCTGGGACGGGCTCAGGGCTCCTCGGAGCTGCTGCTCCTGGTGCTCTGCACGATCTCAGGTGGCGGAGCTGGTTTGGGATGCAGGGAGGGGAGGGGAACACTCAGTTCTCCCTCTGGAGGGGGAATGGTTGCAGTGAAATAATGGAAATAATGGAAATAATGGAAATAATGGAAATAATGGAAATAATGGCTGGGCTGGAACCCTGGGGCTGTTCCAGCAGGAGAGCCTGGCTCTGCCTGCCCAGTCCCACTGGGGGATGAAATAAATTAAATACTGATGGACATTGTTGCTGTTCTCAATGCACTCTGCTGCTCTCAGCCCTGAAGGAGCAGGGCAACGAAGCCTTCAGGGCAGGAGACTTTGCTCTGGCCATCCAGAGGTACTCCGAGGGGCTGGAGAAGCTGAGGGACAAGCAGGAGCTCTACACAAACAGGGCCCAGGTCAGTGCCAGGGCAGGAGCCACTTCTGGCTGGGTTTTGTGTGGCTGTGCCAGGGTAAAAGCCCAAACCATTGTTCTGTTACACCCCTTGGGTGTGGTGAACCCCTGCTCCTGCACAGCAAGTGAGGGAAAATCCTTCCAATTCCCAGTTTGATTCAAATACTCTGCATTTTTTATTATCAATTAAAAAAAAAAATTATTTATATTATATATAATATAATAACACTATATAGTAATATTATACTATATACTACGTATTATATATAATATATAATATATAATATATAATATATAATATATAATATATAATATATAATATATAATATATAATATATTTATATAATATATTATATATTATATAATATGTATTCTATATTCTATACTCTATATTATATATTATAGATATATTAGATATTTTAGATATATTAGATATATTAGATATTAGATATATTTTAATATATTATATTATGTTAATAAGTAAAAATAATGATTTTCCAGGAATGACTTCTATAACTGCAGAGTGAAATATTTGCTTTGCAGTCTCTGTTTGCCTTGTGCACTCTGTATGTTTGTGTGTCATTTAGAATTCTATTCCATTGATTCTAAATTAGAACATCCAGGGAGATGGCAGACGAGTTAAGAATGGAAATTACCCTGCAAAATCAATGGCCAGGCCAATCAGCAGCCTCATTTTATTATTTTTAATTAGCCAGTGTTTGTGCAACAGCAAGCAGAAATTGCTTAAAGGATTCCAATTCTTCTGCCTGGACTTTTTTTCTGTTTATTTCAGGCCTACCTGAAGCTCCATGAGTATGAGAAAGCCATCAGTGACTGTGAGTGGGCATTAAAGGTAATTCCACAATTGCCACGTAGAAAAGACCCCTAAAATCAGCATTATTTACAGAAACCATATTTTTGACTCAAATTAACTGGAAAATAATCACCTTTTGGAAACCGTGCTTTCCATCCTCACCTCAAGCCTGTGGTTTCTGGGTCTCTGTGGGCAATAATTCAGCATAAAAATATTAGCCACCACTAAGAAATGGTATAAACACCCTGATCTTTGCTTTGGGCAGCTCTACTAATAATCACAATTTTAATAATTAATAATTAATAATTAGTAATCAGAATGCTGGAAAACATACTGAAAGGCTGAAATGTTCTAAAGACATAACTCATAATAATTTCTGGTTTACCTCAGTGCAATAAGAACTGCCTGAAAGCCTATTTCCTCATGGGGAAGGCTCACCTGGCCCTGCAGCACTTCTCTGAGGTGAGCTGGGTGAATTCTGGGGCCCTGGGCCCACATTTTGCTCTGCTTTGGGGGGTGAGAGGGACAGAGTTCCATGCCATGCCTCAGTTCCTGTTTTCCACTGGAACTCTGATTTTTTGCCCCTTGGGTTTTACTGGAAAATTCCCTTTGAATTTGCAACAGCAGGCAGATGTAGGGACTGAGAATATCTGGCTTTTTTGGGAGTTTTGCCATCTGTGTCCCTATAAATGTTACTTTTCCCATTTATTAAGGGCTGTGGCCCCAGAAACCTTTGGGATCTGACTGGGATATCATTGCTATCACTGATTCCTGTTTCCAGCTGCAACTCAGAGCCCTTTTTGTCCCCCTGCAGTCCAGGCAGTGCTATGAGAAGATGCTGCAGATTGATCCCCAGAAGGAAAACCTCTTTAAAGGTGAGAAATAGATCTTTTCACCTGTGTTTTCTGCTGAAGGGGGAGCAGAGCTTCCCTGCCACGCTTGGTTTCCCTGTCACCTCCTGCCACTGTGATATTTCATGAAAAACCCATTGGCCAGGATTTCTTCTCCTGGGAAGCTTCAGCTTCTCCCTGTTTTGCTCCTCTGGAATGTGATTTGGAGAATTGTTTACAAAACATGTGAATTGTTTTTAATTAATGGCCAATCCCAGTCCAGCTGTGTCAGACTCTCTGGTCAGCCATGGGTTTTTATTATTCATTCCTTTCGGGCTTTCTGATGTCTCCTTTCTTTTTCTTTAGTATAGTTTTAGTATACCATTATCATATAATGTTATATTGTGTTATGTTATGTTATATTATGTTATGTTATGTTATGTTATGTTATGTTGTTATGTTATGTTATGTTAATGTTATGTTATATTAATTATATATAGACATATATTATTATGTCTATATATAATTAATATAACATAACATAATATAATAACATTATATTATATTATATTACATTACATTATATTACATCACATTACATTATATTACATTATATTCTATCATATTAATTATATAATGTATAATTATATATTATATATAAGATATTTTATATAGAAAAATAGAATATAATATAATTATAATTATAATGTAAATAATTATAATATAATTAATATAATATAATATAATATAATATAACATAATATAATATAATATAATATAATATAATATAATATAATTAATATAATTAATATAATTAATATAATTAATATATATAATTAATATATATAATAATTAATATAATATAATAATATATAAGCCTTCTGAGAACTTAAAGCCAATTCTCTTCTCTCCCCTCCTGCTGGGGACCCTCCCAACACCCCGACCCCCTCTCAGAGTGCGTGGCCGAGGCCAGGCTGGAGGAGCAGAGGCTGAGGGAGGAGCAGAGAGCGCAGAGGGAGCTCCAGGCCGGGAGCGTGGCTGCTCTGCCCATCCAGGAACTGCTGCAGAGGCTCCGCAGCCCTGGCCACGACCTCCCCTACTACACAGGGGCCGTGGTGCTGCTGGCAGGAGCCGTGAGCTCTTGTGAGTCTTCGCTGCAAAATGTTCATTTTGTAAATTGTTGTCGATTCTGGGAGTTGTAAGCCAGGCAGAGGAGGGCAGGGCAGCAGCTTTTAAAGGATATTAGTGGATACAGCCCAGTAACTGTTCCTGGATTTCAAACACAAAACTGGCAATGGTGGATATTTCAGTTTGGCCAGTGGGTGTTTACAGCACCTTTTAGCATCAGACTGATGCTGTAGCTGAGCTGCTGAGAGTCCTTGGGGATTTGGGGTCTCATTTGTCTATAAGTATTTGTAATTCATAAATATTTGTAATATTTGTAATTCGCAATATTTGTTTATAAATATTTGTAATTCTCTGTTAAAGCCCATTGAGTTACAAAGCCAATTTTGTGTTTCAGCCTTCCTGAATAATATAATTAATATAATATAAATAATATAATTAATATAATATAATAACTCTAAATAATATAATTAATATAATATAATACAATATAGTGTAATATAATTAATATAATATAATTAATATAATATAATTAATAATTCTTTCACTTGAACCCAACATCACCAGGCATGAACCAGAGCAATTTTCAGCTTCAGAACCACTCCTCCTTCCCTCCTCCCTGAATTCTCCCCCATTCCCAGGGATGTTTTTCCCCAGAGCTGCTGCTGCTGCTGCTGCAGTGACCTTTTCTTTTAGCACTGCTCAGGAAGAGCAGGAGCCTGCCTGGCTGTGCCCCAGCTGAGTTTGTCTGTGCTCTTGCAGGCACTGGGCAGACGCTCTTCAGGACAAACAATGGCTTCAGTATCCTGAGCAACGAGGCTGTCAGAGGGTGAGAGCTCTCCGAGGGCCTCTCCAGCCTGGGGAAATGCAATATTGTTTTCAAGAAACAGAACCAGCCCTTGAAATGCAGCTGGACCGATCAGAGGAGGATGAAATGCCAGATTTGAGTGTGTGAATGGAGGCACTTGTACCTGCCTGTGGCACAGACAGTGCTCCCTCAGATGCAGGAGGAGAATCCCTGGGTTGCTGGTGGTGTCTGCTCTGGCTGGGCAGTTATCCTATCCCTGGTGCTGAGAGCAGCTGTGCAGGAAAATCTGAGTGGGAAAGAACATGTGAAGGCTCAGGGGGCACCCCCTGGGGCTGGGCTTGGGCACCAGGGAATATTTGGGTGCTCCTGGCACTTTTTAGGTTCCATATTTTGGGTTTTTTTAGTTTATCCATATTTTGGGTGGGGGCTGCAGACAGACCTGAGGGTGAACCATGTACAAATCCCCATTCCCTGGCTATTTCCCGTGGTTTGAGCCACCCTTTGCTCTGTCCTTTGCTCTTTCTCATACTGACTTTTCCCATCCAGGGCCTTCTGTGCAGAGAGCAAAAGCCCTGCTGAGGTGGAGCTCTGTGTTTCCCTTCTGCTGCTGTGGCAAGCTGCCTGTGCTGGCAATGGTAAAGGCCTGGAATCCCCCTCATCCCTGTTAATTAATGTGGGATTCATTTGGCATTTCTGGGCTGGGGCTGGGGCTGGGGCTGGGCATGGCCACCCCTCTCCCAGAGCACCTGCATCCCTCCAGGCGTGGTTGGAACCCAAATTTTGCAGGTCAGAGGAGGTGTTGGGTGCAGGATGGAATTTCCACTCTCTGAACATTTCCAATCCATCCAAGGGGTGGGCAGTAAATTCCCTGGGATTTTTGCTGCTCCTAAGATAACACCCCTTGCAGAGTTTTCTCTGTTTTAAGCAGTTACACCTGCAAAAAGCAGAGTTTTACAGAAGAGAAGGCTGAATTTATTTAGAATTATCAATCCACAGCGCTTGGGCAGGTACCTGCCTCTGTTTTTAGGGAATACCCACGTGGGTGAGAGATGGGCTGGGGTGGGCGGTAAAGTGGAAATGCAGAACATTGCGTTGGCTTGTGGGGTTCAGCTGATGCCAAATAAAATATTCATGCTGAAAAAAAATAAAATAAACGAAACGAGGAGGCCGATGAGGGACATTGCAGAGATTTTCTGTCCCTTTCCAGAGGAAAACCAGCGTGTGCTGCTGGCCCAGGCCGAGGTGGGTGCCCAGCTGCCGGAGCTGCTGTCCTGTGGCACAGCCCAGATGCAGAGGGAGGCCCTGGCACTGATCTCCCTCTACTCTGGGCACGAGGGGGGCCGGAGGCTGCTGGGCAGGCAGGACCTGAGCCGGTGAGAGCAGCAGGGAAAGCTCCAGGCAGGGCTCAGGGCTGGCCCAGCTCAGGGGAACAAAGGGGACTCAGGGTGCCCTCGTCGCTCTGCACAGCTCCTCAAAGGCTGGGCTCGGTCTGCAGGGCCTGACAGAGCCAGAGCACACAGCCTCGAGCTGCACCAGGGGAAATACAGGCTGGGTGTTGGGAAAAAGTTCTTTACAGAAAGGGAGATAAAGTTCTGGAATGTTCTGCCCAGGGAGGTGGTGGAGTGCCCATCCCTGGGGGTGTTTAACAAAGCCTGGATGTGGCACTGGGGGCCAGGGTTTAGTTGATGTTTTGGGCCTCATTAGACTCTATGATCTTCAAGGTCTCTCCCAACCTGGTCATTCTGTGAATTCTCTGAATTCTGTGACTTCTGTGAATTTGGGGGAATTTTGGGAATTTCCAGGGATCAGGGAGGTGGTGGAGTCCCCATCCCCGGGGGTGTTTAACAAAGCCTGGATGTGGCACTGGGGGCCAGGGTTTAGGTGAGGTTTTGTTGGGGCTGGGTTGGATTTGATGATCTTTGAGGTCTCTCCCAACCTGGTCATTCTGGGAATTCTGTGAATTCTGGGAATTCTGGTAATTCTGTGTATTCCTGAGGGGACCCAGTGGCACTGAGGCTTCTGCCCCTTGGGGACAGGCCTGGCCTGGCAGAAGTGGGAGTTGGATGTTCTGATGTCCGAAATAAAGGATTTTAAATGAGTTCCTGTAATTTGGAGTCCCCTCCTCCAAACCCCTGTAGCACTCAGGCAGAGCTCGCCCTGGTGCCTCTAAAATCTCCTGGATTGCAGCTGAGCCTCTCCTCATTTAAAAATTGGGATTTTGGGGTTATTTAGTGTTGCCATGGCTCATTGAGTGGGGAGGAAACCCCATTGCTTTTGTCCCTTGTCCTGCTGCTTCCTCTCCCTGAGAAATGTCCATTTACTGCTTTGGAGCAATAATGGGTGCTCATTGTCCATTTTCCTGGGGAGGAAAGGTGAAAGGAATGAGCCACATCTCAGAGGGTGCTTAAAAAGGCAGATTTAACTGTGGCTTCAAATACCAACAACCTAAAAAAATCCAATTTTGATCTTTAATGATTAAACCAAGGCTGACACCAATTTTTGGTTGGTTTTTTTTTTCTATATTATTTTAACACCAGATGGCTGCAGATTTTGATGGCATTTGTCAAATGCACTGATGCAAGGGCTGATAGTGCCATGAACATCCTGTCTGACTTAAGTGGGGAGGAAAGGTAATTTATTTAAATTCCTCATTCATTTCTCTGAAGCTGTGTGAAATGAGCCAGGGACAGGCTGTTGGCCACCTCTGCTGCGAGCTTACTGAGAGGTTTCCATTGCTCTTCTCTTGCTTTTAGCTGTGTTTTTTGACTAAAACTTTGGTTCTTTATCCCCCAACAGGTTCCAAGCCCAGTGTCGGGCCACGCTCTCCACGGCTGTTTCACCTTTATTCACCCAGCTGCTGGTAGGGAGGATCTGATTTTGTATTTCCAGTTTGTTCTTGTGTGTGCTGGGCAAAGGGATTTTTTCCAAAAAATATGACTGTGACACCTTGGGCAGCTGGGGCTCACCAGAGAGCGCCTGGAGTGCCAGAGGGTGGCACACACACCCAGAGGTGCTGTTTGCTGGTGGTTTGGGCTGATTCTGCTTTGAAAATAAAGTGAAAATGAGGGAAATCCCCAAATTTTGGGCAGCTGGGGTTGATCAGAGAGCTCCTGGAGTGCCATTCCCCATGACCAGAGGGGTGACACACACACAGTGTTGTTTGGGGCTGATCCTGCCTTGAAGACAAAGTGAAAATGAGGGAAATCTGCAAACTTTGGGCAGTTGGGGTTCACCAGAGAGCTCCTGGAGTGCCAGAGGGTGGCACACACACCCAGATGTGCTGTTTGCTGGTGGTTTGGGCTGATTCTGCCTTAAAGATGAAGTGAAAATGCAGGAAATCTTCAAGCTTTGGGCACCTAGAGTTTATCAGAGAGCTCCTGGAGTGCCAGAGGGTGGCACACACACCCAGATGTGCTGTTTGGGGCTGATCCTACCTTGAAGATAAACTGAAAATGAGGGAAATCTGCAAGCTTTGGGCAGCTGGGGTTCACCAGAGAGCGCCTGGAGTGCCACTGCCCATGACCAGAGGGGTGGCACACCCAGAGGTGCTGTTTGCTGGTTTATTGATTGATCAGTTGTTGTTGATTTTGCCTTGCCTTGCTGTGATTCCTGAATTGCTGTGTCTGCAGGTGTGTGCCAGGCAGGTGTGTGTGCCAGGCAGGTGTGTGTGCCAGGCAGGTGTGTGTGCCAGGCAGGTGTGTGTGCCAGGCAGGTGCCCTGGGCAGCCCTGGAGTGCCAGGGGGTGGCACACACACACACACACATGTACACACACACACACGTGTCCTGTTTGCTGGTTTGTGCTGACTTTCCCTTGCCTTGCTGTGTTTCCAGGTGTGTGCCAGGCAGGCGTGTGCCAGGCAGGTGCCCTGGGCAGCCCTGGCCCGTGCCCTGGCCGTGCTGGGCAGGCTCTGTGCAGATGTTGGGCTGAGGGCACAGCTGGCTCAGAGCAGAGAGTGCTGGCAGGCCTGCCTGGAGCTGCTGCTGGTAAAGGGAATCCCCAGCCCTCCCCCTGTCTGTCTGTCTGTCTGTCTGTCTGTCTGTCTGCGCCCCTCCCAGCCCTGAGCCCTTCCCTCTGAATGGTGTTTTGGGGGAGGTCTCAGAGCTGCCCCCCTCAGCCCATCCTGCCGGCAGCTTTTTCTACAGCCTCAGGTCAAATAAAGGATTTCCTTGTGGGTCTGTCCTCTTCAGCACAGAAAGTTTCAAATTCTTCTGCACAGAAAGTTTCAAATTCTTGTTTTAAATTCTTCAGCACTGAATTTCAAATTCTTCTGCACAGAAAGTTTCAAATTCTTGTTTAAAATTCTTCAGCACCAAGAGTTTAAAATTCTAGTTTCAAATTCTTCTGCACAGAAAGTTTCTAATTCTTGTTTAAAATTCTTCAGCACATAAAGTTTGAAATTCTTGCTCGAAATTCTTCAGCACATAAAATTTAAAATTATTGTTTAAAATTCTTCAGCACACGAAGTTTAAAATTCTAGTTTAAAATTCTTCAGCACAGAAAGTTTGAAATTCTTGTTCGAAATTCTTCAGCACATAAAGTTTGAAATTCTTGTTTAAAATTCTTCAGCACATAAAGTTTAAAATTATTGTTTAAAATTCTTCAGCGCACAAAGTTTAAAATTCTACTTTAAAATTCTTCAGCACATGAAGTTTAAAATTATAGTTTAAAATTCTTCAGCACAGAAAGTTTAAAATTCTACTTTAAAGTTCTTCAGCAGAGAAAGTTTGAAATTCTAGTTTTAAATTCTTCAGCCCAGATAGTTTAAAATTCCAGGATTGTAGCACCTTCCAGAGGAGGCTGTGCTGTGAGCACAGTCCCCAAACCCCGAAGGTTCATGGGGTGGGAAGGATCTTTGTGACGCCCCAAACATCCCAGCTTTGGGGTGCAGCTTTGGGGTGCAGCTTTGGGTCCCACATGTGGGTTGGTGTCATGGGGTGGCCTCAACTCTGCTCCTCCCAGAACTTTTCCTGCCCTGGAGCTGCCCCAGGAAGGGCCTGTCCTGCCCTGGGTGCTGATTCTGCTGCTCTGTGCCAGGATGGGAGCCCCGCTGCCAGCCCTGGGTACCAGGACTGTGTGTTTGCAGTCCTGGGGCTGATGATGAACCTGCTGCTTGAATCCAACGGCACCATCCAGGTAAGCAACGTCTGGGAATTTAAAAAACAAAAATAAAAATTACAGTGTTGCAGGTTGTTTTTAAGGGTGGGTGATAATTTAAGTAGGCTGGGAAGTGAAAAAAGCTTCAGGACTTTCTCCTCTGCCACCACCTCCAATATATAAAGAGACATGAGGAAAAACCAGTGTCAAGTGCACAAATTATCTTTCTGTGGTGGTGTCAATGTTTTGTTTGGAATCCCTCTCCAGCTGTGCCGTGTTCTGAGGTCCTGGTTCCACATTCCCAATTTTCCAAAGCTCAGGATCCCATCAGGAGTTCCCAGGTTGCTGCAGAGCTGCTGACTCCTGCTGTCCCCTGAGCTCCAGGGGATTCCTTTGGCCTTGGACCCATTTCTGCTCCAGCCCTCCCAGCTCAGTTTTCCCTGACATTTCCCTGAGTTTCCCCTATCTTTTTCCTGAATATTCCCTGTGTTTTCTTCCCTATGTTTTCTTTCCTGACTTTCCCCTGAGTATTCCGTGTTTTCTTCCCTGTGTTGTTTTCCCTGTTTTCCCTGTGTTTTCCCTGAGTTTCCCCTGTGTTTTCCCTGTGTATTTTTCCCTGAGTATTCCCTGTGTTATTTCCCCTGACTTTCCCCTTTCTCCTGACTTTCCCCTGACTTTTCCCTGTATTGTTTCCCCTGAGTTTTCCCCATTTCCCCACTGAGTTTCCCCTGTGTTTCCCCTGAGTTTCCCCCTGATTTTCCCCTGAGTTTTCCCCATTTCCCCCTGATTTTCCCCTGTGTTTTCCAGGACTTTGCTGTGCCCATCAGTGGCAGGTGCCTGGCTCTGCTCAGCCACCAGGACGGAAGGATTGTCACAGTAAGTCACCCACCAAAGCTGGGTTTGGCTCTCCTGAGCTCTTCAGAGCCAACTTCTGCCCTGTGCAGGAGGCTTTGAAGCCTAAAACATTCCTAATAGCAATAAAGAAATAACAAACCACTTTTATAATCATTTTTATATGGTTTGATGCAAGAAGTTTTCAAGGTTCCCTTGAAATCTGCTTCATAGAAGCTCTTAAAAACCATTTCAGTGTGAAACCCTTTTAAAATCAGCGGAGAAGCAAAGCAGCCAGAGCAGTTTGGGTGTTGAGCTGTTTCCCTTTGCAGTTCTTGTGTGGGATTTACAGCTGGAATGGGGTGGGACTCCGGGAGAGCAGCTCCTGCAGGCAGGGGCAGATGGGGGCTCTGAGTCCCTTCTGAGCTCCCAGGAGCTGCTCTGAGCTGTTCCACCTCTCTCAGTGCCTCTGCTCTCTACCAGGAGTTTGTGTTTTTATTTTTTAATGAATGAACGCCCAGGGTCCCACTTTGGGTTCCTCTCTCCCTGTGCTGAAGATCTGCTGTGCTCAGTTTCCAAAAAAGCCACATCCTGAAGATGTTCTTTGTTAGATTCTGCAATTCTGGGATTTCCTTAATTCCTGTGAATTTCTCCTTCCAGCACTTGAATTACTTCAGTTTTTCCATGCAAGAACAAACCAATTAAGCTGCCTGGACTAATAAAAGTTTTGTTTTGCCTCTCTCTCTTTCCCCCTGGCTTAGAGAGCCACTGGAGTGCTGAGCCGTGTCCTGCCTGCGTCCCCCTCAGCCGTGCAGGAGGTGGTGGGAGCAGGAGTGGTGAAGAAAATGCTCAAATTCTTGAAAGTAAATCCAACTTCCTTTATTGCTGCCTGCAGTGTCCCCTGAGCAAATCTACCTCCCCCTGGCTTTATCCTCCTGTCCCTGGAGGCTGTGTCTGCATCCTCGTCCATTGTAACACTGCTCCTGGGGTTCATTTTAAATTTTTTTAAATTCTTAATTCTAATTCTTCTTTAATGTTTTTGTTTAATTTTTTATTTTAATTTTTTCTTTAATTGTTCTTAAAATTTTTTTAGTTCTTAATTCTAATTATTCTTTAATTTTTTCTTTAATTTTTTCATTTATTTTTTCCTTTCTTCTTAATTTTTTTAAAAAAGTCTTAATTCTAATTCTTAATTTTTTCTTTAATTTTTTTCTTTTAATTTTTTCTTTAATTCTTTCTTCTTACACTTTTTTAATCCTTAATTCTAATTCTTCTTTAATTTTTTTCTTTAATTTTTTCCATTTCTTTTTTTTCCTCTAATTCTTTCTTCTTAATTTTTTTTTTAATTCTTAATTCTAATTATTCTTTAATTTTATTTCTTTAATTTTGATGTATCTCTGTTCCCAGCAGGTGTTTATGCAGAGCAAGTTAGTCTAGAAAAAAAATCTGTGGCACGGGGCTCTTTGTCAAGGGGAGCTGATTTGAAAAGGATTGGCCTGCAGAGACCCAGGGAATGCTGTGTGTTCATTACTGGCAGGAATTAAATGAGATTTCTGTGATTCTCAGCTCATGTTCACCCTGAGATCAATGCCCTGTGAAGGTTTTTATTTAGCTGAGTGTGCCCCTGGGTTTGCTCACTTTGTTTGCTCCCTGGGATTTTTGCTCCCTGGGATTTTTGCTCCCTGGGTTTTTTGCTCTCTGGGTTTTTTTGCTCCCTGGGTTTTTTGCTCTCTGGGTTTTTTTTGCTCCCTGGGATTTTTGCTCATTGAGTTTTTTACTCACAGGGTTTTTTGCTCCCTGTGTTTGCCCCTTCAGGCTGGGGGACAGGTCACTTCCAGCTATGCCATAAAGACCCTTTCCATCTGCACCAAGAGCAGCAAGAGAGCTCAGGAAGAGCTGCTGAAGGGGGATAAAAGTAAGTGAAACTGGTCATTTCCTATTAATATAAGCCCTGATTTCCAGGGCTGGGGGCTGTTTCTCCCTCTCGTCCTGGATTTATCCAGCCCTTGTTCAGTGACCTCTGAGTGTTCAGGATTCTGGCCTGAGATGTTGCTGCTGCTCTCAGGTGTCAGAAGCCAAAACTCTGCCATCCTTAGGGGCAGCTCCCAGCTGAGCTTTGGTAGCTCTGGATGCACAGGAAGCTTTCTTTATGTTCATTTTTCCAGCTGTTCTCTCCACAACAACATCTCAGCTTTTTTAATGTTCCTTTTTCCAGCTGTTCCCTCCACAACAACGTCTCAGCTTTTTTTATGTTAATTTTTCCAGCTGTTCTCTCCACAGCAGCATCTCTGCTTTAAGGCAGTTAATAATAAAGCACTGGAATGCTCTTCCCAGGGAGGTGCTGGAATCACCATCTCTGGATGTGTTTAAAACAGACTGGACATGGCACTGGGTGCTATGGTCTGGTTGGGGTGTTAGGGCACAGGTTGGACTCTATGATCTTAGAGGTCTCTTCCAACCTCATCATTCTGGGATTCTGGGATTCTGGGATTCCGGGATTCTGTGATTCTGGGATTCTGGGATTCCGGGATTCTGTGATGTGGCACCTTCAGCTCTCTGTGAGAGAGATCTCTGGCCAAGAGGAGCTGAGGCAGCTCCTGGCTGCTGAAACCACCATGAAATCCCCTTTTTCCCCAGCTTTTCCAGGCAAACAGCGCCAGAGTCACAGCTGGAGCAGCTCTGGCTGTGTGTGACAGAGATTTCCCTCCTGCAGGGTTCCAGGTGCTGATGGAGCAGCCCTGCCTGTGTCTGACAGAGTTTTCCCCTCCTGCAGGGTTCCAGGTGCAGCCCTGACTGTATCTGAACAGAGTTTCCCTCCTGCAGGGTTCCAGGTGCAGCCCTGGCTGTGTCTGACAGAGTTTTCCCCTCCTGCAGGGTTCCAGGTGCAGCCCTGGCTGTGTCTGACAGAGTTTCCCTCCTGCAGGGTCTCAGGTGCAGCCCTGGCTGTATCTGAACAGAGATTTCCCTCCTGCAGGGTCTCAGGTGCAGCCCTGGCTGTGTCTGACCAAGATTCCCCTCCTGCAGGGTTCCGGGTGCAGCCCTGGCTGTGTCTGACCAAGATTTCCCTCCTGCACAGTTCCAGGTGCAGCCCTGGCTGTGTCTGACAGAGTTTCCCTCCTGCAGGGTTCCGGGTGCAGCCCTGGCTGTGTCTGACAGAGTTTTCCCCTCCTGCAGGGCTCCGGGTGCTGCTGGGGCTGTGTCTGACAGAGATTTCCCTCCTGCAGGGTCTCAGGTGCAGCCCTGGCTGTGTCTGACAGAGTTTCCCTCCTGCAGGGTCTCAGGTGCAGCCCTGGCTGTGTCTGACCGAGATTTCTCTCCTGCAGGGCTCCGGGTGCTGCTGGGGCTGTGTCTGACAGAGATTTCCCTCCTGCAGGGTCTCAGGTGCAGCCCTGGCTGTGTCTGACAGAGTTTTCCCCTCCTGCAGGGCTCCGGGTGCTGCTGGGGCTGTGTCTGACAGAGATTTCCCTCCTGCAGGGTCTCAGGTGCAGCCCTGGCTGTGTCTGACAGAGTTTCCCTCCTGCAGGGCTCCGGGTGCTGCTGGCGCTGCTGCGCTCCGGGGATGAGCTGACCGTGGCCAATGCAGCTTTCTGCCTCAGCCAGTGCCTGCTGCTGCCCGGGGCTGCCTCGGCCCTGCTGGGCTCTGGGGTGGTGCAGCTGCTGCTCAGGCACGCTGGGGGTGATGCTGCCAGGACCTCAGTGCAGCAGAACTCGGCCATTGCCCTGGGCAGGCTCTGTGTGGCTGAGCCAAGGTAAGCTCCAGAACCCCCTTGCTTAATTTCCCATTTCTGTTATTTCCCTTTTCGGTTATTTTGTTGTTATTATTATTCTGTTATTTCTATTTTTTTATTTCCCTATTCTGTTATCCCTGGGAAAGCTACCAGGGGAAAATCTGGAGTTGTTGGGTTAATTTAGATAAACACTCCATGAATTCCATTTCTTTCCTCCAGCCAGAACTCCCCCTTGTGATCTGTCCCCAAATCCCTTTAGGGCTCCTGGGGTGCCAGTTCTGTCCCCACATCTCTCAAGGAGTTCATTGACCTGTGCTGGAAGAAATGCTGCTCATTTGGGATATTCAGACCTGTTAGGAGTCTGTAGACCCCAAATGAGCAGTAGAGAAAACATCAGCCCTGAGATTTGTCTGAAACAGCAGAGATAGAAGGGAAACTCTTTCTTTTCTTAGTTTTCTTAATCTGAAATTAACCTATTTGAAGAATGTCACTTTTGTGCCTTTCTGAGGGCAATGATAACTAGAAACTCTATTAAGAGTATCTGCATTAACTCTGTGTTGTTATTATTATTATTAATAATAATAATAATACCAGTTTTATATTGAATAAATTATATTTTATATAAATACATAAATTATATTTTATATAATATATAGAATATTGAATATTTTATATTCAACATTTTATATTGAATATATTGAACTCTTTATAGAATGAAGCACCCCTGAAAGCTTGGGCAGAGCAGTGAGAGCTTAAAACTAATTTTTAGTCACCAGCTGTCCCCCTGTTGTCTCTGCAGGCACATCCATCAGCTGAGGAAGCTCAATGGCCTGGCCATCCTGAACTCCTCCATGAAATACGTGCAGAGCAGCTGAGCTCCTCAGAGCCCCTTCCCAGTGCCCTTCATCTCGCTGCTCCTGAGTTTTCGTTGCTTTAATAAAATTAATTCAAAGCACATCAGCTTTTCAGTGGCTTTTTGGAGTGGTTTTGGTCCCCCTCAGAAGGCAGTGAAGCAAAATCAGGAGGAAGGAGTTGATTTATTATCTCAGCTACCAGATAAAATACTCCCTTGCATTAGGCTGCCTTTGCTTTAATAATTGACATGAATTTAATAAATGGCCATTAATACAGCCCAGCTTTTTTTGTTGGTTTTGAACACAGGAAACAGAAGCATTTGTGACATTTCTGTGAAGAATAAGCACAGGCCAGCCCAGTTTGAGTTTGAAATGGCTCTTCAGCTCCTGTCCTTGGCACCTGGGGGTGTCAGTTCTGGGGGGAACCTTTGTCCCCTCAAATTATCCAGCAGCGTTTCCCAGAGAGAGAGAGAACAGCTGGATCCGCTTCCCCCTTGTGAAAAACACCAACCCTTTGTTTTTCAAGTTTTAAAAGTTTATTAGTAATAAAATGGTTATAAAAATAGCAATAGAGTTAGAGGAATAATAATTTGGACAATATGAGACAATAAGAACAAAGAGTTATGGACAGTCCAGGTATCTTTTCTGGGCAAAATAAGCCCAAAAAAGGACCCACATGAACAGAGGATTAACCCTTAAAAACAACAGCCTGTTGCATATTCATACAGCTCATCCATGGTGCAGAAATTCCATTCAAACACAGGATTCTGGCTGGGCAGTGTCAGCTTCTTCCTCTGAATCCTGACAGCTCTTCAGGCTGAGCAAGGCAGGCAGAAGTTCATTTCTCCTGATAAGGGAGCAATAAATTCCCTTTCTCTGAAAGATTCAGGTGTCCTGTGGCTGCTATCTCAGTGCGAGTACCTCATTCCTCTCTTTAAAAAAAAAATATCTTACACAGCAGAGCTTCTATTGTAACATTATAAACCTAAAACTATAGACAACCTAAAACTTATAACCTAATAATACCCAATAACCTTATAACCTTAACTTATAACCTAAAACTATCTTTAACACACTACTTAAGAGAATTAACACAGCATCACTTTCTAACATAACACATATAATATTCATTTGAATATTTGTGAAAAGCCAATCATAAAATACGCATTTTTCCCACCCCTGGAGAGAAGGGATGTTCTGGGATGGAAAGGGTGCAACAGATCACCCCAGTTTAATAATCTGGGAGGTTTGGGGTTGCAAACACAGGTAAAAACCCCCACCTGAGGGCTCAGGTGCTCTGCAGGTCACAGGAATTTTCCTTCCAGGGAGGGGGAAAAGCTGCAGGGCCCTGCCAGGGAGGGGAGGGCAGGGCTGGGCTGGCACTGGGGTCAGGGAGCTCCTGCTGGACCCTGGCCCAGCCTGGGCAGTGGGGAAAATATTGTTCAAAAATGGAGAATATTGTTCAATAATGGAGAATATTGTTCAATAATGGGGAATAGTGCTGAATAATTGGGAATATTGTTCAATAATGAGAATATTGTTCAATAATGGAGAATAGTGCTGAATAATTGAGAATATTGTTCAGTAATGGAGAATATTGTTGACTAATGGAAAATATTGTTCAATAATGAGAATATTGTTAAATAATGGGGAATATTGTTCAATAATGGAGAATATTGTTCAATAATGAGAATATTGTTCAATAATGGAGAATAGTGCTGAATAATGGAGAATATTTTTAAATAATGGGGAATATTGTTCAATAAGGGAGAATATTGTTCAATAATCGGGAATATTGTTGAATAATAGAGAATATTGTTGAATAATGGAGAATACTGTTGAATAATGGAGAACATTGTTGTTCCCAGCTGTCATTAGGGCCCTTATCTGCCCCTGCTCAGGTGTTCAGTGCCCTCACACAGGCAGGGCAGTGTCAGGATCCTCTCTCAGCCTGGCTGCAGGTTTGTGTGCCTGGCACTGATTCCTGCTGCCTGCAGGGAATGTTTACGGGTATTTGGGGGCTTTGTGGCTAAAAGAAAGGGTGTAGCTGTGATTGTGCCCAAGAAGCCTCTGGGCTCTCTCTGCTCAGGAAGGTTTGAGTTCTGTTCCTCCCTGGGATCCAGGCTGATCCCTGTGGATGTTTGTAGTGCCACAAACCGGCAAAAAAACCATCAGAATTATAGAATAGTTCAGTTAAAAATGACCAACACCATCACCCAGTGCAGCTGCCTGAGCTCTCCAGGGCTGAGCAGAAGTCAGAGTGTGTTCAGGGCATTGTACAAAATCCCCTCTCCAGGGAACCCTTGCAGTGTTTTACCTCCTTTTTGGCTAAAAAATGCCTCCTAATACCGAGCTTGAACTCAGCATGTCCCCTCCATGTCTCCATGTCCTCCTGGGCAGCTGCAGAGAGCCAGGAGGTCTCCCCTGATCCTGCTTTTCTCCAAAGTGGGCACTGCCAGAGCCCCGAGCCTGCCAGGGGCACTCCCAGCTCTGTTCCCCTGCTCTGGCTGCCCCCAAGCCCCTCACATCCTCCCCAGGGAGGGTTTCAACCCCTGCCCAGGGCTGCTCTGGTGTTCACAGGCACATTTTCCACCTTTTGGATGCAAACCTGCCCAGCTCTGCTCTTTTGTTCAAAACCCATTGATTCCAATTGGTGCAGGGTTTTTTTTCCTGGACCAGGTTATTGGTTGGTGTCTGGCCTAAGCTCCTATAAAGTGACCCAGCCCTCTGCTGCCCTGCAGAGCAGCACCTGGGAGGCAGCAGTGAGCCCAGGGAGCTGCTGCCAGCTGGGACATCCTTCACTGGGATGGCTCAGGACATGCAGGAAAAATTCCCCCTCTTGGTCCTGCTGGCAGCTGCACTGCTGGAATTGTCTGGTGAGTGCTGGGCTTTGGTTTGCTTTCCAGAACTGCTGCTTTGCTGCTTTTCTGCCTCTGCTCTTGCTGCTTTGCTGCCTCTCTGGCTCTGCTCTCGCTGCTTTCCTGCCTGTCCTGGGCCAGCCTTAGGGGTTCCTCTCTGGAAATCAAGGGCTCCTCTCTGGCTGCTTCATGCCTTGGGTGCTTCAGGTGGTGCCGAGTGGCAGCAGCAGAGGAGGAGGGTGGGAATGGGAGTGGGAATAGAACTGGGAATGGGAATGGAAATGGGAATGGGACTGAGAATGGCATTGGGAATTGGAATAGGGCTTGGAATGGGACTGGGAATTGTAATGGGAATGGGAGTGGGAACGGGACTGGGAATAGCAATGGGAATATGGAACTGGGAATGGGATTGGGGCTGGGAATTTGAATGGGATTGCGAATGGGGCTGGGAATGGGAATGGGATTAGGACCAGGAATGGCAATGGCACTGGCACTGGCACTGGCAGTGCTGCCCCGTTCAGCTGTGCTGAGGTGCTGCTGCAGCAGCTCAGGGCTGACTCCAGCTGATCCCAAGGGCTGTCCTGTGTCCCCAGGTGCCTCCAGGAGTGGCCGTGCTGGCAGTGGGGCGCTGGCCCTGAGCCCTGCTGGAGCAGCCCAGCCCAGCCCCGAGCCCAGCACCGAGGGGGACAGGGCTGAGGGCACCTCCCCGAGCCCAGGAGCTGCTCCCAGCCCTGGCACGAGCAGCAAAGGCAGGAACTCAAGCTCAGCTGTCACAAAGGGCTCAGCACACCCAGCCCAGCTGCCTGCTCCTCACAGCCTCCCTTCTTCACTGTGGATGGAAGCCCCAGCTGCTGAGGGATCCCTTCCATCTCCATTCCAGGCTGGCACCAGCGATGGACAGCAGCCCCTCTCTTTGCCTCTCAGCTGCA